>NW_026575042.1:42833659-44238659 GCF_905146905.1 Nyctereutes procyonoides | reverse complement strand
TTATGGGAGGAAGCAGTGGTGGAGAGGGGTGAAGAGGGTACAAAGAGTGTAAAGTCTAACAAGATCAGACATGGGTTCCAATTCTAATTCCACCTTTTCCTAACCTAGTGATCTTAGGAAGGGCATGGAACTTCTCTTAGTATCAATTTCATTTGCAGAGTGATGACCCCGGGATGTGTCTGGCCCGGTTCTTTGGGAACATAAATGTGGAGGTGTTTGTAAATGTTTGGCACATCTTCCTGTCTACCCTCATCCCATGTGGAAGTCATTCCTGTGAGAACCAGAATCTGGGCTGGGAGAAGGAGCAAAGTCTCAAGGACACAGCATCAAGAGTTCATCTACACAAGAAGAACTGCAGAGAGCATATGTGCTCACGTTCCTTGATTAACTCAATTAAAACTCTGAATGGTTAATATGCTGTTTGCAGGCAGTTTTGATTGCCACAGCATTTTGCTGTTGCTCTGTCATCACAAGAATCAAAGGAAGAATTGTGTTCAGATTCCAGAGGCTGCTTCTAGAGGAAGCAGGCAAAGTGCCGGCTGCCCCACTGTGCGATGTGGTAGGCAGGTGCTGAAGGAGAGCCACTGGCCAATATGCCGCTCTGCTTATGTGCCCATGAGGCCTGCAGGTCTTCACCGGAGCCTTGTTGCTTTCACATAGGTCGTCTTGTTCTCCCCAGAGTCATTTGATTATGTCTAGCAAGAGCCGTTGCTTTTCAGTACACCTGAAGGATATGATGCACTCTTCTCTTTAAGAGAGGCCCAGGAAAGTGCAATGGTTTGTAGGGGATTAAGAAAGGAGAGTGGGTGGGGAGGAGGAGTGTCTCTGGGTGATTGAAGCAAGCCCTCAGCAGGGCTTTTCCTCTAGAAAATCTCGGTCAAGAGTTTTTTTTTTTTTAAGATTTTTATTTATTTATGCACTTATTTTTGGGAGAAAGAGAGAGAGAGAGAGAGAGCGCACACAAGTGGGAGGTGGGTGGAGTTGGGGTGGGGTCAGGGAAGAGGGGGAGAGAGAGAGAAAAGAAGAGGGAAAAAATCCCAAGCAGGCTCTTTGTGGAGCACGGAGCCCAGCCAGATGTGGGGCTCCATCTCAGGACTCAGATCATGACCTGAGCCAAAGCCAAGAGTCAGATGCTTAATCATCTGAGCTACCCCAGTGCCCCAGGAGTTTAAACTAATAATAAAGTAATCTGATCAATAACTAACTAGAAAGGCCCATCTGGTTAGACTTCATCTTTTGCTTAGATAAAAATCTGTTTTGGATAGGACTTTGGATGGTTTCTAAGGCATGACGTCCCTAAACATGATTTCACAGTTTTATAGGATAACAAAGGGAATTTCTGACTGATTTTTTTTTCCTCCTGAAGTGAGGTCCAGAACTACTTGTTAACTCTGAAATTCTTGGAGGCTTGTTTAAAACTCAGCTGTGGATTCCTAAGGACAGAGCAGCTTGTTTGAGCTAGGTGGGAGCAAGGCTTGGGGTGGTATGGGAAGAAGCAGGGGCATAGGGCGAGATTCAGATGGGAGAGGAGCCACAGCAACTGGCTTTTAGGTAGAAGTAAAAGAAGGGGCGCTGAGATGACTTCCTGGGCTGAGGAGCATTTGTTGTGGGAACAGGCGACAGGTCAGGACTCTGGTGAGGCAAGTGAGCCACTTGGGCACTACATGTAAGCAGGTGCCCACTATCAGGTTCCTGTGGGTGCAGGGTCACAGCCTGAGAGTGAGTGCCTCCCGAAATTTTTATTATGGATGGGGGTGGGGCTTGCTCATCCTAGTTGAGGCCCCAGAAACAGAGTAGGATGGAGGGATGTTCTGGTTCCTCCAACATTGTTTCAAACTTAACTCCTATTTTGGTTACCCAGAAGTTTAGATAAAAATCTAAATAGCACACTTTTGGGAAAGAAAGTCTCAGATAATTGCGAGGCTTATATTGTAGTAAAGATAGTGATCACAGCTTAACAAGATGTAGACATTTATCATTTACGGTATAAAAAGTAAAAAAAAAAAAAGAGAGAGAGAGAGAGAGAAATCGTCCTCCAAATTAGGGTCTGTCTATATTCCAGGTATATGGCTGGAGAGCTGAGATTGTTTCCCTCTTTCCTTCCCTTCTTTTCGTCTAGCTTTCTTCTTTTCTCTTTCAACTTTTTCCTTCTTTTTCTTTTTTCCTTTTTCCTTCTCTGTTTGACATGACTGAAGTGACTGCCTTTCTTTTTTTCTTCCTCCTTCCTTTGCTTCCATGGCTTATAACAGATTCTAAGGGGAAAAAAAAAGAATCAAATATCTGTTTCACAGCCATTTCATAAACAATACTGGCTCCTTTCTTTTGGTACCACAGGCAATGAAAAACACCGTGGGAGGACATTTGTGACAGTATAGTGATGAATTCATGACGACTTGGCAGTGTAGACTTGAAACAGGTCCACTGTGTTTCTCTGCATTTAGCCGAGACCAAGCCAGAATGAATGCCCATGGGTGCGCAGCTGGATACATGAAACAAAGAGGTTTTCTAGTTTGTGATGAAAGGAAAATTATTTGGGGGGGGGGTGGAATTCTACCCAAACCAGAAATTGAGTTTGTGTTTGTTTCAGCCAAACTGCTTCAAACCCTGTCATATACTTTCATGGACCTCAATTGTTGCGGAAATGTTTTTAAAGCCTTTCAGCCTTTGTTAAACCTCTCCAGAAGTTTATTTCAAAATGAAGGAGTTACTAACATTGCTTTTTCCAACATTAGATCATATCTAACATTTCTTACTTTTAAACAACTTGAACTTTTTGAATTAAGTTCTGTTTTTAAAAAATTGCATTTGCAAGTAGTCGCATCTCAAGCGAAACAGATTTCAGATGGATTGAAGTATTCCAGACTCCTACATAGGAGCAAAGATTAACATGGTTCAACCATTCTCCTTTTTCCCGTTGTTTGAAACTTTGTATGATAAAGAAGATGCAACATACCGCATAAAGACAAGAAAACAAACTTTCAGTGGGAGCAGGAAGGCCGTGTGTGGTTGTGTAGAATGCACACTGCACAATGCTGGGGAATCTGTTCACATCAGAGCCATCGTATATTTATTACACTAATTTCCTAGCAAATGGCTTGGAAATGTCTTGGGCAAGTGACTCCTCCCCAGTCCCCATCCTCCAATTTGCAGAAAAGGTGCCATCTGGGAAAACAGTGGGGCCCTGATGATGAGTTAATATTTAATGGTTTTGAGTTACCTACAATCTTGGGGTGGAGGCTTTTGGGTTTTCTATGTAGAGTAATCATGTCATCGGCGAAGAGGGAAGTTTTGACTTCTTCCTTTGCCAAATGAATGCCTTTAATGTCTTTTTGTTTGTCTGAATGCTTGAGGCTAGACTTCCAATACTATGTTGAATAGCATGGTGAAGTGGACATCCCTGCTGGTTCCTGAACTTAGGGGAAAGGCTCCCAGTGCTTCCCATTGAGAATGATATTTGCTGGGGCTTTTTCGTAGATGGCTGTTAAGATATCGAGGAAAGTTGCCCTCTATCCCTAACACTCTGAAGAGTTTTTGATCAGGAATGGATGCTGGTATTTTGTCAAATGATTTCCTCTGCATCTAATGAAGGAATCATATGGTGGCTTGGTTTTCTCTTGCTGAAATGAAAATCACATTGAGTGTTTTACGAGTGTTGACCAGCCTTGCATCCCGGGGATAAATCATACTGGTCATGTGGAATAATTTCTTATGTGTTGTTGGATCCTATGCTAGTATCTTGTTGAGAAATTTTTGCATCCATGTTCATCAAGGATATTGGTCTGTAATTCTCCTTTTTGGTGGGGTCTTGTCTGGTTTTGGAATTAAGGTGGATGCTGGCCTCATAGAAGAGTCTGGAAGTAACTCCATCTCTTTCTCTCTTTCCAAACAGCTTTAGTAGAATAGGTATATTTTTCTTCTTAAACGTTGATAGAATTCCCTGGGAAGCCATCCCCCCCTGGGGCCCTGGACGACTTGTGTCTTGGGAGGTTTTTGATGACTTGCTTCAATTCCTCCCTGGTTATTGGCCTTTCAGTTTTCTATTTCTTCTGCTCCAGTTTTGGTAGTTTGTGGCTTTCCAGGGAATGCGTCATTCTTCTAGATTGCCTAATTTATTGGCGTAAGCTGTTCATAATTGTTTTTAAAATAGTTTGTATTTCCTTGGTGTTTGGTAGTCATCTCTCCTTTCTCATTCAATGATTTTATTAATTTGAGTCTTCTCTCTTTTCTTTTTAATAAGGTGGACTAATGGTTTTATCTATCTTATTAATTCTTTCAAAGAACCAACTCCTGGTTTCTATTGATCAGTTCCACAGTTCTTCTGGTCTCAATTTCGTTGATTTTCTGCTCGAATTTTAATTAACTCACTTCTTCGCTGGCGTCGGTCGATTTTGCTGCTTCTTCTCTAGCTCCTTTATGTGTAAGATTACTTTTGTATTGAGTTCTTTCCAGTTTTTGAATGGATCTTGATTTGCGATGTATTTCCCCCTCAGGACTGCTTTTTGCTGCATCCCAAAGATTTTTGAACATTTTGTATCCTTCATTCTCATTAGTTCCATGAATCTTTTAATTCTTCCTTATCCTGGTTGACCCTTTTATCTTTTAGCAGGATGGTCCTTAACCTCCACGTGTTTTTGAAGGTCCTTCCAAACTTCTCTGTGATTGAGTTCTAATTTCAGGCGTTATGGTCTGAGAATACAGGGGACGATCCCAATCTTTTGGTATCGTTTCAGACCCGATTTGTGACCCGTATGTGGGTCAAATCTGGAAAAAGTTCCATGTGCACTTGAGAAGAATGTATTCAGTTGAGTTTGTGAATGTAAAGTTCTGTAGATATCTTGTGAAATCTATCAGACAATTTGTTACGTGCATGATACAAAATCAAGCCCAGAAATCAATGGCATTCTATACACTAAACAATGAGACTGAAGAAAGAGAAATTAAGAGTCCAATCCATTACAATTGCACCCAAAAGCAGAAGATACCTAGGAATAAACCTAACCAAAGAGGTAAAGTATCTATATCCCTAAAAACTATAGAACACTTCTGAAAGAAATTGAGGAAGACACAAAGAGATGTGAAAAATATTCCATGCTCATGATTGGCACAATTAATATAGTGAAAAGCAATGCTACCCAGCAATTTACACGTTCAATGCAATCCCTATCAAAATACCATGACTTTTTTCAGAGACTTAGACAAATTATTGTAAGATTTGTGTGGAATCAAAAAGACCCCGAATAGCCAGGGGAATTTAAAAAAGAAACCATAGCTGGGGCCATCACAATGCCAGATTTCAGGTGTACTACAAGGCTGTGTCATCAAGACAGTGTGGTACTGGCACAAAAACAGACACATAACCAATGGAACAGAATAGAGAATCCAAATGGACCCTGAACCTTATGTCAACCTAATAGTCGACAAAGGAAGGAAAGACTAACCCTGGAAGAAAGACAGTCTCTCAATAAATGGTGCTGGGAAAATGGTCATCCACATGCGAAGAATGAAACAGCCACTCTCTGCACATACACACAGAAAACTCAAATATGGATGAAAGATTTAAATGTGAGACAAGACCCATCAAAATCCTAGAGGAGAACACAGATCAACACCCTTTTTGAACTTGGCCTCAAGTAACTTCTGCAAGATTACATCCCACGAAAACAAAAGAGAAACAAAAGCAAAAATGAACTATTGGGACGGTCATCAAGATAAGAAGCTTTTGCATCAGCAAAAGGATACAGTCAACAAAAACTCAAGACAACCTACAAATGGGAGAAGATATTTGCAAATAACATATCAGATAAAGGGCTAGTTTCCAAAATCTATAAAGAACTTATTAAACTCAACACCATAGAAACAAACAATCCAATCATGACATGGGCCAAAAAACATGAAGAGAAATCTCATCAGAGGAGAGACCATAGACCTGCAACATGCCATGATAAAATGCCTCCTGCATCACTTGCCATCAGGAAATACAAATCAAAACCACAATGATTATTCTACCCACCTCACTACCATGAGAAGGAAAATTAATAAGGACATAAACAACAAATGTTTGGAGAGGATGCGGAAAAAGGGAACCCTCTACACTGTTGGTGGGAATGTGAACTTGCAGCCACACTGGAAACTGTAGTGGAGGTTCCTCAAAGAATTAAAAAAATAGACCTGCCCTACGACCAGCATTGCACTGTTAGGAATTTACCCCGAAATACAGATGCAATGCAAACGCCGGGCACCTGCACCCCGAAGTTTTCTAGCAGCCATGGTCACAATAGCCAAACTGTGTGCAGGAGCCTCGGTGCCCCATCGAAAGATGAATTGATAAAGAAGATTGGTTTATGTATACAATGGAATAATAACTACATCCATTAGAAACAACAAATACTCACCATCTTGCTTCCAACGTGGATTGGAACTGGAGGGTATTAAGCGAGTGAAGTAAGTCAAACGAGAAGGACAAATCAGTGTAATGTTCTCACTCATTTGGGGCATATGAATAATAGTGAAAGGGAAATATAAGGAAGGGAAAGAAATGTGTGGAGATATCAGAAAGGACACAGAATATAAAGACTTCTAACTCTGGGAAATGAACTAGGGGTGGTGGAAGGAGGAGGCGGGGGGTGGGGAGTGAATGGTGAACGGGGCACGGAGGGGACACTTGAACGATGACACTGGTGTTATTCTGTATGTTGGTAAATTGAACACCAAATAAAAATTAATTTATAAAAAAAAAAATATTTGAATGGTTTATTTTTGCTCCTTTGGTCTTAGGCCTGTAACTGAATTGAAATGATTAGTCTAGATTGGTTGTATCCTGCCGTGCTTAAACTTAGGACCTTTCTCCCAACTTGCTGATCATTCCAAAATAAGCAAACAAAACCCAAAGCATGGATTATTTGCATTCTTTAGCTCCCCTGGCTTCCATTTGCTTTCTCCTGAGCCTAACCGGCTTCTTGCTGGGTTCTTCCACTTTGTCCTCACTTTATGCCAGACGCTGTTCTAAGCTCCTGATGGATACTAGCTCTCTGAGTCTTATGGTGTTAACCACCCTTTTTCAAAGGATGAGGGAGGCAAGTAAGGCTCAGAGAAGATAAGTAATATTCCTGTGGCCACACAACCAGTTAATGGCTGAACTAGGATTTGAATCCAGGCAATGTGGCACCAAAGGTCCTGCTGTTAACCACTCCACTCTTCTGCATTTGCTGAGCTGGTCTCTTGCCCCTGAAACCTGGGCCATTGTAGTCCTATTTAAACTGCTCTGGCCATGCACAGCCAGACAGCAGATATCCTACCGCCTTTACAGTGCCATTCAATTGGATCTCCGCTGGGCACTATCATGTGGCACCTTGCTAGACCTCCTTGAGGACCAGCCCTAACTTACACCAATTCCCAAAGCCCTGGTTCCCTCCAATCTCAATTTTCGCCCATTTTCTGCGGACCCACAGCTGAGGCTCCAGCATGCTTTCTGGTGGACCTCCCTCCCCCTGTCCACCCTGTGACACATGAGGACACACTATTGAGGACCATGCAATTCCTGAACCCTGATATGCTGCTGAAGTTAGGAATCCTCATTTTTATTCTCCTTTAACCTTTAGACCCACTGTGGCAGCCTCCTCCTTTTTAAGGGACTTATCTTTATATTCTCAGCACTTCATATGCCTGCCCAAGATCCTTGCTATATAGATGGAATTTGTTTCTTTATACTTGCTTATTCTAGAAAGGATGTAAGAAAGAGTCTCAACTATATGCATGTATAAATGCAAAATAATGAGACAAATAAAATTTAAGAAATAAGTGGCTAAGGAGAATAGGACAGAAGGAAAGTGAGAGAGTTTGGAAAGGTCAGATAAAATCAAGAGTAAGGCTGTACACAACACATGTGCTGTAAGGCCCTGCACGTTCCCTGGCGATAGGGTCTGGGTGGGGGGGCAGGGCAATGTGGAGGGAGGGAGGGAGAGGGTAGACAAAACAATGCAATCCAGGGTCACTGTTCTTGGCTGGATTGACACTGTATAGACTTTAGAATGTTTAATGTGGCTTTTTAAAATCATGTTTTAGGTAAAACGAGTTCCATGGAATTTAATAGAGAATAAAAGGAAAAGCGGGCTGATGGATATAGCTTGTATTTCAGTAAGTTTGCGAAACGCAGGGTTAGCAAAGCAAATACATTTCTTTACTAATTTTTCTTACCATGCTCAGGTGTATGGTAAGTCTCTAGGGAGGGAGTTAGGGTTACAGTTATTTCCAGATTTTTTTCAGCACAGGGGTCATTCTTTTGGAAACTTAGAGAACCACTGGATTCTGAAGAGATTTTGGGAAAGGAACTATTGATGGACAAGAAATGTTTTCCTGAAGGAGTTATTTTTAAAAGAAATGATCAGTCATTTTAAGTATATAAAAATCAAAAATATCCACATGGGAAAAATACAGAAAAAGTCAAGGGAAAATGACAAACTAAGAAAGGATGACAGATAAGACAAAAAGCTAATTTTCTTAGTATTTAAAAAGTTAGGATAACTTTATATATATAACTTTATATGATTACAACCCACTAGAAAAATGGGTGAAGGGCATGAATAGGTAAAAGGAAAAAAATACTTTATAAACATGTGAAAAATACTTATCCTCACTCACAAATGGAAAAACACAAATTCAGTAAAAAAAAAAACCCGAGCTGCTGCTTTTTCACTTCCAGTGTTGTGAAACCTCAGGAGTTTGTTACTGTGTTGCATTGGCCAGTGCATGAGGACACAGGAAGTCTCCTTTACTGGTGGGAAAAGAAATTGCTGCAAGACTTGAAGGGGCAATTTGGTAACCTCTGACCACATTTTAGGACCTCCACCACTGCCATTCAGGTCTCTGAGCCACTACATCTCTCAGCTGCAGTGCTGCAATGGCCTCCTGCTTCCATTCCACTCCCTAAAGTCCATTCTCAACACAGGTTCAGTTCAGGGTTAAGTATTTTATTTTATTTATTTTATTTATTTTATTTATAATAAATTTATTTTTTATTGGTGTCCAATTTGCCAACTTATAGAATAACACCCAGTGCTCATCCCGACAAGTGCCCCCCTCAGTGACCGTCACCCATTCACCCCCACCTCCCACCCTCCTCCCCTTCCACCACCCCTAGTTCATTTCCCAGAGTTAGGAGTCTTTATGTTCTGTGTCCCTTTCTGATATTTCCCACACATTTCTTCTCCCTTCCCTTATATTCCCTTTCACTCTTATTCATATTCCCCAAATGAGTGAGAACATACACTGTTTGTCCTTCTCCGATTGACTTACTTCACTCAGCATAATACCCTCCAGTTCCATCCACGTCGAAGCAAATGGTGGGTATTTGTCATTTCTAATGGCTGAGTAATATTCCATTGTATACATAAACCACATCTTCTTTATCCATCATCTTTCGATGGACACCGAGGCTCCTTCCACAGTGTGGCTATTGTGGACATGGCTGCTAGAAACATCGGGGTGCAGGTGTCCCGGCATTTCATTGCATCTGAATCTTTGGGGTAAATCCCTAACAGTGCAATTGCTGGGTCGTAGGGCAGGTCTATTTTTAACTCTTCGAGGAACCTCCACACAGTTTTCCAGACTGGCTGCACCAGTTCACATTCCCACCAACAGTGTAAGAGTGTTTCCCTTTCTCCGCATCCTCTCTAACATTTGTGGTTTCCTGCCTTGTTAATTTTCCCCATTCTCACTGGTGTGAGGTGGGATCTCATTGTGGTTTTGATTTGTATTTCCCTGATGGCAAGTGATGCAGAGCATTTTCTCATGTGCGTGTTGGCCATGTCTATGTCTTCCTCTGTGAGATTTCTCTTCATGTCTTTTGCCCATTTCATGATTGGATTGTTTGTTTCTTTGGTGTTGAGTTTAATAAGTTCTTTATAGATCTTGGATGCTAGCCCTTTATCTGATATGTCATTTGCAAATATCTTCTCCCATTCTGTAGGTTGTCTTTGAGTTTTGTTGACTGTCTCCTTTGCTGTACAAAAGCTTCTTATCTTGATGAAGTCCCAATAGTTCATTTTTGCTTTTGTTTCTTTTGCCTTCGTGGATGTATCTTGCAAGAAGTTACTGTGGCTGAGTTCAAAAGGGGTGTTGCCTGTGTTCTCCTCTAGGATTTTGATGGAATCTTGTCTCACATTTAGATCTTTCATCCATTTTGAGTTTATCTTTGTGTATGGTGCAAGAGAGTGGTCTAGTTTCATTCTTCTGCATGTGGATGTCCAATTTCCCCAGCACCATTTATTGAAGAGACTGTCTTTCTTCCAATGGATAGTCTTTCCTCCTTTATCGAATATTAGTTGACCATAAAGTTCAGGGTCCACTTCTGGGTTCTCTATTCTGTTCCATTGGTCTATGTGTCTGTTTTTGTGCCAGTACCACACTTCACCACTGCTATTCAACATAGTACTGGAAGTCCTAGCATCAGCAATCAGACTACAAAAAGACATTAAAGGCATTCAAATTGGCAAAGAAGAAGTCAAACTCTCCCTCTTTGCCGATGACATGATACTCTACATAGAAAATCCAAAAGCCCCCGCCCCAAGATTGCTAGAACTCATACAGCAATTTGGTAGCGTGGCAGGACACAAAATCAATGCCCAGAAGTCAGTGGCATTTCTAGACACTAACAATGAGACTGAAGAAAGAGAAATTAAGGAGTCAATCCCATTTACAATTGCACCCAAAAGCATAAGATACCTAGGAATAAACCTAACCAAAGAGGTAAAGGATCTATACCCTAAAAACTATAGAACACTTCTGAAAGAAACTGAGGAAGACACAAAGAGATGGAAAAATATTCCATGCTCATGGATTGGCAGAATTAATATTGTGAAAATGTCAATGTTACCCAGGGCAATGTACACGTTCAATGCAATCCCTATCAAAATACCATGGACTTTCTTCAGAGACTTAGAACAAATTATTTTAAGATTTGTGTGGAATCAGAAAAGACCCCGAATAGCCAGGGGAATTTTAAAAAAGAAAACCATATCTGGGGGCATCACAATGCCAGATTTCAGGTTGTACTACAAAGCTGTGGTCATCAAGACAGAGTTAAGCATTTTAAAACAAAAGCCAGATCATGTCACATACATGTCTTGCTTAAATCCCCCCATTGGCATCCCCCTTTTATTAAGAATAAAAGCCCAAATTCCCATGCTATGTGGCCGTATATGATGTGGCCCTAGACTCTTTTCCATCTTATCTCTATTTTGTCCTTCTTGCTTCCTTTGCTCCAGCCACACTGACCTATTTGCTTTTTCTGGAATGTGTCGGTGATCATTTCATTCTAGAGTCTCTTCATGGCATCTTCCCTCTGCCTGGAATAGTTTTTCCTCCATGTTTGCAAGGCCAAATCCTGCACCCGCTTCGTGTCTTGGCTGAAATAGCACTTTCTCAGTGAGGCCTTTACTGAGCCCTTGATTTAAAATTGCAAACCCGATACCATTCCCTCTTGTTCTTCTTTACTTATTTCTGTAGACGTTACCATCTTCTAATGTACTATATGGCTAACTTATTTATTGTAGTTTTGTATGTTTTTTTTTTCCATAAGAATTTTAGCTCCACAATGGCAGTATATATTTTTTTCTTTATTCATTGACAATGCCTGGCAAGCTGTTAGTGTTTATTTACAAATATATTTCCAAATATTTGTTGAATATTTTTTGTTTATTGAATGCCATTTGATCCAGCAATTCTACTTCTAGGAATTTGTTCTATGACACACTTAAGTGTACAAAGCAACATAAACATTGATAGTCATTGAACTAGTTTTTTTGTAGCAAAAGATAGAGCAGTTCTCTCAAGAGACTAAACATTTCCTGAAAGGGGTTATTGAAAGGATTGGATGAAGTGTCAAACAAGAGAGGTTTAAGTTTATTCTATGTTCCACCACCCCTTAGAAGGTGGGGGCTGATATTGAAGAGCCGATCAATTATAGTCAAAACAAATTACACCTCTGAATAAAAACTTGGAATATGTACGTGCATGTGGTATTGTGTTTTTCCTATTTCTCCCAAATTGTGAATAAGGCTCAAAGTTGAGAACAAAACGGTGTTCAGTTCCCACATGCTAAAGAGAGCTGCCAGCAATTATGATCAGACACTTCCATTTGGTGCTGAATTAACCATCACTTCTGCCCCCACATGCTTTTTTTCTTTTTACTTTTTTAAAGATTCTATTTATTTACTCATGAGAGATACATGGGGGGTGGTAGAGAGACACAGGCAGAGGGAGAAGCAGGTTCCATGCAGGGAGCCGACCTGGGACTAGATCCCAGGACTCCAGGATCACGCCCTGGGCCAAAGGGAGGCGCTAAACTGCTGAGCAACTCAGGGTTCCCCCCACCCCCCCAACATGCTTATGTAAAAATATTAAGGAATAAGTCCAGTGGTTAAGGTTCCTTCTCCCAAGATATAGTGAAGGGGCTTCAGAAGACTTATTCATAGGGATGGGGGCTGTTGGAAGAAGGTGCTGAGGGTGGCTGATATTTCCTCACCTGGCTGGATGCAATTCTGTGTGGAGGCTCACTGTGGTGTTATCATTGGAATGGAGTTTACTTGTTCAGAGAGCTTAACAGGTGCTCAGGTGGTTTGGAGGTAATCTGAACCCAGGGACTACTTATCTGGAGACTTCTGCAAGGAGGCTTGCAGGGGTCATCTATTGCAGTGAGAAAGGATGGGGCTCGTATGCTTGGGAAGAGGAAGTGGGCAGCCCCCACTTGAAGCTCTCCATGTCCTTTGGAAAAATGGAATATGAATTTATAGGATACTGGATCTTCATGTAAAAGAGCATGAAAGAGAGACTGAGACACAGGCCATGAGTTTATCCAGGAAACCTCTGGTCCAAATGGATGTACAGGATTCAGAGACTCTATCAGTTTGCTAGGGCTGCCATAACAAAAGACCACACATTAGGAGGTTTAAACAACAGAAATTTTTATCTTCATAGTTATGAAGGCTAGAAGTCCAAGATCATGGTGTCAGCAACTTTGGTTTCTTCAGAGGCCTCTCTCCTTGGCTTGCAGATGGCTGCCTTTTTGTTGTGTTCTCACGTGGTCTTTCCCATGTGTTTGGGCAGTTGTGGTATCTCTTTGTATTTCTAAATTTCTTTTTCTTAAAGGAATACCAGTCAGATTGGATTAAGGTCCATTCTTTCTTTTTTTTTTTTTTTGCCTTTTTTAAAGAGTTTATTTTTTATAAATTTATTTTTTATTGGTGTTCAATTTGCCAACATATAGAATAACACCCAGTGCTCATCCCATCAGGTGTCTACCTCAGTGCCCGTCACCCCCACCCCCCTCCCACCTCCCCTTCCACCACTCCTAGTTCGTTTCCCAGAGTTAGGAGTCTTTCATGTTCTGTCTCCCTTTCTGATATTTTCCACTCATTTTTTCTCAGATTAAGGTCCATTCTAACAGCTTCATTTAACTGAATCACCTCTGAAAGACCTTATCTCCGGTCACATTCTGAGATATCGGAATTTTGTAATTCAATAAATGAATCTGGGGGGACACAATTCAGCTCATAACAGGGGCCTAGATTTTTTATTGAGGCTGAAAAGAGGCACAGATGCCACTCTCTGAGGTGGCTCTCAAGAGTAGAAGAGGCATGGAGAAGCTGGACACCACGCCAAGAAAATCATCCCACCCTGCCGGAAATATCTCCCTATCAGCAGAGGCTACTAGGAGCTTGTGGAACTAGATGAAGCCAAAGCAAGACTGGGAGAGCCTCCCAAGGATCCATAGGCTTTCAGTGACGTAAGAAGTGATGTAGAAGATGCTTCTGGTCCTCCCTCCAATCCAACATGCCTGATCCAGAAAAGGAACTGGACCCTTTCCTTCTCCCTCCACAAAATGAAAGGGCATCTCCCCACCTGGCAGTGCCAGGTTTTCACCTGGGAGAAGAGAGGAGACAAGATTTAAACTGGATATGAGGTGGGAATTTTTTTTAATAAATTAATTTTTATTGGTGTTCAATTTACCAACATACAGAATAACACCCAGTGCTCATCCCGTCAAGTGTCCCCCTCAGTGCCCGTCACCCATTCACCCCCACCCCCCCGCCCTCCTCCCCTTCCACCACCCCTAGTTCGTTTCCCAGAGTTAGGAGTCTTTATGTTCTGTCTCCCTTTCTGATTGAGGTGGGAATTTTAAACAAATTAAAATGAAATTTAACTGACTGTGGCAGGGAAGTCCTAGGATATGCTGAAGAAGTCATGCAGGCAAGAAAGGAGCTTCTGCAGAGCTCAGCTGAATGTAATGCTTGAAAAAATAATGCTATCACAATTTAAACTCTATCTACTTGACATTTCTCAATAAACCAGATTGCTATCTCTCTATATGCATAAAGGAGCATGTCTTGTAAATATAACAAGTGGTTTTTGTTTTTAGTAGTTACCTTGGAAAGGGGAGCTCACGATGAAGGCCAGGCCAGTATGAGCAGAAAATGTACTTTTTCACTCTATACCCTTTTGAACGTTTTTTTTTTTTAATTTTTTTCCTTTTGAACTTTTAAAATAAATATCAAGTGCGTGTATTATTTGAAAAACCTCAAATAATTAAAAACTAAAGTGGTTAAAATTTTATGGTACTAATGAACAGAAGCCTGAGTTCAGAAATAGCCCTGAAAGATATACCAATTCTGTATATGTTAAAGCCGTGCGAACAATAGTTGTCATAGGGTGAACCAGGGAAGCTCATAATGGGAAGAAGGTGAGGCAGGCTGGGCAGGAGGAGGAAATCTAGTCTATGCATTTGGAACAAGGTCTGAAGAAGATGGAGGGGAAGAGACTTGGGCCAGAGCTTGAATGTTAGAAACCAATGTGAACACTGCTGCTGGCTTGAAGGGAGATAAATGTTGTGACAGATGCCTGCAAAGCTTTTGGCAGGGAATGGGGTTCCATTTGGTATGATGCATTTCAAGGTTAAGCTCCTTTGTGTCATGTAGATATGGCATGTTTTTGGCTCCAGGCTGAACCTTGGGGTTTGGGATTTATATAATTGTGAAAGGCATTAAGTCAAGAGGCAACGCACAATGATTTGGTGAGTGACATTTGCTCTAATTCCTTACACATACATTGAAGCAATAGAAATCACCCCCAAAATATCAGGAAAGGATTCCAGCAAAATAGGAACAAAAGAGAGAGATCATTTAAGTCAACATATATGTTAAGTTTATGCATGTATCATTCATTTTCCCATACGCGATTCTTGGGTGTGTTAATAAAAATTGTAAAATCATCTCAAAAATTGGCTTGAGAGTGGGATGATAACCCTATCATCTTCCTGGAACTGACTTGGGCCGGGAAAGAAGGAGCTCTGATTAAGTGAGGTGCTAAACTGGATATCAGACTGGAGCAATAAATGTAACTCATTCACACTAATGCCTGCCATTATTTTTTTTCCTGCTATTTGACAAGATAAAAGGAGCTAAGGCTATACAATGGTAATATAAATAGTAAAAACTGCGGGTATCTGCCTTATTTTAGAAGGAGTCTTTGCTGTTGAGGAACACACTCCAAGGAGTCTACTGGAGCTTATAAAAGACAGCTGTTGGCTTTAATTTGATGCTTGTTATTCATTGAAGCCACTGGCTTTGATGGTGTCAGACCATTTATGTTACAGAGTGTCTCCTCAAGAAAGGACTTATATTCCAACCCCCCTTGTCTCATAAACACTCTCTCTCCATTGAGTTTTAAAATGGAAAATGTTTTTGCTAGTTTATTTAAAGCCTGGATGGTGTGAGATGTCAGGAAGCTGACTGGGAAGGAGAGGTGCTCTCTCTTTTCAGAGGGACTTGAATGAGGAAGGATGTCATTAGGTTGAAACTGTTGAAAGACCTCTTGCCAGCTTGTGGGCAGTGGTGGTGAAGCCTGTCCAGAATGTAGTAGCAATACAGAGTAGGCATGGAGACTAGGTCCAAATGAAGGTTTTTGAAATTTCTATTTTAGTTATGCTTGAAATCAAGCCTGAAAGTTGATATTTTCAGGAATGTGGGTTAAAATATTCCACTCTCTCCACCTACACCTTTATTTTGCTCCAGCTATTTGGAGAGAGGGCTTCTGTCATATGCAATAGGAGGATTTTTACCTGTTACTGTAAAGTACTATGAAGAGGTTACAACAAAAATTTGAGAGGTAGAAAGAAATTAAAAGAAGCACCATAAATAGGACAATTAAATCACAATAAAGTCAAAAGATTAGGAGTTAAAATGATAGATGAATAGGTGATTTAAAACAAAGATATAGGGGATCCCTGGGTGGCTCAGTGATTTAGTGCCTGTCTTCAGCCCAGGGCGTGATCCTGGAGTCTGGGATCAAGTTCTGCATCAGGCTCCCTGCATGGAGCCTGCTTCTCCCTCTGCCTGTGTCTCTGCCTCTCTCTCTCTCTCTGTCTCTCATGAATAAATAAATAAAATCTTTAAAAAAATAAAGATATAAACAATCGATGATTAAAAATATATCAATAACTCTAAAAAAAATGAGGGTGCCTGAGTAGGTCAGTCAATTAAGCATCCAACTCTTGATTTTGGCTCAGGTCATGATCTCAGGGTGGTGAGATTGCAGCCCACATTGGGCTCTGGGCTCAGCGGGGAGTCTGCTTGAGATTCTTTCTCTTCTCCTCTGCCCCTCCCTACTGCTCACGCTCGCATGTGCGCTCTCTCTCATTAAAAAAAAAAAAAAACAATAAAAGGGAGAAAAGATGAACATAAAAGACTAAAACCTAATGATGTAAAAGTTTAGAATATAAAAATAGAGGAGATTAAAGATTAAGAAAAGAAATTAAAAATAATAAATACTAAAAAAAAATTAAGCCAAAAATCTTAAAGACTAGACAAAGAAAAGAAAAAACAAAAAACAAAACCCAGACCAAAGTAAATCAGCGAGAGTCCACACAAAGTTCAAGATGGTTGTTGAAAAAAATTGTTGATGGGATGTCTTCCATGAGGCAAAGAGCCAAGAAAGCAGAAAGCTCTTAGCTTGAACAGTTACCTGTAAATACGTAAGGATGTCTGCTAATTACTGACACAGAGCAAAACCGGGGGGGGGGGGGGCTAGCCTTCTCATCCTTGGGAAACCTGAAAAGTGTTACTCATCCCACTCCATCAGCACACACACAATAGGTACTTGTCCAATTCTTTATTGTCTGACAATTTGGCATATTATGCATACAGCCCATAGAGCCCAGTTATAGTCAATTAGACAACTGGCAGGAAAAGCAGGGAGTCACTGGATTCCGTTTTTTCAAAGTATTTCCTTTTAAAGAAGAAATATATGGGGAATATGACAGCAATAAAATAGCTATAATTACTAAACATCAATAAAAACTATGATTCCATTTGAGTTTACATGAGGTGACAGATTTTAGCTTTGTGTTCAACAGTCTTTTAGTTCTTGAAATACTAGAACAAGAAAGCAACTTTATATCCAGTTTAATAAAAAAATCTTTATAGTATTTTTATATAACCAATATTTTTCAACTGAGATTCAGATAAAAAAGGATTTAGTTCAAATTGAAAAAAATTTATTGGGAAAAATATTGGTATGAATGACCTTGCTAATAACTTTTTCGCAAAATTAGAAATAATTAAAAGTCAATTCTCATAGCCCTAAAAACTCAGGAGACAAAAACCCAACTTGATATTCAGACTCTAGAACAATATGCTATATGACATTTCATCAGTTTCTCCCTTTTTCTATAATCTAGAATGCTGAGAAAACACGTTCATTCACAAAAGCTATTTTTTCTTTACTTGCCTATACTACAGAATTTACTGTTACATTCAGTGTCAGTTTTTTTCCCTTGCTTAAAGTGTTTCCTGAAATATCTCAACTACAGTTTCATGTATTTTATGAAATTCATTTGGAATACCTGTGAGAGTTAATTTTTTGGGTCTATTTGGCTAGATCATGGTACTAAGGTATTTGGCCAAACATCTATGGATGTTTCTGTAAAGGTATTTTTTATACAAGATAAATGTTTAAATTAGTAGGCTCTGAGTAAAGCAGATGGCTCTCCATGATGTAGGTGGGACTCATCCAATAAGTTGCAGGTCTTAAGAAAAAAGACTGACCTCTCCGAAGAGGAAGGAATTTTGCCAGCAGCCTGCCTTTTAACTCAAACTACAACATTAATTCTTCCCTGGGTATTCACCTGCCTGCTTACCCTAGAGATTTTGGACTTGCCAGCCTCAATAAGTACATGAGCCAATTCCTTAAAATGAATCTGTCCATATATGCACACATTCTATTTGTTCTTTTCTCTGGAGAACCCTGACTAATAGAATATCCAAATTCTTTGAACAGCAGAGAATTGAAGGAGATTTATTTATTTTTTTGCAATGGAAAACGTACTTGGCTCAGAAAAAAAAATATCCCCTCTTGATCAATAGAGTGCAATATCAAAATGTTGTCTGCAACATCTCAGAGGAATGTAAGTATCTTACCTCTTTCCTCCATTAAATATATCTTAAATGTAACATACTTAATGGACAATTTTAATTATTATGAGATCTTCATAGGTTGCTAATCTTTGGGATTCACAAAAATGAAGTCACTCTAGTCTTCCCAACCCAGCAGTTCCCTATGCCCTCTACCAAGAACTTCATATAGAAAAAAAATACATAATGTTTTTCTGATAAGTGCTGGCATTTCTTTAAGAACATAAATAATTATTTAAATAATTTTCTTGACATGAATTACTTTTCAGCATCCTCTATATTATTAATTCTGAAAAGATTATATAAAAGGAGATTGTTCTATAAATATTAAGAAGATTTTTAAAAAAAGATTTTATTTATTTATTCATGAGAGACACAGAGAGAGAGGCAGAGACATAGACAGAGGGAGAAGCAGGCTCCATGCTGTGAGCCTGCTGGGGAACTCCATCCTGGGACCCTGAGATCAGGACCAGAGCTGAGGCAGACACTCAACCACTGAGCAACCCAGGTGTCCCTTAAAAAGTCTTTTTTAAAGGCAAATTTGCAGAGTAATTATTTACAGAGTAATAGGACAGGAATAGGTAAAACAATTTAGGAATATGGGCTGGAGAATGTCTTTAGCATATATCAAGATTCTTTATAAAGTTTCAGTAATTGGGGAGCCCTGGGTGGCTCAGCAGTTTAGTGCCGCCTTCAGCCCAGGGTGTGATCCTGGAAACCCGGGATGGAGTCCCACTTGGGGCTCCCTGCGTGGAGCCTGCTTCTCCCTCTGCCTGTGTCTCTGCCTCTCTCTCTCTCCTTCTCTCTCTCTCTCTGTGTGTGTCTCATGAGTAAATAAATAAAATCTTAAAAAAAAAAAGAACTGACATTATAAAGCAGTGGGATAGACCCACAAAGCTCAAGTCATAAAGGAAAAGATTTTTGCCTGATAAATTTGGAATGCAAATTTTACGTGGCAGGTATCATAAGCGAGGTGAAAAGAAAAGACATTGACCTAAATAAATTATTTTCAAAGCATATAACTGAGTAAGAATTAATACTTTGAATATGCAGAAAATTTCTATAAATCAGAAAAACAAAAGCTTAGTTGGAAAATGGACAGGAGATGTGAATAAGAGATTAATATAATTAGAACCTGAGTGTCCAATATGCATATGAAAAAATGCTCAAATTCATAATCAGGAAACTGAAAATTTAAAAATGAAGTTACTCAGAAGGGGCATTTCATACTCATTAAAAGTCTGAAAATACTGAGTATTATTGAGGATGAGGGGAATTAGAAACCCATACCCTGTTGATGGCAGCATAACTTGGTATGCCACAGTGACAGCAACTTGACTACATCTAGTATAGTTTAAGCTTCCTATACTCTTACACATATGCCCTAGAGAATGCTTACAAACATGCACAATGAGATGCACAAAAATACTCTTTGGAGCATCACTTCTAATAGCCAGAATGTATATACAACATTTTAATAGAGAGATGGGTAAAAATTGTGGTATATTGAGTATATATAGCAGTTAACATGAACAAACTGTGGTATCACTTTGAATAAATATAGAAAACGTGGTACTGGGTGCCTGGGTGGCTCAGTAACTGAGCGTCTGTCTTGGGCTCAGGTTGTGATCCGGGGGTCCTGGGATGGAGTCCCACATTGGGTTCCCCGCAGGGAGCCTGCCTCTCCCTCTCCCTTTGTATCTGCCTCTCTCTGGGTGTCTCTCATGAATAAATAAAATCTTTAAAAAAAACCCCAAAAAACAAAACCTGGTACTAAATGAAGAAACAAGTTGCAGAAGGATCCATAGGCTAAACTAGTACTGAAGTAAATCTTTTAAACGATCCCACATCATCAGATATTACTTTGGGGTAAATGCACACAGAGTAGAAGTATAAACACATGGACAGAAACAACAGACACCATATTCAGAGCAGATGAATTAGGAAGGTGAAGAATTTGGGAAGGTTGCAAAGGAGTTTTAAATACTATGGTGTTCTTCAAATCTGGTGAGGATGGGATAGAAGTGGAGGAGGAGCTAGCAGCACTGGTTGAAGGCCTCACTGCAGCAGACGAGTGGTTGCTCCATTGTTGGGCTGGCAGTGCCTTTCTAATTCTGAGCCAGGGCAGACAGTGGGGAGGGGCAAAGCATCTTTCCACCTTCTTTTCAGCCATCGGGTTTTCTGCAACCCAGTGCCAACACATTCACGGATCACCAATTGTACTTCTCAATCCAATTCCAAGGGCTTTACAAATAGTGGCCATTTCTCTAGATTTTGGCAATTAAGTGCCAGTTCTGGTTTTTATTGCTCTGAGTTCTCATCACTTACCAGGGGGCTTTTTAAGCATCATATTAGAGTAGGCTAGACTATAATAAATATATAATAAATAAAAAATATAATATATAAAAATATAATAAATAAAAATGCCAATCGCAGTGGCTTAAACTAGCCCATGTTTCCTTCTAGTTTCTGTGGTATCCAGTGCAGCTATTCCTGGTCAAGAGGCTTTTCTGGGTAGTTCTCAAGTGTACTCATTGATCTAGGCTTCTTACATAGTACAGCTCTGCCACCATAGCCATAGAGAGGAGAGAAAGATGGTGACAGATTGTGAAGGATGGTCGACAGCCAGTTCTGAATGTGGTGTACTTCACTATGGCCAATGCCACTAGCCAGAACCCCGTCACAAAGGCCCAACTAGCCGCGAGGGGGCCAGGGAATGTAGCTTTTCTCTGAGCCTGAGAGGAAAATAAATGAGTTCGGTGAATTTATAGTATAGTCCAGCCACCACATTTTATTGAGAACATAAGACTCTGAGACAGAACTTAAAACCATTATATTTTGTTTTTTTTTTATCTTTTACTTTTAATTATTTACTTAGTTATCATTAATCAGGTGATAAGCCCCTGCAAACTCACCGCCCTAAATAGAAGCAAGGACCTTGACAAAATCCTACAACTAACTAAATGATCTTTCCTACCTCCACCCTCTGCCTCTCTACACAAGATTACCATCATCCTGAAACTGTATTGATTGTTTTATTGTTTTTTCTTAAAAAAAAAATCAACCATTGTCTTCAGATAATTTGAGATTCACACACAGTTGTAAATAGTAACACAGAGAGAATCTTTGTGCCTTTTACCCAGATTCCCTCAGCGGCAACATCTCGAAAAATTACACTACAACATTATAAACAGGATGTTAACATTGATGCAGGCAAGATATAAAATATTTCCATCATGAATAGGATCAGTTATGCTGTACTTTTATAGTCACACTAACTTCCCTCTGGTCCTCAATCCCTCCTTAGCCCTGGTAACCCCTAGATTGTATCTCACTTTTATAATTTTGTCATTTCAAGAATGTTATACAAATGGAACCACTTCATTTTGGGAGTGGAATTTTTTTTCTGTCTCAGCATAATTCTCTGGAAACTCATCCAGATTGTTTCATGTTCCAATAGTTCATTCCTTTTAATTGCTCAATGGTATTCCATGGCATGGATTCACTGCAGTTGCTTAACCATTTACCCAACAAATGGTAACTAGATTGTTTTCAATTTTAAGCTATACAAAAAAAGTTTCCATGAATATTTTTGTACAGCTTTTTTTTTTTAAACATAAGCTTTATTTCTCTGGGATAAATGCCCAGGAGTGGAATTGGTGAAGTTTGTGTGTTAGCTATGATGGTTCTCTTGTCTTTTCCCTACAAACTCTAGAATAACTTTGTCTACATCTACAAAACATCTTGCTGGGATTTGGTAGATATTGTGTGAAATTTGTACATCAATATGGGGAAAACTGACAGCTTTATTATATTGAATTTACTAATCCATGAAGATGGTGTGGCTCACCTTTTATTTAAATCTTGACTCCATTAGTGTTTTATAGTTTGTAGTACAAGTTCTGTACATGTGTTATGAAACTTATACCTATTTCTGTGCAGTTTTTAATGATATATTTTTAATTTCAGTGTCCACATGTGTTTATTGTTAGTGTATAGAAATTTAATTGATATTTCTGTTTATCTTGTATTTTGCAACCTTACTGAACTCACTTATTAGACCTAGGAGGTTTCTTTTTGGAAATTCCTTGGGAACTTCTATGTAGAAAATCGTGTTCTCTGCAATAGGAATACTTTTATATCTTCCTTTCTGATCTGTATGCTTTTATTTAATTTTCTCACATTATTGCATTGGCTAGACCTTCTACGTGGAATGAAAGTGGTGAGAGTGGATACCCTTGTCTCGTTCTAATCTTAAGGAGAAAGGGAGAAAGCATTAATCTTTTATCATAAATATAATATTACCTGTTGGAAGGTTTTTAAATTTTTTTTTAATTTTTAAGATGCTCTTTATTAGGTTGTGTCTGCCTCTCTCTCTCTGTGTCTCTGCTGAATAAATAAATAAAATCTTAAAAAAAATAAGTCATGAGGTTGTAATGTACAGCATGATGTTTGTCTTATAGGTCATAGGCAGGGTTTTTTACCTACACTTACTGGGAGGAATAGGGAAAAAATACATCTATGCTCCTGGAAGTGGAAGAAGCTGCTTTCCTTTTCACGTGGATAAAGTGTATTTTTGCTTTATTCTTTGCTTTTAAAGATTTCTCTGTTTGTTGGGAGAGCCTGCTTATGTGCCCTCGCACGTGGGGGGAAGGGCAGGGGGCGACTCTCCCCGCGGACTCCCTCTGAGCCAGCAGCCAGTGGGGCTCAGCCTAAACCAAGAGTCTGGAAGCTGTACCCCACCGGGTCACCCAGCTGCCCCGGTTTTTACTTATTCTAACTTGGCCTTTATTTTAGTTATTTTTAACTTTACAAGAAGAGCATCACGTTCAATCTATTCTTTAGGGCCCCCCCCCCCCAGATTAATATCACATTGATAGGAGTTATCCTTATAAGGCAACAAGTCCCCGTGTGGTTAATTCCGTCTGCTGGGCACGCATAGCATGGTTCAGCCGTCCAGGTTACTGTGGATCGGTATTTGTGACGTTTGCAGGTTTTTGCTATTGTGAACAGTGTTTTACATGGGCGGTGTTTTACACGTCTTGTCCTACGGATGCTAGTTTCTTTCTTTCTTTTTTTAAGATTTTATTTATTTATTCATGAGAGATACAGAGAGAGGGAGAGAGAGAGGCAGAGGGAGAAGCAGGCTCCCTGCAGGGAGCCCGATGTGGGACCCGATCCTGGGACCCCAGGATGATGCCCTGGGCCAAAGGCAGGCGCTAAACCGCTGAGCCACCCACAGTCGTCCGCAGGCGCTAGTTTCTATTGGTATATACATAGGAGTTGAGTGAATTGCTAGGCTGCAGGCTGTGTAATTCTTTTTTTTTTTTTTTTTTTTGTAAATATTTTATTTATTTACTCCTGAGAGAGAGAGAGGCAGAGACACAGGCAGAGGGAGAGGCAGGCCCCATGCAGGGAGCCCGGGGTCGGACTCGATCCTGGGACTCCAGGATCACACCCTGGGCCGAAGGCTCAACCACTCCACCACTGAGCCGCCCAGGCGCCCGAAGCTGTGTAAATCGTCCACTATATAATGCTAAATTCTTTAACAAAGTGGTTGCGCTAATTTACATTCCCACTAGCGTTGTGTTACAGGTAACAGCAGATCCTTGCTGAGCTGAAGTCGGAAAACTCTCCCCGGTAGTAAGCGGCCCGGTGATTGTGGGGCTTCCCTCAAATTTCCTGCTCTCTCTGGCATCACTTGCTGTCAATTGTTGTGTTAATGACCCCAATATCTAAACACTATTGTTCCGTATATTTTGCCTTTATTTTTTTATTTATTTTTATTTTTTTTATTTTTTAATTTTTTATTTTTTTGGTTGTTTCTGGCAGATGAGTCACTCTGGTCCCTGATTCTCTAACTTGTTTGAAAGTAGAAGTCTTTTATAATCATTTAACTCCAATTTTTCCTGTAATAATTGCCTCTTTTTATTTCCGAAATCATTTGTGACCTTTCTCTACTTACCTTGATTAATTTTGCTAAGGTTTACTTATTTTGTTAGTTTTTTCAAATAGTTATATTTTGGCATTTTATCTTTTGTTGGTCTTCTCCATATTTTCATTGATCTCTTATCTTGTATTTTCTTTAGTTTTATCCGGTTCCTTTTCTGATCTCTTAAGATGGACAATTAATTCATTAATTTCAAGACTTTCAATTTTTTCCTTTAATTTTATAGGCTATAAATTTCCTGTTTAAGGTTATAAATTTCCCTGTTTAAGGCTATAAATTTCCCTCCAATCACTGCTTTTCTTGCATCACACAAATTTTGATAAATAATTTAAAAACATTTAAATCAGTTCCAGGTATTTTAAAATTTCCATTATGACCTTATTTTAATCCATGAGTCATTTATCAGGGCCTAGAAAAATGAATTTCAAATAAGTGGGAATTAAAAATTTATATTTGTATTATTAATGTTTAATAATGTCTAATTGTATATTTTTTTTGGTAAAATTGTTGAGGCTTTATGGCCTAATTCATGATAAACTAAAAAATTTTTTTTTTCATGATAAATTTTTGTAGTCATCTGTACTTGAGTCTTTTTATTCAAAGTGTCAGATGTTTATTAGGTTATATTTTTTAATATATCATTCAGATCTTGTATATCTTTGCTGTCTTTTTTCTCTATTTGACTTTTTGATAATTGAAAGAGGTGTGCTGAAATCCCTTACTATGATGGTGGATTTATTACTCTGTCCTTGTATTTCCAATAAAATTTATTTCATATATTTTCAGGCAATTTTATTAGTAACCATATATTTAAAACTACGTTATCTTCTTGGATAATTGCATTAAGTAGTGAATTGAATTTTCCGTCCTTAATAATACATTTTACTTTGATATTTATTCTATATATTGTTAGTAATACCTGTAGCAACTTTTTTTTAGTTGGTTGTATTTGCTTCATATTTATTTTTCTATCATTTTATTTTTAACTTTTGTGTGTTCTTATGCTTTAGGAATAACTTTTATAAACAGAATATTTTAGATTTTGTAAAATCCAAACTGTGACTTTATCTCTTAAAATTTATTAATATTTATTTATGCTAGTTATTAATATATTTGGACCAGTTCAAAATATCTCAACTTACTATTTCTCTGGTTTTTTTTCTTTTTCTCTATTTCTTTTCACCCACTTCTTCTTCTCTCCTTTAAATTAATAGCTGTATCTACTCAAAATGCTCATCTGAAAATTGTTACTGATCCATAAGGATAAGGTCCTCCTGATAGAATTTAAAATAAGCACCACTCCCTTCATTGAGAAAGTATGTAAAAATCATGTTATCTGAACTAAGCAGTGTTTTTAGTGATGCAACTGGTACACACTTTAGTGCAAGAAACTTGTTAAGAACTGATGAGCAGTTCACAGATCAACTAGCTTGGTGGACTACAGTTTGAGTTCTACATTCTCACAAGGATGTAACTCTCAACATACTGATATCATCTAAGTTTTTATTTTTATTTTATTTATTTTTTAAAAATATTTAATTTATTTATTCATGAGAGACACAGCGAGAGGCAGAGATACAGGCAGAGGGAGAAGCAGGCTCCATGCAGGGATCCTGATGTGTGGGACTTGATCCCGGGACCCCAGGATCACAACCCGGGCTGAAGGCAGACGCTCAACCACTGAGCAACCCAGGGATCCCTGCATCTAAGTTTTTAAGTAGGGTTTATTATAAATATGTTTCCTCTTTTTAGAATATGTTAATAAATTTATCTTATTTTAATTCAATCTGCTATGTTTCCTCTTTTATTTTGATGATAGATTTCTTTCTCACCCTCTCTCTTTTTTAAAAATTTATTTATTTATGAGAGACACAGAGAGAGACAGAGACACAGGCAGGGGGAGAAGCAGGCTCCATGCAGGGAACCCAACTTAGGACTTGATCCAGGGACTCCAGGATCACACCCTGGGCTGAAGGCAGGCACCAAACCGCTGAGCCACCCAGAGATCCCTCTCACCCTTTCTTTAATATAGCAACCAACTTTAGCATAGCAACCAAGGTAATTAATCTCTTTTAGTCACATGTCACTTGCAGCATCTCTTGTTTGTCCTTTTATTTACCTTGTTTTCGTCATGGATCTTTGCATGGCAAACCTGAGGCTTTATATTCCTGAGATGTGTTTATCAAGGCTTTAGATTTGTTTTATATTTGGGCTGTGTATAAAGTTCTAAATTCTAAGTTCTTTTTCTTTAATAGTTTGGAAATTCTACTTCCTTAGTCTTTAGGGCAGTGTTGCTTTTGAATAATTTGATTCTTACTTCTTTGATACAATATGCTTTTCCTCCTTTTGTTAGATTTTAGAATTTTTTTTCTGTTTCTTATTCTTAAATTTTAATATAATGTGGTGCGGATTTTTCTTTCTTTTTCTTACCGCTTTATAGACTATTTCCATCTTAGTCCTGTTATCTTTAAAAAAAATTGAACATTTATCTACATTGCTTCTTCAAATATTACTCCTTTTCAAATTTTTCTCTTTCTGTGATTTGGATTTTAGCACTTCTCTTTCTATTCCTTATGCCTATTGAATTTTCTTTTATATTTCTCATTTCTTTGCCCTTCTTTTCTGAGCAGTGTTCTTTTTAAAGCATATTATTTTTGTGTTATTTCAAACATAATCTTGTCTTTAAACACTTGCTTCACTCTTTTTAATACATTTTTAATCCTATTGATGCATTCTTTAATCCTAATGATATATTATTCTTTAATCCTATTGGTACATTCTTTCCTTTAAAAAATATTAAGCTGATATAAAGTTATCGGTGTGTGTATTTTTCCTTCTGATAGAATCTGAAAATCCAGATAGTTGTACTCCTCAAATATCTATCCTTTTGACTTATGGGTTTGTTTTTCCTGGGGTTATTCTGTCAAGCAGAGCATGTAGGGGAAGGTCAGACCCCTGCCTCTGTCATTTCCATTAGCTCAGAGGGTGGGAGTAGGGTATATGCATGAGGCCTAGGCAGTGAAAAACTCAGTCTCTCCTCACTCTAAAAAAAAGGACTTAATGTAGGGCTTTTGCTCTTTGCTCCTCAGGAAAGAGTAGCTTTACGTGGGGATCTTCCTTAAGCATAGCAACTTAACTGGAGTCATTATTTGGCTTTGCACACCATGTCGCAGTAACTCCAGCCGTTGATTTTCCTTTGTTTTTGAGATGCCTTGGACCAAGTCTGAGTTGCTATAGGTGTAGGGTGGATATTCTTTATCCCAATAATACCTTTTCTATTTTATTCTATTTTCTATCCTCTCTATACTTTCCTGGGCTGCCTCGTGTGCTCCCTGAAGCCAGTCTTTCCCTCTCACATCAGTTCAAAATAGCCCTTTGTCTTCATCTCAGGGGTTTTCCATACCTCTCTTGGTGTATCTTTGGTTGGTCTTGGGAGTGAAAGTCAAGAACGATTGCCTGTTCACCTTCCTAGATGGATCTGAAAATGGATCCTTCTACTCTTTGCTACTGTTTTTAGGGACCATCATTTTTTTTTCCAGCACAAAGTAACATAGTTTTTCTCATGGTTTCATTTTCATAAAAGGTGTTTAGAATATAAATAAAAATGTAGAATGTAAAATATACCCGAACTCCTTTGTGTTCCATTTCCAAACTTTTGCCACATGCAATCACATTTTTTTTATGATGCAGGCTTTTTTTTTTAACCATACATTATTTTGAATGTATTTATTTTGGTGTATTCTTTTTGTTTATTTTTATGATTCTACAGTGCTTATTTTTAACATATTGCATAACATTCTTAAAAATTATATATAATTTTTATATATAATTTATTATATATATTATATTATATATAATATAATATATATTATATTATATTAAATATAATTTATTATATAAAAATATATAAAAATTATATACCAAAACTGACTAAAACTAAAGGATTAGATTATTTTTACTTTTCACTATTAGAAGTGAGTATAACATCTTTATAAATATATCTTTTGTCTTTTGATTTATTGGTTTAGATTTGTTTTAAGGATGAGATTACAAGGTCCATGGATATAAAAACTTTATGACTCTTGATAAGTATTGCCAAATTGCACTTCAAAGAATGATGCTATTCTTTGAATGGTTTTCTATATACTTATTCTGATGTATACTTAATTGCATATGCACAAAGTTGTTGTATATCACTTAAGACAAATCCTCTTCTGTCTTTTTACACTACTCTGATTACATTTTTTAAGGATACATTAAATTAAAATGGTGATAGACCATCTCCTTTTTTTTAAACCACTATTACTTCCAAATAGCCCTGTAAAATCCTCTTAATTCTAATTCTAATTTAAGTAATTAGGAATATAAATATAAATTAAAACAATGGGTGACATTTACTCCCTCAAATTCTAGCAATATAGACAGCATGTATTACTTACATAGTTTGAGGTCTTAGGTGTCCCAGAAAGGTACAAATATTTTTTGAAGTCCATTTACTTCCACAAGTTGTCTGAAAGTCTGGCCCTCCCCCACTGTTTAGAACCATATAAGTCCTGAGGGTTTTGTATCATGCAAGAAAGGGATGAGGGATGGAACAAGGACAGCTATTAGACTTGTTGGCAATCCTAACGTCTAGTGCTCAAGCTTAGATATGATTTGATATAGAAAATGTAAAAATAACATTTTTTACATTTTGAAGCCCTGCTATTCATACCCGCTATTATTTTTAAACAAAAACTCTGAATATATTGCTTACATATATTGCTTACATCATGCTATATAATTTACAAGAGTCCTGAAATAATTACGGTTAATACGTGCCAAGCACTGTTTTAGATGTATATTTGATCCTTGTGGTAATTTTTGCTGCATAGTAAACAATGTCAAAATCTTGGGGGTTTACAATAATAAACATTTTCTCCCTTTTATGTCTGTGGGTTGTCTGTGGCTCAGCTGAGTTCTAAGATTGCCTGGCCTTGGCTCTGGGCTGTCGGTTAGGTTCCTTTCTGCTTCTCTAGTGCCAGTGGCTGTCTGGGACCATGGTCTTCTTTTTGTAGACAACTGAAATGTAAGTAGGCAGACTAAACTACACAAACATATCTAAAACTTATGCTTGCATCACATCTACTAAAATTCCATTGTCCCATGCAAATCACATGGCTAAGTGGAACTGCAGCAGGTTGGGATATATACTTTGCCCACAGTGGGAGGCACTGCAAAGTCATGTGGAAAAGAGTGTAGATGTGTAATTTTATAAAGAAGTGAGTGAAGAACTGAGAATAATAATCCTATGTATCACAATTCTCAATGCAGTTGTGCAGATTGTCTCTTGTTAACTCGCCATCATCCCCAACCTCTAAATGATATTAAAGCTGCTGATTGCACTTCATTTTAGGAGAGAAGGCTAGTGTATTAAGTTAGCTTGGGCTGCCATAACAAAATCGTATAGACTGGGTGGCTTAAACAACAGAAATTTATTTCTCACAGTGGTGGAAGCTGGGAGCCTCAGATTAGGATGCCAGCATGATTGGGTTCTGGTGAGAGCTCTCTGTCTAGCTTGCTGCCTTCTCACTGTTCCCTCAAGTGGTAGGCAGAAAGAAGGAACCAGCTCCCCAGTGCCTTCTTATAAGAGCACATTTTATCATGGGGGTCTACTCTACCTGTCAGCAGGTAGGCAGATAAGGGGCAATGACAGACATGAGGTTTATTTTGAGTTTTGGACGTTCTTTATAAGTCACTTGCTTTGGTGCTGCCAGCAGCTGAGATCATCATCAGAGGTTTTCTGTGATTCTTTAAACCTTCTGACCTCTGAAAGCCAGTGGTGGTTTTCCCTAACCTTGGCTCCCTTAGATCTTCCCATAATTTTGTAAGCACTTGCCATATTTTATTGAATTTAAGATGCCATCAGTTGTGTTGCTAAGAAAGGAAAAATAGCTAATTAATTAGATTAAAATTTTTTTACTCCTAAGATTTTTGTTCCATATTTTTAGAAGAGGCTCTTTTAGACTTAGGTTTTATGACACCTACACATACAATTGTACATACATAAAAATAAATATGAGCACAATAAATCCACTGTTAGTCCTGAAATAACTTCATACTCAGAATTTTGCTCTTCTGAATCATTATTTACACTTAGAGTCCTTGGTGTGCGGTTTTCCATTCATCAGTTGGCATTGGGAGCACTGGTAGTGGATCATTTCTTCAAAGAGTACTCCATCATTACCTACTGTCTTTTCTTCCAAGCTGCTACCAAACATTCTGCCAATTTGGCTGGGATTGTCTTAATTTTGTATCAACTCCTATTCCATTTACAAACAGTACTTAAATAGTTTGTGGATTTGGTGTGTAAGGCTTTACAATGGTTAAGTCATGCCAGTGGGTATGACCATGAGGTTCTGCACTTCTCTATGAGCTTATTCTTTCTTCTTCTTGATACACATGTCTGCAATGCATCAAGAACTGATCAGTGGATTGTGTAGGGTTCCTAGGTATCTATTCCCAAGAATTTTAGCTAGTTCAGTTGGCATCTGTCTGTTTTCTGAGCACATACTATGATCTTAGGGGAAGATCTCATTTTTGTATACCATTTTACAATTTGAGATTAAATCTAAAACCCATGGAATGTATAACAGCAAGAGTGAAACTTTATTTATTTTTTTTAAATTTAATTTTTGTTTATTTTTGATAGTCGCACAGAGAGAGAGAGAGAGAGAGAGAGAGAGAGAGAGAGAGGTAGAGACACAGGCGGAGGGAGAAGCAGGCTCCATACACCGGGAGCCCGATGTGGGATTCGATCCTGGGTCTCCAGGATCGCGCCCTGGGCCAAAGGCAGGCGCTAAACCACTGCGCCACCCAGGGATCCCAAGAGTGAAACTTTAATATATATATGGACTTTGAGTGATAGAGATGTGTCAAGTGTTGATTCATTGATTGTAATAAATATTATACTCTGTTGTGAGATATTGGTGGTGCATGTGTAGAGCAAGGGGTATATAGGAATTCTGTGTTTTCTGCTCAATTTTGCTATGAAACTAAACTCGTTCTAAAAAATCTTAAAAAGTCTATTAAAATATTAAATATAAAAATAATCTTGTTATTGGTAATTATTTGCAGTTTTATAGGGTTAGGCTGCTTTTTATAACCTGTGTCATGATGTTGTTATCTTTAGCATCTTTAGTAGTGATAGTATCAGCACTTGAGTTTCTTTAGCATTTTCTATTTCACCAAACAAATGGTTTTATTAATTTACTCAATTGAATCACAGGTTACAGGCAATTAAGTAAGCTCTATTCATAGTCAGCAAAACTTTTCTGACAAATTGATATTTAGGGCCTTAAGGATAATCTTTGGTGGTACATAAATGATTCACAGAAACCTCTTTTTCAGCTCTTCTGGATGACTTGGCAATTTCTCCTGTCTTGATCTCCCTGTTAGTTTGAGTTCACCTAAAAGCAGAGCCTGTGATAAGTTTGTGGGTATATAGAGAGCGTATTTAGAAAGTGCTCTCTGGGGGTGCCTGAGTAGCTTAGTCAGTTAAGTGTACAACTTTTGATTTTGGCTCAGGTTATGATCTCAGGGTCATGAGATCAAGTTTCGCTTCAGGCGGGACATTCAAGCTCAATGGGGAGTCTGCTGAAGATTCTCTCTCTCCCTTTGCCCCTCCCCTGTTTGCTCTCTCTAAAATAAATGTATAAATCTTTTTAAAAAAGGACTGCCCAGGTGACTCAGTCAGTTAAGCATAATGACTCTTGGTTTCAGCTTAGGTTGTGATCTCAGGGTTGTCAGATTGAGCCTTGTGTCTTGGGCTCAGCGGTCTGAATGGGAGTCTGTTTGAGCTTCTCTTTCTCCTTCTCCCTTTGCCCTTCCCCCTGCTCATGTTTGCACACTCTCTCTCAAATAAAATAAATAAATAAAATCTTTAAAAAAAGGAAAGTACTCTCTGAAAGCATGTGACCCTCTAAGGCCACTAATTTCAGCCTTGGGCCATTTACTGCCTCCAAGCCCTAATTGCCGGGTTCTCTCAGATAGAAGAGTAGAGACACCTTATTGTTTTGAATAAAGGGAAAGAACAATGATGAAAACTGAGAGTTGGCTACTGGAAAGCATATGCCAGTTCTATTTTTTCCCTGCATTACTTGCTAGTCCAAAATGCATAAAGTTGAGACAGTGTGATCTTATGACATTTATTTTCCCAGCCTTTTTGTATTTCTGCCTCTATAACAACTACTTGAGATGGATGTGTACCTCAAGTGTATCTACTCTGCTTTCTCCATTTCCTTCCAAACCCCTATCAGCCCATAGTAGATGAATAAGTTGGCAATCTTATGTGGAAGTCAGACCTTAGTGTATCTGGTTGACATGTGTTTGTTTAGCAGAACTTGTTTATCCTCATCACATTTCTGCACATCAGATTCTGAACTGTGGTCACTCCACCTAGGCGTTGCCATCCCAGGAGGCCCTGCCGAAGCAGCCTGCCAGGATTGGTTTTATCCTTACTATGTCATAAATGTGTTAGGTGCTGTGGGAATAACAAGAAGTCCATGCAGTAGTGGCTGATTTTAGGAAGTATAGATGCATGCTCAGGAATAACCCTCCATGAAGGGAAGTTTAACAAGGCAGTAACTCAAACTTGGAGTGGTTGAGACAGAGGAGAGCTTGGATGGCCTGGAACCTTTAGGAAAGCCTCCATGAGGGGGCCAGGTCTGAGTAATAAATTTGAATTGGGGGAGTAGTTTTGATAAGGGCTCCTAGAACATGTTCTTTTTGGAGATTGGACTTCCTAAGCAAATGTCATTTAAAATGTGATCTTATTCCTCTTTAATTACCAAATATTGTTGGAAGTTGTTGAAGTCTGTAGACCTTAAAAGCAGGCAACTTGATTGTGGGATTGAGGTTGAATGTGGATTCAAATGCTATGTTTGCCAAAGAGGTGGGTGACTGACATTTAGCAGTGTCCCTGAAGAGGCTTACCATTGTGTATGGAAAGCTCAGTTTCTGGAATGCCTGGCACCTCTGGATAAGAGCCATAGATGGAGTAGAACCTATAAAGAGGAGAACCTAGTTGACTTGCTCATTGGGGCAGCCAGACATACTTAGGTCCGTGTACTTGGTTCCAAGCCATTGTGTCACCTGTGTTCCGCAGCACAGGTGGGGAATTGCTGGGGGATTGCTGGCTTGTTGGATGATGCTGACCAGCTCCTAGGTGAACCTGTACTTTGTAGAGCCGTTGCATACCTACCCGAACACCTTTCATCACTAGGGAAGAGTACCATTTACTTTGGTTACATTTTACCATGGGCTATAGTAGCAGGGGTCTAAGGTGGCTAGGTGGAATATTAAACCTTCCTTTTATTTTTTCATTCCTTGTGAATCTGTGTTGCCCTTAAACTGTCACATGTTAGAGTTCACTTTCAGCACTACAGGCCTTGAATGGTGTACCACAAGGACTTATGGTCACCTTTGGAAGGCATAGTGCTTGGTTCTCAGACCTGAGTTCAAATCCTGATGCAGCAGCCCCTCTGATGAAAACTACGGGTTATTCTCTTAGATTCTTTGAGTCTTGGTTTCCTCCTTTATATGGTGGTTAATTATTCTGTTTTATAGCCTTGTTGGGAGATAGAATAAAATATGATTAAAGTCCCTGGCACAGAGTTTCAGAGATGTAGTTTCCTTCTAATAGAACCTATTTTGTCAGTTGTGATACCTGAAGCTAAAGTTTTAAGAATTCAATTTGAATTTAATGAAAAAAATAATATATTTATGCATTATTTAAAAAAACAAAATGAGAAAAATGTTTAGATTTAAACCTGAGGAATTTTGAAGGTAGAATTATGGTCTTATTTCCTAAATGCATTTGTTTCCAGTGACTATTTTATTCACTTTATATGGAAAAAAATTATGTTATATAGAAGAGATAGCCTTGGTATAAAGGCATCTGATGAAATGCAGCTAATTAAACACATAATTTGGTACAGACTGTGTACCCAACATATTTTGGCACATAAAATATTTACTCTGATAGACTGAAGCTGTTATTTTGAACTGGGTCTCAGTTGTTATTGAGACTGAGTGTTTTTAATCTAGCAAACGATAATGACTTCATCACTTCTGACTTTGTGTGTCTGGTTTCAGCCGGGAATGAGATTTTATTGCTGTGCTTTCAGCTTTCGGTAAGAGTGCTTGATAGACTATCACTGCTGAGATCCTGTTTTTGAAAAGAACATTAAATACTTGTTAATTTATATTTATATTCAAAACTCTAAATCTGTGCTAAACATAAGTAAGCCTCCTAATTATGATTTCCCTCCTATTTTCAGTTTTACGTGAAAGCCGGGAACTTGAACAGCACAAAAAGTAGATCAGCTCAGAGTTTCTTTTCAAAATGCTTTGATATTTTGTACTCTCCCCTTCCTGCTTTGTTACGCATTTATGTTAGAAAAAACGGTATAGTCTTGGTCATATTCTAAGTAGGTATATTTTGAGGAACCCCCCCCCACAAGCTTGTGCTGTAAGAAAGCACTGTTTGAGTTTCAGTTTCAAGTTGACTTAGTGTATTTAAATTTACTTCTCGAGTTGCAAATTCTACTTTAGTTCAACCTTAGACCTTAGTTTCCTTCACGAAGTCTCAGGTTATGCTGAGGCTACTGGTCTGAGGACTACAATAAGTAGAAAGAGCTCAGTGTGCACACTTGAAAATCTGACTGCTTGGGTTCGAATGCCTTGCTGTACTGGTTATACCCCTATGACCTTGCGTAGGACGTTAAGCTGCTCTGTGTCTCTGTTTTGGCATCTGTCAACATGGGAATGATGAAAATGGCATTTAGCTATAAGAGTTCACTTAAAGAATATTTTGAACTGAACTGATAGAGCCCACATAAGTATTTAACACCTAATAGCAAAGTGATTACTAATAAATATTAATATATATTTTCTTTGGTGAAAATAGTTTTCAGAAAACTGGCAGGGGAGAGGAGGAGCCCTTGAGAAACATTTCAGTGCAACTCAGTGACCAATTGTCCCAGTTTTCCCAGGACTGGGTTTTTCAGTGGTTTTTTTAGTACTGAAAATCTCTTGTCCTGGGAAACCCCTCATTTCTGAGCAAACTGGAAGAGTTGGTCACCCTTATGTTTTATACAGTTCTTTTTAAGTCTTCACAATAATTTTATGACACAGGTATCATTAACTGAATTTCTCAGATAGGCCGTGGCTAATAAGTAGTGAAGTTTCTATTCAAATCTGCCTTTGAGCGACTTCATAGTCCTTGCATGCTTCATTCCATCTGTAGGATAATCAAATGTTTTTGCTGTAATCTTATGTAGTCTTTCAAAATGTATAGCAGAAGCATATTTGGTTTAGAATAAGAGAATAAAAGATATTTAACTTCCATAAAGTTCATAAAAAATGGGTAAATAGGAATATACTGGACATGTAAGAATCATGCAACTTCCCTGGTCTAAGGTCTGAGCAAAGGTGACTCATCTGAAAGACTTGCTTTCTCATCTCAAAATCTGCTTTTTTGTAGACTAAATGAAATGGGCAGTTAGATTAACATGAAGCTTAGTGGCAGGATATTTATATAATTCTAGTGGAGGATGTGAGTTTGTGGAAGGGGCCAGGAAAAACCTGATTTTACTACTTTTTTTCTTCTTGACCCTTTTCTTTCTAGTCTTCTGCCAAAATGGCCAGACAGGTGTTTCTTACCTTTCTTCATTTCTTTGCCTTTGTAAAAAATTAATTGGAGTGGACACAAGTGAACTTTGTCAAATGGCAACATCAAGGGATGTCTGAACATAAGAAAGTCCTCATATTATCCCATTACCCTGTCTAAGCTTTTTATGTGACAGCGAGAGAACCATATCAGCTGGAATCCTTCTCTTGGTCTTCATGAAACAAATGCTCTTAACTCTAAAAATACTTCTACAAATACTTCTCACAGAATTTGCTCAGTTTTACTATTAAGAAAGCTACTGCTTATTGCCAAAGGAATTCTTACAGTGGTTTCCAAACCAGAGTTTCCTTAGTTGGATATAGCCCTAGTGAACCTGGGCCTCAGGGGAAGTCACATTTTTAATGTTCTAAAAATGGACTTGGGTATGACATTTAACATAAAAACTGAAAACATTTAAAAATTCAATACGTTGATGTAAAATGTAAATAATAAAAAATAAAACCAGTTATCCTAAAATCTGTAGAATCTACAAAATTTTAAAGAAGGGATCCTTTGTTAAACTAATTAATGTATATTAATGAAGTATTTTAGTGTGTAATGGATTTGAAATGTGTAACTATTCAAATGCTTGGTTTTGCTATTTACAGACATTTTTTATAGAAGATAAGAATTGAAATGGAAATATCCCAATTTCATCAGTTTGGTCTGCCTACAATTTTAATTGAAGACAAAACCCATGAGTAAATTACTTTTGCAAATAAACTACATAGCTCAATAAAGATCACTAAAATTATTGAAAAAAAACCCCAATCATTGGAAAATAGAAGGAAAATTTAGGATTATTCTTTATCAGTGGTTTTTAAAGTGTTGCTTCTGGACCAGCAATATCAACATGGCTTGGGAACTTGTTAAAAATGAAAATTGTTGTGTTCCACCCCAGACCTGTTGTTTCAGAAACTCTGGTGGAGGGGCCTCACAGTCCGTATTTAATCTTCCTAGGAGATTCCTGTACATGTTCAAGTGTGAGAATCTCTGGTCTAGACCAGCTAGAAAAGTGTCCAGTGGGTCATTAAGATGATATGCCTTTAGCAAGGTTTGAGAATTAGAACCTAAATTGATGACTCAGGAATTAGCTAAACTCTTTTCCTCTTTGCCTTTGAGAGAAGTGATGATCATTGGACAGTGTGGTATAATAAAAGAATTTGAATTTTGAAGTGTGAAGATCTGGTTTCATTTTGCTACTTTATATATATGCAAATCACTTAAGTACTTGGAGCTATTGTTTCTAATATATAAAATGGGGATAATGATAGCCTCCCCACAACTCAGTCTCATAGAATTGCTGTGATCAAATGCAGACATGCATGTGAGGGCAATTTTTAAATTACCTAGTGCTGTGCAAATGTTACTCTTCATATGATCATTACTGCCAGTATGATTGCAATTCTCAAAACTTACCTCCTCACCTCTTCTGTCTTTGCCCCATTAAAATTTAATTGCCTCTTGAAATTTAAGTTTTGCAAAGCAGAGATTTAAAAAAAAAAGAAACCGGAGACTTTAAACAAGAACAGAGTTCTTGTTATTTCTTTTACATATGAAATGATACATATGGATTTTTCTTTGTTTCATGAATAGTCTTTTAAGCTTTTAATCCACAATGTAAAATGACCCAGTAGCACACTTCAGTGATACCGTAGCAATAATAATGCATTTGGAACATTAACTGTCAAATTTCCCTTACATATTTCAAAAATTGTTTTACATTTTTTTTTCTGGTTTAACCTCTCTTGACACCAGTGAACTTAAGGCTTGTAATTGAAGGATAAGTGAGTAAAAAAGCAGTTCAAGTGATAATATATCCATTTCAATTCCTATTTTCTGGACGGAGACCTTTTATGCTAAGTTCATGTGAGAATAAATTTTTATGACAAAATTATAACCCTCAGATCGATGTTACTCAGGCAGCTGAGATCTGTCCTGATATAATGGATTTTGTGACAATGAAATGCAAGAGAGTCTCCCAAAAGCTTTGCCTAAGGAATTTCTGACAGTAGCCTATATGCTACCAAAATTTTCAAGATGCTATTATGACTCATTTCTACTCATTACAGAAAAATGGTTTGGTATTTTAATCATAAAGATACAGTCGTGTCAAAGAGGAGAAAGAAGTGTAAAGACATAATCTTTGAAATATTGCCATGTATTCATATTAGCTGAGCTATTTAGTAAATGTTGCTTTTACTGTGGCTTTTATTTTTATTTTTTTATTTTTTAAGAAGATTTATTTATTGGAGAGAGAGAGAAAGAGAACACAGAGGGAGGGGCAGGAGAAGAGGGAGACAGAGTCTTAAGCAGACTCTGTGCAGAGTGTAGAGCCCAACTCAGGGCTCAATTTCATGATGGTGAGATTATGATCCTGAGATGGTGACCTGAACCATAACCAAGAGTAAGATGCTTAACTGGTTGCACCCCCAGGTGCCCCTTATTGTGGTTTTTAATTTGGAAGGTTGCATATATTTGTTATTCCTAACAAATAGCAAATTTTGGAAGGTTGCACATACTTGTTATACCAATTTGACTTCCAGTCATAATCCTCTGCATGTTGAATGAAAGGAGTCTTCTGTAAGGAGAGGTGTGTTCTGTAATAAGAGGTAATCCGAACTTCACATAGTTTCCTGTAAATTCTTTCTTCCCTAAGTGATACTACTTCTTCTCCCATTTCAGTGGGTTCATATTTTTGAGGGAAAATATGTAAAGTTATTTCAAAATATTGTAACACATGCAGTTGAAAATATAGCATCTGCAAGAGCTACATATTTTTTCTTTCCCCCCTCAATTTTATTGAGTTATAGTAACATAAACATTGTGTAGGTTTAAGGTGTGTACACTCTGCTGATTTGATACATGCATATATTGTGAAATGATTACCACAATAGGGTTAATTAACACCTCTGTTACCTCACATAATTACTTTTTTTTCCCCCATTTCCGTGAGAACATTTAAGATTTACTCCTTTAGCAACTTTCCAGTATATGTTATGGTGTTGTTAACTACGGTCACCATGCTCAGTGCTAGATCTCCAGAATGTATTCATCTTTTAGCTGGATGTTTGTGACTTTTGAACAACATCTCCCCATTTCCCTTAACCCATGCCTGGCAGCCACTATTCTGCTATTTCTGTGAGTTTGGCTTTTTAGATTCAACACGTTAGTGACTCCATGCAGTATTTATTTATCTTTATCTGTCTGACTGATTTCACTTAGCGTAATGCCCTCAAGGATCATCTGGGTTGGGGACACCTGGGTGGCTCAGTGGTTGAGCATCTGCCTTTGGTTCAGGGTGTGATCCCGGAGTTCCGGTATCGAGTCCCACATCGGGCTCCCTGCGTGGAGCCTGCTTCTCCCTCTGCCTGTGTCTCTGCTTCTCTCTCTCTCTGTCTCTCATGAATAAATAAATAAAATCTTAAAAAAAAAAAGGATCATCTGGGTTGTAACAAATAGAGATTGTCTTTTCTTTGGATAAGTCAGACTTACGGGATTCCCTTATAAATGATAAGCTTCTTTCTGTTTGCTACTTTTTATATTCTGTTTGTCTTTGATTTTTGCCAGTTTTACTACAATGTGTCTTGGAGAAGATCTTTAGAGTTGAATTTAGTTGGGGACCTATGAGCTTCATGAGCTTGGATGGGCAAATCTCTCCCTAGATTTGGGATGTTTTCAGCCATTATTTCTTTAAATAAACTTTCTGCCTCTTTTTCTCCCTTTCCTCTTCTGTGACTCAGTAATTTGCAGATTGCTTCTCTTGATGATATTCCATAATTCACATAGGCTTTCTTCACTCTTTTCATTAATTATTATTTTTTTCTTTTCATTAATTAAAAAAGCTTTTTCCTCTGGCTGGATAATTTCAAAGTCTTTTATTTCTTGGATTTTTTCTTCTGCTTGATCCATTCTATTGATGGTCTCTATTGCATTTTTTTTCTATTGCATTTTTAAATTTCATTCATTGTTTTCTTCAGCTCCAGAATTTGTTAGGTTCCATTTTTATGATTTCTATCTCATTGTTAAACTTCTCATTTTGTTCATGTAGTGTTTTTTTGGGGGGGTGGAGAGGGGAGGGGAGTTATTTTTCTGTATTTTCTTATAGCTCATTGAGCTTCCTTAAAATAGCTATTTTGAATTATCTGGTAAATTGCAGGTCTCCATGTCTTTGGGGCTCAGTTACAGGAAAAATCTTGTTATCTCTTGGTAGTGTCATGCTTGTTTGATTTTTCATGTTCCTTGAGATCTTACGTTGCTGTCTTCACATTTGAAGTAGCAATCACTTCCTTTAGTCTTTATTGACTGACTTGGGGAAGAAATACCTTCTGTAAGTCCTGCTAGGGATTCTGAGGTTTTTTTCAGAACTTCTGAGGATATGCCTGTTCTACGCTTCTTGCCCCCTCTTGTGGCAGAATTCTTAAGCTTGTAGGCCTTGTCCTGAGCTTGCAGTGGACCAGGCTGGGTTCTGAGAGCCTCCCTTTTACTTTTCCAAGAGCTAAATGTTCATGTTTGTGGTTTCTTCTTGGCCTGCAGATTCAGGCCAGCTTTTGGCACATGTTCGCTATTTGTCTGCCAAAGCTTGTTCTCACTGCTGTCAGGAACACACACATGGACCCAGCCATGGAGTGTGGGTACACGTGTATGATGAGCATGTAGCACTGTGGTGCTTGTGGGTGAGATGAGAGGTATGCGTGTGAGCTGTCTCAGTGACTCGTGGGTGGACCTTATAATGGCGTTCCTGATAAAGTTAGAAGCACCCATGTCCTCTAGATATGTTCCAAACCCTGGCCTCCCAACTGTTGATTGCTTTCCAGTCAGCTCATGACTCAGTACTCTGGAGGCAAGGGATAAATGGGCCTCCTTGGCAGCATCCCACACAGCTGTGGAAGCCAGGTGCTCATACATATTCTCTCCCTTTCCTCTGTGGGAAAAATTGCAGGCCAACAGGGCCCTCTTGGGTTGAGCTGTGCCACCTTGCAGGAGAGGTGATGTAGGTAAAGTAAAACCGTTCCTCTTGCCCTCTCCAGTGTGTTCAGACTCAAATGTTTTTGCTCCAGTGGTGTGCTGGAATTTCTCCACTAGACTTCTGGACTTCCACATAAGAAATAAATTGGCAGGCTTTAATAATTTTGTTAGATTTTAGGATGTTTAATTTTCTTGGTTTTGGTAATTGGAAATGTAATAGGTATTTTATATATCTTTTCTGAATATTGCTAAGCAAACAAAAAAAAATCCATAGTAACAAACAACAACAAAAAGGAAGCAAAGTACACCACAGACTCTAAGTTCTCTGAGTTGGAGTTAAGACTTACTTTGATATATGCAAATGTTTTTTCAAATTATGTTGGATTTTTCTGTTGTTCTTAAACATTTGAGGATCAGCAATCCTTAGACTGTAAAAGTTTGTTGAAAGCTTTCCATACAGGAAAATGTATATCTGCATATGCACCTGTCACTTTGCTTCCTATCACAGCAGAGCCTTGGAGAAGAGCCACACTTGAGAGCAGCAGTTGTGCCATTGTTTTTGTGCATCCAACACCTACCTTAATTAGGAAGCCACCTGACCTATCTTTAAGATAAGTGTACTTTGTTCCAAATACAAACAAAATGGAAATTAGTGGCTTACCTTGGTGAACATTTATTATTTCAAATACTATCAAAAATCTAGAAGGTAAGCAGGGCAGGCGAAGGGTGACTGTGTCTTACTGGATATCATTTGGTAGTAGATTCAGGATTTTAACCCAAACTATCTGATTTCTAGTCCTGTGATTTTGTACAACACAACATCACTCTCCAAGGATTTCTACCCAGGAAACGTCTGGAACTGTTATGCTAATTGGCATGAGCATAGGCTTCTACTATCAGTGTTTTTGCTTCAGTTCTCGAGGGCATTTTATGGTTCAAGATGATTGCTTATCATCAGCCATTACAATTGTATTTCAGTATGAAAAAAAAGGGATGGAGAAGAAGGACCGAAGTGTATATGCCAGAGATCTTTGAAGTTAGCTGCCTAGACTTTGCCACATAATGTTTGCTCTTCAAAATCACTGGCCAAAGTAGTTCAAGAGCCACCTCTTTTTGGAAGGGAAGTTTTGAATTTGAGACTTTATTTGAGTGGCCATGTGCCCAGGGTTAGGAGACCTATTATTAGGGAAGAAGGAAGAATAGATTTTAGGCGACAACTAAAAGTTTTTCAAGTCGGGCAGTTTCTGGACCCCATTATTATTATTATTATTTTTTAAGATTTTATTTATTTATTAATGAGAGACCGAGAGGCAGAGGGAGAAGCAGGCTCCATGCAGGAGCCCGACATGGGACTGGATCCAGGGTCTCCAGGATCACACCCTGGGCTGAAGGCGGCGCCAAACCGCTGAGCCTCCCGGGCTGCCCTGGACCCCATTATTTCTTAGAGATGCTCAAATAAATGAGTGTTTAACTAAGATTGCTTACTGCAGCTGCTTTGTATTATTTGTATCTTGGGAAATCAACGTTAATTTGATCCTGTCACATTTCATTGTAGATTTTTGGAACCAGTGCATATTATTTTTTACCTTTTCTTTATTAATGGTTAAAAGATTATAGTACTGAGGGAACTACGTGGTGGAATCAAGAAGAGGTCTCTGTCTGTGATCTTTTCTCATGTCCAGGAAAGCCCACATCCATTCATTTGGAATGACCAAAACAACTTAAACTCTTTTCTGAGAACAAGATGCTAGGGGAGAATCTGACAACAGTCTTTAATGAGAAACAGAAACTCTTGTCAATAAACCTAATGTTTACTTAGCCAGCGAGCACTTATATAGTTATAGAAGATATACATTGTGTGGTATGTAGGGAGAGAACCTCTAATACAACAGTTAAAAATCAGTTTGGAGTCACATGCCCACTGGAAACTCATTTATTTGTGTTAGGAAAATAACTAGCAAGATGTTTCATTTTCTCACATAATGGAGATGTATGCCTTAGCCACTAGACCAATGCCATAACATAATAAATTTTCAAAATATTAAACACTGTCTTGAGTTAAAACTAGAAAAGCAATGAAGATTTAGAAGATATTTTTTGGTGAGACATATTGTTAAGAATATCATAAGAGCATAAACTTGTAACGGTACAAAGTCCTCTTATGGATAAATGAGAAATGATGAGAAGAATCACAGCACTCATTACTCAAACTTTCCCATAAAATAAAATGACATTTTAGTTTTAAAATTTTAATATATGTGGGCAGCCCCGATAGTTCAGCGGTTTAGCGCCGCCTTCAGCTCAGGGCGTGATCCTGGAGTCCCAGGATTGAGTCCCACGTCGGGCTCCCTGCATGGAGCCTGCTTCTCCCTCTGCCTGTGTCCCTGCCCCCCCACCCCTCTCTCTGCATCTCTCATGAATAAATAAATAAAATCTTTAAAAAATAAATAAAAAACAAATTTTAATATACGTTTCTTCATATATTCATTTCTGCAATTCATATGAAATCAAAAAAGCAAATACTCTGAAATGTCATGCAAAAGCTATTCAATTATGATAAAGAACAATCTTATTAGGATTTTTTATATTTAGCCACTCAATTTTTGTCCGATTGAGAAAAGAAATATTAAACTACATAAAACTCAAATAAAATGGTATGTGAAACTTCTGTGTCTTTTATAATCTGCATAATGGATGAACACAGGAGATAGTCAACAATTGGGATTATCTTTCTTACCTCTTCCACCTAAAGACCCACTGGAATTAGAAATATTTATGTTAAAAAAAGAAATATTTATGTAAATTTTAAGGCTAAAATTTCTTTCAGTTCTTTCTCAGTTGAGTAAGAGTGAGTGAGTGAATACTTGCCATATGGTTTATTTGATGGAATGAATTTACATTTCCATTTTCTGAGCCAGTTTTGAATGCTAAATATTTAGGCTTGATATTGATTTTTAATAAGAGGCAGTGTAATCTCATAACCACTGTTCTGCCTTTTACTTTCTTGACTCTTGTCACCTTTCCCTCTACCTATACAGCATTTTTGTTAGTTTATATTGGTTTCCTCTAGACAGTTTTTCATGGGAAGCTTTTACCTACCTTGTAACTATCAGAAATACCATCACTTTATAGATTTGATGGCATTCTTTCTTTTATGGATTAATGAGGAATGTTTCAGCTTACTCGTTTACCTGGTTTCTTAGGATCTTTGAGGATCTTCAAAAATTTTGTCCAGAGTGTTATGAGAAGTCAGTTTGTAGGAAGTCAAGGAACTCTTTACCTGTCCCTCAAATTCAGGCCAGGTGTCTGTGTTTTGAACTTCTAGAATGTAGACACTGCTGTTGTTCAAATGATGAGGCATTGAAAAATCGTATGCTGGAGGCGGTGGGGGGTGGAGAGGGGGAGGTATTTTATAACTCTTAAACAATAGGATTATAAACAGTATAAAAGTATACTCTAATTGCTTTTTTTATCAACGTGACTTTCTCTCTTATACTTGTACCACATTTCTAGGTTTTTTCCCCCATTCATTTTGAGAGCAGAGCTCACAGCTGACCAGACTGTTTTGGCTGTGTCTGTAACTACCAAGAGATGTTTTGGCAGGTGGTTTCCTTGTAATATGGCAGGCTAAATTAAACAATTTTGAATTTAATATACATTATGTTGATGAGAACTGGATTGGTTGTTTGAAGCACTGTATGAACACTTTATTTCCTGCTAGGACATCCTTTTGCTATTGTGAAGATATAAACAATGTCTACTATTAAAAAGAAATATATATGCAGGCAAAATATGTATTTGAATTGAAGATCTTATTTCTTATTAACAGACTTCATGAGACATTAATATTGATTATTAATGCTAGTAGAGAAATGTAAAGAGTATAATTTATCAAAAAATAGAAAATGCATTTGGAATAGTTTATTTTATTATATTAGTACATGAAATGATGAAGCCACGTGGAAAACCTGATTCTGGAGAAACTGAAGGTTCTCATTTCTTTTCTGTGACTCACCGTATATCATGTTTCAAAACACTCAATACTTTTTACTGGGTTCAAACTTTATTTGGAGCAAAGAAAGGTAGTTGAAAGCTTTCACTTAAAGCTATTTGTTAAGGTGCTATTAAAAGTAAATAAAAACAAAGGACTTAAGTGAGCAAGAGAGGGATCACTTCAGGTAATGTGGAAGCTATATCTAGGGATAATTGAAGATTGACTTTCTGATAAAAGGCACAAAGAAGGGTTAATTGGCTTATCCCTAACTGAGTCCACTTCTTTAGGAAGTATGCTTGAGAATATATTTGGCAATAAATTTAACAGCTAGCAAGGTTTCTTTACAGGTTGACTTTATCAGAGATTCTGGAAGGAGAAAACCATATTTGCCTTTATCTCGGAGTTCAAAGGCAAATGTGTGTTTGATGCCCACGTTGTAAGCCCAGTCTAAAGAAGAACCTGATGTCGGGTCTGTAAAACATAAGCAATAAATATTTAATTAGAAACAAATGCTAATGTTTTTCTTGAAATAGAAATTCACTGGTGTAAAATTAGCAGTAAAAAATAATTATGTGTACAGTTAATTGCAGTAATGAATGGCAATAGTGGTCTACATAGTATAGAGTGTAGAGTAAAACATAATCATGGTTTTGGGATCCACCACAGATTTTAAATATGTGCTGCATTTTCTTTTTTAAGATTTTATTTATTTATTAATGAAACACACACACACAGAGGCAGAGACACAGGCAGAGGGAGAAGCAGGCTCCATGTAGGGAGCTTGATGCAGGACTCGATCCTGGGTCTCCAGGATCAGGCCCTGGGCTGAACGTGGCACTAAACCGCTGAGCCACCCAGGCTGCCCTGTGCTGCATTTTCAAAATAACATTTTGCTTGGGTCAGTACTCTAAATTGAGTTTGTTTCCTGGGCATATAGTGTTGCAGATGGAGGTGGTCTAGGCAAGTGCAAGCAGCTGTAGAAACCAACTGAGGAGGGTCTCTGGGCGCTGAAAACTCAACCAAAAATCATTCACACAAGCTAGGCAAAAGTAGATTTTTTTTTAAATAGTTCAGGTCTCTTTCTATTCATGTTGCTTGGATAAACTATTTTTATAGTTAAAAGACCAAGAAAGCTTAAATCAATTATTTTAAGGATGTATTTAATCTCTTAATCCAACTTTTCAATGTCAGGTTTTTTTAAAGATTTTATTTCTTTATTCATAAGACACACACACACATACACACACACAGAGGCAGAGACACAGGCAGAGGGAGAAGCAGGCTCCATGTAGGGAGCCCGATGTGGGACTCGATCCTGGATCCCCAGGATTAGTCCCTGGGTTGAAGGCAGCGCTAAACCGCAGAGCCACCCGGGCTGCCCTCAATGTCAGTTTTTATGAGATTTTACTAAGAATATTATTATTTGAAAATCTAAAGAGATATCTATAAGCTGTGTACATGTGAGGTTTGTACAAGTGCATATATATATATATTACAAATGCATTTATGTATATTTTGTTTTCCATAATAAGAAAACTGCCTTCTTGTGCATAAAATTATTTATGTTTTAGGACAAGTAATGAGTTTAACTAATATTAATATTTTAGGTTTGGATGATGAAAATTCAAAGCTAAAGGCGATGAAAGAGAGAAGAAATATTTCGGTAGAAAGAGGATTAGATCTTAAACTGTTCAAATATTGATTAAAGTTTTAATATTCACAGTGCACTTTACTTGGCACTATGGAGGACATTTGTGCAGGGTGCAAAGACAAAGATGATATTGGTGTCTTTGCAAACTTACTGTTTAGGGGAGAGAAGTCAAAGATGCAAATCAGTAGAGACAGGGAATAATATGTAAGTACCATAAGGAAGGTACAATGTCCAATGCCTACTAAATACCCCCTTCTTGATGGAGAGCCTTGAAAGGTATTTTTCCAGATGGAACTGGAAGAAGGGCATTCTGGTCAGTGAGCTGCAAAGATGGAAAAGCATGGAGGCTGTTTTAGGGACCAATGAGATCCAGCTGGACTGGAACCAATGGAGTAGTGAGAGTTTGTGGGCAAAGCTCAGAAAACCTGATACATCAGGACATGGTGTTTTGTTTGGGAGGCAATAGTAGTTATTTTAGTGTTGCACTGAGGACGGTTAACCTGGGCTGGAAAGAGTAGAGACCAGTCAGGAGGTATTGTGAAATGAAAACCTGAACTTAAAAAAAAAAAAAAAAAAAAACCTGAACTTATGTAGTCACCACACTAGGGACAGCATTGAGGGCTTTACGTCAGAAACACTGGAAACGAAGAGTCACAGAATCTGATAAAAATGATCGAGATTTCAGTCTGCATGGCTGAAAACAATCTACAAACTATTAATAGAAATAGGAACTCAGATAGTGATGGGGAAAAGAAAGGATAAAGGAGAGAAGACAAAATAATGTTTAGCATCAGCCACATTTAGGAAGGAGCTTGTGAAAATGAATTTTAAAGGTATTGGCAGAAACATGATAGGTGAAATCGGCTTGCACACATTCAGGATCATTATTTTTTTTTTAGCGGATTGATCCTTTTGTCTTCATTAATGTCCCTCTTTGTTTTTAGCAAATTTCTTTGGTCTGAATTTACTTTATCTGATATTTAATATGGCCCCTTCTCCTTTGATTAACATTTGCATGATATATATATATATATATTTAAAGTGAGTTTATTGTAGATAGCGTATTGTTCAATTGTAGTTTTTAAATCCACTCTGCCAATTTTTTTTATTTAATATCTTTAGGTAAATTACTGATATGACTTAAATCTGCCATCTTATTGTTTGATTTTTATTTGTTCCCTTGTTTTTCATTCCTCTGTCTTTCTTTAATTTACTTTTTCTTAAATGAACATTTTAAGGATTCTATTTTGATATACTTATAATAACTTTTTTGGATATATCACTTTGTATAGTTTTCTTAGTCATTACTCTAGGTCTTAGAATATACACACATAATTTACCATCATCTGCTGATATCAGTGTTTTGCCATATCAAGTCACATGTAGAAATCTTACTTGCATTTAGGTTCTTTTCATCTTCCTCTTTTTAAGTATAATCATCTTGAGTACTTTTGTACATGCATAGAGCACCACATCAAATGGAGTTATATTTTGTGATTCCACTATCATGAAGAGAAAGATAGTCTTTCATTCACTGACTCATTCTTTATCTAATCTTTTGTTCTTGCTTCCTTTCTCCAGTTTTAAGGCTTCTCCTCTTATATTCTGTTCTTATTTGGACAGCCTCCTTTAGCCATTTTTAAAGGGTGGGTCTTTGGGTGATGAATTCTCTTAGTTTTCCTTTCTTTGAGAATGTCTTTATTTCCTTTTCACTTCTGAAGGATATTTTTTATTGAATATAGAATTTAGGGTTGGTAGTTCTTTACTTATAGCACTTGAAAAATATTGTCATCTCTTTTTACCTTTCCATGGTTTCAACGAGAAATCTTCTGTCATTTAAATTGCTTTCCCCTCTATATTGTTTCTGTCTAGTTGCTTTCAAGAGTTTTTTCTTTGTCTTTAGTTTTCAGAATTTTAATTATGATGTACTCAATGTGAGTTTCTTTGAGTTTATTCTGTTTGGCATTCACTCAGCTTTTTGGTATGTTGGTTTATGTTTTTAGGAAATTTAATAAATTTCAGTCTTTATTATTTCATAATTTTTCCATTCTCACTTTACTTCTGTTCTTCTGAGACTTTGATGATATGAATATTGTCTTTTGTTACTGCATCTCAGTTCCCTGAAGCTTTGCTCATCTTTTTTTCAATTTGTTATATCTATTCAGATTGGCTGAATTCTCATTCTGTCTCCAAGTTCATTGATTCTTCTCTCTGTCATATTCATTATGCTATTGAACCCTTTCAGTGAGTTTGTAAGAATTTAAGTTATTTTCCAGTGCAGTGATTTCCATTTGGTTCCTTTTCATATCTTGCATTTTGGGGGTGAGATTTTCTGTATTTTCATTTGTTTCAAGGCTATTTAATTGCTTGTTGAAGTATTTTTATGATGGTGACTTCGAAATTCTTCTTAGATGATTCCAACATGTAAGTCATCTCAGTGTTGACATCTGTTGATTGTTTTTTCTCATTCATGATGTGATTTTTCCTCATTTTTGCTGTGACAAGTGATTTTTTTCCTTGTATCCTGGACATTCTGACTATTATGTTAAATCTTAAGTCTTATCTGAAATCTATTTTAGCGATCATTTACCCTCTTTAGACTTAGCATGCAGGCCCTGGTCTTCTTTTGTAACTTGTGGTTCCAGTGACAATATGGTTTTTAGAATCTTTGCATTGCTATTTTGGTCTGGTTGGTTCCCCTGGTGCTGCTGCTGGTTTCCCATTGATGGCAGCAGATAACTACTACATGGGTGAAAGGTGATCCCCTTAGCTTGGCCACCTGGTGCTTCTAGGTGGTAAATGAGGATTCTAGTCTGTAGGATAGAGAGCACTTCCCTGATGAGGAAGAAGCAGAAAGAGGAGGAGAGAACTGAAGAGAGAACCCAGTGTAGTATGTGCATAGTGTACCTGTTTTCTTGAAAATGTCTACTTTTAGAGGCAGTCAGCGGAGACAGAGTAGAAAAGAAGGAGGAGGAGGCAATCCATTGTAAAGAAGGCAAAGGAATGGCAAGAAGAAGGGATATCAATAGGGTCCAGTGTTGTAAGGAGTTTGTGGAGTGTGTGAACTGAAATAACTATTGGCTTTAGTGATCAAGAAGTCTCTCATTTTTAGCTAGAGTTAGATTTAAGTTCATTAGAAAATGGCACGTTAAATTTGATAGCAATAGAGGTAGGTTGAGTAGGAATTGTATCTTGTATGGTGATTTAGAGTGTGCTACGTATTTTAATAAAGTAGGCCAATTTCTAGCTGTACTAGTTCCCTATTTGCAGTTAAATAGGGAACTGCAAATAGGGAATAGTGATTTAAGAGTTAAAGAGTATGGCTATTTCACTTTGACAGATTTATTTTATGTGAAATTTCTCATTAAGATTAATAGTGCTTATTGAGAATGTATATAATTTGTGATTCTTCATAATTGTGTGGTGTTATTGAGTGTAACACATTTTCTTTTATGATACTACTTTTTGTATCTTCAAAACGTTAAATTTGCAAACAAAAACCACGTAAGGCATAAAGTAAATGCAACAATGAAAGCTTTTTACTTGTAAGAATACATTTTTATAGAACTTAATCTATTGAACACGATATTTAGCCTTTTATTTATCTACCTCTATATTTACCAAAATATGTATATATATTCGTAAAATGTAATACCCACTTGCTAAATATCAGGTACCCTTTATTGCTTTATATATGTTAACTCATTTCATAAATTTCTATCACAACCTTAGGATTCAAGCGCCAACTGCTTTACAGAAGAGGAAATTTAGAAGAGATTGAACAATTTGCTCAAAGACACTAGTACATGGTTGTGTCAGGAATCAGACCCAAGCTGCGTGTCCTCAGAGTTTGTGCTATTAACCATTATATTGTCCTACCTACTATATGTTAATCTATAGTCCTCCCAATGAAAACTCTTCTTTGAGTTCTACAAGATAATGTTTTTTTGTTGTTAACAACATTTTTTTAACGTCATTAAAAAAACTCTATGCCTTTCAAGGCATATTAGATGTACAGAACTTACTGTAATACCATCAAAGCAAGTCAGAATAGGGGATCCCTGGGTGGCTCAGTGGTTTAGTGCCTGCCTTCAGCCCACGGTGTGATCCTGGAGTCCTGGGATCGAGTCCCGCATCAGGCTCCCTGCATGGAGCCTGCTTCTCCCTCTGCCTGTGTCTCTGCCTCTCTCTCTGTCTCTCATGAATGAATAAATAAAATCTTAAAAAAAAAAGTCAGAATAAAACTGAACCAAGCTAGGAATCTGGTTTCAGCCCACAGGAATCTACATAACAATGCTGGTGGCTTAACATGTGTTTTTGAAGAAAGTATTATTGACCTGCATTAAACATAATAACCTGCACTTTTGTGTCAATACTAAGTGAAAGTTCTAATTGAAGCAAGAGCTAAGCTAGAGGTATGTGGGCATAAACTTTGCATTCTTGTTGCCCCTTGATATAACCTTAGCTTGAATGTCTTAGTAGATAGAGACTGGGTGTTGTGAGCTACAAATTTGAGAACTTGATTTTCTCTTTTTCACATTGTAGAGTGGTACAGAGTGTGGAAAACAGTACTGGGTTGAGAGACTGGGTTGGAGCGGATCTAACAATTTGGTGTGTGAGGAAGGCAAAAGAAAGACACTTTGAAATTAACTTTCTAGGAGGAGGGGCAAGATGGCGGGGGAGCAGGGGCCCCAGGTCACCTGTCCCCACCACATTACCTGGATCACCTTCAAATCATCCTGAAAATCTACGAATTCGGCCTGAGATGTAAAGAGAGACCAGCTGGAAGGCTACAGTGAGAAGAGTCCGCGCTTCTATCAAGGTAGGAAGACGGGGAAAAAGAAATAAAGGAACAAAAGGCCTCCGAGGGGGAGGGGCCCGCGAGGAGCCGGGCTGAGGCCGGGGCGAGTGTCCCCAGGACAGGAGAGCCCCGTCCCGGAGGAGCAGGAGCTGCACCAACCTTCCCGGGCGGGCGGAAAGGGGCTCGCAGGGAGTTGGAGCAGGACCCAGGAGGGCGGGGATGCCCTCGGGCTCCCGGGGACACTAACAGACACCTGCGCCCCGGGAGAGTGCGCCGAGCTCCCTAAGGGCTGCAGCGCGCACGGCGGGACCCGGAGCAGCTCGGAGGGGCTCGGGCGGCGGCTCCGCGGAGGGGGCTGCGGGGCGGGAGCGCGAATCCACAGCGCAGGCTCCGGAGCACAGGGCGCCGGGACACAGCCCAGGATCCGGCCTCCCCCGGGACAGGCAGAGGCCGGGAGGGCCCAGGACAGCGAGGACGCTCCTGCCTCGAGCTGAGCAGATCAGCGGCCCCGCCCCGGAGCCTCCAGGCCCTGCGGACGGAGAACCGAGAGCCCCAGCCCGTAGTTCCTGCAGAGGCTGAATCCAGGCTTCCAGAGTTGCCATAGCAACTGCGCTGATCCTCCTGGGGCCCCACAGGGTAAACAACCCCCGCTGAGCCCTGCAGCAGGCAGGGGCAGAGCAGCTCCCCCAAGTGCTAACACCTGAAAATCAGCACAGCAGGCCCCTCCCCCAGAAGACCAGCTGGACGGACCAGTGATACTCCCCCGTGTTCCAATACAACTTGTTTTTGGCCACTCTGCACTGAGCAAAATGACTAGAAGGAAAACCTCACCTCAAAAGAAAGAATCAGAAACAGCCCTCTCTCCCACAGAGTTACAAAATCTGGATTACACTTCAATGTCAGAAAGCCAATTCAGAAGCACCATTATACAGCTACTGGTGGCTCTAGAAAAAAGCATTAAGGACTCACGAGACTTCATGACTGCAGAATTTAGATCCAATCAGGCAGAAATTAAAAATCAATTGAATGAGATGCAATCCAAACTAGAAGTCCTAACGACGAGGGTTAACGAGGTGGAAGAACGAGTGAGTGACATAGAAGACAGGTTAATGGCAAAGAGGGAAACTGAGGAAAAAAGAGAAAAACAATTAAGGGACCATGAAGACAGATTAAGGGAAATAAGTGACAGTCTAAGGAAGAAAAACCTACGTTTAATTGGGGTTCCCGAGGGCGCCGAAAGGGACAGAGGGCCAGAATATGTATTTGAACAAATCCTAGCTGAAAACTTTCCCAATCTGGGAAGGGAAACAGGCATTCAGATCCAGGAAATAGAGAGATCCCCCCCTAAAATCAATAAAAACCGTTCAACACCTCGACATTTAATAGTGAAGCTTGCAAATTCCAAAGATAAAGAGAAGATCCTTAAAGCAGCAAGAGACAAAAAGTCCCTGACTTTTATGGGGAGGAGTATTAGGGTAACAGCAGACCTCTCCACAGAGACGTGGCAGGCCAGAAAGGGCTGGCAGGATATATTCAGGGTCCTAAATGAGAAGAACATGCAACCAAGAATACTTTATCCAGCAAGGCTCTCATTCAAAATGGAAGGAGAGATAAAGAGCTTCCAAGACAGGCAGGAACTGAAAGAATATGTGACCTCCAAAACAGCTCTGCAAGAAATTTTAAGGGGGACTCTTAAAATTCCCCTTTAAGAAGAAGTTCAGTGGAACAATCCACAAAAACAAGGACTAAATAGATATCATGATGACACTAAACTCATATCTGTCAATAGTAACTCTGAACGTGAATGGGCTTAATGACCCCATCAAAAGGCGCAGGGTTTCAGACTGGATAAAAAAGCAGGACCCATCTATTTGCTGTCTACAAGAGACTCATTTTAGACGGAAGGACACCTACAACCTGAAAATAAAAGGTTGGAGAACCATTTACCATTCAAATGGTCCTCAAAAGAAAGCAGGGGTAGCCATACTTATATCAGATAAACTAAAATTTACCCGAAGACTGTAGTGAGAGATGAAGAGGGACACTATCTCATACTTAAAGGATCTATCCAACAAGAGGACTTAACAATCCTCAGTATATATGCCCCGAACGTGGGAGCTGCCAAATACTTAAACCAATTATTAACCAAAGTGAAGAAATACTTAGATAATAATACACTTATACTTGGTGACTTCAATCTAGCTCTTTCTACCCTCGATAGGTCTTCTAAGCACAACATCTCCAAAGAAACGAGAGCTTTAAATGATACACTGGAGCAGATAGATTTCACAGATATCTACAGAACTTTACATCCAAACTCAACTGAATACACATTCTTCTCAAGTGCACATGGAACTTTCTTCAGAATAGACCACATACTGGGTCACAAATCGGGTCTGAACCGATACCAAAAGATTGGGATCATCCCCTGCATATTCTCAGACCATAAGGCCTTGAAATTAGAACTAAATCACAATAAGAAGTTTGGAAGGACATCAAACACATGGAGGTTAAGGACCATCCTGCTAAAAGATGAAAGGGTCAACCAGGAAATTAAGGAAGAATTAAAAAGATTCATGGAAACTAATGAGAATGAAGATACAACCGTTCAAAATCTTTGGGATGCAGCAAAAGCAGTCCTGAGGGGGAAATACATTGCAATACAAGCATCCATTCAAAAACTGGAAAGAACTCAAGTACAAAAGCTAACCTTACACATAAAGGAGCTAGAGAAGAAGCAGCAAATCGACCCTACACCCAGCAGAAGAAGAGAGTTAATTAAAATTCGAGCAGAACTCAACGAAATTGAGACCAGAAGAACTGTGGAACAGATCAATAGAACCAGGAGTTGGTTCTTTGAAAGAATTAATAAGATAGATAAACCATTAGCCAACCTTATTAAAAAGAAGAGAGAGAAGACTCAAATTAATAAAATCATGAATGAGAAAGGAGAGATCACTACCAACACCAAGGAAATACAAACGATTTTAAAAACATATTATGAACAGCTCTACGCCAATAAATTAGGCAATCTAGAAGAAATGGACGCATTCCTGGAAAGCCACAAACTACCAAAACTGGAGCAGGAAGAAATAGAAAACCTGAACAGGCCAATAACCAGGGAGGAAATTGAAGCAGTCATCAAAAACCTCCCAAGACACAAGAGTCCAGGGCCAGATGGCTTCCCAGGGGAATTCTATCAAACGTTTAAAGAAGAAATCATACCTATTCTACTAAAGCTGTTTGGAAAGATAGAAAGAGATGGAGTACTTCCAAATTCATTCTATGAGGCCAGCATCACCTTAATTCCAAAACCCCACCAAAAAGGAGAATTACAGACCAATATCCCTGAAGAACATGGATGCAAAAATTCTCAACAAGATACTAGCCAATAGGATCCAACAACACATTAAGAAAATTATTCACCATGACCAAGTAGGATTAATCCCCGGGACACAAGGCTGGTTCAACACTCGTAAAACAATCAATGTGATTCATCATATCAGCAAGAGAAAAACCAAGAACCATATGATCCTCTCATTAGATGCAGAGAAAGCATTTGACAAAATACAGCATCCATTCCTGATCAAAACTCTTCAGAGTGTAGGGATAGAGGGAACTTTCCTCGACATCTTAAAAGCCATCTACGAAAAGCCCACAGCAAATATCATTCTCAATGGGGAAGCACTGGGGCCTTTCCCCTAAGATCAGGAACAAGACAGGGATGTCCACTCTCACCACTGCTATTCAACATAGTATTGGAAGTCCTAGCCTCAGCAATCAGACAACAAAAAGACATTAAACATTAAAGGCATTCAAATTGGCAAAGAAGAAGTCAAACTCTCCCTCTTCGCCGATGACATGATACTCTACATAGAAAACCCAAAAGCCTCCTAGAACTCATACAGCAATTTGGTAGCATGGCAGGATACAAAATCAATGCCCAGAAATCAATGGCATTTCTAGACACTAACAATGAGACTGAAGAAAGAGAAATTAAGGAGTCAATCCCATTTACAATTGCACCCAAAAGCATAAGATACCTAGGAATAAACCTAACCAAAGACGTGAAAGATCTATACCCTAAAAACTATAGAACACTTCTGAAAGAAATTGAGGAAGACACAAAGAGATGGAAAAATGTTCCATGCTCATGGATTGGCAGAATTAATATTGTGAAAATGTCAATGTTACCCAGGGCAATTTACACGTTTAATGCAATCCCTATCAAAATACCATGGACTTTCTTCAGAGAGTTAGAACAAATTATTTTAAGATTTGTGTGGAATCAGAAAAGACCCCGAACAGCCAGGGGAATTTTAAAAAAGAAAACCATATCTGGGGGCATCACAATGCCAGATTTCAGGTTGTACTACAAAGCTGTGGTCATCAAGACAGAGTGGTCCTGGCACAAAAACAGACACATAGATCAATGGAACAGAATAGAGAACCCAGAAGTGGACCCTGAACTTTATGGTCAACTAATATTCGATAAAGGAGGAAAGACTATCCACTGGAAGAAAGACAGTCTCTTCAATAAATGGTGCTGGGAAAATTGGACATCCACATGCAGAAGAATGAAACCAGACCACTCTCTTGCACCATACACAAAGATAAACTCAAAATGGATGAAAGATCCAAATGTGAGACAAGATTCCATCAAAATCCTAGAGGAGAACACAGGCAACACCCTTTTGAACTCAGCCACAGTAACTTCTTGCAAGATACATCCACGAAAGCAAAAGAAACAAAAGCAAAAATGAACTATTGGGACTTCATCAAGATAAGAAGCTTTTGCACAGCAAAGGAGACAGTCAACAAAACTCAAAGACAACCTGCAGAATGGGAGAAGATATTTGCAAATGACGTATCAGATAAAGGGCTAGTTTCCAAGATCTATAAAGAACTTCTTAAACTCAACACCAAAGAAACAAACAATCCAATCATGAAATGGGCAAAAGACATGAAGAGAAATCTCACAGAGGAAGACATAGACATGGCCAACACGCACATGAGAAAATGCTCTGCATCACTTGCCATCAGGGAAATACAAATCAAAACCACAATGAGATCCCACCTCACACCAGTGAGAATGGGGAAAATTAACAAGGCAGGAAACAACAAATGTTGGAGAGGATGCGGAGAAAGGGAACCCTCTTACACTGTTGGTGGGAACGTGAACTGGGGCAGCCACTCTGGAAAACTGTGTGGAGGTTCCTCGAAGAGTTAAAAATAGACCTGCCCTACGACCCAGCAATTGCACTGTTAGGGATTTACCCCAAAGATACAGATGCAATGAAACGCCGGGACACCTGCACCCTGATGTTTCTAGCAGCCATGTCCACAATAGCCAAACTGTGGAAGGAGCTTCGGTGTCCATCGAAAGATGATGGATAAAGAAGATGTGGTTTATGTATACAATGGAATATTCCTCAGCCATTAGAAACGACGAATACCCACCATTTGCTTCAACGTGGATGGAACTGGAGGGTATTATGCTGAGTGAAGTAAGTCAATCGGAGAAGGACAAACAGTGTATGTTCTCATTCATTTGGGGAATATGAATAATAGTGAAAGGGAATATAAGGGAAGGGAGAAGAAATGTGTGGGAAATATCAGAAAGGGAGACAGAACATAAAGACTCCTAACTCTGGGAAACGAACTAGGGGTGGTGGAAGGGGAGGAGGGTGGGGGGTGGGAGTGAATGGGTGACGGGCACTGAGGGGGACACTTGACAGGATGAGCACTGGGTGTTATTCTGTATGTTGGTAAATTGAACACCAATAAAAAATTAATTTATTAAAAAAATGAAATTGACTTTTTAATTTATGATGTGATTCATAGATAGATGATATTAATGATGCAAGCTATATGTTTCTATCAATTCAGCGAACTATTCTTACTAACTAGGTACTATGTTCAGTTATTTCTAAGATGATAAAGGATTGGACAGGTCACCAATATACAAATGTAAACATTTCAAAATCTTTTAGGTCAGTTTTTTTTTTTACATCAGTTTTTGTGCCATCTAAACGTTGTTTTGTGGCAAAGTAGGTAGTATATATACCATTTGACTCTGGTCTGGAATGCTAATCTTTGTTCCTATATTTCCCCAAACTGATAAAATTGTTCTGTATCTTATTTTTTTCTTAAAAGATTTTATTTATTTGTTCATTAGAAACACACAGAGAGAGGCAGAGACACAGGCAGAGAGAGAAGCAGGCTCCATGCAGGGAGCCCGATGTGGGCCTGGATCCCGGGACTCCAGGATCCTGCCCTGGGCCGAAGGGAGGCATTCAACCACTGAGCCACCCAGGCATCCCTCTTTCTGTATCTTATTTTTATAGTCTATAAATGAGGGTTTACGCTTAGACCAGTGGTTCTCAAACCTAGTTTCACTTTGGGTAGTTAAAAAAAATGCAAGTGACTGGCTCCCACCACAAACTAATGAAATCAGAATTTCTGGGGGGTGGGGGGGTAGGGCCTATTCAGCCACATGTTTTAAATGCTCAGATGATTCCGATGGGAAGTCAGGCTTGAAAACCTTGAATTAGATAATCTCCTAGATTTTCTCCTGATTTCAGATTTTATTATTTTAATTTATTTGCTATATTTGTTTCTTAGGTTCAAATTGCAAACTTATTTTTTCTGGAGGTCAGAGGTCTCTCCATAATTTGGTGTTTAAAAATGTTCCCTTGGTCCTTTTTCTTTGGTCTCCATCAAATCAAAGAGGGAAAACCACCAGCAAATGCTATATAGATGCTTTCCCCACGTCCTGGGACTTGTTAAGTGACAACCAGGGTACCGGAATAACTAAACTTTAATTGTGGAATGCTCTTCTTTCCTGTTCTTACCAAGTCAACAACATGTTGCTACCCCCTGCTTCTCATGAATGTTTGATTAACATTCAGTCAGATGCTTTATTAAAGCAGTCACTCCTAAAAAATTTTAAACATCTATCAAGCTGCTGCAGCCCTGTATGGAAGAGGCAATTCTTTCTAAATCTGCATTTAAAAAGAAATCTTTTAATATAATTAAAAAAACTTAAATTTAAAATACTGCTACACAGTTGTACAGAGTAGTAATTCCTCTTCCCCCTATCTTCCCATTTTGAAAGTGATACATGATGGCCTGGAGCCATGGTATTTTTGGCTATCTGTTTCTCCCAATTAGAATCTACCTCTTGAGAACGGTTATTATGTCTTAATTCTTCTAACCTATCTCTCAAAACTCCAAAATCTGGACTATGAAGGAGGCATTCCATAAATTCTTACTATTAAATGACTGTGATACAATGCCATGCATAGCTTTAGTATGCTCATAATTTGCATATATATGTAAATATACATAGCATATATATATATATATGGAAAGTGTGATAGTAGTAATCCTTTGGTGTTCTAGTTGCCATTTGCAAAGTGTGTTCCTATTTGGACCACTTTGTTTTTTGCTGCCAAGAATATCTAGTTTGTCTGGTCCTGCAATTTCTCAGTATCCATTAAGAAGGCTGCCATTTTAAACTGGTGTTCTAGTCTGTCCTCTTGTTCTTAACTTTGCTCACTTTTGGTCCACTTACATAACTGAGTATATCATCTTTGAAATCTTATTCCCATCCACTTGTATGTGTAATGAATGTCTAGCATGGTTGTGTTGCAGCGAGAGATCTATTTGGATGTTAGTGATTGTGTCACTTTTTCTTCAGCCTTTTAGCAACTACTGGTTGATAGGTGATTGCTGATTAATGTTCTTTAGGAATGGGACTTATTTGTTTTTTTGGCCATTTTTCTAATTCCACCAAAGGAGCTTCCGGTAAGCTGACTCTAGAAGTTGTATGTGATGATTCTGGCATTTTAAATTTCTATAACAATTAGCAATTACCTAGGGTATAGATGTTAGTTCCAGGTTTATACTTGTATCTTGGGTTAGGGAAGTAGTTTATAAGGTGTGGCCAGCTAGAATTATTGCAAGGAATCCATGGATTCACATATATATGTGTGTATATATATTTCTTTTTTTCAATCCACAAATTTAAAAAGCATAATGGAAATAAGTATAGGTATTTGGTGGTGGGTTGTTCATGAAATGTTTAAAGGTTAAATAGCAGTCTTCATGCTAAAAATATTGGATGTCATGGCTCTAGAGAGTGATGCGGCTAAATTGAGTCTAGTCTTGTGGTTTCAATCCACGTTCACTCTTTTTGGATCAGTCAGGGTGTTATTTTAATTGAGCAAGTTTATGGGTATTAATTTTGCTGTTGTTCCATGCCCTGCACTGTGCTAGATATTATATGGTCTGATAAGAGACCTGAAGTGTAATCCTTCCTTTTAAGGAATTAAGTTTTGCTCAGAAGTTAATGTTTCATAAGCAGTTCATTGGGAATTTTCCATTCTTCAGTTCTGAGGATTGAAGCTGAGAAATTATTTGGAGACAAGGCATTTTTCTACTGAATTTTTCCAAACTAAGATCAGTGGGATCTTGCCATAAGAGAAAAAACAATTTTACTTCCCATGATCTGAGTTAATGGTCTTTGGTGAAAATGAATGGATTTCTTTTCATTGCTTAAAAATAGAAATACCTGGTTATGTTAGCTACAGAAACCAAATGAGAAACCATCATGCACCGTGGTCAAGATCATGGGTTTTGGTTTTGTTGAAACTTGGGACTAAATCCCAGTTTAGCCAGTTACAAGTATAGCCCACCTCATAGGATGTTGTGACAATTAATTGAGATTGTTAAATCAAGGGCCAGCCACAGTGACTGACTTGTCAGAAATCTGTCATTAATTAAAAAAACACACAAAGTCTGAAAATAGCGAAGAGTAAGAGGTGCTTAGACACTAAAACAAAAGCAACAGAACTAGAACCTTTATACCTCTTTCTTAATCTGCCACATAAATCTCAGTTTAACACACTAGGAAGGGGCTGGTGAGAAGGACAAGAATCTAGTTTCACCTGATCAAAGTGACTGAAAATTTGCCCTGCTTATTTTCCTACAGGAGCTAGGGAAGACTGTGCTTGCATAGGGTCAAGGCCAAAAAAGGAGAGTCCAATTAAACAGCAACAATAACAACAAAACTGTTGAGTTTGCCCCAACTAATTCTCTTCAGTTCCTGTGAGGATAAATGTTGTTGTTGGGGAACAGGAAGGTGGATAAATTAAACCATAACTTCATATTGATTTAACAATTTCTATTGACCTTGTAACCTCGTAAAAGTTCAATGTAATTTGCTTTTCAGAAAAATCTTATCCCCCACAAAGGGCAAAATGTATCCCCTGGATTCACATGTAATTCAGAACCACCTGTTAAAATTGAAGTATAATGAGCAATTCTAGATGTTCTAATCCTAACTTACAAATTCTAAAATTTCCTTTAATATTTATAAAAAGAATTAGGGAAAATAACAGTAAGGAATAGGAAAAACTTACAGTAAGTTGATGCTATTGGGCCATAGATGTAGCGGGTTTCATATCGAGTAGCTAGAACATCTGTGCCGATCTTTGCAACTTTGTCCTGGAGAAAAAGGAAAGTTAGAATTGGATTGATAAGAAACCACGTCAGTGCTATTAATTTGTTGGGGATTTTAAAAAAGTAAATTTTACTGGTTATTTGGCAATTGAAGATCAAAATAAAATCCGTGGTTGAATGAGAAATTTATTTTTGGTAAGATATATTATCATTGTGAAGACTTCTACATGTGAAATCAGTTACAAACAGTAATGCCATATCTCATTTTGGATTTCTACTCTTTCTTCTCTCTCTCTTGTTTCACCCTCTCTCATTCTTTCTTCTTCTCCCTTTCCCTGCTTTTTCCTTTTGTTGTTTCTTGTAAAAAACACATTCTTTGTACTCCCTTTCAGATACTTTTTGGCTGTAGATATTTGTCTCTTCCAAAGTCAGTTTCTTCCATGTTCCTACTTCCTTTGTTTTTATGGGTGCCACACTGCCAAAAGGACTTTTTCCACATTGGATTTTAGCATGTTGAAGGAAGAAATGTGGTTGACTCTTCTTTAAAATGGTTGTTAAATTAGTTTCTCTTCTAGGGTGAATGCATTTCATGACCTTTAATACACATTAGTTTTTCATGCTAGGAGAATGATTATTGGAATGAATTTTAATAGAATATAGTAACTAACATATTTGTACCCTCAATGAAGATTTATTTTTAGTTTGTATGTGTAATGTGTATGACCAAAAGATAAGTTTTTTCTTAATTTAGTTGCTGTGTAAAAACTCTTTACTCAAAATGGTTTGTTGTGTATATTTGTAATTTTAATCCATAATACCGTTTTCCTAAGGGCAGACTGAAATTGCACTGCTATAGCTTTTCATGAACTAATCAAACTCATGGGTTCAGATTCTCAACTATATTGGCTAAATAAATGAGTATGGGCCACATATTGCTTGTATATTTTCTTTGTTGTATATATAAAGATGGTTTTAATGACTGGTAAATCTCTGCTGCAACTGAAATTGAATGCTGTTGTGTGGAATACAATGGACGGAAGTCAAAATGACAATTGTGACTTCTTTTTAATAAAATTATTTTTAAAGATATGAGGCAGTATTGGAACCATAGCTTTTACTGAATGCATTATATTTATCAGCCCCACATGGGATCTACGACACTGAACTTTATCTGCTTTATTTCTTTTGTTTTACAGCAATTAAAAATATCCCTTTTTATGGATATTCACATTGCTGGTCCTTGTGATGTACTGGAACCCATATGCAGAAGTTTTGTTTGTTTGTTTTAAACCATATATGATCAAATTAGTTTTCATACAAAAGAAAAGGATGCATAGTGGATCTTTGTTCTTGAAAGACAGTGTATTCTCAGTGAGGAAGCTTCATAAACATTCCTAACGTTCTTTCTTTAGATATAAAAGAATATTATTTCCAAGTTGATTAGGAGGATAAAAATACAATGAATTTTCATAAATATGGTGTTTTAGGGACAGAAGTAGATATTTTTGCTGTTCTGTTAGACTTTTGCTGCATGTGGTTTTACAGTATGGCTATGGTAAATGTTTAATTTAACGATCTGTATAGGAATGGAATTCTACTCTGGATAGCTTAGATAATTTTCCCTATTGGCTTTATCGTAGAATCACATTGAAAGATTTATCTATATTTTTTTATCACTTGAAAAAATAATCTAGGAATTAATGATTTTAACTCTAAGGTAAATTTTATTCTTTCCCTTGGTATTAAAATGTGAAACTCTTTCAACATAATGCAGTTGTTCATAAAAGTCAACGGTGGTGTCTGTCAGTGTATAACCACAGGTTTTTTTCTACATACCAGGTCCTCGTGGTTAGATGGCAGTTTTGATGTATATCCATAGGGAAACAATAGCATCTGGGAATAAGAGTGGAAGGTGATATAGGCCTTGATTGATTTCAGATGGCTTCGTATGAAGTCAGTGACAGCTTTGGTCTCTTTCTCAGACTCTGGTTTTGGGCCCCGATATATATTTGCACATGGATTCTTGGTGTTCTGAAAAGCTGCAGTGGACATGGGTGGATGAGATCACAATCTGTTCCCCATCAGAAAAACACCTGTCTCTTCTGACGTGGGCTCACAAAATGTTTTAAACATTTTCATCTCCCAGGCTTACAGGGCTGCCTCAATGGCTCTGGTGTCCTAGTCTTTGCAGACCAACTTTGTGCTCACAACTCAGTGTGTGACAGACCCAGCCCACTGGAATATTCTTAACCTTATTTGTTTGCCTCTGTTTCCCAGGGTTATAGGAATAATATACCAGAAGAATCCCAGAGCCTGGAGCCGGATAGACCCCAGTTTCATTTCAACCTCAGTCTAACTTGCTGGGGACTGGTATGAATTACCTATTTTGAGTCTGAGTTTCTTCAACCCATTTCAGCAGGCAGCTTTTGCTTAGCGATAGCTGTTATTATCATATTTACTGGTAGAATAAAATTAAAAACTGAGGGTATTTTCAACCAATTTAGGTAAAGAAAAAAATGTACGAATTGAATTAGTGGTGGTAATTTCTCCTTGAATATATGCAATGATGAAGTCACATTTGTGTAACAACTAGAGTGTCATCTGATGTAGCCGGCCTCTGCTTATCCTTGCATTTCCATTAAACCTTTTCACTTTCTTTGCCCCAGCTGTTTCTTTTCACTAAACATCTGAAGAACTATCTGTATGCTGGTTTTAACCACTGATATTTCTCAGCTTTTATCAGACCAGGAAGAGGAGGGACCTGAGACCTCTCTTCAGATTATCTGAATTTTTGTACATCTGGATTATGCCTGATTTTTAGCAAGCTAGATGTATTAAGTAAGAGATAGTTTGATAAATAATCCCACCCTCCCACTTCCTCCCATATAACAAAACATTCATAGTATTTCTAAGGTAGGGATGATTATCTTTTATTATTTAGATTAGAAAATTTAACACTCAGGAGATACATATTTTTACTGAAATAAGTAGTGGTTTAACTGAATTTGGTATCTGAATGCTCTTTTATAGCTGTTTTCTTTGAGATCAAGTCTACTACTCACAGTTCCACGAAGCATTAAAGTTCCTGTTGAGGTCAGTGCCAATGCATTTGGAGTTTTGGTTCTTGGAACGATTTTTTCTCCACATGCGGTTCTGCGGGATTTTGAATGATAGAAGTGTTAACATCAGATCAGTTTGCATTTTTCAGTTTGATCATTTCAGATCCTCTCTGCGGGTGTCTATAGCTTTATTTGAAATCTACCTAGTTAACTTGAGGTTCCTTTTCATAAAGAAAAAATATACTTTTTTCCTATAACTTGTAATATTTTCAGAAATGTTGTTTTTTACATTAATATTCTAAGACCTTGATAAAATAATTTAGGTAGCTTTAAAAACTGTTGATTAGTTCTCGGTACTAGAAAATGATCAACAATGTTCTGAAATTACCTGTAATTTAAATTATAACTTTATTGTATCTTTCACCATTTATAGATTTTATTTTATTTTAATTTTTATTTATTTATGATAGTCACACACACACAGAGAGAGAGAGGCAGAGACACAGGCAGAGGGAGAAGCAGGCTCTATGCACCGGGAGCCCGACGTGGGATTCGATCCAGGGTCTCCCAGATCGCGCCCTGGACCAAAGGCAGGCGCCAAACTGCTGCACCACCCAGGGATCCCCCATTTATAGATTTTAGATATAAAATAGGCTTGTGACTATTAGAACATAATTGTCACTATTAGAACATAATTTTCAGAAAAGAACTGAATGTGGTAGTATCTGTCTGAAAGTTCAGTATTAATCTTATTTTGCAACAGTGGGTAAATAAAGGATCCTGTTAAAGGACAGATAGACATCTTTGTCACTCTTTTATTAATTTATTTTTGATACATTTATTTCACATCAAATTCTGTTTCAGATAGATTGGAATACAGTGCCTTTTGCTTTGAGAACTGTGTTCATAATGTCTTTAACTGACTTATTTTTAGGTAGAATGTGCTTTTGCCATATCATATAACATACATTTCTTTTATAATTATTGCTTTATTTCATTTTTTTCATTACTAGCTTCAGCAGCGAAAATTTTATATTTTTTCAAAGACACCTATGCAACCAGGAAATCATGCTTGCCTTAGCCTGAAATTGAAATTCTTAAAAATATGTTTGAGGTAGAATTAACTGGTTACTCAAACCTTAAACTTAATGCATAGCAGTCAATGCACATTAAAGTCAGTAAATACTATAATCATTCAAATGCAAATGAGACCATAGACCATTACCTGTGTCCATGACCAAATATATCCATCAACATTGAATACAGGAAGAACATAAAAATTCATTCGGTCCAGGAGTTTGGTCATAATTTTATTTTTTCCATAAGTTTTGGTTGCCTGTAGGAGTAGGAAAAAATTTAGCTATTGGTGTAAAATTTATCACTATGTGGAGAGCTGTGGGTATAATAGTAATAACTACCACTCCTTTTGTCATTTGCCCAACGTCACATGATTTTAAACATATTTCCCCTAAGTAGCATAAAAATAAGTGACCCATATAAAAATCACTTTTTCAGACTGGTGAAATTAATTAAACTGAATATTCTTTAAAGGGTCACTTAATTGTCAAGGCTGTAGCATACTGCCTTATAGCATGCAAGGTATGTTTTACAGGAAGAACAGAGACCAAGTGAAAAATTAGCAGCATACCTTGTTTTAAATGGATTCTTTCCCTCACATCCTTTAGGTAAATATAGAATGAGTTTGCAAGCATAGAAATATGTGAATATTGGAGAGGATTCATAAATTAATTATAAATAGGATTAAAGAAAAAATATTCCAATAATAAAAAAACTCAAGCATTTCATTTAATAAAAAAACCTCAAGCATTTAGATTGTCCAGTCATCTCCTTTTTTTTCCCCACCAGATTTCCCATCCCAAATTTCTATAATTATCTATACTTCCTATGGCTACCTAAAATCTTTCTCATTCTTGAAAAATCTCTTCCAGGTACATCTGTTCCAGAGCCATGGGATTTCTTGTAGCCCTGTCACATGTATATTCCTTTAAAGGTCAAGTAAGGGGAGCTCTTGGCTATCTGCTGGAAGAGATGAAACAACTGCAGGGATAAATCAGTTCTGGCAGATTCATTCCTAGTGGAAGTATCCATGCCCAGAAAGCCGTTGTCATGTTGTATGCAAAAGCTGGTATAAAAGCGAAAGTTAAAAGATGGTAGGGGCCAGAATAGACTAGAATGAGAGGAATAACAACTCATAAGCTGGATTTACCTTTAAAAAAATGTGAGTTATTTTTCACTTGGAAAGGAAATTAAGTATGAAAATTCCAAGTGCATGATTGGCCAATTAAATATCTAAACAGAAACTAGAGGTCTGTGCTTTGAGCTCACTGAAGAAAGGCCAAGACCGTAGGTTGTGATATGATTATCCATATTTCACTGTAGGATAAACCATATCATAGCCCCCCCCAAATTCATTTAGTTTTATAAACTGTCAGCTGGAATTCAATCCGTTTGAAGGAAGGTGTCAATTTTATAAAAACCCCAAAGATGAGTAAAATCCAGAGCATTTATTTCTTGACAGCACCAAATGTGGGCCCTTCTAGTTAAGTGGAACTGCACTCGTTTGGAAAGGGGTGTTGCCACTCAGTGAAGTGCTGGAGATTTGACAATCAAAGGAGAATTGTATGCGCGTTCGATTCACTTACCTGATAGACAAACCACTGGCAAAATGCTGGGGAGATCCATTCTCGTGCATGAATGCCACAATCCATAAAAATAGCCTTTCTTCTTTCATCCCCTTTCCCAACCTATTTAAAAATGAACTTGAAATATTATTTTGCATGAGCTCACACATAGATCCTTTGTTGTCCAATAACTCATTCCTATGCTCAAAGCGATTCTTTCCCCTGTCTTCTGTTGAATAACTAAGTATGTATATACTGTTTTCAGGGAGGACCATGGCACATATCCTTAAATGTCCATACATAATTCATAACCTGTTACATAGTCTATTTTTCAAAAAATTTTCCTGGTGTCAGAGTTGCTTTTAGGGTTTTTAAAAAAATCAAAGTATTTTGTTTTTCTTATTTTATTGTTAACACCTTTTGGTCTGAGAAATAGATTATATGTTGTTTCTGTTTCTGCCATTTCGTTTTGTTTTTCTGGGTTCATAAATGGGAGGTTTAGCTTCAATTGGAAAAGATTTTGTAGTTGTGTTTGCAGTGGGGAGGAGGAACAGTGGCTGGATATTTGAAGGGCTGTCATTTTGAAGAGAATTTAGATTTGTTTTGGGTAGTTGGAGAGAATGACTGGATGGGAATTCAGGGTAAGGAAGGACTTCCCAGTTATTAAGGGCATGCTTCAGGGAACATTGGCTTGGGATGTAGAAAAATCCAGCAGCAGCTCAACGGTAATTGTCAGCTCCATTGTAGAAGGAAATTCCCTGTCAACATGGGGTTGAAATGCCTCATGTACTGTTCCAGGATCCTATGATTCTGTGATACTTAAATTTCTCTTTTCTTCATGACATTTAGTCATCAGCTTTACTGAATTTTAATGGATGTAAAACCGTGTTATGTACCAGAGATATCATAAACTCTTATAATGAAGATTTGGGATAAGATATTTGTCTGAGTTTGCCCTTTGTGTCCCACCTAAAACTACCTGTCACTTCTATTTTTGAATGGGTATTTAGAGGTTATATGTGTTCTTCAAAAAAATTGTTTTCATCTCAGAATTCATTAGTTTTGTGACAAATTAGCTTTTAAATTCATATTTTTCAATAATAATGAGAGTCAGTAGTTCTTGAGTTTTACCTTGAGAACATATAGTGGATTATCTTCAACAGTGGTTCCAATTTTAATACGAGAGACCATATCAGGATGCTTATGAACCATTTTTTCAGTCCAAGCAACAATCTTAAGAACAAAACCAATTTTGAGGAATTAGAATTAAAAAAAAAACTAAATGAGAACAAATGTTAAGGGTTATAGTTTTTTTGAAGTACAGGTACTTTATACTGTACCTTGTCCCAGTTATTATATTTTGCATAGCTGTGCCTGCCTGGGATATCTTCTTTAACATCAAACTGTTTCTCAATCTCTTCTTGTAGATCATGAATCAAGATTCTGTTTGACAGGGGAATGATAAAATACACATTGAATGTAGAAAAAAAAACCCACAGTTATCTTTCATTTACAGAAATTTTCTCTTCCTTATTCTCTATCTTAGATCAAGTTTGCTCTGTTTCTTCATTATTCTCTAACCATCTCTTTTAGAAATGTCATGTGTATGGCTTCAAATCTTCCCGTTTATCTAGAGCTATGCTTTTCACTATGGTAGTCTAGCCACACAGGGCTATAGAGCATTTAAAATAGGGATTCTCCAAAAAAGAGGTTGCTGTTATGTCAAATATATACTACCTTATGAAGACTTTGTATATAAAATTCTGTAAAACATTGCACTAATGAGTTTTAGATTCATTACACGTTAAAATAATAATATTTTGAAGTAATTATATTAGGTTAAATAAACTATTTTGCTAAAGTTAATTTTACCTATTGCTTTTTAACTGTTTTAATGTGGCTACTAGAATCTTTAAAATTGCACACATAGCTTGCATTATATTACCGTTAGTTAGCATTGATCTATAGTAACTCTCTTTCTTCAAACACACACACATTCACATACACACCAGACAGGCAACAGTGCATATTCTTATGCACAAATTCGTTGACCATCCCTTATCACTTCATATTTGAGAGGTGGGAGAAACTTTCTTTTTAAAGGTTTTATTTATTTGAAAGAGAGAGAGAGAGAGCGCTGTGCGGGAGAGTGCACACACAAGCAGGGGGAGTGGCAGAGGAGAGGGAAAAGCAGACTCCTTGCTGAGCAAGGAGCCTACCATGGGGCTTGATTCTAGGACCCTGGGATCATGACTTGAGATGAAGGCGATGCTTGCTTAACCAGCTGAGCTACCCAGGCACCCCAGAGGTGGGAGAAACTTGAATAACAGTAATCGTAAGCATTTAGCACTTACCATGTGCCATTCATTGCTTTAACTACCTTATGTACGTTAACTCATTTAATCTTCACATGAAATCATTATCCTCATTTTACAGATGAGAAAACTGAGACACAAAGTGTTACTTGTCCATAGTCATAGAGCTAGAAAATTGTTAGGGTGATTTTGAGAGGGTGAAATTAGAGGCAGGAGGAATTGTTAGGAGCCTAATGTTGGGGACCCAGAGAGAGGCTTTATACCTCAACCCTCTTTTCTATTTTCATCTCTATTCCTGAGTTATCTCATCTTATCATCTCATTAAATTCCATGGCTGTAATGGTTGCCCATATTTGTGCTTCCAGTTCTGGACTTTCCCCTGAAGCTACCACTACCCTGGCTCTTCTCCTACTTCTCCTGTGGCTTGTGCATCCAGCTGCCTACCTGATATTTTCACTTGAACATCCATTTGTTTAATATGGGACAGGTCCTGCTTTACATACATTATTTTGTTTTTATCATGTTAATATTATCATCATTTTAGACATGAGGACATTGTTGCTTAGAAAGCCTAAATACCCATAATTTGTGTGTGTTGGGGTTGGGAGTTTGAATACAACCTTGCTTGACTTTAAGATTTATGTTTCAAAAATACCGTTGTCATCTCATATGTACTCAAATATTTTTGTATATTTTGTCTATTTGAGGATTTTCTATTGTGCTCCACTGAAGTTATCCTCCTCTTGTGAAAGAACTAAACCGTATTTAATAATATTTGTAATATTGAATTTTATTATTTAATGGAGGGTATCCTTATTCTTGTTTCCAAGTTTTTGACTAATTTTGCCTGTTCTTAGTAAGTATTTGGTCTGAATCATTTTAGAAGTTATTAGAATTATTAGAAAAATATAAGTTTTCATTAGAATTGTACTGTTAGAAATAAATTTGAGAAGAATCTTACTCATAATGGACCATAATAAAGCTATCTTTTTGATTCTTCAGTAAAATTTTGTATATTTTGTTTATTCATATATCTTTATTAGTCTTGTGAGTGGCTTTTTTCTCATTAACATTTGAACTGGTCGTTCATACATTAAAAAATATCACTTTGGTTATACTTATCGATTAGCCACCTTATTAGTTAAAAAATGATCTTTTTACTTCTGATAATTTTTTAGTTATACCATTATGGCTTTAGGGTAGTTATTTCTTTTATAAAAAATTATACTTTCTGCTTTTTTCCCAATAACTATTTTTCCCTCTGCTTTATTTCACTGATTAAACTCTCTGAACAATGGAAAATAATAGTGGTAAAAGAGGGCATTCTATTTTTTTTCTGCTTTTAACAAAAAAACCCCTTTCACCACTACATATAATGTTGATTGCCACTTGAGATTAATATGGTGGTATCTATCTATATGATTAAATTATTATAGTCCATTGGTGTCTAGTTGCATTGAATTTTATTATTAAATTCATTAATATGTTAAATATAAGTTGCAGCCATCAGAGATTAACAAATGCCTTCACAAAAAGCTTTTCATCTTATTTTAGATATTATTATAAAAGTCTTATTTAATCTAGAAGGAATCCATTGGACATAAGTAAAATGATTAATAGAAAGCAAACATACTATCAGTAGGTGATGGTTAACAGCCAAAAAAAAAGAAAAAAAAAAGGAAAATAAACTGCATAAACAGAAGGATTTAGCAAACACAGGGGTCAGTACTTTGGTGTAAATCCAAATGACCCAGCATATTTTAATAATGTAAATAGCCTTTATGGATATAATTCTTTTATTTTTTTATTTTTTGATATAATTCTTTTATAGCACAGTGTGGAAATTTGTGTTGGTAATGGTAATTCCTTAACCAAATTAAACTATAGTATTCACTATATTTTGCAGGGTGGAGGAGATTGATGGCTTATAATAGAGATATTTCAATATCTCTATTATATTTAAAATCAAGAATTATTTGAAGTTGTACTTGAACAGTTTCCTTATTTGGATTATATTTTCAATTGACTTCTTATTAAAAAAAGGCATTATTATTATTGATGAAATGCCTTATATTTACCTTCTGTTAGCAGTAAATCCTATGTAGGAAGATGCTATTTTTTAACATGTGTTCTAATCATTTAGGACAGTATCATACGCTCTTTCACCTCCATGAACCTAATCATAAAAGGAAGTAGTGACCTGGTGGGAAGAGGCTCTGTGGTCATTCTTGAGTCCCAGTGCCATATTGGCTTAATACTTTATGTGATCTTGGATGGGTTAATTATCTCTCTGAGCCTCAGTTTACTCACTTTTACAATGGAACCAAACGTGTCAGCCAGGATTGTGGTGAGGATGAAAGGAATTGAAATGTGGGAAGTGATTAGCAAATCATAGGTGCCCCATGAAGCTCAGTATGATACTGAAGTTTAGTCTCAAAATTGACAACCACTTCCCAGACTTAATATGTCTTTAAACCAGGCTTCGGTGATGTGTAGTTGTTTGACTCTGATATCTTCAATTTCTTATGATAATGAACTATGACACTGTAGCACCCACTCTACTTGTCGGTTTTTTCTTGCTGATTGACTGACTGATCTGAGTTTGGAGACAGAAGATAAATGAGGAATACTTCTAATTAGAGTTTATTTAGCACATGACACCAAGTACTACTCATGAATATTGATTCCCATTAACATTACTGACAAACACATTATTATGCACATTATGTCTAATTCACTGTATGCTTGGCTTTTTGACTTCTGGTGAATCTGGGATTTCTCAGAAGAAAAATTATGACAACAGATTAGGAATCAGGTGTAGTATGTTGCACTAAAACTCATAAAGCCTGAGAGAGTTAGAAATTATATTTTGGGTGGTCACTATAGATATAATGAATTTCTTTTAAGTTTTTGTTTTAATTGTTTTAAGTTCTAAAGAGGGTGTGAAGCTTTTGCTTTACCTGCATTTATAGAAGTAGTGGAACCAAGCAAAAGAGAAATATTATGGTCCCAGAGGTTGATTTGTAACATAAGGTAGTATTAATTAGTCACAGGAAGCTCGTATCTAAGAATATTTTTAGACTTACACATATCAATTTAGCTCTTGTGATAACAGCAGCAAAAGAAAGTCGTGTGAGCTAAAATACGACCTTTCCATAAAGCAGCTGCATGAGGACATCAGAATGGTGCCAGATTGTTGCTGATAGGGACTAGAAATTAAGCCTAAGGCTGGAAATTAAGAACTAGGGCCAGATGTTATTTTCATGAGCCCTTCTACTAACCAGCAGCCAGGCTTAAACAGATGAAACCAAATTACTTTCTCCCAAATATTATTTTAGCACTCCAAGATTTGCTTAATTTGTTAAAGAAATTTGTAAATGTAGATGAAAGGATAAATTATTAATATTGAGGATTTAATGATGTAAATGGCTAATGTTTATTGAACCTTTCTTATGTGCCAGGCATTCAGCTCAGCATGGTATTTACATTTTATCATTTCATCTTTATATCGTCACTATTAATTGGGTACCATTATCATCCCCAAAGGTTAGATAGGGGTTTCCAAAATTGACACAACTCTTACAATGCAGAAGTGGGGATTTGAACATAGAGGTGTCTGACTTCAGTAATCCAGCTGTGCCATTATACAACAATGCTTCCAGGCACAAGGAGTGAATGAAATCCTGGGTATTGACCTTAGACCTGCAGTCTTCTTAGTCTACTGAGTATTGTGCCAAGTTCTCCCAGTTGACCAGCCCTCCTGGAAGGCTGTGTCCCAAGGTTAGGAGGAAGTAGATAATTTCAGAGAAGAGGCAAAATAAATCCTATTTTGACAATTTCAATGTTCCCTCCATCTGTTGCTTTTAGAAAGTAACTAAGAAATGGAGAATGGTAGGCCAATGTATGTGACTGCCATAGGATCTAGGGTGTGTGTGTGTGTGTGTGTGTGTGTGTGTGTGTGTGTGTGTGTGAGATGCATATTCCAGGAATGCAGAGTCATTGTTAAGCTGTTTTATGAACTGGAGGTCTGGATTGCCTCTTTTCCTCCATGTCCACATTCCAGCATAAAGGCTACTCAAAAAGCATGATTTCAGATTTCCACAAGATCCCATTTGTCCCCAGTAACTCCCTAATTGGGTTACCATGTATCCAACTTGGCATTTACTGACATGGATTTCCCACCATTTGAGGCACACCTCTGTGTTGGACAATAAACTTTAAGGCACTAATTTATTCACTAGGAGGGGAAGGGAACATCTAGTGATAGCCTCTAGTTATCCCCTGTTGTAGAGAGTGTGTATGTGTGCATTCATGTAAACACATGTGAAGTGGTCTTCTCCTTACCTGTATTAGTGAAGTAAATAAAGGAAATAGGCAAAGGGCAATTTTTATGGTCCCAGTCAATCTTCATGAAACCTCTATGAAATACCACTTTAGAGATGAAGAAAATGAGGTAAAGAGAAGTTAAATTGTCAATGTTTAATTGTCAATGTTTAAATACCTAATGTGTAGTTTAAATGGGACTGGACCCAGACAGCCTCACTGAGAATCCACATTCTAAATTACCACACTTTATGCTTTCCATCATGACCAATATCTCTTTGCCTTTTGTAGCAGGTATCAACCTAACCTGTTTTACTCTTGGACAATTACTGTATAAAAATGTAGAACAAAAGGAAAAATGAATGGGACAAGACATTAGAATGATTTATTTGATTGGAATACTTATCTGATAGTAGTATATATATGCACTTGACATTTGAATTTGTGTCTGACTGAACATTATTAGATAATTAGACATTAATATGAAGTGTCAATGGTGAGTTTGATATAGATTGGTCAGTTTGATGCAGATTTCTTTTGCATTTCTCATATAATCTTATGTATATCTTACTAAGGTTTCACTTAATTGTATCATTTGTTTTACTATATTTGTGCTATACCATATATATTAGGAGTTTATTTCTGTTTTCCTTCATTAACAGTTCTTTATTTTCTAATTTTACCTTTTGATCAAAGAAAAGATAATCTAAAATGTATCAAATACAAATATCTAAAATGCAAAAAACTAGTAAAAACACTAGATTTTTTAACTGTTGAATCTAAATATGGTTTCTTCTCCTGTAGACTCAGTCCAATAAATGTGCTGTTCTTTTTTTTTAAAGATGTTATTTTATTTATTCATGAGAGACACATAGAGAGAGAAGCAGAAACATAGGCAGAAGAAGCAGGCTCTCTGTGGAGAGCCCGATGTGGGACTTGATCCCCGGGCCCAGGATTGCTACCTGAGCCGAAGGTAGACGCTCAACCACTGAGCCTTCCAAATGCCCCTCTTAGGACATTTATTCACTAGGCTATTCAGGTTTGTTGGTATGTAGGTAATATTTGTTTTTCAGACTTAGTCTTTTATGATTTTGTAAAAGTGTAAATAAAAACGGAGCACATATGCTACTTTAAAATCAAATCTGTCTTAGTAATTTAATTTTCTAAAAATTAAAAAAAGTCACACACAGATACTTTAAACTAAATAGTGGTTTATATGCACTGTCTAATGAAGGGTGTCTAAGTAAATCATTGTGTCAAACCAGCCTCTAAATGTGGTTTTATTCAGACTGGTGCCTGGGTCCACCAGATGTTTCTGTTCTTAGAACACTGTTCTGTTATTGACTGACACCAAGTAACACATATAATTAATATGCAAATAAAATTATCTATATAATTAGTACTTGGAGACAAGATTTAAATAGTCCTTCTCTGCACAGATCACTTTACATATTTATATTTCTGAGGAAGGTAACTATCTAATTATGTGGCTTTCCCACAACTGTGGCTAATTTGGACCAATTTCTAGAAATCATGTCTTAATTAGATAAAACTAATTTTTATTGGTAGTTTTAACACTTTGGTTCTTGGGTGCCTGGGTGGCTTAGTTGGTTAAGTTTCTGCCTTCGGTTCAGGTCATGATCCCAGGGTCCTGGGATTGAGTCCTGCATCCTGCACTGGGCTCCTTGCTCAGTGGACAGTCTCTTCTCCCTGTACCCTTCCTCCCTGCTCATACTCTCTCTCTCTCTCTTTCACCCCCCCAAAATAAATAAATTTTAAAAATCTAAAAAAAAACCCTTTGATTTTTGATGTAGATAGTGAGGAAGTATTTTGGCATAAAGACAAAGTGAAAAACACACTATATTTGTGAGGATCTGGATTTACACCTCTGTTTGAGTCAGAATTATTTCAGCCTAAGAGAGACCTGGAGGTCCAAAGAGGAGGTAGAGGTGCATATAAACCACTATTTAGTTTAAAGTATCTGTGTGTGACTTTTTTAAATTTTAGAAAGTTAAATTACTAAAAAATTAAATTAACAAATTAATACTCAGCTACTAAATAAATCAGTGATTTATTCCATTGTCCACACTCATGTCAAGCAACTAGCTTTTTGTCTACATTACCAGGATATTAAGGAAAACCTAATACTTTATTCTTCTGTTGCTGTTCAAATTAAATTAAACAAAATTGACCAGTTAAAATTTATTTTAGCTTAGACTGGATACTTTGTAAGAATTAGTTAATCACAGGAAATTGGGTGAGGTCTATACTAATGGAGTAAAATAAAGAGTATGATAATCAAGGCACATATTTAAGAAGACTGTGAAGTGAATCAAGAGGCACAGGTACCAGGGAGTATGTGGAGTGGTGTTGGTGGTGGTGTTGGTGGTGATTTTTTTTAGATGAAAAATCAAGACCATCTGAACCTTAGTGTAAGTAGAGAGTCTCTAATGCATTACTAATTTCTGATTCCTTGGAGGTCCATTTATAAAGTGTCTTTCTAATTTTAATGGTGCAACTTATAAGAATACAGGAAAGCACATATTGATATATTAATTAGAAAGGATTAAATGCTGATATAAATTAATTTTGAATATGTGCTCCTCAATTATTAATTTCTACATTTGCTTTATAACCCTCTTGAAGCAACAGCAAGACAAAGACAGTCATCAGCAACAATCACAAATAAGTGATTAAGCCATGAATAAGAATTTTTTTACTTGCCTTATATTTATTTCTCTTTCCTTGATTTCAGTAGAGTTTATATTTATTAAGAATATTGTAGCAGTAAAAACATAATCAAGTCAGGATAAGCAGGAGTAAATCCTGTCCTGCGATATTGACCTGATATGTTTCAGCCAGAGTAGAAGGATTTATATAGCTCTATGTTGGGTGGCAGAGGCATGAAACAGCAAGTCAAAAAGAAAGAGCTAGCGCTTAGCAGTGTTTTAAATGGTGAGTGTCTCAGTAAAGGGAATTACTGGGATGACAAGAGCTGGTAGAGTTAAAACAGGACCCCGCAGTACATCAAACACATTTTGTTTTCTATGTTATGTGTGGATTTGTGATATTTATCACTGGGCTCCCTTATTCACTGCCTACGGTCCAGGCTGTGCATGGCTCTTGTTTGGTTTTCAGTGAGTTCTAATTTTCCCTTATTTCTCTATGGGACCACAATGACTCATTTCTGCATCTTTGGCCATTTGAGAATTCTCTCCTGTTAGATTTAAGTTTTACTCTTATTGCATTGCTTTTGTTTTCTCTGGAGAAGAATTTCTTTCATAAAGAATTATTTATTATATATCTTATTTCCCACATCTATGACTCAAAGATGAGCACAGTTTTTTGGGTCTCCTTTAATGTAGCAAGAGAATTCAAATTCTCAAGAAGGCGGTGCTGGTAGTCACTAGTAGTGCTTGAGCTCAGTGTTGATTACCTGTCAGAGGCGAGGAGTATGGCTAAACCATCCATGCCTGCGCAAGTGCACAATGTCCTTACTAATTTTTTTATTTTTGGAGCTGATTTTTGAGAGGAGAGGGCAGACATAGGTAATTGTCCTTCTTGAAGATCAGAACAAAAAAGGATGGAAGTTGAATAGCTGAGTGATCTCATCACCTCTGTAAGCAGGCCTTAATAGTCTGTTTGGAAGTAATTGTACATTTTTATCTCATAGAACTTTCTTTCTTTCTTTCTTTCTTTCTTTCTTTCTTTCTTTCTTTCTTTCTTTCTTTCTTATTAAAAAATAGTACTTCCTTCTTAATTTTAAGATACCCCAAACATTGAATTTGGATTTTGGAATATTTCATAGGACTTACTCATAGTGCATATTATTTTGATCCAAGGCAGACTGGATGGACTGGGATTCCTTTTCACTAACTTGGAAATCTATCGTCATATTAGCGGTTACGTGGTGGGTGGCATCTGGATACCAGAAGTCAAGCTGTGAAGATGAATTCAATGTTAGTCACAGTTATTTGTTCATACAACACATATTTCCTAAGAAACATATGTGTCATACACTACAAAAGGAATTTGGGGTTCAATGTGGCCAAGGCATGGATCCTTTTCTTAATAGGCTTATGAGAGTGTGCTCATAATACTGTCGAATATTAGGGAGTGGGAGAGATCATTTGTACTGATCACTTTTTTAGGACATAGGTAATATCTATAAGTGCAAAAAAAGGGTAGTTTTAATCCATCTGTTTCCTTCTACCATCTTGGGGGTTGATTTGGGTTGTTTCACAATTCATTTACATAGAATCTGTCTCTAATTGGGGATATAGATTAAAAATATGGCTCCCCCCACCCTGCCCCTGCATCAGGCCTCAAAACCAGTTGTCCCTGTGAAGTCTGGAATTCCTGGAAGGTTTGTGTCCAACAGAAGGCATAATAATCTCCAGCCTTGTCATTTTTCTGGCAGTATGTCCTTGGGCAATACTAAAACTCCTTGAGTTTCAGTCCTTTTCTCTAAAATCTAGGATTAGGAGGACTCCATTGGGAATGTTGTAAATACTGTGAAATAAATATGAGCTCTGGGACCTGCAGGCATTTAACGGCTGCTGATTCCCTTCTCTTTTTCTTTATCTAGCTGAGAATTTCAGAAATTTGGTGAATGAGCCCAAAAGGATAGCATTCAGGTTAAAATAACTTTTAGAAGATTCCAATTCTTGTTGTTCTTCGAAATCATACTCAATTGTGAAACCAAATGAAGTACAGTTCCCCAACCTGGGAAATGTGAATGAAATGCTCAATTCCCACCCAGAATTCCAGGCTTGTAGACATGTCTAAGTCCACCTGGGTATTTTGTAGTTGAATCCCACTCTACCTCTAGGGCAGTCTGTTATATGCTAATATGAGGTGCTATGAATCAACCAATATGCATTGATTTATTTTGATCAGAAAGCCACAGCATAAACTGGACATATGAGAGATGTAGTGTGTTTTAAAGGCATTTTTGGCATTCATGGAGCTTTAACAGTGAGAAAGAGGGTGAAGGAGCAGGAGACTGTAAAGATTGGCAGTTTGGCAGATCATGAAAGACTTCGAATATCACACCAATACCAACAGAAAATGCTTCTGCCATGCTTAATGATGAGCAGGCGCCCTTCTGAGCATCACCCAATTATTAGCTTAGTCTTTATAACAACCTTAGGAAGTAGTTATGATTATTATCCTCACTTTACAGAGGAGGAAACTGAGATCCAGAGAGGTCAAGTAACTTGTCTAAGGCCACAGAACAAGTGTAGAGCTAGTATACGAAACTTTGAAGATCATGCTCTTTCCATACTAGGCTGCCTCTCACTGGAAACCTTCAAATGGAAGAGTATAATCATTCAGTTTTAGAGCAGTCAGGCTGTAGTGCTGATGAGGCAGGACTATAACCTGAACCCCGGATAAGGGGCATTGAAATAGTCCTGGTAAAAGGTAGGACAGACATAAATTTGGCAGTGGCACGGGAATGAAGAGGAAAGTATGGATTTGAAAAACATTTGAGAAATTAGAACAGCTGAACTTTTTATTACTTTGATGTGGTGGTGGTGGTGGTGGTGGTACTCAATCTCAGAGTTAGTACTGGATTTAAGTCTGCTGTGTGTCATCTTGGTCACTTAATTTACTGTCTTTGAACTTCGGTTCTTTTGTGTTAAGTGGGTTCAATTATACCACTGACACTGAAAATCGGCTTGAGAGTTTGAAATGATAGGTATAAGGTAGCTGGCACAGTGTGCCTTGTGTATGGGAACAGCTGAATAAATGATAAAATGATTGTTAGTTCATTGAATTTTAAAAGAATGATCAAACTTGAAGAGTTTCCTTTTAAAATGGACCTACTCTTGGGAATGGTCGCATCATGATATTATAAAACATTACTTTGATGTTACCATTTAACGAGTACCTTGATGTTATCATAATTTTAAGAGAAACTATGGCACTGGTGGAGATCAGGGTGGGAGAGAGGAGAGTGAAGCAGGCAAGGCGCTAGCAGGGAGGGGGAGAGGCTCCCAGAAAGATACCAAGAACACCCCCTCCTTCTTTCACAGTTTCACCTAGAAAAAGCTAGCCCTTTTGCAAAGCTTTTGGGAAGGAAAACAGCAGTGGCAATTTGGGGACAAAAGTAAAAACGAGGAAAGCACGATAGTGGGAACTGGCTGAATTCTCCAAGTAGCTCCAGCTGCTTCCCGCATCTTTGTCTTTGGGAGCTCTGTGTGCATTAAAAATAGAATACAAGAGAGGCAGCTTTTAGAGAATGGAAAGAAAAGATAAAATAACCCTCTAAATGCTTTACCTGGTTGGTTTTGGCCAAGTCCTTTATGATATTTGCCTGTTTTTCATCCTGGGGCTTCACGCGAAATACCTTCTCCCTTTAAGAATGTAGAAAGATGAAACATGTGAACTGTAAAGCATTCCTTCATTCTCTTCTTATATAGAGACTGGACAGTGCGATTTACCTGTCAAAGCGGACAGGAGCAATTGCAAGGGTGGTAGCAATCAAACCCACAGGCAGGATGAACCACATGGTTCTTCTTTGCCTGCCCAAGACCCTCTGCCAGTTTTATGCCTCAGCTCTTATCTGGAAGAGCAGCTGATTTCCTCTTAGGGTTCTGGTGGATGAAATGTTTTACTCTTTGTGTTTTCTAGTTGGGGAGGGAGGGGTAAGATGGCAATACTAACACTAAAGTCCCTTTTGTGGCAGATGCAATGTCATGCTACCCTTATGCAGTTGGGAATACCCATTTTACAGAGGGCAGGCAAATTCATTTTTTAGGGAATAACTTGTCCAAAGTAGCAGAGCTAGGATGTTCACAGAATTGAGATTTAAACCCAGTTCTTTGTTCTAAAATACAGCTTTTCCATGTGCTGAATTGAATGATGGAATAAATCACTTTAAATTTGTACTCACCTACAGAATCTTGGTGGGTGGTCTTTAATGACATAAAATATGTTTTTGAAGCTACATTGGTAACTTGTTAAATCACAAAATATTTTGAATATACTAAAAATACTATAATCTCAAAAATACTGATTTGTTCACTGTTTAGCTTTTATACTTTTGCCATATTTTCTCTGTACCTCCCTGTAAAAAAGTAAATGTTACAGGAAGAGCTAAAGTAATCACATCCCCACTCCTTTCCCCTTCTCTTCCTCTGTCTCAGAAATAACCCTTATTCCTAACACCACGTGAGGACTCCTAGAAGGCACAATAATATGGTTGCTCAAGTGTTTGTTCATTGGCTGCTTTCTTCAGGGTTTGGATACAGGGTTCAATAAATGCCTTCAGAAAGTCAAGTTGATGAAAGCCATTTATAGACCATTTTAAGTAGAATTTCCTTTTTAAAAATTTTAAAGAGATTTTATTTATTTATTTGAGAGACAGTGAATAAGAGAGCACAAGCAGGGGGAGGGGCAGAGGAGAGGGAGAAGCAGACTCCCCCCTGAGGAGGAAGCCCAAGGAAGGGTTCAATCCCAGGACCCTGGGATCACGACCTGAGCCAAAGGCAGACACTTAACACACTGAGCCACCCAGGCGCCCCTAGAATTTCCTCTTAAAAACAACTACTTCACGTTGAAAAATGTATATAGATCATTCTATAGGAAACTTCTCAGAGTCATGGTTATATATTTTTATTAGCAAAATAATATGGTTTGGGAGATGCCCGTGTTACCCATAGAGCAGCTTCATTCCTCTCCCTTTGTTAGATGTGCACTAGGACATACCCTCCAGGGGGCTCCCCTTGCTCCAACCCTGTAGGTAAGGGAGAGGACGGTTTTACAAATGCCTTCATGTTCCTGACATTGGACAAGCTTATCAGCACTAGAAACTCCCAAAATAAATGTTTGCTCCATTGCTTCTAAGGATATATTTGGTGGGGGTACAGAGTAAAAGAGCTTGACATTGCAATTAGACACATGTAACCTCGGAGTGGCCCCTTCACCCTGAGCAGGCTGCTTAGTCATTCTGGGCCTTGGTTTCCTCATCTGTAAAATGGAGATGCAAATTGGACTCTGGCAAGTGCTGTGAGGGCTAAACCAGATAGCATATGCGAAAGACTTGGTGGATAGTAGGTGCTAAAAAATATGCTCGTGTCTTCTAAGCACTTGATAAAACTGCCAGGTTCTATAAACAGACTTAAAGTTGGCCATTGTCAACTGGAATATCAACATATATCATGCGGTAGATTAAAGTGGTGGCTGTGTCCCTTAGGGGTGAAATATCTTTCTGTATTTTTTTTTAATGTGGACTATTTCAGGAAACATTTTCTATGTTACAGCTTTTCTTTTTGGAGTTTTATTTTCGGATTCTTCAAGTAATATCTACTAAAAATAATTTAGCAAAATACAGAAAATTTGAAAGAAAAAATAGACATCACCCTTAATTCTAGCATTCTTCTATGTTTTCTTAAAGTCTCTTTCCGTGTGACTAGTTAAAATTGTGGAGAAGACTTGTATGTCTGTTTTTCAGGTCAAATAGGAAGGACACTTCTGTTTTATTTGGGGATCTAGGTAAATGTATGAAGGATCCTGGTATCTCTCAGGATAAGACTCTGATTATAAGTAATCTTAGACCTCTTAATATCTGTTATGTATTTCAGTTCTCTGTTTCTGGAATAGGACATTGACATGTGATACTTTTAAGACTTTTCACTCCTCCCCAATTTATTTAGCATCTGAAGAACAGATACAGTAGATGGATTTCAAGAGTATTCTGGAGCTTTTTCTCAGAACAGGTGGGATTTCTTGGCAGGCATAGTTCTGGACAATCTTATATTATTGCTTCAGAAGTTATAAAAGATCTTGGCATATGTACAGAATAGATGAATAGTTGTTGGACAACATATCTTTTTAGGATTGACTTTGTAAGGTGGTGTGATGTTTCATGGGGCAAATTAATCTCTTTAAAAAGATATTTAAAGTTGAATACCTCACACAACAATATTTTCTGTCTTTCTGTATCTTTGAATTCCTAGGAGTTTTATAGTAGTATATGTGTAGCCACAGTTTAAAATATTGCTTTATTTTTAACCTATACTTTTATGCATATTTAAAAAAATTATCACTGTAAAAGAGATCTCCTAGAAAATGAAAGTGAAGATTCTCTTGTGATTTTACTAGAATCTTTCAAATAATTCTCCATCTTCAAATCCAATCCAATAAACTGGAATACCTTTAGACATCTCATAAAGGATATGTTGAAAGAAAAATTTGTTGCCTTTAGTTGTGGATATTGGCTTAACATTGAAATGAAGCTGCCCAGCAAAATGCTGCAGGAAACTTGTCTTCATTAGTTGAAGGAAATATGGCATTTCTGGACAAAGATGTGGGTATGTGGCTCAGGCAATGTCAGACCTGGCTAGAGGGGGAGTGACTGTCTGCTCAAATGAGATGACCTAAGAGGATCATCAAGACCCCAGTTGGCCCCCAAATAACCTCATTTGCTATCATGTTTCCTTCTGTTTTTTTTTCCTGTGCCTGAAAATTTTTTTTAATTTTTATTTATTTATGATAGTCACAGAGAGAGAGAGAGAGAGAGAGAGAGAGAGAGAGAGAGAGGCGCAGAGACATAGACAGAGGGAGAAGCAGGCTCCATGCACCGGGAGCCCGATGTGGGATTCGATCCCGGGTCTCCAGGATCGCGCCCTGGGCCAAAGGCAGGCGCCAAACCACTGCGCCACCCAGGGATCCCTGTGCCTGAAAATTTTTTGAGCAATTCATATAGGTTAGCTGGCAAAAGCAAGTGAATCCATGGGATATTATTCTGGATATGGAGACCTCCCATATTCCACACTGGAAAAACCAGTCTTGCTATGTTGTAGCAATACTGTTTGAGATAGAAAAGATTCAGGGAGCCATTTCTGTGCTGTTGGTTAATGACTGCTTTGGAGCAATCAGAGCTTGGGACTGAGGAAGGGCACAGAGCATGTCCTGGAATCTCAGTGTGGGAATAATTTGAAGGAGAGGGGAAGAGAGATTCCCCTACAGTCAGAGGCCCCTGGGTGGGCAAGGCTGAGCAGGAACCCTTGGCAATCCCTGGTCTGCCTGGCAAGAGGTCATATGTTACTATTGCACTGGGAAGGACTAAGGCAGACATCTCTCTCTCTCTTTTTTTTTTTTTCCCCTCAGTTTAGCTCAGGCAAGTGACACTCCTAGCCAGCTAGCTGTTGACTTTTAGTCAGCCAAAGATATAGCAAAAATGTTTCTGATGCAAGAAATCTTGGATATATGGGATTTTAAATGAGAATATTTGCATATTTACTTTCCTAGTCACTATTTTTCTTAAAAATTCCTTGGAATTTTTGAATATTCCTGATTTCTAATTTAAAGTACTCAATTTAGAGACTTTAAAGGGTTCTTTATGATTTACACACATGACCCCTGAAATTTGGGTCACACATAGCATTTCTTAATTAGAGGTCAGTGATGGGGTGGAATATGGGAGTGTCGTGTGGAACTATCTATGGATTGAATAATATATGTCCAGCAAGATGACTTCACTTAGGTAACTCTGGTTGAGTTAGCTTTCCAATTCCCAATATGGATATAATTTAAATAAAATGGGAAAAGATAATCTAGCTAAATTACATCTGCTTTTTTTATTACCATCAGTACTGCTTGAGAATTCATGGAAATTTCTTTTTTTTCCACCTACGTGTCTATTTAAATGATGTTATTACTAAACTATTTTGAAGATGATTGCTTGACAAATTGTAGCAGCTGCACTGCTACCATCTAGTGGACAATTAGTGCAATTAATCATTCTTTGGCTTGACAACTTCCAAACCATTGTGACTTCAAAGTATTCTTCTTTTGAATAGGACACTATCATAGATATTTTAACATGTTTTGCTAGATATGGAATCTTATTTTCCTTGGATCCACGTAGAAAACAATGAACTTGAATTTGGAAGTAAATAGAGTAGTAGATTTTAAATTAAGAGATGCCCCCAAATTGTAACTAAATACCTATTATTATATTTTAAATTTCAAACTGCATAATACTCTCTGACATTAGCACGTTTGGTTTTAATTCTGGGAAACTTCAAGTCATGGAGTAATATTTGCCTTTTGTTTAAGGCCTAACACCCTTCTCTTTTATCTCCAATCTGCTTTGTAACACCCTCCTGTAACAATCTCCTTGTAACACCCTCCTGACACTCTCTTGTTTTACCTCCAGTCTGCTTTCCATACCTTTCTGGGGTGGTATGGTATGGTATGGTACGCTTTCCATACCTTTAAACAGAGTTTAAAAACTCTGATCACCTCTTTTGCAACTGAAGCCATTTCCATGGCTCCCCATTGTTCTTAGATCAATTTTCCAAATCCTTAAGCCCTAAGCTCTGCTTGGTAGTCCCTCCTTCCCTCCTCAGCCCCTGTACAAGCCCGTTTGCCCTCAACTCTCTAGGTTCTTTGCTCTCTGGCTTTCTTCCTACTGGTTCTGCATAGTTAAAGGCTTGGAAGGGGCACTCCTGAGCTAATTGTGACTTATTCTTCAGGTTCCAGCACTCTCTCCCCATCAGGGAGGTGGACCTTGTATGTGGCCTTTTTATGTCATTTGTCTAGAACTTACTTGCTTAATATAAATTAAATGATGAATGATTAAATAATTAGTGAAAAAGCTAATTACTTTTTTCATGTCTGTCTTCCCAAATGTCCATTGAAGGCAGAACTTTCTTTTTCATTGCTCTGTCCCTAATTACTTAGCAAAGTGTTTGATACGTAGTACCTAGTTCATAAAATAAATGAGCTGAGATGAAAGCTAAAGCAAGATGGGGTGTTTTTACCTATGCTATATTTTCCTGAATTTCCCCTGGCTTGTCTTCTTCCTCATGAGCCCCCATTACAACTTGTACATCTCTGCACTCTGCTAGTATTGGCAAACACCCCGAAGACTTTATCTTCAGTAGAGCTGATCCACATTGTTAACTGTGTATGGCTTGCCTAGTCATTGGTTTGCAACTTTTTTTTTTCCAAAAGAAGTAGACAATTTGTCAGGTCTCTAATTATAATGATTCATTTTTATTATGATCAGTATTAAAAGATCCAAGTAGTTTAACAGAGTAGAAGCTTATAAAAAGATTGGGATCTGGAAAATATCCAGGCAGACAAAAATAAGATTTCAGGATAGAAAAGAGAGTGAACACTTTGAAATAAGGTTGTCAGCATTCTCTACTAGTACAGATGTTGCAGGACGTATCTGGCAAGGTGCTTGATGGCCAGCAGTGTCTCCTCACAGGTTGGCCGAATCTGGGATTCGGGGAGGGCAAAGCCATATCTGCCTTTGTCCCGGAGTTCAAAGGTAAAGGAATATTTGATTCCTTGATCATAAGCCCAGTCATCAGAACCCCCAGCAGCAGGATCTAAAAGGTGCAAACAGCAAGAAAACAAACAAACCAAAAAACTTTAAATCCAGGAAGGAAATTAAAAACAAAAACAAAAACTAGCGATCTTTTATAATTACAACTGTTTTACTGGGCAAAATATTTTCAGTAGGCCAATATTGTAGAAAACTGGATTATAAAAGATATGGGGGCTGTTTTAAAAAAATCAGTCCAGGGACACCTGGGTGGCTCAGTGGTTGAGCACCTGCCTTCGGCTCAGGGCGTGATCCCCAGGTTCTGGGATCGAGTCCCGCATTGGGCTCCCCGCAGGGAGCCTGCTTCTCCCTCTGCCTGTCTCTGCCTCTCTCTTGCTGTGTCTCATGGATAAATAAATAAAGTCTTAAAAAAAAATCAGTCCAGTCTTACCTCTAAGCCTAATTAGTGGGAATGTTGTATTTAATACCCCAGGAAGTATGTAATTTATAATATAAGCTTCTCACTGTGCTTGTATGCTGTGGTACGCAATATCATATATAATTTGTTTACAAAAGATGTATAATTTCTGGGAAGAGAATGTTTGTTTTCTAGGAAAATAGAGAAAGCTACATGATGACTGGTGATAGGAGAGAACTCCAAAACCCAATGAAACAGTGCTGAGTGATGAAATTGGAACCCCTTGAGGTCAGGGCTATGTCTTTGTTTGTGTTTCCTCTGGGCCTAGCAGATGGTCTGGCATAGGTTAGGCATTTGTTTAGTTCTCCATTCAGTAACAGTTATGATGTCACTGCCTTGTGGATTTTGTATCTATTCAGTCATTAGTTCCTTCGTTCGTTCGTTCATTCATTCATTCATTCTTTCACCTCTGATTCAGTCAACAGTTGTACAGCCCTCACTGAGCAGCAGGCCATTGGCTCTACTCTGTAGATGCCAGAATAGAGGAAAGACGTGACTTCTGCCCTCCAACGGCTCACAGTGTAATAAAAAAAGAATCTTCACTGAACTAGTCTGAATAAAACATATAAGGAGTTCCCAGTATATGAATAGGTGGGCTACTTCTGCTAGAACCCCCTTAGGAAAATAGTATACTCCCATATGATTAAGAACAGGTTGAAAAAAGGACCGGGATATAGAAAAACTGTATTCCATATAAAACTTAAAAAACAAAAATAAAAAACAAAACCCAGGATTCGAGCCTCTCCAACTGCATGGGAGGCTCTGTAATGACAGGATTGGGCCTTTTCCCTTGTATTTCTAGTCCTTTGAGATCTGGAGCAAAAAGAAATCATGCAAAGGCAAAGGAGAATGTAAGTAGAAATTTAAAAGAGGGCCTTCAGGATGTGTCTTCCCAGTAAATTTAAACTCTGTAGCATCTAAGTGAAATCTGAACTTTGAGGTCTAGTCCCTACCTAACTCTCTTGCTATGTGTCTCTTGCCACTTGCTTGAACACACTGAGTCACTGGTCAAAGGGGTTGACATCTACCCCTGGAAAGTGACCTAAGCCTGAATTAGCCCTCGCACCTGCAGTCTGTTTAGTCAGGAAGACATGCCTTCTTATGCCTTTCCTCGGCAGTTGTCCTTCAGGTAGAGCTTCTGTGTCATTATCCTGGGCAGTCATCCCTGATACTGTGGGATGGGCTGGTTGGTGCTGGAGTGTGTTCTTTCCTTGTGTATCCTGTTATAACATCTAACACTTCCTATAGTTAGTTTTCCTGCTGCCCTAGTGTGTATTCTTTGAAGACTGTGCTGGTTCCCCTCCTTCCCTTTCTCCTTTTCCCCTCCTTCCCTTTCTCCTTTTCTCTTGCCTTCTTTCCATTCTTCCTCCCTTTCTTCTCTAGCACCTAGTGAGGACCTGGCACATAGTAGTGGATGCTCAATGGATGTTTACCGAGAGCACGTGTTTCTTGGGTTGAAAGGGATATTTTTTCTGAACAGAAAGCTGATACATGCCATATAAAAAATTCACTGTCAGGCAAAAGCCACATGCTTTAAATGATCTGAAAGGAAAGGCTCTGGGAACCATTTGTCGCCTTTTTAGGCATGTGGTCTCTTTGCACCATTCTGAAGCCAACACTCACAGATTGTTGTAGCTCCCGGGCCATATGTGTACTTGGTGCCATGCAGGGTGGCAAGTTCTTTTACAGTAGCTTTAGCCAGGGCATTCTGCAAAAGAACCAGTAGTTCGTGAGTTAAATAAATAAAAGCACATGCTGACAACAAACAAACATCTGTACGTTATTTTTAAGACATCGAAGAGGTATAAGACACACTTTGGGTCAGTTTTATACCTGCTCGGTGCCCATTCCAATTTTTCTAGCTAACCTAGTCATGTGATCCAAGTGAGTGTTGTGAAAACATGTCTTCCCTAATGCCCTCTCCAGGCACTCGCTCTGAGCTTCCCTCTGTAGCACACAGAATGTGTCAGATTGTGGCAACACCATGGGCTGGCCTCTGAGTTATCAGGGACTTTTTCTGTCTTTTATCTCATTCTTCAGGGTCTACACCAAGGCTTACCACTTAATGGTTGTCCAGGAACTATTTGTTGGAACTCTGAGGATAATTACCACTCTTCTTACCCTCTTATTTGAGAATTAGGTCTTTACATTCATTTTAAATAATCGCTGGAGTAAAGTATGGGTCATAGCAATAACTTCTATTTTAGTCAGAGGACAATCTTTTACTTTCTTTTCTTTTTTATTTGCATAGAACTTAGTGTGTCTTTTTTTCCCCCAAATATTCTTACTTAGGCTTGTTAAACTTTTTTTTTTTTAAACCTTAGTTCAGGCTCAAGAAATGAGGCTATAGCAATCTATAACCGTCCCAGATATCACATTCATTGATATAGTAAAATGTCACTGTGTATTAAGAATTAGGTTAGTCTAAGAATTAGTTTGGCAAATCCATATTGTCTCTGGAGCTTGTAACAGAAAAGCAGGAGACAAGGAGGTCTCTGTGGTTGTACAAAGAGGTTGTCAACCTAATACAGGTAAAGAAAAATCAAATACATGCAAAATAACCCCCCCAACAAAACAAAACAAAAACTACCTGGAAATGTGGCAGGTTATAAAGCCAGGATAAGATAGGATTATATGAAATGGGGGAGGAGTATTAAAAGCTACACATATGAATGATTGGATACTCAATACTGTGGTTGCTGCCAGCATGGAGATATTTGGGAATTGGCAGTTCCAGGGATGAGGGTGGTTTTAGCTTGGAAGATTTTACACTGAAGAATTAGACAACATCTATGCTATTGCAAAATGAAGAACACTCGATTTACAGAATTAAAAAAAAAACACGGCAAATATTATCTTATGTGTATTTTTTTCTTTAAGAAGCAGCTTCATTTTCTCAAAAGATCCATTGCTTTTCTGTCCCCCTGTCCCCCAACTCTTCAGGGACAACGGCTCTGTACCTCCATCCCCCCTGTGCTGCAGACTTCCTAACATCCACTGACATATACTGCTTATTTAAATGAATCACTTGAAAAGTAAGGCCTGACTTGACTATCTTGGGAATACAGATTTGAAAATCTGATTGTTTACTACAGGAGAATTAGCCATAATTCATTCTGGTTATGAAACTAGCTATATTTCATACTTTGGCATCATGATTATGTCTTGTACATATGCTTGGAAAGCTATGAGGTTGGTGATGAAATCAAAATACTCCTCATTTTACGAAGTAGCAGCTTCCTTTAGTCCTTGTTTTAATATCAAAATCAGTTTAGTAGTATCTTATGTCAAATTGACAAGGGCATATCTATAAAACTCCAAAGTTTCAGCTCCCAAATAGTTAATGCTTCCCCAGCCAAGTGGTAAATTAGAAAATTTAAAAAGAGTTTTAAAATATAAGTCATGATTTTCTGGTCTGGTCCACCGAAATGGTGTAATCAGTTTCTTGGAACTAATTTATTATTCTCAGAGTTTTGGAACAGTAACTTGAAAAATGTTAGGGTTTTACTTCCCCTTTTTCCCCATCTGGTAAATTAATATCTGCTTTCTCTTACTGCACTAAATCTTTACTGTTGTGATCTAAATGTATAGTTCCTATTATTTAATCTTATTCTAACCAACGCACTAGAGCTAGGTCTTCTCTCCACCTTTTAGTATAGGGTCTGTTGCAGATTGAAATGAAAATAATAAGTTAATAATTGCATAATGTCTAGAATATATTTAAAACCATCCTGTGGGGATGTGAAATATGGTGAGGTACTAATTTTTTTTAGTAAGTAAATAGTACATTTTTTTTACTATTCCATAATTTCTTTAACTTGCCATTCATCTCAGTACATCTGTAGTTATTTTTCTGTAGGGCAGAAACTCTGATTATAAAGAACTCTTATTCCTTTCCTACTTTACCATTCTGAGGCTTTTCATCTGTTCTGGTTTCTCCCCTTCCCCTTGAAGCTTTGAATTATTACTTCTAGTTAGAAATACAATTCTACTAAGTTCTGGGGGTCTAAGGTATAGCATTATGACTACGGTCAGCAGTACCGTACCGTGTACTTGAAGGTTGCTATGAGAGTAGAGCTTTAATGTTATCACCATAACAGCAACAACAACAAAATGGTAGTTATGTGAGGTAAAGGTTGTGTTAACTAATGTAGTGAACATTTCCCTGTATATATGTGTATCAGATCATTACATTATACCCTTTAAACTTACACAATGTTACATGACACCTATATCTTAATAAAGCTGTAAAAAAAAAGAAGTATGATTCTTCAGGATTAGTTCCAAACAGTTATGAAGACTAGAGAAGATTTAAGACAAGAAGATCATCATCATTATCTATTAAACTCCTGTGTGTCTGTTGACCATCACGTCTCTTAGTATGTTTAGTGGTGTAACGTAATATAGGAGTTATCTGACAAAACTGAAAGGGGCCTACTTGTGATCTGTTATCTCTTTTGACATATCAACTTATCATTTTAGTCATAACTACCATTAGGGCCACACAAAAATGTTCAGTTTGCCTTTCCTCAGACTGATAACCAAGTGCTTTCTGATACTTCATAGGCATCTTCTGGAAGCAATTGTTGTGCCTTTGGTGCTGACCATAATATTTAAGATTGACGTTAGTTTACAAAGGATGTTAATATGTTCCTGTCACTGGTGCACATTGCAGGAACGTTCAGTTTGTGTCAGCCTTTGCTCTCCTTGTCCTCAGTTGCTCTGTCGTCTTGCTGCCTACCTCATCACTCATCTTCTGAGTGTCATCTCATCACCACATCTTTCAGTGGCTTTCTCACCTTCAGTTGAAGTGCAGCTTCCTTTCCGGGCATAAAGAGCATGATCTAGCCCCTTCCTTCTCTTTCAGTCTGCATTATTGGCTGTGTATTCTGTGTTCCGTTTGAGCTAGGTTTCCCCGAACTTCTTCCTTATACACCTGTTCCTGCCTCTTACCTCCCTCACTTTGAGTGTCCTTCTCCGTTTGTTGGAATCTTCTCATCTTTGTTCATTTGGAGATTTACTGTTGTTCTTCTAGATGCAGTTTTAGTGTCACTTTCTTTTTGAAGCTGCCCCTAACTCTCTTATGGAGCATTGATTCCCCCTCCTCTGTGGAGGCTAACATCACCGTCAGAGTTCCTGTCATCCTGTTCTATAATCACTTGTTTTTGCATCTATTTGCCTCCCAGGCGAGTTCATTGTGGGAAGGGACTCTTGGCTATTTATTTTGTATTCTCAACAGATTGTATAGCATCTAGCACATGGTTGGTTGATAGAGTCTTATCCTAGGACTGAGGCATTAGAGATGGCCTGATTTGGGTGGGTGTTCTTGATACTGAGTGCTGCAAAGGCTGTGATGAATATGAGTGGAGATTGGGGATGTTTTAGGGAGGGTGGTGATACCATGTAGTGATGGTTGTTGGGTTGCCACATTTACACAATGTCTTCTGCTGTGCATTTTACTTATTTCCATTAAGTTTTTTTTTTTTAATGAAGTCTGTGGACCCTTTCTCTCTGCCTCTCTGAGGTCAAGAGACAAAAAAAAAATCAGAACAGACATTAATTGACCAAAATATCATATTTTAAATTCCAATGATCTTAACAAAAATCCCTGGAATCAGTGTGGGTCTTTTCTTTTGAAGAGTTCAAATAGTTTCACAAATGTTACTCATTTATCTTTCCAACACTATCTGTCCACATTTCATCGGCATAGAATTTTCTCGCAGAATGGAATGCCACGTGGGGCAGCACGCTCAGTGGGAATGTTCCAACCAAGCTGGGTGACTGACCCCAGGCAGGAATGGTAAAAGAGAGATAATTCCTGCATTTGCTAAAATGTTAGAGTGGTAACTCCTTCCCCTTGTACATTTCTGTAAAAAGGGACTAAGACAGCTGACGAAAGACCCGCAGAAGCAATAGCACATCAGAAAGCGTTATCCACATCTTGGAACTCCAATTAAAGACACTTTCTATACAACCTGTCATTTGAGGGACATCTTACATCCTTGCTCAATGGGTTCAAAATAAGAACTAACATTTACATAAAACCTTAGACTTTACAAAGAGCTCTTGATAAGGGCTAGATATTTTTATCCCCATTTTACGGATAAAAGAACTGAAACTCAGAGAGGATAAAAGAACTTTCCCAAGGGCATGCAGCCCCATAAGTGGCTGACTTGAGCTAGGTTCTTCTTGCTTTAAATCCTGTGCTCTTTTTCACTTCTCCTTGTGGCCTTCGAATATTTCAAAAGAAGTGTTGCTGGAGCTGGTTTTACCAATTGTAAAGAACAGAAGGAAGCTAAATATAAATCAGCCTCAGAGAAAACTTTGCTTTCAGTCAAGGCCAAACATGGCCAGCCTTTATTAATCCTTAGATATGAGTTTCCTACCATGTCTTATGCATGTTCTCTTTTGTCACCTGTTTTCTTAAAAAGAGGCCTTGGTCATAGAGCAAAAGACAGAGAGAGTCTAAAATGTCACATCTAACTCAAAGCCCAAGAGACAAAAGACCAACTAGTGTAATGTTTCCCAGGCTCTGAGCTCCAGGGGGCTGGTAAGATGAATACGGTGAGGGTGTTCTTTTCCGCTGACCTGCCTTCCCAGGTAACATGTGATCAGGAAACCCCTGCCTCATGGCTGTGCTCATGGTCCTCGTTGCAAGCCAGTGTCATGGGAGGTGGGGGGCCGCCTCTTCTAATCTTCCACTGGTCCATTATTACAGTACAAGAAAACAAAAATTCCAAACTGACTATGGGTTATAAGCCAATTCGAAGGAAATTTTCTCCAGAACTTTGTTTCTAACTTGAAGTTCTGAGTTTAATTATTCCTCTGGGTGAATACATGTGATAATGGAAGCATCAAAATGATCTTTAACTGCGGTTTCCTTCCTTCTGTTCTGTGATAATGGGTAACTTACACCAAGGGACCAATGAGGAATTTAACTTTTATAATTTTGATGCAAGAGGAGAAGCTCGCAAGGCCTACAAGCAGGCACTGAGGAGAAAGCCTTTGGGATTTGAAAAAAACAAATACGTTTCTGAGAAAAACAGGAGGATAAACAAGCACAAGCTCTGGTTGCAAAGCCTGAGATTAGAGAAAGGCAAGGAGTTAGGGGAAAGGCTTGGCTTGGGAGAGCAGAGCCTGCCCATCTTGGCAGAGCCTCTGGGGAGTGTGGGAATGCTTTCACTGATGTAAAGCAATTTTTTTCTTTGGCTGGTCGGCCTGCATATTCTTAAGCTCTTTAAAATTCAGGGAAAATGTGAAACGTGAGTCAGCTGAAGTTGCAAAGTCTAGAGAATTTTTGTGTGTGCATGTGTGTGGAGGTGATACTTCTTCCAAATAAATTATTAAAAAATAAATGCTGTATGATGGGAATGTACTAGATCTCTTGCACTTTCAGATTCATAGAACACTGTAAAGTATTTATGAGGAGGGTGAAAGCCAGGGGCCTTTAGCCAGGAATGTGACTCTGTTCTTATCTAAGCTTAAAGCAGGGTTTCTCAACCTTGGCACTCTTGACATGTGGGCTGGATAATTCTTTGTTGTGGGGGCTCTCCTGTGCATTGTAGAATGTTTATCGGCATCTTCTGGCCTCTACCCACTAGATGCCTGTGGTACTCCCACAGTTACGACAACCAAAAATGTCTCTCCAACATTGCCAAATGTTGGAGGTAGGGAAGGGGCTGGGGAGGGGGCAAAATTGGTTTAAAAGAAATCGGATAAAAGACATAATTATGGTAAACATGAGTGTGTTTTAGAAAAAGAGTTAAAAAGGAAGACAACTGGTTTTGAAGGTGCTCTGAATGCCTATCTTCTTCGCTGATGATAGTACAAGTGCCTCTTAACCACCGCTATTAGGTCAACTCTGCTAAAATACACTTTACTAGCAGGATTGCCAGACTTAGCAAAAAATACAGCATACTCAGTTAAATTTAAATTTCAGATAAACAGTGAATACTTTTTCAGTATAAGTCTTCAATATTTAAAGATATTTATACTAAAAATTACTTGTTCTTTATCTGAAATTGAAATCTAACTGGGAGTCTGCTATTTGACCTGGCAATCCTATTTACCAGGTTACTGACTCCGGGGCCTGCTACAACACAGGACTCAGTGTGACATTTTAAGTCTCTCCATAATCTCATTACTTCACTTCCACTCTTTTACAAGAACACTAGAAAACAGGCTGATTCTTCTCTTTCCATACCCATTTTTCAACCCTCTTGTTGCACATTTGTTGGCTCTTTTCTCTGCCTAAAGTGTACTCTTCTGTTCTCTATCGCCCAAATCCTGCCCATCCTTCAGGGCGCAGAAGAAATGGTTTCTCCTTTCTATAACCTTCATCAAATAGCTTCATTACATATTACCATTTATTTTCCTGCCCTAAATTCCTACTACTGTGCTTAGTTTGAAACTTCCAATTTTGTACTTCTCTTGTATGGTTTCTGGTATCTGAGTTTTACCATTTCAATAGGGTCCTGCATTCTTAATAGCAAAGACCGTGGTTTATGCTGAGCACTTAATAGGTACTCAGTGAAATTTTTGGTAATTGTCTGATGAGCCGTGTACTGACCAGGCCCCTGTAGGAGAATTTTAACAGGCGAAGAAGTCACTTAAAAAGTATAGTGATAAAGCAACAATTGTTTTCTCTAATTAAATAAATTCTGCATTTTATTTTAGAATATTATAAGTGAAATTGAAAAATTCTGAAAAAAGTACCTGAAATGGATATTTTGTGCTGCAGGTCCTGTCTCCTAAGTTGCTGGTAGCCTGCTTGACAGCGTGACTATGGTCTTGTTATTATTGTTATTAGGCAGGGACATGGGGACAGCTGTGATTGGGTGTGCACATGGCCCTGCAATTATCCACCTTCTAATCACAACATTTCTTCCCTCTGATTTTTATGTTTGTCTCTAATCATGGTCTTGCTTTATGCTCACATGCTTGGGTGGAGCAGTGGATTTCTATCTTGGTGGCTCATTAACTCAAATTTTAATTAAGAGATTGCGAGGTACCAGTTGTCTGGAAGGTGTTAGACTTTAGAAGCAGTTTCCTATCTTTTGGTAAAGTTTAAGAATTTTTCAGAAGGACTGTCATCTTTCTCCTGGTTAATGAATATTTGCTCATGAAAGTATAGGGCCAGAATCATAAAGATGGAGTCCTGAGAAATTAGGCATTTCAGCTGACCACTGGAAATCCTTAGCAATGTCCAGGGACAGAGATAATAAGGTATTTGTGTGATGAAAGACTATTTGATGAATATTCTGCAAAATGGCTACCAATATAGAACATGGTCACACAAGTGTATATGGGTATCTGGACATTGGGGCAGTCTAGGAAATTCTTCAGGATCCAGTAGCTCTGGGCCCAACAGTGCCTGTACTACTGGTGTTGGCTTAGCCAAACCTTCATTGTTTTACCTGGAAAGAGAGAAAGTGGAACCAAAGAAATTCCAGGATTTCTAGCTGTAAAATTTTGTGCTGCTTATGTAGAAATGTGGTGTGAGATGTATGCCCTGAATCAGCACTGTGGTGTAGTGTGTAGTGCATATCAGCTTCTAATTTGGTCATTCTGAGGAATGGTTCAAAATATTAGGTTGGCCAGTTATTATTCTGCATTTCCTGCTTTTGGACTTAGAAATGGCATTATGGTAATAATTATAATTATTAAAAGTGCTACATACACCTTTTTTGGGGGAATGTAGACCAAGGATTTGGAGCTTCTTCCATGCTCAATAAATAAATGCAAAGATATGGATAGGTTGAGGAGCTTTTTCAATTAAGTCTCCTAGTTTTTATTTACTCTGGCAATAATGAGGTCATACAATTCAATATTTATCCTTCAGAATTTTGAAAATGTAAGTATATTCTTTATGTGGGCCTTGCAAATTCCTTTGAAGGTAGTGATACCTCCATATTGAAGAAGTCAACACTGAGGAACTGGAAGGTGTATGAAGCCATTGGAAACTCACAGTAACTTTGTATTCTTTCTTTAAATAATATAGGATAAATAATATAAAAGCAGATAGCAAACTGAAAAGCATTATATATGTAAGGTATTTTTACGATTCTTCATACTTTTTACTGATCTGCTGCAGATATATTTTTTGGTAGCTTTCTTTGTAATCTTTATTGCTTCTTTTGCATTTTTCTCTCTGCCTTTCTTCCCTCTGAAGATTGTCTTATGATATGAATAATTTTAGATGAGGTACATGTAAGATTTTTCATAAATGAAGCCACATACATTTTTATCATGATTCAGATATCAAATATTGCTATATATGTCCTAACTTTGGGCTGACAATGTTAATATAAGTACAGAATAATTTCCTTCAATTTAGAGTCATATTCTCCTTGAAGCATTTTTTGAAGCATTTTTTTTTGCTACAAATATAAGCTGAAAATTTTTATAAGTGTAAAGATAAGTAAGAATCACATCTGTATCTATGCACGGAATTCTGGATAAGGTAAAGCCTACTTTGCATTACTTTAAGAAATTCTGAGTTATCCATAATGTGATATACTAAGAATGCATCTTATTAGTCTTTTCCTACCTTTAGTTTTCTATAGTCGGGTCACATATTTCTAGCTGAAAATTCATACAGAAGCACTAGATTTGGATGGAACCTTTATTGTGCCTAGATAAAGGCTTTTACTTTGTTTTTCTTGATATCTTCATTAAAAATAAAAACCATGAAAAAGATAATATTTTTCTTTATGAGAGACTTATTCTCTTTTGGCTATATATATATGTATATATATATATATATATATATATATATATATACACACACACACACACTCAAACACTACAGTTATGAGTTGTTCTTGCAAAATGTGCTTAGGAAGGAAGTGAATTGGAATTATGCAAAATAAGAAAAATATGGAAAGCATCTCTAGTTATTCAAAAGATTTAAGTTGCTTTGGGGTGCTGAACTAAATTCAGATTCCCAGTGAATCAACTAATCAGATTAACATTCACCTTAGATATTACTAGTGGGATTTAAATATTTCTTTTAAGATGCTAGGCAAAATCTTAATCATAGAAAAAAATTGTTTGAAATTAAAGTAACTTTTATTTTATTTTATTTTATTTATTTTTTATTTTTGGAAATTGAAGTAACTTTTAAATCAATTAGTGTGATATACGTGCAATTAAATTTTGCAGTCTAGCCACCTATCTTATTTTGCTTGGAAACGATAAAGAGTAGCATGTACTTCTTGAATTTATTAGTTTTGTGAATACAAAATTAAACATCCAAGATAGATTATTTTATGGTTTGTGCTTTTGTTGAGAATAGATTATGAATATTTTATTGTGATATAATTATTTATTCTACTTCTTTGTTAATTAGAATTAACTTATTCCTCAAATAAGAAAAGGTACTGAAATTTTGTAAAGCAGCTCATTTTCAGAGAACACTCTAAGTTTTTCTGTTAGCACTTGTTGTAGAATTTATGTTTGATACTAGTTATATTAAGCAATTTGGATATATTATTGTTACACTTAATGTGGTTTATAATTTTAGTTTTAATATTTTACTTCTTAACTCATTGGTGCTTAGTTATTATGGCTTTGTCTTTTTCTTTTCTGATGTGGTACAATTTAAACACATTCACATGAATAAAGCAAACAACATAGCTCCACCTTCCCTCCTCTGGGACTTAAATCTGGGATTGAAATGAGGAGCTGACCACACCCATCTCTGGGATAACAGGACTTTGAGCACCCACTGGGAACACTTAACAGATGGAGCATAATTGGAAAACTGAAATAGTTAAAGGTTCCAACTAATGATGTTTTCCTTTGTTTTTTTGGCTCTGGAGAGAGAAAATGTGAAGCTTTTTGAAAAATAGCATTTTTTTTAAATGAAAAGGACGTGGCCAACTATTAGCTATCAATTTTCTAAGAAGCTGAGTTATTTTTCCATTTTGCTCTTAACAAAATATTTATAGCATTACATGTTTTATTTGGTCTCTGAAAGACTGAAAGTACAAAACAACCATTTCCAGTTATTAAAGTTACTGGGTCTTCAAATTTATGCATTTAGGTAAGCCAAATATCTATGTCATTGTCTAAGTGCAACACTTTTTTTTGGCATAACTCAAATGCTTTAAATCTTACACTTGTTCTTTTAGATCACTAATCCCAACTTCTGGTAGACAGATGTTTCATAAATTAGAAAAAAAATTGTTTGAAGGGTTCAAACCTGCTGATTTAAAAAAAATTATGCAGTGATATGTGATATTTGTTAATGTGATTGCTATAAAACTCTTGTATTACTTAACTTTTCATGTGGTTATATCATGATCCTCTAACAAGATTGCTAGTTTTTTGAATCATGGATACTTAAAATTTTTTTGCATTATTTTCCATGTTTAGTAAGGACTCATTCATATCATTTGTTCATTGATTGTTTACTTCTTTGTCTCTCCTGATCAGCAGCAAACTAAGCAATTTTAGGATCTCATCGCTTAACACAGTATCAACCAAATGTGCCAAATTCCTAATGACATCTGCCATGCTCTGCCTATGTCAAATCCAGTTCAAGACAACTTGACAAAATTGACTTTCTGATTGTGTGTGATGAAGCAACTTTGTTGATTATCCCAGATGCATCTGAAATCATCATGTGAGTTAGTATTGTGGTACAAGCAGGAATAAGTGTACCTATTGACATTTTGAAGATTAGTGCCTAAACTGGCTTAACATGTTGGGAACTGTTTCCTGTATCAAAAGCCTATCTCTTTTAGCTAATTCATCTAGCCAATTCTGGGTTCCTTGTAAATCTGTAGTAAGATTTTTGCTTCTGCTATTAAATGAATCATGGAACCTTTAGAAATTGTTCTTAAATTTTTTTTCTCAGGAATAGGATTTTAAAAATCTTAACAGTGAAATACCATATTTACTACCACAACTACTTACCAACTCAGCATTGTTCTCTGTGAGTTTATAATCATAAGAGTAAGGGTAGAGCATCATTTGAGAGTATGAGTGGATTGTCAGATATGCTTTAATAGAAGAGAGGTTGCTGCGGATGAAATTAGCCAGGGCCTTGGTCTCTTTTTCAGACTCTGCAGCAGGTCCACAGTAAGTTTCATCACAGGGGCTCCGAGAAGCTCCAATTTCTAGAAAAACATGTGTTAATAGAATGGTCACCTACAAAAGTTATCACAAGGCATGTTTCAAACTTTCAAATTAGAAAGTTAAAAATAAGCTGTTTTTACAGGAGTCCTTATGATAATGTGGCATATATTATAAAGCATGCATGCATTTAGTCACAAGATTAGGTTGGTATGTTAGTTAAAAGCTAATAGGATAAAAGTTGCATGTAAAATCATCAGTGTGTTCTTGTGTAGTAATATACAATGAGATCAATAATATAGAAGAAAATTATAAGTAGGAGACAAGCTAATATCCATGAGAAATTTCCTTATTACTGTAATCATTTTCTGAGAGTTGAATCACGAAATTGGAATTATATCACAATTTCATTTAAATAATTTTTAAACGACTGTCTCCTCTAGATCATACATTTCGAAGTAGTAGGATTATGTCTGGATTGTTCAGTCTTGTGTTTCCAGCATCTAACACAGCTGTGCTTTATTTTCTGTGCTTTTAGAAAGGTAGAATGCTAAAATATGAAACTTGATATTTTTTCTTGTTTTAGACACTGTTGTGTTTTCCTGTGTTATTTTTCCTCCTATGCTTTTCAACAGACTGTTGCAGAATGGTCAATCAGATACTTACTGCACCAACCAGCATCAAAATTTCTGTTGGGGTCTGTGCCAACGCAGGTAGTTCCAGCCTGAGTGGAGCGGGTCTTTCTCCACATTCGGTTCTGAAAGTGGATGATGTGGTTAGGCCAAGTATAATAGAAAGTGGATTGGTTTTAATTTCATCAGCCCCTCTGAGTATTGGTTCATATACCTTGGTCCAGGTGTAGACGTAGCCGTCAATATTGACCACAGGCAAGACATAAAAGTCTAACTTGTCGAGAAGTTCTGTCATGTGGATCTCTTGTCCATAGGTGCGAATAGCCTGTGTGTGAATTAGGAAGAGAATTTCATGGTAAAATGGAATGTGTGAGGCTACTAAAATTTACATAGACTGGATGAATGTTCACTTTGGTAATGGAAGCTATATCCCCTATTGAAGTGGACATTATTGATATTTAAGAGGCAGTTAGCAAAATATTATCCATAATTTTGGTTAAAATAGTTTCTTTTTAAGATTTTATTTATTATTTGACAGAAAGGGAGAGAGAGAGAGTGAGAGAGCACACAAGCAGGGAGAATAGCAGGGAGAGAGGGAGAAGCAGGCTCTCCGCTGAGCAGAGAGCCTGACATGCGACTGAATCCCAGGACCCCGGGATCATGACCTGAGCTGAAGACAGATGCTTAACCAACTGAGCCACCAAGGCATCCCGAAATAGTTGTTTTTAATCCTTCTCTGTTTCCAGGATATTCTATTCTATCTATATATAACTCACATAATTATTTATTTAACTTTTTACTATAAAGATGGCCAAAGATTTAATAAAATTAAATACTTTTAAGAAACATATATTCACTTTGTAGTAGTAACTGCAATATTTTTTCTTTCAAAGTCAGTAGGATATGAGGGCAAGACTTATTTTTAGTAAGTAAAAAATGTCTATGGATGGCTGTGCATGTTTCTGATATCATCTAGAAATTTGTTTAAGTTTTGTGAAACCTCCTGTAGATAGTCTCACTAGAGAGTATCCAGAAAGGAAGAAGAATGAGAAAGCCTCCCATTATGAAGTGAGCTCACACTGATGGATTTTGGGTGGCTCTCACTAAGGCTCTAGGCTGCATAATCATGAAAGTCTCCTTCTTATTCCTCTATATTGAGTAAGGAACCCTGTTAAGACACTAGTACTCTCTGCTAAGCAATGTGGACATTTCTCTATGAATGAAGGAACTCATGCTCATTCCATTCACTCATAGTTCCTCAGCTCCAGGATCATATTAAACCTAAATTCAACTCTTTCTTAGGCTTTCCTGAATAGACTTAAAAATATTTAAGGCTTCCATATATTAATAGTTTTTATATATTTTTCATGACTCTTTAAAATGCATGATTTTTAGCCTGGAAAAGCTATAGAACCATGTTCTTTTAGTGCTCTAATCTTGGTGATAACCAAAATAATGATAAAAGTTTTTTCCTTCTGTACAGCAGATGGTGAGATATCCATTGAAGTTAAATGGTTAGAATTGGATACAAAACGTGTCTAGAAACCAAGATCATGACAAATAGATACAGAAGTGTTTCACACAAAAGACAGTATATTGTATATAATAGTATTCTTATATTTTAGAAGTACTTCAGTATTTTAAACTTTTAATTTTGAAGTGATTTTAGGCTTAGAGAAGAGTTGCAAATACAAGGAATTCCCATATACCCTTCACTCAGCTTCCCCTAATGTTATCATCTTACTTAACCATGGTACAATGATAAAAGGGAAGGAATTAACATTGGTACAATATATAAATTAAACTATGGGTTTTATTTAAAGTTCACAGCTTTTCCACTGTTACCCTTTTTCTGTTCTAAGATACAATATACAGTCCCACATTGCCCTGGTTGTCATGTCTCTGTAGTCTCCTCTTTTCTGTGAGAGTTCTTCAGTCTTTCCTTGTCTTTTATGATTTTGACCGTGTTCAGTAGTACTGGTCTGTTTGCTTTGCAGAAAGTCCCTTAATTTGAATTTGTCTCATGTTTTTATGATTAGAAGAAGGCTTTATGAATTTTGAGGAATGATACCATACAGATGATGTGTCTTTTCAGTACGTAATATCAGGGGGTTCGTGATACTGATTGTCTTTATGCTGGTGATGTTATTGGTGATGTTAATCTTGATCCCTTGGTTAAGTTTCTGCCAAGTTTCTCCACTGTAAAGTTTGCCTTTTTAATTTTGTACATATTTTTGGGGAGATACTTTGAGACTGCAAATATACCATTTGTCTTTGAACTTTCACTCATTAATTTTTGCAAACATACATAGGTTTTCATGAAATGGTTATTGCCCTCGTGTTCTAATGATAATTTTCTGGCTTGTTCATAGTTTGCACATCCTTAGTTGTAATTGTTCTTTAAGAGAAAGTTGTGCCTTCTCTCCCTTTTATTTATATATTGAATAATTTATCTGTATCAATATGGGCTCATGGACATTTAAAAAATTCAGCTAAAGGGCTTTTACATATATTTTATTATTAGAATTATAAGGAATGAAAAACAGTATCATTTGCAGTAGGGACTGCCATGTATCGTTTTTTTTTTCCTGAAGTATACAATGATTATTGTTCAGAAGATAATGATCAAGCTAGTGATTTATCCACAATCATTAACTTTTAAATGATCTATGTAGTATACTGCTGGTTTCAGATGAGTCAATCTAAATAAATACAATTTGATAACTGTCTTAAAACCTTACCTTACAACGGTCTCTTGTGAAAGTTGAAACTAATACCCAGAAATGGAAACTTGGAATTATGAGTTTTTTCTGTGTTATTATTCTCTCTTATTATAGCTAGATTATAAGAAATTGACTTAAATAAAAAATATTTTCTACTTCCCTCGCCCAAAAATTGTTCTACATAGACTGACCTCTCTCACAAACCATTGGCAAAATGCAGGGGAAATCCATTCTCTGGCATGGAAACCACAGTCCATGAAAATGGCAGGCTTATTTTGTCCAGCTTTGCCAACCTATTGCAAACAAAAGGAAAAGGGAAATGGTGATTTATCACATTCAGGGGTTAACATTCACAACCCTTCTGGGCTTTGGATTCAACAGGTGAAGCTTGACAGCACCAAGAGATATATCCCATGATTAAATTAAAACATAATACTAGCACAGTATGTTCTTGCCTCTAGACACAATGTTTGAGCTGAAGGCTTACATGGCTGTTTATTATTTTTATTAAGCTTGACAAGCTCATATTTTCAGAAGATGCTGATTACCCTGCTTAATTGTACTCACGTGGAGGTTATTTTCAGCTGCTATTATTAGGTGACATGACCAAGACAACTGGATGAGTAATTAGAAGTAATCATGATTGTTGCTAATCTTGTAAGAATTTTTCCTTCTCTCCCACTTACTCCTTGTCTTTTTATTTTCTTCATTAGAATTACATGACAAAAATGGCATTAGAGGATGACAGAAACAAATCGTTGATACGCTTTGTAATGTTGTCTGATAGACGTGAAGTTTATGAACCTCTTTAGCAAATGGATTTGCAAACAACATCTGGGAGAGAAGAATTTCATCAAGGTAGGTGATCATTTACATTGCTTACAGGAATGTGGTTAAATTTATAGGACTTCTCTTATTTTATTGCATTTTCCTTTTGAATAAATCAAAATAATGATTTAAAAATCCACATATGATAAAAGAAGCTGGGGAATATGTTTGATTCCCTGGGGCATATAGGCAGGGAAAGAGTTATAACAATGTTTGGGATGAGCATGTCTGGGAAACAGATGTTAATGTGTTAGAATTCATTGATTTAAAGCCTTGAGACATGGCAAGGTCATGGTTAAAATAATTACCTTGAGGAGGTATATAGTGCGTCCTTCAAATGTGGTTCCAATGGATCTGCGAGAGATAAGGTCTGGATTCTCACTGGTGACTTGTTGGGTCCAAGCCTCTATCTACCAATGCAACCATTTGTGGATTAATGTGCCATTCTTAGTTCAATTCCCAAAGAAATGTCTGTCTAAATAATATGCACGTCATACCGTTTCCCATCTGTTGTACTTCTCATAACTGTGTCCAGTTGCACGGACCTGGCTGTCAAACTGACCTTCCAGCACCAATCTCAGGTTGTTTATCAATACCCTGTAATAAACCAAAGGAGATGCTCCTTTGAACATAAGAGTATTTCACAGTGAACATATGCAACAAACCAGAGTCACTGCTTTAGTAAATGGTGCAAAAAACTCTCTACTGAGTCACATGTGTCCTCTTATTGTTCCTGATGCCCTTTAACCTGAGCTGCTCATCACAAAGAGTGAATATATCATTGGAGAGTGCGAGCAAAGCAGGCCCTTTCTCAGCCTAAACTGGACATATTTAGGTGTCCTTAGATCCTAAATTCACAAAATGGTTTTCTCTGGTACATTGGGTATTTTGGATGGGGACCTTAGGTTGTCACACTAAAATATGCACCTGAGCCCTATCTGTGGTCTTTCTTCCTCAGGAATTTCCTGTTTTTAGCACTAAAAGTCCCATGTCCCTGGAACCAGTCAGTCCCAGGTAAACTGGGATAGTTGGTCACTTGAGGGCCTTTCTCCAGGTTTTGAGAAAAATATCTTGATGGATGGAAATACAGAAATATTAATAAACTAAACATTTATTAGGCAAAAAATGCTGGGTTTAAAGAACTAGTTTCTGCTTGCTTGTCTTTTGGCTAGTTTAAAGTAACCAAAGGGTGATTCTGTAGCAAGGTAATATGAAAATTGGTGACAGATCTTTGAGGCCTGCTTATTTCTTAGATTGTTCAGGTGAAAGTTTCTGTTAACAAAGACAGGCTGGAAGATGTGGATATATGTGACTTCATTTGTCTTTGCTACTGTTGAGTGGAAAGTATGTTCTGAAAGAACAAAATTTTATGAACATTAATGTCCTTGATCACAGCATTGTGAATATTACGTACAGAAGCTAGTTTGCAGAAACTTCTATTATCCACAGTCAAGCCTTGAAATGTTTTTATCTGACACACAGAAAATTGTAGCCACACATCAAAAGTCTACTTCTCCTGTGGCTGCCCCAAGGGCATTCTGATGAAGTATGTCAGGGACATCCTCTGAACCTCCCTCCTACTCTCCTTCATTTGGTTAACTTGGGAATGAACTTGTCTGTTTATGGAAAAATGCAATAAATTAATGCTAAATGATATTTGCTTCCTAGCAAAAGGCAAAATACTATTTTAAAGTCTTAACTGTCTTAAGGTGGTATTAAAAAGAAAAGGGAAAAGGAGGAGATTTAAAAATTTAGCTTGTAGAAAGAAAATTTCTCCTTGAACAGCCATCAGCATTTTGTTAGTGTATTAGTATCTACGGCTGCTGTAAATTACCACAGATGTGGTGTAAAACAACATGAATTGATTATTTTACAGTTCTGCAGGCTAGAAGTCCACGTGTCTCAATGGGCTAAAATCAGAATGGCAGTAGGGATGTACTTTCTAGAAGTTCTAGGGGAGATTCTGATTCCTTGTCCTTTCCAGCTGCTAGAGGCGCCCATGTTCCTTGGCTTTTTGCCCTTTTCTTTTAACTTTGAAGTCAGCAACAGCAGCTCCAGTCCTTTGCCTGTCACATCACTCTGACCTCCTCTTCTGCCGCCCTCTGCTCCTTGTGAAGACCCTGTTATCATGTTGGACCTATCTGGACAATCTGGGATAATCTATTTTAACTTTAACTGCTTAGCAAACTTAATTCCATCTACAACCCTAACTCCTCTTTACCATGTAATGTGACATATTCAGGTATTCTGGGGATTAGGATATAGACATTTGGGGGGCCCATAATTCTGCCTGCTATAGTTAGGCATTGTCATAATACCAAAGATTGTAGTAAGTGCTATATTATATTCGGCACCCAGATTGGATAGCTAGGGGATAGGACAGAAGTAGAAGGAATCCAGAATTGGGAATCAAAAGGTCAGGGGTAGTAGTTTTGCCTAACTGTAAGTTGATTTCAGATAAATCATTTAATCTCTGGTCTTACTTTTATAATTTTTAGAATGGGGCATTTGATTAGCTGGTATTAAGTCTCCTTTACAGTTCTAAAATGCAGTGGCTTGACTCAAATCTATAGGCCTTGGTCATGGATGTCTTTTGAGGCTTATTAAAAATTTTTTTTAACTAAAATGCCGGTTACCATAAACTTCATAAAGTCCAGGAAAACACCTAGAATAGATAGTTCAGGAAAATGATTTTCAAATATGACATTTATAAAAACTAAAAATAAACTAAAACCAAAGCAAAACAAGAAGAACAGAAACCTTAAGAAGAAAACAAAAAAAGTCAACTGGCCAATTTTTTTTTTAAGATTTTGTTTATTTATTCATGAGAGACACACAGAGAGAGGCAGAGACATAGGCAGGGGGAGAAGCAGGTCCTCGGGGGGAGCCTGATGCAGGACTAGATCCCAGGACCCTGGGATCATGACCTGAGCCAAAGGCAGATGCTCAACCACTGAGCCACCCAGGTGCCCCTCAACTGGCCAAAATCTTAATGAAAACAGATACATTCCCAAATCATCAGTTTGAAAGAACAAATCCTGCATAACAAAGGTGAACTTCTCGGGCTGAATGACAGAATTTAAACTCCAAGAAGAAATGGTAAGCGTGGGATGCCTGGGTGGCTCAGCGGTTGAGCATCTGCTTTTGGCCCAGGGCGTGATCCTGGGAACTGGGATTGAGTCCCCCTTTCGGCCTGTGTCTCTGCCTTTCTCTCTGTGTCTCTCATGAAAAAATGAATAAAATCTTAAAAAAAAAAATAGAAATGGTAAGCGACATCTACTTTCACTTTAACAGGATTTTTCATTGTCAGTGAGTGAGTACGATATCATCTAGGTTACATGGCTTGTTAGTGGGTGCCCAGAGTAAAGAAATCATCACTTAAATGCTCCCAGGCATTTCACAGCCTCAAGACATTCAATAGACAACTGTATCCAAGACCATAACCATGGCCAGCTCTGATCTATCAGGAACCAGCTGAGTAGAGGGGGCAATTGACCTTCCACAGCATATTGCTATCCTTTCTCTGCACCTAATATTTAAATTCACATTCTTTAGGAGAATCAGTGACTATGTAGGGATTAATCTTTTGTTTGGTAGTTAGATGAGACATTCTGTTAGAGTTATTATTGTTTAACTATTAACCCTTTACATAAATAATCAGGACGAAGAAGCATAAAACAAACAAACAAACAACCTGTTAATTTAAGCTGACACCCAGGAGTAAAAGTACTCTCTAGAAAGTTGCAAAATAACATCAGATTGAGGCTAAAATGTGGTGCTAACTTTTGCCTGAAGCCAGGGGATTGACCTCAAATGATCCTTTCCAGCCTTGTGATTATTTGATTTTATTAGATTTAGGACAAAGCACTACTTTAGCTATATTACAAATATTATTACTAAATAATGAGCTTCTATTCTAGGAGATTAAAGCAATGCCTCTTAATGTAATAGGACTGTATTACAGCTCCAAAATACAGAGGCATGTATACTATTTTATACTTTTATGTGTTCTTTTTATAGTGCTATTCAACTTCTTTTTTATAAACATGCAGGGAAATTAGATAACAGGAACTCCCAACAAAACAAGGAACAGGATATCTGAGAAGGAGAGAAATGATTCACTTTTCTCCCCTTATAGATTCTTGAAAAAGGAGTATTTGGTTAGTTCCTCTACTACATTTCCATCGCTATTGAAGAACACTGTTATGTACCCATTGCTGTTCAAGGACATGTTTCTTAGTGTGAAATACACAGGAAAATAATGTTATAGAAAGTTACTAACAGTCTCTCCCTAGATTGGATAGGGCAAAGACAACCTTCCTGCAGTTTGTAGTAGGTATTCTGTGAAAGCCTGTCCACCAAAAGGTCTGTCAGCGTGGCTTCATTTGCACCATCCTGTTCCTAGTCTTTCTATGCTTAAGGGTGAGACATAAGCATAAGAGGCAGTTATTTTTCTTGGTGCGACACATTTTGAATTTTTTCCCATGGTAACTCAAACTGGTTAAAGCTGCCAAAGTGATACAAGTCTTGGTGAAGAGGGATAGAACCATGGAAAAATCTGCAAAGCTATTTTGGTGGAACTAGTGCAGTAGATGGTTCCTGTTGGAAATAAACACAACTACAAAATCTTGCCAGCAGGAAACTGTCTAAATACAAATTAGTTACCATATGAGGTAATAATGGAATACATAGGGACTACTTGCAGCCCCAGCAAGGATATTGCTGGTGTGTTTCTCTAGTGTTTCTAGGGACTTACTATTATTTAATATTTAGAAAATTGTGTGCTACAAGAGTGCTAAACAGTGAACAGAGAAGCAAAAATTAACAAAAGCTTAGCTCTTGGGGAATAGCCTATGTTCTAGGTGAGACAACATTCACACCCAATTCCCAAAAAGTTTATCTACTAAAAAAGGATGCGAATTTTCCACCTGATAAAGGGAGATTGATATATGATTAGAAGCCATTTTTCTACTTTGTGATAGGTAGAATTAGGACATCATTCAGGTAGCTAGGGTTAGCTTGTGGTCTCTGATATCCCTTTTGTTTTTTCCTCAAAGAATTATAAAGAAACTGTCATTTAAAAACTATTACTGAAGTCTCCTACAGGCTAGGATTTTAGACGTTCTTCCTAGTGTTGTAAGAAGAGCAAAAAGTCACAGACATGAATCTTAATCAAATTTTGAAACTTAACTGTATTATATCTTTGTTTTAAAAAGACAGTCAATTCATAAGGTCATATTTTGACACTTCCCTCAGGCAGAAGCAGATAGCTAAGCTATATGAAGCATGATAATGGGGTTAAACAAGGCAATTTCCTTTGACCTTTAAAAAATGTATTATCTTGCTCTGTACAGTAGGAAACCATAGCAGCATTCAGTAATGGTAATATCAGTTGCAATTTACTTATATATTGTTTTAGTTCATCTTCACAGTCCTTTGAGAGAAGCATTATATCTTTAAGGAAACTGAAGTTCAGAAAATTATCTAAGGTCACACATCTAGGAAGTTGCAGAGCTAGGATTTGAATCTGGTCTATTTTTCTCCAGGGCATTTACTGGTTGTGTGATGTTGCACAGACATTATAGATAATGATTCTGATGTATTCACTAGCATAAATACTATTCTATATTTTTAAGATGTGAAAAACAAGACAAAATTTCTGTTAAAAAATTTTAAGTTATGTTTACTCAAAATAAAATGAAGACTTAAGCTTGTCTTGAGGTGTTGGGTAAACATTTGAATGTTCAGAACTGGAGCTTGACATTGCCTCTTTGCTTCTTACCGATCTACTTCCTGGAGGAAGAACTCTGTTTTAGATGAGAGATCTCATCTTTCTTCCCTCTAGTGCAAATGCTTCCAGGTTAGCATGGTCTCTCCCAGTTTTAAGCTTACCATAGTCTGTTTGCTGCCTAGAGTATGATTTTTTCTTTTCTTTGGCTAACTGGCTCATCTTTAGGTTCTCAGCTGAAGCCTCATTTCCGCTGGTGGCCTTCCCTGATTCTTTAGAGTTGGTCAGTTCCCCTTATCTCTAGCTCTTTACTCTTCTTGACATGTATTACATTATTTTGCTACTTTTTGTATAAAGTTTGTTTTCTTCTGAAGGAGGTGGGGCCATATCTGTCCTTTTTGGTACTTGGTATATGTAGGCACTTCCTACCTATTTGTTGAATCAACAATGGACAACTGCTTGTACTTAGGAAGGCATTCTTATCTGAAAAGGCTTAGATGGACCAGTGTGGTATTTGGGGAGAGGAGACATGGGCTGATCAGCTTAGCCAACTCTAGTCTAGGCCTTTAGGGAATCACTTTCCTTTATTTCAGTCCTTCTCTCCATAACTTCTACCATTAGAGATAGTGGGAGATCTGTAGGGGGTTGAAGGATAGAAGAACCATTGAGTCTAACCCTATTATTGTCCTTAATCTCAAAGGAGCGTGAGGAAGAAAAACAAAGCTGGACGTATCACAATTCCAGTTTTCAAGTTATATTACAAAGCAGTAGTAATTAAAACAGTATGGTACTTGCATAAAAATAGACACATAGATTATAACAGAAAACCTAGAAATAAACCCACAATTATATATGGTCAATTAATCTTTGACAAAAGAGGTATGGATATATAGTGGGAAAAAGACAGTCTCTTCAACAAATGGTATTGAGAAAACTGGACAGCTACATGCAAAAGAATGAAATTGGACCACTTTCTTTCACCATACACAAAAATAAACTCAAAATGGATTAAAAATCTAGTATGAGACCCAAAACCATAAAAATCCTTGAAGAGGGCATAGCCATTAATCTCTCTGACATTGGGTCTAGCAACATTTCTCTAACTATGTCTCCTGAGTCAAGGGAAATAAAAACAAAAATAAACTATTAGGGATGTATCAAAATAAAAAGTTTCTGCACACTGAAGGAAATAATTAACAAAACTAAAAGGTAACCTGAATAATGGGATATTTGCAAATGACATATCCGATAAAAGGTTAGTATCCAATTTATATAAAGAACTGATACAACTGAATACTGAAAAAGCAAATAATCCAATTAAAAGTTGGGGAGAAGACATGGACAGACATTTCTCCAAAGAAGATATCTAGATAGACAACAGCCACATGAAAAGATGCTCAACCTTATTCATCATCAGAGAAATGCAATACAAACTACAGTGAGAGACCATGTCACATTTATCAAAATGGCTAAAATCAAAAACGTAAGAAACCACAATTGTTGGCGAGAATATGAAGAAGAAGGAACCTACTTGCACTGTTGATGGAAATACAAATTAGTGCAACCATTGTGGAAAAACAGTATAGAGGTTCCTCAAAAAATTAAAAATAGAACTATTCTATGATCTAAAAATCACTACTAGGTATTTACCCCCAAAATACAAAAATACTAGTTCAAAGGGATACAAGTACTCTACATTTATTGCGACATTACTTAAAATAGCCAAATTATGGAAGCATCCCAAGTCTCCATTGATAGATGATGGATGAAGAAGATGTGGCATATCTATCTATCTATATCTATATCTATATCTATATCTATATCTATATCTATATCTATCTATCTATATCTATCTATCTATAACACACACAAACACAAATATATATATATGAATATTACTCAGCTATAAAAAGAATGACATCTTGCCACTTGCAACAACATGGATAGAGCTAGTGTATAATGCTAAGTGAAATAAGTCAGTCAGAGAAAGACGAATACCATGTGTGGAATTTAAGAAACAAAACAAACTAACAAAGGAAAAACAAGAGAGAGAGAGAGAGAGAAACAAACCAAAAAACAGACTCTTAACTATAAAGAACAAACTGATGGTTACCAGAGGGAAGGTAGGTGGGGGAATGGAAGAAATAGGGGATGGGATTAAAGAGTACACTTACCATGATGAAAAAAAAAATCAAATGATAACAAAATATATGAATAATTGGTTAAGTTGAAATAAATATTTATTGAGTCCACACACACAAAATTAGGAGCATGGGGAGTCCTTAGAGCTCATAATAGGTTTGGCTGCTCACTTGGAAAGAAGACTTGATATGATTTGGGACTGAAACTGTGTCTAGCTGATAATAGAGTGTTCACTGAGTTGCCCTATGGTCTATATATCATTTGTAAACCAGTAGTAGGTCAGATATCATGCTGAATTGGGGTTCAAGAGTCAAATCCATTTTTTTTATTAGAGCAAGAACTAAATACAAGATCTATCAGGCTTAAAGTCTTAAGATTGGAATCCCGGGCCAGTTTTGCCACAATCTATTTGTGGGCTCCAGGGGAGCCATGATCTTGGTCTTCCTTTCACTTTCCCAGGATTATTCAGAGGCTCAGATGAGAGCATACATGGGAGAGATTTTTAATAGCTATAAAACATAAACTTACTCATAGTGTAGTTCATTCTGCTTCAGAAAATCCTCCACCGTCAAAATGTCTTCTGCTTTAACCCGGAAGTCAGCTGTACTGTGAGGTTTGATTTGTGTGACAGAATCTGGTTTCCAGAAGTCAATCTGAATAAGGAGTAAGATACATTGTATTTGACACCTCTAATTCAATGGGTGAATTATCATCAGCAAGCGCACTATTACTCTACTCCATTGAGTTCTTTTCAAACTCAAATTATCCATGAAATCTCTTTAAAATGTCTCCTTTGAGTGAACAAGAATTGGGACCAAGCAGATATCAATAAAAATGTTTATACATACATACGTGGCCTTAATTGATTATCATCAAGCATGAAAAACATATAATTATTTCCCATAATGCTAGTTAATTTCAGTATTCTATAAATGCTTCTTTTCTATTTATTGATTTTCTAGAGCAGTTACTTATTGTGATAGCAGTGGTGCTGAATGAATGATGATGAATTAACTGGAGCCACAAAATTTAATAGAAAGGAACTGATTTTTCCTTTTTTACTTTATTTGATTTATTTAATTAATTTGTACTTGGAACTCAGCACTGTGAATGTCATAGTAATGTGCAGAACCAGTATCTGCATGTCTGACCTGTGGAGGAGATATTTTGGAAAGGAAAATGTATTCTCCCCAGTGGTCATCTTGGCATCATGACCAGAAACAAAATGCTCTCAAAGATCCAGACATTTTTATTTGTTCAATTATTCATCAGCTGTTGTTAAGGACCTACAATATGCTAGGCTCTGTGCCTGAGACTAGGAATACACTAGTGAGCAAATCAAATATAGCTTCTGTCCTTTTGGCGGAGATTTTAGAGAAAATTATGCACAAAAATAACCGAATAACATATTTGATAATTCTAGTGTTTTTCTTTGTTGATGTGTGGTTTCAAATATCCTTTTTCCATGGAAAAAAAATAACCAAGGATGTGTTGCCTCTCTCAGGTTTCTGTTTTCTTGTTTTTTCCTTGAGCAGGAGAAAGTCCTGCAAGCTTGGGGTGAGCTTAATGGTGGGTCTTTCTCTGCCCCTGTGTCTCACCCAATCCCTGTTTAGGTGTTTATAAGCTAGTCTCGGGTTGGAGATGTGGCAGGTGATATTTAAGACCATTGCTTGGAGACTTAGAAGGGAGTTTGGGAAAGACTTGGAGGTCATTTAGTAGAAACTAATCAGATACGATATTAAGATGACTCAATTTCAGATGCACTTGCCTGTGAAGAATCCAATAACCTATATCCTGTTCTGGTAATCTTTAGACCACTGTAGATGTCTAGTGGGTGCTGAATCATGAGTCGGGGCCATAGGGAATATCAGGGCAGTAGGAGGCAGAGGCATTAGGACAATATCAGAAGGGATTCCAGAAGAAAAATGTGAGTGTGGTTGTCACTAATGTGTTGAAAGGAGACAGTATTGATGATTTGATATGGATTGGCTACACAATGTGATTTAGTGAGTCAGAGATGAGAGGATAAGGATGAAAAGTTAAAAAATAGTGGGGAAAGTATAAAGACATGCCATGATAATAACAGAGAAAGCAAGGGGCTGGTGATGAATTCTAGTTAGCCAACATTGTAAAGAGGAGGGCAATAAAGACAAGCACGTAATAGGAGAAAGCATGTTTTAAGAAATGTTTTTAGAAAGCATGTTTTAAGAAAGCATGTTTAAGAATCTTTCTTAAAATATATTAAAAACCAGCACAAAAGCAAGACAAAGTAGTATATATACTATAAATTCTTTTGGGCTTAGAAGAGAGTAAATATTGGTATTGGGGATCTTTGGTTCTTTACAAATTTATACAAATTTGTTTCTTCACATTTCTTGCATTTGACTATAAGTTGAACATCTGATAGACTCTTCATTTAACTTATGGAATTTTCTTTTCCTCTTGGAAGAAGTGAGTTCTAATTGAGGCTTAGTTCCAGACAGCAGGGAGGAACTCAGTAGTAAAGTTCAATGGGAGCGATGGGAACACTGGAAGACTATAGCCATGTTACTCTGGGCATAGATTAACATGTAATTTACCATAGAAAAATAGAATTCAAGAAAGTACAGAGAAAAGAGAATAGGTTTTATGGTTAATGTATCTAATAAAGGAACAAGTGCAATTCTGACTGCAAGGAGATGAAATAAAACTCTTACTATATAATTACAGATGAAAAGAGGAGGTTGCTAGAGTCCCAAGTGGTCACAGCTCTCCATTACATTCAGCTTGTAAAAGGATGTGTTTAAAAGCTGGGAGGAAGGACACATGGCCAAGGATGAATACAAAGACTAGATGCCCTTGTAATGATCTTATCAGGAAGGCTACAGTCCAGAATATGCTGCACTTGCAAGATTGCTAAGGAGAATAAAAATCTTCTTTTCATTCATGTTGGAAATAAAATGAATGAAGAAGAAACATGCAGTCCCATTGTTGGAGCTAAAGCATGATGTTTGCAGCTGGAAGAGAGAAAGTCACCCTATTTAACACTTGTTTGGCTTTTGTCTTTTCCAAAGGGATATACTATTTCTTGTTTCTTCTACTCAGGAGAGATGAAATTACCATAAGTAAAGAATTTGTCACATGTTATGATTTTTAGCAGGAATACCATCTTTGGAAAGAGAACATTGAGGCCTAAGATAAATGAAGAGAGAGGAGATTATACTGGCCATGGAAATTGCATTCAAAATTCCAGTTCTAAAGATGGTAATAATAAGTACTTACCTAGGTCTCACTATTTTTAAGTTCTTTCTAAGTGCTTTACTTATATTAGGTCTTTTGAATCTCACAATACTATAAGGTAAATATTATTCTTCCTCTCACTTGACAAATGATAAAGTTGAGACCCAGAGGGGTGTTCAAGGTCCAGCTAGCAAGTAGTAGAACCAGGAATTGAACCCAGGAATCTGAGTCCAGATTCTCTGCTCTAGCCTATTGTAAAATGCTGAACTTTAGGTAACTAAAAAAATAACTGCACATCTGATTGCAGAACTTTTCTCAGCACTCTTGGAGGAATCAGAGCTTGAAGAAATCACTAAGGAGTAGAGGGGGTGAATCTTGGATTTCATAAATAAGAAGACAGGTGAATTCCAGAAGCAGGAGCTCTTGGGGCCTGGCATGGATTCTGGCAAAGCTGCAGAGTAAACTGGAAGCAGATGGATTGTGAATACTGAGAAAAGGAAGCTGTGATCCCTGGGAGCCAGCATGGTTTAAAGCAAGAGTAAGTCAGGCCTAATTAACTTCATCTTATTATTGAAAGAGACCACTAGCCTGATAGAATGCTGAATCTGGATCTTAGCAAAACATTTGACCAAGTCTCTGCATTTATAATCTTCTTTATGAGCTGGAAAGCACAGTTTTAGCTACAGCTAACAGTAATGTGGGTAGTTGAGCAAACTTATTTGCGGATAGTTGGCTAATGCATGAGTTTCAATACTTAATACATTGGAGACTCATGATAAATATGTATTGAATGAATGAACCATAAAGGAGGCTTCTACTTCTGTGCTAACCCCTGATTGACTTAATATTTTTCGTTCTCAGAGACAAAGATAAAAGTTGGGAAGGCATGCTTGTCAAACTTGCTGCTGATGCAAAGTTAGGGGGAAGAATTATTTCCTTGGACGACTGAATTTGTTTTTGAAATGATCCCAACATGCTGAAAACAGGCTATAAAGATAAATTTTAACAGGATAAATATAAAAATCCTGCATTTAGGTTAAAAATAAATTAGGCAAGAAAAAATAATACCTTGTTTGAGGGTGATTCGTGTGAAAGAAGAATAACCTAATGGTTTCGATGGGACAATAGGTTTGTTATAAACTAAAATTATTCTATAATTTTCAAGATGTTGAAAAGAATCTCAAGCCCCTTTAATAAATGTGTGCTTTATAGATGAAGACAGGGAATGGTCCTGTAATATGTATTAATCAGGGCATACCTAGAGGTCTTTTGTCAATTCAGAAAGCCACATTTTAAAAAAGAGATACAGACAGAAAGATTGAACTATATCCAGAGGTGACCAGAATGATCAGGTGTCTATATACCAGTGTTAAGAGAAATTATAGAAGGCCTGGAAAAAATAAATCTTAGAGGTGAGAACATACTTGGCTTAGCTAGGTCCAATGGACCAAAGTTAGAGAAGGTAGCTTTCAGCTTCATGTAACAATTAGAATGACTAATAAGGCAGATGTTCTACCCTGAAAAGCAGTATTCCTGCCATCCCTGGAGATACTCAAACAGGTTATATTAGGGCTAGCCACCAGAGATGGTATTTCTATGGAGTAAATTCCAGATTTGAGTGGAACGCTAGAATAAATGACTTTATTTTCTTTCATTTCTAAACTTTCAGATGTTTCAGATTATGATACTGTACCTTCTTTTTTCTCCCGTATCTTTTTTTAAATAAAGATTTTATTTATTTATTCATGAGAGACACAGAGAGAGAGGCAGAGACGTAGGCAGAGAGATAAGCAGGCTCCCGTGGGGAGCCTGATGCGGGAGTTGATCCCAGGATGCTGGGATCATGACCTGAACCAAAGGTAGATGTTCAACCACTGAGCCACCCAGGTGCCCCATTTTCTCCCATATCTTAAAAGCAAAAAGAAAAAAAATTCTATAAAAAGATAGAACGGTAGATGGATAGATATAAATAGCTGGATATTTAGGGACTAGCAAATTATTTTGGTTTATATTTTATGAAGATACATGTTTGGCCCAAGTGAACTATTTGTGGTCAGCAATAGCTTCCAGCTAACTAGATATATAATTAAAAATATCAGTTCTCACGCCATATACAGTGGGTTTTTTTTTAAGTAGCATAGAGATTTTGGTTTCTTGAAAGTAAAAGAAAAATATGGAAATCACTCATGGCTTTTTACCTCTTTTGCCCCCACCCTTCATGTCATATCATTAAGAGGGCCTGAATCAAGGTCATGAAAATTCAAGCTGTTTGATTTGGAATGAAAGAAAATCAAAGGGAACAGATGATACATGGGATGTGGAAATGAATTTCGAGTTGGACAGAAGCCCAGTTTTTCAGTAATATCCAAGTTGATCATTTTTCACTTTTGCCTTAGAAGGGAAATGACTGTACATTAGATGTTGTGTGACCTTTGCGACAGTTCCAACTCATCCAGTTGTCATGTCCTGTCAGCTCCTTAAAAAGTTGCCATGGATTTATAATCCTATAGGGCTATGACAATCTAATTTAGGCAGAAAAAGAAGGTATTGTGGCATTGAATGTTTTTCAAGTTATTTATTGCTATGGTTAGTATTTTAGTCATTCTTCCTTTGATGGAGTCACAGTGCACGCTAAGATTTTAAAGTAAGTGTGACGCAAACCTATATTACAGGATTGTTATTTACCTGGGTGGTGCTGGCCAATGTATGGAGTAAGCTGATATGATTTTCATCTTCAACATTGACGCGGAACACCTTCTCACTGAATGGTGAGATAGTAGAAGAAGAGACAATTTATAGTTGGGTAATGCATTCAAATTTGGGGGACAGCAAGGAAGAGGACTTGCTCATTTAAAGAGTTTCTTACTTACCCTTCAAAGTGCTCACCAGAATGGTGAGCAGATGCTAGGGCCAAAGTCACAAGAATCAAGAACGCCAACATTGTGACTGACTGACTAGGTCCTTTGGATGTTTTTTACCTGCTTTTATAATCCAAAGTGTTCTTTGTTTTCTTCTTCTGATTGCAGATAGGCACTATCAAATCTTGATTAATGGTTTTCCTGGCATTGTTGCCTTGGTAGCTCTGTAAGGTCTGGGAGGATATCTCTCTCAACACCTGTGACTACAGAGCAAATAATCTCAACTTCAGCCTATCTAATGTGGGTGTCAGACCTTGAATAGTTTGGTGATAAATGAGTTTTAAATAAAATCCATTTTGTAGTCTTTTTTTTTAGTAGTATTTTTTTTTTCATTTTGAATTGAGAATTACATACTATAAATTATATAGATTTAAGTGTAACAATTGATGAGTTTCTACAAATGCATACACTCATGTAACAAAGATCCCAGTCAAGGTATAGAACATTTCTATCACCCTAAGAAGTTCTTTTGAGCACCTTTCCAGTCTCTTTCTGGATTCCCCTCAGGCAATCACTATTTGGATCTCTAGCTTTGTACATTAATCTTGCTTATACCAAAACTTGTGTAAATAAGGTCATATCATAAATACTCCTTTGTGTCTGGCTTCTTTCATTCAAGATAATATTTTTGAGATATATTAATATTTTTATTTGCATTATTATAATATTCTTCATTAATAATAAGTAACATTTCATTTTATGAATATACCACAATCTGTTTATCCATTTTCCTGTGGATGGCTATTTGTGTTGTATCCAATTTTGTGTTCTTATGAATAAAGCTGCAGTAAACATTTTTGTACAGAACTTTTTTTGACCTATGTTTTCACTTTGCAGGAGGTAAAGATCTGAGTGGAATTGCTAAATATTATTGTAGGTGAGGATTTAACATTACAAGATTCTGCCAAATATTTTGTACAGTAGTTGTCCCATATTAAGCTCCTACCAGTACGCAGTGGCTCTCCGTTTTCTCCAACATTTTGGTATTAATTAGTCTTTAATTTTGACAATTGTAGTGGATGTGCAGTGGTTTATAATTGTGATTTTATTTTGTATTCCCTGATATTAATATCTTTTATATATTTATAGACCATTTGTAAATCCTTTTTTGTGAAGCATCTATTGAAGTCACCTGCCTTTTTAAAGAAATTGGTTATTTGGCTTTATAGTATTGCATTGTAGCAGTTCTTTATATACTCTGGATACAAGTGCTTTATCAGAAATACATATCACAAACATTTCTTCTCAGTATGTGGCTTTCATTTTCATTTTCTCAATTCTATTGATGAGCAGAAGTTTTAAATTTTGATGAAGCTTCAGTTTGTCTATGTTCATGCCTTTTATATTCTTTCCAAGAAATCTTTCCTTATCCCAAGGTCTCAAGCATATTTACCTACATTTTCTTATAAGAGCTTTGTCATTTAGGTCTTACATATGGTGTAAGGCAGGGATCAACAAAATCTTCAACAATGGATATCTGGTAGATCCAGTACTATATCTAGAGAAGTCTTCTTTACCCATTTAATTACTTTGCTTTCTGTGCCAAATTTCATTTGGCCATATATGTGTGGTGTAACTTTGGACTTTATATTATGTTCCGTTGATGTATTTGTCTAGTTTTAGACAACTATTATGATATCTTGATTATTATCCTTTATAGTAAGTCTTAAGGTCAAATAGTATGTAAATCCCCCAACTTTGCTCTTTTCCCAGTTTGATTCCAAATACTTTACATTTACATTTATATTTTAGTATCAACCTATCAATTTCTATGAAATATCTTGCTAGAATTTTGATCAGGATTGCACTGAATCTATAGATCAATTTGTGAAGAACTGGTATAATTACAATATTTAGTCTTTCAACTCATACACATGCTGTCTCTGTACATTAATTTAGGTCTCTGTCAAAAAACGGAAGAGTCTGAAATTTTATCCTACCTACAAGATATAAAGTTATTCTGCCACAAAGTTATTCATAGATACTGGCAGAAGACATGAAACTTCTGGGCCAGAATCAAAAGGCTTTATTATGCATGACATAGGAGGTAGTGTAGAGTTTTTTTTCTTTTAAAAAGATTTTATGTATTCATTCATTAGAGACACAGAGAGAAGCAGAGACATAGGCAGAGGGAGAAGCAGGCTCCTCGTGGGGAGCCTGATGTGAGACTTGATCTTGGGACCCCAGGATCACACCCTGAGAGGAAGGCAGATGCTCAATCACTGAGCCACCCAAGTGTCCCAGTAGTGAAGACTTTGTGTCACTCCTCTAATTTCCCAGTCCCATGGGGGATGATGTGACCGTATCTCAGCTGGATACTGGGTACAGAGGTTTGTGTCACAGTGGAGGTATATTGAGTTTAGGAAACTCTCAATCTCATGAGGGGGCTTCTAGCAAATCTGCTCAACCTTTACCCCTTAGAGGAGATATTAGCTTTATTGCCCTAGAGGGCTAACAGAACTTTCCTTTGCCCCAAAGGGAGCTGTCATTTCTATCTTCCAAGCTGTTTGCTATATAAACATTTTTGAAAAGATAGTCCAGAATAAAAGCTGTCACAGGATGTGCAGAAACAGAGGGATCCATGGAGAATTCTCTCAACAATACCTACCCTTTTACACTCTTGACTTCTGGTGAATTTTCTCATGAGCATGCTACTCTGTTGGTCGGTCTGATTAATCTGACTGACAGTGGCTAGGACCAAATTCATTTTATCTAATGTGACATTTAATTAAGGTTAGTATCAACAGGACTCTAAGCAGCATGATGAAACCATTCTGTAACATTGGCCTCAGCTATTCCTCTCCAGGGTATCAGACCCAACCAGCTGAACAGGTTCCATAAACCATCAGTGTTTGTTTTAGAAAGCCAGGTAGCTTTCTTCTTCAGCTTCAGTATTGACTATTTCACTTCCCCTGAGGCAATACTACAGTTACAACAGGATCTGTTAGCTACTGCACAAATTCTACCATGGCCTGCAAAGAGAGAGTCTAAGGCATTTCTACCACGCATAACAATCCTGGTCTAAATGAAAGAAAAAACTCATTATTCATACAACTGAAGTGCTCAGCAGTACTGCTGGCTTCACAAGTTCAGCTGATAATATATATTATACTCATATCTCTCTTTTTGGTGAATTCCACCATGTGATAACAAGATGGTCACTAATAGGTTCAGTTTTATATACTACTTAATTGACAGTTCTATTGGAAAAATAGTTTCTTCTCAAAAATTCTAACCCAGATCTTCAGATTAAATCTTAGTGGACTGACTTGGCACATTCACTTCTGTATCCTTGAGGCAGTTCTGTAGTCAGGATGGTGGGATGGGCTGATTGGCCAGACCTAAGTCATTTGACTACCCTTAGAACCTTAACATACACCCCATGCAAAAAATCTCATATAGCTATTACTTCTGCTTTTGCCACACTTCCCAGGATGAATCTTGAGCAGTCCTCACTTGTATTTGTCATCAGCTCCCAAGTCAAAGTCAAGATCTTATGTTAGTGACCTAGCTTCAAGAGAGGCGGCGGGGGGGGGGGGGGGGAAGAGAGGCTGGGAAAGTAAGATTTCAAACTTTAACTTTCATAGTGGGAGCCATGTATAGCTCTTTACCTAGAGCATTCTGCACACTTAGAGAAGGGGTTGAGATCTGGATGGTTAAAAAGAATGACAGATATACACTAAAAGGGGACATAATCATTTGTGGGTGATGTGTGGTCTCGTACTTGGAACTTTAAGCATACTAGACAGTTTATTTTGGTTGATGCTTTGTGAATGCAAGTGGAGGGCAATTAGGATTTTCAGTTAATAATTAAAATTTGTTTTTGTCAATTGTAATAATTTTTTCATAGATACTGAAATTTCTGCTTCCAATCTCATGTTTATATATTTAAATTCTTTTTAATCCACAGCTTGGTGATTAATAAGCCCAGAGGCACCTTTGTGTCTCATTGTGTTTCATGTAACAGCATGAGATTTTGGAGAGTCTGTAAACTGCCCCATAGTGTTATAATTCATCCTATATGATGTCTTACAGTTTCTGGAAAAGCATTTCTCCAAAAACATTCTATGGTGTTAAATAGGAAAGGGTTCTGAGGTCAAATGTGTTTGCTTTATACTAAAACAAACAAGCTCCTTTAGTGTAGGGCTTTTTAGAGTCTTTAATATGTATGGTAAATCATCAAAAAGGGACTCTGACAGTATTTACCAAATGTATCTCACAATAGAGTGCCAGGTTTGTTAAGTCTAGGTAGAATTGGAAGACAGGACCATTGCTACATTCAAGTATGTGGCTGTGAAACATCTTTCTTCAAATGCATCAGTTAGGACCAGTGATTTTGGGAACACGTTTTGGGAAATTCTAGACTGAGTTCACAAATGGAATCACATTAACTTAAAAGTTTGGTTCTGTGGATTCTTGGTGTGTTTTGTACAAGGCCAAAGAATTTATTGTGATTTCAACATTAAGGTCACTAGGTTAAGTGCTATGGAGTATTTAGAGATGAAAAGGGCTTGATTTCTGCTCTTCAAACCCTGCTGTGCCAGACATGCAAGTGGTTAGGCACAAATATTAAAGGAATAGTTTTCTTGACATCTTCCTTCTTTGTTTTAGAGCGTGGGTTTAACAATTGGGTCAGTTGATGATTCTGAGTAAATCATTCTCTCAGCTTGCATGCTGTATAGAACCAGTGGGTGAGAACTCTTCTTCACTGTTAACAGACTGAAAGATACATGGGAGAGAGATAAATTAGGGAATGTGTAATTTCTGTTAAGTGAGAGAAAACAGTTTTAAAGACTTGGGGGAGTCCAAGTACTTTGTACATGTATTTGTGTCTGTTGATATTAAATAGAAATTTTATATAAAACTTATTTTTTTCAGAAATCTTCTATTATCATCATCAACATTATCATATTCTATCATCATTGCTAGACAATTTACAATGATAGGAGAACTTTGGTGTTTCCATTCTGATGTTACAATGGGATTTTAGGTGATAGAGGGGAAGCTCCTGAAAGCTCCAGAAAGAGTTAGCTTTTGCTTTTGTTTGCATCTAATTAAGACAACTGATTAGTTCAGTCAAGTTAGGGAAAATTCTGCTAAATCCTTATCTTAACTGAACTGCCTGGTTGGTTGTAAAGCAACTAGAATTTCCCTGTAACTTGATGGGTATAACTGATTGATGACCTGATATTTTGGTATTGCCCCAAGGAGGGCAAAAACAACCAGAAAATGCTATCCAGGTGCACCAATGGCCTGTTAGCTTTGTGTAATTATATTTAATATTCGAATAAACTGCTTTTTTATGGATATGAAGAGGGAAGCTAGTAAACATTTTCTTGGCAGGTTTTCTCTCTGGCATCTACTGATGTTGATATATGTTTATATATATATGTTTTTAAACATGATTATCATCATTAATGGGTATTGTCTACATATCTCTGGGGGAAATAGTGTTTGTTACTGAATTGCAGACCAGTATTTTTGAAAGCTGAAAGATAAACAGGACTATTTCATCCCATAAATCTTACCACCTGACTCATCAATTTGAGATTCCTTATTGAAACAAGGAAAACATCTTTAATCAAGCAAATATTTGGAAACTGCAAACATATTTCTATTTGGAATTTGGGAGATAATTAAAATGGACAGGTTATGATTGATTAACTCTTGAAGAATGGGTTAGTTCAAAGGTAGTTGGTTCTCTTTCTATCCTTATGTCAACACTCCATCAACAAGAATTAAGGAAACAGCATAACTAGGCTCCAGCTCCTTGCTGAGGGCAATTAATCAGGACAGAAGAGTGGGGAGGTAAATTGGAATGGTGCCAAATAAATCAACCTGTTTTTGTACCTACATTTATCTTTGTTAATTCTTATAGACCATCTTAATATTTTGATATTTGTGTATTAGATTATGGATTTTTAGGAAGAAATTCCAAGGTCTTTTAATTATTAAATGAATAAATTAAATATTGTATTTCTATATTAACATCTTTATTGGAAACAAACTTGTAAGAAGATGTACATTTCTACCTTTAATTCAAATACAAGAAATGTTTGTTTTATGCTAGTTTGTAAGGTAGTGGGGGAATTACCTTTTTCTTAAAATGCTGTGACACTTTAAAGTTCTTCGAAACTTTTTGAGGAAATGGCAAGATTTTAATAAATAAATGTTAATAATATAAAATGCTGTATGGGTAGAGAAATAAAAGCATAAAATCATTTCAAAAAAGAAATATCAATATTTTCTGACAAGCTGTTTAATATTTACCTGATATGAATCTTCAAAAATGTCTGTGTTCTACTTTGCATGGCTCCAGTTCAATTTCAATTTATTCTTAAAATTAGTTTGGAAGGGCAGCCTCCAGAGACACAGATAATGCAGCTGATGCTGTCATTTGGCAGCCTGGTTCTAACTACCAGATTGTTTTTTTCTGTTCCCAGATTCTAACTCATTGAGACTCTTGTGTTTCTATTATATTACTATGAAGTCATTTGATAGGCTAACCGTATGACGACCAGTCTGGTTGACATTTGAGGGTAGGTTGACAGTAGATTCTCCTGGAGTCATTTGAAAAAGTTGGCATTTAAGTGCTTAGAAAGATAATCAGTACTTGGATTAGCACTTGGATTTTCACCCTTTAAGAGGGATATATATATATATATTTTTTTAAGAGGGATATATTTTAATGTTGGAATGTTCTATAGTCCCTTTGAAGAACTAGATATCTTATCACCATACTTTAAAATAATAAAATCCTTCCAGAGAATTTTGAGAATTAAATACCTAAATTGACACCTTGATTGAAATTTTAAAAAAGATTCAGAATCTTTGATTATTCAGGTTTCTTTTACCTTCGAAGTTTTGGTCTCCAAATGCAAGGAGGGTTGAGGTTGCTTCACAATTAATGACCTAATTTTGCAGCACTGCATGCTGTTCCCCAACATTGATCTGACTTGGAGGCAAGTCGGTTAAACATGATGTCAGCAGGAATTATTTTGACAGCTGCCAGAAGCAGTAACATAAAGCTCAAGAAGTTTTCATTTTAGAATGTGGTAGCCTAGAATATTGATCTGTATACATATTAATGGGCAATCAAAGATGGTAGTACAGTGTTCGAGAGAAGAAACTACAAAGAAAAGTCATCACATTAATCAAACAAAACACCAGTTTTCTCAGGAAAATATTGGAAGGTAAGACTGAAACACATGAAATGTCCCTGCTAACTTCAAATTAGACCAGCAGAATCAAAAGCACATTCTTCCTTTTGATGGTATCTGGTATTGCTTTACTGCCGTGAGTAGTGATTCCAAACTATATGAAATGCCATTCCTGATACGTGGAGTATTGGCTGTTGACAGGTCCTCCTTAATTTGAGGAGAGTGCTTTTGTGGTTGGGCTATAGCTTTCATTTTCAGGATTGATGATCCAGCATCAGATTATATGATAAACTTGCTCAAAGTATGGTCTTCTGTTTTCGAACACTGTTAGAAACATTCAGTGTCTGCATTTCAGAATGGTAACACAAGGATAAATCAAATAGCAAATTAAATTTAGGTGTGCCATCTGCTGCCTTTGTTTTATGAATTCCAGCCCATAGGACATTGACTGGGCATGAATGTATAAGCCATTGTCTTTTACTGTTGGACTTACTACAAATATTGGACAAATGTTCATCCATGCTATCAATCTTCTTGGAAACAGTAAAATTCAGCAAAAGTGAATTTTTTTTAGTTGTTGTGAGTTTTTTGTTTTAATAAAAATGAACCACAACAGAAGAAAAAACAGCATGTATTCGTTTCTCCGAGTGCAACATCTCAGCAGGCTTTAGGAACTCATCCACAAGGGGTAAATTGTCTAATGCGTAATTGTAAGCAGAACTGTAAAAAGCCATATTAGGCTTCCATGATTTTATTCTCTTCTTCTGGTAAAAGGTCATTACTTCTCCCTGGGCCTCTAATGGTTAAGCCTTTTACAACTTTTTCATTGCCAAGAAAGTTCTTGATTTCTTCTGCTGGTGACTCTTATGTCTTTACTGCATAGTGGTTTCTGTAAGACATTAAGGTTTTCCAATGTTTCTGAGGAAATTTTTTAAATATTCCTTTAACACTTAAACTTTAAAAAGTATCCACTTTTTGAGGGAGTATACAGATTTTTTGGGGGGAAGTTTAATATAAAGTATGAATTTATAGACATGAAATTACCTTTTGGTGCTATCATTTAGAAGCATTTTAAACTTTTGATATCTATTCCTACCTAGTCTGATTTTGATATCTATTCCTACCTAGTTTGATATCTGTTCCTACCTGTTCTGTTGCAGTGGTTACCAGGACGAATAAGAGCTGCTTTTCAAGGACTTTTGTAGATTTTTAGCTAACACCATAAAATGAATTCTCTATTTCTGAGGCTAATAAAAGTCTTAATGATATGTGCATCCAACAGATGGGACAGAGGGCTATTTTGGCAGTGGGCAGTTGAAATCTGCCCTCAGTTGTTTGTATAAGGCTCTCACTAAAGTCAATAAAAGGTAATTTTCACACACAATTTAATTCAGAGTATAAAATGTGGGGAAGAGTAGCTGGTTTAAGTCCAATGGGCATAAGGGTAGCATTTGGTAAAAGTTTTGTTTGATGGCAAATTTTAACTGACAGACAAGTTGATCAAGAGAAATACAGGAGCAGGTCACAAATTGTGGAAAATGGCAGGGCTTCAGAGGCAAAGCAAGGGCACAGTTGAAATAATTATCCTCAACATCTCTGGCATAAACCTTGATGATTAAAAAAAAAAGCCAGACTCTTTCTCTCTCTCTTTTTTGTTCTCAGTTTTCTTCCTTTTTCACTCTCTCTCTTATACACATTTTTAAAACAATATATCTGCTCATGTTTCTACTTAGCATGTTATCCAACAAAGAAACTGTTCACATAAATCAATACCACCGTGTGGGAACATCACGGTGGGCATTAGGCAGATCCAGAATATGATTTCCAGCCATGTAGGGTTAGGTGTGTGGCTCAGACCTCCTGATATGATAGAAGGACTCCTTATATTCTTCCTGGTTGGGTGAGGGGATATGAAGTTTAATGCAAATAAAGCTTAAAGGAGCCGACAATCTAGAGACAGATTCATAGATGAAAATTATGCATAGAAACCATTAGTGACTGCTTTTTCATGCACTTATTAAATGATTTTTTGTGATTTATTCATATTAATAGCTTACATGTATTTTGGGAACAATATTAAAAAAGTCAACAATGTTTTTAACATGCATTATTTTATCTGTTGGCCGATGAGCTCTGAATGTGGTTTAAATGTATGCATTGCATGGCATGTTTGGGTGGCTCATTGGGTTAAGCATCTGCCTTCAGCTCAGATCATAGTCCCAGGGTCCTGGGAATGAGCCCTGCATCAGGAACCTTGCTGAGCACGGAGCCTGCTTCTCCTTCTGCCTCTGCTTACTGCACCCTCTGCTTGTGCTCTGTCTCTTTCTCTCTCTCTCTCTCAAATAAATAAATAAAATCTTAAAAAAAATAAATGTATGCATGGGAGGTATGCAGTACAGGTTTGTATTCTGGTGCATTTATTATTAAATCTTTGAAGGTAGGTACTGTATAACTCTATACACCAAGAATATATGTCAAATGAGAAATGACTTTATAGTCATGGAAGTAGTAAGATGTTGTTAGACTACTGCAGGTTTTCTCAATCTTATCACTGTTGACATTTTGGGCTGGATAATTCTCAGTTGTTCAGGCTGTCCTGTGCATTGTACGTGTTTAGTACTATCCTCTGAGAGTACTGATTAGGTGCCAATAGTAATTTCCCTTATTCCCTCTGAATTGTGGCAACCAAAAATGTCTTTAGACGTTGCCTAATGTATCCTCAGGGCTAAATTTCTCCTATTGAGAACCATTGGCCCACTGATAGGATAAGCTTGTTTCCAAATCTAGCTAAGGCTTCCTTGAGCTTTAGTAAGATTGTAGACATAGATGGAGAAACAAATCAGGAAAAATTATATATGTAGTATGTTTAGATTATAACATTGGTCATGACTTTTTGATGGCTCCACCAACATACCTAAGAACCTATTAAAGCATTAAATTACAAGACAGTATCAGCAACAATGAGGTACTTACATGCTAGCATGAAAACTATGCTTGCTCCAATAGATTATTCTTGGAGCTGTGCAGAACAGGGAGAGAGTTTGGCAGCCTTATAGGCAGCTGCAGTTTTGTGAGATGAAATGGAACAACTTTACCCAGGGTAGAAGAAATCCTGCAGCATGGCTTGAAGAGTGGAAGCTGAGATCGACAAGTTGGCTACAAAGAGGGCAGAAGTTATTGAGTGAGAGGCTTTTCTTGAATAGAGCTATTTCGATTTCTTTAACATGCCATGCATTCATTCCATCTAAACATCTACAAGTGCTTCCTTCCAGTCCCTCAGGGAAATTGAGTTCCCTGCACAGCCCAGCTGAGCCTGGAGGTTGTGACCATAATAAATAGACTGTATGCCTCTTATTATTCCTCATCTTTCCTGGGCTCGATTCTTTCTACCCTTTCCAGGTGAAGATGAGCTGGGACAGGAACAACCAGGACCTGGGTACTAATGTCTCCTTCCTTTCTGTTAGTTATGATACTATTTCCCAAAAGTGAAGTGAGGAAGAGGGACTAATTTCTTGCTAATTATTGTTACTTTATGATCCAAGTAAATGACTTTTGTTATCCTTGACATTTTCCCATAGACTATGGAACATTCTGGACTTTGGCCTATTTAATACTGTTTGTTAGTTAAAATCTATGCAAGCACTAGACATTTGTCCTTACTACGTTCTTTAATCCTTTCATCCTTAACACATATTTAAAAAAGAAAACTCCTTATTTAGAATTTTAAAGAGCTAATATAATTTGCTAATTTCTGAGTTATGGAATTCTTTTTTTTTTTTTAAAGATTTTATTTATTTATTCATTAGAAAGAGAGAGAGAGGCAGAGACAAGCAGAGAGAGAAGCAGGCTCCATGCAGGGAGCCCGGCGTGGGACTCAATCCCAGGTCTCCAGGATCAGGCTCTGGGCTGAAGGCGGTGCTAAACCGCTGAGCCACCTGGGCTGCCCTGAGTTATGGAATTCTTAAAAGTGTATAACTGCTCACGAGGTGATTTTAAAAGAGGGTACTTTCAAGACTGTAGTGAATGGTGCATTTTCATTTGAAATGAGACTCTAGTGAGAGTTGGAATGCAGATGCTGAAGTACATTTCAGAGGTAGATTATAGTTAATTGTCAAAAGCCTGCTTAACTGTTCAGATATTTTTGATAATAGATCTATTTCAAGTTGTCTTTGGTCATTCCAGACGCCATAGTTGTCCAAACAGACCAAATGTTTTCAAACATTCATCCCTTTGTTCAGTGCTTGAAATACTTTCCTTTCTGAAATCTAGCTGAGGGACTCTTTTACCTCCTTACTATAGTTCATTGAACTCAGGGCACAGTGTTTCCTGGAAACCTCCCCCCTGCCCACCCATTTTTAATATGTCTCAATTAACTGTGGTTCTTACAATGAATACCATGTCATAATTGAATTGGTGACTTTTTTCTTAATGATTTTCTAAATGGTGGTGATTTAGATTTGATGAAATACAGTATATGAGTGTAAACTGCCAATGCGTTATCCAAGTGGAAATGTGCAGTAAGCCGTTGGAAGTGAATGGGGTCTTTGGAGAGGTAAAAGTACAAAATATATTCACCCGTCTCAACGTCCCTCCAAATCTTAGTGCATTGTAGTATCAAGCATAGGGCCCAAACTACTGAGAGGTCATGTAAACTAAGAATTGATGAGGGAGTAAGTTTACAAAGTTGTGTAACTATCACTAAAACTCAAATTTAGGTAGAACCTTTCTATTTCCCCAGATAGAGCTCTCAGGCCCCTTTAAAGACAATCTCTGCTCCTGCCCTCAGTTCCAGATAATCACTGATCTGTATTCTATCTCTCAAATTTTTATTTTTTAGGTATTTCAAATGGAATAATAGAAAATAGGTCTTTTGCACCTGGTTTCTTTGATTTAGCATAATGTTTTTGAGGTTCATTTATATTGTAGCATCTATCATCGATAGACAATGATATTTCATTGTCTCAATGGGCCACATTTTATTTATACATTCACTAGTTCATGGGCAGTTGGGTTTCTTATACTTTCTGGTTAATATGAATAATGCCACTAAGAACATGCACATTTAAATCTTTGTGTGGATATATGTTTCCATTTCTCTGGGTAGAGACAGAATAATTTCTTGATCAAACTATGGATTTTTGTCTCAAGAGCAGGATGTTGTTCTATAGACATCTTTGAAATTTTCTTTTTACGTGGGGCTATATTGAGACCTTGAGTTATATACCTAAAAATTAAAATACTAATGAGTATGTGAATATGAGAAGTGCTGCTAAAAGGCTGTTAAAATTTACTTGGCATCTGGTACAATTTACTGTCATTCACTGGTAACTACCTCCAGTCTTCCTGTCTGGAATAAAAATGACATATACATTATATTTACTACTCTGCTAATACCATCAAAAAGCCTAGCAATTGTCATTTCCAGACTGTCTGCTGTGAGGTGATGTAGCAATCTAATTCTTTAAAACCGTGTCCTTGAGTGTATCATTTTATCCCCTCCCTTTTTGTCCTTTTATGGTTGAAGGGCATTTCACATTTGAAAAACTAGGATTTAAATTGATTCTTAAAGCGACCAAGAGGAAAAAAGTTAAAACATTTCTAAATCCAGAAAAACATGCAGGATATTTTATTAATTTACCAGGGAATTTAAGAGATTAGAAAAATTTCCCCTTGATCTGCTCTGTTTCGTTACCTCATACACTGCAGAGCAAGGTAGAGCCTAACTCTACATTTGCACATTTTTGATAGTATGGAGAGGGAAACAGTTTTCTGATGAATGTTAAAATAATATTAGCAGCATTTCTCAGGATATTTCTGCTAAATTAGTAGCAATTTATTAAAATTCAGAATATGGTATTCATTCAGTCATCACTAAACTAGCCTTTTATTATTTCCAAAGACATTTATGTAGAATCTTCAATGTGTAAGGCACTAAGCTAGGTACTTAGATGACAAACGTGAACAGCAGTCTAAATTGTACATGGTAAAGAAGCTATTTAGCAGATGATTTTGCCAACTAATTTAAAGAAACTTAATTTGCCTTAGGAGAATAAATTTGCAACTTTTGGTTACTTGATTTAAAGATCTTTGGGGCTTCCCTTTGCTTCTTTGGTGGAATAACTTGGTGGACATTTTTCCTGAATAACCTGTCAGTTTGGTATTTAGCAGCTTCTAAGACCAGGAAAACCATGCTCAAGAACAAGAAGAATCATTCTCTAAGGTGAAAGTTCCAAAACCTCCAAGATGAGCTCTTTTGAACCTGGATGACAAATTTTTTTTTTCTCTAAAGATTTTATTTATTCATGAGAGACACACACGGAGAGAGGTGGAGACATTGGGAAAGGGAGAAGCAGGCTCCCCATGAGGAGCCTGATGCGGAACTCGATCCCAGGATCCCTGGACCATGACCTGAGCTGAAGGCAGATGCTAAACCACTATGCCACCCAGGTGTCCCTCTTGTTGAAACCTAAGGAGAAAGATATAAATATTGCTCAAAAATAAAAATATGAGCTTAGTTACAAGCACTTCATACAGAATAAAAAATATTGTGCTGTGTCCTACACATTTAAAATTTTTAACATTGTTGATATTGTGTTAGATGTTTAGTGTTTGCTTCAGTTGAATGTGACATGATAGATCTTTAGTTAAAAATGGCTACTTGCTTGGGTACCAGATTCCCAGATGAAGCATTATTTAATTGTTAAATTCAGACTTTCCTGAATCACAACAAGCACACTTCAGGTGACAACTATGGAGTGAAATTTCTTTTTTTTTATATAAATTAATTTTTATTGGTGTTCAATTTACCAACATACAGAATAACACCCAGTGCTCATCCCGTCAAGTGTCCCCCTCAGTGCCCGTCACCCATTCACCCCCACCCCCCGCCCTCCTCCCCCTCCACCACCCCTAGTTCATTTCCCAGAGTTAGGAGTCTTTATGTTCTGTCTCCCTTTCTGATATTTCTCACACATTTCTTCTCCCTTCCCTTATATTCCCTTTCACTCTTATTCATATTCCCCAAATGAATGAGAACATACACTGTTTGTCCTTCTCCGGTTACTGTGGCCAAGTTCAAAAAGGGTGTTGCCTGAGTTCTCCTCTGGGATTTTGATGGAATCTTGTCTCACATTTAGATCTTTCATCTATTTTGAGTTTATCTTTGTGTATGGTGCAAGAGAGTGGTCCAGTTTCATTCTTCTGCATGTGGATGTCCAATTTTCCCAGCACCATTTATTGAAGAGACTGTCTTTCTTCCAGTGGATCGTCTTTCCTCCTTTATCGTATATTAGTTGACCATAAAGTTCAGGGTCCACTTCTGGGTTCTCTGTTCTGTTCCATTGATCTATATGTCTGTTTTTGTGCCAGTACCACACTGTCTTGATTTCTTACAAATTAGAGAAAATGCTAGTCTAAGTGTTGAGAAGAAAGCCTAGAAACAAATGATGCTATCATCTAAGAGAAAACCCATTTTCAAAATAGGTGTATATCAAGTTACACTTCAGACTTACCGAATTCTGATTTAAAGGGGTATGGAGTTGTCCAGGGACCTTATAAAGACAATCTTACCATAGTACAGTATCTATATTTTCCAAAGTGTGGACATTTATAATCCTGGTTGAGCCACACCAAGATCACTCCTGTTTTTTCTGACTTTTCTTATATAATATTAGCAAATATTGAGTTCCATATTGTGGTACTGTGATTTATAATAAGAAATATTATTTGGTTTTTGTCCCTGTTCCTGGCACAAAACTTCTAAACCCTTGGAATTTCCTAAGTGATAAGAGTGATAAAGATGTCTTGATAAAAAGTGTCTTGATACCAGAACAAGCTCCTTTCAACCACACCTGTGTTTAGGCTAAATAGGTGTTTGGAATGCACCTAAAGATAGGGACTGGTTGCCCAGGGGCTTGATTAGGGGATTGGAACTTCCATTCCCACCTCCTTGACCTCCTTGGAGGGGAGAGGGGCTGGAGCTTGAATCAATCTCCAATGGCCAGTGATTTAATCAATCATGCCTATGTAATGAAACCTTTATAAAAACCCCAAAGGTTAGGGTTTGGAGAGCTTCCAGGTTGGTGTACAAGTGGAGATTCAGGGAGAATGGCCTGCCCAGAGAACATGGAAGCTCTGAGGCCCTTCCCACTTACCCTGACCTATGCATCTCTTCCATCTGGGTGTTCCTGAGTTATATTCTTTTATAACAAACTAGTAATCCAATAAGTACAAAGTTTCTCTGAGTTCTGTGAGCCAGAACTAGCAAATTAATGGAACCCAAGGCAGGAGGCTATGGGAACCTTTGGTCTGTAGCCAGTTGGCCAGAAGCACAAGTGACAGCTTGGTGTAGGGGCAGTCTTGTGGGACTAAGCCCTTAACCTAGCCATTAGCACTAGAACCATATTGGGATCTGATGCTATCTCCAGGTAGATAGTCTCAGAATTGAGTTAAATTGTAGGACACCCAGATGGTGTCATAGAAAATTGCTTGATGGTGTCAACAACACACATCTACACTGCACACACATGCACATACAGACCCCCTAGAAACATCAATGAATGCCAAATTAGTAAGTGCACTTTAAAGATTCCTTGTCAGTTTAGCTTTTAAATAGAAAAACTGCATTTGGTATTGAAACATTAAAATGGAAATAGAGCTATGTTCATGGTCTGCTGGGATTAGGATCAGAGAGATCTAAATTCCATAAATATACCTCTACAACTGCAGGCCCACTGGAGGAAGTGGGGCTTTTGAATACCAAAGGAAACAGGCCCTAAGGAACACTCAGCCTCCTGTTTTCTCCTGGTGCTATGCATATGCTGATGGTGGCCAGGTGGAGGATTTGGCTAGCCCAACTAATTGCTTCTATCTGGAGGAATAAGCAAATAGTGCCGTAATAGTGCACTACCCCTAGATACAAATTAAACAGCACTAAAGTGCACTTAGAAGAAATTAACAAAGCTCCAGAATGGAAAGTGACTTTAAAAAATTCATTCTCTTTTTATTTCAATTTTACGATTAATGGGAAATGAATAAATGAAAAGAACAAGGAGAGAGAGGCAATAGTAAAGGATTATTATCACAACACAAAGCTTTTATAGATATTATGTTTGAATGGGATGAATAAAGGAGATGGAATTTTAATCATTTTCCTAGTTTTAAAGATTACTATTACTTCAAAAAATTATTATTTTGGAAATCCTCAGGCTAAGCCAATGTACTTTGTATTTCAAACTACAGAAATCACAAAATTTCATTTATTCTAACAGAAACAATGGTATAGCTGTTCTCTCTCCAGGTGGATGTGAATTTTCTTTATGTTACATCAAGGCAGATGATACAGTCCTAGGCACAATAAGAGCTGCTTGAAATTAAAATCATACTTCTGCCAACTTTGATGTGTGAAAAATGGCATAGCGTTTGCATGCCATTGGTATACATTTCACCAAATATAAGGGGAACAAAATAGATTTCTATACAAGTAAAAGGCATTCCACATTATACTAAATTTAGCTCTGCTTCCTTTTCATAGTTTGAATATATTATGTCAGTTGAATGGATCAGCTGAAGACTATCATATTATTATTATTTTTAAAAATATATTTATTTATTTGACACAGATGGAGAGGGAGTGAGCACAAGCAAGGGGAGAGGCAGGCCAGGGGAATGGGAGAAGCAGGCTCCCTGGTGAACAAAAAGCCCAATGTGGGACTATATTCCAGGACCCTGGGATCATGACCTGAGATGAGGGCAGATGCTTAACTGAGCCACCCAGGCGCACCCACCATATTATTTATTGAGAACTTACTCTGTGCCAGGCTCAGAACTAACACTTTAATGTGGATTGCTTATACTGTTACTCATAATTGCTCTTTGAATTGCTCCTATATTACATTTGAAGAAACTGGGACTTAGGAAAAAGTAACTGCTTAAGGTCACACAGTTGGTCAGGAGCCAAGATTTGAATCAGAGACATCATGTTTATTTGTACTTGAAACAACAAGCAGGGATACTTATGTAGTCTGGGAAGGAATGAGTCATATGAGAAGGAAGCATGCAAATTTAGTTGTGACTTTGACACAGATGCTTCTCCCTCCCTCCTGATTGGCTCTTCTTCATGAGGAATTATGAACAAAATAATGCAAAAAGCTTCATGTCAGAGCATTGAAGTAATTGGAATAGTTCTCATTTTCTTTGGCTAGACGACATGGTATTAAGTGCTTTTCACCAATTGGCATCCTTATGAATTATTGTTATTTTTTTCAGTGTTCTACCCAGGCGGCTGGTTTTTGTTGTTGTTGTTGTTGTTATTGTTGCAAAATTAGTTCAGATGGTCTTACACAAAATTACATGAAATGCTATTACATGTGCTTTATTGAAATGAAATATTTAACATTTAATGAATTCCCCTGTCTCATTGGTAAGTCTAATCTATTCAGTACAATTTTAAAATAAATTTCATTCATGAGCCTCTTGTTTTCCTATTGTTTCCATATTTATTCAGTATTTTATTTTTTTAACTACTTATTGGGTGACTTAATGGTTTTCTGGATTACTCAGAAGTGGTCCAGAACGCCAACCAGAAAATTCAGTGGCCTCTAAGAGAATAATCATATAAGATGCTTCTAGAATATTATTTGAGGAGGAGGGTAGTAATTGTGTGTGTGAAGTATGCTTATATTTTTGAGTGCCAGTCTATGGTTGTGCATTTGAGTGTGTGGATAATAATTTTAAGTGTTTGAGCTTCCTTACAGTCTTTTTGACTGTCCAGAAATATTTTTATTCTTGCTAGTATTAATTTCTATTATGATATTGGAGTAACTAATGAAACCTTAATATCTATAGGAAGGATTTGATATTTAAGTGATGAAAATCATGCCTGTAAATTTTCTACTTTGGAGATTAGATAACTTTATTGATTCTATATTGACTAAAGTGAACAAACAATTGCCCATTTTCATTCTAAGCTGTGGAAGTTGCTTTCTTTCTTTTACTTATGATGAAGAGGTCTGGCCTGGAGCAAGCTGCATCCATCTTATATTTTGGCTGCATGTCATGGTACATTTCCCCTTTTGCCCAAACTTTATCTATTTGCCATGACCAGACTAATTCAAGGGCCTGCTCCTGATGATCATGTACTGAGTATACTAAGAAGTGGATTATGAAAAGTGAGAGAAGAAAATGAAATGAAGGAAGAGAATGGGATGAGGGAGTAAGGACAGATAAATACAGACAAGAAGTAGAAACTGCAGAAAAAGGGCACAGAGGAGGAGAATAAGAGATTGAGGACAAGTTGGGGGAAAGGGAGAGGAATGGAAAGAAACAGAGAAGGCTCTTCTTCCTGTACCTTTCTTCTTTTTTTTTTTTTTTTTTTAGATTTTATTTATTTATTCTTGAGAGACACAGAGAGAGGCAGAGACACAGAGGAGAAGCAGGCTCCATCCAGGAAGCCCGATGTGGGACTCGATCCTGGGACTCCAGGATCATGCCCTGGGCTGTAGGCAGGCACTAAACCGCTGAGCCACCCAGAGATCCCCCTTTCTTCTAAGGCAAGATTCTCACCCTGAGATCCATGGAGAAAACTCAATGGCACCATGAGTTAGGATTTGAAAAAATTACATCCTCATTTTCTCTTACTTCTAACAATTTGACATTTCCCTCTACTGTGAATATAGGCCATAAATCACTGTAGTATTAGCAGCATCATTAATGGCATTGTCTTTCATAGAAATAAATATTTTCATATCATGATGGAATTATCAGAGATATCTTAAAGTATTATATTCTTAACTACTTTGAAATTACAGTAGTTACTAGATTTGCCACTAGATCTTCTTTTGTACTGTTTTAATAAAAAAGCGCATATACTACATCATACATTTGTTTTTATTTTTATTTCCTTATTTTTTATTTTTAAAAGATTTTATTTATTTATTCATGAGAGACCGAGAGAGAGAGACGCAGAGACACAGCAGAGGGAGAAGCAGGCTCTATGCAGGGAACCCGATGCGGGACTCGATCCCAGGTCTCCAGGATTAGGCCCTGGGCTGAAGGCGGTGCTAAACTGCTGAGCCACCCGGGCTGCCCCATACATTTGTTTTTAGATATTTTATAACTGTAGTTCGATATAATCAGTTTCCTTTTCAATCCTATGAATTTTATGTATTTAGAGAATATTATTCTGAGAAAGGTTCTTTAGGCATCACTAGATACTGAGGGGATCTGTGGTACAAAAAAAGTTAAGAACCTCTGCTGGACAGCAGAGCTTCCCACAGGAATAATTTACGTTGTGCCCAAGGTATTTCTTTATGCTCTCAGTCTCCATCCAGCGTGGCAGGACCTCAAACAGCCTTGTCTGTACAAACATTAATTTTAGTATACTGTGATATGAGAAAGGTTGGAAGGCACTGATCTAAATTACTAGTGATTTCACTCTTTCTTTTTGGTAAAGGTTTTATTTATTTATTCATGAGAGACACAGAGAGAGAGAGGCAGAGACACAGGCAGAGGGAGAAGCAGGCTCCATGCAGGGAGCCTGATGTGGGACTTGATCCCAGGTCTCCAGGATCACTCCCTGGACTGAAGGTGGCGCTAAATCGCTGAGCCACCCCGGCTGCCCTGATTTCATTCTTTTAACTGGTCCTTCAAAGCCATCTCACTTGTTCAAATTATATCATACATGGTGCTGGTGTGGGTGACTGTTGAGCACAGATGGCCAATTATCAATGTAATCTGTGTATCTCATAGAGCATGACGCTAACAGTGTCTTGAAACATAGGTGGCTATAAAAGAAGTAATTTCTTATTGTTCAATACTTTTTGTGAGAGGTTTGACTGGTGACTTTGTCTTCATGTAGTTATTTTCCCTCTTTTTATGTAATATGTAAGGTCAAGTTGTAAGAAATCCATAGTCAGGCTCCAGATGTCATTTGGCTGTCTCTAGTCTAGAATATGTTTGCAGAAGATGCCTCCTCAGTTTTTGAATAATGAAATTATTAGAAGAAAAGGCATTGTAGTTGATTGGATTGTTGGGTTTATGCACTCCTGAAGTTTTCTCTGTATCACTTGGTGTCTGAGTCCCCAACTTTGCAGTAAAAGGCTTTAAAGAAAAGGGAATCTTTTCCTTTAACCAACAATGATAGTCCAAGGACTCTACTGAAAGTGTCACACTCAGATGAGCAGTACTGAAGTATAGAACAAGATCACTAACTGGCCATCGATGACATATCTAGTTTCTCGGTATCTAGGAGACTGAAAATCATTTGGTTTTCTTTATCTAGGCCACAGCTGTCTTGGGCCTGATTCCAATCATTTTGATCTGGTGAGGATTCTTGTTGGCAACATAAATGCAGTTGAAGAGGGGCTGTAATGACATGGTAGTGACAGCTGAAATGCATTTCCTCATTTTGATCTACGTGAATGTTCTCAGTAGTATTGCTGGAGACCATATGCTTATTCCTCTCACACGTCTAGGAGAAGATTTTCTTTTAAAGGAACCAAAAAGGTATTTTTTTCTTCATTAAACTCTGGACAAAGAGCAATTGTGAGCCAGTGTTGGTTAATCCATCATATTATAAAGTATGAAAACCAATAAATAGAAAAATGCAAAGTACCCCTTTGTGCCTCCCCTCCCCCACTTCCAAAGAATTCATTCATCAGGAGAGGCAGCATCACAGCAGATTTGTTAGCCTAATTATGATGTATTTTCTTTTAACTAGTTTGTATGCAATAATTGATCAAAAGTCTTCGTAACAGGCTTCCCGGAGCAATTCATTAGTTCAGTAAAACAATGTGAATAATAGTTGGAACACACTGGCTTCATAATCATTTTGTTAGAGAAAAAAAAAACCGCAGCAGCTGTAGTTCAGTGTAGATGGCCATCAGAAACAGTTGATTTATCAAAATGAATTGATCTTGGCAGTTTCCATTCTGGGGTTTAGATAGAGCAACACAATTAGAGTTCAGTGCTGCTCACATAGCCAGAACAAAGTAATGTTGGCTCATTTTCCACTAACATTATGGGTTATACCATAGATAGAAAATTCAGAATTTACCCAGCTGTACAGATTAAGTCACAGAACTAACTGATCAATAAATGGAGTAAAAGCATTTCCTCTTCTCCCTCCATAGGAAAATAACAAGTCAATACCATCCTTTAAACCTGGACCTGCTATCTTATCCTAAAGCACAGAGCATCAGTAGTAATATAAGAAAGTCTTGTATATCAGGAAAACAATGAACCTAGAAAGTTAAAGCTGAACTTGCATAATTACTCCTCATAACATTCCTCCCACCCCATCCCCTGCCCTGGAAATCGATTATTGCTCTGACCCTCCATAGGATAGGGTTGTACTTTGGGAAACTCTCAATTAGTGCATATAATCCTGATTTTTAACCATAGATCATAGCCCTGCACAGTGCATGCATCCATAACTTCTGTCCTTTTCCAATACACATCTCTCTTCTTAAAAACTATGGCTTGATTCATTTGGTTTAGCAGCTGCCTCCTTATAGCACTTGCCTCCCAGATACACAGATTACATTGATAACCGGCCATCTGTGCTCGACAGTCACCCACACCAGCTCCAAATCTTTTTGGCTTCTATTTCCAAGCTGTCAGTGGGATACTTGACCCTCAGGTACTGGGAAGCAGTCAGAGATGCAAAGAGCTTTGGATTGCACACAAGGGATGCAGAGCTGAATGACTGCGCGCAAGTGGCCTCTTTGGGAGTGTAACACTCCTCCCCCCTTATTAAATGCAGATAGATTCAGCAAATAACATCAAACTTATTTTCATATTACCTACATTGTCTTGCCTGAGAGAAAGCAGATTTTCCAGGCCAATGCTCATTTTTTGTTGCCACTAAGCTTTTAAGATCCAAATCAGGCTCTCACTCATACTGCCAGGAAGAATGCTCAGCTGAATATATTATCTGTTTCCAACATTTCCTTATTCTGGAGACTATGTGGTCTGCCTAACTATGTTGCCATGGGTGCCAAGTCGGTTCTGTGGGGACCAGCTGGGGAACTTAGCAGAGAGGCAGTGAACTTGCTCACATGCTAGGAAAGTCGTGATCACAGGGCTAAGGGAAACCAAATTCCCACATCCCATAGTGGCTTATTGCTGATGGCAGGAGTGAAAGGGCCATGCTTGGACGAAGAGGATGGTGTGACTGAAAAGAATTTCTTAAAGGTCCAAATCTGTTCAGTAGCCTGAGGCCCTGCCTTGACATCCATTCTATTCCAGGTTAAGCAGCATTAACTCCCAAGAGCTGCCAGGTTCTTATGATCAACTGTATTCATGAACCACAGTACAGTGGAAAGAAGTTAGTATCTGGGATAACAGAGTAAAGACTAGAGATTTGATTTGTACACTTTTACTTCGTTTTCTGTGAGAACTAGCCATTATTGTACCTTTCATTGTGCAAAAGGCAGACCGATTAAACAAATGATTATAAGGGCTAAGAACCTAGGATTGGGATCATAGCTTGCCTCCAGAGCTAATCAACCTCCTTTTTGTCCATGTTCTTAGGATGAAGGACCCAGGGAATGATGATTACTGAGCAAGGATGAGTTCCTCTCCTTAAAGGTCTTTAGATCATATGATTTCATGGTATTTTCAGCATTAACTAGTAGCTCTTGTTCCTGATTGATTGCCTCTACTCAAGCCCTTCCCCCAGATTAAAATGTCCTCATGGATCTTGTTTTCCATATATTTAAGGTCATCAGTAATGTCCATCAGAGGAAGGCCAGAGGGGGACAGCGTGGCTTGGGGACAGAGCATTGAGTTGGGGGCAAGGCATAGTGGGTAACTGTGTGATGTTGGACAAGGCACTTAACTTTTCTGAACACAGTGCATTACTCTGAAAAGTGAGAGGGTTCCTTTGACAATAAGATTCTATTGTGACCCTTAGACAGAAAAATCAAACGATGTCGGAAGCTTCCAAGCACATACACAGGTCTACATTAGTATTTGTAAATAGAAACTACCCATGTCAGCACCAACAAGGTATAAATAGAAAATTAGTTTATCTTGGCACATACTTACAAAGTCAGTTTACTTCCTTCCATCCCCTCTCCTGTTCTATTTCAGTTTATAGTTTTGCTGTTCCTCAGGGATTTTGAGGATGTCATTTAATATTAGCAAGAATAGGACATAGTTGGCCATTTTGTGGCATAGTTGTCTTTAGCGGTTTATGAGAAGCACATCGTCGCCAGTTTGTGCTTATATTGTTGCATTCTCACTGGTGCCCAGGGCTTCTCACCTCTTCAGTTGCCTTCTCCCCAGAGCCTGATGTCAGAGGCAATACATGATTAAGTAGGCTCTGTCAGGAAAACTCGTGGTGACCCTAGAAACGCTATTTAACCTTTCCATGGATCAGCATCCAAATTGCAAAGCAAAAATGACAGAAGCTGCCTCTTTCACAAGGTCTAGGAGTTATGACTTAGAAAAGGATTGTAAAACACTCTGAAAATCCAAAGTGCTATGGTAACGTCTGGTGATGTTAATAATTCACCAGCTCACGCCTGGCAGCCATCACCAGACCCTTAAAGCCAGTTGCTTTGTGGAAGTCCAGGTCATTTCCTACTGGAAATGGCAAAGACATGAATGACAAAACCTTTGATTAGTGTTAGATGATTATTAACAGGAAACTGGATATTCTGAAGTTCCTGTGAGGTATATCAGCACTGTAAGAAAGTGTTTTTCCTAGGCTTACAATGAGGTCACAAAGACTGTTAGTGTGTGTGTGTGTGTGTGTGTGTGTTTTCACCTACACTAATTTCACAAAAGTCTCTTTATAATAAGGTGTGTTGTTTTTTTTAAGAGAAGAAAACAGATTTTGCGTAAGTCCTATGACAGCCACAATGAGGCTTTCTTATGTGTGAAAGACATTGACAATCAGCCCCACAGGGTTTATGTAATTTGAGAATATAGTTTTAAAAATCATATTACAGGTGACAGTACTTAAGATTAATACAGAGGCCATTTACCTTTTTATTACATGTTTTATTAGCACTTAGCTGGTTGATTTATGAAAGAAAAAATTGAATATAGTGTGTCAAAGGAGAAAGACTTGGCTGTAAAAATTAATATGAGAAGGTGACACTACACTTCTCAGTGTTAGGAGAGAAAATTGTGGAAAGTTCTCTGCAGAGTGTAGCTGATCATCTGGGAGGCGATCTTCCAGGAGAGGCTACCTAAAGAAGAATTAAGAGAGGACTCCTTTGGGAGGGTGCGGATTGGGGGAAGGCTGAAAAGAGCATTTATAATGGGATGTGGGGGAAAATGCCAGACCAGTTTAGGCAGAGGGAACAGCATATGCAAAGGCCTCAGACAAGAAAGAGGTTGTCATGTTCCAGGAGCTAGTCGAATAGCCTGGCTGGGGCATTATCGACAGGGTGGAGCATGGCAATGTGGAGTTTAAGAGATACACAGGTAAGGAATTTTTACAAAATAGTTTGTAAAGTAAAACTTTAGTTTACTTGTTCACAAATCAAGTTATTGCATCTATAATGAAATTGTCTTCATAAACTTTAGCACAGTTATTCCATTTCTACGGATTCTAACGACATGATTTTATATATATATATATATACACAGACACACACACACATACATACACACACACGTATGTAGCATTTTATATCCAAGGATGTTTACTATGGTGTTGCTAACTTATTTTTTTCAATAACGCTCAGTTTCTATGGCTTTATTCTTTATCCAGCTTTCTTTTCTTTTTTTTTTTTTTAAGATTTTTATTTATTCAGACACAGACAGAGGGAGAAGCAGGCTCCTCAAAGGGAGAGCCCTTTCGTTCTTTTTCTACTTTTTTACCTTTCAATATTTGTGTGTCTTTAAAAATTCTAAATAATTCTAAAAAATTCTAAATAATTCTAAAAAATTCTAATAGTACATCTATCCTCCTCTGAGTCAATATCAATCCTTAACTCTGAAATCTCCCCCTTATTTTCTTTGTCTATATTGAAGTCCCCTTGTTTTAAAATCATTTCTGCTTTAGGTTCCAAACATTAATTCACTATAAGCTTTGCCTATTTTACTTTTTAACATTTCAGTTTTTAAAAAGACATATATATATATATATATATTTGGAGGAGTGCATGCATGTGCACAAGCATGGGAGGGAAGAGCAGAGGGAGAAAGAGGGAGAGAGAATCCCAAGTGGACTCCACGCTGAGTGCCACATGGGGCCAGATCTCACGACCCTGAGATCATGACATGAGCTAAAACAAGAGTCAGATGTTTAACTGACTGTGCCACCCAGGCACCCCTAACATTTCAATTTTTTAAGTAAGAAACAATTTCAAACCTAGGGAAAACTTGTAAGCATAGGATAAAGAACTTTTTTTTCTGATACATTTAAGAGTAAGTGATGCCCTACACTTAACGATTATTTCAGTGTATGATTCTTACAAACAATGAGTTTCTTCTCCATAACCACAAGGAACATCAAGATCAGGAACATAGATCCATTACTACTATCTAATCAGACTCCATTCCAGTTTTGCCAGTTATCTCAGTAATGCCCTTTGTAGCAAAGGATGGACATGGAATCACGCACTGCATATAGTTTTCAGATCTCTTTAGTTTCCTTGAGTCTGAAACATTCCCCAGTCTTCTTGACTTTCATGTTGAAGCTTTTGAAGATTCTAGCCCAGTTATTTTGCGTAATGTTCTTCAGTTTTTATCTTGGCTTGACTTAATTATCTATTTTGATAGGAGTATCACAGAAGTCATACCATATTCTTATTGCATCCTATCTGGTGGCATATGCTTTTGATTTGTCTCATTATTGGTGATCATAATCATGATTAAGGTGGCATTTATCAGGATTTTCTACTGTAAAGGTACCCTTTATCTCTTTGTAATTAATAAAGATTTTGTGGAAAAATACTTTGAAACTATATAAACATACTTTTGTTTATTAAACTTTCACCAAGTAGCTTTAACCATTGATGTTTCTTGAATTAATTATTATCTGATTGTTATGAAACTATGATTTGCCGATTTGTTTATTCTATGTCCATTTATTCATTGGAAGTCTACTGTAAGGAAGAGTTTTCTTTTTTCCACATTTACATATTCTCTTATTTATATCAGCATGGACTCATGAATTCTTATTTTATTCAATGGATTATAATCTCCTACAATAATTATTTATTTTGATATTCAAATTGTCCAAAGTTTAGCTAGGAGTTCCTTTCCACTGGTGTCTGTGTCTTTGATATTTCCTCATGATTCTTTGAGCATTTTCTTACTTTCTGTCCTGAAGATGTTCTAGGCTCACCTTATACTTTCTTTGCTGCAGCTCTTGTAGCAGCTATTTTTCTAAGGAACCCTGGTTCCTTTCAGTGGGGAGTGGTTGTTTAAAAACTAAGATCTGAGTGTTAAGTGTAATCATTACCATTATTCCCAAGTTCTCTCTCATTCTCTCTCTCTTTCTTCTCATATACGTAATATATATATATATATTTCTATATTTACTTACCAAACTGTCTAAATTGACACAATGAGTGTCACTGATACCTTCATTTCCAATACATTTTGTTTTTTCTCTTTCCATATTTACCACTACATTCTCCAACAGTGAGGAAACCGACTCCCGTTATCATCAATGTTCTTATTTATTGCACCAGTCTTACCTTTATCGTAGCCCATTTCACATTGCAGCTGTGCCTCCCACTCGGTGACCTTGCACAGGCATCCATTTTGCTCAGCTGAACTTAATGACTTTTGAATTGAAATATTAAAGTTTTATTTTAAGATTACATTGAGCATATATTTTTATTCCTCGAATCTCTTTAAAAAAGATCTCTTTAAAAAATCTCTGTGTGTGTGTGCATATGTATGTGCAGATAGTTTGTTTTGAAGAAGTGGTTCTTAGGAAAGTTTGTTTTGAAGAAGTGGTTCTTAGGAAAGGGCACTGCGAGACCAACAGACAAGGCAGGCAGGTCGATCAGAATGCATGATTTTCTGTTCTTGACAGAGTTTCTGTTGTTTTCTCTATTTCTTTGATCATTTGAAACCTTTCATATTTATTTGCAAGTTGCCTTTGGACTGCTCTATTGTCTTCCATTCCTAGGGTTCAAATGATCCCATTAGTTGCATCCACCTACTCTGCTTCAGTGTGGCTCATTTCTGTGTAGGGCTTATAATTTTTCCTGTCAGTAATTCTTCAGTAGGGGTTGTTTACACCGAAGTTCCAGTGTCTTGGGTTGTGGAATTGTGCCTGTGGAGTCATTCCTTATGGAATGATCTTGTGTTTGTCGCTTCTAAGAATTTATGAGTTTAGGTTTGGACAAACTATCTTAATTATTTCTCATGTTGAGATTTCCATACCCAGAGAATATGACCCTTATACCCATAAGGGGCCCCCCTTTGGTGTTCTGCTTTCCTCTAAGTGATTCTTTTTCAACCTTATTGTACATGCATGACCAGCTTCCTTGTAGTTTTCTGAGACTGGCAAACAGAACTTGTAGAATAGAAAGCACAGCATTTTAGGGATTCTGGTTTTATGCAAAGTTTAGTTTTGACTCTTATGGGTATGACTTTTCTTTTTCCATCTCCTAACATGTTAAATCCCAGCCTCCAGCCCCTCTGGCCTGTATCTGATTCTAATACCCCTTGTGAATGATTTAGTCTCCTCTTGATAACTTACAACTTTTAGTTTTTGCTTTGGTTCTGGCACCTAGGAATTTCCCTGTCTTGTGTACTAGGTTATATATTAAAATAGTTTTTCATTTTGTTTTTTGTTTTTTTGTTATGTAATAGTGCACATTTTAATATTTTGACCAGGGAAGTCTGTATTGTTTCTAGAAATGAAAAGTTATAAATGGCTAAAATATTTAACAGTAGTGGAGTGCTGAAATAAATTATAATGTAAGATGGAATAATGTGTAACTATTACAAATAATGTAATTGAAATATAATAAAGTAGTTAGGGAATGCTTATAGTATAATACTAGGAAGCATGATATGAAATTATAAGATGTTAATTATGTAAAACAATAGAAATAACATGTGAGAAAAATATCTATAAGAACATGCTAGAATGCTAAGAGTAATGCTCTAGTTTGTGGGATTATTATTGAATTAACTCTGTTTTCTCTATGGTAACAGAAAAATAACCTTGGCAAACATTCCTAAAAATTCCATAGAATTCCTCAAATAATAACAATTTAAATGGTATTTTATGACTCTAATATTAGCTAATTATCTGGATATTGGTTGAAATAAAGTACTTTGATGTTGAGGACTAGTGAAAACTAAGCAATTAAAATTGTGATTTGAGAACTAACTGATCTTATTCTTTCAGTTTTTATATTACTTTAAAAATAAATAATGGAAGAAATACAAAAATATTCAAGGACTGTGAAGACATTATATCTTGACTGGCTATACCTTGAAGTAAAAATGGTTTATAGGAGGTTTAATTGTATAGTTTTCCCTACATTTGGGATTGAATAAAGAGTTTTGAAAATGAAGAAAGTACTTTGGTTTCAGACCAATTGTAAACATTCACAGAGGAATTTTACCATTTGTATTTGAATTGAATATTCATAATAAATGACCTCCATATGATTATCTAGATTAAGTTTAAATAAAATTCTATAAGTTAGGCAATCTTTTGTTTTCCTTAGTGCCCCAAGGAATAAAATTTGAATTTTATACTCATTAAATTAAGAAGTACTACTTATCAGTTCATGGAATAGCATATATATTTGTATTCAAGTAGATTTTTATAGTTACTAATAAAAATAATGCATTTTAAAATCTGGCTGTGTATATAATTAAAAGCTGAGTAACTGTGTCCTATGGGTGATTTCATCTTAGAGTACACTGAAGTAAATGCAGTTTTTAGTTGTACAGCTTTAAGAAAAATAACCAAAATGAACTAAACCAAAATATGCATCTGCATGTATCTCCAATACATACTTTATAATAAAGTAGTTGTTTTACACTTTACCATCATTAGAGTGTTTAATGTATTTATTTATCTGTAACTCTTTACCCTATTATTTTGCTTGGAAATGCTCACAACTGTTAAGTCATACTTCTAATTGTCGTGTTCTTTTGAATTGACTACATCTCCATAATCATTTGAGACTGGTTTTCCAATGATTTTTTTTCTTCTGTTTCAAATGATTATTCTCATCAACATTTCTTCCATCTTCATTGTTGTTGTTTCATAGTCTCTTTTGGTACTTCCCATCCTTTTTCATACATGGAAAATGGTAGTATTTTTATATACTTGGGGTAAACTAGCATGGCCACTTGATCCCCTGAGGCTGAGGGGCCACTATCTCAGATCACCTGTCCCCTGCTGGCACACTTGTATCCTTGGAAGTGGCATGCCGGTTGGGAAGTCTTGCAGGATCCTATCTTGTCTCTATTTCATTAGGATTTCATCTACAGGGACTGAAATTCTCATATGCTTCAACTATTTCTGCTCTTATTAAAACTTTTGAGTGAGTGAACCAACACTTAAAAATGTGTAAAGTTATTTAAGTACTGAAATCCTCAAATGCATATAGCTCTTAAGAATGGTCACCACCTTAGGCAGCCTGGGTGGCTCAGCGGTTTAGCGCCACCTTCAGCCCAAGGTGTAATCCTGGAAACCCGGGATTGAGTCCCACGTCAGGTTCCCTGCATGGACCCTGCTTCTCCCTCTGCCTGTGTCTCTGCCTCTCTCTCTGTGTGTGTCTTATGAATAAATAAAATCTTTTTTTGTTTGTTTGTTTTTTTAAAGAATTATCACCACCTCTATATCATTGGTCTTCATCCATGTTGATAAGTGAATGGGTATGGTTTTCTTGGGTGTTTGTGGGTGAGTTGTCTCAAGTGTTTAGGGGAAAAGTGTTGTCAACTGAATCTTGAAATCTTTAGGAAATTTACAATAAACATACAAACATATTAGATGGTAGTTTTATATGATTACATCCTACCCTCCTCTTTTCTTACTCTCCTCCCTTCCCTCCTCTTCCCTTCCTTTCCTCTTTCTCTTCTTAAATCTAGTCCTTTGAGCAATTTAAGGTTATGAAGAATTTATCACTTATCTTTTGAATTTTATCTTACAGTATGGAAGTTAATTAATTAATAGATTTTATTTTTTTTAGTTTTTAAGAGTTAATTTATTTATTTTAAAGAAAGAATTGTATCCAGGAACAATTCCCTGGAGAAAATAGTCTCAATACCATATTATTTGAGAAAGGGATGCTATTCTCTAATTTCAAATTTGTGTGAAATAAAGAGAAAAGGTTCTTTCAAGGGGAGGCAGGAAAAAGTAAATACTTACTGAGCAACCCACATTATGCTAAGCACTACCTTAGCCTTTCTTGGCTATTCACATTATTACATAATATAAATTGTTATATGCAAATTACACTTTCTATTTTTATTTTTGCTGCAAAAATGTAATTCATATCCAAGTACAATTATTATCTTTCTTTAGTTTCCTGGTGGAATGACCTCTTCCCTTCCTCTGTATGGTTCTTATTTATCTTTTTATATTTAAATGCTCTAGATCACCTATATTTTTTATATATTCTGCTAAATCTTGTTCTGAATAAACAATTATGGAAAAACAAAATGAGTATTGGGATAGAAGATTGTGAAAGTAACTTTGGACCAGGAATATTTTTACTTTTTTTTTTTAATATTTTATTTATTTTTATTTTTTTTTAAATTTTTATTTATGATAGTCACACAGAGAGAGAGAGAGAGGCAGAGACACAGGCAGAGGGAGAAGCAGGCTCCATGCACCGGGAGCCCGATGTGGGATTCGATCCCGGGTCTCCAGGATCGCGCCCTGGGCCAAAGGCAGGCGCCAAACCACTGCGCCACCCAGGGATCCCTATTTTTACTTTTTAATGAGAGTATAAAAAGTTACCAAAAAATCCAAAATTTACTCCTTTATCTTTCAAATCGAGAGTGATTTCTCCAGTTCCTTATATCTTAATCAAAATACCTACCAAATTTCCACTCCTGTGAGGTAATTTCACTTCATTTAGAGTGAACGTCTATGTTAGGTTTTGGCACTTTGAGCATTTCACAAACTCCAAGATCTGTGGGGGCATTTTCCTTTGAGGGAAAATATAGTAATTTATAAGAAATAATACTAGATACAATTTGTTAAAGGAAAAAAAATCTTAGAGAAGATCTCTGTTCCTTGGAATGTTTTTGTTCCATCTTAAGAACACCTGGGAAAACCCTGGCTGAAATAAGATCTTGGATAACAAAGTTTTTCTTTTTGAGTAAAGGCAATAAATTATAAATAGTGGACAGAACAATAGACTGACTGAGGCTCAAGAGAATAACCTGAGGTGTTTGGAAAGGTCATGAACTTTGGAGATAGAAAGAGACGGGTTAAAATCCCAAATTCCCAATTTACTGGCTACCTGGCTTCATGTAATTTCCATAACTATTGACTCCATTTTTCTTATCTATAAAAAGAAGAAATAATAGTTATTTGATTGGATCGTTCTGAGACATCAAGTACCTAATTACATGCCTGACATCTGGTAGGCTACCTATAAATAGTAGCTGTTATTATTAATATCAACAAAGCCCTGGTTCAAGTTCTGGTCTTGGTGCTATGTGATCTTGAGCAAATCATTTCGTTTCTCTAATGAAGTTCAGAATTTTTGGCCATATCTTCCTGGAGAAAATGTTATGTGATAAATTTTGATAATCCTGGTTCTATCTGGTACATCCATCTTGAGTAATAGGACCACCTTGAAAGAAGGTTGACTGTCTGAATTTGAATCTGAGCCTCATTTGACCTTGGGCAAATTGCTGGTTCACTTCTTGGGTCTCAATTTTCATATCTGTGTGACGAGAATAGCAGTAACACCTATCCCTTAAGATTGTTATAGGAATTATGTAAGTTAATGAATGAAAGTAGTTGGGACATTATAAATACTTTGTAAATATTAGGTATTAGTGATACTTGGGCCACTTTCAGAATAATATTAATGCTAGTATTGAAATACATCACAAAGCAATGTGGTATAGAGGAGAGGGTATGAACTTTGGCATGAGACTGAGTAAGGTTCAAGTTTTTACTGTTTCCCAGCCTTTTAGAGTTTCAGTCTTTTAAGTGGAAATACTATTATTCACCTCTTACTGCAGTCGTGAGAGTTAAGTAAATTCTTGATTTCTTGTCACAATGGTGAGAAACTTAGTAGGGGGTAATTCCATTTTCCTGGTACTGGAAAAGTGCAATGGGGATAGTAAATCAACTAGGAACTCATAGTGACAGAGGCTGTTTGTAACCCGGGTTTCTTTAAGCTCCTTAAGGCCACCCAGGGGTGGGCATTTTATTTTACCATTTTCTCAAGTTGAGGAACCAGGAAGATGCTCTCTTTTGAATCTCCCTTTTGACATTCTAGCTTGAAACAGAGAGCTATCCTTGATATTACTAACATTTACTGAGGGCATGGTACCTACCAAGTTCTTTACCACACATTACTTTGCTCTGCCTTTCCAATAACTCTGAGGTTGAGCCAGTATTTCTATTTGACAGATGATTAAATTGAAGCTTGGAGAGATGAAGTGACTTGCTTTAAGAGTACCCGACTCATAGGCAATTGAACAAAGACTTAAATGGCCCATTCCACTGCACCCAGAGTCCTCCCCATGAACCAAACATGAACCTCCCACTGAACCTGCAGGAAGACTATGTCCATCAGTTGAGCCTGCCAGCATAGAAAAATGGAACTCTTGCAATCCACTGTAGCCTGAAGTAGACAGATTTGCCCTGTAAACTTGGAATCAAGACAGCAGGTTTGCAGAGGCAGACCTTTGATCTGATAACATTTTTACCTTGACCTACTTAAATTTGTTCTCATGTGGTTCTGGAATAGATAGAACCAATGGCAAAATTGATCACCATGGGGGCTGCATGCCTCCATGGTAACCAGTGGCTGATGAGATAGTGGAAGTAAATGTTATAAATTCCTGATTTATATAGTCAGATGCCTCGGGTGTCTCTCCAGAACAATTCTATTAAGTTCTTGGTACTGCTTTCACATGGAAAACTTACATTTTGTGCATGTGTATTGGGTAATTGAGTGTTTAGCTGCTTAATCTGGATACTGACATTTTTATGTGTAATAGATATGACTGTCATGTTCAAGAAGAGTGATGCAATTTCAGAAAATGGATTTATGATAATAACAAATGGTAGACTCTTTTGGCTGTCCGCAGAGTATTGCAGATAGTTGAGTGGCAAAGAAAAAGTGTGACTTTCGATGGCTTATTATTGGTTGAGACATATTCTACAGAAATATTAGAGTAGAATAATTGGTGATATATCTTACGCATTACGATCTGCAGGTTCTTGAATACAGATTTGTGGTATTATTTCTTAATAAGAGTATAAGGTATAGTCATGTGTACTGAGACAGGCTTAATGAAGAACACATTTATGATATAGATTTACCTTGTGTAAATAAGTAACGGAAAGATAACAAGCAAATATATACACCTGGAGCTGTATTTTTACTTATTTCTGCTCTTTATTATTTCCTACCTTTTATTTGCTTTGGGTTTGTTACTCTTTTTTTTTTCTAAATTTTTGAATTGGGAGCATAGATTGTTGATTTGGTAGCTTCCTTTTTTACTAACATATGCATTTAGTACTACAAATTTCCCTTTTGACACTACCTGTATCTACTTGCATTGTTACTGAGTGAATTTTTTGCCTTCCTTTGAGACTTCCTCTTTGACCTATGGATTGTTGAGAAGTATCTTGTTTATTTTTCGAGTTTATGGAGATTTATTTGCCTGTTATCTTTCTGTTACTGATTTCTAGTATGATTGCACTGTGGTCAGAGAATACACCATATTGGTTTGATGACCGTGCCATCCCAGAATACCACAGTCTGGGTGGCTTAAACAACTGAAATGTATTCTCAAGCTACAGGTCCAACATCAAGGTTTTGGCAGGCTTAGAGGGATCTGCCCTTGGATTGCAGATGCTTACCTTCTCACTGTGTCCTCATATGGACTTTCCTCTGTGCACCACAACCCTGGCATCTCTTTTTCTTCTTATGAGGACACCAGTCATTTTGGATTAGGGTCCCACTCTTAATGACCTCATTTAACCTTAATTACCTCTTTAAAGTTCCTGTCTCCCGATACAGTCACAGTAGGGGTTAGGAGACACAATTCAATTCATAACATATAGTATATATGATTTCAATTCTTTTAAATTTATTGAGGTTTATTTTCTGGCCTAGGATATGGTCTATCTTGATATATATTCCATGAGCACTTGAAAATAATGTATTCTTTCTGCTCTCATTGGATGAAGTATTCTATAAATGTTTCTGAGTTCTATATCCTTACTGATTCTCTGCCTATTTTTTCTGTCAGTTGTTGAGGAAGAGGTGTTGGAGTCTCCAATTATAATTATGAACTTGCCTGTTTCTCCTTTCAGCTCTATAAGTTTTCACTTCACGTATTTTGCAGTTCTGTTGTTTGGTGTATACACATTTAGGATTGCTACATCCTCTAGGTGGATTTCTTTCTTTCTTTCTTTCTTTCTTTCTTTCTTTCTTTTTCTTTCTTTCTTTCTTTCTTTATCTTTTTTATTATATAATATTCTTCTCTTTCTCTGGTAATTTTCTTTCTTCTTTCTTTCTTTCTTTCTTTCTTTCTTTCTTTCTTTCTTTCTTTTCTTTCTTTCTTTTTTAGTGGGGAAAGAGAAAAGGGAGAGGGAGAGAGAGAATCTTATGCAAGCTTCATGTTCAGTGCATGAAGCCCAGTGAGAAGTTGGATCTCATGATCCTGAGATTGTGACCTGAGCCAAAACCAGGAGTTGAACGCTTAACTGTCACTCAGGCATCCCTGTTTCTGGTCATTTTCTCTGTTCTGAAGTCTACTTTATTTGATATTACATAGCCACCTTGCTTTCTTTTGATTAATGTTTAATGTTTATTAATGATATATCTTTTCTATCCTTTTGGTTTCCACTTGGTGATATCATTATATTTGAAGTGAGTTTTTTGTAGACAGCATATAGTTAGGTCATATTTTGAAAAACCACTCTGCTACTCTCTGTCTTTTCATTGATTTATTTAGATCATTTACATTTGTATTAGGCAGAAAATGTTCCCACAAAGATGTCCACATCCTAGTTTCCAGAACTTATTTACCTTACATGGCAAATATATTACCTTACAGAGGGCAGCCCCGGTGGTGCAGCGGTTTAGCGCTGCCTGGAGCCCAGGGCGTGATCCTGGAGACCCTGGACCGAGTTCCACGTCAGGCTCCCTGCATGGAGCCTGCTTCTCCCTCTGCTTGTATCTCTGCCTCTCTCTCTCTGTCTCTATGAATAAATAAATAAAATATTTTTTAAAAAATTTATATTACCTTACAGAGCTAAGGGGAATTAGGGTAGCAGATAGAATTAAGGCTGTTAATAAACTGACATTGACATGGAGATACCTGGATTATCTGGGTGGGCACAATGTAAGCATATAGGTCTTTAAAAGTGGGAGAGAAAGTCAGAAGAAGAGGTCAGAGTAAGGCAGTATGAGAAAGACTCTTATCTGTCTTTGCTGGTCTTGAAGATGGAGGAGGGAGCTACAAGCCAAGGAATGCAAAGACCCTCCAGAACCTGAAAAAGGCAAGGAAACAGATCCTATACAACCTTCATAAAAGAATGTGGACTTGCTGACCCCTAGATTTTAATTTAGGCCTAGTGAGACTTGGGTCAGATTTCTGACCTACAGAGCTGTAACATAATACATTTGTGTTATTAGAGAGCCCCCAAGTTTGTGGTAATTTGTTACAGCAGCAGCAGAAAACCAATAGAGGTTTTAATGTAATTATTGATAGGTTAGGGCTTGTTTTATTGATTTTTTTTTGTCTTCTATTTGTTCTGTTTTTTATTTCTCTGTTTTCCCTGACTTCTTGGGTTATTTGAACAGTTTTTAAGAGTTGTATTTTATTTACGTATAGTGTTTTTGAGTGCATCATATAGTTTAGCTTTTTTAGTGGTTGCTCTAGGTATGATGTGTGCCTAACTGCTCACAGTCTACTGCTATTGTCATTTTACCCTCCTCCATTTATAATTGTCTTAATATTTCCTCTGCATACACTCAGGGCTGTATCAGACACTGTTCTACTTCATCTTTTAACAGTCAAATATAGTTTAGAAAATGAAAGAGAAGGAGAAACTATTGTATTTACCATATTTTTTTCTTACTGTGGTTTTTCTTTTTTCATGAGGTTCTGAATTTGTTCCTTTTGTCATTAGCTTTCTGTTTAGAGAACCTTCTGTAGCTGTTCTTATAGAGATAGGTTTGCTGGTGTCTATAAGTTTATCACTCTTGACAAAATACAGAAAGCGTTAAGCCATCATGTCTTTGACTACTTTTTCAGCCCAGCCCTCTTTCTCCTTTCTGTGGGGCTCTGGTGACATGAATGTGAATTTTTTTTATAACAGTCTCCCAAGCTCCCGAAGCTCTATTTATTTATCTATTTTTTTTTTACCATCTGTTTTCTTACTTTTTCATGTTGGGTAAGTTCTATTGTTCTTTCATTTCTCTGATTCTTTCCTATGCCCCCTCCATTTTGCTGTTGAGATTATCCACTGAGATTTTTATTTTGGTTATTTTCCACTTCTAAAATTTCCATTTGGTTTTTTTGTATATCATCTGTTCGTTTGCTGGGACTTTCTCCCCTTATTGAGGCTTTTACTTTTTAAAAAATTTGTTTTAAGAGTGTTCACAATTGCTCATTGAAACATTTCTATGCCAGATAATTCTAACATCTTTGTCATCTTAATGTTGGCAGCTATTGATTTCCTTTTTCATTCAATTTCAAATTTCCTGGTTCTTGGTGTGATAAGTGATTTTTGCTGGAACCTGGGCATTATATTGTGAGGCTGTGGATCTTACTTATTAAGCCTTCTGGTTTATCTGGCTTTCTCTGAGTCCGCTGTGTCGGGGGAAGTCACAGTGCTACTTCATTGCTGCCAGAGGGAGTTAGAAGTTTAGGTTTCCCACTTAGCCTTTTCTGACACCTGCCTGGGAAGGGGGGCTCTAACCTTCCTGCAGGGAGGGTGGAAGTTCTGGCTTACCATGTGGTCTCTACTGAGAGGAGAGGGTAGAAATCCAAGCTTCCCAGTGGTCTTTACTGACATTAGGGGAGGACCTGGTTTCTGGCCAGGGGAGGTGAAAGTCCCAGCTCACTACTTGACTCGCACTGAGTGCAGGGCTGTTGAGGTTCCTCATCAGGTGGAAGTCCAGGCTCTGTACTTAACCTTTGCCTGCTGTGGGTGGGAGTGAGGCCACATTTTTTCTGTGGTATTTATCTGGAGTAGAGCAGTTATTATCTAAAAGTGTTCTTTCCAGGTTGCCGTTTTCCTAGTCCTCTGGTTAGAGCAAGTTTTGGTTGGGGCTAATTTTTGTCTGTGCCTGTTGATATTTCTGCATTGTCATATCAGTCAACTTCAGATAAAACCCCCAGGAACTCAGCATCATGTCTTTTGTAGAGTCCTGAAGCCCCTATCTAGTCTGCTGGCTTCTCTCCATCTTTCAGAGTCTTCTTGTTTTTATCTCATATATAATGACCATGGTTTTAGTTGTACTCAGTGGGAGGAATAGGGAGAAGTACCTCTACTCTATCTTCCCAGAAGTGCAAATCCCCAGGGGCTGTATTTTTATTATTCCTGTGGTATTTCCAACTCTTCCAAATGTATATGCAAAGTGCCAGGCACTTTTTAGGAAACAAATATACTAAGGAAATAATTTTAAAGAAATAATATTTGATGTCTTGTGAGCCACTTATCTATGTTCATTTATTGATTTGAAAATATTTTCCTAGGTGTAGAGGACACCTCCTCAGCTTCCTAACTGGTCTCTCTGTGTGTACCTGTGCCCTCCCTAATGTTTATTCATCACATAGTTGCCAGAGTGAGCCTTTACAAACGTAAAGCTGATCGTGAACGCTTCTTCCTAAAATGCTCCAATGATTTCCTGCCATAATTCTGAAGGAATCCAGAGCCTTTACTATGATTAATTCAAGTAAGAAAAGATTCCAGAGTGAGGAACACTGGAGTTCTGACCTTGGCTCTGCCACCCAGATAAGGGTATGACATTGAGAAACCATTTGATCCCTCAGGGCCTCTCTTTCTTTGACTTAAAAATCAGGGAGTTTGGAGACCCATCCCAAACTTGCCCCTGTCCTTTAATATTCTATGAAGATAACAGACAAGTATACTTAAGTACTTATGTATATAGGATTTTTCATATTTGTGTAGAAGTGTATCTCTCCTTGTTTCAGAAGGAATCTAGAAAAATTCTAGAAATTCTACTGTGATGTTACTCAGAATAAAAAACCTTATAATAACCTACATAATCACTGAAAAATTTGCATATCCTCCCCACTTTGCATTTGCCTTTCTTTCTGCCTAGAATGCTTTTCTCCGGGATATTACACTGGTTGACTTCTCATTATCTTTGTTCAAGGTCGCTATCACAATGAGGTCTTCCCTGATACTACCCAATTTGCAACAGAATCCCTGCCTCACTCCTAACACTGGCAATCACTAACTTTTTGCCCACTTTTTTCCATAGTACTTATCACCTGTGTGTTCTATGTATCTTACTTATTTACTTATATTCTATTTATTTTACTTGTCTGTCCCATTCATTATCTTCTTACTTCTTGTAGAATGCTATTTCTGTAAAGCAGAGGTTGTTTATTTTAATGTTTAAATGTTGTATATCCAACAATTTTAGGAGTGTTAGGTGCTCAAAAATATTTGTTTTTTTTTAATTAAAGATTTTATTTATTTATTCATGGGGGGAGAGGGAGAGACAGAGACATAGGCAGAGAGAGAAGCAGGCTCCATGCTCCATGCAGGGAGCCTGATGTGGGATTCGATCCTGGGATTCCAGGATCATGCCCTGGGCTGAAGGTGGCGCTAAACCACTGAGCCTCCCAGGTATCCCTCAAAAATATTTGTTGAATGAATGTTACATTCATGTCTGGTTGTGAGTTTAACTTTACTTTGTCATTAAGAATGATAAAGAGAGAGAAGGAGTTGACACTCTCAGATCCTTCTTATCATCAACCTTCAGCTTTGCTCATATTTATCAGTTGCCCAGCACATAGAACCAGGCTCATGAAGGTACATTTTATTTAAGTGCAATATCAAATTATCAAGAGGAATCAGATTCCAGCAGCACTTAGAACATGTGAAAACAATATTTAAACCAACAAAATGCACAGCATACTAGTGTTGTCTGCTGAACCTACCAAGATTTTGTATGTTGGAGTATGATCTCACACAAATGAAAGCACTGATTCACACACTGCACAATATTGTTACCAAGACTGACTCATCTATGTGACTATTTCAGCTCTTAATTGCTTTGCTAAATGCAAATGCTGAGCCATGGCTCAAGATGTGGGTGGGCTTGCACACTCTTTCTCCACTTGGGCACATCTGCATTTTTGTGTACCCAGATACCTTAGCTGGTGTCCTATCTACTCTTTTGCATCTCCCCTTAGAAATGGATTTCTTTTTTTTTTAAGATTTTATTTATTTATTCATGAGAGACAGAGAGAGGCAGAGACATAGGCAGAGGGAGAAGCAGCCTCCCTGCGAGGGGTCTGATGTGGAACTCCATCCCCGGACCCTGGGATCATGCCCTGGGTGGAAGGCAACACTCAACCACTGAGCCACCTAAATGCCCTTAGAAATGGATTTCTGATCTGTGAGCCAAGAATGGCTCAAAGGAAAAGCTGGCACCATTAACTTCTTAATTTGCTTGGAGGTGAGAGAAATCTTACTGTTACTAATTCTAAACTGTTGAATAGAAAGGAGCATTTTGTTTAAAAGACTGAAGACATAAATGTTCCAGTCTGGCCACCAACTTTGAGTCTGGTGAACATTTAGCTTAAGAGTATAAGGAAAAAACCACATTTAGAATAAGAAATCTTGATTTTTTGTGTCTTTTTTTTTTTTAATGGGCTCAACATTCTTACTTAGCAGTGACTAGCCAAATCCTGGGTCTTACTATGGAGATTTGTAGAAAAAATAAACTGAAGCCTAAAGGAGAATCTTCAGTTTATTTGGTGCCTGCACCATTGGCTTCCTTCCAGTTATTCTGGGTCTGTGTAGGTTTCTGCTGAGTTTTCAGTAACAAGTGGGGCCTGACATTTCCTTAGCTTATCCATGAGGTCAGTTTTATTTCTTAGGCAGGCTATTTATCTTGTTCATAACAAACCATTGGGGTGAGAAACAAACTGGCCTGGGCAGAAGCAACTTTCTTAATTCATGTTAGTATATGAGACAAGGTTACAACATCTCCACTCTTTACAAAAAAAAAAATACAAAAAACAAAAAACAAAAATAAAAAAGCCCCAACCAACCAAGAAAACAAAAAGTCCTCTCCTATGGATTTTGCAGAATCTCTAAATTGTTTTATGCTCTTCTTCAGTCAGAATAATTTTGCTTGTTATGCACTGTAGATGGTGAAGCTGTTGGTAGGATTTATCGTCTTGTTCTTTTATTTTATGAGAACCAGGGCCGGCACAAAATGCTATACATCATCTGAAAGAAGATAGATTGGAAATGGAAGCCATCACTAAGTCCTGATACATGAAATCCTGAGCCTGAATGGTGGCCTAAAAATTCATCCCCTCTTAGATAAGCTGACTTGATAGAGCTAGATTGGTGAGAATCTCATGTACGATATGGTATGTTTATAAAGTTACAGGTCATTTCCTTTAGTTTCCTAAACATGTTTTTCAAATTGGTTTCAAGTTGATCCAGCTGCCTCTAGCAGAGTATCTCAAAAGCATAACTGCCCTAAATATGACAGATAGCTAGCAGCTGTTGTTGCAAAACTGACACTGCATTGGAACTGCCTCAACAATGAAGCTGTGCTTTGTAGAAGCCACACACTCTGAAATATTTGTCTTTGTGATAAGCTTTTGCAAGAAGTCTGTCCTGATGGTAACACTGAGAGGGTGCATCCTGCTATCTTTGGATTTTGTTATAAATCTTTCCAGGAGACCAAACTAAACGGAGAGATGTTATGTACATTTATCAATGCAGAGTCAGCATTTTCTACACTGATTTCACAGATATTTTGGTTTCTTATACCATATATCACAACTTGGACTTTCTCTCCATTAGCCTTCAAGTACGTACATTTGGATTTACTTTATGATTTGGGGCCTGTTGAATGCATTATTTCCGTGTAGGTAGAGAATATGGCAATATACAATGTTAAGTGGGTCTTTAGGAAGGACATGGAATTTATAAAAATCATCTAATCCATGTGGGTATTTTTCTGGCTCATCTTGGTGCTCTTTTAATTCAAGCTTTTTCTTAAATACTGTATTTGCAATTTAAGCACTGCCACATGCTGCCACTGCCGTTACAAAGATACATTAGATTGATAGAATGATGCTGCATTCTTTATGACTGAAGAAAATAATGACTTCCTCTGTTCTCTCTAATCATGTTTTTATGGTTTGTTTTCCAAAATACTGCATACTTGACCTTAAAAGGGGAAAAAGACTGCACATTTCATTTAACGAGTAATAAAAAGTTGGGTTCTCATTTTGCGTTTAAACCTATGGGGAATACATTTTACTATAAGATATTTTCATCATGATCCCTAGGTCTCAGACAATTCTGGCTGACTCTTGCTGCTTGAGGACTGTATGTCTTAATAATTGAAAATAGATGCAGTGAACTTTGACCCATTTAACTTTCTGTGTCTCGAGTTGAAAACTACTTTTCAGTCTTCCATGAGATTTTAGGAAGCCACTATTTTAAGTAAAAGGAAAGAACAAAATAAAACAAAACTCATACTTTATCCTCTCCCCTTCATTATGTTACATTTTAATGGTGCTCCCATTACAATTTCTAAAATAAATGGTGATAATGATCCTCTCTGTCGCACCTTATTTAAAAGGTAGAGCACTTTTAATGTGCTCTTCTGAGAGAAGTACGTTATTTGAATGCTCTTCTGATTTAAAGTATACATTTAAGAAACCTGGTCCTTTTTGAAGCTTCAGATCTCCTATATCAGGCAATTTGTGTGTCCAACATCATTCATAAAAATGGGGAGAGCCCTAAAAGAACACTAAGCTGTTTCAAGCGTAATAAAAAGCATCACGACTGCATTCCTTGGAAAATGAAATAACATTGTAGAGAAGACAAAAAATTAATTTGGAACTTTCCCTTTAATTGGTTAAGAACCTAAAGTCCCCCAATTTTGGTTACATAGACCTTACTCCTAAGTTGTGAGGTTAAGGAATAGACTATGTCCTTTTGGCAGATTCACAAATTTTCTACCTGTCAATTTGGGCCAGAGACTTTTAATAAAAGTGCATTTCATTTGTGTAATGCAGTGTCTAAAATACTTTAGTCATGCTGGTTAATTTATCAAACTACAAAATTATGCATGGCTCTGATAAGTCATGTAGTTTAGAATGTTTACCTTAGTTATTGAAAATTATACTATATTCATCTTTAAGAAATCTTGAGAAATTTCAAGTAATATATTTTAGAGTATATTTCAGGGAATCTATATGCTTTATTTCATTCTGACCAAAAATAAGTGAGTAGCAGTTTGTTAAATCTATTTGTTTTCTCTTGGACTAATTGTAGAAAGATGCTCAGAGGTTCTGTTATTCTCATTATGCTTTTCTTAGCTTCAGCAGAGTGTTGAATCCATGTTCTGTAGCCACCTTTCAGAATGAATTATTAGTTTTAATGAAACAAAAAATATTCATAATCCATCTAATTCATTTACTGATCATTCAAGAATTTGGTGTTTCTTTTGCTTTCTAACACAGTACAGAGAACATGTTTCGCTTAGGATTTATTTGATGAATGTCGACTTATTTTCAAAAGAAATGAATCGGTGTTAAAATTTAATCAGAAACTAGTGACTAAATTGTTACTCAGTCTATACATAATCCAGACAATGTGTTGCCACTTGCTAAGTAAATTTTTAATATTTGTTATTTTTAATCTTTTTAATTCACACTCACAGTCACAGACACTCACTCCATATAGGAAGGCCAACGGCAAAACTTGTTTGGAGGTTTGCGTGTATATAAGAGGGGTAACAGTGGGGGGGTCATTTTTGCTAAGTGTCCACTCTGCTCTGGGCATACTAGGTAATCACACAGGTCTCATTTTTGTAATGTGCAGTTGTATGTTTGGAAAACATCACACCCTGACCATTGCGGCTTATGCATAATTTTAGTTTCTCAGCTCTGCCTGCCTGCTGGTTTCTTCGTTGTTGCTCATTGTAGAATCAGAGACTGGGAAGCCTTGGAGACTTTCTTATAGATCAGTGGAAGGATTTACCTATGGGATCTCAGAGCTGTTAGATACTTTATTATTTTTTTTAAGGATTTTACTTATTTATGAGAGAGAGAGAGAGAGAGAGAGAGAGAGAGAGAGAGAGAGAGGAGAGAGAGAGAGAATGAGCAGAGGGGATGGGCAGAGGGAGAAGATGACTCCCCACAGAGCAGGGAGCCCAACTTGGAATGTGGTCTCAGGACCCTGGAATCATGACCTGAGCTGAAGGCAGACATCCAACTGGCTGAGCCATCCAGGAACTCCTGTTAGTGACTTTAGAGCTCATCTAATTCAATCCCCTAATTTTGTGGAGGAAGAAACTGGAACTTCAGGAGGTTAAACAGTTTTCTCAAGGTCCCACAGTCACTAAGTAGTGGGCTTTTTGTACTTCCGGACTATTTCCTTGCATTCCAAGTCTATGGTGTGTGGATGGGCTCTCTTTGGCCTACAATCTTTGGATTAGATGGATTCCCTTATCTGCTTTTTGTTGTTGTTGTTGTTGTTTATTTTATTGTCTATTTATTTTATTTCGTTGTCTGCCTTTGCTCTCAGTGCCATCTTATTCCTCTCTTTTGGTGGCATCTGAATCTTTGCGAGTATTTTACTGTGCTATGTTGGACTTGGGGATTTTGAGAAATCAGACCTGAAGTTTGACGTTATGGAGCTTGAATGAAAGTAAATTAGGATTAACCAAGATGTATACCAGGAAGCTCAGTCACAAAGTTGGTGGAAAGACTAAGCCTGAACATACAATCTTCCCATGTGTTACATGATGCATTCTTTGGTGCCTGCATTACCTGTTAAAGTTTTAAAAGTGTTTTTTTTATTCAAGCCAGTGTTAGAAGAATGAAGAGTTTATGAAAGGATCAAAGCATTTATTCCTCAATTTCCTTGAGCTGTAGTACGAATCCCTTGACATTGGTGAATCTATTCATAGAAACATGTGCTTGTCAGAGAAAAAGAAGTCACTCGGTATCCAGTCAGCGAAATACTCATTCAGTGTGTGTGTGTGTGTGTGTGTGTGTGTATGTGTGTGAGTGTGTATCAGGGTATGATAAATTATTATTTCCACAAACCCATGTTTTCTTTGGGCTGGCGAGGGGATATTACTCAACAGGTTGCCTTGAATTCATTGTGAAAATAATACTTTTCCCTGAACCCTCTAACAACTTGTTTTGGCATTTTGTACTTCAATATCTTTAAATGTTGAAGATATCTTAAGATAGTTCCTGAAGATATTTGTTACAATAATTGAAAATAACCTTCCCGGCTTCTAGCTTTGATCTTCATGAAGTTCTCATCTCAGGCATGTTGGCACCACTGTGCGGAGGGCTGCCCTCTAAAGTGTGTATTGGTATACTTAGAGCTGGTTTTGGTTGACACAAATTAATTAGAATTGTAAATCATTATATGACTCTTCCATTCTTCATTGGGAGCAGTAGTTAAAATGCTGGCACTGGCTAATTAACAGGCTCGGTGCTGCCTTGTGTGTGAGGCTGGTCCATAAAGAATTTGATGCTTTCTTTCCTGAAACAAACAAAAACAGCTTTGGAACTGTCAGGAAATAACAGCAGCACTTGAAGGCTAATCATTACCAGCTTTTGTCATGTGGTTGTAATTGTTGCATGAATTCTGCTTCAATCAGGGAAAAATATGCCTAAGTGCCAGTAAAAGTTTTTATGCTGCTATGAAATTTTGCAATTTATGGCTTTGTACAGATCAGCCTGTGTTACTAGGCAACACTGTATGTGTCATTCACTCAAATTATTCCTTAATCCCCAGCATTGCTACAAACTCTGTTAAAAAACACACACACAAAAAAAAAACCATAATAAACTATTGTAACATAGGGTTAAATCTGATGACAGAATTGAAATGGAAGTTATGATGCTGACAAAAGAAGCCGCATTTAAAAAAAATACACTGGACAGGAAACAATAAGAATATTTAGAGCTTAACCGTATTCACCTCAGGAAAAAAAATAGTAGTTCAAATGGATTTAATGATTATGTAGTTCTCTGATTGGCCATTAAGCTGGCCAGGTTTTTGGCACTTAAGCAATCATATTTGTGATTCTGGTTTTAATTAAGAAGTACACCGCAGGATATTCAATGACCAGGGAAGTGTGGTATTGCTGCTGGCTTGCTGTGCATCCATATGCATTTGAGAGAAGATAAAACCCTGAAAGAGATATAATGGCTCTTTCTCTCCATCTTTTAATAGACGGTCTGCCTGAGACATTGCTGCACAGACTGAGTCTTAGAATTTACATGAAGTCTAAGCACTGTCATTTTAACAGGAAAGAAATTTCAGCTTGTTCCTCAAAGCAATACCACATTACGTGGCAAAGACAGAGTGATAGACGCTTCAGAGATGTTCGATGACTTGGAATGAGATTAGAGAAACCCTAGAATCAGTGTGGGAGCAGCTGCAGTAACCTTGGTTTGTGGTGTGAAGCGTTTTCTGGTTTGAATGCATTTAGTGTTTTGAGTTTCTGCTATTATAATTGTCAAGCAGCCTAAATGATACTTCATAGATAGTTAAGTTACTATGTTGAAAGTAACAAAAGTCAAATTTTGAGCAGAAGCTCCCCAAGATTCATTTTTTAAAAAAATTTTTTTATTTATTTATTATAGTCACACAGAGGGAGAGAGAGAGAAGCAGCGACACAGGCAGAGGGAGAAGCAGGCTCCATGCACCGGGAGCCCGACGTGGGACTCGATCCCGGGTCTCCAGGATCGCGCCCTGGGCCAAAGGCAGGCGCCAAACCGCTGCACCACCCAGGATCCCCCCAAGATTCATTTTAGTATGACTCTCTCATATGGGAAATACTTCCTAGGTGGCAGCATTTCTCCTAGGAAATAGGAGATTTGAGCTCAAGCTTTGGCTGTACTCAGACTTCCTGTACTAACTGGGTCCTCACTTTCCAGTGTGAGTAGATAACACTCCTAAAGCAGGGTTGGATTGTTCCTGCCACAGGTCCTTTGCTTTGCAGTTTCACTGTCTCAGGAACTGGGAATCACAACCCTTGGGGCATGTGGAAGTTGTCACTATGAAGAAATAATGACGAACTGCTACTAGGCTGGGTTTGGCTTATTTGAGCAGCTTCTTCATGTAACTAGGTTTCTCCTTCCTAATTACTGGTAAAGCTAACTTCTCTTTTTCCCCTTCCCCAGATCCCCTGAGAGGTGACTTGTCATTTCCTCTAATTGCCTTTTCCTATTATCAGGGTTGACCTATGGAGTGATTTCAGGAGTCCTAGAAACATCTGCTCCAAAGTTCTCTCCCTCAGTCCCATATTTAAGAGTTGGAATTCCATTTTCAAAATCCCATTTCTTGTAAGGCATTGTCCTGTGTTAAAGCCGAAAGCCTCCAAGAAGTCTAGGTTCACCTTTTAGGGGCATGGTGTCATTGCCTATGAAATGAAGGGGTTGCAGAAGATCATATCCAATGGCATTTCCTTTCCTAAAGTTGCTAAAACATGTGCAGCTTTATTAGACCCTTTTTGATGGAACTAAAATCTGCCTTGATAAGGGACAGGGGAAGAAAAATTTATACAAGTGTAAGGTACTTGGTAAGTAAGAGATTAGCCCTGAAAGTTACTAAAAGAACATATAGTTAAAGAGAAGAAAAATTAATCTTTAGCTTCAATAAAATTAATCACCTGCCACCAGTATTTCTTAAAATGTGAGGTTATAATAACATGATTTTTATGCCCACCTATGGTAAATGGAGAATATGATTACTTAGAAAGTGTACATTTAGGCATTAGCAACACAATGATTTATATTTTAAAATAAAGATGATGTTTTAAATTTTTCAAATAACTGTGGAATATGAGAACTTGTTCGAAACTAAGCCTAGTGATATGCTAAATGGATATAAGGGGGAAAAAGTTGAGAAGCTAGTTCCACCTAAAAATCCATTGGATGAATGAACCCCATGAGTGTGCTTCATGAGTGAGTATATCCACACAGATCTTGAGGGCACATCCATACACAAAGCAGTAATGGGCTCTGGAAAGTAGGAATACTAGGAAGTGACACATCAGATTGGCAGAAAAATAGGAAGATTGATGGGGCATGAATCCTGAATAAATAATATTATGAGATCCCTCTATTCCATGACGAGTTTTTCTGCTTTCCACTACTGGGAAAGTACTAATATTGAGTACCACTAGACTATCAGTAATGGGTTTGAACAATTCTCTATCTTACATGTGTATCTTACATGAATATTTTCTAAGGAAATATTCTGACAGTCTGCTTCGGGGAGAAACTGAGTCATTTCTGACAGTCTGCTTTGGGGAGAAACTGAGTCGCTTAGTCTGCTTCAGATATGGTTGATAATCAGCAGTGGGGAGATAGTGAGGTAAATGACTAGGCTGCTTTATATGAAAAAATAAGAGAAACTGGGTTTGCTTCCCCAAGGGAGATGCTAATATTAGAGGAGAGTGTGGAGAAAGAAAGGGATGATGTATGAGATGGGGTGAAGGTGGGAAACATATGGGATATAGGGAGAAATGTCCAGAGGGCTTTTTGAATAAAAAGTATCCTTTAATGTCTATGAATGTGTGTGTGTGTGTGTAGTTGGAACTGTTTTACATCTGTATCACATGGAATGGGGGCATCCTACAGCCTGTATGGAATAGTGAGATGACCTCTAAACTGAACTGGGAGAAGCAGATGGCTCGGATGAGACCATGGAAATGTAAACTTCTCAGACTTCTGCAGAAAGTTTTGGAGATCTTGGGCTTTCTCAGGGAGTCTGAGTCAATCTTACTAAGATTTCAGTGGACCCAGAGGTCCCCGCTGACCTCACAAGTGCATTGCTATTCCTGCCAAGCACGGCTTTTGTACCACAGTAGTGGATACCCTCACATCACCACCTACTGGATTGGTGGTGTCATGCTCTTGGTCTTTATAGAATCATTACAAAAACAACACTATAAAAATCAGTCCTAAATGAAAAATGATCCATCATGTGACTGTTTATCTCCATCCACAATCCTATATGAGAAATTCTCTTAAGGAATCTAGTGTCAAGACGATTCTGCTCCTTGGGAACCTGGCCTGCTGTTGCTTTGATAGAAATAACTGAAAGTACAGTAATATTTTCTTCTTTTCATCCTGCCTGCAAGAGGTTCAGAACCTAATATCTTTTTCAGTCACAACTCTTCTGTTGGCCTGCATTGTCAGTCATTTTGCTTTTTCCTTTCTGTGGAAATACTAATAATATTTCTGATTTCTACAATATTACCCTGTTTTAATGTGATCTTTATTGAAAGCTGCTAAAATCCTCTGTGGAAATATCTAGAGTAAAAAAAAAATATACCTTTGATTTTGTTCAATAAAATTTTTCATTAGAATTGCATCAAATGCTAGAAATACTATAGGGTGTCCTGGTAGAGCTGCCAGCTGCACCATCATGCCTACGTATTTCATTTCTGCACTTAGTGCCTTCTCTGAGGATTAGCAGCTTAGTGGGACCCACACCTTTATTTTGTCTCCCGTGGAAGTGGAGGTGTAACCACTGGCTTTAGGTCATGCTACCAGTTGTCTTTGTTCCCAATATTCATGAGTGAATTTAAAATATACATTTTGTGCAAGCCTATTAGACTTGCCTATTTAGCCCCAGAAACGACACTGCATTCTTTAGAAAGATTTACTTATTTATTTTAGATAGAGAGAGGGAGTCAACAGGGGGGAGGGGTAGAGAGAGAGACTATCTCAAGCAGACTCCCCACTGAGTCGGGCTCAGTCCCACAACCCTGAGATCATGACGTGTGCTGAAACTGAGTTGGATGCTCAACCGACTGAGCCACCCAGGCGCCCTGACACTGTACTTTTTATTACAGTTTTTCCATGAAATGGAAAATGGATGAAGTCACATGCAGTGCAATTTGAGAAGCTGAGGGAAAACACATAAAAGAGAGGGGGATGAGAGGGGAGAAGCAAGTAAAAGTGAGGAGTCATAAAAATTGAAGATCAAATACTTTCTCATTTACTACCATCCATGATGCTAACACATGCTGCTTGAATAATGCTCTTCTTTTCTTAAAAAAAAATTTTTTTTAAGATTTTACTTATTTGAGAGAGAGAGCGAGCACAAGTGAGTGAGAGAGAACACAAGCGGCAGGGAAGGCCAGAGGGAGAGGGAGAAGCAGGCTCCCTGCTGAGCAAGGGAGTCCAATGCGGGCTCCATCCCAGGACCCTGAGATCATGACCTGAGCCAAAGGCAGATGCTTAACTGACTGAGCCACCCAGGCACCCTGCCCTTCCTTTCCTTCTTGATCCCAAGAGTTGTCAAACTTGGCCCTGATGACATTTTGGACTAGATGATTCCTTTGTTGTGGGACAATTTTGTGCATTATAGGACATTTAGCAGCATCTCTGACCTCTCCCCACTGGGTGCCAGCCAGTAGTGCTTTCTTCACCCAAGTTGTGACAACCAAAAATGTTTCCACACGTTGCCAAATATGCCCTAGAGCACAAAATCATCCCCAGTTGAGAATCACTCATCTACCTCTGTGCTACCACTTTCCTATCATGATAGGTTTCATCACTACTTTCTGATTCATTTGGCTGCTGGAACTTTCATCATGTCATGGTCATTCTCTCAGCTCGTGGCTGAATTGCTTTAAAACGTTAAGAAATGTTTCATATGTAACCAGCAATTTCTATCTGTCCTGCAGTTGGAAGCAAAAAGTGAGGTGGTAAGCATGTTTTACCTCATCAGTTGCAACTCTCTTATCTCTCACTGTTTTGAGTACCATCTATTTTGAGGTGATTTTTTTTTTATAATGCTCCTAGAACTGTCCTCAGGACTCATGGCTGTGATTTTCACCTTCATCCTCCCATTTTCTAGGCATAGTTGAAATATTATTCTTCATATAAATTTATTGCCAAATCTGAACTGTATACCCGAAAAGGATATATATCTCAGAATAGAGTTTCTCCACAATGTTTTTTCCAAAAGGACATTATTCCATTAGGTTGTAAGAAAGTAAAATTCGATATGAAAATTATTTTCGGAATTTCCTTCCCCCTTTCATTTAGGAAATGCTATCTAAAATCTTGGATGCAGAAAGGACCAGAGAGCACTGAACTAATTACTGTGATGGTTAGCAGTCATAGCCTGTTTATTTGCTAGAACCAGTATAAGCTCATCCAAAATCAAATTACAATAAATGTAAAATCCAGTGTTATGTCGTATAAGGTCAATTAGTACTTTCCATTAATGAGCCCAACTTTCAAGGATGAAGACTATTGTAATTATAGCTCGAAACCCAGTAAGTATGAGTTTAAGACAAAGTAAAATATTACACTGATTTTGAATAAGCAGATGTGGGCAATATTTTGGAAGGTACCTATATGATTCATATTTTGTGATGTCCCCCCCCCCCTTTTTTGGAGGGAGGCAGCATAGTTTAGTAAATAAGAGCACATATTCTGGAATTAAAATGCCTGGGTTTAAATTTCATCTCTAGCAGTTGCCAGTCATGTTATCTTGCACTGATTATACAAAATCTCTAAGCCTCTTTTTGTCTCATTGGATAATAATGGACTGAGGATTAAATAATATAATGCATATAAACAGGAAACTCGTGACTATCCTGTAAGAATTTGATAAATGGCAGCTGTAATTTAGATTTTGCTAAGGATTGGATTTTGGTTGACAGAAAACCTATTAACCGACTTAAGAGAAAAGAGAAGTTTAGAGGGTAATGCTAGCTCCTGGCACAGAAAGTCAATTTTAAAATGATGTCATAAGGACTTGGTTTCTCTCCATTTCTTAGTCAAGCCTTTCATATCTTGATTTCATACATTGGCTTTATTCTTAGGCTTCCTGTGAAAACTCTAGGAAATTCTTGCCTCTCCCTTTTGAATGACCAAATGGTTGCAACTTCTCCTCATATCTACTTATGGTCTATATGAGAAAGAGAAAGCTTTTTATCTGATAGCCTGTTTCAAAATCAAGAGATTCACCTTGATTGGTTTCATTTAGGTTATGTGCCCATTCCATTGCAATCAGATGGGCAGATTTGGTTAGGTCCTCTCACATTCCCCATTGGATGTTTTGGCAATAGGAGTAGAGCTCTACCAGACTCTGGACTAAATATGGGAAGTGGTGGGCACCGAATGGAAATAGGTGGCTGTTTCTGGAAGAAGGTGGAAGAGATAGGGGTATTCAAAGAGCGGCCATAAAGATTATATCATTAGTGAAAAAGTCTGTCCTTCCTTCCTTCCTTCCTTCCTTCCTTCCTTCCTTTCTTCCTTCCTTCCTTTCTTCCTCTATCCTTCCCTCCCTCCCTCTTTCCTTCCCTCCCTCCCTCTTCCTTTCCTTTCCTTTCCTTTCCTTTCCTTTCCTTTCCTTTCCTTTCCTTTCCTTTCCTTTCCTTTCTCTTTTCTTGTTCTCTTCTCTTTTCTCTTCTCTTCTCCTCTTCTCTTCCTTCCTTTCTTCCTTCCTTCCTTCCACTTGTTATATGAATGAATGAAAATCACATTTACTTATTTGTAAGGGCATCAGATTATGTGTTTGGGGACTCTATTCTCTCTCTTTTGTTTTGGTGCATGTCTGCAATGATTGAAATCGAGGTACAGCTTTACATTCTCTGGCTAACATACTTTGCTTTGTGTCCATTCAGTACTACTTAGAAACTTGGCTGTAACAATAGCTGCTAGGAGAATGCCAGATCAAAGCAAATCCAGATCTGGGGGCTTTTCCATCACACAGTGCTAGCTGATGCGTAGTATCTCTGCTCAGGAGTCTGCAGATATGATGTTTTTTTTCTCTGTGGTGAACTCTATGAAGGCTTCTTTCTGTTGGCTAACCCCAGCCTGCTTTCTCTCTGCCATTTAGCAGAATCAAAGCTTATTTTGTGAAAATTTTCATTTAATAAATGTGTGTGCTGATCTGGCATAGTAGTACTTCATCTGGCTTAGAAAGAGGTTCTGTGAAATATGTCCCAACTCACTGGGAGAGTCAGCGAGGATTACTATTTTTCATCGTGTTCAATTTTTCAAAGGAAGCTTATTAAGACATGGAAAGAATGAAGAAATGGACTCAGAGACATATATGACTCATTACCATTTTGATATTTGAAGCAGAGTAATCATAATAGCGAACTGGCTTATAATAGTTTCAAAATTAAGGGCTCCTGTGTAGCTCAGTCAGTTAAGGGTCAGACTCTTGATTTCAGCTTAGGTCATGATCTCAGGGTTGTGAAATCATGAGATGGTGAGATCGAGCCATATGTCAGGCTCTAGGCTCAGCTAGGAATCTGCTTGAGATTCTCCCTCCCTCTCTCTGCCCTTCTCCCTATGCGTGCTCTCTCTCTCTCTAAAATAAGTAAACAAATCTTAAAAAATAGTTAAAAAATTAACATTTATTCATCAGATGTACATCTCTGTGCACATAATATTTTCCTATCATACTGGTTGAAGGGCAAATCTCAGGTATTTAAATTCTTAAAGGGTTATTCTACAAAGCTCATTTGTATAATGGGTGATTTAGATTAAATGCCATTAAAGATAAATTCTCTCATTCTAACACTCTTTTGAAAGAAAAAAAGACAGTAGGGCACCTGTCTGGTGGCTCAGTGGTTGAGTGTCTCGCCTTTGGCTCAACTTGTGATCCCAGGGTCCTGGGATTGAGTCCCACATCAGACTCCTCGCAGGAAGCCTGATTCTCCCTCTGCCTATGTTTCTGCCTCCCTCTCTTTGTCTCTCATGAATAAATAAATAAAATCTTTTAAAAAATGAAAAAAAGAGGCAGTAATTTAATTTTGGCTCACTCTGAAAATTTGTATTTTTGGACCTTATTTACTTCATTTCTCAAGTATGGAGGGTCAGCTTGTTGAATGAAGGTCTTATCCATTGGATTTGGGGAGGGTAGGATATGGTATTCACAGGGTTGAAGAGTTTAGAGAACATCCAGGTCAAAGAGAGAGAGGGGAGCCTAGACAGCATGCAGATCATGTATTGGAACTCTCAGGTGATATGGGTGCTCATTTCCTCTCTATATTTACCATTTCATGGTCTAGATCATATTTATTATAATGTTGTAGGCAACACAAGAGTGTTTTATCAGTGTGAAAACTCAGGGGGAGAGTTCTATTTAAAATAATTTATGACAGTAGGTACTATTAGTACCCTTAGTCCCATCCAACTACAAATCCTTCCATATCACCATACCTCTTACCCTCTAACAGGCATATTACACTGGATGTCCTAGTCCTCACCCTCTTCTAAGGAGACATGAAAGAAGGACAGTTCATGTGACCCTTATTAAGTTAGGGACCAAGATATTTTGGGACCTAGACTGGTATCATTCCCACTAGATGGCCAGTGAGTGATGTGCTGGCCACTAATAAAAGGAAAATCTTTTTAAAATTTTATTTTATTTATTAATTGAAGTATAGTTGACATACAATGTTACATTGGTTTCAAGGGTACAACAAACATAGTGATTCAACAGGTCCATATGTTATGCTATGCTCACAAGTGTATTTACCATTTTTTACCATATAACACTATTGCAGTGCCATTGACTATATTCCCTATGCTATACCTTTTATTCCTATGACTTATTCATTCCATAACTGGAAACCTGTATTCCCTTTCCCTTCACACATTTTGCCTATCCCCATACTTACTTCCCCTCTGGCCACCATCGGTTTGTTTTCTGTATTTATGGGTCTGTTTTTCCTTTTTGTTTGTTTATTTGTTGTATTTTAGATTCTACCTATAAGTGAAATTATTTCTCTATTTCTCTTAGCATAGTACTCTTTAGGTTTATACACTTTGTTACAATTCTCAAGATTCATTTTTTTTACGGCTGAGTATTCCATTGTGTGTGTGTGTGCACACACATGTATATACACTGTGTGTGTATGTGTATGCATATCTTACATCTTTTTTATTTATCCATTCATTTATCAGTGGACACTTGGGTTGCTTCCATTGTTTGGCTATTGTAAATAACGCTGCAATAAGCATAGGGATGCATATATCTTTTTGAATTCGTGTTTTTGTTTTCTTTGGGTAAATGCCCAGTATTTGAATTACTGGATCATATGGTATTTCTATTTTTAACTTTTTGAGGAACCTCCCTACGGTTTTTGCTAGTGGCTACATCAGTTTACATGCCCACCAATATTACATGAGGATTCTTTTTTCAACATCCTTGTTTACACTTATTTCTTGTTTTTTTGATTCTAGCCATTCTGATGGTGTAAGGTGATATGTCATTGGTTTGGATTTGCATTTCTTTCATGCTCAGTGATGTTGAATATCTTTTCATGTGTCTATTGGCCATCAGAGAGCAAGTTTTTATTGGTCAAACAGGAAGGAACACATGTAGCTGTCAGCTATAGATCATTATATTCTGTTCCTTGATTAGAGACATGGATGCTGGTTCTGAAGTATGACATAGGCATCAGATACAGGTAGAATCAAGGACTCAAGCATCTCAGGGCTTTTTGTCTTTTCTGTTAACTTCACTCTCACTGGGGTCCTGGTTGCTCATAAATTCCAAGCTTACATTCACAACTTCCAGCATTGGGAAAGGGCCAACTATCCATCAGTATCTGTTTGAAAGATCCTTAGGAAAAAAATCTGTGATTGGTTTACTTCAAGCCTGGATCAGTTAACTGTGGCCTGGGGATAGGATTAGGTAGGAAAATGGCTCATTCTGAGATGGTCCTGTCCTTGAGTGAGGTGGGGAAATTCCTATAAAGAGGCACTGCATAGATAGTTCCACAGGTGTTCACTACACAAATATATCAGACGATAGTGGATGTAGTTACAGATGTCATATTTTAACTATTCAATCAAATTTTTAAATTTGGAAAATCTGACTCTCTAACCATTAGCTCTGATATTCTATCTCTTCCATTTTCTTGTTCCTTTTACATTAATTTTTCAGTCTCTTCAAAGCCTCCAAGACCTTTTCTCTCCCAACGTGCAACTTGAAATATATAAAAATCATAAAGGGGCAAATCTTGCCCCTTAACATTATCTGCTCTTTATAACTTGCTTCCCTCCTTAATATTTAGGTCCCATCTTCCTCTGGTTGGTCTGGGTCCAGTGGATACAACATGGCCCTGGGGACCTAAACATCCACATGTAGTTCTTTTGTGAGGATTGCACCCTGAGCATTGAGGCAGTATGTGGCTGCCTCCAGGCTTCTGTTTACTCCTCAGTCTCATCTGTTCCTGATTTACTTTCTTCCTTACCCTTGGGGAAATCATCTTTCACACTAGTATCCAAAATTCCCTGGGACACGTTTTCTTCACTCACTTCACTTTTGTGATTTATCTGAATCTGTTTTCTCTTCTCTGGTTCCCCAGATTGGCATGTTCTGTTGAGGGAAAAAATGGCCCAGTATACAGATTTATAAAACTGAGAATTTGTGGCATCCGATCTCTGTGAGCCTTTCCATGGCTTGTCAATCAAGCTACTGCTTACTTGGCTCTCTTTCATACTGCCCACAGCAGCTGATTGAAATGTTTACTGTTGGAATGCATATTGGGATGATTTGGCACTTGTATCCTTATGGTAAATATTCCTTTCTGCATAAATTTTCAAAATATTCCAAAAAATTCCAAAAAAATAAGGAGTTCATCTAACCTCTGAGTATGTCCATGAAGAGTATATTATGGCATCTTGTCCTAACATTTTTGTAAGTAGAATCTGCACTTCAAATTTTTTTTTAAATTTTATTTATTTATGATAGTCACAGAGAGAGAGAGAGAGAGAGAGAGAGGCAGAGACACAGGCAGAGGGAGAAGCAGGCTCCATGCATAGGGAGCCTGACGTGGGATTCGATCCCGGGTCTCCAGGATCGTGCCCTGGGCCAAAGGCAGGCGCCAAACTGCTGCGCCACCCAGGGATCCCAGAATCTGCACTTCAATATTAAGTTGGTCTTACTGAAAAAAGCAAGATTAATCATTGAAGTTACCAATGCCCATTTCACAAAATGGGACTGGGAAAAAAAAATCACAATATAATTTGATTATATTTAAATGAAAATGAGGCTTGGAACATGTTATTCATGCCAGCTAATAAATACATGACATAAAGGATATCTAAATGCAATTATCTGCCAGAAATCTTACCAACTGTAACTTACCAAATGGTTCTGCAAATTTGAAGTACTTGTAATAACTTAGATTAAGATGAGTATTGAATTAAAAAAAATGAACAGTTATACGTTTGACTTGGAGGGAATTCAAATAGGATAAGTTTACACTATAATTTGGAGTGAGATAGAATTTATTTTTTAAGCATAATACTTTGTGAAAATAGTAACAGAACTTTGGAGTTAGTGAAATTAAAAATAATGTTAAAGGAAAATAATATGAGACATATGTAACCACATTTATTCTCAAATAAATTCTCTGTCCTTGGCAAGGTGAATATAATAGGCTGTTTTGTGGAGATTCTGACCAGCCCACCAACGCCTCTCTGAATGCCCGCCCCCTTGCCCACAGCTTCCATTGACTGTTTCATACATCCCCCTCTCTTTTGGCTACTGTTTATTGAGTCAGATGATCACATCAGCCTGCTCCATGTGGGCTCCCAAGCCAGTGAGGCCTCTAGGGAGAGAAATGAGGCAGGAATGCTAGAGTACTTTCTCTAGGGCAGGTGCATCCCTGTTATAGGATGTAGTAACTGGATTCCAGTAAAATTTCCTTATTGTTTAAATTTAGTAAATATGGCATGCTTCGGGAACTGTGCTGAGATATATTCATACATAGTTGGTAGTATTATAAATTGTTATAAGTTTTCTGGAAAATATTTGGCAATATGTATTAAGAGTATTAAAAATGTTCATATCTATGTCCTTGGTCGTACTGCTTCTAGAACTGTACTGTGAGTAATTTATCAGATTAAATACCTGCACATTTGTCACAGTGCAATTTATGATCTTGAAAAATCAGAAAAAGCTAAATGTTCCAATTTTAGGACTAGCTAACTATATCAGAATGTGTCTGTATTTTGTAATGTTACTCAATTATTAAAATGTTTTAGAAAAAATATTTAATGGTGTAGCAAGCTACCATGCTATGACATCAAGTGAAAAGTCTGTGTACAAAGTACTATACGTATTCTAACTCAAATATCACAATTCATATATGTATTTGTGTATAATGAATGCAAAAAAAGTAGAAGAAAATGCACCCAAATGTTAAAAATGGTAATTTTTAAGCAGGAAAACTAATTGTAACTTATTTTTTATGCTTTACTATACCTTCATTTCCTACAATGATCATGTATATAATTAGAAAAGTCCTATTAAAAAATTATGTGTAAAATAGTGTCTTATATTAGTCATAAGAAATGGGTTTTTTCTTTGTCGCATGAAAAATTTTGAAAAACTCAAAAGGATATATTTTTTCCATGCTGTGCAGTGAAATAAATTGTATTATTTATTTTTGCAATGGCAGGATATAAAATCTATAAGAAATGGTATTAAACTGTCGTATTAAAATTTAAATGGAAATGTGTTCATAGTTATATTTGTCTTGTTTTAAAAATAAATCAGCATCTATTTTAAGTAATGGAGATTAAATACGTTACAATAAAATTATTTTATTTTAATGTAAGTATGTTTACCAGATTTTAATCAAGTAACAACAGTTTAGAGATATAGATATACATATACAGATAAAACATATATTTTTTAAAACTGTAAGGCATACTTTATGATATATAATCTTTTTACCACAAAATATATATACTTCTCAGATTATGAAACACAACCGATATGACTAGGAAGACACTACTACCTAGGACCAGAGTAACACCTTTACAAGTAGTTTAGCTTTTATATATGACTTTGGTAATATCTGTATACAAATAAGCCAAATAGTTGGCATGTTTTGGCAGTGTGAATCTGTAAGACATTAGCTGAATTTCACAAAAGTTTCTGAAACTTGACAATTACTACTTAGCAAGTCTATGTACAGAATGTGCAGTAGCAGGTACAAGTGGGCCAGGGTTGCTAATAGCTAAATAGGAACAAAAGCTTACTGCCCTTTGGAAATTGGGCAGAGCACTCTTGAGCTCTGATCCCCTGTTGCTCCTCTTGAGGTTTAACATATTCCACATACCTTTATGTGGAAATCAAACCTTAACAGAACAAGAGCAGACTGGGGAGATGGAATTTCTGCCAGTAAAATTTTCCCAATCACATTCATCCAGTTTCTGACCTCATTCTTTGAGTGGCCATCATCTTTCTAATGTAAAATGTGGCAAAATGTGGTTTGCTTTGTTTTGTTGCACAGGGAAAGGAAAGCTTTTGTTCAGAGCTTTAGAAAGGTTCACTGAGACCAAATGACCTTCTTAGATTCTGAAAAGTAGCTAATGCTCATTTGATAGTGAAGGGGAATATACTATAGGGGAATGTTTTTCTTGCTTCTTCTTTTACAAGATTACTTCACCCACAGGTTTCAAGTGTGTCACTCAACTTCAACACATGAAGCAGACTTCTTGGTGGATGCGTTTCCATGATCTGAGGGGCGGTAGGAAAGTGTGCTCATTTTTGTTGATAGGCTTGAGTGGGATTTGGCCTTTGGAGGGATGTATTTCAGAAGCTGGAGAAAATATTTTTTAAATTTTTTCCCCAGAAAGCCATAAAAGAGAGGATTCAGGCAATTGTTAAAATAAGCTATGCAAATAGTGATGGGCATGGCGGTGTCAACAATATCTGCAATTTTACAGTCATGTATGATGCCCAGCTGAATCAGTACGTCCAGAAAAGTGAATATTTGGTGGGGAACCCAGGAAAAGAAAAAGAAAAGCACAATTGCCATAATTATCTTGAAAATATCATCATTTCTTGGCTTGTTCTTCTGAATCTCATAAGCCCTCTTTAGCGTCTTCCAAATAAGAGTATAACTTGTAAGAATGATCAGAAAAGGAAACAAGAAACCCAGTATATTCTTGGTTAGGCCCAGTCCAATGGGGAGGGTTGAATTTTGGGATTCATAATGGAAAGCGCAAACTGTGATATTGGTGTTCTCAATGAAAAACACATTTCGGTGGATTATAGTTGGCAAACTTGCCAAGCCAGCCAGCAGCCAAATAATGATGCAGGTGACTTTTGCCATAAGCATTGTGCGCCGAAGGCGGGACTTCATTGGATGAACAATAGCCACATAACGATCGATGCTTAGACATGTAAGTAGAAACACACTGGCATAGAGGTTGAAACTGACACTGGCTGAAGCGATCTTACATAGGTAATTGCCAAAGGGCCAGCGGTATTCCATAGCAGTGTAGACAGCCCATAGTGGCAAAGTCAGTAAAAAGCACAAGTCAGCCAATGCTAAATTCAAAAGAAAAACACTGGCCACGGTCTTCAGTTTCATGTAAAAGTAAATGACAATCACTACCAAGCTGTTTCCAAATATTCCCACCACAAAGATGATACTGTATAAAGTAGGGATCATGACAAATATATAATTATGCCTTCCAGCTTTGGGACAGTCATCTTGGATTCTTTTAATACCATCTTCAGTGGAAGAGTTGAGGATCATTTTGATCTCCTGGGTTAATTAATCAGTGTCAGACACTATGCCAAATGCACCTGGAGAAAATAAAAATGAAAAGATAAAAAAAATTAACTTGGGTTATAAACATGCAGTTTTATTTTTCAATCATAAATATAGTAACTCAAGTTTTGTCTTAGGAAAAAAATCAATAATATTTTCTGGAGAAAAACTGAACTGAGAGAGTCCAAGTTTACACATTTAAATTAATTTTTAGAACATACTGCTTTTCTAGGAAGTGATAAATACCCTCCAGACAAATGGAAGTGGGGATCCTATGTAAATAAACTTTATGTCCTTTACATTTTTTCTAGAAGTAAATCCTAGCTTCCAAATTGGTTTTAAAAACATAATCTAAATCTCAGAAAATAACACTGAATTAAATTCATTATTCAGGAAGACTTGTGGTTTTTCAGAGGTAGGCAAGGCTAATTAATTAGTCTTTAACCTTAGAAGTATGACAATCTGTATCTTGTTCTTCAAACCATATCTTTCATTTCATAATCTTTACTCAAATATAAACATTATTAGCATCCTCCCTGAAGTGGTCAGAATAGCTGCCTCTAGGTTACTGAGGAATTGGTCATTGTGGGAAGTGATTTAGGAAGGGATAAGGGAGAGTGCTCAAAACTTTGTGGACTAGCATTCTTGCCATGGTTTCCCAGGCCAATACAGTCAATACCCACTTTATTCTTTAACTTCCAGCTCAGTCTAGGAAAAGAGACTGAATCTCCTAACTTTTGTGCTTGCCAGAGATTTCTGGAGTGAACTCTGGGGTTAACCATTCATATAACAGGAATGCCAGATGAGCAGAATAGGTCAGGGTTATCAATAAAACATGTCTTTTGTGGGAGCTTAAGATGGCAGCAGTTCTTTAGGATTTTTGGAAGAATCAGATGCTCAGGAATGAGCTCCATAAAGACTTCTGCAAATATTTGCTTCAATATTTTACATAATAAGTAATCAAGCTATTTATTTATGTGATTTAGAAAATCAACATCTTCTGCCCTAGCAGAGTCCATCAGAAAACCTGTGGGAGGGAGGCTGAGGACACTGCAAGCGTAACATCACAGGATGTGGCACAGGCACACTCTGAGGTAGAAGCTCAGCATCTGGCACCGGTGGGTAAGGGGTGCTGGGTGGAGGAGGGGGTCTGGGTAGGAAAGGGGTGCTGGGTAATGATCCTTTTGCTACACCAGGAGCAGGTCCATAGAAGGGCTTGGCCATCCGTTTCTCTTGTAGCAAGGTGTCCTGGACAAGAAGAGGAACAGGAATAAGACACTACTAGTCTGCCCAGGATAGCTGTGCTTGGCCTCCAGGAGAGCTGGATGAACACATACACCTAATGGTGGTGTCCATCTTGGGGTAGGTGGTGCTGTGAGAAGGATAAGACTCAGGTAGCCAGATCTTAAGAGAGAACACTAGGAAGAATGAGCTTCTTAAATGGCCTCTTTGCCTCCCCCGAGAGGTAGGTATTCTCCTTACCCAAGGTTTTGGCTTTTTATCCTCATTATCTTGTCCTTTTCTACTCAGCCTTATATAATTGGAACTTCTTCCCCCTTCTCTCATTAGCATCCACAAACAAGCAAAGGTGACATCCTTTGTGGAGCCTTTCTGACTTGTCTAGGCAACTGGCTGTTCCATTTGCTAAGCCACTCTGGATACAGACACTATATTATAACGGTCTGTTGACTAGTGTTCTCCAGTGGTACATCAGCTGCTTGAGGGCAGGGCCTGTTTCGAATAATGTAGGCCCCAGACTATTCCAGGGGACAGATGATAAATGTTTGATGAACAGTGTGCCGGAGGACAAAAGAATGAGTAAATAGCATATAACTTAAAAGCTATGAGTATAGCATATTGAGAGTAGTTTCTTTGGGACCAATGAAATAATTTATATTTTGTTCCTGAAAGGATCTTACAGAAAACACTCAGTGTTAACCTGGGCCTCGCCTTGCCTAAAAAATCAAAACCAAAAGCAAAATCATACCAAATCCAACAAACAGACAAAAAAAAAAAAACCTCCTTGGTACTTTTAGAAGTATTTGGTTTCTAAAACAGAAGAAGATGAAAAGAAGGAATAAATATAATGGAAACTAGGGCTAGGCTCTCAAGGAGATATGACGTGTTTCTTCCTCATCCAGAAGGATTTCCCTACATTTTGCTGACTTTTCAGTTTATTTTATCATAGTTGCTGAAATTATACCAACTTAGAAGTATAAATTTCTTTAGGTAAATAACTATTCCCTATTAAAAATTAAAGGCTTCACGGAAGGTTTATGGGCTAGCAGTCATTTATGCCTTAATGTGTATTAATTTACTTATTTGTTCTAACATCTGGTTGAGATCAGTTGGATTTTGCCTAGGAAAAATGTGGAAATGTCAAGGTTAAAGAATCTCAAAGATTAAAAAGCAGCCAGGGTGAACTCTATAACTGAAAACTAGGGCAGAGGTAAATATTTGTTTCAGCTTGGATGCAAGGCCACTAACAGATAGGAAGGGATAAACTTAATGCTTTAGAATCCCTTGGGTGCTCTGAGCTTGGGTGCTGGAAAATAGGGAGGAAATTCTCCTCTTTTTCTTCTTTTCTCTCTTGACCCTAACTCTAAGAGTACACGTCTCAGGCTGGTTCTATGAATACTATCTCTGAGTGGGTAGAAGGTTATTGAATAGCCTGGAACTGTAACCATCATATATTAAAGAATTTCTATGGGAAAGAGTTTGCATTTGAAAGAACCGATTTATAAACATAGTTTTGGACTCCAATTCCTTCACAATCTGAGTTCAGTTTCTTCTTCAGTCCCATCGATCCACATTGACTAATACTTAATATATAAAAGGCTGCTCTGAACAACTAGGGGGAATATCCCTGGACATTTTAGTAAGGTATTTATTATTTAAGTGAGTATATCACTTGAGAAACTCTGGATATCACACTGAGTATACTAATTAGAAGAACATTTTACATAAATGTTTATATAAGTAACGACCAAGACTTCCTGCCAGGTAAGGAAACAACTTTTCTCATATTTGAGGGGAACGGAAAGGGAAGGGGAATTTTAGATGATAGAAACAGTGGGAGCAAGCATAGGGAAGCATAATGCAAACAGTTCATTCAGTGGGCAGTCATCCATTTATCATATATCCGCTGAACACCTACTATGTGCTGGGGTTAAGGATGCAAAGTGAATAAGTTCATATTCCTTCAGGCATTTGAGTCTAGTTGGGGCAAGGTGAGGAGAAGAGCTTTAAAGACAGAATTGTTCCAGTGTCGAATACTATACCATAACAGGGTCATGTGGAATATTCTGTATTTATCATTGATCCAGTTTGGTGGTAGGAGACTGGAGGAGTGCTCAGGGGCACTTCCCAGAGAAGTTGGCATTTGGACTTTGGAAGATGTATGGAAACAAAGTGGTTAGAACTTAAAGGCAACAGTGGGCCAGCTGAGGTAGAGTAGACATTGTCATCATTGAACTTTGCCCTCCCTACAGACATCTGCAGCCTCATCCATGGGAAACTGCTCTTGTAAATTTACAGATATCGTACAACCCCCTGGGCAGTGGTGTGGGGTCTGAATGTGCACTGGATGTGAGGGTGACATGGCCATACTGGTGTGCAAGAAATCTCATTCTCAGTCTGCACTGTTGCCACTGATAGGCTTTCTAGAGAAAACCTGATTCTCAGGAAAGAGGTAAAATGGAACTCCTGTGATTAGTAGGCACCTATGATGATGATAAATGAGTGTGAAAAGTGTAGGGTTCTTTTCTCTTTGAAGCTGAAAGGACGCTGTTTTGATGAGGAACCAAAGGAAAGAGACGTGATGTTTAGGGATGGCAAACTTATGAGTCCTAGAAAGCAGCTACATTTTATCCTACTTTTTCTCCCAGTAGGGTTTTAGGCAGGCAGGTTATACTGATAAAAAAAAAAAAAAAAAAAAAAAAAAACACAGGAGGATCCACCTCTCCCTATTTCTGGGTCTCACCATAGCTTTTACACAGTCTCTGTGGCTTATATAAATTCCATAGCACTATTTCTTCTTGAGGGGAAAAGAGATGGGATTTGGAGTCAAAATATTTATAATGGAATCTTCTCTTGCCATAAATCTGTATGGCTCTGGGTAAGTCACTTCGTTTCTCTGAACATAAGCCTCAGTTCCCTTATTTGTAGGAAATGGGAACAGTGATTCTTACTGCACAGGATTGTTATGGTAATTAAATTAAATAACACAAAAGCACTGGGCATATTTTTCAAACAGTTTGTTTTTAATAAATGTGTTTTTCTGAATCTTTACTATTATTATTTTTTTTTAATGCAAGGCAAACATGGACTTAGGCATGGCTCAAAAAACCATGCAAGATTTTTTTTTAATCGTATCATTGGTAAGCTCTTTCTCTTGCCAAAAAAGGCTAAAAATAGCAGGGTGTTGTTCCTTCAGAGTATGAGTAAAAAAGTCACCTTAAACAGCTGAATACATTGGCCATGAGTCAGGTGGGAACTTTCAGTCTGCTGTAAACACAACAAGCTGGCCCTTGGTGGTCACACTACATTTATCCATCACTTGCTTTCATAGTAGATACCTTGTGTTCCTTGACAGCTTCCTTTATTCTTAAAAACAAGCCTAAGAAACATTTTTTCTCTCTCTCTCCCTTCCCTTCCTTTCCCTTCCCTTCCCCCTCCCTCTTCCTTCCTTCCTTCCTTCCTTCCTTCTCCTTCCTTCCTTCCTTCCTTCCTTCCTTCTCTTTCTAATTCTAAGAATATTTCCCCAAGACTTTTGATTAGAATATTAATACCTTCTTAAGCTTTTAGGCAAGCCAAGACCCATCTAATTAAATTGTTCATTACAAGCTCCTTTTTTAATGAGTTTGTAATCTAAGGGAAAAAAATACCACATAGTTTCCTATGATAATAAAGAGAGAACTAACAGACAAAGTAATTATATTTTAGAATAATCTTCTATCAAAGTATCTTTCTCAGATATCTAAAAGAGTAGACTAGTGTTTGTAAGTCATTTGCTTACAGTGCTGGGCAGCTCAATAAACCATCCTGTTCAAAAGTCATTCTCTTTATTGCTCTTATTTTTATAAATTCAGACTTTAGAAAGCAACTGTTTCGGCTCCTGTGTGTTTTTTTCCCCCTCAGTAATGAATGAGGCATTCTATAGGGAACAACTGTTAGTCAGTATCCATTTGTGAATTCATTGAATCATAGAAATTGGCAGTAAAATTTTTAGAGTTTCTACTTGTTTCTTTTTCAAATCGACTTGTTCTTATTTCTTAACCTCTGTTCTTATTTTATGGGGTCTATTTGTACCCTTCTATCTTTAAACATTTCAAACATCTGTATGTTAAGAGTCCCTATCCAATTCTTTTACTATTTGTAGTTCGTAGTTCTTCTCATATAAATTCTGTTTGTTTCATCTGTGGACACTCTTTCTTGGCATTTGCCTTCATCTAAAATTTTATAATCTCTGACTGTGAGTTAATCTGTGGTGGGGATTAACTTCTTTAGGAGGCCTGGTGTCTGGATGGTGGTCGCCTGTGAAATTTCTGCTTGGACATAAAACACTCACTTGATCTGGATAAGTTTTTAATGCCAGTACTCAGCCTAGTTTCCAATGCCATACTTTTTCTTCAGATAATGCAAATTAGGCCTCTCGCCCATTCTCAGATTTTTGCTGGTCTGCAGAAGTTATCTAGTTTTGGTCACAATAGGCAGTAATTTTCCAGTTTCTGGCTTTACCCAGGAAAGCCTGTTTCATTTGCCTTTAGTGCACATGTCTAATGGTCTTGACTTCCATCCTGGTAAACTCATTAAAACTTTATCTTAAAAAAAAAAAAAAAAAAAAAACAACTTTATCTTGATTGTGTAACCGGTATTGATTCTTCTCTGGCCCATGTGGTCTCTTTTTTTCTTTTAAAAAATTATTTATTTTTGAGAGAGGTCATGCCAGAGAACACGCGACCTAGGGGGTGGTAGAGAGAGGGAGAAGCAGGCTCCCTGCTGAGCAGAGAGCCTGACTACATGGGGCTTGATCCCAAGACCCTGAGATCATGACCTGAGCCCAAGACAGACCCTTAACTGGCTGAGCCCCCCAGGAGCCCCATGTGGTCTCAATTCTTCTTCAGAGCTGTGATCTGATATTTTATGTGTTTGGAGAAAGAAGGGTAATGCCCATGATTGCTAAGTTCATTGTCTTCCTCTTGACGGGAAGTTGCCCTACACATTATTTGGAGATAATGGTTAAGTTGCTTGGACCCAGTAAGCTTTCGATTATAGTCTTGCCCCATGTTTCTCCTCATGCCTTTTAGCGAAGCACCCAATCCCTTCTGGTGGTACTCTCCTCCACAGTGGTAATCCTGGCAGCCATGAAGAAGGGAGCTTGGCAGAGAGTATGGCACCATGGGGCAAGTGACCAGAATTGCTTTTAAATCAGATGCAGGAGAGAATGGCTGGCAGTCCGACTAAAGTCTCTATGTTAGATACTTTTCTGGGAGATGATTTGGTTCACCTCTGCAATTCCTAGGTGAATATTTCTCTTAGGACACACAATATATTTTGTTAAAATTACTGCCATATTAAATAAGTACTCAAGATTCAGTGTCCTTAAATTTAATGATATGTCTAAGTGGTAAACAGTGGTTTCTGGCCCTCTTCCCAAGTCAGTTTCATCCACTATGGCCCGCCCTCACAAGAAATGAAAACAGAACTGCCTTCCTATTTCTGCACATACCAGTTGTAACCAGCTGTGGTGATGGTGGTTAAATGTCCTGCCATCTTCAACTAGCCATTTGCTTTGCAAAATAGCCTAAGAATAGAAAGAACTCAGCTTTCTGGAAGGAAAATCAGAAGTTCCTTCCAAGTTAGGTATACACATCAAGGAAAGTAATCCTGAATTTTTGCTTGTTAGAAATGATTCAGTACTTTAATATATAAGAAAGTAACACTAACTGTTCAGCTTCTCTCCACTTCAGATGCTTCTATTTATCATAATAGTTCAAACAACTCACTTGTGATGAATATTCCAAGCCCCCAAACACTAACTCCCTTTATTCCTATGATATTTCTTCCTACTCTGTTCTAACTCTTGGCTGTTTTTTGTTGTATTTTTATTTTTTATTTTCAAAAAGAAAAGAGAAACAGGTAGGGATGAAATATATGTCCTAAGTCTAATCATGTGCTAGAAATCTTCCTTTGATATGTTGGTGATAGTAGAAAATATTCTTATGTTAAAAACAGAGGGTCATGGAAGGCTTCAGTGAGCCTTGAAAGAGTTGTGCTGCACAGACTAGGGGAAAAGGAAAATAAATCCAACTTGGAAGAAAGTTTGTATATAAATAAACTCCTGTCCTCCTATACTCCCAAATTCCTCAAACTTAGGGACTCACTGAATTTCCCCAAGGGAATCATAATCACATTTCAAAGGATCAGCATCTCGGCCATTCATCAAAAGGGAGGAAACATCATTTTTAATAATAAGGCTCCTGGAGACTGTTCACAAGCTTTTCTTTTTCAACAGATGAAAAAGGCAGCTCCTATACAGGTATCTCCATCAACAGCTGTTTTATCCAACTTGTGAGCAAACCCCCAAATTTTGTATGTTAAGCCACTGCATATTTGCTTCTCTGAAACTTTATTTCTTTTTATTTATTTATTTTTCTACTTCTCTGAGACTAAATCAGCAGCAGAAGCTGCTTGTCTCATTTCACATTCCACTTTAAGGAGTATGAGGAAAGTTACTGGGAAAGAAAGGAAGCACTAATTAATTTGTACTCTTAAGAAATTATGGTATTACTGCAGAATTTATATGCTATATGAGTTTTATGTTAGAAATTATTGGCCACATGGCAATTCATTTCAGATTAAAGTTTTTAACATTTATAGAAATCACGTGATCATACATTTTAAATGAAGCTAGAAAGATCAAATAATACCTGTATTGTACATGTTTCCCCAAATTGTCCTATGTTCTGATTACAATAGGAATACTCTCTGAATGACAGTCTACAAATTGGTCCTACACAATGTATAAAGAGCCTAGGATTCTAATTTTGACTTTCTCATTCACTAATTAGGTGACTTTGAACCAGTCATGGTTCATGCCCTGCCTGTAGTTAGTCAGGATTACATCATCCTATGAAAAAGGTGGCACAATGTGTTATTGTTAAAATAACTCATACAAAACAAACCTATTTTCAGGTTTCTTTGTGGGGAAAATACAACTTTTTAAAGTTTAGCAAATAGTTAATGGGATTCAGGTGGCCAGATAAAAACACAGAGGGTGAGGGCAGAGTATTATAAAAGAACCTCACAGTAATATATTATTTGGAAATACTATTTTGAAGTGTTATATTAGTCAGTGTTTTGAAGGGCTAAATAGATTTTTTTGTCCTAAGAAAATGAATTCTGTAAGGTAATGTTTGATATTATCAGAGAGTTACTTTTTTTTGATATCATAGACTTACATTTATTTTTGAAACAGTTTTATGTGTGTGTGTGTGTTTTAAGGCATTAAAAACTGAGACAACAGAATAGTCTCTTAGAGAAAGCGCTGGACTAGAGTCCTGTCGAATAGTCTGCTCTGTCACTAACCACTGACACAATCTTATACAGGTACCCCTTAAATATCACAAAATATTTAGAATGGAAATACTAACACTTGTTCTCACCTCTCTATTTCATAGATTGTTAAAGGTAAACAGTGAAGTCTTAGGAAGACATAAAAACAATTTGAAAATATAAATCTTATAATTTCTCTAATGCAAGGATAAGTGAAATTTAATGAAGGAAAGCTCAGAACTTCAAAAACTAATGGAGCTTTCTTCATTCAGAAATTCAGCAAAAATATTTTTCATTATTTTAATCTAATGCATTTATTTCAAGAATTATAATGAGGCATTTGATTAATGCTGAAAGAAAGCTCAAATGGCAGATACCGTATGGCTTCTACATTTAATACTTGTAGCAGCAAATGTCTGGGTGTAAAGTGGGGCCCTTAGATTAAACCTGACCAATAGATGTATCTTCTTTGGCCCCTGAAGCACGGCTTTGGGGATTTGAATTTTCTGTGGTTTACTAATCTTCATTGCTCTCTATTTTCCAATTCTTTGGGTCACTGCTGTTCAAAAAAAAATTAATGTGAACCACATACGTAATTAAAAATTTCATGGTAACCATACTAAAAAAGTAAAAAGAAAAAGATGAAATTAATTTTAATAATATATTATTTAATCCCATATAGCCAAAATATTATCATTTCAACATGTAATCAGTATACAAATGGAAATATTTTACTTTTTTTTGGTACCAAGTCTTAAAAATTAGGAGTATAGTTTATGTTTCCAACACATCTCAGTTGAAAGCAGCTGAACACTTCAAGAGTTCAGTCATCACTTGAGGCTGACTACCAAATTAGAAAATACAGTGTTAGATGCTTCCCTCACCTACAGAGCCCTTCTAGCAATGGTTCTGAAAATGTGGTCCCAGAAACAGCAGCATCAGCCTCACCTGGGAATTCCTCAGGAGTGCAAATCTCAGGCCCCACTCCAGACCTACAGAATCAGAAACTCTGTGGGTGGGGTCCAGCAGGCTATGTTTTAATGAGCCCTCCAGGTAGTTCTGATGCACACTAATGTTTTAAAATCATTGCCCTACTGTCACCTTAATTTGCAACTCTGGCTTGTATGCTGCTAATCATGATTAATAGGCAAAACCAAGTCCAAATGACAAAAGTGCCCTTGGCTGAAATGTTTTTCATTTGGCTCTTCTGAGGCATCAAAACCTAAAGTCAGTATGACAGACTACTAAAATATAGCTTGAGAATTATTCATTAGATTGTGTATTTCTTTCAGACACTTAGGACTAGTGTAGTTTAGGGGTGACCAACAGGATGTTATCCAGTAAAACACCCCTTGCACTTATTCATAAATGTCTGGAATTTCTCTAAGGGGGCACTGGGTTGACAGTACCCACTTCTACACCTCCAAGATCTGCCTGAGGGAGGAAACAGATACACTGACTCAGGTAAAAGCCAGAAGAACACAGTAGAAGAGCATGGTGATGGAAACTGAAAGATCTGAATCAGTATATGAATTTATCTCTTATGAGCTGTGATGTCTTTAGCTTTCCTCTTAACCTGTGACTCATTTTCTTCATCTGGAGAATGATAATGACAACAAAGAAGTAAAAAAAAGAAAGAAAAAATCCTGTCAGGGTCACAACATTGTTGGGAACCTCATGAGATTATGTATATGGAGATGTCATAAGATCCTGAAAATTTGAGACTTTTGTTAGTGTTATTAAATGTATACGACGGTATAAATGACTAATTTCCCCCCTACAAGCAAATCTGGATAAGGAGAATTGGGAAGCTGCACTGGGTGCTGGAAGTGGAAGAAGCTAATGTACCAAAAAAGAGACAGAGAGGCTCAGAGAGGGAGGCAGGTGGCACTGCTGACAAGCTGCTTGGACTGGACGGTTCTCCAGCTCTGACCATTCTCTCGAATACCTACATAATTTTTAAATATGAATTACAATGAAACCACACCACTGATTGTAACAAAAAGTTTAGACCCTTCTATCTTGCTGTTATTTACCATTCCATTCGCTTCTATGTGGGACTACTTGTATTTTCTAACTAAACAGCCTGTGATAAGCGGCATGAATGCTGGGCCAATAAAAGGTAACAGCACTTTGCCAACTGAAAAATACAATGAGATCCTGGTGACTGCTGCTTCCTGTGAAAACTTCATTAGCAATAAATGGGTTACCAGATGTCACACGTCAGATTTGAAATTAAAATATATTCCCAGTATTTGTGTGCAGTCTGAGCGGCAGGGAAAAAAAAATGAAGTCTTTCCAAGAGAGCTGCATAAGATGCTGCACCACTTTTGCCTTCGATTGTCTGTTTCTCCTCTAAATGTAAAATAAAATGCATCCCTTGGTTTGTAAAGTGGAAATACAGCATTTCTGCATAGAAGGGCTATGTAGTGAAGTGGCATATTACTCATGCAGCAGCAACTCTTTAAGAACAAGGAAATATTTTTGAACATTCTCTGCCACACCAAGATCACCATCTCCTCTTGTTTTTAACTTTGCCATAGCAATTTCTCCTTTTCTTGCCTCCGCTTTCAGCAAGCAGTCTCAGCTTTTATTACTGACAACAAAACTGCTCAAGTCAGCAACTGTCAACGTTGACTCCACTCTTCCCAAACCTGCTGTAACAACAGCACTTCCTTCTCTTCAAGAGAGTAAAAGTCTTCTTGTTCTTCCCGCTAGCTAAGTCGACTCTGTTCTTGTCCTCAAAGTTACAAGCCTCCAATCAGAAATCAACTGTAGTTAGGGAGGGAATCCCACAGTCCCAAATAAGACAGCACAGGTGCACTTGAGCCAGCAGAATTTTCAAATGCTAAGCCAGTGTGATAGAAATATCTAACATCCTCGAGTTTTTATAAGCAAATATTTTTGGCTAAAGAAGGCCCATGTTCCTTTGCAATTTCAAAATCTCTACAGTTACTCGGCTCTAGCTGAAGACCATGGATGTTTGCAACTATTCTTTTTCCTCCCCAATTTATTTTGGGCCTATCTTTTGTAAGACAGGTGAAGCTTATAAAACAAATTAGAGGGTGAAAGTGAATTATCATTCTTAAGCCTCCTCTTGGAGAAATATTTACATTACTCCTCCCTTATCTATTGGGTTACATTCTAAGACCCCCAGAAGGTGCCTGACACCCTGATAGTACCGAACCCTATATATAGTGTGTTTTTTTTCCTCTGCATAAGTACCTTTGATAAAGTTTAATTTATAAAGTAGGCATAATGAGAGATTAAGAACAATAGCTAATAATAAAACAGAACAATTATAACAACATACTGTAACAAAGTTATGTGAATGTGGTTTCTCTCTCAAAATACCTTGTATTATACTGACCCTTCTATTATAGTGATGTGAGATGATCAAATATCTACACGACGAGATGAAGTGAGGTGAATGATGTAGATTGTGACCTAGCATTAAGCTGTTATTGACCTTTTGACACTATGTCAGGAGGACAGACCTCTGCTTCCTGACTGCAGGTAACTGTAACTGTGGAAAGTGAAACCACACATTAGGTTGGGGAGGGGAACTACTGTGCATAGAATTTCTTACACATTGAAATCCACCAAAGTACTTACAAGTTTCTTTCTGGAACATTAACTACTCATCACATATTGGGGATACAAGACCTACTGCCCTTTGAACTTCACATGGAGGCAGACAGAGCATCCTCAAAGTGATTAGCTATGTCAGTGGGGAAAATTCCATTTTAAACTTTTCAGTTAATAATTTCAGCATAAAGTGACACACAAGAGTTCAAATAAACTTATTTAATGTACCATTGTTTCATACTCCTCTATGATTTTGCTGGTATCTGGTTCACTAAGAGGACTTATAAAGGTGGCTTAGTATTAACATTAGTAATATTTATGAGTTATGATTAATTGAGTGTTTATTATGTGCTAAGAATCGTGATAATTGCTTTTGTATCTACAAGAGCCCTGTTTTGGACTGAATTGTGTCCTTTCAAAATCCATAGGTTGAAACTTTAATACCCAATGTGACTGTATTAGAGGTAGGGCCTTTTAAGAGGTAATTACCAGTAAATGAGTCATGAGGTTGGGGCTCTAATCCAATGTGATAAGTGTCCTCATAAGAGGAAGACCACATCAGGAATGTGCCTGCATGGAGGAAAAGCTATGTGAGAGGGTGGCCATCTGCAAGTGAGGGTTAGAGGCCTCACCAGAAACCAACCCTGTGCCATCAGAACTGTGAGAAAGTCAATTTCTGTCATTGAAACCACCCAGGCTGTGGTATTTTGTTAAGGTAGCCCTAATAACAACAAAGGCCTATGAGAGTAAGTATCATCATTCCCATTCTTCAGATGAGGAAACAGGCTGAAAAAGCAGGTCCTTATATTTTTGAGATTCTAAAATTTCAAGGCTCAGTTATTTTGGGGGCATGGGTAAGGTCACCATTTCATTTTCTAATTCAGCGCTTCTCGATGGGGGGTAATTTTGCCCTCTAGGGACATTTGGCAATGCCTGGAAACATTTTTATTTTATTTTTTTATTTTTATTATTATTATTTTTTAATTTATTTTTTTATTGCTGTTCAATTTGCCAACATATAGAATAACACCCAGTGCTCATCCATCAAGTGCCCCCCCTCAGTGCCCGTCACCCAGTCACCCCATCCCCCACCTACCTCCCCTTCCACCACCCCTAGTTCGTGTCCCAGAGTTAGGAGTCTATCATGTTCTGTCTCCCTTTCTGATATTTCCCACTCATTTTTTCTCCTTTCCCCTGTATTCCCTTTCACTATTTTTTATATTCCCCAAATGAATGAGACCATATAATGTTTCTCTGGAAAACTGTGTGGAGGTTCCTCAAAGAGTTAAAAATAGACCTGCCCTACGACCCAGCAATTGCACTGCTGGGGATTTACCCCAAAGATACAGATGCAGTGACATGCCGGGACACCTGCACCCCGACGTTTCTAGCAGCAATGTCCACAGTAGCCAAACTGTGGAAGGAGCCTCGGTGTCCATCGAAAGATGATGGATAAAGAAGCTGTGGTCTATGTATATGATGGAATATTACTCCGCCATTTGCTTCGACGTGGATGGAACTGGAGGGTATTATGCTGAGTGGAAACATTTTTAGTTCTTAAAATAGGGGGAGCGAGGGGAGGGGCAATGCTACTTGCATCTAGTGGGTAGAGACCAAGGATACTACTAATTATCTTGCAAGGCACAGGATGGGACCCCACAACAAAGAATTATCTAGCCTAATATGTCAATTGTGCAGCTCTTAAGAAACCTTATTCTAGTACCCCTGTTTTTTTTTCAATTCTTGGTTCTGTAGTTCTTGGGTTTTTTTATGGAATAAGTTAACTGTATACTATATTTTTATTAGTAGCTTGTGTTTCAAGTATTATATTCATATCATCCCAGGGAAACTACAGATCAAAGGTAAAATCCTGCTGAGTAACCTTCAAATGTCCAAGGGCATGTTGAATACTTAGTAGGGGCTCTGAAATTATGAGAGTTGACTAAATATCTGTTGTGCCAGATTATTCTAGAAAATACCCTCTCTAGCCATTTTCCAGAACTCCAGGATTCTGCATAAGTAAAGCAGAAAAGAGATCTGAGCTTAGAATCATTATAAGATGTTTAAGAGATTTGATGGCTGTTATAGCGGACCCTAAATTACCTCGGGAAGGAGGAAGCCACCATGTCCGGAAGTCAAACCCTGCCCTCTGGTGGCATCACTGCCATAGACACTGCTGAGAATCTGACAGGACCAGAGTCAATCTGCAGTGTTAGGGTCTGAACTGACTTTGCAATATTTAAATTTAAATTCAGCTTTACATTCACATGAGGGCTTTTTTTACCCCCTGTGGAATACACATTAAATGTAGTCTGTCATCGAGGCTCTCACTAGAATAAAACAAAGTACAAAAAAGTGAGAGAGCGGATGAACATACCATTAGTTACAAACCATAGTCTGCAAGTTTGGCAACCCAAGAGTTTCAATTACTTAGTTTGAGTCTCTCATACTTGCTTCCTCTACCCAACTGCCTTTCTGATCCATAAAGGCATTGAGTAATTGTTTTTGTAGCCAAAGAAGAACATTTCTGGAAAAAGGATTTCTAAAGGAGCAATAGTAATAGAGTCCCATGAGCAGAATATTAATTTTTGGTTCACGTGGTACTGTCCCTACAAATTCCTTATGAACTAGTTCTAGAAGACAAGACAAGCACTGTTGTGTTTGAAATACCAGCTAAATCTGAGGAAATTATATTGCCCCATTTTCTATTAAGAACTCTAGTCTCTCACTAGGAAAACACCACTGTACTTCTTATCACAGAGTGCAGCTTTTTCTGTATACTGATGCCAAACGGGTAACATTTTAGTGAGGCATTTGAAGTTGTGATATGCAACTCCATGGGAGACAAACAAGGTCATTTAGAAGGTCTTTTCATTGAGAACATCAGAGCTTTCAAAAGATGCAGGCAGCCTTTCCTGGATAATTGGGGTAAAAGAGAAATAAGGAAAAAAAAACCCATAAAGTACAAAAATAAGCAATCAAATGGAAAAACTCAGAATTAAGAGTGAAGAGATATAGTGAATGTTGATATCAAATTTTAATGCTATATAAAACCAAAAGCAATGAGTAAGAAAGCAACATAATTTAAGAAATTGAAGAGTAGAAATCAGTTGATTGCAGGATTTAACAGGGGTAAAAAAAGGATTAGTACAAACACTAGTCTAGAACTGGGGCCGGAGGTCCAGGGGGTTTTTTCTTTGTCTCTCTGGAAATTGAAACCTTAGGCAAATCATTAAACCTTCATTAGACTTTGACCTGACAAATGGGAATGAGATTATAAAGCCTCTACCTTACCCTTGGAAGAATGATGTAAGAGTATATGTTTAACATAATTTACTTAAAAGACCGTATATTATACCCATTCAGTATCAATAGATACAATAAAAACAAGTTTAGCACATGACTGAAGTGGAAAGCTAATGTATATATCAAGAGGTATATATATTCAGCACTTAGAATTTTAAAAGGAAACATTAACTTTAGTAGAGTCTGTTGGCCATCAGGCATCATAGGAAATAATCCATAAGCTTTGCAGTCACAAAGGTCAGTTAAAATATTGGCTCCACCTTCGACTTAATCATGTAACTGGTTAATTTATTCAATCTCTTGGAGACTTACTCTCCTCATCTTTTAAATGAGATAAAAACTATATACTGTTAATGTGAAGGTTAAATAAAACATGGGGGAAAAGATTTCCATATGTTAAACAGTAAATGTTATCTATTGTTATTATAATTACTTATATTCTTGATATATATGTTCCCATAGGATAATAAGTAAATTACCTCCTAAAATTTTACTTTACATATGTGTAATTTGTCATGTTATCACACATAGCCAAAAAACAGGCTGGAATGATGTTAGGAGCCCTGTCCATACAATACAATCTAGTGATATAATTTGTTACTAATCCCATAAAGCAATGTAAAGGATCTGGGAAGAATCCATTTTTTTAAAAAAAGAAGTGAAAGTGTGAACATCTAAAGGGCAGATGGTCTTAAGATTACTTTAAGTTGGAGGGAGAAAAAATATCACACAATGGACCTTTGGTTGGTGAATCATACCTCAACTAATTAAATGGCAAAAATTTCCTTCAAAATGCAGAACTCAGAGAAAAGAATTTCTTTGCCAACAACTCCCCTAGTATTCATATAAGTTTCTTCCTTGAATTAACTGACTTAACATGTGGTAATTGTTGTTCTTTAATATGATTTCATGAGATTCACTTTCTAATAATTATACAGCACTGTATTGTTTCTGGTAATAACATTTGTGTTACTACTTTATTACTATATAAAATAATGGGAAAACAAATTAGGCTAAATATTTTTGTGCTCAGAATAGAGCAAGGCAGATTTGTGAAGTTCATTAGAATTTTGTGAGAATAGCAAAATGTGCTAATAATTTTGGATATCTTGATATAAACGGGTCCTAATTCACAGAAAGTGTTTATAAATCAGTATTTCAGTAGGCATAGTTGTATACATGTCAATGATCAGTGTAAAGCCATTCTCTAGATAAATTACATGATTTACGTTACACCAACAAATTAAGATGTTCTCTTTACATAAAAAGTCGAATGACTTTTGAATAGTCTTTCAGCTTACGTTTGGAGAGCAGTTTTATCTCAATGTGGATCAGGAAGTCACAGAAATTTCTGCTATAAAAGGAAATTTATAGGTCATATTTATTTCTTTTCTTCTTCATAGAATACATATATATATGTATATATTAGGGCAGTGTAGTGTATATATAGGCAGTGTGTGTGTATGTATATATATATTCATATATATTCATATATATATTCATATATATATTCATATATATATTCATATATATATATATATATATTCATCCTTTGTCCCTGTAAAAATACACAATTACTTTATTCTAAATGGTATATTTGTTGTCAGGTTATCCAAGCAAAGTCTGTTTTCACCTATAATGTAGTTGAACTATTATTATCTACAGTCTTTTGCTTTTATTGAAACAAATCAGAGATTCATCACATTTTATTGCTGGAATTACATGCTCCAAGGTTCACATATTCAGATGTTACAGGGGCTGGGAATAACAGTTGAGGGAAGCAGTCATGGTGGTGAATGGAGGACTTTATTTTTCTCAGAGGAGGTGGGGGGTGGGAGTCTCACCTGAGTTATAGCCAATTGTGCCAGTCATGATGTGGGGAGGGACTGACTGATTTTTTTTTTAAAGATAAGCTAGAGATTTAAAACTTTATTTGAAATCTCCTTTCTTGAAATGTATTCAGTTAATGCAAATAATTACAATAGCAATGCTGCCTAGCCCCGGTGGCGCAGTGGTTTAGTGCCACCTGCAGCCCGGGGTGTGGTCAGGCTCCCTGCATGGAGCCTGCTTTTCCCTCTGCCTGTGTCTCTGCCTCTCTCTCTCTCTCTCTCTCTCTCTAAATAAATCAATAAAATAAAAAAATATTAAAAAAAATAGCAATGTTGCCTAGAACTAAACAGAACTCTTCTGCAGATCAAGTTTGGTCCAAGGGCTGACAATTTATAATCTAGGATCCAGGCCAACTGCCTAATTTTACAACTCAGTAAACAGACTCTAAGCCTCAGCAAGATGCTACAGACCCCCATATTTCAGTGTTTTTATATTACACTACATACTTGAAGTGCATTTCTTAGAAATTCCCTTTCCATTTCCATATTCATATTCAACATATTCAACAACTCCTCTATGATGGAGGAGTTGGAGGTTGTTGGAGAACAGATATGAGATGGGCCGAGGTTATTGTTCCTCCCTGCTCTCATCCAGCCAGTCTGCCTCATTTGGCTCTGCAGGAGGAGAGCCTAGCTCAGAGTATTAGAACTGTCCCAGAATGGCAGCCTAGATGTCACTCCCTGCTTCATTGTTCCTAATGGCAACTTATTTTTCCCTTTTCATTGTTCCACACTGTTAAAGATACTATTAATCTTTTAGAGCCATTGCTTCATTTCATGGAAGTCTCCAAATGGGTGAATACAGCATAGAATCTGTGATATTTGGGTATACTTGCTGTTATTTTAACATTTATTCAAAAAATATCATCTAGTACCAAAAGGATGATCAATAATGAAAGAGACTGATGCTAATCATAGAGCTACACTGCCCTAATGGCCCTGGTTATATAACTGACATTGAGGTTAGGTTTTAAAATATTTTTTAATAAGTGCTGAAAAATATTTATTTTTGAAAGCTTCATTTAAGTAAAGTGTTTCTAAGGTGAACTGTTATGCGCCAAGCATGAAATTATTTACACATTTGTGCTTTTGATACAAATATATTTTCTAAATTAATTCACTGTAGGTTTAAGGACAAACCCAGATTATTTGTTCCACCTCTGTGAAAAAAGTTGATGGTATTTTGATAGGGATTGCATTGAATGTATAAATTGCTCTATTTGTATGGAACCAGAAAAGACCCTGAATAACCAAAGGAATGTTGAAAAAGAAAACCAAAACTGATAGCGTCACAATTCTGGACTTCAGGCTCTATTACAAAGCTGTAATCATCAAGACAGTAGAGTACTGGCACAAAAACAGACATAAAGATCAGTGGAATAGAATAAGAGAACCCAGAAATGGACTCTCAAATCTATGGTCAGTTAGTCTTTAACAGAGCAGAAAAGAATATCCAATGGAAAAAAGCCTCTTCAATAAATGGTATTGGGAAAATTGGACAGCCACATGCAGACGAATGAAACTGAACCATTTCCTCATACCATACACAAAATTAGATTCAAAATGGAAGAAAGACCCAAATGTGAGACAGGACTCCATCATAATCTTAGAGGAGAACACAGGCAGCAACCTTTGTGGCCTTGGCTGCAGCAGCTTCTTGTTAGACGTATCTCCAAAGACAAAAAAAAACAAAGACAAAAATGAGCTACTGAGACTTCATCAATATAAAAAGCTGTTGCAAAGCAAAGGAAAAATAGTCGACAAAACTAAAAGATAACTGAGTGGGAGAAGATATTTACAAATGATGTGTCAGATAAAGAGCTAGTATCCAAAACCTATGAAGAACTTATCAAACTCAACACACAGGGAACAAATAATCCAGTCAAGAAATGGGCAGAAGACATGAACAGACATTTCTCCAAAGGAGACATCCAAAATAGCCAACATACATGAAAAAATGCTCCACATTACTCGGCATCAGGGAAATACAAATTAAAACCACAATGATTTACCACTGCACACCAGTCAGAATGGCTAACATTAACAAGTCAGGACATGAGAGATATTGGAGAGGATGCAAAGGGGAGCCCTCTTATATTGCTGGTGGGAATGCAAGATGGAGTAGCCACTCTAGAAAACATTATGGAGGTTCCTCAAAAAGTTGAAAATAGAGCTTGCCTTTGACCCAGCAATTGCACTACTGTTCCAGAAAGGTACAAATGTGGTGATCCGAATGGGCATCTGCACCCCAATAGCAGCAATGTCCAAAACAGCCAAACTATTGAAACAGCCCAGATGTCCATCGGCAGATGAATGGGTAAAGAAGGTGTGGTATACACACACACACACACACACACACACACACACACACACACACAAATGGACTACTACTCAGCCATCAAAAAAATGAAATCTTGCCATTTGTAATGATGTAAGTGGAGCCAGAGGGTATTATGTAAAGCAAAATAAGTCAATTAGAGAAAGACAATTATCATATGTTCTCACTTATATATGGAACTTAAGAAACACAACAGAGAATCATAGGGGAAGAGAAGAAAAAATAAAACAAGATGAAATCAGAGAGTGAGACAAACCATAAGGACTCTTTATCATCAGAAACAAACTTAGGGTTGCTGGAGGGGAAAGAGGTGGGGGGACGGGATAACTGGGTGAGGAACATTAAGGAGGATATGTGATGTAATGAGCACTGGGATTATGTAAGACTGATAAATCACTGACTTTTACCTCTGAAACCAATAATACAGTATATGTTAATTACTTGAATCTAAATAAAAAGAAAAAACAAACAGAAGTATGTAAAGAGAATTTATCTGATATTGATTAGGTGGATACACTGACTGAAGGAATTATACAAGATTAAAAATGAATATGGAGTATTTCTGATGAATAGTAATACTTGGCTAGCAGATACATTTCTTTGGCCTCTAGCCCTGATAAAACTTCCTGGACATGTTGATTTTTCAGTTTTATTGGAAAAATAGTTTAGTTCTTGTGAGCATGTTTTGCATTTTGCAAAAGGACAGCATGTACATTTTGGTTAATTGCCTGGTTAGCTAGAAGAACACAGTTCATGATTTTACGCATAGTGCCTTAGATGGGAAGAGTGGGGAGCATCAGGGAAATACGAATCAAAACCACAGTTAGTAAAAGTACTGACTTCTATTTTAAATTGTGTGAAAAGATCAAATTTCATGCTTTTTCAAACTACAGATTTTCAAGGTAAGACATAAAAGACAAAGATAAAAAAATGTTGGTCTGATAATGTAAATTTCCTTTTAACTCAGGAGGTGCATGTTGAGGACCACTAGCAGCTAGTTTACTGAGGAGTCTGTATTAATAGAATGAAGGAGTAGCAGTTCATGGAAAGTAGTGGAATCTGCTCATTGGGGAGAGATAGGCAGTGGGGTGGAGGGATCAAAATGAGACGGGAAAGGGCCACATGGCCCATGAGGGCTCCATGGCCTCAGGAATGCTATCGTCTTTAGCTGGTAACCACCTATTAAAGGCAATATTTGCCTGGGAGTTGTAGTAATAAGCAAATATTAAGTATTAGGCTGCTGGGATCAAACTCAGGATACAGGAAAGAATACTGTGGGTATAGTAGAAGGAACGTCTTAGTATCTGAAGTCTACATGTGCATTTTCATCTGAGATACCGTAGTTTCCATCTCCAGAAATTCAGTTTCAGTCTTTTTTATATATTCCATGTCTCTACCTCATGTATTCACACTTTCCTTTAGCTTCTTGAACATATTGGAACACATAATAGCCACTTAATATCCTTCTGCATTAATTCTATCATCTGTATCATTATCAAGTCTGTTTCCATTAATTGATTTTTTTCTCTTTATAGATTGTACTTTCTTGCCTCTTTTATTTAATACCTGGTAATTTTTTTTTTTAATTTTTATTTATTTATGATAGTCACACACACAGAGAGAGAGAGAGGCAGAGACACAGGCAGAGGGAGAAGCAGGCTCCATGCACCGGGAGCCTGACGTGGGATTCGATCCCGGGTCTCCAGGATCGCGCCCTGGGCCAAAGGCAGGCGCTAAACCGCTGCGCCACCCAGGGATCCCATACCTGGTAATTTTTGAATGGATGTCAAATGCTATGAATTTTGCTCTCTTGGTTATAGGATGTTTTTGTATTCTTAGGAAAATTCTCCAGCTTTGTTCTGGGAGGCAGTTAAGTTACTTGCAAACAGTTTGATTCCCTCACATCTGCCTTTTATGCTTTGTTAGGTGGGACCAGAACAGCATTTAGTCTAGAGATGATTTTTTTTCTTATTCTGGAAGCAAAAAAAATCCTTTTGAGTATAGTACCAGATGCCCCATGAATTACAAGGTTTTTTATTCAGGCTGGTGGGAACAGGAACTATTTTTTGGCTTTGGGTGTTCTCTGGGGATTGTCCCCTCTAATCCTTTTGGATGATTACTCATACACATGCACCGAAACACAAGGGGAATACTTTGCAGATTACTGGGCTCTTCCTTTGTAAAACTCTCTGGTACTCTGCCCTGTGAACTCTAGCTCCTTGCCTCTCTGTACTCCCAGCTTTATCTCCTCAACTCAGGGAGACCTGGGAGCTCCTTCTGGATTCTTCTTTGTGCCAAGGCTAGAAACTACCCCCAGGCAGTGAGCTGGGACAACCATAGGTTTCACTTCATTTGTTTTCCATCCCTCAGAGATTACTGCCCTTTATTGCCTGATGTATACTGTCTTGAAAACCATTGTTCCTCATATATTGTTTCATACAAATATAAATCATTGTTTCATATACCACACACACACACACACACACACACACACACGGGGAGAGAGAGAGAGAGTGTTAATTGTTGTTTTAGGTGAGAAGGTAAATAAATCCCTGTTACTACATCTTGGCTGGACATAGAAGTCTCTGGGTTTGAGTTTTGACCCTATACCTTGTGCGCTATTTGATTTTGGAAGAATTACTCAGCCTCTTCCACTTCTTTGTTTATGAAATGGGGATAATAATACAGTAATTAATTGATGGAATCATACAAGGGAGAACATGTTATAGTCCATGAGATTAGGCATAGGAGTATCCATACACTGAAAGTGAACTTAAAAAAAAAAAAAAACAAAACAAAACACAGCACCTGAATGGGATGAACTTTCTCCCTAGCAGAAATCACCTGAACCTTTTTTTCTTGTCCAAAAAGGGGCATTTGCCTTATATATTGCCCTTACTCTAAATAATGACCCTGCCATTTACCTGTGGACCTACTGGTAAAGGGGCTACAGGCCAAAAGGCAACTTGTCTCCTCCAAGAACCCATGGGGCAAAAAACAAGTTTACCTGAAACATTCTGTCAAAGCTATACCACCACAGGATTATAGTCCCATTAGCAGAGTCTGTGTAATTTGTGGTTAAAAAAATTGTTTTTTTTCTTTATTTCACCTTAAAGTAATCACCTTTACCAAATTCCTATGAAGCAAAATACATAATTATAAATTGAGAACATCTGCCTACAATTACAAATACATGGAATTCATTCAGTTTATGATCAGTACTTTGACATTTTAAAAGAAAGTGATGTTTTTTAAAGAGAAGATATCTGTTTTCTGACATATTAAAATTCAAACTTAGTAATGTGAGAAAATACTAAAATTGTATGGCTTTTTTATTGCATGTTTATTTAGGCCAAACCAGTATGAGGCAGCTAGATTAATTACTTTTTTACTGTTAAGTACTGTACATAGTTAATTATTTCATCTAAGTCGTGTCTGAGCCAAACCTGTGAATTACTGTTCATGCAGGGCAATGATGATAATTTATGTACTCCCTCCATGCTACAGCTTGTTAATATATTATTTTTGATTTGAAACTAGATGTTAAAAGTTTGCAAGAGGCTTTTAAAGACTACTCCGTGACGTAAGTTCTAAAATTATGGATTTCAAAATTAAGGTTGACAACATGCTATAATAGGAAATTATTTAGATGCTGGAATCATAATACATTTTGTCTGAAAAATATATCTTCCCATTTTCTACTCTGATCTGTTGACTCTTAGATTTCAGCTTGTGCTTTTTTATTCTGCTTGATTTTATGATGTGGATATTATTTTGGGACCTTAAGCATGCACAAAACCTGATCTCACCTGCTGTCCAGGTATGGCTAATCAGATATTTAACTGTAGCTACAGGTGCTCATAATGGCCACAAGTGCTTAGAGAGGTGCTCACAGCCACCATGAACTCAAGCTAACCAGATGACACTGAATCCCTTTTTAAAATGTAAGTTCATCTTTACAGAACTTGAGTAACAGGTTTCCAGTGTTACTTGTACGTAGTCAAGTGAAAGAGAACTTAAAAAGTTTTATAAATTCAAAAATTAAATTTTAAGAGATGCCATTAAAAAATGAAGAAATCAGTAAAAACAAAAAGTCTTATTTAAAAAAATAGAGATGTTATAAGATCTCCTTGCTCCCAGCCTGGTCCTAGATGAGCCATATTAGTTAGCACCCTGGGGAGTTTACTAGTAAAGCAATCTCAGGTCCCATCTACACCTACTGAGCCAGAATCTGCATTTCAACAAGACTCTTCAGGTGATTTGTGGATTCACTTAAATTTGAGAAACCTGGTCTAGTTAGACATTTAACAATCACTTAAGCTGTGATGGATCCAACGGTTTGCCCATCCTGTAGACTGTGGAGAGCCCCAATCACTAAGCCCACTCCAGCGGTGTGAAGCTGCCCTCGGAGAGACTGGGGAAAAGGACAGGTGAGCTTTGGCTGTGTGAGGGTCTCTTGCATTTTCTTGGGGAGCCCTTTTCTGGGAAATTTAGAAGAGTCCCAGTGAGGTAAAACTCTGTATCAAGGAACAGAAAGCTATTTCACGTAACACAGATATCTGTCAGGTTCATTCATATAATAAAAGAACTGGATGTTAATCTTTTGGATGAAAATTAATACAGATCCAGACTTCTTGCTGGGACTTTGGTGGGAGGGTCCTTGCTTATTTTAGGAGAATCAAGGAGCACTGAAAAGGATGGCAAGTGCTTCACATTCCCATGAAGCACATGCTTACCTTTTGTGTGTGTGTGAAACGTGAATTTTGCAATGTGAGTAATTTTAACTAATAACTGTTTGGGGGTTTTTTTCCTCCTTAAAATGTCTTCATTCCCCTCACAATTTCTTTTCCTTGCAGAGGCTTTCAAACTGTTCAACCACTAGAGGTCTGTATTACCTATTTAAAAAAAAAATCATACCCAACTGGCTGAGACTTTCAGTTCTTAATTTCAATATCATTTCTATTTTTTAAGATTTAAAATCTTTTTAAGACATAACACCTGGGAATAAAAAATCACCACACTTTAGGAAATGAAGGAGATAACCTGTTTCCCTTGCTATTTCCACTAGACAACTGAGCACAGCTTCATAGTCAAACTCAAAACTCAATGGCCAGTCACAAATCAGAGGAACAGAATTTATTTTCTGCAAAACAGTTGTTTCCCTGATTTACTTAAAGATGCCTATGTTTTTTTAACTTTAGATTTTAAAGCTTTTATTTTTCTCTTTCAACAAAAGTTATTCTCAGTTTAAGACACCAATTTTACAACTTTTATGAGGGTTTTAAAATAAGATTTTCTTTAATTGGTCAACCAAGAATAGATTAAAAATTAATGTTCTTTCAGGCTTACTTTGTAAGACTCTGCTGTGATTGTATAAACTAACGAACGGGCCTGGGTTTGCATGGTAAAGCAGTAATTGAGGCGATGATTGTTAGTGGCACCTACTGCAGACTGGGTCCCCCAAGTTTTCACTGTGTTCCATGTTTGCCCAGGGATTTTTTTACTAGAGTAGCGCATTTGGGTCTGCCCCCTGCCATTAGCATTGCAGGTTCTGAGCTTTCCAGAAATCTAAAAATGAGGTGTCCTGTTTATAGAATACCTGATTAATAATGGTAAAAAACCTTTCCATAGGCTTATACAGCAAGGCTCCCTGAAACAGCACACTCATATATTCACATATTTAAATGGAATGGTTGAAAATATTACAGACATAAAAGCTGTAATTTACTGTGTATTGCACCAGGGGTTTGGGATTCTGATGCTAGATTTTCATAGATTCTAATTATGCCTGCATTTGGAGTAAGTGGCTACATTTGTTGCCAGGCAAGGTGTAATGCTAAGAGGCTCCCTTCTTTTAAAAAGCATTATTGCATAATGTTCCTGGCCTGTACTGCTTCCAGAAGCATAAGCAAGTCTAGTGTGGCTTTTCTCTCAGTCTGTCACTTTATTAAAACACAACAATTTGCAAGTGTTATTTAGCAGATCAGCTGGGTTCATTTCAAAGGCTAATATTTAACAGAGAGGGAAATAACCCATCCCTATCCTTTTAAAAAGTGTTTTCTCTGTATTCTCAGGCAAATTACCTAGTGTCTTCCATAGATCTCAAAGCTAGGATTCAAGGATAATTTTAGTAATATCTTACTCTGCTTGCCTACATAATCCAAATGATCAATTCTACAGCAGAAGGAAACTAATTCACAGTGCACTAATTGGTACTACAGGCCACATTATTTAAAGTAGTTATATTTTTTTCTTCATTTCCTGTTGCATTTTTGTGTCTGGCTGGTGGCATATGAATTAACAAGTTTCTCACTGAAATGTGACAGAAAAATATCTGTTTTACCCTCTCTTCCACATTCCTTTCAGAGCTCTGGACTCTCCTACTATTCAAAATGATGGTAGCTTAAACTTGCACCCAATAGCAGTATAAACAAATATTAACAAGGTGTTCACTTATATACATATATGTTAAAAAATGCTGATGGTGAAGCAGATAATTAAAAGCAACAGCAGGAAGATCTCAGGCTCTGGAGAATTCGATGGGTTATATCTGGAAAAGAAATGATCAGAACCAGGGTGTTGGAGTCAGTCCCAAACTCCAATTCTGGTCCTGACACTGGTTAGCAAAGTGGGTCCCTTAGGCTCAGCATCCAAACAAAATGAAGCCAATAAGAGAAACTAGCCTATAGGGTTTGTTTGTTTGCTTTTTGGTAGATTAAGTAAGAAAATGCAGATGAAGTGATGGACTCCGTGCCTGACCCAGTAAGTGTCCAGTTAATGGATGTTATTTTCTCTGCTGCTTTGTGTCTATATTTATAAAATAGTAATACAATACAATGGTAACAATCATAGTTACCTATTAAGTGTTGTGGCAAGTTAAGATTATACGTATGTTGAAACAGTACCTGGCGTCGTTGCTTCTCGAACAGGTCTCCCAGAGTTTTCACCCATAAAACTAACTCACAGTTTGGGAGAATTTCAGGGATGATTCATTCCTAGATTTGAGATTTTTCATTTTTCGTTTTTTGAGTGAGAAGATTTGCCATTTAGATGCTTTACATCTCACTTATTTTTTTTCTGATCTAGATGATGACTTAAATTTGTGAGTCTACCACATTAAGAAGATAAAATATTGCATTGAAATAGTAGGCAAGTAGAGACAAATTATTTTCGGGGAAGTTAAAAAAACTGAAATTAGAATCTGTTCGACCTCAGGGAATGGAAAGAAAAAATGTGATCGTGCTTAAAATACTATTTTCAAACCTTTCATTACTCCAGCCCTAGCAATTGAGGAAAGTTTGTTTTCCCTAAAATGCTGTATAGTAAGTATCTCCTTTCAGGAGGGAAATCTGTGGGAGAGGGATTGGAAGGAAGCTGTGACTAACTAGCTTTTTATTAGGGACCGAATACTGATTAAATTACAGGCATTATTTTAACTCAACTTGTCTTCCCAATACTACTGGGAGTTAGAATTAGAATTGCTGTATTTTGCAATGAGCACTGAGGAGAACAAAGACCGGCTACTGACATACAACTAAAAAGGTTTTTCTCAGAGAAGGACTAGACTTGGCAGTTTGGCCTTTATGCAGCAATTTCCAAGGACACGTTGGAGTTACAAAAAGAGGTACATGCTTTCTGAAATCAGAGGCACTCACCTGGACAGAAGTCCACATCAGTTCAAACCGACTTTCATGTTTTTGTGTGAGAAAAGGAAAACCTCTCATTTAAAGTTATGTGTTGTATATTCTCAAAATGTCTAGTTCCTTGTTGGGCTGATTTTCTGGGATGTCACTGACATATGGGGTAATGGGAAACAAATTTCTGCATAGTTATCAATAAATAACTATTTGTACTATTAACTAGCCTTAGGACCTGGAATTATACCAGAAGAAGTTCTTTTTGGGTCATATTTCAGTTTAGAGAGCCAGCCACACATTGGCAGTTAAGGACTGAACCCCTATGTCTTTCTGTCAACTCAGCACAACCCCATTTTCAGGAATCTCCCTATATCATGACCACTTTGGAAATCAAATCATCATATCCACTTCTGAGCACATACCCTAAAAACTCTCCACATGTGTGGAAGAAATGTACAAAAACATTTACTGTAGCATTGTTAACCAGCCATTGAGTATTGCTTTTCTAGAATAAAGGAAGTTGCATTTTTTTTTCTCATTCTGTTCATGATCACTTCTCATTTATTACTCTTAGGGAAGTCTCTAATGGAGGCCTGTAGGGCAGCTGGCCCATTTCGGGGGAAGCAGGACATCACAGATGCTTGTCTCTTCCTTGGCCCCATCTGCTAGAAATAGTAACTAAGTCTTTTACCTATGCTGGTAGGAGAGGAGCTATAGAAAATCAAATTAGCAGGAGAGAAACTATTAGTCTTCATTTTCTTGTTTCCAACCTGCAAATACAGATTGTTAAATACACTTGTTTCCCAATCCTCATTAGGAAATCTTGAAGAATAGCAGGACAGGAAAAAAGCATGGGGATTATGAGAAAACAACAGTAAGAAAATATAATGCAAAGTCAGGACTGTTCCTTCTCTTCAGACTATCTTATATTTGTAGAGTTGGTTGAATTTGAAATTTTTCATTAAATAATTTCATTCTTAGTTGTAGATGTGGATGAATGCCACATTTACAATTCCAAATGTATCTTTTTATTTAGAATTTTCTTTTTGGGGATCCCTGGGTGGCTCAGCGGTTTGGCGCCTGCCTTTAGTCCAGGGTGCGATCCTGGAGTCCTGGGATCGAGTCCCGTGTCGGGCTCCTGGCATGGAGCCTGCTTCTCCCTCTGCCTATGTCTCTGCCTCTCTCTCTCTCTATGTCTATCATAAATAAGTAAATAAATCTTTAAAAAAATAAAAATAAAAAAATTAAAAAAAAAGAATTTTCTTTTTGTTGGACTTGTAGATGAAATTATTGAAATGGGATAATCAATATATGAAATCATTTTACATATGGTGGTATCCCTGGGATGGTATCCCCTTGTTAAGTTCACTGGTGTTAAGTTCCTTGGTATATCTGTCTAAGGAGGCAAAGCTTTCACTAAAAATAATCCAATGGCAATGTCGCGTACCTGCAACTCTTTATTACTTGAGGAGTTTCACTTTCAGACCCAGAGACAAGGGATTAAGGCCAGTGATAGGCAAAGTGTTTTTAGAGTATACTGAAGGCCCCAAAGAAATCAGTTGGGTGACCAGGAGGAACTAACATCAAACGTACACTTTTAATATTTAGAGTTCAAATTATAGCCACAGAACCAACCATTGGGGATTGAATCATAGATCTGACTTCTTTTTGAAAAATTCAATTTTGGAAACATTTCTCTACATTTTAAAGCAGTGTAAGTCTTTAAATCATTTAGGTTTAAAATACGTCTCTTCTAGCATCCATTCTTAATGCCCCCAGTTTCTGCCTATTAGTTCTGGTATACTTCAATAACTTGATCTCTCTTTTGTTATACATTCTTCTTTTATGGTTTCTAAGGATATTGGCCTATTTGCTGTGCCTTGAATTTGCTGGCACAGTGCCGCCTATGGTCTTTGCTTTTGCCTAGAGAAATCCTTCCCCAGATGTCCACAGAGTTTTTTCCTTCTTACGAAGGAGGCTTTCTCTAAACACCCTTTTATTTTTATTATTTTTTAAATAGATTTTATTTACTTATTCATGAGAGACAGAGAGAGAGAGAGAGAAAGGCAGAGACACAGGCAGAAGGGGAAGCAGGCTCCACACAGGGATCCCGGGTCTCCAGGATCACGCTCTGGGCTGAAGGCGGCACTAAACCGCTGAGCCACCCTGGCTTCCTCTAAACACCCTTTTAAAACTGCACTGCCTTATCTCATTTCTATTTCCATTCTCCATGTCATGGAACATATTGTATCTTCTACTTGATGGTTTTTCTGTCTATATGCACTAGATTATAAGTTATATGCAGCCAGGGGTTTTTGTCTGCTGCTCATACTTTGTTTTCAGGACTGAGAATAGTGACTGGCATGTAGGTATCTGACAAAAGTACTCATTAAATGAATTACAGAAGAATCTGTTGCAAACTACAACCCTTCATAGGAATAACTTGTATTTAATATAATTCTCATTCAGAAGGATTCTTACTGTCATGACATTTTATTTGATATTTTTATTTTAGAGTCTGAGGAAGAAACTTCAGAATTAACCAATACCCACTTAGTAATAAACTTCTAGATCACAATAGTTTTAAACTGAAATATCATCAGGATTTGAGCAGTTAAATAAATGTGTGAAACACCCTATGTAAAATGTAGGTAATGATGAGGTCTGTGATACATAGGAGAGTTTATATACTGCCCTATTATAAGGCATTTGGATTTGAAAAAGAAATTTAAAACATAGCACTGTCTGAAGAAAACGTGTCTACCTGTGGTTTCAAAGGCCCATTTCAGCTCTCAGCATGTGGTTGACAGGACCATGAAGACCTTTTGCAAATCACATTGTTTTTTCTACTTCTTTTTAACTATGTACTCAGGTCTGGATATGTGTCTGACTCCACATCAGGACAGGAATACTCAACTGATCAAATCTAATTACATTTGCTTCCCAGCTAAATTGTATATCACCTTCCCCTCTTGTGAGAGATATGGCCCCTCTTGGGTCCTCAGCATCTGATTATTGCAAACCTAATTGATTTGCGACATTTCATTAATAAAGTTAACTAAAACTAATTATACATATTGAATAAAAGTTTCCTGTGAAATGAATTATTCTATTTAGCTTAAGGGTTCCTAATTGTTAGAATGAATTGCTGAGGAGGATTTCAGAATTACTTTCTCTTGGGATATATATATATATATATATATATATATATATATATATATATATATACTCAACCAATATGGGTTGATGGATAGTGACACCATAGAAACTAAATGCAGAAAAAAATTGATTAAATATGAAAATTAAAGATGTCAAGCATCTTCCTAAGAAGATAAAAATCATAAAATAGGTTACATAGATCTCTTCATTTTAAGATATTAAATTAGGTCTGTTAAATCTGTCACATTAAGGTAGCTAAAATAGAAATTTTAATATATTGACATTTATTGTTTTATTCATAGTATGAATTTTCCTTTATTTAATTGGAACATATTCTATTTCTCACTCTTCAATTCAGATGGTATGTTCTGTCTAAGTCATCCATCTAACTAAATCTACATTCTAGCAGAAATCCAGGGGAGGGGGGCTACTACTACTTCAATTGTCCCACCAAGCTGATGTGTTCTGGGCAAGAGTTCTCACAAATCAGGCCATTTCCAATGCTCCTTACTTGTTCCTTTGTGTATAAATAAACATGTTTTATGTAAAACAAAGACTAGCATTTATTAGTGGCTTAGAGTTGAATAAAATATGGCTGACCTATTAGTATTACATATATCACTGTTGTCATCAGTGACTCAAATTTACATTGCCTTCACATTGTCAAAGCAGTTTGGACTTCTTGCTTTACACTGTTAAGGCAATTGTTTTCATCAGGCTCTGTACACCGACCATCCTAGAGGGACCAGAAGTAATGAAACACCTATTCTGTTCTTCTTCTTTGACTTGGGAACATCACTGAGGAGCCAAGTTTCAAGGTCTATGTTAAGAGATAGCCTTTACCCACTGCCTGGTTTTATCTACAGCAGCTCTGTTTGCTTTCTATGGTGACCCATGTTGTGTGTAGAAATATTTTGGCCTTGCCTGTTTGAGAGGAGGAGGAAAGCTGCTCCTGACTGGATTTTGGACTTGCAGTATGACATTGTTTCTGTTGTCCCAGGACTCCACAGCATTTGTTTAAGTTCTGGAAAGGTGCCCAAGACCTAGTTCCAGGTAATTGGTTACCTTCCACAAGGTCTGTGCTGTGTTATTACCTTTCTAAGCTATCCTACACCTTTCTGGAATTTAAAAAATGATTCCTATACATCTAAATCTTCCTAAAAGTCTTAAAAGGAATGACTAGTTGGGATCCCTGGGTAGCTCAATGGTTTAGTGCCTGCCTTCAGCCCAAGAACATGATCCTGGAGACCTGGGATCGAGTCCCACATCAGGCTCCCTGCATGGAGCCTGCTTCTCCCTCTGCCTGTGTCTCTGCCTCTCTCTCTCTCTCTCTCTCTCTCTCTCTCTCTCTCTTTCTCCTCTCTCTCTGTCTCATGAATAAATAAACAAAATATTTTAAAAAAAGGAATGACTAGTTGAATGGGAAGGATGACAATATTTTTAGTACTAGTCAAAAGTTCTCCTTGCCAGCAAAACGGTCTCCACATTTTGATGCTAATTCTCTGAGCTCTTTTAATTATTAAAAATATTAACAGTAACATAAATTTGAGTCTCCTATAAAGTCAGTTATGAGCTAAGCATATCTAGCTCTATTTTCAAGCCTAGGAACAGTGTTTCTATAGATATACTGTGGATAATGGCTTAATTGAAGGTAAACTTGTTACTCTAAAAAGAAAGTTATATATGTTAGTATTATACTATAATATTAGTATTATTTGTAATTATATATATATTTGTAAATATATATCTATATATCTATCTATATATATCTATATCTATATATCTATATATATATCTATATATATATATATATATATATATATATATAATTGAGAGAACAACCACTCAAATGAGTACCCTTTACTTTGCTTTTTTTCCATTGGTAAGATTCAAGGATTTATACTTGATAATTCTAAACTGGGTACAAACTTCTATTATATATGCTTTTATCGAAAAATAACGCTATTACATGTGTAAAGGGAATATAGGCTAGATATGTATATGCTTTTCTCATAGTTAGTTAGCTGTTTCAAATCCTTGATGCTTCAATGACTCAAAGACAAGTTTGTTTTTAATTTTTTGCCTGTGTAACACACAACCATTAGTCCAGGAACCAAATGGATTTGAACTACTAGGTATAAGTGACTAGAAAGTAATGGAGACTGACATTTTAATAATGGGATCATATTAGTAGAAAAATGATGACTAAGAACTTTAAGAATATACTATATAACAGGTGGTGATTACATTAATTAAAAATTGAAAAACTATTGTTCTCTGTGATACATATAATTTGGAAACAAAACCAGAGACTTCTAGCATCTTGTACATTTCTATAAAAACAGAAAAAAAGAAATAAGTCATTTAATACTTATTTTGCTTGGCTCTCCAATTTCTGAAAAAACATGAAGTCATCTGTACTTACGTCAATACAACTGATACCTATCTATCACTGCAGAAAAAAAAAAACCTCACGGAATATAAAGAATAAAAAAAAATGTAGGTTTTTAGAAATGACCTATATCTTTTCTAGTTTTGTTTACTTGGAGATAAACAAAACACTGCCCTTTCAGGTTCTGAGTATAACACCTAGCTTCATGACTCCATAGGGATTCATGCCTAGTAGAGGGCTAGATCATAGGGGGACTAAGAGGTGCCTTGTCTCCAAGATGTCAGTGGATTGGAGATGTCAGTGATGCAGGTAAAAGAAACCCCAACAGCTATATATATTAGTTCAATATAATTGCATGTACCTCTTCTCACGATTTTTAAGAAAACGAGAACCTCTAACTTTAGAAGAGACATAAGATACTTAATTCCATGTATTTTTAATATGCAAATAAATAGGAAAAAGACAAAAGCACTGTGAGAACTATATACTAGATAGCCTACAACTGAAAAAAATTGGAATTTAAAGAATACTTTAAAATTTCCAAATAAGTTTAAAAGAGCAAAAAAATTTCCTTCCAAATAACAATGGAATTCCACTACAATTATTAGTAAGTTACTAATAGCAATAGTATCATAGAACTTTCTATGGTGATAGAAATGTAAAGCTTTGCTGTCCAGCAGTGTAGCCACTAATTACATGTATCTATTGGAATACTTGAAATGTGGCTAGTATAACTGAGGAACTGAATTTTTAATTTCATTTAATTAGAGTTAATTTATATTTACATTTGAATAGCCACACATGGCACATGACTACCATACCAGACAGTGCAAGGCTACAGATTTTAAGCCACTGAATATAGTCTTTATTTATTCTTCTAAATGTCTGGTTTTCCTCATTTGTCATAAGTAGATTCCACCTTAAATTCCTCTGGTCCTATAAAACAAGCTCTGAAATGCTGTTTACACATTACTGGTTTAAATCAATAAGAGATCAGAGTTCTTTAGTTGTTAAGTTGGTAAAATGGACTCTCTAATGTTCAGAAGGTCTGAACACACCTTTTGTATTTTAGTAAGTGCCCATGGTTTGGGATGGGGCCTTGGAGATTATTTTACAAGAGACCAAAAGCAAAGTTTCTAGTTAGTAGCAGAATTGGTATAGCATCAGTTCTTTACCAACCAAAAAATAACTTCTTCGAATTTAGCGTGTTTTGCCTATTCATCTGCAACTTAATGGTTTGAGAAGGCTTAAGATTTTATAGTGTTCTTTTTTTCAGTTTTGTTATTTGTAAGCAAAACATACTATTTTGAAAGTCTTGCTACAAATGTGTGAATGTTAGAAATTGAGGGCTTCTAAAACAAGAGAGGATGTTCATAAAATTATTTCCATCAGGAACCTCCCTGGATTACTGCCTTGCTTCTTCTATTATAAGGGTGATGGGGTATTATGGACAAAGAGTTCCTTCTGTTCAGTTCTCTTAGGATGTAAAATAAAGCTTCCTATTGAGAACATATATTTCAATGTACTTTTTCTAGGGCTGGATTTTTGCTGAAAACATGTACAGCCCAGCTTTCTAAGCTTAACGACACCTCAAAAAAACAATAAGGGCAACCCCCCCAAACCTAAAGATTTCCAGTAACAAAACTCTGTAGAATGTTGTTTTTTTTTTTTTTTGTCTCCAAGATTAAAGCAATCTTAAATGGTTTCCTAACACCACCATGGAGTGCCTTCCAGCAACTATTTCCAATTTGCCAATGACTCAAAGAATAAAGTCACCTCTAACATTTGTCTACCCAGTTACCACCTATCCTATCTTTCTTTTGCTTTGATAAAATATAATCACAAAATATTCAGAAGGGGACAAGCTACTCTTTTTATTCTCCCCGGAGGGACCAGGGAGTGTCTCCCTTGTTAATTCAGGAAGTTAAGGTCTTGTTCATTGAGCTGAGTTTTTGTCAGGATCAAAACACACACACACACACACACACACACACACACACACAAAATACAAAAAACAAAACAAAACAAAACAAAAAAACCTTTTGATCTGGAAAACACAGGAATTTATGAAAAATATCAGGCAGGGCCATGTGATAGGAAATGGATGGACAGAGAAGTCCCTGATTACCAACACTGCCCTTTCAGGTTCTGAGTATAACACCTAGTTTCATGACTCCATAGGGATTCATGCCTAGTAGAGGACTAGACCATAGGGGGACTAAAGGGTGCCTTGTCTCCAATTCCACATAGCCTTTTTACCTGTATCTTACTATAGCAAGAGAAATTTTTATAAGAATGAGACTCAGAGACATCTGTATTTTCTGAAGGTGAACAGGTCAAGTTTCAAGGTTTATGGTCTTTGGACACATGTTTCTGGAAGTGATTGCTTCATAGAGCTCAAATACCCCATTGGGTGGCTGAGGAGAGGACAGTCATTTCCTCCCTGGTTCTCTTAAAGCCCTAGTTTGAAGAACAATCCACCCATGGAAATCCTTGCCAAGCGGTTACAAATCTCTCACATGGTTTATATCAATACAGGAATATCATGATAATTCTAACATTGTTGACATTTAAAATTACATAAGTAAATATGTTCTTAAGGTGCATATAAGGGATAAGACTGGAGTTACATTCTTTTCTGCTTCCTATTTCTGTCACTAAACAATAGTGTGTATATGGCTTCTTGTGCTACCTCCACTGTTGACACATTAGAGAAAAACCACTGACAGATACAGTGCTATAGGTGTAAGACATTTTACCTGGATGCAGAATTTGTGGGATGGCTTTTGCGTCTTATTCAGATGAGAACTCAGACATTTTCGACCAATTTATCATATATTAAATCTGGAAAGAAAAAGATTAATGTGATTCACTAAATAAGGTCAGATTTTCATTTTTAATTGACAAAGTAACTATTAACACTATATCTTAAATGTATTTTTAAAGGGAATGAAATCATCTGGTCCCTATCAAGGATATATTTGTCCTTATGTAGAGTTAGGCTGTGCTAAGTGGCAGTCTGTCATGGAATTTCATCCTCTTCCTGGTTATAGTCCGCATCTTTCCCCATTCCCTTGTAGGTACACACTAGAGGAGAAAAAACAATGTTTTCAGGTAAAATAGTGCAATCTTATTTAAGATACTTCTGTAGACGTAACTACTAATATAAGAAATATAATAGATTAGATACTTGTGAATCTGCAGTTAAACTTTGATAAATGATTCTTTTTAATATAAACCTATATAAGTGTTATTGCACCAGAATTGAAAAAAATCTTTTTTTTTTTTTTAAGATTTTATTGGGAAAAAAAAAAAGATTTTATTGGGCAGCCTAGGTGGCTCAGCGGTTTAGCACTGCCTTCAGCCCAGGGCGTGATCCTGGAGACCCAGGATCGAGTCCCACATCAGGCTCCCTGAGTGAAGGAGCCTGCTTCTTCTCCCTCTGCCTGTGTTTTCTGCCCCTCTCTCTCTCTCTGTGTCTCTCATGAATAAATAAATAAAATCTTTAAGAAAAGATTTTATTTATTTATTTATTTATTTATTTATTTATTTATTTATTTATTTATTTATTTATTTATTTATTTATTTATGACACACAGAGGCAGAGAGACAGACAGAAGGAGAAGAAGGCTCCTTGCAAGGACCCCAGTGCAGGACTTGATCCCCAGATCGGGATCACACCCTGAGCGGAAGGTAAATAGATGCTTAACCACCCAGGCATCCTGAAAAAAAAAATCTTTTGAAGAGATCTTTTTTTTTTCTGTATTTCTGTTTTTATTTTTCATTGTAGTGATATTGCTTGCGATATCAATGTCAAGCTATAAAAGAGTATAAAAATAAAAGTACATGTCTCCTAGCTTTCTGTAATGGTCTTTCAGATCCACTTCCTAGAGGTACTTACTACTAACAGTTTCATATGTATCCTTTTACGACTTTTAAAAAGGATACACATGCATACAAATGTATATATCCACATTATTTTCATTTTACACATCATACTATTCTGTTCTTTGCTTTTTTGGTTAAATTTAATATGGTTAGAGCTATCTATACTGTATCCATATATCTGCCTCATTTATTTTGATGACTATATAGTATTCCTTTTTTTAAGGTTTTATTTATTTATTTATGAGAGACACACAGAGAGAGGCAGAGACAGAGGCAGAGGGAGAAGCAGGCTCCCTGCGGGGACCCCGATGCAGGACTTGATTTCAGAACCCTGGATCACAGCATGAGCCAAAGGCAGACCTCTACCACTGAGCTACTCAGGTGCTCCACTACACAGTATTTCATTTATTGCACTGACACATGATAATTTATTCAACTAGCCCCCTGTTAATGGGCTTTATTGTTTTATTTTTTCAGTTTTCCTTTTGGGCTGCTTAAGAATATGCCTCAATGATCCTGTTTTTACATAGGCATTTCTAAACTATGTATCAGAAAAGTTTCAAAATGATTGTTGAAGTAAACTGTATAATCCACATTTTTGAGAGATACTTGAAAAATGTCCTCTATATAAGTTATACCAGTTTATGATCCTGAAAATCTAGCTTATATCAAATCTCAAACTTTTTCTCAGTCTGATAAATGAAAAGTATATATTTGTCTTGGTTTGCATTTCTTTAGTTATGAATGAGGGTGAGCTTTTTTGTTGTTGTTTTCTTATTTTTTGTAGTTATTCTACTAGTTTGCCTAGTAATGACCCTTTGCTCATTTTCAACTGAGTTGTTCACTGTTTCTCATTTTAAAGAGCTCATGTTATATTAAGGAAACTGGCATTTACAATATAGAATATGGCAAATAGCTTTCCCAAGTTCCTGTTTATCTTTTGACTTTGTTTATGGGTCTTTTTCCTTTATGATCATTTTAATTTTTTTATGTAGCCACATTAACCGATATTTTTCATTATGGATTTGGGGGACATTTTTAAGAAAGAAATTTTGTAAAACTGAAGAGTTATTCAAGATGGCTATAGGTATAGTATAGGTTACTTTTTAAAACACAATGTATACCGACTTTACTATAACATTGTTATATGGAATGTTTTTGGCATTAGAAAAATCTCTTTTTATCCCAGTATTTTAGTGGTTTTGTTGTTATAGAAAAAGAAATTTCCCATAAGATTATTTCTCTTAGAAAAATACCACCATGGTATAAAACCTTGTGAACTCCTATAAAGCACTACTGTACCTTAGGGGGGGAAAAACAGAGAAAAGGTTAGATTTGCCAGTATCATTCTCTACAGAGTGAGTAGCAGTTGTCTAAAGATCTGAAATCTAGAGTTAGTTGGAAGGAAAGTAATAGAAATTCTGAGACAAACTGAAAGCAAGGATTAAAAAAGTAATAGCGATTTTGAAAGCACATACCAAAAAAGGGGGAAAGAAAAAAGTAACTTTTGATCTTAGCCTTGATCTTAATAACTCTCCAAAGCTTTTAAGATTGTTATATACTTTTCCTAGTCTTACCTGTTCTACAAAGATGCAGATATTTAAAAAATATATCAGTGACTTTAATCACAAATCAGTACTAATATAACTATTTTCATTAGAACACCAATAACCCAAGTAAGGCCAAATGGCAACCTGACAAGAATCTATCACACACACACACACACACACACACACACACTGGATCACAGTCATGATTTATGTTTTAGGTATTGCTCTACTCATGATTATCTTTCCTTGCCATTAAATATTATTAACTATGTAAAAATGACTATATAAGGTTCCATCATATGGCTTAACCTAATAGGAACTCAAAGAAATAGATTTGTGTTTCTCTCAAAAATTTATTCTATTAAACCAGAAGATTAAATGCCAGAACATACTCAAGAAATCATTACGTAGGGATCACATCAGATTCTTTTCCATTCCTGATAAAGTGGCAGAATTAACTGTGTGAAGGTGAAGGGCTGGGATCCATCATGGTACAATGTGTTTCATGTGAAGTGACATCATTTGAACAGAAAGATTACTAAAGCTGGGTTAATGGAACATTCCTGTTCTAGTGGCATACTACACAGATTTAGAAGCATGTAAAATGCATTTGAATTGGATAATAAAAGGAGTTTGGGTCAAAAAGTGATGATAAAAGTATAAATGTATGAAGTTTACTAGAAGAAATGCCGTGTTTTTCAATTTATTTCGGGAAAAAAACAGATGTAGATTCTTGTGCAGCCAGAGTCACAAATATTTGGGCTCAGTGAGACCGGCAGGACTGTAAAGGATCATAAGAGAATCACTGGCATTTTATCATTTATTAGCTCTAAGAAACTCTGCTGCTATGTGCAGTATATCTCCTGGGCACTACCGCCCTGCCAGGCCCCTACAACTTGGCATTATGGCAGCCCTGGGTTGACTGTGTCCTAAGCTGTAAGTTATAAATTAGATACTGTACTCTAAGTGCTGCCTTAACTTCCAGATCTAAGCAGCTGGTGAAGTTCCATCTCCCAAGGATGTCCCTTTATCACTGGGAAAATTGTAGCTGCTAAGTCCTGTTGACACACCTCTCCTCTCAAACATCATCACAGGGAACCCAGACTCACCTCAGTCTTTTGACCAACATCAATGAGCCCTTGTCAGAACAACAGGCTTTTGGCCAGATCCAACTGACAGCTCTCAGAGAATCTACATGCACTAGAAGAAATTGTTCAGAGGTTCAGTCATTTGGAGAATCACTGGCTTTAAAATAAGCCACCATTTGCTTGCAGACTGGTTAGTAACTATGTTCATCTAGTTTTGTGACCCATGCTTGTAGATAAATGTTTATATTAAAGCTGAAAAGAGTGGTATATAATTTGAGTTGGAAGGCTGAATAGTTTATATAGGTAGGGAATGACTTAAAAGAAAAATTTTTCTTTATAGAATCAGAACACCAAAAGGTAAAAAGAGTAAATTTTAGTAAGTTATGAGAAAAAAATAGAGATATCACACCTTAAGTTTTAAATAATGAGCTGTCATAGTTTTAGTATTTATTTTCCAACTAAAGAAGGAATTTCTAGAATTCTTCATTATTGCACTTAAAGGTAAGGTGACAGGCAAATGCAACAACTGAAATGGAATAGATCACGTTTTTTCTATGAGAGAAACAGAACTTGATTTCAAATTGTAATATAAAATAAATTCTCAAATAAAAAGCAGGCAGCCTAATGTAGAGCAGACGGTGTGGGGTGTCAGCTAAAGAGCACAGGAATCAAAATTCCTGTTTATATCTTAACTCTATCATTTACCACATTGGCGTGAGTTATTTATCTCATTATGTCTCAGTATCCCTTACTTCTCCCATTATTACTCAGTATCCTAATCTATAAAATGAGGATAAAGCAGTGCCTATTTCATAGGGAAGTTGTGAGGCTTAAATAAAAACGATATTGAAGGCTGAACGTTGTGTCTGACATATTGTCTGTGCTCAATAAATGTTAGCTTTATGTAAAAATGCTAGTCTATTAAAAAGCCAATAAAATAACCTCTAGGTAATCATTCTGAACAAGGCCTAGGTGCTGTACACTTGGACTCCTCTAACTTCATTGTGCATCTGAATCACTTGAGGATTTTGTTAAAATGAAAATTCTTATCCAATGGGTCTGGGTGGAGTTAGAAAGTCTGCATTTCTAACAAGCTTCTACATGATGCCCACGATGCTGGTCTTTGCCTCGACACTTGAGGTAATTGTGGATGGCTGCTCCCAACTTACAACACAGCGATTCTCAGTAGGGGAAATGGGAATAACGAAAGTGTAGACAATACATACGGATTTAGCATGCCTCCCAGGTGATTGTAATATGCTTGCCTTACCTTTTCCCTGATACTTAACTATTCATTTGCTATTTCAACTTTTATTCTGTTTCTTCTTTTCTTACTCTTTCCTCCACTTTCCCCTTGTCTTTACAGCTTTAGACTAAAAAACAGTTCTAATAGTTAGTTCCCCCAGTTAGTATAACATCAATTTCAAGTCATTTCATTGCTTGCAATAGGATTCTATACCCAAATGAGATTAGAAAAATGGTTTCTCTTTAGTGTATCTCTTCTAAAATACAGGTATCTGAAAAACGTATTTTTGATTTTAATTTTCATGGAAAAAAACATTTTCCATGGTTTTAGCTGAAAACAACTAACAAGCAAGAAAGTGATTTGTGGAACATTTAGTAATAGAATACAAGGATGCATTAGATGTGGCACATATAGTATCAAAGGAGGCATACTACCATAAGGAAGGGATAGTTGGGGTGGTTATTATGGAATCAAACAATGTGACCACATTAGACATTCCACTTGGTCTGAAAAACAGGACAGAAGGAGGCTTGGTTTAAAATGGCTTCCCACTCCAGTGGCACTGAGATGACTGGAGAGACTCATATCCAAATATGTATTCAGCTTGACCAACATCTCTCTAGGGCAAAGACCATTTTTATACTTTAGTGTGTCCTTAAGGAGCTAATATCACTCAAACACATAGTATTCCTTTGTAAGTATCTTCTATTATTGCTGATACATTTCATACATGTAATTCTTTTTTTTTCCAAGGTGGATAGAGGAAATCTGATTAATATTAATTGGTAAATATCTAAAGACAAGTACACAATCATGTATGTATTCTTCAGTATTCTTACTCTGAAGTTAATCATTCAAAGTACTTAAATCCACTGATCTAAATAAGTTTTAACATCATTTGGTGAAGAATAAAGCAGCTTATATGTGTATAAAATGAATAAGAAATCACGTAAGACTTGACCCAAACTGAATGATTACTAATTCTATGATTTTAAATTTTAGGGACATTTAGACTTAGGACTTAGAATATGAAGGCACAATGTGATTAGGAAAAACAAAGCATATCCATTTCTTCACCCATTTTATAAACCATTAAATTTAAAAAAATAATTATATGTGAGCCTAGCAACCCAATTTAAAATATTCTTAGATATAGGAAGGAAAGTATAATAATCACTGGCAAATCTAGACATTTATTTCTATTTAAGACGTTTGGATGATGCATCTACTTAGGAGCCAGACAAATATGACAAAAACTCTTCTAAACTGGTCTGTAAGAATAATGTAAAATATAGTGGTCATACAATATTTATAGCATATAGTGACCTATGTTAGTAAAATATTTGAAAGATGATTTTAACATTGAAGGGAATTTTTTTCCTTGTGACCATCTGCTACAGAGAATCAAAACTTTCAATGTTAATGCACCTACTATTAAAATTCACTTGTCATTTCTATGACAGTTCTAGATATATACTTTATTTTCTATTTCAAATAGTCAGATCTGTCATTAAAACCACCACTGAATAATAAAACATTTGGCAAATGTATAGTTCATGTATAGCTCTTTAGTTTGTGTGTGTGTGTGTGTGTGTGTGTGCGCGCGTGCGTGTGTGTGTGGTGTTTGCTGTGATTTATTTTGCATGTATTTAAGAGCTTTAAAATGATAATGGTCATCATATGCCAAATCAGTTGAATATTACCTTAAGTCCCTACAGACGTCCTTGATTTAAGATATATTTTATATATTAAGCTGCTGAAAAGTTGAATTTTGGTAGCTAAAGTTCATATAATGAATAAAATAGAAAAATATAAAATGACAGCTAAATTTAGGCTGGAAATGGAACAAAACTTACTTTCGCTCATGGGAACTTTGATATACTATTTTAATAAGTAACTACATGACAAGGAACACAAACCAGGTGATCCAACGACTTTAGGCAGTTTTGGAATGGAAGGCTTAGAACTATTTTGAAGAAAAAAAATAGCACTTTTCAGTGGTGATGAATTTAAAAGGTGATTTGTCCAGTTTACTAGATAGACAGCATGGGAGAAGAGCATTCCCAACCTGCCCTTGACTGCTTTGTCACAGTTTGTTGATCTGGCTCTATATTTGTTATTTGCCACAGTGTGTCTTTAAGACAGCTTTCTAATCTTTGAAACATTTGGATTTACTTCAAATATCTAAATAAAATTCTTAATTGGCTAGCTTACTTGGGACACTCTGGCACAGCCCAGTTATGGCCAAGCAGTCAGAGCACTAGGTAAACTAATGAGTGTGGGGCTAACGGATGGGAGCCTGCATCAGGCAGCCAAAACATGCACGTGTTATAGGACTTGGTCTAGGTCCCTGTAACAAATCTGAAAACAAAATACAGCAAATCTGTTATTTGCTTGGAAAGGATGTAGTGGCACAGATCAAACTATAGAAAACGTGCGTCGTACATTTAAACTATTGGTGTTAGGCTTCCCTCAGCTAAGTATTTTACCTGGGCTTTGGTTAAGTAGCAGATTAAATTTTCTTCCACTATTTTCCCTCCTGCGTAGGGCAAATAATCAGGGATAGTCACAACAACAGTAATAAGCAGCAGCAACAAACCAAAAAAGGTATATACACATGTGTGCCCGTGTGCGTGTGTGCGCACACACACACACACACACACACACACACTTCTTACCTCAAACTAGGAAAAAAAAAAAAAAAAGGAAACACAGTGTAAGAAACCTGAACAACCCAGATTCTTTCCCTTTTGAACACTGAACTAGGGTTAAAGAGCGACAGGAAAGCTTTAAGCTCAGAACTCTTGGGACGGACAGCGTTGGCAAAGCAACGGTGACTCGAAGGCATTTTCTACATCTCAAGGAAGAGAAGTCTTCCTTTGGTGTCACTGGAACCAGTGGAAGGAAACCAGCTTGCCTGGGTTGGACGTTGGAGCATTTGATTCAGCTTATGGTCAAAGAAAGGAGATTTACCAGAAATGGAGGCTTCGTGATGGGCACAAAAAACAACGAAGTCAGAAATAAAAAGGGAGAGACAGAGTAGATGACAGACATGACACTAATAATTGTGAAACTCTAACAAATGCTGAGAACTGGCACCGGGGGTACACTCCCTGAACCATAAGACCAGGTTTTGGGAACTGCCAGCTGTAATCTGGGTGTGTGTGTGTGTGTGTGTGGGGGGGGGATGGACTTTTGGAACCGGCCTTGGAAACTTAATGATTTTCCAGAACAGATAATTTACCAGGGGGGTCATTTAGAGAGCTTTGAGGGTCCCACACATGGGCTAAAAGGGTAATTATTTTAGAGTACTATTTTGTAAGCAACTCACTAGGAAACAAAGGGAATCAAGGGATTTCATCACTGGAGGGAACCTGATGGCCAGGGGCCTGAGGTTCAGCGTTGTGAAATACTCTGCTGAGAGTACACGGCCATTTAAGGGGGTCTCTTGTGCTCCCCCCTGCACTGTCTGCGTGGAATGGGTTAGAATGCAGAACAGCCTAAACAGAGATGATCTAGCGAGGCCTCTAGAGCTAGGGACGCTCTACAGCCCACGGGGGAGCAGACGGTGCCTTGGAGAAAACGTACAAAACGGTCACAGCTTATGCTACAGGAAGTAAACGCCTGGGGACCCAGGCCACTCAGCCGGTATCTACCGAACGAATGTTGGGGACAAGGCACCTTTGGGAGAAACAAGTTGCTCCACAAAGTCATAAGACAGAGCAGTAGGGTCCCAGATTTCTCGCGTCCCTCCCTGTTACTTTTCTCTTGTCTGAGTGACACCAGAAATAAATGTAGCCAAGTCCCAAATTTGATCCCGGGGGGAACTTGGGCACCCAGACTTCCACTGAGAGGAGAGGGCTCCGAGGGCCAGTCGCAGCAGTGTGATAGCCCAGCAGGAAGCAGAGAAGAGGCAAAGCAGCCCCAGGTGGCTTCAGGAGCGGGGGTCTCTACTGGGTGCCCCAAAGCAGTGGGGCAGGAGAGGCTTTGGGAGAGACCTGCTGAGGTCTTGGGGAGGAGAAGGCGGGTGGGGGGAGCGCAGGGTAGAAGGGCTGGGCTGGCCAGTTAAGGGAGCTGGGGAGTGGGGTTCTAGGTAGGCGGTGGAGGAAAGCAGCCAACAGGAGCTGCTCTTAGAACCCCGCCTCGGTTCCAGAGGTGCCCGGCCAGGGCCCCAGGGCCGTGGGGACGCCCAGCTCGGCCCCTTGCCGCTCTGAGGAATCAGAGGGCCTCCGGGAGCAGCCGAAGGTGGGAGAGTCTGCTCCAGGTGGGGACCCGGTGCAGTACCAGCCCCCCCCCCCCCCCCGGTCGGTCTGCAGCGGGCTCAGGGGGAAACGAGCTGCCGGGGACGGGACGCGGGGCGGGGCGGGGGAGGCTGGGGACGCCGGGAACTTCACCTGAGCAGCAGCACAACTTTTCGACGGACGCCCCGCAGGACTCTCGCCGGCTTCGCCCTGGAGATGCGGCTCAAAGCCTCGGGAAGAAAGTTTTCCTGGTTGCATCCCCGACCCGCAGGGTCCTCGCTTGCGGCTCCAGAGGGTCTGGTCGAATCGGAATGAGATCCGGGGGCCGCGCGGCCAACAGCCCCGGTGGTCCCCGCAGCCCCGCGCCCCTCGCCTGGTGCGGGGGGTGGGGGTGGGGGTGGGGTGGGGGGGTGCGGGGGCTCCGGCCAGAGCCGGGCGCGCTCTCCGCGGGGCCCGCAGCCGTCGGGTCCCCGCCCCCGCCCGCCCTCCGGGGCGCTCCCCGGGTCGCCGCGCTGCGCCCTCCGGTACCGGCGGCCGCGGGGCCCGCTGCCAGGCGCTGCAGTCCTCCGCGACCCGGCAGCCCCGGGTTTATAGCGAGGGGCGGCGCCGCCCCGGAGGTGCCGCGGCCCAGGCCCCGCCGAGCATCCTCTCCCGCCCGCCCCGCCCCACCCCCGGGACCCAGCCGCCCGCCTCCCGCCGCCCGCCGCCCGCCGCCCGCCTCCCGCCTCCAGACGCGGGCGGAGGCGGGGGATGCGCGCAGCATCCCGGGTCGCGGCGGCGCAGGGCGCGGGGCTCCGGGGCTGCCCGCGGGGGTCGAGGCCCGGGGCGGGGGCGGGACGCGCTCACGGCCCGGGGCTGCCCCCCCGTCGCTCGCCCGCGCTCAACCGGGAGAACTTTTTAAGGAGGAATTAGCCCCGTCTCCTTCCTGGGACTCAGACTTTGGCCACGCTGTCGTGGATCACAGCATCGATGGGTTTCAGGTTCAGGCGGTGAAAGGGTGGACGTCTACGGCCTCCGTGTTGGGGTCAGCGCTCAGGGTTGCTCCGCTAACTGGGAAACCAGCTAGGGGTGGGGGTGACTGCGGGGCGGGCACGGGGGCACTCGACGGGATGAGTGAGCACGGGGTGTTGTTCTGTATGTTGGCAAATTGAACACCAATAAAAAATGAATTTATTATTAAAAAAAATAAAAGTCGAAAAAAAAAATAGTGGGCAGCCCCGGTGGCTCAGCGGTTTAGCGCCGCCTTCAGCCCGGGGCGCGATCCTGGGGTGCAGGGATCGAGTCCCGCGTCGGGCTCCCTGCAGGGAGCCTGCTTCTCCCGCTGCCTGGGTCTCTGCCTCTCTCTCTCTCTGTGTCTCTCATGAATAAATGAATAAAATCTTTTTTAAAAAAATAGAAAAAGTTAAAGAACAAAATATGACCACATATTTAAGGGAGAATTAATAGAATTTCTTCACAAGCTATTCCAAAACGCAAAAGAGGATCACTTCCCACTTCATGCAGTGAGGCCACTATTGCCTGATACTAAAACCAGGTAAGACAGAACAAGAAAGGACAACTCAGATAAATATCTCTTAAGAATGTAGGTAAAAATCCTTGACAGATATTAACAAATTGGATCCAGTGACATATAAAAATGATTGTACACCATGATCGAGTGAGATTTATCACAGAAATGCAAGATTAGTTTACTCAAAATCAATGGATGCAACACATCCTATCAATATATTAAAGGACCATAAAACCACAGGATCATCTCAATAAATCAGGAAAAGCATTTGACAAAACTCAACACCCTTTCATGATAAAAATACCCAAGAAACTAGGACTAGAAAGGACCGTAGTCAGTAAAACCCATCTATGAAAAGCTAACATCATACTTCATGGTGAGAGGCCAAATGTTTTTGCATCTAAGATTAAAACGAGAATGTTGTCTCTCCTCACTTCTATCCAGAATCGTGCTATAGGTTCTAGCCAGGGCAGCTGGGCAAGAAAAAGAAATAAACGTCATCTAGGTTGGAAAGGAAATAAAAGTATTTTTATGTGCAAATGACATGATCTTATATTTAGAAAATCCTAAGGAATCAATTAAGGACTATTAGAGCTAATAAGCAAGGTCAGCAAGAAACAATCCAAAAATGAAATGAGGAAAAAATGCATTTACCATAGGTAAAAAAAAATAAATACTTAGTAATAAATTTTGAAAAGTGTAAAACTTGTATTCTAAAACCATAAAACATTGAAAGAAATTAAATTAGACCTAAATAAATGGAATGACATTCTATGTTCATGGATTGGAAGACTTAATATTATGAAAATGGCACTAATCTCCATATAACATATGGATTAACACAGTCTCCATCAGAATCCCAATAGGCTATTTTTGGGGAAATAAACAAGATGATCCTAGAATTCAGGTAGAAGTGCAAGGGACGCAGAATATCCAGAACAATTCTGAAAAAAGAGCAAGGTTGGAGGACTCACATTCCTGATTTCAAAATTTACTGTGAAGCTGTAATAACTTCAACAGTGTTTTATTGGTGTAAAGATTGGTATACAGATCAGTGGGATAGAATTGGGTCCAGGAATTCTAGCATATTATGCTCACTTGATTTTTGATAAAGGTACCAAGACAATTCCAATGGGGATAATGGAAAATAGTCTTTTCAACTAATGTGACAACCAAATGCCAGAGTCTGCGAATGAAATTTGGAAATGTTTCTGTAATTATTATATGAAGTTCAGGAGAACCTCGTATTTTAAAATTGACTTAGTGCTATAAATCACTGACCACCATCGTGTCTGTACTAAATTCCTCCTTGTTTTTAGGAATGATGATAGTTTTGAGGACCAGTCTTGAGTAGAGAGTCAGCTGTTTTGGGTGAAACTTCTGGAAAGGGTAGGCTTTGCTCTTAGGGATATTGTATCATCAGAAACAAGCAGATGAGAAGGAAAAGTTTTCAAGAAATTAATGGCATCATTATTGTGGTGAATCAGCTGAGTAATGGTATGGTTTAAACACTTGGCTTTTCTGGATATAATAACACATTGATCCTATGCGAAAGGGTGAGCTAAGGAGTTACGACTAGAGACAGGGATTTGAAACCCAGCTTCAAATATACACACACCCATACGCATAGAAAAAAATGGATGTACTTTAACAGTGGTTATTTGAAGGGCATACTTATGGATACCTTTAGATTATATTTGCTTTTTATGTTTGTGTATATTACCCAAATTTTGTATAACAGTTACATCGGCATAGCAGGGTGAACTAGAAGGTAGGGAACTTAGCTCAGAAACTGTTTGGAAAACAAGGAACAACTGTGTGGACACATTTTGCTGACACTAAACTTGAAAGTCTAATGGCTGCAACCACATGAGTGTGCCACCTTGTGCCACCTGTACTCTAGGGCATTCCTATGGTTTAGAATGTGCAGTTGGTTCTTTCGTATTTATGACAAGTCAGTACTTGGCATTTATATGAGGAAAAAGTGTTAATAAACTTACATAAATATTCAGTGTTCAGGTTTGTTCCCAAATGGAGTCCATCCTAGTGACTGTAGAGTTGCTAAGAGAATATAGTCAGGCTTTTGAGATGGATACTATGGCAGACATTAATGTAGTCTACTCCTGCATGTACTTTGGTTTATTGTTTCGAGAGAACGTTGATTGGGTAAGACTGATCGCATCATGTACTCTTATCCTATGTATAGTACTTCCAAATAATTCATTGTTTAGCTACTGGTGATTATAAATTGGAATTCATGCACAGGCCACTTACAGTACTCAAAATGGAAAGAAACACCTATGTTTTCTATATTTTTCTTGCTCTAAATTTTTTCTCAAAGAATATATCATTAAGCCTTGTCAAGTTTAAACTTACAGAATTTCATTTTGATTCCAATTTCTCTCTCTCCAGCTTTTAAAATTTGTACCTTATACTTAGATTCTCTCAGATGTGCCTTTCATATCTCTTCAGGTTTTTTGCCCATATTGATCCGTTTCTCGACTACCTTCCAACCTTTGCCATTTGAAAACTTGGCTGTCTTCAAAGACTCAGATCACATGCCAGTTTTTAATTTTCCCACTCACATCTGCCAGAGGTTATCACTTAATCCCTTGAACTTTATGTGACTGTTTTTGAAAATATAAAGTAGCATGATTTTATGGAAAGAGATGTTTAGAGACCTGGAGTCCATTTTCTGTTTTCTTAAGAGGCAACAATAAAGGTTGGCCAAACCAGTCGACATCTAGATCTTTCCATAAAATAAGGTTTTCCAATTTTCAATATTCTGTTTATAAGTTATGTGAACTCGAGCAAGTTTTTTAACCTTTTTGTACTTGAGTTTAATTATTATTAAAGTGTGAGTACGAAGAGTACCTGATTCATTGTGAGTGAGGAGTAAACGAATTAATATATGTAAAGCAAATAGAACAGAGCCTGTTCTATAGTTAGTATTCTTTTAAAAGTTAGCTTTTAGAAAAAAGTTAACTCCAATAATTTAAGCGTGTATGTTGTCCAATTATTCAAATATAGTCACTATTCTAAGAAATATTTTTGATAAGATATAGATCTGTCTTATACAATGTACTTTACCAAAATTGATATCCTTGCTTTAAATAGTTTTATAGGAACATAGAGAAAGATATGACTGTGACAACAAAAGAGCATTGTTGAATATTCTTTTACAGATGTAACCTCTTAAAAAAAACCAAGTTATAAACTTCATATATCATTAAGGAAACAGCCTTTCTACTACTTCTTACTTCTTCATTTATAAAGATAGAGAATGAACATTTGCAAGGTTCTATAACTCACCAGAGCATAAGAATAGTCCAATAAATGTTATCTGAGAAACTGGCAAATGTGATATAATTGTAGAGGCTTGGAAGATCTAAGAGTAAAATGTGTTACTCAAAGTTATATTTGACTTTAACTATGATTAAACATTTAATATTTATTTAAATGTTCATGAGGAATGAGGGAAAAACTAGTAGGAATAAAGCTATTCTTAACTTTAGAGATGAAATCAGATGTAGTAAATGAAGATGGATCGATTTAGTACTGAATTAATTTCACTCTCTAAAAAAAAAAAAGCAAAGTTAGTATATTGATACTATAAATAAAAATGTTGATTGATGATAGGAAAGAATTAAAAAAAATCCTACACAAATAAAATTCCCAACAAGAGAGTTGTAATATGTCAGTGTTTTAAATTTATAAACATCATTATTTTTTTTGAAGATCTATTTATTTGAAAGAGAGAGAATCTCAAACAGACTTCCTGCTGAGAGCAGAGCCCAACACACAGCTAGATCTCAGGACCCTGAGAGCATGACCTGGGCCGAAACCAAGTGTTGGATGCTTAAGTGACTGAGCCACTTCGATGCCCCTATGAACCTCATTATTAATAATCATTTAATTGGGATAGAGGAAATGACATACATAAGAGTTGTATAAATTCATTGAATATTTAATTTAAAAGACGGAGGTTTTATATAGTTGCTAAAACAGTGAAGGTGTTGAGAAATGAAGTATTTAGGAAGAATAAGGTAGGTATTTAGGGTGGCAAGCAGGATATATTTTGACCATATAAAGAATTCAACAGACTTTCAGATTAAAAATTCTAGAAAAATGAGTGATGTTTGTAAAATTGTGTTTGAATTTAAGTGGTTGAGGAAAGATAAGGAAATTAGGCTATCCCAATTTTAGTTAAATTCCCGTTGTCTTCAGAACAGTACAATCTAAATATTTTCCACCACATTATTTGTTTTGGTTCAGTTTTGGTGGGTGACCCTTTACTCACTGTCAGATTGTTCATTCACACAATCATGTTGGCTGTCCTTTAGTCACTACATAGGTCATGATATCAGGCTGCCCACTTGGCTAATGCTTCTTTGGCATCTGGCCATCTTGAGAACACCCATGCTGGCCTAGGATACACTCCTGCCCTGCGGATTGAGCTGCAGGATACCTGGTCCAAGCAGAAGGCTCCTCCCTAATCAGTGAAAGGCAAAGGGGAGATGTTTATAGCTGTTCTGAGCCTTGCTGGGTTAGAGACCATTCCTATTGAATGAAGCTTCTTCTGGCCCATTTACAATTTTTAACTTGACCATGCAGTCCCAAAATACTTCCCTACACATAAGCAAATTATCTTAAAAACAACAACAACAACAACAACACAAAACTTAATGTACTCACTTGCTGCCCCTGTGTTGCTAACAGAAGTCATCTAGTTAGGATTTCATCTACACTAGTTTTCATGTTAGAGGCATTCACAAAGACAGCCTGTATAAACAGTCTACATTTGGATGGCTTGAAAACTACTTATTAGCAAAGTTTGAGCAATTGTTTGTTGGGAGATGAAGTAAGAGTATTGAAGTAATACTAGCACCACTCCTATGTACCCCTTTGAATCCGCTGGTGGAAGTGTGGTTGGGTTGAAGGTTTCTTCTGACTAGCAAATTTTTAAAAATGAGGTCCTATCTTTTCTAGTATATCAGCCAAAAGTTAATTTTATATTTATCCTCATAGGATTATTTTAAGACACGTTTTCAATGGCTATTGTATAATTTTAAATAGACAAATTCAGGTTCGTTTGCCTGACTCTGCTTGTACTCACACTTTCTGTCTGGTTAATATTCCACGATCTTTCTACATGAACTCATGCTGCTAGTTGTTCATTAAGTTGTTCTTGCCTAAGTACTTCTTGATCAATTCTATTATTATTTGTTCTTATTCTTTCCTAGTATTGATGTTAACTGCTTGGTAATTTCCTGGATCTCCCCTTTGGCACATCTTAAAGATTAGAATACTTATTATTATAATTATTTTCTTGAATCTTTCTGCAGCCCATCCATCATTCTCTATTTTCTGCATTGTTTATGACTTGAAGATCTACAGGATGTAAATATATTATTCGTATAAGACAAATATCTTACTGTGAGGATAATATTTTCAAATATTTCTTAGCAAAGAGATTTATATTTTATGAAACTATACTTTGAGCATATTAAAATAAGACATAAAATTAGTGGATAAAAATTATGCATTAACAGATAAAATATACTTTTATTGGCAAATCATTTGGCCTTTCCTCAATGAACAAAATGTAAAAGTAAAAAATTTTAAATTAATTACTTAAAAATGCAAATAAAGTACTATTTTATTCATATCATTTATCGATGAACAACATATGCTGTCTCTTTAAATATTTTCTTACTATTTGATTGGTTTCAAATATTGCTTATTATTATAGTGTAGACATAAGCCAATTTTGGGCCTTTAGTCACGGAAGAGATACTATTAATTAATTAAAGCACCTATAATAACTACTGGATTAGGCATGAGGGCATCAATAAGACATAGCCTCTGAATATAGGATGCTCACAATTCAGGGAGATATTTGCAAATGAAAGAATGAAAACTAAAAAAAAAACACAAAATTAGCAGGGCTGTATAACACTATGTTTAAACATTAGAGATATATTCAGGGAATGCAAAGAAGTCCAGAATTAACTCTGATAGCCCAGCTGGAGAAAGTTACCATACCAGGGGGATGTTTGAGCTTTGCTTTGGTTATAGTATTCTAGACAGAGGTCACTACATGTACAGATGACACCATGACAATGTATCTTTTCCAATATGGGAGGAGGGTAATGGTTCTTTGTTTAATCTTGATCTCTTCTGCTGTATTGGAATCCCCCAGCAAGCAAAGATCACGGTGGCCTTATTCACTTCTGTACCCATATTCTGGCATAACAGTTGGCACATAGTACGCGTTCAATAAAAATTTGATGAAGGGATGAATGGATGAGGTGAGGGTAAGATTTTGAAAGGTCAGGTTCAAGTATCTGACTTATCCTGTGAGTAATGAGAGTCATGGAGGTCATTGAGTAGGGAGTCCTATAATATTATTTGTTATGTAAGAAGGAAATAAGTAATTCTGGTGGAAATGTAAAGGATATATCCTAATGGGACCAGATTGTGGGCCCAATGAGTGAGAAATTCCAGGAGACAAATTTAAAATATCAGAAGAAAAATGAAGAGGACTTCAACTAAAGTGCTGGCTCTGTGGATGGCGGGACAAGTTTCTTAAATGCAATGGAAAGGATTCAACTGACTAGTTGGATATGAAGGGTGAGAGAGAGGCACAATGGAAAAGATGAGATTTCTGGGTTGGGAGGTTGGGTGGATGGCTAGTGCTATTAACTGAAATCAGGAATACCAAAGGGGAACATATTTTAAAGAAAGGATGAATTTAAATTTGGCTGTGTTCAGCTTGGTTTCTTGAAGGACATCCAAGTAAAGCAGGATCTGGGCTGGGATATGTGGTTTTGGGACTCGTGAATGTAGAAATGATACTTGAGGTTATGGGAGAAAATGAGGTTTACAGAAGAGAGTGAAGAGAAAAGGGAGGAGAAAAATTAAGATGAAGTCTCGGGAAACACATATCTAAATGATAGACAGAGGGGGAAGAGTCAGCAGACAAGAGAGCTAACATTGTTTCGAACACAAACTGTGAGACAGATGCTGTCTTACTTGTTTTGCATATGTTGTCTAGTTGAATTTTCACAACAGCTCTGGGAGATCTTATCAGAGAAGTAGGAGCTTTTCCAGGCATCCTGAAAACTTGGCAGGAGTAACTTTTAAGTAGGCACTGGCAAACTTTTTCTGCAAAGGGCCAGATAGTAAATATTTTAGGCTTTTTAGACAACCATACAACTCTGCCTATGAGGGGAGAAAACAGCCATAGATAAGCAAGTAGGTATGTCTGTGTTCCAATAAAACTTTATTTACGGACACTGACATTCAAATTTCATATAATTTTCATATGTCAAAATATTATTCTTCATTTAACTTTCTTTAAACCATTTTAAAATGTGAAAACTATTCTAGGCTCATGGGTCCTATAAAAGCAGGGAGCAGGCTGTGCTTTGCTAAATCTTGGTTTAAAGAAAAAGAGAGTATTAAGTGTCAGATGCAAACATGTGAACCCAAAAAAATATCACTGAATCTCCTCCTCTTCAAATAGGAGGAGGTTCATGGCCAGAAAAAGCGGTTTCTGTAGAATGGAGGAGCAAAACCCCATTGTAACAGGTTAGGAAATAACTAGGAGTTCGACAGAATAACTATAGACTTTCTTAACAAGTTTGTTAGGGAAGGAAAAGACAGAATTAAGGTGCTACCTTAAGGGAAAGGTGATGACTAAAGAGTATTTTTTGTGGTGTTTTTTCATTTAAGGATTTGGTTTCCAGGGAAAGTTATTTAAAAGAAAAAAAAAGAAAAAAATAAAAGAAAAAATAAGCAAGTATGAAAACATAATAAATGTCAAAACATTTCAGGTCATAAGAAAAATATGTTGGGAAAAGGAGTTTTATATTAGTAAAGAAACAGAAGTTGGGATTCCATCAAAATAAAAAGCTTCTGCACAGCAAAAGAAACAGTCAACAAAACTAAAAGGCTATCTACTGAATGGGAGAAGATATTTGCAAATGACATATGATAAAAGGTTGGTATCCAAAATATATAAAAATTGGATAAAACTCAACACCCAGAAAACAAATAATCTGATTAAAAATGGGCAGAAGACATGAACAGGTATTTCTACAAAGAAGACATCCAGATGGCCAAGAGACCCATGAAAAGATACTTAGCATCACTGATCATCAGGGAACTACAAATAAAAACTACAATGACATACCACCTCACACCTGTCAGAATGGCTAAAATCAAAAACACAAGAAACGACAAGTGTTGATGAGGAGGTGGAGAAAAAGGAAACCTCTTGCACTGTTGATAGGAATGCAAACTGGTATAGGCACTGTGGAAAATAGTTTGGAGTTTCTTCAAAAGTTAAAAATAGGACTACCCTATGATCCAGTAATCATACTAGTGGGTATTTATTGCCCCCTCCAATACAAAAACACTAATTCAAAGGGATATTAGCATCCTTATGTTTATTGCATCATTTTTTTTACAGTAGCCAAATTATGGAAGCAGCCCAAAAGTTCATCAATAGATGAATGGATAAAGAAGATGTGGTGTATATATACAATAGAATGTTATTCAGCCATAAAAAAGGAATGAAATCTTTCCATTTGCAACAATATGGATAGAGCTAGAGACTGTAATGCTAAGCAAAATAAGCCATATGTTTATTTTTTAAAGATTTTATTTATTTATTCACGAGAGACACACACAGAGAGGCAGAGACATAGGCAGAGGGAGACGCATTCTTCACACAGGGAGCTCGATGTGGGACTTGATCCCAGGACTCCAGGATCACATCCTCGGTTGAAGGCAGATGCTCAACCACTGAGCCACCCAGACATCCCGTCATATATTTATTTCATGTATTCTTCTATATGTATGTAACATTTCACATAAAAATGTTTTAAAAATTATTTCCTGTGTTTCTTCTACTTGACTATTTTGAGTTTTACATGAAGAGGTTTCTTGATAATTAGATAATTCCTTTCCAGGAAATTTTATGCTTTGAAATAATTTCCTTTGGTTCCTAATCCTTAATTATGACAGTCACCAGATATAATAAATTAGAAAAAAATCCAAAACATTTTGTTTCTGCCACATCTTTGGGAAAGGCATCATAGGTGTACCTCCTTTGATGATGAAGACTATTTGCTCCAGACACATGTGCTAAGCATCTGTTTTTCGAAAGAGATACAACATAGAAAATATAACTGCATTGTTTGATCTCAGAAGGGAAGAATTATAGTATGAAAACATCATAAATAATAATTAAAATAATACCGGTGTGCCAATAAAATATATAAAATTTTATTCTGGGTGACTTTGGACTGGAATTTATCACAGTAAGGGTCAAGCATACTGATAAAAGAGTGATGTCCTCAGGGACAGAAAAGTGGCAAGAAAGCAACTCTAGGGCAGGAGGAGAAAGGCCTTCTAAAATTAAATGTAACTTAAAATAGAGTCCTAATTAGAGCTGTGAAATAATTTATTCAAAGAGTAATCTAGCCTTAATATGACATACTTGATTTCTACTCCTTGAAATTTAGAAAAGTCTGTTTCACCTTGACATTATTTTCCTTTCATAGGCAAGCATTTATTATAGGTAAGAAGAAATACTGACGTGATAATTTAGGAGGCTTGAGTAACAACCTTTCTTACCAATTTTCTTTAATGTTTTAATATTTTTATTATTAAGTTTTTAATTTTAATTCCAGCATGCTTAATGTACAGTGTAATATTAGTTTCAAGTGTACGATATAGTGATTCAACCCTTCCATACAACACCTGGTGTTCATCACAAGTGCACACCTTAATCCCCATCACCTATTTCACCCACCCCACTCTCTTCTGGTAACCATCAGTTTGTTCTGTATAGTTAAGAATCTGTTTCTTGGTCTCTCTCTCTCTCTCTCTCTCTCTCTCTCTCTCCCCTTTTCCTTTGCTCATTTGTTTTGTTTCTTAATTTCCACATATGAGTGATATCAAACAGCATTTGTCTTTCTCTGGCTTATTTTGCTTAGCATTGTACTCTCTAGCTCCATCCATATTATTGCAAATGGAAAGATTTCATTCCTTTTTTTGTGGCTGAATAACATTCTATTGCATATATACACCACATCTTATTTATCCATTCATCTATTGATGGACTTTTGGGCTGCCTCCATAATTTGGCTAATGTAAAAAATGATGCAATGAACATAGAGATGCAAACATCCATGTAAGGACCGGGTGTTATGCCACTGAATTTTGTCTTCCCAAAGTTCATGCATTGAACCCCTTACTCCAGTATGACAGTATTTGAAGATAGACCAGGTAATAAAAGTTAAGTGAGGTCATAAGGGTGGGGCCTTAATCCAGTAGGACTGGTGTCCTTACAGGAAGGAGGGAGGACACAAGAACACTCTCTCCCCCTACACAAGTACATGGAGAAAAGGCCACATGAGGATGCAGTGAGAAAGCAGCCCTGTAAAAGTCAGGGAGAGAGGCCTTAATCAACCCTAGCAGTACCTTGGTCTTGGACTTCCAGACTCCAGAATTATAAGAAAATAAATGCCTACTATTTAAGCCACCCAGTCTGTGATATTTTGTTAAGGCATCTCTAGCTATCTAATATACCGTGCAAGTAAAAAAATAGAGCATTGCCAGAATGTGAGAAGCCCCTAGTGTGTCTCTTTTCTATCACATTCCTTTTAGAGGTCACCAGTATGCTGACCTTTATGATAATTATTTCTTTGTTTTTCTTTGCACTTTTTCCACATATGAATATATCTTTAAACAGCATAGATTTTAAATGTCATGTAGACAGAACTATACTGTTAATGTATATTGCTCTACATCTCGTTGGTCCCAATTTTCTATGTTGTTATGAATAGTGTCTGTCTGCTAATTTTTATTATGACAGGGTATTTAAATGTATTGATATAGCTACCACATGAATTCTTTTGTGGATAGCTATTTGGGTTGACATTTTGGCTAATATGAGTATTGTTGGGATGAACATGCCTGTATATGGTTTCACTTGCATACACATTTCTCAAGGGTTCATATGTAGAATGGAGTATCTGGCTCATAGAGTTTGTTAAAATAATATTTCAAGTATAAATTTATTTTAGAAATGTGACTTCTGTTCTACACTCCAGAAGACAGGATTATACCGTTTTTCAGAGAAAAAGCCTAGGTTTTAGGAGCATTGGTTTTAGATTTGCCATTTTGTGGTAGCTTTGTAATAACCACTGTCTTGGAGAATACATTTGAAAGCTTTTTCTCTTCATGCTATTGGCACTTGGTGAACTCCAAAAAGGGACCCTGTTAATGTTTCCAATTTTTATTTTATTTTTTATTTTATTTATTTATTTATTTATTTTTAAATTTTTATTTATTTATGATAGTCACACACACACACACACACAGAGAGAGGCAGAGACACAGGCAGAGGGAGAAGCAGGCTCCATGCACCGGGAGCCCGACGTGGGATTCGATCCCGGGTCTCCAGGATCGTGCCCTGGGCCAAAGGCAGGCCCCAAACCACTGCGCCAGCCAGGGATCCCCCAATTTTTATTTTAAATCTAAAGGGCACTTAGCTGGAGCACCTGGATAGGTCAGTCAGTTGAACGTCTGACTCTTGGTTTTGCCTCAGGCTTTGATCTCTGGGTAGTGAGATAGAGCCCTGGGTAGGGCTCTGCGCTCTGTGGAACCTGCCTGTCCCTTTCCCTACCTCTTTGCCCCCCATTCCCCACCTCACTCACACCATCTCTCTCTCTCCCTCTTTCTCTCTCTCTCAAATAAATAAATAAAATCTTTTAAAAAAAATGAAGGGCACTTAGCCCTTCTGGTGTGATGATTAATCTCCATTTGCACCCCTACACTGCAAAAATCCATTCAGTATCTTCTATGTTTCTCTGTTCCTAGAGAGATTGACTACTACTGAAGACATCATCTGGTCTTCCTGCTGGTTGGCCTCTGGCTAAAATTGGTCAATGGAAGATTGGATTTAGCTTCTGGTTCTGGTATTTTGTTGGATTTGGTTAAAAAGGGGCCCAGGCAAAAGGTCGGAAGGGCGGGAGGTTGGGTTATTTCTTCTCAGCTCCCTCTCTGCTTTGGTATGGAGTCTCTGGCAGTAGTGTCACTCCTCCAAGTGTCTAGTTCATTCTGAGAAACTCATTCTGTATAGCTCCAGTTTTCACTTGGCTCTCTTCGTCCCGTTAGTCCTAGGGGTTGTAATGGTTTTCCACTATTGTTTGTCTCTAAGTATCTTATTGTACCTTATTTATTTTCTTACCCCTATCCACACTTCTATAAAGATTTTGAAAATTTCAAAGATCCTGCTAGGGTAAATTCTGTTTCTTATTCGGACTCTACCTGACAGCTGGATTTTAAATTTCTGTTAAATAGAAATTGTGTTTCTTTAAACACAATGCCTATTCAAATTTCTTGAATAGTTGTCACATTTTATTTTAAGTTTAAGTAGAAAATGTTGCTAAAAGTGAAAACGCCCATCCCAGTATAAAAAGAGATATCAAAGACTGGCTAGTGTAATTAAGTACTAGGTGATTTGCCTAAAAGTGATTTGAAATATGCCATATATGAATTAGCCTAGGGTCATAAATGAGAACCCATATGCCTTGTCTGCAAGTTGATGACTAGTCAAATTATTCATGGTTTTCTAAATCTCTAATACTCAAGGGTTTATTATTTGTCTCACTTTAATAAGTGTGTTTAAGAGACTCTTCTTTAAGACCAACTAAATTGTTCCTCTGCATTTTGTCTAACTTCTTTTATTCTGGTCTTTGCAGAGCATATCAATCATACCCACAAATGCGGTAACAAAGTTGAATTACTGAAAGAATCAGAATTTTCAGCTTTTCACTGGTCGTAGATTCTACTTCTGTTTTTTAGTATTTCAGTTTAGAAGAGGAAAATATGTACAGCCTTTCCAGAATTCCTGCTCTATTGAACTCAGAATAGCATATAATTCTAGCTTCGCTTTCATAGGCATTGTTGGTGTTGATAACTCTAAGGTTGGTACGAATTCCTAAGTCTACACTGAGGAAACCCATATATTTGCTAATCTGTTTTTGTTTTGGGTATTCTGATTTTATTAAATTTTAGCTCAAGTGATTAAAGGAGTGAATTTTTAAAAACCATTTATAGTTTAATTTGAACATAATATGAAAAACTGTCTTCTCCTAGCATTGTTGTACATTGAATGTACAAGCATATAAACATGAAATATTTAAGCACAAACACCCGAAGGTTTTAGGCCTATAGAGGAAGAAAAACCAAAAATAAGGGTCAACATATTCAATTTCCTTAGAGATACTTGGGTAGATATAAGTAGTGATGGTTTTATTTGTTGAAATATTTAATCAACTCCCTTTGAATACGTAAGCTGAAATAATAGAAGAAATCTTGGTCTTCCTATGTTACTGCCAAGGAAAAGGCTGGTGTAATATTGCTCATGAAATTCCTGTTGTTCAGAACAATGACTGTCACATATTAGATGCTCAATAAAGACCATATGTTGCTGTTGAGAAAGCCAAATGTCATCCATTCATTGAAAAAAATCCATTCTGATCCTTCATACCTGCCAAATATTTATTAACATACAAGCCTCATTTGCTATTCTAACAGTTCTGTTGCTTACAGCTTTGTGTTTTGCAGGCAGTATGAAACAGATTGTAAAGATGAACTCCTATGGAATATGCTGTGATTGAGGCTAATTCCCAACCACCAAGATGTTGTTTGTATTGTTAATAGCCTCTGAAATCAGTATGAGACTAATGTACGGTTAATAATTTTACAACTGTCCTCTCCTAACACAAAACATAAGGCTTTTAAATAAAGAGAACAAGTTTAAATATAATTTGCATCAACACATTACAGTAACATTTGTACCTAGGGAAAAGAAAAAAAATGTAATGGATTTTAACACATACTGCAGTACAAGTAAACGCTCAGCATTATTTTGACATTACAGTGCCTTTACAGTTTTCAAAGTTAATTATTTTTCCTTTTCTATTAACTTTTAATTGCTTAAAGTTCATAAATAAGTGAAATTTCTGAGGATTTATAATGAATCTATTGTTTTATATGTGTGTGTGTGTATATATATATATATATATATATATATATATATATATATGGATTTTTTTAATGCTGCATAATTACTGACTCTGGATTCTGATCCTTGACTAAATTTTAATTGAATGTGTTCAGTACTCTGAAAAAATACAAGATGAAGCCAGTTAGCACCATAGGAAAAATCAGTACTAAGGTAAGATGCCAAAACGAAAGTAGAGCATAATTAACATTGGCAATAGAAAAAGCAGGTTTAGCAGTATCCAATCAACATTTTCAAGTGAATTGATTAAGGTTCTTGGGGTGATTTTGAATTGTGTAACAAGAGAGTATGCACATAAAAACATTTAGTACAGTATCTGAATAATAGGGCTCAGTGTATTCTTTGAAACTTCCCTGTTGAATACATTTTTACAGATTTCTCTATTTACTTGCCACAAACTTAGTAAAGCACATGGAAAGTGTCCTGTAAAGACATACTGATTTTTCATAATTCTTATTGCTGTAGAGAGCTATAAGAACTTGGAGGGTCCTCTTATTGTATAGGTGAGGCAATTGAAGCCTGGAGTAGTTAAGTGACTCATCCAGTTTCACTTGTTACTGATAAAACCAGGACCAGAAATTTAATCTGCTAACTCCCTTACGCAGTGTTCTGTTGTTCAGCACATGTCAAATGATGACTTAAATTGATAAAGAATTATAATTAATTAGAAAAAACACTGATATAGGTCTTAATTCCCAAACTGATCCTCATGTTACATTATTAGAGTATGAATGTCTTTCACACACACACACACACACACACACACACACACACACACAAAGCACTAAATATAATGAATCAATTCTGGATATTTTAAAGAAAACAGAGTAATTTGACAAGAAAATAAGAATTTTTACTATTGAGATGCATTTCACAGGTTAATAATTTTAACCACTTTTATAGGAAGCAGAGTATAGGAGAAGGGATACAGATTTGGAGAAAACTGGATTTCTTGTCCTGGATTTATCGTATCTCAGCTGTTAGACTTTGGAAAGATTGCTTAACTTTTCTGAGTCTCAGCAACTTTGGTTTGAAAATGGGTATATTTACCTCTTGGCTTTGGCAAAAAGATGATGTGATAGCATTTTATAAACTGTAAAGCATCACATGATGCAAGGTGTTGTTACATAGTAGAACATAGCAGTTGAGAATGACTCTTCAGCTACACTGTGTTATTGTAGTGTTTTTGTTACTTATTGGCAAGTAACTTCCCTAGGCTCCAGTTTCCTCATCTGTAAAATGGATGTAATAATAACTTTTTTTTCAGATTTTGTGAAGATTAAATTGGTTAATTTACACGAAACTAACATAGAATCACAATATTTTATTTTTTACCACAATTTTATGCATCAACTTTATGTGTAATAGCCAAAACCACTTGAAACAACCCAGATGTCTGTCAACAGGTACATAAATAAATTGTGGTATATCCATACAGTAGAGTACTGCTCTGCAAAAAAGGAAAAGAAACTGCTGATCATGATTTTATTGGTGATTGATCATGATTGAGAATGATAATGATCAATATTGATATTGAGATATATTTTTTGGGGCACTTAGGTGGCTCAGTTGGTTAAACAACCAACTCTTGATTTTGGCTCAGGTCATGATCTCAGGGTTGTGAAGACAAGCTCTGTGTTGGACTCTGCACTGGGCATGGAACCTGTTTAAGATTCTCTCCCTTTCTCTTCTGCCTTTTCCTACATGTCTCTCTCTCCCTCTAAAAACAAAAAACAAAAAACAAAAATCTCCTTTTTCCCAGTTTATTGAGAAATAGTTGACGTATGTCACTGTATAAGCTTGAGTTGTACAGCATGAAATTTGATTTACACATATTATAATGATGACTGCAATAAGGTTAATTCTATCATTTCATATAGATATAATAAAAACAAAAAGCAAATTCTCCTTGTGATGAGAACTCTTCAGATCTACTCTTCTAAAAATTTTCTATTTACCATGTAGCAATGTTAACTATAATCATTATGTACTTCATCTTATAACTGGAAGTTTGTATCTTTGACTATCTTCCTCCAATGCTCCCTCCTCCCACCCAATGCTAATATATTTTCAACATTATTGGTAATGACCTCAAGATGTTTTTATAATTATAAAATCAATATTTTAATTGATTAATAAATACTATGATATCATAAGGGTAGTTATTAATAAAGGAAAATATTAAATATTCTAAAATGCATTTTTATTAAAATATGTGATATATTGGTAAATATTAAGGAAAGAGGATTTCCTTGAATATATTCATGTGGAGGGACTTCATGATGAACACGGCTATTTAAAAACCAGACTAGTAACTCTCCTTACTTAGAATTCTTGTCATTTCCTGGCTTAAGTGACTGTCATAACCTTATTTGTCTTAATGATAAATCCTCATTTTATTCTTAGCTCTTCACTGTCCTAGAATTTAAAGGAAAGAAATTTAACAGATTTTGGCCTGAGTCCAGTGTTCAGAGAGAGCAATTATAAACATGTGAAGATTAGTAAAGTAGTTTCTACTTTGCAACTGAAAAAGAAGGAAATGAGAATCAATAAGCAACAGGTAAATAGGATTTTAAATAAAACAGTAAGATTTTTGCAGGGTAAATCCCTCTCCTAGAGCTTTCTGAGAGAGAAAGTGTATGTGGCTCTGACATCTTGATTTTAAACTTCTAGGCTCCAGAACAGTAAGAGAATACTTTTCTATTCTTTTTTTTTTCTTTCACATATCTATTCTTTCAGGCCACCTAATTTGTCTTAATTTGCTATGACAGCCCTAGGAAATTAATACAGCTCCCAGACTACTATTCTTCCCTCCAGTTTTACTCTTAGAGAAGGTGAGAATCTGCATTACCTAAAATGGAACTTTCTAAAATACAAATCTTTTCATGGAACTCTTCTACTTCAAAATTTGGTTGGAGACTTCAGAGTAAACTATAATATCCTTAGCCTGGCATGGAAAGACCTTTATAAGTTAAGTCTTATGCAAACTTCTCCAGTTGCAACCCCTTCCACTCCCATGCAAACATCCCAAATCCTATCCATTCCTGAAGTTATTAGCAATTTATCATATACTCTCAACTCCTAATCAGTTTTAAGACTCCGCTCAGGAATCCCCTGTGGATTGATCACTTAAGATTGGCCAAGATCCTTATACCATTCTTGTGGAACATTTTATATTACACTTTAATTTTTCAATTACTTCTTTGTCTCCTACACCAGAAACTAGGCTTTTGGGCATCTGATATTCTTGGATATAGTATGAGTTTAATAAGTAATTTTTGTTTGAAGGCACACAAATAGATGGATGGGATTACAATGGGAAATGGAGCACAGGTTGGTTTGGCTGAGGAATCAAGAAGTCTTCCTTGGGACATATCTTTCCAGATTATCTCTTTATTTTCTTCTTTGAGATAAAATTAGTACATAAATCATGCCGCCTTACCCCCACCCACCAATTATTTGTGTCTAAGGGACTTCAACTTATTCCTGTTTCTTGCAAAAATTCCTTTCCCTCTTAAAACTTTTTAAAACATTGGAACAAATGTTATTTTCTAACAGGTTTGCAGCGATTTCTTCATAATGCTTAGGAGTTAACTAAATGGGGTGGTCATTCTCCTCCAACTAGAATACAAGCCCAATCGTATTTTACTCATTCATTGATGTATGCCCAGCACATAGAACTGCATCTGGCATATGGTATACCCACAATAAGTATTTGTGGAATAACTTTGTTCATAAGATGTTTTGACTTTAATTAATTTAATTAATGATATGGATTTGTTAAACTTTTTTTAAAAGTTTATGATTTATGAATATTATGAAATATGATTTTGGTGTAATATTTTAGGGTTCTTGCAGTCTATTTTTTCACGTTTAATAACTTTTGGGTTTTTTTTTTTAAGCCTTGTTTAGGACTTTTTTTTATTATTATTAAATAGAGACACACACCAGCATGCCATTTTGTAGACCATTGTCTGAAACAGATTTACTCTATTTTTGTTGATAAAGTATTTTAGGGGATCCCTGGGTGGCTCAGTGGTTTGGTGCCTGCCTTCGGCCCAGGACGTGACCCTGGAGTCCTGGGATCGGGTCCGATGTCGGGTTCCTTGCATGGGGCCTGTTTCTCCCTCTGTCTATGTCCCTGCCTCTCTCTCTCTCTCTCTCTCTCTCTCTCTCTCTCTCTGTGTGTGTGTGTGTGTGTCTCATCAATAAATGAATAAAATCTTTAACAAAAAAAGTTAAAGTATTTTAAATCATATATTTTTAAAGATTTTTATTTATTTATTCATGAGAGACACAGAGAGAGAGAGAGGCAGAGACACAGGCAGAGGGAGAAGCAGGCTCCATGCAGGGAGCCTGATGCAGAACTCGATCCCGGGACTCCAGGATCACGTTCTGAGTTGAAGGCAGGCACTAAACTGCTGAACCACCCAGGGATCCCCAGTATTTTAAATTATAACAGACATATTATGTTACTTTAAAAAGTAGAGCTGTTTTTCAATAATTTTTCTTTTGTTCCTCATGTATGAGTGTATGTTTATGTATATACATATTTTTCTGTGTGTATTTGTGTGCATGTGTGTGTGTGTTAGGAAGGAAGAGACTAGTTAAAGGAAACATGAAAATCTAGCAATAATTATTTCATAGTTAACACACATTTTTGTTATGTCATGCTGTCACCTTGCATTTGCTATATTTAAATTCAGGAACAATGATATGCACCTGGCCAGCACCTAAAATTCAATGAATAAATGATTGTACAACTTCTTCACAGAAACAAGTATGAATCATGGAAACTATCTCTCATTTTTTAATTACTTTATTCATTCACTTTTTATATGTTCTGCTTGAAACTAATTCATATTATTTTACTCACCCGATGTACTATGTATGTGTAAATTAGATAAGTAACCTTTTCTTAGAAATAGGATGTCACTGTAAACAAGTTTTCATTAAAACTGAGCACCTACAATGCTTGTAATTCACTTAATTCGTTCATAAAATGCATAGAGTTTAAGTTTGGTGTAAAGTGTCACAGACTTCAGAGATGGACAATTTCCTAGGCTATGGATTATTTCTCATCTTGCAATAATAAAACCCTGCCTTGGCCAGACAAAATAAATGGCAGAAACTTCAGGAATAAAGTCACTTATCAAAAATTTCTCCCTTGTTGCTTTCTTAGATTAGGATCCTCCAATATTATCACTTTAGTCATGTAGATCATATGTCTCTTAAAGGCAGAGTGACTGGAAATAGCCAAAAACCATATTTTGCTTTATCCACTCATCCATCAATCTGTCTTGATTGCTTATTAGTTAACTGCAAGTATTTATTAGGTACATGCTATATGCAGGCACTGTACTAGGGGCTTCACTACCTTTATCTCATTAAATCTTTATAAAAAGTTAGTGCTCATCAGACTGGTCAAGTAATTCATCTAAGGTCCTAGTCTATAAGTGCTTGAGCTGGGATGAAATTCATTTATGTCTGACTCCAGACACCACACATAAAGAAGGAGATCAGTGGTAGTTTTACTAGATCAACTTGTCTTAAATGTTTTTGAGTTGAGGTTCAGCATTGGAGGACATGGGGAAAAAGTCATTTACATTATACCTTTGTATTAATTAGAAAATGCACTTCTTCCTCGAAGTCAGAGCATAGAGGTCAGAGAGTAGAGCATGTGCGTTCAAGTCTAGCCCCTACTAACTTTCTTTCTAGGTGCTGTTTTGCAGGGAGCAACCTGTGAAACTATTTGTGGTGGTCCTTATTAGAAGCATGCACCATGGAGGGTTGACAGGGTTGCATATAGGGAGGCATAGCAGACGACTTCCTTTGCAGCTGACTCCCATCCAATCCTGGCACTCTCACCTCCCAACTCCTGTGCTTCATTTATAGACAGAGATAAGTATAATATTATCAATATATGGTTAAAAATTAGCTAATTTTCCCCATAAGGCAAGCAAGGGACCTGCATTGTTCAGAATTCTTGGCTAGATTTGCAGTCAGGCTGCAAACCATCTTACTTATCTATGTCTTCAGTATGAATTCAGCTCTGTATGGCATTTTCAAATACATCATATTTTACATCAAATAATTAAGAACATTCTAAGAAATGATAAAGAGAAAATCATCTAAAAATTACAATATAATAAGATCTAGAAGATTAAAAAATAACATGTAGGTAATATACCAAGTTGTATTCCAAGTTAAACATTGGAATAAAACAGTAAAAATAAAGCTGATTTTTTTTGTCACATAGGGACTATGGAGAGATAATGTTCAAGGGAGTAGGGAATACTGGGAAGTAATTATTGAGGAACTGAAATATTGAGGATCACCTTGAGAGGAAAATGATGAAGTGAGGAGAGGATGGTTGCTTGGAATGAAGTGGAAGGGCAGTGGGATTGGAGGACTCAGAAAGTTAAAGGAACAGGAGGAGTAACTGCAACCGATAGTTAGTAGGAATGAAGGTTGTGGAATGCAAGGAGTAAGCATGAAGGTGGAAGTGCCTGTTTAGAGCCCACGGAGGCTGTGAGTGAAGTGAATAGGTGGGCCCCTACCAATGAGAAGACAAAGGAGAGGTCAAGGTGTTGGGTAGTTCATGTGGCCGTTAATATTCCCCAGAATGACATCAGATCTTGATGTGGGGAAATATAACAAGATAGATGCTAACATCTTCCAAGAGTGATGGTGATGTGGAGGGTATTGTCAGAGAGGGAAGGCCTCAAAGAGGCAACCATTTGCTACAAACATTGGAAAGAGGTGTAGAGGCCTGGAGCTGGCACTGGGAAGCAAAGCGACACTGTCTCTCACTGTGAAGCCACAGGGAATGTGGTGTCTGATTAGAAAAGCCAGTTTCAATATGGGGAAGTGGGAGATGAAATGTTCAGTCGAAAAAACTGAGAAAAGAGGACACTCTGTTTATGATTCCATGGATGTTGCAGAAAACGCAGCGGAGATCTGAGGAGAAGAATCTGTGGGTGTGAGAGCCCAGAGCACGATGGGGATCAGTGAGGGAAAGATGTGAGACATGAAGGTTTTACTACTCCTAAGTTTCCCATCAAATGTTCCCAGCTGTCTCTAGTGTCTGATGAGAGGAGAGAAAGATCAGGTCTCTCTGGATGGTCAGCTGCTCCTGAGATGAACCACTTGTCCTAGGAACTCTTGGTACAGATAATCAAGTTGGTCTCAGGATCTTTGCTGCTCTTATATCCAGTAATTAAACCGTTTTGAGTTTTGTGAAACTAAAGATTTGCACTTCTTACTGGACAGTACTGTGGGAGATAAAGCAAAATGCATGCAAGACAAAGTAGCTAATTCTAGGCCCCTTGACTTATAAGACTGAATTTCAACTATGTGTAGTATTTAGGAAGGAGAGTTAACTTTTAAAAAAAGATTTTTTTTATTTATTCATGAGAGACACACAGAGAGAGGCAGAGACATAGGCAGAGGGAGAAGCAGGCTCCCTGCGGGGACCCCGATGCAGGACTTGATCCCAGAATTCCGGGCACAACTCGAGCCAAAGGCAGATGCTCAACCACTGAGTCACCCAGATGCCCCAGGAGAGTTAACTTTTCAGGTTAATCTTGGACTAGAGATAAATCCCATAATTGGAAGATGACACATGGACATTCAGAGGGCAGTGATTCCCTTACATGGGCACTTCTATCCCCAGAGGTGGAGGATGATGATGATGAGAGGTGAGAGATGATGTGAGAGAGGGTTGGAGTGGAGAGCTGGATGGAATGAGGATGAGCACTTCTGTCTGTTAGAGGAGTAAGTATAAGTGAGTAAGTGCAAGTGTTCGCCTTGGAGTTTCTCTCTGAGTTGTCTGAATTGAGGATGACTTGGGGAGGGGTTGTGCAGCTGGTCCTGCTGATCAGATGTAGACTCAGTGGGAATAAATACTGTTCTAAAACACCAGTATCTTACCTACAAATAACTTTTATAGCTCTGAGACCATAGGACATGAAAGATGTGAGCATTCGGTCATGAATTTAGCTAGTGGGTCCTGGTTCACCAGGTAGAGTAAGGGGGCACAGGCACTGCATTAGAAGGGTATGTATAGTACCATTCAGGAGTGAAATATCATGGGATGTCTGGGAATATTGAGAAAAAAAACAGAAGTCACACTGGGAATATAAATCAAGTAAAATAGTTCATAGCCAGATATGAGGCTAGTCCAGGTTAGTCCAGCCTATGCTTTATAAAGAAGACCAGGGGACATAACAGGGTAGTTGCTTATATATGAATGGAATTGGCAGGACTCTGGGACTCTATAAACAGAAGCAGGGCCCAGAACACCTTCCCAACATTCTCAAACAATGATTTAGCCACTTGTATGCCTAAAAAACCCAGAGAACTTCTTATAAATTGTCTATTCTGATGAAATCCCTGGCTATCCTGTCAGTCTCAAGCCAATTCTGCTATCAAGAGAAAGAACAGTGTTGTTATGGACATTTGAGAATCTTTCAAGGTTTTTTATGGGTAGTTTAGCAATCCAACAGGGAGGGATAAATAAAAGATTGCTATCTCAGGGAAAGAAAGAGATTATGGATAATAAACTTTTACAAAGCAGATTTGAAAAGAAAGATTATATCAACATAATTTTAACTCTTTACTAGGAAATGCATGAAGCTAATTTTAAAAGAATGGAATGAGAACACTTTTGGAAGTTACGAAAGTGAACATTCTCCCTTGAAAATTTGAAAAAGGCCCAAATGTTCAGATAGTCTCCTTAACACTGATTGCAAACTTTTTAAATAGATGGACTATGTCTTAACGATTTCTGCAGCAACCAAGAGCAGTGACCATTAGTCAGTATTTGCTAGTTGAAACTAATTGAATTAAAAAAAGAGCGTAGTGGCAAATTCAGTTGGATAAAGGAGACCACATATTGTTGTGCCCAGCATTATGAAGTTATTAAAACACATAAGACACATTCAGAAGGAAATTCATTATTCAGTTCTGATGCTAAAATTATGTTTCTCTGTTCTTACGTGTTTGTAACATTAGTACATACTCTTAGGGCTTGCCAAAAGAGAAGAACTCAGGCTGAAATGCTTTTAGTGGCTTTGATACTGATTGTAAGGTTTTCACATTATTCATGGTAAGGGGTGGGGGTGGGGAATGATGGGAGCCAAGCTGAGAGAAGAAAAGGTAGGACCCAGTTAAAGTAATAAATTCAGCACTATTTACAAATTTTCTATTTAGAATACTAGAAATAAGAATGGTCCCGACCCATAAAAACCAACTGGAATTTTACTTAATCTTAATCTTTTCAAGTTGACTATTTGGAAGGTAAAAGAATACTCAGATAACAAATGTTAAGGAAAGAACAATTTGATCCCTGAATACACTTACATAGCATGAGACAGGAATTTGCAGGGTGCCTGGTTGGCTCAGTTGGTTTAGCATCGGACTCTTGGTGTCAGCTCAGGTCATGGTCTCACAGTTGTGAGATGGAGTCCTATGTGGGGTTCTGTGCTCAGTGGGGAGTCTGCTTGGGATTCTCTTGCTCCCTTTCCCTTTGCCCTTTACCTCACTCATGTTCTCTCTCTTTCTCACACAGACACAAACAAATAAATCTTAAAAAGAAAAAAATTGCTTAAAAGAATTACCTAACTACCTGTCTATTTATTTTTTGGATTTCAAGTGTACAGCACAGGGTAATCACAATCCTCAGTTCATATCATAGTATCTACATTGGTCTTGCGAGTCCTCTCTTTCATTTTACTTACTTGTTCTCTTTTATGCCTATTCTGCACTGAGGCAATGTTTCTAATGTGTTTGACTTCCTTTTATTTATGTGTGTTATTGCAAGTATGCATTGTTGCTGATGTGCGTGTATATTTAATTTATATAGTGTCTTTTAAAAAAAGATCTTATTTACTCATAAGAGAGCGAGAGAGACAGAGACAGAGATAGAGAGGCAGAGACATAGGCAGAAGGAGAAGCAGGCTCCCTGCAAGGAGCCTGATGTGGGACTCAATCCTGGACCCCAGGATCATGCCCTGAGCTTATGGCAGACGCTCAACCACTAAGCCACCCAGGCGTCCCTATATACATAGTGTCTTTTACTAAATAGTGTGATTACATTGGTGTTTTTGGAAGGAGAGCCTGAGACAGGAATTTTTGTTCAAGTGATTTTACTGAGGGAACAATCTCAGAAGAAGGGGAGCAAGGGAAGTGGGATGGGTCAGGGGAAAAAGCTAAGCAAGGATGTGGCCTCATTGAGTAGCTTCAGTCAGATTCCACAAGGAAGCTCTGGAGCGCAAATTGCAGTACTGAAGTGATCCATCTTGAAGGGAGGTGGGTGGCCTTGCGTTCACTGCTAGTCATTCCCTGACTGAGGACCTCCCATTCCTGGCGATGTGGGGAAGTACTAGTTTCCAGGACCAGGGGGCTCCCAGAAGGGGGCAGCTGTGAGCTGTTAGCAGCCAACACTCCACCTCTAGGAAAGGGGTGTACCAGCCAGAAAGGGAGTCCAGGCTGGGTATCAATAGTGTTCATTATAGTCTTGCCCTTGCACAACACAGAAAAGCTTGCTTCTCACCTTAATTTTAGTCTATTCTGGGCACAGCTTCTGCAGGATTCTTGCTTGGTTATAATTTCTGAAACTAATGGATTGCTAGTGCTCTCCAAACTTTATGAATTTATTGGTTTGATAGAAAGCAGGCTGTATGGTCACTTGATGTCCAATGGTCATATGCTCAGTTTCTGTCAGGGCCCAGTTGCAAGCTGGAACTGGTGATATATTCTTAAATGATATATTTTCCTCTGCTACAGATGACCTGACCTTGCTCTAATACACTAGAGGTCTTTACTACAGCTCTTGTAGCATGCCAAAGACTTCCTAAGATGTTTCCTTTGCCACTGCCTGGATATGTTGCAAAACTCTAATCTTGGGGAACCATTCAAATCAACCAACCAGTCTTCTGTATGACCCAATACGAGTCATTGTGTGTTTTTTTCTTAGTGGTACTATGCAGTTTTTACCTTAAAAAAGATATTCCAGTATGCCTCAGACTACCAGATTCCTCTATTGAAGGGCTTTGATCATTACAGGATTTTTCTTCCACCCTCTAAAGCTTATGTGCCTTATGAAGGCATCCAGAGTGCTTGCCATTTCTTGCCTATCAGGTCTAATGTACATGATTCATCAATATAGTGGACCAAAGTTATATTCTGTATGATGATCAGGTCATACAGTTTCCTTTGAACTGTATTATAATAGAGAGCAGGAGAATTGACATAGGTCTAAGACAAAAATCATGAATATGAACTGCTGTACATTCCAAATGCACTCAAGCTGTTTCTGATCCTTTTTTCTAACAGGTCTGGAGAAAACGCATTTGTCCTATCAGTAGCTGGATGTAATGTACCTGAGGCAGTGTTAATATCTTCCAATAAAGATACTATATTCAGCACAGTTGTGACTAGAGCTGTGATTTAAGTTTTTAGTAGTCCACTGTCATGTACCATGATATATGTGGTTTCTGTGAAGACCAGATTGGTGAATTAATTGGTGATATTTGAGAGACGGCCATCTCCTACATCTTTTAGATCCTTGAAGGTGGCATTAATCTCCTATTCCCCTGGGTTGCAACATTGTTTTTGACTTACTACCTTGATGGTATAGAAGAGTAGTCTCGGTGGCTTATATCTGGTGCTTCTTACTATAGTAACTCTTGATTCTGTAGGTCAAAGGATAAATCTGAGGATTCTACGTGCTTAGTATATCCATTCTGAATATTTATTTGAGAAATGACCACAAGATGGACACTTGGCCTCTCTGTGAGATGGATCTGGGCCAGGACTCTAGTTATTACCTGATACCCATGTGTCCCTGCTTGAGCCATTGTAGTGCTTTAGATCCTGAGTCGGCATAACTTGGAACCTGTATCCAACAAGTATTCTCTTCCCTCAATATATCAATACATGAGTAGTGCCTATTGGTTCCCTTGGGGAAGAACTTGAGGAATCACTTCTATGCTCATTTGCCCAGCGTTGCAGGGTCATTTATTATGGGATGTTATCTCTCCTTTAGTTGATAGGTTTTGTGTTTGAGAATTTGTCATCTAGTTCATACTAATGCTCCAAAGGTTAGTTTTCAAGTTGCAAAGTAATTGGAAACTCTTCAGAAAACCAACAATCTGATTAGAAAGTAGGCCAAAGACCTTAATAGATGCTTCACCAAAGAAGAAATATAGATGACAAATAGCATGAAAAAATGTTCCACAGTATATGTGTCATCAGGGAAATGTAAATTAAAACAACATTGAGATACTACTGTATACCTTTTAGAATGGCTGAAATCCAGACACTGATAACACCAAATGCTGGGGAGCATGTGGAACAACAGGAACTCTCATTCACTGTTGGTGGATATGCAAAATGGTACAGTGACTTTAGAAGACACTTTGGTGGCTTCTTACAAGCTAAGCATGCCCTTACTGTAAGATCTAGCAATGATGTTAATTGGTATTTACCCCAAAGCGCTGAAAACTTACGTCTGCACAAGAAACGTGTACATGGCTATCTGTAGCAGTTTTATTCATAATTGCTCAAAGTTGCAAGCAACCAAGATGTCCTTCAGTAGGTGAATGTATAAATAAACTGTGGTACATCCAGACAATGGAATATTATTCAGTACTAAAAAACAAATGTACTATCAAGCCATGAAAAGACACGGAGGGACTTTAAATGTGTCCTGGAAAGTAAAAGAAGCCAATTTTTAAAGGCTGTATACTGTATGATTCTAACTATATAGCATTCTGTGAAAGGCTTTAAACTTATGGAGATAGTAAAAAATCAGTGGTTGCCAGTGTTTGGGAATGGGGAAGGGAACGATGAAGAGGTGGAACAGAGAGGATTTCTAGGGCAGTGAAACTACTCTGTGTTGTGATACCATGATGGTGGATACATGTCACTATACATTTGTCCTAACCTATACAATGTATAATACCAAGAGTGAACCCTACTGTAAAGTATGAATTTTGGGTGGTTGTGATGTGTTAAGATAGGTTCATCGATTGTAATGTACCATTTCTAGTGGGGGGTGTTAGTAATAAGGGAGGCTGTGCATGTGTGGGGCAGGGAATATATGAAAAATCTCTTTACCTTCTCAATTTTGCTGAGAATCTTTACTCTAAAAAGATAGTCTCAAAAAAATTGGACAGTAATGGGCGTTTGTTGAATAATATGAAAATTGGAAATATGGATTCTCCCAGAGGAAAAGTCAGTTTCTGAGATGGTATGCAGCATAGTAATTCCTACTTTTAAGGAGTTCATAATCCAATTATGGAATCAATTACTATATATATGGAAAGGTTACTGAAATCTATTAACTAGAATCCCTATTATAGTTTATCATAAAGGAATTTTCTGAATATTTTTGAGCCAATCCAACATTGTCGTGGTCAGCGAAATCAGATTTTCAAAATCTGCTTTTGCAAGATTAATGCTGGCCCTAGCACTATATTACACCTATAAAATGAGAATCCTCTGCAGACCCAACTTCTCTGACAAAATGTAAATTATTTTCTCCCTCAATTTAGGAAGCTTTAATTAGAAAAGCCACATATAATTGCTTGCTAGGAATTGGAATAAATTCAAAGTGCACATAACTCCTGAAGTTGAGTGGATTAACAATGAGAAACTAAGAAATGAGCCTTTTCTGTAACAAGTAAATATTATACTATCAGCATGGAAAACCCGGTGGAAATACAGACTACATTTTCTTTCTAGTAGGGATATGCTTCCCCAATATTAGCCATATCTCTTTTGGTTCCCAGGAGATGCTATTTCCAGGGAAATATCTAAAGGAATCTATAGGAGGTAATTTTCATTTGGCTCAAATGATGCACTAGGGATTTCTTAAATCTAAGCTTAAATAGATTAAATTTACTTTTATTTACAGTCTCTTCAAAGAACTTTCTGTAAAGTCATCATTCTTTTAACTAAAGATTCTTCACTCACCCCAAGCTCTCCCTTAATTACCAAAGCCATGTAAAATGTTTCTAAGTGAAAAAATTTTCTTCGTTTTGATGATTTTTTTTAAACCTTAGTGTTTTCAAGGTGCTCCTTTTTCTTTCCACAGCTTTCACAATTGATCAGATGCCTCAGTCATATGTATGCACACTTAGTAAATACAAATACAACAGATATTAGATTTCCTTTTGTACAATGGACATTAGAAAGAGTTTTCCGTGTTTCCATCTTCAACATCATGTGTGCTTAAAAACATGATTTAATTGCATAAACCTCCAGTGAAAGAACTAATAGTGAAAAAGATAATTCCTAGAAACAATGTCCTTAAATGCCATCAAGAAAAGGAACTAAAAACATGTTCTAGAAATATAGAAATAGTCGTCATCTCTCTTGCACATGTTGCCGTGTCACACATGGCAAACTCGGTTCCTTTTTCTCCACCTCCCTCTTTGCCTGCTGCTTCCTGTATGTGTCCTCACATTCTTTAAATCCAGTTCCATTGCCACATCCTCCAAGAAAGGCCCCCTGAAATTCACACTAGGCTGATTGCCCCCTTTTTGTAACCCTGGCACGTTCATGTGGTCTTTTCCATCAGACTATGAGCTCTGGACCCTCAGGGACTGTATATGTCTAGTGAGGTGCTCTTCACAGAGTTCTGGCAACAAGAGCAGACTTTTTAAATTTGTTGCATATTGTTTAATGAAATTGTTTTAAGTAGTTCTTAAGGATTTTCTCAAAGGTAAGCAAATATTGTTTATCATATGGTAGAAGTAATTTGGAGTATAAATATGATGCAAAAATATACTAGGCAACGACCATAAAGGATATCATAGCTAAAGAAAACACCACTAGCTTTGCCATGATTTGTTTTTCCCCCTTGAGAATTATTCTCTGTGAATTTTAGCAAGCCAGGAAAACTGTTTGTTTTTCCCTAAGCTGTGTTTATGAAATGCTGTGTTTAACACAGATATTTTTCTGAGTTAGATAAATTCCATACAAGTTCATCCATTTAAGCACAAAACACTTGACCCTCATTTCATTTCAGTCTCCTTCTAATCAATTTACATGTACCACTGGCCTCACTCTCACATATTTCAAAATTCATTCCACTCTTTCAACCACCCCTTCCCCTCAAATAACCCTCAGAGGAAGAGCAATTATTTGAGAAAATGAAATCAAGTAAATACGCTCTATTAAAAGAGAAACCAAGTAGCCAGCCATATTAAAGATATGCTGGGTTTGTGTGTCTGGGTGAAACAACAATAAATATTTATTGTGATGCTTTTTTTATGAGCATTTCAGGGCCCATCTGTGGTATTAATGGCTTTTCAAGCAAACCTATGCATTAGAGAAACTGTTTTCATTTAGATAAATGAAAGCAGAGGCAAAGGAAAATGATGCAAGGTTCACCTTGTAAAAGTCACAAATTAGATACGAAGCACTGCCACAGGCAAATTTGAATTCAATAGAATAAAGCTGGCAGCCATGAACATAAGGTAATAGGCTTATCAAATGAGGTTTTTTTATTTTTTTATAATGTACATTTTATTGGGACCAGTGTAAAACTAGTGACTAGAATAAAATATAATTTAAAAAGAAAAATTCAATGAGAGGCTCTCTTTCTAAATTGAAAAACAACCTGTCTCATATTTGCACCAAATGAAGGGCACAGAAAAGTTTCTAAATATGCTTCCTCACCTCCTAATGCCTTATGACTATCCACAGTGTCTCATATTCTTCTTCTATGTATCATCTTCTAACCCTGCATCAACGAAGGATTAAGAGGACAAAAAATCTACATTAACACTTGGGATGTAAAACCACATGGATCTGGCTTAAAAAATAGTTATTGTTTTGGTTATTGACATTATTCTATAAGTACATTTATCCAAGGTTTATTGAATATTCATTATATTCTAGGCCCTATTCTAGGTGTTTTTACATTATTGTCTCACTTAATTCTCACAAAAATGCCAGCAAAAAATGGGATTATGTCTTTTAAAATAAAATCCATTTACATGAAAATACAAACACTGCATGTCATAAACATCTTATGTTAAATCACCTTGGCCTTAATCTAAAAATCAGGCCTTGTCCTATCAAGATTTGTGTTTCCATTGAACTTCTGCCAAATTTAGAAATCTATAGAAGGGTATGTATTGTCTGGTTTTTTGTTTTTGTTTTTCTTACTTGCAAGCTTATATTGCTATTACCCGTTCAGGGAGGGTTTAGTTGCATACAACTGGATTCCTTTCTTTCATTGCTGCCCTCATATTCCAGTGGTTAATAGATTCTGTTTCTGATCCTCTATGGACCAGATTAATTTAATATAAACAAACAAAGTTCTAATTAGATAGGAAGCTAGCATACAGTCAGAAATCTCTTATGTATCACCCCTCTGCTAGGAGCCTTAGAGTATGGAAACATGACAAATGTGTATGTTGTAAGGTTGACATATTTATAGACAGAGAATCCTAAAGTATTGTGACATGTGCAAAAGTGGAATTATGTACAAACCAGAGGAGTACATGGCAGGAATGGAGCCCACTGGCAGAATAATTCTTCACAGAAGCTTAGGAGCTGGATTTTTAAGGATTAATACAAGTTGGTCAAAGACAAAGAGCCAGACAGATACAGAGCCGGAAAGAGAATAGGTAGAGAAAATTAGGGATTATGAGCAGAAGCATCAGCATGTACAAACACACGGGAGCATGAAACTGCAGGGTTGATCTGGGAAATTGTACATAGATTGTTCTTGGTGAAGCATAAAGTGCAAAAGATGAGGAACGTATTTATTATTATAATTCCTGCTGCTTTAATAAATGAATCTCGAAATTTCGGTGGCCTAATGGAACACAAATTTATTTCTTATTCGTGTAAGGGGCCAGTGAGGGCATTCCTGATTGGGAGTGCTTTTCTTCTGTCCCTATACAGAGATTCAGGGGCCCAGGCTCCTTTCATATTGTGGTTTTGCCATCCCTCAAGACTTTACCTCTGTGTCCAGCTGGCCTAAGTGAAAAGAGGCAGTGAGAAGAAGGTACATCTACTTCTTCAAATGCTTTAGCACAGAAGTGACACATTTCCCTTCTGTGGACATCCCATTCACAAGAACTAGTCACATGGGTCCCAACTAGATGCAAGGAGAGCTGGGAAATGTAATCCTTGACCGGGCAGCCACTTCTCAACAGCAGCTTATGCTATGGATGGAGCACCACGTATGGTGGACAGCTAGTCATCTCAGCCATGAGGAACTACTTGTCCCTTTAGCCACATTAACTTCTCACTGATCAGTTTGATTAAGTCTAAATTAGAATTAAAGAGCTGTGGTAGCTCGTTAGAGGGAGCATAGATGGTACAAGGGTAGTTGTCTTTTCCACCCTTTCCGAAGCCCCTTGCTTTTTTTCAGAGCAGGTATGGATTCGCTGACGGGAAGATCGATTTAGTTATAGAGGGAACAAGATTATAACCTTTGATTATATTTATTGAATTGTCATTGGAGATATCAAAGAATTAATACTCACTTTACTGATTCACTGATTAAGATTTGGGTAGTTTTTTCTTAGAAGCCGTGTTTATTGTGAAATCACCTGTCCTACAATGATTACAAGAATTTTAGACTGTAAATCAAAAGGCAAAACTTTAGGTTTATGTGAGAAGCTTGCATTTTATCCATAAATTGATTCACTCATTTATTTAACAACATTTTCTATGTACTTATTATATATGAGGCATGGTGCTTGAAGAGGAAAAGAGCTGTAAGTATATTTCTGAGTGAGTGGTATTTAGAAGAGTAGTCCTCAACTTTTTCTTCACCAACACAGCTAAGGGATACCACATATTCACAATCAGCCACAGTAGCTCATTGTGGTATTGATTTTCAGCCTAGAATGTGCTGTTCTCTCCCATTCTCACCTGCCAGAAGAAGCTACGCCAAACCTCCAGTGACAGGTGTCTATAATATGCAGCTTGATAAAGTAGTATAGATGATTCTGATATGACACTCTTTGGCAGGTCATGACTCTTTCTTGTGTCCCACCAATAATTACTGATTCCGAAATTAGGTTACCATATCAGTAAGAATAAATGGATTTCACATGAGTAAGCCAGAGATCTCCATAGTCAGAATCCAGTGTCTCTAGAGAGGAGAAAAGGCAATAGGAAACACAGTGTTTAACAGAGACAGCTCTATCCCAAGAAAGAATTGCTTTAAAAATATCACCAACTCTAGCTAAACCATCCAACTGTGCGATAGCTGCCTAATTACTAAAGACAGCTTTTTGACAGATATTATCTATGTGAGTATTTTTGCACCTGAAATCAAAAGAAAAAAACCCAAATATGCAAATTTAAGACAAAAAATACAAAGAGAAAGTTTCAGAACTTGATGTTCTTATGCAGTTTGACGATGCTAATGCACTTGAGCACTGCTGAATAAAAAGGCCCAATTACAATGGGTGTTGAAAATGTTCAATGAAATAAGTTCCTGGTGAGTCTTACGTCCTTTGAAAAGTGTGCATTATGCAATCACTAAGAACTGTTTGCACAAAATCAAGTAACTGGTCTACTTATACTTTGCTACATAAAACTTTCTTACATTATTTAGATGAATTAATCAACACTATGGTATCTAGCTTCATAAAAGGCAGAGACTCTACCTGGAATTTTTATAGAAGGAAACAATTTGCTGCTATTGTGGATAGATATCAGTTGTCAACTCCAGTTCTACAGGCCTGGAATAGTTTTTACCTTCTGTCACTTTGGGGTCAGTTTCTTATTATGAATGAGAAGCTGCCTTTGCCCTTCAAGAAAATGAAATAAAACTAGAATAACCTTCCTGCTTCCACTGCCTGCCTTCTCAGCCCAGTATTTCAGCATCTGAAGAGTTTATTTTTGGATGTCATTAAATACAGCTAGTGATCCTTTAAATGAAATGGATTAAATGGCAAATGGCTTACTATCTTCTACCCTTCAGTTTAGTCACCTGAAAAAATTCACAATTCAAAATATGATTTATAAAATAACCCTAGCTCATCTCTATTTCTCTTATTTCTTGGGGAAAAAAACTTTCATTGGTGATAATGCTATGGTGTATGCTGATGTATCTTTTATCAATATCTTATGGTAGAAAAGAGACTACTGTCAGTGGGCTCACTTGAGGTTTGGAAATTGCCATGGCTTCCAAGACTTTACTAGAGAAGGAGACATGCAATTTCTACCAAGATATGCTTTGCCAATGGAAAGTTTTCTGTCTTTAGAAGTTTTCATAAATATGCAATATTTTGAGCTATTTGTGCTGATTCTGACAATTTCCTACAAATAGCCCTGCCTGCAAAAACCTAAGAATATACTGTAGCTGTGTCTATGATTTAAGTGATAGTATATATGTATGTGTATACCTACACACACACACACATATAGTTGTATGTGTGTATAAGTCTATATAAAACTACAGGTGGATATATATAGCTGGTAAAATTATGTGAATATACTATGAGCTGTAAGGTCTTTTTATTTTATTTGTAAATTCTTACTGAATTTGAATAAATTTTAATTTCTTGAATAAATTTGACATATAACATTGTGTAAATTTAAGGTGTATGACATGTTACTTTGATACGTTTATATATTGTAATATGATCCATGTTGTAGCGATATTCATCACATGACATAGTTATTGTGCAGTACTGTTGTCTGTGTTTATTATACTGTGCATTAGATCTCTGTGGTTTATTTAGTACTCACTGCAAGTTCATATTCTTTTTTTTTAATTTAAGTTTGTTTATTTACTCAAGTAATCTCTATAACCAATGTGGGGCTTGAATTCATAACCCCCAGATTAAGAGTCACATGTTCTTCCTACTGAGCCAGCAAGTTCCCCTGCAAGTTCCTACTCTTAAACAACTGAAGTCTTTTTTAAAACTAAAGAACATTATTTCACTTATTTTTTTTCTTTTGTTATTTCAAAACTGAAGTCTTTTCTTTAATAATGAGACAGAATTGATTGGACACATGAGGGAATATGGCCTAAAAGTCTTTAAGGGAAACTTGGGTATTTTATACCCAATTTTTATTTAAAGGTTTTCCTTTTAATAGAACTAATTAGTTTAATTGTGAAATTCATTTGATTTGATGAATATGTATTGAATATCATCTATGAGTCTAGAAGGCGGGTATGAGAAGGATATGTGTAAAGTGAAACACAAAATAAGTCTCCAGGTTCTCAGTTCCTGAGAAAATAACAATCTAGGACTGGGTTTAACTGTGGGGCTTCCCATAATTTGTAAAAAAAATATATCAGAATCTAATGGTTGCAGTCACTTTCTCTCATTGTTTTCTCTCCCATTGTCAGAACTATTTTAATGGCTTGGGTTGCATAACAATTGACATGACTCATGTAATTAGTAAACTCTTTCCTCAAAGGGCAACAACATGTAAACTGGATTTCTCATATAAAGTAAACCTACTATCTGGTTTAAATTAAAGGATTAAAAGGCAAAATAATCCTCAGGGCACCTGGGTGGCTCAGGTTGTAATCCTGGGCTCCTAGGATGGAGTCCTGCATCAGGCTCCCTCTGCCTGTCTCTCTCTCTCTCTCTCTCTCTCTCTCTCTGTGTGTGTGTGTGTGTCTCTCATGAATAAATACATAAAATCCAGGATCACGCCCTGAGACAAAGGCAGATGCTCAACCACTGAGCCACCCAGGCATCCCTAAATAAAGTCTTAAAATATTCTTAGCTTACCCTTTTTCCTCAGTTACATGAGAAGGTTAACAGAATAGAAGTACAGCCAGGGAATCTGTGGCAAAGTGTAGTTTTGTATTATTATTAATAAAAATGAATAGTAGACTGAAAATTCCATGTCTTTTTTTTTTAAAGATTTTATTTATTTATTCATAAGAGACACAGAGAGAAAGAGGCAGAGACACAGGAAGAAGGAGAAGCAGGCTCCCTGTAGGGAGCTTGATGTGGGACTTGATCCCAGGACTCTGGGATCACGCCCTGAGCCAAAGGCAGATGCTCAACTGCTGAACCACCCAGGCATCCCAGAAAATTCCATGCCTAACAATGTTTTAGAAACTGTCATCTTTTGTGTTTGTTTGTTTTTATTTAAATTTCATTTAATGTGTAGTGTTATACTAATTTCATTTAATGTATAGTGTTATACTAGTTTCCAGTGTAGAATTTGGTGATTCATCACTTACATACAACACCCAGCACTCACCACAAGTACCGTCCTTAATACTCATCGCCCATTTAGTCCACACCCTGCTACCTCCCTTTTAGCAACCCTCATTTTGTTCTCTATAGTTAAGAGTCTGTTTTATGGTTTGCCTCTCTTTTCTCCCACCCTCTCATGTTGATGTGTTTTGTTTCTTAAATTCCACATGTGAGTGAAATCATATGGTATTTGTCTTTCTCTTACTGACTGATTTCACTGAGCATTATCCTCTCTAGCTCCATTCATGTTGTTGTGAATGGCAAGATTTCATTCCTTTTTAATAGCTGAGTAATAGTCCATTTATATGTGTGTGTGTCTGTGTGTATACACCACATCTTCTTTATCCATTCATCAGTCAGTAGACATTTGGGCTCTTTCTATAACTTGGCTATTATTGATAATGCTGCTGTAAATATCAGGGTGCATGGGTCCCCTTGAATCAGTACTTTTGTATCCTTTGGGTAAATACCTAGTATTGTAATTGATAGATTGTAAGGTAGTTCTATTTTAATGTTTTCAGGAACATCCACACTGTTTCCCAGAGTTGCTGCATCAGTTTGCATTCCCACCAACAATATATGAGGATTTCCCTTTCTCCACATTCTCACCAATACCTGGTGTTTCTTGTATTGTTAATTTTAGCCAATCTGACAGAGGTGATATCTCATTATAGTTTTGATTTGTATTTCCCTTATAATGAGTGATGTCGAGCGTATTTTCATGTATCTGTTAGCCATCTAGATGTCTTCTTTGGAAAAAAATATCTATTCATGTCTTCTGTCCGTGTTTTAATTGGATTATTTGTTTTCTGAGTGTTGAGTTTGGTTAAGTTCTTTACAGATTTTGGATACTAACCCTTTATCAGATATGTCATTTGCAAATGTCTTCTCCGATTCCAAAGGTTGCCTTATAGCTTTGTTGATTGTTTCCTTCACTGTAGAGAAGCTTTTTATCTTGATGAAGTCCTGATTCATTTTTGTTTTTGTTTCTCTTGCCTCCAGAGACATATCTAGTAAGAAGTTACTAGGCCAATGTAAAAGAGGCTGCTGCCTGTGTATCTCCTCTAGGATTTTGATGGATTTCTGTCTCACATTTAGGCCTTTCATACATTTTGAATTTATCTTTCTGTATCTTCATTTATCAAATGAAAGTGGTCCGGTTTCATTTCTCTGCACGTTGCTGTCCAGTTTTCCCAACATCTTTGTTTAAGAGACTGTCTTTTTTTACAATGGATACTCTTTCCTGCTTTGTTGAAGATTAGTTGGCCATATAGTTGTGGGTCCATTTCTAGGTTTTCTATTCCATTCCTTTGATCTAGGTGTCTGTTTTGTGCTAGTGCAATACTGTCTTGATCACTACAGATTTGTAACAGAACTTGAAGTTCGGAGTTGTGATGCCCCAGCTTTGCTTTCCGTTTTCAAGATTGCTTTGGCTGTCCAAGAACTTTGGTAATTCCATACAAATTTCAGGATTGTTTGTTTTGGTTCTGTGAGAAATGCTATTGTTATCAGAAACCATTATCAAATAGGAGAGAAATAAGTGAATACTTACAATTTAGGCAAACTGTAAGAGAAATACTGAGTTATGAAAGTATGTGATAGCCCACTCTGTCTCACCCTTGCTATAATAATCACTTTGCTTATCCTTTCCAGATCAACAAAGCATAAGTAGACTATCATGGTCCACATGGACAGAAAAGAGAAGGGCTAGTGGGTCAAAACATTGCTCACAGTATCTGATGTTAGGTTTGTGCTACTGTAAAACCTTCTGAAGAGTATTTGGTGATGGGAATCAAGACTTCTTTAAGTCTTGATTAATATCCTTTGGCCCAGCAATTCCACTACTAGGAACTTAATGAAAAAAAATCAGAAGACTTATAAAGATAAATGTATAAAAATGGTTATTCATCATAAGGCTATAGAATAATGAAAAATCCCTGCAAGCATAGAATAATTAAATCAGAGACACCAAGGCAAGTGAAAGCTAGTTCACTTGCTAGTTCACTGAAATTGGCGAACTAAGCTGGGTATGGGACAGTAGGAGGGAGTAGTGGCAGATCAGGAGTGCTTGTGGGCAGTTTTAGTGGATAGTTGCCATGTGTATGGGTGTTGGATCAGGGTTGCTAGAGCTTTTGATTTATATAGATAACTTGGTGAACTATATTTTTTGTAAGACATCTTCTAAGTTTTAAGATTATGTGCAGGGAAAACCAAATGTAGTTGTGGGCCCTAAGTCATGGGCTGCCACTATCCAACATTGTAATGACTACATTTATTGAGAACAAAGCAGAGAGCCTTGCAAAGTAAATTATATGAGAATCTATAGTAGAACAAAATGCCATTATTAAAAACAATGCTATGGTTGCATCTTCATCAACAAAGTAAGATACTCCAGATGTTGCAAAATAGCATATGTAATATGATCCTAAGTTTTGCAGATACATACAATATATATTTGTTGCATGTGATTTGCATTATATTCACTAAAATCATCAGGCTATCTCTGGGTCAGGAATTCAGGGACAGTTTGATTTTATATTTTCTATTTTTTCTGCTTTGAATATATATTGTATAATGAAATTTAGTTAAAAATAGCAAAATATATTTGGTTCTACAATGGAATAGGTAATACGAAATGCAGCAAGAGAACAGAATAAGAACCTGAAGATGGCAAAGAATTTAATAGGAAATTAAGAATGCACTAAGGCTGTTGAAGTAAAAAATTAATGCATTCAAAAGCCAATTTGACAAATATGTTTTATATTACTAGCAGGGTTATTTTCCAAAAGGGTACCAGAGTTACAAAGATAAATAAGATAGAGTCTCTTCCCTCTAGGAGTCCAGAGTCTAATGAGGATCTCCCAGTGTTACCTTTTAATTGTGTAACTTAGAAGTGTAATCACAGAATAAAATAAGGGCACAAGAACAAAGGAATTTAGAGATTGGAAAAACTAATTTTGCTTTTGTGGCCTGATTTAGAATGTCAGGATGATAAAAGTCACAGAAATCAATATTATTATGGAATTATACTTGATTTTAACTGGGAAAATGTCATGGTATAATTTAGAGGTATTTTAAAATACAGGGGAAAATTGAATCCTAATGATTTTATTAAAAAATTATACACAGAAAAGGTACAACTGATTTATGTAATTTGTTTTCTTGGAATTCTAAACATAATTAGGTAAATGCCATGTTCCTGATACAATGGTTGCTTCCTTTTTCTAGTGTCAAAATCTATATAAGGCAAGTGTATCTTGGAGACAAATACAAAAAAATTTAGTTGCTAGAAAGATTTGTCATCATGAAAAATTGTTATAAAAAAAAAGTCACATACCCTAAAGATGATACTTTTAGGACACTTTGATGTATTTCCTATTATAATGGGAAAAAAAAAGGAAGAATTAAAACAATGAAAATTTCAGGTAGTTAAAAGTTTAATTTGTGCTTTGTAAAAGCATCTTATAGAACTTCACAAGAAGCATTTAAGACAATTAAAATATATACATAGAGCAATCGCTTGCAAAATGAAACATGAATTGACACAATGAAATGTGCAAATGATGTAAAATGGTGGTAGGGGATGCTAAGCATAAAGGACACAATGAAACTGAGGGAATTGGCTGACTAGAAAGAGCATATGTAAATAAATGGTATCTGTAATTCAATATATAGAGATGTAAGGTAATGATCCTAGACACTAAATTCAAAAGGAATGTGCTGTCAGTAGCCATATGCTGCAAAACATTTAAGAGGAAAAGAATCTCTGGGTATTGGTAGAAATGCACAGTAAAAGTTCCTGCATAGGTTTTCAGGGCAATAACCCCCTGCACAGTTCTAAGAGGCACTAATAAACATCAGGTTTAAGTAGAGGGAATTATGAAAGGGTTTTTAAAAATGTTGCTGGATCATGTGTAGAAAGCCACATGCCTTTTCTTTTAGTGTGAAAGTAGGGAGATGATAAAGTTAAGAAAAACAACAACATAATACCAAAATGATAAAAATCTAAGATTTACTGAAGACAGAAAAAGAGATACATGAAAGAGCACCAGTCATAATCAAGTCTTGAAGAAAATGTTTAGTTCACAATTCTGTACTTTTCTAGGGATATGTCTTTTTACAAATCACATTTTCAAACTTGTGTTACTTTTATGAATACTCTTTCTTCAGTGTTTTTATTATATTAATTTGAACATTGCACTCCTTTCAAACAAAACTAGATTGGTACTGAATAAAGACATTCTTAAACCCTTATTCTTAAAGACAATACCTGATGGCATTGAGCTTAATGTTTATCATTCTGATACACACTTTTTCCATTAACTTCCTCATCGGGCTCAGGTTCCCAGGTGTGCTGGGCTTGCGGGAATGAGATTGTGGCCTCAGCTCCAGCCCACTCTAGGCAGAGGCCAGGATGAGAGCACTTGCTGAACCACATCAGGTTTCAGGGCCTAAATCCTTTTACTTCTCTTTGACCTTTGCTATCACTTCCTCCTCCTCCTCCTCCTCCTTCAGAACCAACTCTTTGTCCAGTGTGAAGTCTGATGTGTAACAGTCATTTCCAGGCCATTCTGTGGGGAAGATCAGGGTACTTGCTCTGTGAGGACTCGTGGAATTGATTAAATTTTATACAAATTTGATTTATGATCATTTGAAATATTATGACTTAAAATATTAATGAAATTTAATTGCCACATCATGCTGGAAATTAAATTAAAATCCTTCTTACAAGGATTTTTCAAAACCCAAAAGTTCAGGAGAAGTCTTAGACTCTGCTTGCATGTTCTGCATTTATGCTGAAACTCAAGATCGAGAAAGTTTGTTCCATGTTCCAAATTAAAAACAAAAACAAAAGCAGCAAAATCAAAACTTGCATACTTTCAATCATGGACAGGTCCAGTAATTTACAAACTAGTCTATTTCTAAGCTGGTAAATAGAAAGGACCCCTAACCATGTCACAGTCTTACAGGGACTGGCACTTTTTGGGGATAGGGGTTTGGTCAATGTATTACTCTTCTACTGACCTCCATGGTTATTATACTTTGAAATCGTAAAAACTCTCCTCTTACAATATCATGAACATTCACTAAATGGTGGAGATACTCACCTGAAATTTGGCAATTTTGGAAACAAAGCTAGATGTCAAAAAACATGGCTAAGAAGGCTAAATATTGCCATGCTAATTTAGGAGAGAGTACTCTGCAAAATATCAGTGATAATATTGAGACAATAAAAAACAAGCATCATTAAGCAAAACTACTTTCTAAAGATTATAGATATATGCAGGCAGGATATATACTCAGTACTTTCCGTTTATTCTATTGGGAGAAATAATCTTGAATAATTCCAGTTTTGAATAATAGGAGGACCTTTAGGAGTGGATGCCTCTAATGCATAAAACTCAACTACCCTGTAACCCTGAGATTGCCTTAATAGGTAGCCTTAACTACAGTCCACCTCCCTTCCCCCCGCCCCCCCCCGCCCCCCCCCCCCCCCCCCCCCCGGCACCCTGACTCTTCCAAAACCTGGGGCTTCAGCTTGCTTGACATTTTTGAGCTCTAATAATGCAAACAACACGAACTCCACAAGACCAGCAGTACTGGGCTTCACTTGTCTCACTGCTGCATGGTGTCGTGCCAGCAAACTTAGTTCAGTTTCTGTAGTAATAGAAGATAAACCAATGTACTTGATTGTATCCTTTTAAAGACTTATTTTGTCTTAGGCTGAATTATCTGTGTAGGGTTTTGTGTGTTGGGGGTGGGGGGCAGTGTTCATATAGAACACTGCTGAAAAGCCTAGATATATATTGCTGGTACAAATCCTGAGTTTCTTTTCTATTATATTAGCGTCCACAGTTTCTTAGATTGTACCTGATTGGTGCTTGACAAACACATAACGAAATGATGGAAAGTATGAAATAAATTTTGTGGTCTTGCCTAGCTGCCTAAACAATATTCCTAATATCTCATCCACAGTAAAATACATTCTGAGCTCCCAATAACTGAGTTACAAGGGTGCTGTCGGAACTTATTCTGCTGATTTAAATTAAGGCTGGTTTATAAACTATAAGTTGAGAACCACTGCTGCAGATGGATTATTTGTGTCCACAATTACGCTGCAGAAAGCAAATTATGCCATATCTCTTAGGCAGCAAAATCCTTTCTAGTCAACCTATGATGACTGTGTTTTAACTTCCCTATCTTCAGAAATGAATCCATTCTTTTCAGCTGTAATTATCTTGGCTCAGAAAACCTAGGCATTTTTTTTCTGCAGAGTCTCAGTGATTCATCATAAGAAACAGAAACTGGCCAAAATAAATTGTGCCAAGATTCCTCAGGGAAAAGAGCTATATAACTGATTGTGGATTCAATTTTGCAGTCAGTATTCTTTCTGTAAGTTAATTGTGTCCATTTAAGGTCATGAAAAGAAAGGAAAACACAACAAGTAAACAAAATACATTTCACCTAGGACATTTTGTTCATGATAGTTTTGTATCTTTAATAAAGATGCGCATGTATTCCCATCAATACTGGGCTAATAATACTGAGAGAGTCTGAAATTGCAGCCCTTGAAAAGACATATGCATCACTGTCACGCTGTTTCTTGGCCTCACATTGGTGCAGAAAGATAAATACATCTAATGATTATTGTACCACTAAATGGCCTACTAGATCCACAAGAGATTTCATAGATTAGTTTCAAAGAATTGGAAAAAGTAAAATTATGATTTGAATATGAAATCAAAATCTTCTGGTTTTAGTGAAAGAAGACTAAAGATGGAGGGCAGCTTGCAAACTGGTGAATGTTTGCGGCTTATGGCATGTTTCCTTTTTTTTTCATAGAAAATCTAGATAGAACTTAGAAAATTTACAAAAGGAACTCATATATAGCAAGAGTGTGCGCTAACATGGAAGATGTTAATAGTGCTATTAGCCAGTGTGATTTCTATCATTATCAGCCATTATTCTAAGAATGGTAAGTGGCAGATAAAGAGCTCAGTTGAAATTTCCATCTTTTTTGTAGTCAGCATGTAAAATGCATATACTATCTCTAAATTGTCACCCTTTTGTCACAAATTGCTCATTATATTTGCTTAGACTTGTGAAATGGAAAATATTTTATTTAAAGGACATAAAGGCAGGAAACATTGAGTAAAAGACCTGTGACTGTTTTTAGAATGTGTATTTTAAAATCTTTAGTAGTAGTTCTAGACTATGAATGAGTCAATAGAAGCTAGCAAATCTCCTGGCAATTAAAAAAAAAATAAGGAAAGAAAAGAAAAGAAAGGAAATGGGGGTAAAATGCTCAACTGTGGCTAATGTGACCTGGAGAGAAGCTCTAGATTTTTTTTTTATTATTAAAAGTAATTTTGAAAGCCTCATTTGAAAGGGGCCTCAATGAAGCAGTTCAGGAAGCTCTTGAAATCATCTGTAAGTGACTTATTTTGATCAGGAGTTATGTGGGTTAATATTTAGTGGCTAAATGTGGATATATAAGTGAATATAATGCTATGTAGGAAAAGTTGTTAATACTTGTTAATACTTACATGTCACATTCAAAGATTAAAATGCAGATAGAATATACAAGAATTTTGATCTGATGTAAAGACCAGAAGACAAAAAAAAAGAAGTAAAAAAAAAAAAGGATAGTTTATATTGTTCTCTTTAGGAGAGAATGTGGCAATATTCATTTATTCCAAATTAACATATTATAATCTTTGACACTGAGTTGCTATTCTGCTTGTGGAACAATTTCTTAGATGCTTAATGTTGAAATAGTGACTTGACATCCCAAAGCCAGGAGATACCATGTTACAGAACTTGAATTTATGTTAAACTTTTCTTTATGCAGAATTCAAACAGTTTGTACTTTGTAAATGCCCAGTAGATAGAATTTAAATTCATGTTCTGTGCAATGAGAATGGCTATACATAGCAATAGCTCCCAGATTACCAGACTTTCAAGTGATTTTTGAACCATCATCATAGAAAAATTAAATTTTGTTCTTGAATAGCTTTAGTGCAAAACATATTTTGACTGGACTTGAATTCTGTACGAATTTTAAATATGTATATAACACGTATGAAAGCTCTCAGCTTATTGAAAAAAACTGTTAACTATCTCCTGCCATTCTGAATGCATTAGACTTGACTGCATCATATTATGGTTTCTAAAAAAAAATGGTATTTCAAAGGAAAATATTTCATGAATGGGTAAGCCTTTATAATATATAGGGCATTATTATAAACATTAAAATATATTTATTAAAAATAAAGATTTTATTTTTAGGGTATTTACTAGAAATACCCTAAAAGAACAACAGTTTGACATCCACCATTTTAAGCTAGTGCTCTAAACATTGCATCAATAGTGTGTGCAATTTCTAATATATGCTTTTTAATCATTCTTCTTGCTTCTTCAAGCAAAAACAACAACTTACACTTATTGGCATTAAATGACAGAAATCACAGTTAGTAATTCTGGTTGAAGCCTTTTGTTAATACCTCATATTTATCAAAAAATTCCCTGTTCTAGGTTATAATGTATACTGCAATTGAAAAAACACAAATGGTACCAGAGAGCATGCGGTTTTTTAATTTCCTTAAAAATAAAAAGCTAGGGAATTAAATGCCTGCTAATGAAGTGTTACATTTCTTAGTTTTCTGCAACTCATTTTAATTGAAAAAAATCCCTTAAAGTGTCTCCCATTTTCCAATTCTCAGAAGAGAAATAAGAATGATCTATAAAAGAACAAGCAGTTCAATGACTAAAAAACTGAAGCGAAAGGAGCTTTCTTTTAAAAATTTGCATTCTTTATATATACATGGGAAGAGGAACAGCGTTCAGATCTTCAGATTCATTTTTAATAGGGTTTTCAAACATTTGGATAGATATTTCTGTAGAATAATCTTAGTAGTTTAAGGGAGTGACAAATGAACATTTTAGGCTCACCTGACCCCTGGCAACACTGAACTAAATTATCTATTCTCCAAGCAGAGCCCTCTATACATCTTTTTCTCCCTTGAAATGCCGATTAAAACAGCAAGAGGCTGATGAAAAATATGTTGTGTTGACACAGACATAAAGCAATAAGGGAAATGTTTGAAATTATAGTGTGATTCTGGGACCAGGTACAAGTTGAATTGCAAGGCATGAGTAGGCTTCCTGAGGTTCAGTTTCATCCACAAGGAAGGGCAATAGTCTGAGGGCTGGGGAAAGGTTGAAGTCTTGGTCCAAGGAAGACAGGGTGAGCTTGTGTCTGTAAGGGAGCTTGGATGACCCAGGACACCTAATTTCTCCTCTTTGCTCTACCTTTTACTCAGGGAAATAATTGTGCTGTTCATGAAGGCCTGTGTTCCAACATCATCTTTGGTTTTGAGAAACTTTGTTATTAGCCATGAAATGAATGTAAGATGCTCAGAGAAGTGTTCCCACATATTCCCACACATTCAGGACATTCTCTACAGCCCCATCTGAAGCTAAAGAGGGTGAAGGTGATGGGGGATATGAAAGAAAGTAGAGGAAGAGATATACCTGAAGGGAAAGCAGGGAGAGAGGAAGGAGAGGGAAAAGGAGGAAGTGGAAGAGAAGGTGTAGGAAGAAGGCTAATGTCTGTTTTTTCAAGTGAAGCATGCTCACCTAGAATCAAATACTATGTGTGTACCTATGTGTACATGAGAGTACTCTTGAGCCCCCGTGCAAGTGCATGTACAGTGTTTACTCAGGCATCCTACAAGAATGATGAGTGGGCACTTGGCCTCAGGGTGGCAGGGACCTCAGTGGTACAATGGATAGAGCTCTGTAGTCTCTGAGAACACTGTGGACTGGGCTGCCAGGCCTGTGAGGGCTTGGCCACATATCCACACTGAGAAAAAATGTTTTTTCACACTTCTTCAATCTCCCCTGCTATTTGAATGTCCAGTCTCCAAAATTCTGAGGATCCCTATAACTTTGTTGTGAAGGAATTTCGGTACCTGAGATGTCTTGGTATCCAATCTTGCAGCGGAGCTGTTTTATTTATCTAGACCCTGTCTTTTTGTGGAAGGATGTTGTATCTCATAACCAGAACAGGGAAAATGATAGTATCTGTCTCAAAAACATGAAAAACAATGGGGACTATATCTTAATGAACTTACCTTTTTGATAAGAATGTACTCTTCTAAAAAATATAAAACATTCATAGTGTGCAACTTTTACACATTTCCCCAGAGTACACATATTTCTTTTATTCATTTATATACCTATTTTTGCCACTTAGGATTCAGACCAGCAGTGAGGCTACCATTTTTAGAAAATGGATCATGAGAATAGTTGAGTGGGAACAAATAAAGGAAGGGTGAATCATCCTATAATAAAGGAGGGGTGAATCATCCTCTAATAAAGTAATTAGTCCCTTTATAAATCAATTCTTTAGAGCCAAGCTGATTGCATGATTGATTTACTTGACACAGATGAAGGAAAGGATGACATTTAAAGTTAAAATTTAGGTACCACTAATGGATGAAGATCAATTACAATGAGGGTGAAGGAGGGAAGGAGATGATCAATTGCCAGAGTTTTTAGTTCACATAATTCTCCCCTTCTATCCTCTAGAACTAAATTCTGAGACTTTTGGGGGAATATATTACAAATTGATTAGACAAGCTCACCAGAGGCGTTTTACATGGGAGCTGGGGATTCTCCTAGGAAAGCACTTACCCTGAAGAAAAAGGCACCTGGACCAAGACATTGAATGAGCGAGAAAGTCTTTTGAAGTAGAACACAGTAACTGACCCTCAGCTTTATCTTCTGGCTTAAGCATCCTTACCCCTGGCTCATGGGTGAGGCCAATGCAGATTAAAGCAGCCACAAGAGAGACTCGTTGACCTGAAAACTTTGCAAGTCACTGGAACACAAAGAACACAGCTTTAGAGATGCCTCTAGACATCATGAAGCAGGAAGGGGAACAGACACATTGTGAGCCCTCGAGGGACCATGCTTCCTTGAACGGTGGGAACATCATTTGGCAAGTTCGATTCCTGGGCGAAGATGGAAGAATAGTACCACAGCTGTTGTTGGAATCCCCTTGGGAATCATCACAAATATTTGATGGGATTTTGTAGGGCGCTAAAGGTTTTGAAATTTCTGTGAAAGGCCAGAGCCAGTGAAATGTGAGGTACAATTTTTGCTGTGATCCTATTATTTCATAAAGTCTGGGAATACTGAATTTAAACAGACATGTATACTTTTTGGGTAAGATGAGCTGGAAGTTTTGGCGTGGTTTGACATTTCAGTGGGCTTACAACAATGTTATTGGCTTGCAGGCATTTTGGATGACTTGTGGTGGGGAAGAGATTCCTGATTTTAACCTCAAAAACTGTCAGAGTGATTTAGCACTTTAGGGGATCTGGATGGAGAGTTACGTTCTTGCCAATAGAAATTAGGAAATAAAACAACTCTAGGATCACGGCTAAAGAAGCTCAAACCATGGCCAGTATTCTAGGAGCTTTCCTAGAATGTGTCTGGAAGGTGTTTCTACCTGAGCCAGTTGCCACAACAGCTAACACTCGCCTGGCAGTGTGGCAATGTGGCATTGTTGGTGAAACCCTTTGTTAGTAGATCTTTACAAAATTTATACACAGTAATGTCCTACTTGGCTAGAGGTCAGACTCCCAGCACCCTCTGTTCCCTGTAATGCAAACTTAGAAATAAGCAAAAAGGTCCTTGTGTACTCAAAATAGACTATGTCCCCAGACTAAAGCCATGGACTTTCTTTCTTACAGGCTTACGTGCTGTCACTTAGAAATTGTTTATTCTTACTTAACTGAGGTCATAATAATTTGGGAGTTTTCTGGTTTCCCAGCTCGAAGTAGATTAGAAGTAACACATTGGAAAGGGGCAAAGGAATGTTCGAAGCAAACAAACTAGCAGTAATGAAGTGACATTTATTAGGTAAGGAAAGGGGAAGCAAAAAATTAAGAAACACGGAACCGTGTGTGTTTTACAGAGTTATGCAGTGATAATGATTCATAATGATAGCACAGTTATCAAAAAGGCCACTTTATGTTCAGCACTTGCTATTTTTAAAAAGGCAGAGGAGAATTTAATACAGTTTTCAAAAATTTACATAAAATGATATAAAAAGTAGGTTTGAGCATCCAAAGGGGTAAGTTTGAGCTATCTAGATGAAATGCATGGTCTGCCTCCTTCCCGAAGATGATTACTATATTTGAATTCTCAGAGCACTCTATTTGTACCTTTCTAATGGCACTTGCTGTTTTCATCATTGTATTACAGTCATTTGAGTTCATGCTAAATGCCATTTAACTCACTTGGAGGCATGGAGGAAGCTGGATTTAGTCTCTATCATGCTATGATGTATGTGACTTTGATGAGTCAGTCTCCCTGCTTTAGCTTTTTTATTTATAAGACGTGGGATTTGGAACAAATGAACTTGAAGTCCTTCCAGTTTGTAAATTGTATTCCTTTATTTAGTAAATTATAAGAATTTTATATTGATGTGCAGATGGGATCCCAACTTTACACATTAAGGACATCTGTAGTCACAACCAAAACAATTACATGACGCTATTGCCTGATAAATACTCATTCTTTGCAACATAAATAAAGGTAATTTTTTTTCAGTTATATTTAGCTTCCGTTGTTCGTATTGCTTGGCAACCATTTTCTCTTCTGATACTACTTAGGAAAAAAAGCCTTTGCTATTATCTCAGTTTCTGTGGTCCTAGTGAAGTGACCTCATCTATTGGCTCTAGGATAGTCAAATGACCCAGACCTGACTAATCAGCATAAGCCATCCTTTAGGTCAGAGTGATTGGTTCAATGATGGGCATGTACCCAAGCTGATACAGTAGAAGTCACTTCCAGGACATTTTTTGGAGATATTCACACATTCAGGAAATGTGTAGATATTGTACCTTGTTAATGTTTTATATTTTCTAAAAGAGTACGTCCCTATAAAATACAAGTACATCGAGTTATAGCTTCGTTGACCTATAAATCTACATATATCAGCAATATATTTCTTTCATTTTTTGAGTAAATTAAATTACTTATTGTAATTTGTAACACAAATTGGATAGTATACAAATTAGTTGTAAATCATCCTAATGAGTTCCAAAATTTTGTGGATTTTAGATATTATTGATGTGATCTTTTTTTTTTTTTTTTTTTTTGCATGCATCTGTCCCTTGCTAAGTAATATTCCACCCAGGTGTTGATTTGAAATAGGAAATTACTTTAACCTCTTTCAATGACTTCTCCATCCTCACAATCTAATTTTAGAACATTTTCATCATCATCAAAAGAAACCCCATGTCTATTAGTTGTCTTGCCTCATTCCTCTACCACCCATCACCATTTACCCTCCCCAGCTTGCCCTGCACCCTATGGCCGTAAGCAACCACTAATTTACTTTCCGTGTCTATCAGTTTGCTTATTTTGGACATTTTATGTAGATGGAGTCACACAACATGAAGTCTTTTTGTATGACTTCTTTACTTAGCGTAATGTTTTTAAAGTTCACCAATGTAGTATCCATAAGCACTTCATACCATTTTTTTCAATAATAGTTCATTGTGAAGATATGCTACATTTTGTTTAACCATTCATCAGTGAATGGATATTTGTTTTTTTTCCATTGTCAAAATACTACGAATAATAATACTATGCATAAGGTATGCACAAAGATTTGTGTGGACAAATGTTTTCATTTCTCTTGGGTGTATATCTAGGAATGGGATTGCTGGACCATATGGGCATAGAGATCTTAAACCCAGGTCTTGCTAACTGTGAACCCTGTTCTGTTTTCCAATTACTCAAGACTGCTTTTTCATCTTCTATATAATTTATTAGAAGGATGTACCACTGAGGTTTTAACTTCAACTTTGTTCTACGAGAAGTTGAATGAATACTAGTAATTTTCTTCCCTCTGTCCCTGACTTTCCCTAACACACCACCTTCAGAAAATAGTCTTGCCAATTTGTTCTGGGATCTCTTGTCCCAAGGGAAATTAAAGCTATTTGTGTTTCGAAGGCAATAAACAGGCCCCTTGTAGGCCATTTGGGGAAAGGATGGAAGAGTGGAGGATTTGGGCTTTGTGAATTTCCAAGAGATATTTAGGATGTGTTTTCTAAATGAAGGGTATAGTTGTGTGTATTTATTGGGAGAAATCTGGGGAGCAGTGTGTGAGATGCCCCTATGGCTATGGATAGCTATCAAAGGCACCTCTCTGACTTGTCTGGAGATACAGTGAAGGACCAGAAGGTAACAATAATAAATATAATTATAGCAAAGGTGGTGACCACTGAAGTTTAGGCATGTTCCCTGATCTCCTGGAGCCATAAATTCCCAAGGTCTATGCATAATCTTGAAGGTGCCAGACTCAGTAATGACCAGAACTGGACTGATTCTGCGAAATCTGGTGGTTGCAGCCATATTGATCTAGGGGAAAAAAATGTTGCTTAGGTGCTAAAAAAGGACTGGCTATAACTGTTTTAAGTTTATAAAAGATCTAAGTTATATGCCCGTCTTTTAAGATATGTAAACTATCATGTTTTTAAATAGCGTAAGTAACATTATTATTGGCCTCATAATTTCCTTTATTTCAAATAAACAATAACTGATAGGGTAATTTCACTGAACCATAGAGAAAGCAATTACCAATATATTTTCATATCCATGATGTCCAGGTGTGAAAATTGGCAGCCATAGTCATTACTTTTTCTTTCATGCCATTATAAAGCCATTTTTAAAACAAGAGATGGTTATGAAACCTGTTTATCAGGAGACATTTAACAAGTTATATTAAAATGAGCACAACTTTCAATGACTTTTTTCCTCTTTAATAGTGTATTTTGGTTTCAGTGTTTTTCACATATTTGAATATAGGTACATATATTTATATATAAATAAACACTTTGAGAAAACAATAGTAGTTGATCATTTATGGATTGTCTAGTAGTTCTTGATACTTCCTGGATGCTAGACATAAACTGTCTTTTCTAACTTTAACAATTAAAGTTTTTGGTGGGTGTGATTTTCATCTTTTTATTGATGAAAAACAGGGACTCAGAAGGTCAAGGAGGTTGCCCAAAATCATACATATAGTAATTGGTCGAGTTAGTTTTTGATCTTGTTCTTTCCACCATGTTTTGTTCTGAGAATTATTAATTATGGTAATTAATATTAATTATGATAATGATTCACATTATATTATTATATTTCTAGTATGTGCCAGGCACTTGGGTTAGAGTATCAGGGATGGAACAGTTGTAGCTACATTCTCCCATATTGTCACTTAAATTTTAATTGTCATCAACATTTCCCTCTCACCTCCTCCTTAACTACTTGATTCTTCCTTCTCATTGCCCTGTTTATATCCTGTAAGCACCATCACCTTTTTTAATGGTGTCCTGACCGGTACACTTCCTGCTCAAGATGTACTAGTAAAACAAGTTATATATGACATAAAGCAAGGAAAACATCAAAGAGGCATTGCATTCACTAGGCTTCCTGGGAACAGCTGAGTGTGAACATTGTCCACAGGCTTAGGTTTAAGGAGAAAAATAATTTACAATGTTAAGTACAATATGGATACATGTACATTTTATGCCACAATCAACCCAAACATATCAATAGGACCTTTGAAGCAAAGTCTTAATGTAATAACATGTAGTTTCAGAAATGCAGAGTAAGTGAAGATAGATGTAGCAATTTCAAAGTACCAGAATTATTTAATAAATTAGCCCCAAACTCAGTCTGCTCTAAATCAAATGGATTTATCCTCTTCTAAATATGGGAACCAGGAAGTAGCATATTACTTGATTAGATTTTGACCACACACATAAACAACCAGGAGGAATCAACCAAAAGTATGATAGTAGGATACCAGTTCTCAGCAGACTGAACTTTCTTTCTAAATTTTAGGTGTGTGTGTATATATATATATTTATGACAAAACAAAAACCTCAAATGCCAAAAATAAACCTAAGTGAAATACCATGTAAAGCATTTCTTCCTCCAACCGAAGTATTTCTGTGGGGTTAATCAGCTTGAAGGAATTCAAATTCTGTTTTGATTATGTCACCACTTACATTGCCTGCCCCAGGGATTTATGCCTTGCCTGACTTAGCACCAAAATCCTGAAAATAGAGTGAGCATTTGGCCTGTATACCCCCACTTGAAGAGTATTGGAAATATTAAACTCTGGACTGAGACCAAATGCTCTTACTGGGTCTGAAGATAAAAGATGACTGTCTGAACTTGTTTATTTTTGTAGTGGGGGGGTATTAAATTGTATTTCATGTGTTGTATACCAAGAATGAATTAGTACTATTTAAAAGCAAATGCCTAAAATGTTCATTTTTGAGTTGTTTTGTTTTCAGTAATCTCCCTAGTCTTGCCATTTTTTTCATATTCCTTTTTCATTAGTGGGTGCATTTTATGTAATAATAGAACTGTAAAAACACGACATTTTCATTTTGCTTTCGTTTAATTCCTTATCTAAATGTTTAACTGTTCTTCATTATTTTATTCTGTACACACATTTTCCTTCTTAACCGCTTCCTTAAGAGGGATGCATTGAAATACTCCAAGTCAATCTATAGACTTTTTAATATATGTGTTTCTCTGCCTGTGTAGAGAATGTCACATTCATTTATTTTTTAGCAGGTTAATACAAAAAAGTGTTTTGGGGCTAATCAACCAGGGCTGAGGTCTACTATGTAAGTTTGTTATCCCATTTACCAATACCTTAACATACTCTAGGTTTTATTTCTTTTCCACTGCTGGCTTGTTCTAACCATTCCAAGTTAACATTTAACATGTAACTAATATGCATACATTATATATATATATTATATATATATATATATATATAATATATATATATATTTAATTATGGTGACTTGAGAGAATATAGATGTTTTGGAACATTTATTAAAGACACCTAATTCAAGAAATAAAACACTGTCAATACCCTAGAAGCCATCATGTCTCTTCCCAGTAATATTCCCTCCCTCTTTCCAAAGGTGATACTATTCTGGCTGTAACACCAGAATAGTCTTGAACGTTTTAAAATTTACCTGCTAGCTTAATAACTTTTGGGTCTGGCCATGTTCACTCAACAAATGCTTATGGAATCATTCATGTTCTTTGTAGAATTTACTTGGATTTTTTTATTATATTCTGTATTGTATGGCTCAGTGAATTATTTGATTTTAAATCATTTTTACTATTGATGAGACTTTGAATTGTTTCTAGTTTTTAGCCATTATCATTATTGCTACTATGAATATTTTTTACATGCCTTCGCATGAACATATGTACCTTTTTCTGTTAGCATATACGTAGGGATGGAGTTGTTGTGTCAAGGGGTGTGCCTATGTTCATTTATCTTAAGTAAATTTTGTTAGTTTTTCAAAATAGCACCAGTTTACAATTCTACTAGCAGAGTATTAGACTTCCAACTGTTCTGTATTCTCAGTATCACCTGATATTGTTAGTCTTTTTTCATTTTTTTTAAAAGTTTTTTTTTAAAGATTTTATGTAATTATTTGAGACAGAGAGAGAAAGAGAGAACAGGGGGGAGAGGCAGAGGGAGAAGCAGACACTGTGAGAAGCAGGGAGCATGATACAGGGCTTAATCCCAGGCTCCTGGGATAATGACCTGAGCCAAAGGCAGATGCTTAACCAACTAAGCCACCCAGGAACACTTGACGGGTAGTCTTTTAAAAAATTTTTACACATTTTGATGTGTGTAGAGTGATATCATATTTGGATTTAATTCACATTTCTTTGGTAATTAATGAAGGCAAGCACCTTTTAATATCTTTATTATTCATTTGCTTATCCTCTTGTGAAGAGTTGATTCCAGTCTTTTGCCCATTTTTTCTATTTTCTTTTCTTTTTTATATAATTTGTAGGCATCTTTTACATATATGAAATATAAGCCCTTAGTCAATTATATGTACTATAATCATCTTCTCTACCTTTGTGTTGTGATTGTTCACACACTTGAAAAGTTCTAAATTTTCATGTAATCCAACTAATCAACTTTTCTTTTATGGTTAATGTTCTTTATTTTTACTTAAGTAAACTTTGCTGCCCTAAGATCATTACTATATTCTCTGATATTATTTTGTTGAAACTCTGTTGTTATCCTTTCATGTTTGGATCTGTGATCTGTTTGGAATTAATTTTTCTGTGTGGTATAGGAAGGGTTCTAGTTTCATCATTTTCCATATGGACCACTAATTCTTCCAGCACAGTCAAGTCTTTTTTTTTTTTTTTTAAGATTTATTTGAGAGAGAGAGGCAGAGGCAGAGGGAGAGGGAGCGAGACACTCAAGCAGACTTCATGCCCAGGTGGAGCTTGACATGAGGCTCCATCTCATCACTCTGAGATCAGACATGAGCTGAAACCAAGATTTGGAAGCTTAACTGACTGTGCCACCCAGTGCCGCTAAGAAATATTTAACCACTGTTCTACATGCCACATTCCCCAGATTGTGAGTCTGCTTCTGAAATATTATTCTGCTCCATTGGTTCATATTTGTCTATTTTTGCAGCAAGAGAAACTACCTTTACTATACCTTAATAGTAAGTTCTAATGTCCAGTAAAAGAATATAGAGTAGTATCCCAACTTGTTTCCTCCTAAAGACTGTTTTTGGCTATTCTTGGCCATTTAAATTCATAAGTCTTTGATTACATCTCAGTTAAGGTATTTTTAATTTCGGCCTGATTAGATCTCAATTCTGCAGTAATGAAGTCTCTAGAATCCTTTATGCTTTTTGCAGAGCCACCAGTAACTTTATAATTGTACTTCTGAATTGAATTTTTGACATTATATTTTAAAAAATATGGAATACTTCACGAATTTGTGTGTCGTCCTTGCATAGAGGCCATGCTAATCTTCTCTATAGTGTTACAATCTTAGTGTATGTGCTGCTGAAGCAAGCACTCATATGCCTTTGAGAATCAGGTTGACACACAAAAGTTCTGCTTGGAATTGTCATTTGCATTGCATTGAATCTAAAAAGTAATTTGGGAAGCACTCATATTTTTAAAAATCTTAAGTCTTCCAGTCCAAGAATTTAGATTTATTATGTTTTTCTATATATTTACATATTCTTTATATATATATATATATATATATATATATATATATATATAATTTCTTGGTAGAGAAGTCTGCTATACTTTTGTTGGCAGATCTTCACTTCTTAGGTACTAAAAGCCTTTTATTTTATTTTTTAAAAATATTTTATTTATTTATTCATGAGAGGCAGAGAGAGAGAGAGGCAGAGACCCAGGCAGAGGAAGAAGTAGGCTCCATGCAGGGAGCCTGACGTGGGACTCAATCCGGGACTCCAGGATCACACCCTGCGCTGAAGGCAGTGCTAAACCGCTGAGCTACTGGGGCTGCCAGTAAATTATTTGGCAGCACATCATTTCGTTTCCAAACATAAGAGGATTTTTTTTATTGCTTTCTAACTTAATTCTTTTATAGTCAGAAAACATCTGTATGATATCAATTTGTGAAAATTTGTTAACATTTGTTTTATGCACTAGTGTATGATTAATTTTGGTAAATGTTCTATATACACTTGAAAATAATGTATATTCTGCATTTATTTGTTGCAGTGTTCTCTACTTATTAAGTAGATAAGTTTGAGGTGGAAATTTTATTTTATTTATTTTATTTTATTTTTTATTTTTGAGGTGGAAATTTTAATTTACCTTTGGGACAGACCATTTTTGTATTTTGAGGTACAAAAAAAGAAACAAAATTTTTAAGTGTATTTAAAGCAAGTATCCAAAAAAATAAAAAAAATAAAGCAAATATTTAGTCATGGTACTTGGGAAAGCCCTTTATAGAAATGGTCTAAATGCAGATATTCACATGAGAAAGTTGTATTCTGTTGGATGCTATAAATTGGGATTATCTTTATCATATCTCTGTTTTGTGAATTATGATTCTTATAAAATTAATATTGAGGAAAAAATTATAAGGCCTTTTGCAGAGTTGTATTTATTTTTCTTTGATCAGTTGACTGTAGAAGATGGGAGCTATGTGAATAGTCTAAGAAGGCTAGGCTTTTCCTGGACCTTGATTTGTAGTCTAAAATGGAATAACCCAGGTTTTGAGAAATATAGTGATGTTGGACTACAGTGCTCTAACGTCTTGAGGGAGAGTGAGAAGCAAAGGGCAGGGCTATGAATGACACCAAGGATAAGGTCATAAACTTGATTTGCATTTTTCAGTGATTGGAAAGATGTTCCCTTGAAGGGAGTACTGTCTTTTTGTTAGTCCTGTAATTGAAAATGAGCTCTTGGAAAGTACTACCTTTCCCTCCTTGGAAGGCACCCAAAGGGGTATTTTATCATCTTTCTTCCTTTTATCAGAACCTATTTTTAAACTGTTAATATTAAAGCCTTAATCCCTCCTTAGTTGGCTCTTGAGGGACTTCTTTCATTTTTTCCTCTTTACTCTTATATTCCTAGAACTTATGGGTTTCCTGTCAAAGGGGAACTTTTATATAATATGTATTAGTATAATGAATCCCAGAAGTTTAATGCAATAAAATTTTGTTTTTCATTCATGCAAAGACCAGTGGGGGTTAGTGGGAAAAGGAAGGGAGATCTCCTGTATGTGCCTCCTCCAAGAGTTAAATCAGGGGATTATTTTTCTAACTCTCACATGCCCCTTCAACCTCAACATTTTTCACATCTAACAATATAGAGAATAAAGAGAGCGTGTGAAAGATTTCAGGGGCATTTAATGGGTATCTAATGGTAAGGACTAGAATTGGCATTCTTTATTGACTCAATCTAAGATACATGGTCCCACTTAGATAGAAGTGTGTGGGAACTGGGAATGGGAGTTTTCTTGTATGCAAAGGAGGAAAAAGAGATGGTTTGACAAACATTATTTCCATTGCAGCATATGCTTCTTCCCAGTGTTGGGATAATTGCTTTCTCTTTTACTGGAGCAGTAATACTGCAATGGTTATGGGGAAAGAGATCATCTAATGAAGAAGGCAAAAATACACCAAAAGATATTTCAAAAATATTACTCCCATTACCTTTCTAAAGCCCATGTTGTGGTTCTCTGTTGTTCTTCTTGATCCTTAGCTACTGTAAGTCTGTATTTTGATTAATAAAGGCTGGTTTTTTTTTGTTCTCAGTCTCCTAATTTGTAGAATGGGACCCTTATAATAACTGATCTGATAGGTACGTAGTTAGGGGTAGTAAAGTGATTGCTAAGCCTTGAGAAAAGTAGTTCAAAGACATTACTTTCTTAATATATTTGAGTTTCCAAATACAACACCTTTGTTGGCCAAAGTTGAACAAATGTTGAACAAATGTGAATGTTAATTCACAAAATGCTTTCCAAAGTAGGGTATGTTTAGCTGGAAACGTTGGTATATATATATTTGGTATATATGTTAAAAGTTATACTTGTTGGGGTACCTAGGTGGCTCAGTTGGTTAAGCAGTTGGCTCTTGGTTTTGGCTCAGGTCATGATCTGGGGATCCTAAGATTGATTGTATTGGGCTCCATGCTCAGTGAGTAGTCTGCTTCAGGATTCTCTTTCTTTGTATCCTCACCCTGCTTGCTCTCTCTCTAAAATAAATAAATAAATCTTAAAAACAGTAAACAAATTATATTTGTAAATGGATATTCTCCTTGGAGGATAGGATAATCCTACTATAAGCTTGAAACTTCAACTAACTACTAAATATCATCATGCTAAATATCAACATAACTACTAAATATCAACAGGCAATAATTTGAAATATCAACATATAAGAACTATTAAATTAAAAAACCATTGGGTGGGAAGCCCTGGTGGCCCAGCGGTTTAGCGCGGTCTTCAGCCCGGGGCATGATCCTGGAGACCTGGGATCGAGTCCCATATCGGGCTCCTTGCGAGGAGCCTGCTTCTCCCTCTGCCTGTATCTCTGCCTCTCTCTCTGTGTGTCTCTCATGAATAAATAAATAAAATCTTAAAAAAAAAACATTGGGAAAATGGTTTCAAATAGCGTAAACATGTCTAGGATTATTTTAGAATATAAAAATAATGTAAAATTATGATTCTGTATTATAATTATGCTACATAGTTATATTTTATAATTGAAAATTGTTTTTCATATTATACATATTATAATTATACATATTATAATTATAATTATATAATTGTAATACCAGCTAATTTATCTTGAAACATTTTAAATTTTATAGTTGGTGCTGCTTCTTTTCTCCTCCAAAAAGTATAGATTATTTTGCACCATTAAATTATTGGCCTTTAATTTTTCATTATTAGAAGTTTATCAGAGGATTAATGTATACTTTTAAATGTTTTTGCATCTCATCATCACAAAAATATCAAGCAGAAGATGAATAATGGGAAAATTGATGTTAATGTATTCTGGCTCAGGATATATGTTATTATTTGACAGCTATCTCCAAAGTAATGGAAACTGGTGCTCTCTTACATGGTGAGTTAATTTTTATGCCTGATTTCATGTCACATAAAATATTTCCTGTAAATATTTCCTAATTCAAGGTCATGCATTAAAAAAATTAACTGGCTGGGAACCATAACAATAAATGTGATTGAATATAAGTTTTAATGGCTTAAAAGCAATAGTTAGTGTTCTTAGTCCTTTCTTCTTCGGAAATGGCTAATTTTATTCATCTCACATGTTTTTCTGGAATATTTTAATGATTATTTCTTAGAATCCTGTTAATGCTTCATGAAAGGTTGAAATACATTAGCAATTATCATTGGTGACAGAGGTATTACAGTTCTAGAGAGCAACATATGGTTCTGTTATGTCAGAAATAGAAAAAAAATTAAGACAAGGATGAATTTTTTCCTATACAATAAACTTTTAATTTTATACGTGGAAGTAATTTCTGCACATTGCTATTTTTGGGACTAGGGAAAACATATACATTTAAAAGTTAGAGCCTCTTTGACATAATTTCATAATGCATATTTAATATACATTAGTTTTAATAGCTCTTACAATACAGAAAATTTTAGAATGGCCTTGGAAAACTATATAAATAATCTCAAATGAAATGTTTGAGGTCATTGGAAAATGAAATGCTTTAAGGAAGCCAGTTCAAGATGGCAATGTAAGAAGACCCAACTCACCTCCTCCATGGAATACACCAAATTACACCTATTAATACAACAATTCTTCCTGAAGAAGAACTGAGGGCTACTGAACAGCTACTGAACAACCAAAGACAAAGGGAACCCCTACCCCTAATGCTGTGAAAGGCAGCAGAGAGGGAAAGCACCGAGGGAACAGGAACAGATCTCTTTGGTCCTTGGGCACAGAAAAAAAAAAAAAAAAACATACAAACAAACCATGATTTAACTAGCATATAAAAGAGAGAACACTAGAACTCTGCCAAGTGGTGGAGGAACTGTGGAAAAGCTCTCCAGGTCAAAGGGACTGGAGAACAACACAGTTTACAATTTCCCCCCACCCCACTCCGCCCCAACCTTAAAAGCCTTGACTGGAGCAGAGTAGGACACCATAGAAGGTGGATCCAGTTGTCTCAGTAAGCTTGTGACTTCAGTGAGTCTAGGGTCCATAGGCCCATACCAGCCCTAGCTGCACTGGGACACAGAAAAAAGAAAAAAGCCATAGTTCAAAGGGCTGAGGAACTGCAGGAACACTCTTTCGCCCTCCACCTTAGAAGCCTAGACTGAACAAGACCTAGGTGGCATAAGGGATAGGTTCAGACACTAAAATTGGAGGGTTGCCAGGTCTGGTCATTAGAGAGAGCTTTCAATGTCAGTGTTCCCAGGGTCACCAAGCCTACACCAGCTGCCCTGTGGTATTGGGGCACAGAAACAGCTGTAGGTTTTCCTCTTGTTTTATTATTATTATTATTAATTATGATTATGATTATTATTTTTTTTACTTTTTCCCCTTCATTTTCTTTGTAAAAAGCTATGGTTTAAAAGAGTGACTAGCATCCAACCAGCAAAAATCACCAAGTACACAGAACCTGTATAGGGCTCACCATACAGAAGATTACTTCTTCAGCTTTAAGAGAAGTAGTCATTTTGCCCAACCCATATAAACAAACACAGAAAGTCAAGCAAACAGGAAGAGAGAAGAATATGCTCTAAAAGAAAGAAAAAGAAAAAAACTTTAGTAAGAGAATTAAATGAAACAGAGATAAGCAATATGCCTAATAAAGAATTCAAAGTAATGATTATAAAGTTACTCACTGGGCTGGAGAATAAAATGGAAGAACTCAGTGAGATTCAATAAAGAAATAGAAAATATTATAAAGAACCAATCAGAGCTGAAGAATATAACAACTGAAAAAAAAAACATGCTAGAGGAGTAGATTAGAGGTTGCAGAAGACTGTATCAGTGGTCTGAAGAGCAGGTAATGGAAAACACACAAGCTGAATAGCAAATAGTGAAAAGAAATGAGGGTAGATTGAAACTGCTTAGACAATATCAAGTGAACAAATATTTGCATTGTAGGGGTCCCAGGAAAGAAGAGAGAGAGAAAGTTGTAGAAAATTTATTTGAAGAAATAATAACTGAAAACTTCCCTAACCTAAGAAGGGAAGTGTCCAAGTCCAAGAATCCCAGAGTTCCAAAATATGTACCCAAGGAAGTACATAGCCTGGCATATAATAATTAAAATGTAAAAAGATAAAGAATCCTAAAAGAAGCAAGAGAGAAACAAAAAGTTACCTACAAGGGAAAACCTGTAAGACTGTCAGCTGACTTTTCAGCAGAAATTTTGGAAGTCAGAAAAGAGTAGTGTGATGTATTCAAAGTGCTGAAATGGAAAAACCTACAACCAAGAATATTCCATCCTGCAAGGTTAACATTCAGATAATAAGAATTTCCCAGAAAAACAACAGATAAAGGATTTATCACCACTAAACCAGACTTACAAGAAATGTTAAAGGGATTTTTTTAAGTGGAAAAGAAATGGCTATAATAGGATATAAGAAAAATGTGAATACAATTATGCAAAATATGACAACATATAAATAAAATGTGGAGAACAGAGTAAAAAGGGAGAAGGGGAAAAAGCAAAAGAAAAAAGATTTTTTGTTATATTCTTTTTTCTTTCTTTTTATCTTTTTTAAGAATGTGTTTGAAGTTAAATGATCATCAATATCATTAATCAAAATCATTAATTATTAATCATAAATTAATCATCAATATCATTAAAATAGACTGCTATTTACTTAGGATTAGTTATATATGAATCTCATAATAACCATAGATCCAAAACCTGTGATAGATACACAAAAAATAAAGAGAAAGAAAGAAAGAAAGTCAAATAGAACACAGATACTTATTGATCACAAAGGGAGCAAGAGAAGAAAGGAAAAAAGAACCATAAAACAACCAAAACCATATTTTAAAAATGGCAAAAAGTACATATGTATGAATAATTACTTTAAATGTAAATGGTCTAAATGCTGCAATCAAAAGACATAGAATGGTAGAATGAATAAAAAAATAAGACCCAGCTATATGCTGCTTACAAGAAACTCATTTCAGACCTAAAGATCATACAGACTGAAAGTGAGGGGATGGAAAAACATTTATGCAAATGAAAGTGAAAAAAGGCCAATGTAACAATACTTACATCAGACAAAATAGACTTGAAAACAAAGACTGTAACAAGAGACAAAAAAGTACATTACATAATGATAGATCAAGCCAAGAAGAGGCTATAGCAGTTGTAAATATCTATGCACCCAACCCTAGAGCACCTAAATACATAAAGCAAATATTAACAGACATTAAGAGAGAAATTGGTGGTAATATAATAATAGTAGGGGACTTTAACACTCCATTTACATCAATGGATAGATCCATCTAGAGGGAAAATCAATAAGGAAACAACGTCTTTGAATGGTACATTGGACTTAACAGACATATACAGAACATTTCATCCCAAAACAACAAAATACACATTCTTTTCAAGTGCATATGGAACATTCTTCAGAACAGATCACATATTAGGCCATTAAACAAGCCTCAATAAATTTAAAAAGATTGAAATCAAACCATGAATCTTTTCTGACCACAATAGTATGAAACTAGAAATAAATCACAAAAACAAACTGGAAAAAACACAAACATGGGAGACTAAACAACACAATGCTAAACACCCAATGAGTCAATAAAGCAATTAAAGAAGAAATGAAAAAAATACATGGAGACAAATCTACCACACAGTGGTGCCAAGTCTCTGGGACACAATGTAAACAGTTGTAAGATGGAATTATACACCAATACTGGCCTACAACAAGAAGTAAGAAAAATCTCAATCTAAATTTATACCTAAAGGAACTAGAGAAAGAAGAACAAAAAAATCCCAAAGTGAGTAGAAGAAAGGAAATCAAAAAGGTCAGAGCAGAAATAAACGGTGTAGAGACTAAAAAATTTGCCAACTCACTAAGTTGTACACCTGAAACTAATGTAACATTGTGTGTCAACTACACTCATATTAAAAAAGAAATGATAAAATGCTTAATACTTTCCCTACTTTACACTTATTCAAGTTCTGCTAGTTATAAATTCTGCCCATTTTTCTCATTCTTGATGAGGATGGGATCCAATGATACAGCATTTCTTAGGATGTGGCTGGTTCTTTACAGCAGAGAAAGAGTCCCAGGAATTTTTTCCTAAAAATTAAGTTTTGGGGTACACTGATTATAAACAATTGAAAACAAAATTTACCCATTAATAATTACCTAGTTTAAAAATAATTGCTACTCCAGTCTTTACCCAGTAACTGCTGTAGATATTTTCATCAATCTGTCGACATGTTAGCAACTGAGTGTTCCTATCTTATCTAGAATGTCATCATTCTAATTTTTGAAGAGGAATGTCACCCAGCATATGGTTGGTCATTAAATAACTTGAGCATAATAATCATTTCTGTTTTAACTGAATGGTGACCTACAGTGGGGCATTTAATCTCTTGAAAGCTTAAAGCTTAGTTTTCCTCATTTGTAAAAAAAAAAAAAAAAAAAAAAAAAAAAGAGATTAAAGTACTTGTTTGGTCCTTCCACTTCTAAAATTCTATGAGTCTATGAAATTTTCTAGTATGTCATGCAGTTTCAGAATTCTCATATTAGCTAGGAAGGAAATGGCTTGAATGGATGGTTGTTGAATGTCTCCCTGTCATCCATTCCTCCCTTCTGTTAGCTTAAATTGTTCTGATTTTGTTCTGTTATCTTCGCATCCTCCACCCCACTATGCAGAAACACACACACACACACACACACACACACACACACACCAAGCATCAGAGCAGTCAAGCCCCTTGGACTGTGAATGATTCAATAATGGACATGTAATATGATTCGGGACAATGAGGTATCTCTCAATGAGAGATTTCCGGGAAACTTTTTCCTTCCATCATCAAAGTGAAGGAAAGAACTTTTGAGGAAGATATCCAATTGGACGTGTAAGAGGAATGCTGTATCTCCGGTTCTAATTTTGGCGGTGGTCCTCTGAGGAAAGCAGTATGATTAAGTTGACTCTAGAAAGTGGAGCAGAGAATCAGGATTCTTGATGACATCATTAAGTTTCCGGAGTAGTTAACATTGGAAAATCTTTATATTTTTAGAAACTTCGGATCTTATTATTGTTTGGCCAGTTTGGATTAGGTTTTCTTACTAATAATGACAGTTGAAATATCTGTATACAATGCATTGTATTTCATTTGAAAATACATGCGAAAGTGCATCCAGGAAATGAGAAGTGTTATAGAAACTCAAGGGCTTAATTGTTTGATGGAACTACTTCTCTGCAACTAATGTACTTATGTAATTTATTTATGTAAATATATTTGTTCTCTAAATATTTATTGAGAGTTCGTGTGTTGCTGGGCATCACATAAAGAGGTTAGCTTTAGGACACATCCCAAGTGACTGAATTCCTCAAGGCCACTTGGGAGAATGAAGCAGAGATAGATAAAAGACCAGGAAAATTGGTTTTTAATATAACTAAAAGACTTTCTTACATGCCTTTTAGTACCTTGGTAAAAATTTTTGCTTCTTGGAAAGAGACATTTAAAATTAGAATATGCTACTTCTAAGACAAATGTCTTAGGACATTTCCAGCTAAAAATGAGCTATTTTACAATTCTCTGACACTGTTTCAGGTAATAGAATGAGTGAACTATTTCACATTCATCATTGCTGTAGGAAAATTCAGATCCTTGGGCAAATAGTGTCTGTTGCCTTTTAGTACATCCTGTCTGAAATGAACACATGATTAATGACTATCTCATTTGTTATCATTACCATTTTCTCTAGTGTGGACCCTTTTAACCTAATGATTTGGTTAATGTCAAACTTTCTTCATTCATTCAACAAATACTGAGTTCCTACTATATGCTGGGCATTATACTACTGGGATCTGAAAGTCCTCCTTCCTATTATTCATACCTCCCAAGAATTTCTAATAAATAGGTAAAAATATTTACCTGTCTTTGAAGATGTTCATATTCTTCCTGTCTTTTGACCTTATCTTCTACTCCATTACTCCATTTTAGGACTTTTTTTTCTGATGTAAATAGATCTTTTTTTAGTCCTCAAATGCTGTTTGCAGTCAACCACTTAGTATTTTTACTTTCAGAACACTTTTATTCTTGCCTTTCTTGGCTAACATTTTTAATTGTTCCAAATATAGCTTAAGTCTCATCTGTTTTGAGGAAAATTATTATAAACATAGGCTTTTACACCTAAAATATTAGGTGTGAGGGCAACATAAAAAAAAAAAAACGGTTTTGGAAAACATGGACTCAGGAAATTCATCGACATACTCCTTTCCTAAAATCATTGCTTGAGGGTATAATTTAGTAGAACAAAGAAGGAATACAAGAAATAGGACAATGTGAAAACAACAAAGTATATGTTAATAAATTCCCTTAATCCCAAAGGTATGCTGTAATTTAATTCTTCAGTTAGAATTGAATACTTAATTCAGTGTATTAACAGTGGTCAGGTTTCTTTGTGTGGTGAGATTAGGATGTGTGGTGAGATTAGGATGTTTTAAATTTTTTCAAGAAATTTTTCTGCATTTTCTAAATTTTCTACTGTGAACAGGCATTATATTGACTTTTAAAAGATAAAATGTTATATCACTTCAAAATATATTACTATTGCTTTATAATGGAAAGAAAGGAAGTTTTTATTTGAAAAAAGGTTTAAGGATACAATCAGAAGGATATTTATTAGGATACAATCAGAAGGATATTTATTAGTAGTCAATTAAGATATTACTTTCACAAAATGTTTTAGTTCTATTGGAAATATCCAAAATATCCAACATAGGATCTTGCTGATAATAATATTGATATATCCATATAGTAAACCAAAGCACTAAAAACTGATGACACAAAAGTACAAGTATTGACATGGAAGAATGTTAGTGATATTTCATTCAATGAAAAGTGTGATTTTATTTTAATAGGAAAAATATGGGTAAAATACACATAAAAATGGTAGTAATTGAATTAAGAGTAACTCTTAATAGTAGTAATTGGTCAATTGAATTAAGAGTAATTTTTAATTTCTGCTGTCTACTTTTTATATTTTATGTAATGAATATGTATTTCTTATATAATAAAGTGCTTTTTAATATGTACTGGTCAGGTTCTTATAGCATGAGAGAAATTACTTGAGTTGATAAAAATCAACCGCAGTTAGACATGGCGTTAACAGAGCCAGGAACCCCTGGTAGCCCTCTCACTGGGTCCCAGGCCCTCACAACAAAGGTGTAGAGTAAGCTTCAAAAGGTCAGTTACCCTAAAGACACCAGCCAAGTTTGAGGAACCAATCTTGCCTCTGTTGCCTTGACATCTAAATTACCAAAGACAGCTTTTGAGTGGTAAAGCCTGCCATTACAGGATGTACTGTTATTTGGCAGTACTAGGCAAGATATCTTTAGAGGCACAAGCCAGCTTCATGGTGGCTTTCAAATGCATCCAACTGCATCCAAATTAATTAATCAAATATGAGGACCCTAATTCTCAGAAAGCAAGAATTCCTTAAGAGAGTAATCCTGACTGAGTTGTAATCGTTCATAGAAGTGAGGTGGTTGCTACCTATATAGCTTCCCATTAAGACTTCAAGGTCCTAGTCAGCCCCTCTGTATGCCATTCAACAATACTTGATTCATAGAGCCAAGAATATTGATTGAGCAACTTGTCTGTGCCAGGGACTGTGCTAGAGGCAGTGAAGAGTCAACCCAAACAGGTTATCAGTCTTTACCTAGGAAAATTTCTTTCATTATTATAGTGTGTATACTTCTGGTTTTTGACTCTATATTTGTATTTATACTTGCATCTCCATCCATATCTGTATCTATAATTTCCTCTCAAAACTTTGAAGCCATTGTTCCATTTTATTTAATTTTGGTACAGTTGATTAGAAGTCTGATTAGAACCTGATTCTCTCACAACCTGGCTCAGCGGTTTAGCGCCTGCCTTCAGCCCAGGGTGTGATCCTGGAGACCTGTGATCGAGTCCCACGTCGGGCTCCCTGGGAGGAGCCTGCTTCTCCCTCTGCCTGTGTCTCTTACTTTCTCTCTCATCTCTGTGTTTCTCATGAATAAATAAATAAAATATATATCTTTAAAGAACCTGATTCTCATTTCTTTGTTGATATCCAGTTTTAAAATTTTGGAAGCTTTCAGAGTTCTTTCTCTGGTCAGTGACTTTAGTAAATGTCTAAATGTGTATCTTTTTCTCATTGTTTTTTCCTTAGGTCTGAATAGGCCCTTCCAGTCTAAACACTTTTATCTTTCTTGAGTTTGAAAAGCTTTCTTCTACTTTTTTCAATTATTATTTTCTTAGTTTTTTGAACCCTATTTTGTCTATCTGGAGTTCACTTTTTTCTTATATTTTCAATTTCTGTGTTGTTGTTTTTGTCCTAGAAGATTTATTCAGCCTTAACTTCCATGTCACAAACTCTGTCTTCAGTAATGTTCATTCTGTGATTCAGCCTGTCTGAAATTTTTATTAACAACTTTATGACCTACTTTCCAAGAACATTTTCTTTTTCTTTGATTGCTTCTTTTTTATAGAAGTATATTCTAGTTTTATGGATGCAGGTGTTGTCTAATTTCTCTGACAGTAATTTAGAATTATTTCAAATATGTTTTCTGCCTCTCATTGTTTCCTCCAGGATTAGAGGTTGTGTTTATTTATGATGATGATGATTCTTTTTCATATTGTTCACTTTCCCCAGATGCTTGTTGATTCTAGGTTGTCCTTTCAAATTTATAAATAAGGACCAGTATGATAATTCTAGGCAATTAATATTGTTAAGTTAGGATTCCAGGGTTATATCAGGCTCTGTTATGTTTATCTCTGGCCCTCACACCCTGCTGGGACAGTTTGCCAGGATAGTCTTTCACTTTATTTAGAAATATCCATGCTGCTCTGGACTTGTGTGCTTAAATCATTCCTTGCCCTTGGTCTGTTCTGTATCTCAAGAAAGCTGACTTTGGAAAGTTGTGTTTCCTAGGTATCTAAAATGCTTTTGGATGGGTTTGTTCAATAGGACACAGAGGCAGCAGGTTAGGACATGGAGGAGGACAATGAAAAGGCCTCTTTCTCCCCTCCCTTTCTGTCTGTCTCAGGCAGTGCTTCCAGAAGTTTCTTATGCTTTCCCTGAATAGGCTGCCTTCAAACCTCTGTTAAGTGACCTAATCTTTTGCCTTCAGGAACACTATGTCCTGCTTCTATGTCCACCCTGCTTCCTACTTTTGCCCTCTATCCCCTGTGTGGCTTCTTAGCACTACCATCCTCTGTGTAATTAGTTCTCTGCATTAAATTCCCTCTGGTGTAATTACTTCCTGTTTCCTTGGTGGGACCCTGACTGATAGAGTAGCTTGCTTTAGAGTGTGGACAAATTCTTCAGCTTCACTGTGTTTTTTTTTTTTTTTTTGGGAGAGAGAATGGCTAATTAGTCTAGCATTTCTTAATTAAATATCCTGATGATGATTGTCCCATAGTCTGCCACTGTTCTTGTGATTGTACTCCTTCCATCAATCGATTGTTTTCCAGAGATTTTTCAAAAATTTTGCTTACCAAAAGAACCATTTATTATTTCCATCATTTTTTATTGTCTTTTTTTTTTATAAAATTTTTTATTGGAGTTCAATTTGCCAACATATAGCTTATCACCCAGTGCTCATCCCATCAAGTGCCCCCCCTCAGTGTCTGTCACCCAGTCACCCCAACCCCCCGCCCACCTCCCTTTCTACCACCCCTTGTTCATTTCCCAGAGTTAGGAGTCTCTCATTTCTCTCACCCTCTCTGATATTTTCACTCCTTTCCCCTTTATTCCCTTTCACTATTTTTTATATTCCCCAAATGAATGAGACCATATAATGTTTGTCCTTCTCCAATTGACTTACTTCACTCAGCATAATACCCTCCAGTTCCATCCATGGTGAAGCACATGGTGGGTATTCATCATTTCTAATGGCTGAGTAATGTTTCCTTGCATACACAAACCACAGCTTCTTTATCCATCATCTTTCAATGGACACCGAGGCTCCTTCCACAGTTTGGCTATTGTGGACATTGCTGCTATTGTCTTTTTTTTTTTTTTATTTTTCCTCCTCCTTACTCATCATCTTCTCTTTACTGGCACTTTAGCATCGGGGCCTCCTTCATGGGCTCTGATTTAAAATCTTGGCTTTAGCAAATGTTGATTTTGTGACTTGACACAGGTTTCTTAACTTTCTGATGCCTCTGTTCATCTGTAAAATGAGAGTTGCTACATGATACATGGATTATATGATACATGCAGAAGAGTGCCTGGCACATAACAGGTGCTAAATAGAAATTAGCTACTGCCATTTTAGCTGCTCCTATTGATATTTTTTAAGTCTTAATCAGATTTTGGGATGGAAGTTTGATAAATTCCTGGGCTCTGTTCACAATTTGAACTGGAAGCATGCAGCCTGGTTTTGAACTATTAGGGTGTTAATTACACACAATGAAATAGCATATATGGAGGGAAAAGTGAAAAGGAACATGGATAAATTTACTTTCGATAAAGACAAGAAGACACTGATTACAAAAAGCAGAGTAACAGCACGCATTCACAAGTAACGCCATATCAAATGGCATTTCAGGGTAGCATGGTCTCTTAAGATTTGCTTCTCCATCCCTCCCCTTTTTTACCAGCTGTGTGTTTGTACTGAAGCTTTTCACTTCTAGGATGAAGTAAGTAAGATTTCCTTTTTCAAATATAGTTTTAAATATTTGGAATAATTTATATTGGAACTATCCTTTTCTTATAATTTTCTTTGTAATCTACTAGAATAAGTCATCTTTTCAACAGGAGATCAATAACATAAAACAAAATGTTCTGCTTTCACAAGCCCTAAAAAACCATTTTTTATATTTATATAAAATAGCATTGTAAAACCCTACAATAACATAAGTTCAGCCAATTTCAATCCTTCGGGGTTTTCTTTCTTTTTAAGCCATAATTCAACTTGCTTTTGGTTTTAATTTAATTTTAAGATTTAAGAGTGAAAATTTCTTGGAAGCAATCTGGATGCCAGATTGATTATATTACATTTCTTTCTAGAAAACTTGTCTTTCCATATATATATATAGGCCTCAAAATCCTGGCTGATACATAGTCTCAAGTTTTTATTTAATTTATTAATGGCAAAGTCTTTTTGAGGAAAAAGTGACAGACTTTGATAGTATTCAGATATGTTTAATGTCTTAATGACTTTATTATGAAATTTCTTTTATGCTAAAAAGTACTTTGTTATTCAGCAGTTCAACTACTACAAAAATTATATTTCTTTGATCCTTAAAATATTTGTGAATCTTAAGTTGAAAAACTAACTGAAGACCAAAAGTAAGTTGTGATAGATATATAAGGATAGATTGTATTTTAAAATGAATGTAAAGTTCAACACTGGATATTGTAAAAGAAAAAAGAGGATTTAAAGAAATTTGTTCTTTAATGGAGACTATTTTAAGAAACTACATTTTTAATATAATTTTAAAAAGTTATATTTTTAATATATATATTAAATATATTTTAATATATTTTAAAAGTTATATGCCTGGGTGGCTCAGTGGTTGATCGCCTGCCTTCCCTTGGCCCAGGGCATGATCCTGGAGTCCCAGGATCTAGTCCCACATCGGGCTTCCTGCGTGGAGCCTGCTTCCCCCTCTGCCTATGTCTCTGCCTTTCTTTTTCTCTGTGTTTCTCATGAATAAATAAATAAAATCTTTAAATAAAATAAAATAAAAGTTATATCTTACACATGAACTATTTTCTAAATGATGTACTTTTGCCAGATGCCAATTGTCCTGTAAGTTAAAAAAAATGTATATTTAGGGATAATATGCAAAAAAATTCTCTTGAACTTTATGGTTTTGTTGATGCTGTTGTTGTTCTTGCTGAGTGTTTGTTTAAAAATATCTATATGATGGAGAACAAGTGATTCCTGTTCCCAGGATATCACAGCTGTGGGACTCCAAACATAGATTCAATATCAAAGCAAATTTTTATTCTTAAAAAAATGTTTTACAAAATGCCCTTTGTACTAGAGAATCAAAGATTTGAGCATGGGAATAAACTTGGCCAACTTTTTTTTTGTCTTTAAAAAATTCAGTACTTGCCAAAGTGTACATCTGTTTACTCTGCAGTGATTACTAATCTGTTTCTTAGAGCTTTTAGTATCCCCTTGGGTTTATGCACATGTGGCAACAGTGTCTTCTTTTTTTTTAATGAGAATTAGTGAAATCTTAATCTCAGTAATCCAAAAACAATCCTAAAAATTGTCTGTTTATTTATGTTCAAAAGCCATAGCACTCTCAGCTCCAATTCAAGAATTCAAAGAAGGAAAAGAACATGCTGTGCCTTAGGAAGTATCTGGGACACCTTAAGGTTTACTGACCTGTGGGGAGCATTTCCAGTGAAGTAGGTACTAATAATTGCTGGGAGACACAGTGGAATGGCAGAAAGTGAAAAATTGGCAAAGTTATAATCCTTAAATAATCACATTCTTGTATTACTGTTTTCAATACTGTAAAAGAAATGTTTGACAATAGTGAAATGAAAAACAAATTATTCTAAATAGTTATAAGCCCTTCATCTTCATCTGTTTACATACTTGTTTTGTGTGAAATTAACAAATAATAAAATTTGCATATGACAGCATAAGAGAAACATAAATAATTGCAACAAAATATAATTTTTAACCATTAACCTCAATTGAATAAGACTAATGGAGTTTAATGAAAGCTTGTCTATTCCTGTACACAAAATGCCAATTACCTTCATTCTTTCTGAAGAATAAGATCTCCAAACACATTTACATCAATAAAATGAGTTTATTAAGTCTAGGTTCTAAATAGAAGATAATTCAAAGAGAAAGAGAAATACTCAAAGACATAATTTTCACTAAACAATGTATCAGACATTTAATTGAAGGAAATAACTGATATTTCAGAAGGAACTTTCAGGATTAAATACAATTGTAAAAAGTAAAAATGTGATGTACACATATATCAAGTTTTGAAAATATTATTATAGCAATATCGAGAGCCAATGCTGACACATATATGTATATTTAACAGAATATACATGTATATATTTAACACAGTGGAAATGTGACAATAATGTAGTCTTTTCATCATGTGGAAATGGGAAATAGAAGAAAGTTCAGAACCCCAACTGCCCTTCTATGCACACAGGCAGCCCAGACACAAACAGCCACAAAAAATGAGTGAATCCTACTTTTAGGACTAAGTCTTGTCTTAAATAGTTATGATATTTTTCTTTTTCTCTTGCAGTGTTTTCAGAATTTCTTTCTTTTGTAATCCCATTCTGAGATTTCCATTGTATGCATGTATGACCTGTACTGTTATTTACTTAACATATTTACTTAAAATAACTTATTTTAAAACTTGTCAATCAAGAGAAATCACACTATCACTACTATGAAGTTAGTATCATTTGTCATACATTGATGACAAAAGTGGAATGACGATTTTTTTGAATAATGATTCTAAGTTCTAGCTAGATGTTGTTGCCCACCAAATGTTCTGAGCATGATGTCTGCTTCCTCTGCATTGAAACATTAAGTGTGAAAGTCTAACCCCAAACTGATAATTTTTTTCCTCATAGAATTAAAGAATTGAAGGAAACCGTGAAAGGAGATAGCTTTCTTATTATGATTTTTTAATATCATTTTCCTGGTTCAGGTACCCCCTGATACTGAGAGTCTTGCCTACTAACTAGAGTCGTCTCAAATACAATTATATTCCAGTTTGGGGGGCATTGCTATTTTTCAGTCGCTATTACAATTTCAGTTTCTGTTTTTCCTGTTTTAGATGGGAGAATGAGAAAGAGTAAAGTGCCTCAGTAATATGTGTTTTTCTACTTTCCTCAGTAAGTAGGAAATACAAATAATAGGAAGAGTGGGGTGGCGAATCCAACAGAGATGGAAAGAGTTCATTAAACAGCCTCTACCATCCATGTAAGATTGGTAACTCCATGTACAAGATGTCACCAGTAATAGAGTGTCTCCTTTCTTTACTGCCCAATAATGCCCCAGAACTGAAAGACAAACATGAACTTGGGATTGGAAGCTAATAAATGGGACACTTTTTCTAGGAGGCTGAGGGTAGCAGGGTTAATGAATTACAGGTGAGATTGTTTACATGAGTGAGTGCTGTTTGCTTTTCCTGCCATCAGTTTTATCCCTTCCAGTAAGAAGAGTAAGTTCACTTACAATAGAAATGGGGGAGGGAAACTAACACAGCTCTAAAACAAAGTTTAATTTTTTAAAAAAATTTGTACATCTAAAAGAATGTTTTCACTGCCTCTTTCTAATGCTGCAGAAAGGTTCATTTCTAGTTGACTATTAAGGCTTACAAGCCTTGGTGCCTTACAGAAAATGTTTCTGAAATGAGAAGTCCCATTTAGGGACAAAGCTGATGTGGGCTTATGTATGAGGGTGGTGGTGGTGTGTGTTCTTGTTATAAATCTGAGAGAACTTGTAGAGGTTATCTCATGCTCTGGATAGTTTGGGGTATAAATATTAGGAGGATTTTAGGAGAACAGGACTTTCCTCATACTGTTAGAATTGGCATGAGCCAAAAAGGAGCAACTACTAAACTATGAAAAATAATGGCAGAAGGGAATCCCCCAAATGGGCAGGACTTCAAGTGATTCATGTGATTGAATACCTACCTATCCTGGAAGTAAAGATGGCTTGAGTATGTGTGTACTTGATTCATGAACAGTGACTAATGAAATGATGGGATTGGTCATGGATTTGAAATGAGCACATGTAGAAGATTGGTGACAAAAGAGGTCTAGGGAACAGTTATAAAGATGAGTCTTTTATACTGGGCATTGTGTGATTTGTAACTGACATAAATGCTTATAGAAGGCTTCATCTGTGAAGGAGCCTCTTAATGATAACATAGACAACTTGATCCATCATGGATGTCAGTCAGCTTCTTATCCCAGACAAGCCTATTCCATGGGTTCACTGCAAAATGGTCGTGGCATCAAGAGTAGAGGTTATGCATAGGCTCAATAACATGGATCTGCTCTCACCAAGGCTGATCTGGCTTCTAGATCCTCCTCTGGGTGTCCAATCTGACCATTGCATAGGACAACATCCCTTACAAGGGAACAGTTGACAGCCAGCTCATCAAGGAGGAGGTAGTACTTGTCCATATAGGGACAGACTTATTTAGGAACACATTTGCCTTCTCTACCTTCAGGGTTTTCGCCAGCATCTTGGTTTGTAGATTACAGATTCCTATATCCATAGCACATAAAACACCACCTCTGACCAGGGGACTTATTTTACGGCAAAAGAAGTGTGACTATGGACTTCCACCTATGGCATTCACTCTGATCTTACTTTGTGTCCCATCCTCTCAAAACCATTATCTTGATAGAACAGTGTAATGGCATGAGGAAGGCTAAGTTACAGTGACAGCTAGGAAAAAATACTTTGTGAGGTTCAGTGCTATTCGGTAGGATGCAGCTAATACCCCTTAAGCCAGCAGCTAATATTTAGTTCCATCTACATAGTCAGAAAATGTTTAAGAACCAAGGGACAGTGATGAGAATCGTTTCTTTCACTAATTTTCCTAATAACCATTCATAGGATTTTTATCTTATGTCCTTGTGACCCTGGGCTTTATGGATTTTAAGGTTCTAGAGAGGGAACCTTCTCCTAGGGAACGCAATTGAGGTTTTGATAAATTAAATGCTTCCTGACTGTTTTGAGTTCTAAATTCTTCTAAACCATTCATCTATCTTTGGGTTTCTGGGCTTCCCTTTCTTATAGTTAGCAAATTGGGACCACTTAGTCTTTGCTTCTCATTTTCTACGTGAAAAACCTGAATTGAGAGGTGATATGATTTACCCAGAGGAATAATTTTAAACGATTTTATTAGCTCAAATACCAGATAGAGTCTGGGTGGGCCAGAGCTTGTAAACTCAGATGACCTCCTGTGTCATCGGGTGTCCCAAAAGGTGGGAAGGTGATTTGGTAAGTAGGAGAATGAGTATCACATGAGTTTTTGGGAACTGGAGAGGCCCTTATCCAGTGTCCAAATGCAGTGCCTTCTACTTAGCCTCAGCTAGTTGCCACAAAGTTGGGAATGCAGGGCCCAGTGCTGCCATGTTGTTTGAGTTTTTGAGAGAAGGTCAAAATCTCAAATTTGTGTAAAATCTCTAAACTTAAACAGCAGTTCATTTTAATTTTAACTCTCAAAAGGGTTAGCAAAACAAACAGATCATCTGTGGGCCACAGGAGCTACTATGGGAGAGTCAGAGGACAGTGGGGTTAGCTCTGTAGTGAGAGATACCATGCTGAGAGCCATGGGGAATAGATTGGGCAGTTGCTGGGGAAGGTAGACACAGAGAGAGCACTTAGATCTACTGTGATTCAGCAAATGAGGGATAATAAAAGCCTGAAGAGAGTAGTAGGACTTGGGAGGAGGGGTTGGATTATAGAGATAATAAGAAGGCAAAATTAAATGTGGGTGGTAAGAAACAAGGAGATAGCTAATGTAATTCTCAGGGTTATGGTTGGGTAAACATGCCACTGACCAAAGTGGGGAAAGCACGAAGGGGAGGAGCTATTTGTGGGGACAGACTGGGATGTCTAGAGAGAAAGCATATTAGATTAGAAATATAAACTTGGCTATGGGCAGGCAGCTGAAACAACTAGAAATTTAGTTGTGGCTTTTAGTAGTTATGTCAACTAGGAGCAGCAGTTGGGATTTGGGATCCTGATGATCAAGGAAGTGAGAAGTAAAGAGGCTGACGTGGAATTCCTAGGGAGTAGCAGCCTTTAAGGTGGCACTTATCAAACTCAGTAGCCCACAGAAAACTTTTATGATGACAACACATCCACAGAATGCACACAGGAGCTCATCACTTAAAGATGTGCTGGGGAGAATGTAGAAAGCAATATATGACTTTTCAAGTAAATTAATTGTTGCGTCATATGAAAAAATGGATTCATATGCATGTTTTTACTTTGAACAAAACCAAAATTACCATAATAACAACTTAGAGAAATTATTTTATTTTAAGGAAATAAAATGTATTGAAGATTTTATAAAATATAATATTGTATTTTTAAGAATATGGTAATGAGGGCAGCCCAGGTGGCTCAGCAGTTTAGCGCCACCTTCAGCCCAGGGCCTGATCCTGGAGAACCGGGATCGAGTCCTGTATTGGGCTCCCCGCATGGAGCCTGCTTCTCCCTCTGCCTGTGTCTCTGCCTCTCTCTCTCTCTCTCTGTCTTTAATAAATAAGTAAAATCTTAAAAAAAAGAATATGGTAATGACATCTCTGTGTGTGTTCTATATTGTTTTACTGCTCGTTTAGGTCACATACTCCTCTTTCATTAGGGACCATGAGGCTGTGTTGCATCACCCTATTGAGTACCCCTTCAAGACTACTTCCACATTGGGCTTTCATGGTAGTGCATTATGAATATGCTGCTTTATGTAGATATGTTGTGGGAAAGGCAAGAGCATATATATATTTTAAAGATCTTATGTATTTATTCATTCATGAGAGACACACAGAGAGAGGCAGAGACAGACAAGAGAGAGAAGCAGGCTGCCTGTGGGGATCCTGATGTGGAACTCAGTTCCAGGACTTTGGGATCACACCCTGAGCCAAAAGCAGACATTCAACCACTGAGCCACCCAGGTACCCCAAGAGCCTACATATTTTTGAAAATCCAACTACTCTTAAATTAGGTTGATCAAGAATTACTAATTGCTTCTTTTTAGAAAGTTCACTTCCCCACCTCCTTTTCCCCAAATCAAACAAAAGTTGTGATTGTTTATCTTCAAATTTACTTATTGAGAGACATTTAAAAAAATAAGATTTTGTGTGTGTGTGGTGGGAGGTGGGTATGTAAATACTCTAAATGGCGGTGTAAGAAAGCAGGTGGTGATAAGGCTAGGATTATAAATTGGAACAACAGTAGTGGTATTTATAGATTAAGTGGAAAGGACATTCCTAGCATTTACACAAACCACTAGCTGAATAGACTTGAAGTTCGAGCAAGCCCTTTTCTTTGTTTGTTTGGACCATTGAGTCAATTCTAGAACACAGGGAGAGATGTCAGTTCCCGAAAACAGTTTTTCATTGCCTGTGCCATCCTCATCCCCTGGTCTGTTTTGCATTGGCAATGTCAAGCAGTAATAAACATGTCTTAAAATAACATCATGCCTTTCAATACAAAAGGTTCTTAATGTGCCCTTTGTCACACACTTAAATAAATCCTGTAGGAGCACTCACTCCATAATGTGCTGAAAGGCAGCCATTTCAGGGAAAGAGAAAGACCCATTAACTGTTTACAGACTCAAAGTAATAGCAATCAGTAGAAAATGTATCCTCTTGTGATCCTTCTTAGTTTCAGGATTCTCTTTCTTTATTAATGTCTATTGCCTATGGTCGCTCTCTTTCTCTCTCTCATACATATACACGTACACACACACTCACACACAGACACACACACACATACAGATGGCTCTCGCCTAAGCCCAAACCTTTAGTCATTGGAACAGTAGGAGATGACGTAAGCCTACCATGCCCACTCTCAATAAACTCCCCTCATTTCTACCCCTAGAATAGAAGAAAAACCCATTATAATTAATTCAAAAGTTTATCCTGTTTAGTATCTCTCCTCTGACAGAGAGTACAGTTTGCTTTCTGACAGGTTAATATTACAACATATAAGGCAAATTTCCAAGCATCTCATAGTACTTGAATGACTTGCCATGAACTATCGACACTAAATTACTAAGTTTTCCTACGTCTATTTTGTAATTAATTAACACGTTAATTTTCAAATAGACTATATTTATGTTGTAAAATCCAAAATGAATAAGATTATATGCCTTTCTCCCATAGGCACTCAGTTCTTTAGCCCTGGAAGCGATCCCTGCTCTAATTCTATGCGTAATTTTCCAGAGATTATAAATAGAAACCTATACATACACATTTGTGGAAAAATGAATTTATATGTGTATATGTATACTTTTTAATACAATACTCAAACTCTAGTAATAGAATTGTTTTAACAAACATACTTATGATAGCATCTACGTAGTATTTTTATGTGGATATATCTTAATTGATTTAGCAAGTCCATGATTTATGAACTATAGTTTACCTCTTTAGCTGTTATAAATATTGATGCAATAAGTACTCAGTGTACCAAAAATAAGTTTTGAAATGTGTGTGTATATAATACAAATACCTAAAAGTGTACTTATGGTTTCAAATGCACATATGCATTTTCAGTTATGATGGATATACCAAATTACCATCCACAGGTGTTGCATCAATTAATGTGTCCACCAAAAATGTATGAGTGCTTGTCTCTTCATGTCTTTGTAACACAGAATACATGCTTTTTGATCCTTGGCAATCAGGTGGATAAAACAGAAGCTTTCTCTGGTTTTAATTTACATGCAAATAATTATTTTACCTAAAGTTAAGCATATCTTGTTATGTTTAAGCTATTCAAATTTATGTTCTCGGAATAGTTTGTCCATTGCTCCTTTTCCTGTCGGGTTGCTGATTTATTTGTAGGATCTTCTAGTTTTGTAAACTACCTCTTTTCTGTAATGTGTGTTGCCAACATTTCCCCCATTTTTTCATATGCCTTTAACTGACAGTGGTGTTTTTGCCCTGCAGATACGTCTGAACCTAGAATTGATACTGTTGGCTTATATGATAAATGTACATTTAACTTTGAAAGAAATTGCTAAAATGTTTTCCAAATATGGTTGTATTATTTTGCATTTCTACCAGCAATATATGAGTGCTCCATTTTTTCTACATCCTCACCAGCACTTTTAAATTTCATTCAGTCTAGTAAGTGTGTAGTGATATTTCTTTGGGGTTCTAAATTGTATTTCCCTAATGACTAATGATGAACAGTTTTCATGTGTTTATTGCTTGCTTCTTAATTTAGTTAGTTTATTATTATTGAGTTATAAGATTTACATATTCTGGATATAGCCATTTATCAGATATATTTTCCCCTAGTCTCTAGCATGCCTTTTTATTTTTTTTCTAACAGTGTCTTTTGAAGAGCAAAAGTTTCTAATTTTGATGAATCCCAAACTAAGAAATATTTACTTAACCTAATATCACAGAGTTTTCTTATAAGTTTCCTTCTTGGAGTTTTTGTTTTAGCTTTTATGTTTACATTTCTTCTTTTTTATTTATTTATTTTATTTTTATTTTATTTCTACTTTTTTAAAGATTTTTTTTTATTTATTCGAGAGAGAGAGAGAGAGAGAGAGAGGCAGAGACACAGGCAGAGGGAGAAGCAGGTTCCATGCAGGGAGCCCGATGTGGGACTCGATCCTGGGACTCCAGGATCACCCCCTGGGCTGAAGGCAGGCGTTCAACTGCTGAGCCCCCTGAGCTGCCCCATTTCTTTTTTTTTTAGTTCATTTCTTTGCAGGTGATGTGAGGTAAGGATCAGATTTTGTTATGTTTCCTTTGGGGATAGGGATATCTAATTGTTCCAGCATTATTTTTGAAAAGACTATCTTTTCCTCATTGAATTACTTGGCACTTTTGCTTAAAATTAATGTGGGTTTATTTCTGGGCTCTTGATTATTTACCATTGATCTTTTTTTTTTTTTTACCCTTACCTCCATATCAAATTATTTTGAGTTTTGTACTTAAAAAAGAAAAGATTTTATTTATTTATTCATGAGAGACAGAGAGAGGCAGAGACACAGGCAGAGGTAGAAGCAGGCTCCCTGCAGGAAGCCTGACGCAGGACTTGATCCCAGGACTCCAAGATCATGCCCTGGACTGAAGGCAGGCGCCAAACCGCTGAGCCACCCAGGTGTCCCGAGTATTGTACTTTTGTAATAATTTTTGAATAATAATCACTTAGTGTGGGTTCTCCAAATTTGTTTGGTTTTTTGACACTATTTTGGTTAATTCTAGTTCCTCTGCTTATAAATTTTAGAATCAGCTTATTAATGTTTCCCGGAAAACCTATCCGTATTTTTGCTGGGGATGTATCTATGGATCAATTTGATTGGGAATGCATCAAGAGATCAATTTGGGAAGAATTGACATCTTAAAATATTGGGTCCCTTTATTTATAAACATGTCATATCTCTATTTTTTTGGTCTTCTTTAATTTCTCTTAGCAAGGTTTTATAGTTTTCAGTATACAAGTCGTGCACATTTTATTAAATTTAATCTTAAATATTTCTTATTTGTAAGTGCTATTAAAATTTAAAAATTCAATCTAATATATCTCATTGCTGATATTAAGAAACATAACTGATGTTTGTAAATTGTACTCATGTCTTGTGACTCTGCTAAACTCACTTTTTTGTTCTAGTAACTTTTTTTGTAGATTCCTTATGCTTTTCTACATAGAAAGTTATGCCATTTGTGAATAGTTTCACCTCTTCTTTTCCAGTACATATGTCTTTGATTTTTGTGTGCCTATTGCACTTGGCTGGACCTAGAACACAGTGGTGCAAAAAATGGGCCAGCAGTGTGATTTCTTTTGGTCAATAGGGGTTAGAAGAGGGTCCACTATAATGTCCTCATTTCCACTTTTTGCTATTGGTATAAGAAAATGCTAAGCTAGCCTTATGGAGGATCAGAGACATGTGGAATAAGCCCACCTATAGAAAGTAAATAAGCCAAAGTTAAGCCTAGTTAAGGCCAACCTAGAGCACCTGGTTAACATAGCCAGCAAATCTCAGGTGAATAAGTGAGTGATACCTGTGATCAGCAGAGCTGCCTAATGACCACCTCAGATATATAAGCAATAAATAGTTGCTTTATGTCACTGAGGTTTCTTTGTTGCTTGTTATGTACTATTATTGTGGTGATATGTAACTGATATGCCCATTCAATGAACAAGTCTTGTTTGAATTCTTTCATTATTTCACAGACTTTCTGAATAGATAGAAGAAGCTTCAAGTCCCAAAGTCTGCTTCTTGATATATCTTATCCCGCCTTGATTTTCTTACTCCATGCCCTATGCTGGTGAATTTTCAGCCAAATCATCACTTTCATCTACCAGACTTTTAAATTTGTGTATTTTAAACTTGTATTAAATTTTAATAGCTTCTGAAAGATTCTCTTTGGAGCTCTTTAATCAACACTGATTCCTATTATTATATCTTTTTGAACCAATTGTTATCAATTAAAAAATGAAATTACATCTTCTTTAACATTTTAATCTATTTAGTCCACAAAAGGTGATAAATTGCTTTAAAATTATTTAAGTAAGTCACTTTATAACTGAAATAGATACAAAATAGATATATACACATGCAAGCACAAACCACATGCATATTTATATAGATTGACTATACTTTTTGCCTTCACAAAATTGTCACTTTTGCCACTTATATAGTATGAATCCTTCAACCAATACGGAAAATCGACCTTTGCTAAGAGAATTTAACCTTGCATCTTCTCTTTCCCTCTTTAATTCCAAATATTCAGTCTCAACATTATATTAACATAGATTTTTGCATTTAATATGTAATAAAGTGAGTTGGTAAACATTAAGTTGCAATAGTGATAAGCTTTTAATGTAGTTAAATATGGGAACACAAATCAGTACTGGTTCTTAATTGATTTTGATTGTATTGTGTAGACAATCTCATTGGATTATGTGTTCATTATGAAAAAGAAAGCAAAATCCAAACAAGGAAACCAGCCCTCTAGCATTTTCAGCCCTTGTGTCTATCCACATGCACTCTCCAGTGTGAATATTAAAGGGAATTAATTTTAAACCACTGACACTAATAGATGTCATTTCCTTAAGAATCTGGTTAGTTACCCTGAAATGTAGAAATAATTTGAAAATATTCTGATGCAAATCAACTAATTGCAAAAGGAGATGCCCTGGTGTTTTCAAAATTATGATCAAAAGGCATAATTCAGTATACCAAGCCAATATTGAAACACATTTGAGTATTGAATAGTTTAATGTAAAGCCACATATATTTTTCCCTCTATGTATAATTGTATTATCTGAAAAACTAAGCATCAGGCAAGAAGGAATTCTAAGATATCAGTTCAAAATAACGTAACTTTATTGGCTCTAAGGGGATTTAAAGAAGATATATTTTCATTCTAAATAAAAAGGTTTTTTTTTCCTGAAAAACTGGGAATGACATCAATAAATGCTATCTGATTTGGTATCAGTGATTTTCAAATGTACATAAGATAAAATTTTACTGGAGCAAAAGTTAAAGTGTAAAAAAAATTAGGAATTACCTTAAGTCATTTCATAGTTCATGATTTCTTACGCTAAAATATCAACTTGATTGTTGTGAGGTCAGTTTCCTTAGACCAGAACCTAAGTTAGAAATTTCAGTGCAAATGATTTTTTTTTTTGAGGGCGTGCTCTCAGAAAATACTGTAAGGAAGTGACAGAAGCCAAACAGAATAGATGAAGCTGAAGATGGATGAGCTTTTAGCAGAAGGCTAGGCTCAGCTGAATCCCACATGGAGCTCTGTGGTGCCGTGAGATATGAGTGGTGCCCTGAAGTTGTCCCATTGAGATAAATTGGATTTTGAACCCCTGTTATCAATTATTGTCTGTGGGCTAGGCTTCTCCCTGAGGTGGGTGGAAGCTTCTATAACCACAAAGACATTTCTGGAAGAAGTTATCTCCCCTTGCTCCTGGACAATTATTATTTGGTGAAAGAAGCAGCTGTGAGCCCTTATAATCAAAATTTACAGTAGCTGGGAGAGGGATACACTGCAAGTAAGGCAATTTAGGAAGGGAATTAACAGTGTCTACTATAGTTGCAATGTAGGTTCAAACACTTTGTTGAATAAATTATTTTTACATTTCTAATGTTCTTTTAGCCCTCTATGTCTCATATTTCTTACTGCTTAAGATATTTACCTATTGAAGGGAGAAGAAATGTGTGGGAAATATCAGATAGGGAGACAGAACATAAAGACTCCTAACTCTGGGAAACGAACTAGGGGTGGTGGAAGGGGAGGAGGGCGGGGGGTGGGGGTGAATGGGTGACGGGCACTGAGGAGGGGACTTGACGGGATGAGCACTGGGTGTTATTCTATATGTTGGTAAATTGAACACCAATAAAAATAAGTTTATTATATAAAAAAAGATATTTCCCTATTGTTTATTATTTCAAGCTAATTGTAATCTCTTTTAAAAGAGGTCTGCATTTTGCGAAAACTATACCATGTTTTTGAATATTCAATTTAGCACAACTATAAATTTGTTAATTACCTACTATTGTTTAATGAAAATTGAATTTCAAGTTTTACCAATGACATTTATTAATTCATTAAAAAATGTATGATGAAAAAAATCCTTAAATGTTTTTTTTTAAAGACTTTATTTATTTATTTGAGAGAGAGCGCACAAGAGGGCAGGAGCAGGAGGAGGGTGGAAGCAGAGCAGGGAGTCCAACTGGGGGCTGGACCCCAGGACCCTGGGATCATGTCCTGAACTGATGGCAGACACTTAACCAACTGAGCCACCCAGGTGCCCCTCCTTAAATGTTTCTAAGAAAATGTTTCTAAATGTAGCTTTATCTGGGCAGAGGTGAGATGAGGGTGAGGGCAGAGGTTTCCCTAAAATACAATTTTGGAATAAGTACAGAGATAATCTTTTTCACAGAGGATGCACAATAGGCTATATTTGCTAGGAAAACTAGCATATTGTGTGACATATTCTATAAGGTATTTCCTTATATAGCAAACCAATCATTTAAAAACTACTGAGAACTAATGATCTCATTGAATTTTTATGGAAACAAGCATTCTGGTTTTTGCAAAAACCTTTTTCTTCTTTTCATTTTGCAATTTATATTTATTCTAGAAGACTTAGGGGGGAAATGTCTATTCTTTTTCCCCTATTTGTTCCTTATGCTCAGGGAATATCAGCAAAAGTGACCTTAATTTGGAGAATCTTATTGATCAGTTTCCTTTCTCTGAAGGTATTTGGAAACCCTGAAACTATCAAAGTGAAATTAAACCCTTTATACTTAAAGGGTTGCATGAAGTCAGTCATACATTGGTCTAAAGACTTCCAAATGCACATTGTCAATACCGGGAGTTAAGCCTAGTGAACCTTTTCCTGACAAAAATTCAGAATAAGATTATAAATACGCTATCTTTTTTTTAATAGTTGGGTTTCTCCCTACCTTTTTCTCTTTATTTATTTGTAAGAAAAAGAAAACTTAGCCAAAAGTGAGGGGAAAGTAATGCATCTTAATAGACTATAATACCATTCCTTGATGAATTCAAATTATAAAATAAGAATCCTGTATCTTATGAATAAATATATTATTCCATTACCAAACCAGATATTTCCTGGCTATTATGTATCACGATAACCCAAATCCTTCACATTGAATTATGCCATAATTCCAAAGGAAAGCCTCACTGTGCTGCTGCTGGTATAGCCAACATGCTCCAGACCTTACTCTGGGACCTTAGTCTCAGGTGTAGGCACAGAGGACAGTGTTTCTACCCTGCCTGTTTGATTAATGGAATGGGAGGAAGGGCCTCATTGAGGCTGTAAGGGTGGGACTCTTGGCACTTAGATGCATTTCTTTTTCCCATGGAGAAGAATATCGTTGCTCTTGAAGGTAGTAGAGTGTCATTATCATTGCATACACATATTTTACTGCCAAGCAACCATTATGAATTTGAAGCCCATGTTCTGCTACATTTATTTTGCTCATTGTGCATATATTCTCCCTTCTAAGTATTATGGGGAAACTTTGTCTAATCACATTTCATTTATAGCGAAAGAGGTTTTGCGTTAGAAGTGACAAAGGAAGGAAACCGGCATTGGAAGTGCAGCAATTTGCCATGTAAAGCTTTTGTCATCTGGCAATTATATACTTTGTTGGCACATGATAACAGAATGCATGAAGTTTCTGAGATGTAATATTGATTTAATTTTATAAAGACTTGTGTATATTACTTTGAATCCAAACTTTCAGTAAAATAAAAACAAATACTTTTTTTCCCTAATATTTATCTATTTGACAATCTGTACATTTGTTCTTTGGATAGCCATGACAATGAACTTGACATTACATTCATTCCAAGCTCTTTGGCAAAGCAGCAAACTATTTGTACCTCATTACTTAGGAGTTCCTTATTTTATACAGTCAGTTCAACAACTATAAACGTTTCGAGATAGAAGCCTGGCTGGTTTATTTCTATGTCTTCGCTCCAATATCCAGTCTGTTGTTAGCTATGTTTATACCAGTTTTTGGTAGAACTGAATTGATTTTGAGAGAAATGTCCTTTATTGCTCTATTATAGTGTTTGCATGGCCAGAATGCTGGAATAAGTTAGTTGACATGTATTGTCTTCAAAATCAGAGCATAAAGGTTCAGAAAAATCCAAACACTTTCATAAAGCTGATGGAAAGAAACCTTCTGATTTCAAATGCACCCTCTACCACAGTGGCTTTTGGTGGTGGACTGAGACAGTGGCAATGTGTAACAAGGGAGTTTTTATTAACATATCAGTTAATATTAGCCATAGAGTGGACTTTCTCAAGCTTGTAATTTATATTTATGTGTAAAGGTGGCATATTTTCTTTACCTGTACACCTGTGTAATGCAGAAATGTCTACTAAGTAAACAGCAACACCTAAACTTTCAATAGCATTGAATTAAAACACTTCAGAGAAACTTCGTAAACTGATGCGGATTAGAATTAGTTCTGCTTTCAAAAGGAAAGATTCATTAAAATTGCAGAAGAGACTGAAAAATTCCATGAACCCAGTCAAAGAATAAGACACAATAGATAATTTAATTTTGTTCTCTTAAGATTAACACCATCATTTTATTGAGCAGTTCCTGACATTCTGGCATTTCTGTACCCCTCTGGTAGAAAGGAAAGGAAATAGCATATGGCTTAATTCATAAAATGTCACTATTTTAGACAAAACAGATCTTTAATGCATTTTTTCCCCCAAAGGCATGCCCTAGCCAGTTACTTCTGAGAAGTGAGAGAATATATTCTCTCTCTGGAAATAATGCTGAAATTAGTGGTTTACCAATCTGCAAATTCAGGTTTATTAATGTAAACTAACTGGCCTAGGAATCATTTCAGAATTAATATTTGTTTTATTTAAATTAATTTAAAGTTGGTTTTCATCATTTCATCATTTTTATAGAATTAGTTTTTAATGACTTAAGTTATGATAGTAATGACCTATTTGGCTGATGAACTTTAAAGGATACCAGACCTTTTGATTTAAAAACATTTGCTATTCTGATTATGTTAAGTGATGACATCAGAGTTTGACCTGGGAACTATGAATGCATAATTGTATGATCAGGTCAATACAAAATTGGCCAGAGGTTTTTGAAGTTAGAGAAAATTGCCTTTAGTAGGCTTGGATGATAGCTGACAAAGGAACTGAACCAAGTAACTAATCACATGCTTATGTCCAGTTACGAGTTTATTCAGTCACCCTATGTGGTGCTTTATATGTCAATGGTATTTTATCCTTGCCTTGTCCCACTGGGCTCAGTAACATGATGCATTTATCAACTATTCACACACTTACAGGGTTTTTTTTCTTTCAGATGTGTATTTATATAATCTTTACATTGAGGGCATGTATTAGGCTGAATTATATATTCTAACTTTCTACTTTGAAATAATTATAGACTCACAGGAAGTAGCAAAAATGTGTAAGGTGGTACCATATACCTTTCCCCCAGTTTCCCCCAAGGATACATCATTTGTAACTATAGCATAATACCAACAACCAGGATATTAACATTGATAAAATCCACAGTGCTTATTCAAATTTCATCAGTTTGACACACACGTGTGTGTGTGTGTGTGTGTGTGTGCGTGCGTGTGTGTGTGTGTGGTTCTATGCAGTTCTACAACTTCTGCAGATTTGCTAAACTGTCATGATAACCAAGATAGAAAAGTGTTCGGTCACCAAAAGGCTTGTTCATTTATGGGCACATCTATCCCTCTCCTTTCCATACCTAAATCTTGGCAGGCACTAATCCATTCTACCTGTCTATAATTATGCCATTTCAGGACTATAAATGGAATTATACAGTATATAACTTTCTGAAATGGGATTTTTTGTTCTGTGTAATTCCATTGAGATCAATCCATGTTGTTAGTGTTTCAGTGATGAGTTCTTTCCTACTGTTGAGTAGCAATCCATGATATGGATGTTCCACAGTTTGTTTAGCCATTTACCCATTGAAAAACATCTGTGTCACCTCCCATTTTTGGCTGTTATGAATAAAGCTACTTCCAACACTCATGTACAGATTTTTGTGTGAACTTAAATTTCCATTTTTTACAGGATAAATGTCCAAGAGCGCAATTAATAGATTGAATAGTAAGTGCATATTTAGTTTGAGAAAAAAACTTCCAAATTATTTTTCAAGTGTTGTACCATCATTTTTATTTTAGCCATTCTAATAGTCATTTTATGGTATCTCATTGTGGCTTAAATTTGCATTTCCTCAATGACTAATAGAACACTTTTTTGTATGCTATACACCTATATATCCACCTTGTCACCTATATCTCCACTTTGTTGAAATGTGTCTTCGTGTCTTTTTCCCATTTTCTAATTGATTTGATTTTTTTACTGCTGCATTTTGGTAGTTATTTATATATTCTAGATACACATCTTTTGTCACATTGATTTTCTCCCAATCTGTAGCTTCTCTATGTACTTTCTTAACAGGGTCTTTTGAGGAGCAGTTTTTAATTTAGAAGTCCAATATATAAATTTTTCCTTTTACGATTGTCTTTTGGTGTCAAGTCTAAGAACTCTTTGCACACCTCTAAACTCCAAAGATTTTCTCTTTTTTTGTTTTCTAAAAGTTTCATAGTTGTATTTTTTTACACTTAGATCCACGATCCATTTTTGATTAAGTTTTGTGTAAGGTGTGAAATTTAGGGCAAGGTTCATTTTTTTCCCCTGCCAATGGATGGTTAATTGGTTCAGCACCATTTGTTGAAAAGGCTATATACTTCTTTCATTGAATTCGTTTTTCATCTTTGTTGAAATCATTTGGACATATTTATGTGGGACTACTTCTAGGTTCTCCATTGTATTCCATTGTTCTCTTCTGCCAATTCCACATGATCCTGAGTACCAGAGCTTTACAGTCAGCCTTAACATTGGGTAGAGTAATTCCTTTTACTTTATTCTTTTAAAAATTGTTTTAGCAATTACTTTGCTTTCTGAAATATTTTTTTAGAATAAGATTTTCTGTTTACAAGAGAAATTTGCTAGGATTTTGAAAAGAACTGAATTAAAACTGTAGAGCAATTTCAGGAGAATTGACACTTTTACTGTGTTGCAGCTTGGAATTCATGAACACAGTATATGTCTCTATTTATTATCTATTTAACCTCTTTCATCAACATTTTATATTCAGTACATAGGTCCTATACATATTTTGTTAGTTTCCTACTAAAGTATTTCATTTTCTTTAGAGTATATGTAATACTTGTATTTAATATTGTAAATATTGTAAGTGATACTATATTTTAAATTTTGGTTTCCATATGTGTATCGTTAGCATACAGAAATGTGAGTGATTTTTTTGTGTTGACCTTGTATTTTACAACCTTGTTGAATTAATTTCACAAGTCTACGAGTTTGTTGTACAGTTTGCAGGATGTCCTATGCAGAAAATTATGTCATCCTCAAATAGGATGGTCTTAATTTTGGAGCTTATATACCTGTACTATTAAAGTTACAGCAAATATTTGTGTTTTTAAAAAATTATTCTCCATTTTATGTTATTTTCTATAACTCTGAACATATCAATGATTTTCTGAAATGACACCTAGGAAAATGGTTCTTTTTTTTTAAAAGAGAGATTTAATTATTTTAGAGAGAGAAACAATACTCAAGCACACAAGAAGGGGGAGGGGCAGGGGAAGAGGTAGAGAAAGAATCCTGAAGCAGACTCCCTGCTGGGCATGGAGCCCTTCACAGAGCTTGATCCCAGAACCCTGAGATCATGATTTGAGCCAAAATCAAGAGCTGGCTGCTTAACCCACTGAGCCACCCAAGCACCCCTTGGGCTAATGGTTCTTAAAGCATGGTTAGGCACTCCCAGAAATCCTTTGAAACACTTTCATTGAGTTCATAGGGTCAAAACTTTGTTCAAAATTTGCTAAGATATTATTTGCCATTTTTTGCTTTTATTCTCTCATGAGCATGCAGTGGAATTTTCTAGAAACTATTTAACCCATGATACCACAGATTTAGGAATCTAGGAGTACTCTATTATGTCACATATTGAAGAGATTTGCAAAAGTGCAAAATAACGCCACTAATTCTTTTGTTTTGAAAAATATAGTTATTTTTCATAAGATATTTTATGTTTGTTAACATGTGATGCATTTAGTACTTTAAAAATGAATTATTAAGGAAATATTTTAAAATTTCATAAAAATTAAAACCATTATTAATATAAAAACTATTGATCAATATAATCTCCATAAAGAAAAGCTCTTTCAAGTAAGTAGGCCAGTGTAGAGCCCAATGTGCAGCCCAAACCCACTATGCTGAGATCAAGACCTGAGCCAAAATCGAAAGTTGGATACTCAACCAACTGAGCCACCCAGATGCCCCAAGCTCTTTAAGGTCTTTAAGAATTTTTAAAGGTTTACAAGGGTTCTGAAATTTAAAAAATTGAGTATTTCTAATTTAGGCCAATCCTATTTAAACAGATTCTCTGAGTTACCAGTTTATCATCTAGCACATTTCCTGGTGTTAAATAAATAGAGGTTAATTTTAGGAAAATATCTTTTTATCTTACTAGTTCATGACAGAGATTTCTGTCCACTTATAGGTCCTTTAAATGAAATCTTCTATGAAAGTCCAATATTTAAAAATGAGAATTATTGGGATAGGGTTGGAGTTTATGCTGTTTGAATTTCTGTTCTTATACCATGGGGTCACAATAGGACAAATCTTAGAGGTCCTTTGAGTGTAATATGAAAATAGTGATTGCAGAGAATTAATTGCTTAGCTATATAAATAAAGCATGGTTGCTATGTGTTATCAACACTGGACATTTAAATCCAGAAACTTGTTTAGTGGCTGACGCAGGATATGGATGTAACTTCAGATCATTTTTAAAATAGCTGTCATTGACATGAACTTTATCAACTGAAAAGAAAACAAAAATAAGCTTCATTTACATGGGGCCATACTCAATGTATTTCATAACTAAGTATATTCAAACAAAAATATCTGAGTGCCACATAATTGAAAAATGAACATATAAGAAAATTTAGTTAAGCAAAAAATCACCGACAATGCTGTGTTTCTAAGGAAAAGAATATATGAAAAAGGTAAGAGGAGGGCTACTTTAATTGTAGAAAGTAAGGAAGGTGACCATTTAAGAGCAATTTTTAACAACATTCTTTTTATTGCTTGAATTATGCCAAATTATTATCACTTAAAATTTTCTCACTCACATAAATAAGCACTTGCAAATACTTAGTGATGATGTTTGCAGAGTTAGGGAAGTGTTATATACATATAAGACTAATCCACCAGTCTAGATCATCACCAGAAGAAACAACATGTGTTTTTCCTGAGGCTATTCCAGAAATGAAAAAGAAAAAGATGATTATATTAACAAATGCATAACAAAAGCAACAACAACAAACCACAACAACTTGATGGGATATTTTAAGCCAGTTGCTTATTAAGCCTAGAAGCCTTCTACATAGTCTGACTTGCCACATTGCATATTCTTGGGGGATTCCTTGTGCCATGACTTTGGCCTTAGTTGGCTGCAGCAGGAGTGACTTCCAGCTTCTTTCCTTATCTCAAGACAAGGCAAAATGCAAACAAATGAAAGCCAGCATTTCACCTAGGACCTTGTTTCTCACAGTCAGCAGGAAACACATTCTTCATAAGATTGCTATTTTTATTTACAAAAAAATGTGGGGCTGTTTGTTGTATCATCATTAAAACCGTCAGAGGATAAGGAAAAGTTGATGGATAACTTCCTGATGTAATTGAGTATCTTTTTTTTTTAACTCCCCTAAGTGTAGAGGTCATTAAAACACTCTAGAATAGTAATACATATTTGAGTACTTATAAGAAGAAACCTGGACAATAATGTTCCAAAGTTGGTGAAGAACAAGGTAAAGCAAAGGAAAATGGATTAAGGAAAAGTGAGTAAAGTACTTTCATCCAGTGATGAGATACATGTTCTCATAAATATTTGTACCCTATCAGTAGAAGTGTTCTTTTTGTTGGCAGTAATTCTAGAAGAGGTTTTCCTATGCCAGGACTTCTTAGCCCCAGAGCAAGAGAGACCCCAATGGGCTATAGATTTCCATGCCTACTCACCCTACCATGTATGTGGTATGTTTTTAACTTTATTTTCCTTTTCCTGCAACCAGAAGTCAAGGTCAATGAAAGCATAGACTTATTTATTTTTTTCTTATTTTATTTATTCATGAGAGACAGACAGAGAGAGAGAGAGAGAGAGAGAGAGAGGCAGAGACACAGGCAGAGGGAGAAGCAGGCTCCATGCAGGAAGCCTGACGTGGGACTTGATCCCAGGTCTCCAGGATCTCACCCTGGGCTGGAGGCAGGCGCTAAACCGCTGAACCACCTGGGCTGCTGGAAAGCAAAGATTTCTGTCTGTTTTCTTTACCACTATAAACCAGTGCACAAAATAGACACTCAATATTTATTGGATGTATGTGTAGCTATGTAAAGTTTCCAAAAGTAAATTTTTATTTTTGGTTGTGTTGCTTTTTGTTAGCTGAAAGAGAAGGTTCCTAGTCAACAACACACTTTCAAGGAAAAGTCAGTAAGAAGCATACAAAAAATTCTCTGTGACAGACTTATACATACACTTACAGAAACTGTGTCTCTAGTAACATTCTTACATGCAGGACAAATACCAGAAATTAAACATCAACTCTACTAAAATTTAAAGACTTCTGTCAACCTATAGCAATAGTTCCCAAACTTTTTAGTTTCAGGACTACTTTGCATTTTTAACATTTATTGAGGACCCCCAAAGAGTTTTCCACCTATGTGTGGTATATCTATAGATATTTGCCATGTCAGATATTAATACTGATAAAATTTAAAACATTTATTAATTCATTTAAAAATAATATAGCAGGGATGCCTGGGTGGCTCAGTGGTTCAGCACCTGCCTTTGGCTCAGGGCATGATCCCGGGGTCTGGAATCGAGTCCCATATTGGGCTCCTGCATAAAGCCTACTTCTACCTCTGCCTGTCTCTCCCTCTCTCTCTTTCTCTCTCTCTCTATCTCTCATGAATAAATAAATAAATCTTAAAAAAATAATATAGCATGTTTCTCTCTTTCTCTCTCTCTATCTCTCATGAATAAATAAATAAATCTTAAAAAAATAATATAGCATGTTTTTTTAATATTTTATTTATTCATAAGAGACATAGAGAGAGAGAGAGAGAGAGAGGCAGAGACACAGGCAGAGGGAGAAGCAGGCTCCATGTAGGGAGACCTACATGGGACTCGATCCTGGGTCTCCAGGATCACACCCTGGGTTGAAGGCAGCTCTAAACCGCTGAGCCACCTGGGCTGCCCTATAGCATGTTTTTATAAGCAATTACTATAGTTTCCAAAACAAAAAGTGAACCCCTAAGATCAGGAACAAGGAAAACATATCCACTCACACCTTCCTTATTCAATATAGTATTGAAAGTGCTAGCCAGCAGTATAAAGAAAGAAAAAGTAATAAAATCTATATAATAAAATCATACAGATTGGAAAGCAAAAAATAAAACTGTTCATATTTTCAGATGACATAGTTGTCCACATATAAAATCCTAAGGTATCTATAAGCCAGAATCAAAAGCAACCAAACAAACAAAATTTTCCAAAATTGCTAGAACAAATAAGTGAGTTTAAAAGATCACAGTATGCAAGATTAACACTTTAAGACACTATATTTCTATGTTGTAGCAAAGAAATGTGGGCATAGAAATTAAAAATACAGTATGATTTACAGTCAATAAATGAAATACTTGGGTATAAATCTAACAAATCTAACAAAACATATAATACAGAATATTAAAACATACAATAGGCTTAAAATTATGATGAAAGAAATAAAAATTACATAAATAAGTGTTCATGGATTGGGAGACTCATAATAAATATATCAATTCTCATCAAATTGATATAATTCCTATCAAGATACCAGCAAAATTTTTTCCAGATATAGACAAAATTATTCTAAAATTCACATGGAATTGAAAAGGACTTAAAATACCTAAAGATTTTGAAATAGAAGAGGAAGGTGGGAGGAATCTTACTGCATAGGTTCAGTAATTAAGATTATGTGGTATTGACACAAGGAGAGATCATTGGAACAGAGTAGATGACCTAGAAATAGATCCACACAAATATGCCCAAGTGACATTGGGCAAAGGTGCAAAAGCAATTCAATGATGAGAGGATATCTTTTTTGACAAATGTGCTTAACAATTAGACATCCAAAGGCAAAAAAAAAATTGAATCTCAGTCTGAACGTCACACCCTATACATCAATTGAGTTAAATTGAATCATGAAGTTAAATGTCAAATTATAAGGTTTTTAGGGAAAAATGTAAGAGATGATCTTCAAGGTTTAGGGTTATGTCAATAGTTCTTAGACTATTGATCAAAAAGACAACATAAAATAAATTATAATAAACTCAACATCATTAAAATAAAAACTTTTGTTCTGTGAAAAACCTGTTAAGAGGATGAAAAAACAAACTACATGGAGAAAATATTTGCAGGTGACATATCTGACAAAAGTAAAAAAAGAATTCAATTAGAAAATGGGCAAAAGACATGAAGAGACATTCACTGAAGAGGATATATATTTGCCAAATAAACACATGAAAAGTTGGATTCCTGTGTTATCATGAAAAGTTGGATATCATGTGTTATCAAAAAGTTGGATAAATACCTTTATCTTATCAGGGAAATGCAAATTTAAGCCACAATGAGCCATAACTATACAGTTATTGAAGTGGCTAAATAAAAAAAAATAGTGACACCACCAAATACCGGCAAAGACATGGAGAAACTGGTTCACTTACATATTGTTGGTAGGAATGCAAAATGGTCTGGCAACTCTGGTAGACAGTTTAACAGTTTCTTAAAAACTAAACATGCAGCTACCATATGAGCGAGTAATGGCACTCTTGGACATTTATCTAAGAGAAATGAAGACAGGTTCACACTAAAGCTTGTACACAAATGTCATAGTAACTTTGTTCATAATATCCAAAACCGGAATCAATCCATATGTTCTTCAATAAATGAATGGCTATACATAGTGTGGTGCATCCATACCATGGAATGCCATGAAGAACCAATAATTTGTGTGGATATCTAAATACCAAAAGGTTACATATTGCATGATTCTATTTGTACAACACACTGTAAATGTCAAAATTGTAGAAATAGAGAACTTATTATTGGTTGCCAGTTAAGGACAGCAGACAGAATGGAAGAGGGAAATCATTGCTGCTATTAAAGAGTAACAGGAAGAATTTTCGTCATGATAGAATTGCTCTGTATCCTTATTGTATCAGTGTCAGTATCCTTATGATATTGTACTACAGTTTTGAAGATGTTACTTTTGCATAAAGTGTACCTGAGATCTGTGTATTATTTCTTTCAAGTGCATTTGAAGCTATAATTATCTCTCAAAATAAAATAAAAACCATATATATATATGATTACAAAACTATATATGGTTACACATATATATGATATATATATATATATATATATATATATATATATATATATACACACTTTGATTTGCAAATTGGAGGTAATTTCCTGGCTTTGGCATCTAACTATTTAAAGTTAGTTTAACTTCTAAATTTTAATAATTTGAAGACAGTCCATGGTATTTGGATAGGGATTGCCCTGAGAGCAATTTATACATTCAGTGCAATCCCTATCAAAATACCATCGACTTTCTTCACAAACTTGGAACAAATAATCCTAAGATCTGTATGGAACCAGAAAAAGCCCTGAATAGCAAGAGGAATGTTGAAAAAGAAAACTAAAGCTGGGGGCATCCCAATGCCTGACTTCAAGCTGTACTACAAAACTGTGATCATCAAGACAGTATGGTACTGGCACAAAACTAGATACATAGATCAATTCAATGGAACAGAATAGAGAACCCAGAAATGGACCCTCAGTTCTATGGCCAACTAATGTTTGACAAAGCAGGAAAGAATATCAAATGGGAAAAAAAAAACAGTCTCTTCAATAAATGGTGTTGGAAAAATTGGGCAACCACATGCAGAAGAATGAAACTGGACCATTCTCTTACACCACACATAAAGATAAACTCAAAATGGTTGAAAGATCTAAATGTGAAACAGGAATTCATCAAAATCCTAGAGAACATGGGCAGCAACTTTTCTGACCTTGGCCACAGCAACTTTTTACAAGACACATCTATAAAGGCAAGGGAAACAGAATGAACTATTGGGACTTCATCAGGATAAAAAGCTTCTGCACAGCAAAGAAAACAGTCAACAAAACTAAAAGGCAATGTATAGACTGGGAGAAGATGTTTGCAAATGACATATCAGATAAAGGGCTAGCATCCTAGATCTATAAAGAACTTTTCAAACTCAACACCCCCAAAACAAAGAATCTAGTTAAGAAATTGGCAGAAGACTTGAACAGATATTTATCCAAAGAAGACATACACATGGCCAACAAGCACATGAAAAAATGTTCCACATTACTTGTCATCAGGGAAATACAAATCAAAACCCTGATAAGATACCACTTTACCATGATGAGAATGGCTAAAATTAACGAGACAGGAAACAAATGTTGGTGAGGAAGTAGAGAAAGGGGAGAACCCTCTTGCATTGTTGGTGGAAATGCAAACTGGTGCAGCCACTCTGGAAAAGTGTGGAGGTTCCTCAGAGTTAAAAACAGAGCTACCCTATAACTCAGCATTTGCACTCTGGATATTTACTTCAAAGATACAGATGAAGTGAAATGATGGGGCACCTGCCCCCCAATGTTCATAGCAGTAATGTCCACAATAGCCAAGCTGTGGAAGGAGCCATGATGTCCTATGATAGATGAATGGATAAAAAAAATGTGGTCTGTATATACAATGGAATATTACTCAGCCATCAGAAAGGATGAATACATACCATTTACGTTGACGTAAATGGAACTGGAGGGTATTATGCTGAATGAAATAAGTCAATCAGAGAAAGACAACAAATGGTTTCACTCATATGTGGAATATAAGAAATAGTGAAAGGGACTGTAAGGAAAGGGGGAAAAGCTAAGTGAGGAAAAATTAGAGAAGAAGACAAATCATGAGAGACTCTTGACTCTGGGAAAGAAAGTGTTGCCAAAGGGAAGGTGGGCGGGAGGAGGGTTAACTGGGTGATGGGCACATGATGAGATGAGCACTGGGTATTATACTATATATTGACAAATTGAATTTAAATAAAAAAATGAAAAGTTTAAAAAATCTGAAGACATTGTGATTAGTACTGTTTTAAGAGTTTAAATAAACACTTTCTGTAATGATAGAAGGAGTGCTTCCTGTGAGCTTTAAGAATTTTCTTCTAAATATAATTAAACTAGAATAATCTAAGAAGTGTATAATTACTGTTCTACAGATATAACAGTAAACACTTCAAAACTTTGCATACCTCATGAACACTAAAAATTTGTTGCCAAGAGAAGCTACTCATTTTCAACTCTGTTTTCATTATTTTGAAAGACTTATTGAGGAGCTCTTATTTTCATTGATAGTGGAAGGGAATATAAAGGAATAAATAATCTAAATGAATGTACTGACAAATGGTTATTTTGATATCTATAGTCTAGTTGTCCTTCAAATGATCAAAGTTTTATATCTTAAATCGGAGTTTTGTGCTCCCAACATCAAGGGAGTTTTGTGCTCATGTTCCTCCCCTACACTCAAATTCTTATGTTGAAATCCTAACCTACAATGTATTGGTAATACCTTGTGAAGGTACTTAGGTCTTAAGGGTAGAGCTCTCTTGAGTGGAATTAGTGTCCTTAGACCCAGAAAGATGATCTCTGCTCTTTGCCATGTGAGGATACAATGAAAATATGGCAGTCTACAGTTCCAGAAGAATGTTCTCACTGGACAGAGATATCCTGGCACCTTGATCTTGAATTTCCCAACCTTTAGAAGTGTAAAAAATAAATATTTTTTTATTTAAGCCAACCAGTTTACAGTATTTTGTTTTATCAACCCAAGCTGACTAAATAGATGCTATTACACTACTTTAAGAGTTTATAAGGATACACATGTAAGAGGGTGAAAATTGGAATTTAGAAAACCATAGAAACCTGTCTTGCAGAGCCCAGGTCCAATTGGCATGTTACTACACAGCAAGAACACACTTGGCTGAGAGGCCCTGGTCTACTGCCTTGGCTTCCCAAACACCATGACATTCAGTAACATGATTACCTTTACCATCTCAGTATCTACATGGGAGTTTGGAAGATAGTTAAGAGGGTAAAAGGACATTATTTTCCAAAGGGCCTTGAAGACATTGCGAGGAAGAAAGTATCATAGATTTTTCAGGTGGGTCCTTTAGTTAAGCTGTTGAATCTATAAACCTCTTGAGCATGGGAAAACATGATGCTTGCTCTTATCTGCTTCTGTGGACACCCCAATTAGAATTAATTGGAATGATATTGTTTTCATAAAAATACTAAGACCTTTTTATCAGTCAATCAAAAATAAAAAGTTATTTATGCCAAGAACAATAATATAGACATTAGCATATTATAAAAATAATACTTCCTCAGCAATCACTGGGTTTAATCTCCTCATTTTGTACATGGAGGAAATTATGTTTCTGTAAACTAAATGGATCTATTCAAGTCCAAAAACTAATTAGTGGCAGAGCAAGCTCTAGACTTCTAAGTCTTCAACTTGAGGTCTTTGACTTTAAGTTCATTGGTTGTTAATTGTGCTACTTTATTAACAAAGAGGATATGTTCTAGTTGCAAACCATTTTGTTCCCTCCCTTCCAAATACAGTCGAGAAATACAAGATGCACGGTTCACTATTTTACAGTGTTCATGGCAGAGATTTAGAATGGTCTAACTTCTGTATATCCCAGGTCCTCTCTAGTATTCCTGTTTTGAAGACGCTGGAAAGCAAAATATTTCATTTCCATGATTCCCTTGTGGGTAAATTTCTGGGTGTGTTTAGGTTCTGCCAATCATATGTATTCTGGGAAATCTTGGACTTGGGTCTGAGTTGTGAAAGCAAGAAAGCCAGGGGCAAGGCATCCATTTCTTGGCATGGTGGTGGCAGAGGCTGCTGGTTTCCACAGTTGTAGCTTTGTGCTATGCCAGGGCCTCTTTCCTATTCACAAGCAGCACGGCAAATTATACTTAATTAGAAATAAAAGTGTCAAAATGCAAATGCTGATTGAGTTGATGTGCAAAACTCATAGTAAAGGGTAATTGGTTCATTAAATTAGAGTTAATGATAATTTCAGGACCCTCATTGTTTCAGTGATGGAACTGATTAATATTTCTAGACGACCTACTATGAATCTGGAACAGGGCCTCATGTTTTACACACTCCTTTCATTTGGTGTCTCTACAACTCAGTAGTTCCATATGGTAGCTTTATTCCCTTTTTCAAGGTATAGAGACTGAGATTCAGAGAGATTAAAACACTTGCCCTGAGTCATAAATACAAGGCCTGGGACAGGGGCTTCTTAAATTTCATAATTTTGAATTAAGTCTGGTATATTTGCTTTTATATCGTTAGGGATTAATTGAAACTGTTGTTCAGATATAGTTTTCTCATGGGAAGGCAAGCAGGAAGTTTTGTTTTCCGTGATTTATGGCTTTTTCCCTTTTGGATGGCTAACTTTTTTATAAAGGGTTTATTTGGCCCCAAGGATTCATTAATAATAACAACCAACAAATAACAACAAATGGCATCTGTATCAGTTTACAGTCAATTTTCTTGCAATGCATTTTCTTATATATTGTCTCGTTTTATCTTCATAACTACCCATCAGAGATAGGTACCATTCCTTTCCAGTTTTAAGATCTAAATTCAGTCACAAGAGTTATTGCCTCAAATCATGCAGTAAGTCAAGATTCTGACCCCAAATGCTAAACTTCAGTCCCCAAATTTCACTTAGAATCTATTAGTGCTTATGAGAGAGAAGCACTGACCTGGAGATCTTCAGAGACATCCTGAGCCACACAGAAAGAAGATCAAGGTTATAGGAAAAAAAAAAAAAAAAAAAGGTCCGTTTAACACTTTATCCATTTCATTCCCATTAGCAACTTATATTATTGATTATAGTATGTATTAACTCGTGATGTTTGTCTTCTCAATATTCTGTACAAAGTGGACTATGAAGGCTAGCATTTTGCCTTATTCACTTTAATACTTCTAGCATCTATCAAAATGCCTTACACAGAGTAGGCAGTCAGTATATGCTGATGAATGAGTGTCTCAATAGATTAACTTTGAAAGCAGAATAAAAACAATGAATCTTTCACTCCAATATTTTACCTGATTTTTCCCCTTTATCACCATAGTAGATTTGGTGTATGCAGACCAGCCTGATATATAAGAAATAAGAAATATTAGTACTAAAGTAATTAGTGTGTTTTAGAAATATGTTATTACTACCAGCTATATCTGGCCAAATATTTTACCAAATGTCTTACTACTAAATTAAAAAATCTTGATACAAAAGCACCATATCTAGAAGAGTACACTATTGTGATTTTCGCCCTTCATGCATCAAAATGAAACAAATCACATTGGATTAGTAATTTTTTTTTTTTTTGTAGCTGAAACCAAATGGCAGCTGGTACCTGCCTTTAGAATCATGATAAATGAAGTTTCCCCAAAGTGAAATTCAATCCAGGCTTTGAGTCATATTACCAAGTGCTGGTCAATGAAAACAACCACTAAGAGAAAGAATCTTGATGTATTTCTTCAATTTTCTCATCCAGACAGAGCATTTGTGGTCAGATGGCATTTAAATTGAATAAAAACATTCCGATTTTAAGTCTTTATTTTTCTGACCTTTGTATATGATGGAAGACTATTGCAAACCTGCTCTGGAAATCTCCCAGGTTTGAATGAATGTTTGCATTGCAGAATGTCCTAGCTTTTGTTGCATGCCCTTAAGGTGGTGGTTACTGTATGAAGCTTTTTTTTTTTTTTTTTAACTGCAGGAAATATCTAGTTCTATTGAAAATGTCCATCTAGTTTTCAGGTCATTTTGCAGCCCCCGGATACATAAATGCCTTAGAGTTGTTGACTCTGAGATGCAGGTGTGGCCTATAGGATTTACAATGTGTGAAAAGCAGAAAGAAATAGAGCAGAAGTGTGATGACCCTGAACCATTCTAAATCACCTTGCTGACAGGAAATTTGTTTTTCCTGTCAATTGTTGTTGCTCGTACCAAATAATATTAGCCTCTGTTTGGAGATATTTATTTCAGTGAATTCTGAATTAATTTGCATACACTGGATTCATTTAGGAATCAATAACTAGTAGTTACAGAGATAAAGACCTCTGAAGGATAAGAAGAATTACACAGGATAAGACTATGAAATGAAGATAGACTCAGAATTGGGTTATCAATGAACTTTCCATTTCATTTTAGCACTATTCACATTGTATTAGAGTTAACCATTTCTTTGTCTGATTTATCCACCAGATAACAATCTCATTAATGTTAGAGGATGAATTTTATTTACCTTTGTAAAATCAGAATGTTACCCATGTAATCTCACACCGTTATCAAGCCAGTGCATAATACATAATTGATATTCAGTAAATATTTGTTATCTCCTCAAATACTCTCTATATGTTATATAAATACTTTCCTTTAGTTGTATTCTATGATGAACACATATCATGTAGATTTCAGTTATTCATTTTAATTTGAAATAAATTCTATAATATAACATTTCAGATTATAAGGCTTATTTGAACTAGTTCTTTTGAGATTAATGCTACTGAAATTTTGAATGTTTTCTTGTCATGTTTAAAGAGTTAAAACTTCTTTGAGTAAATTATGCAAATAACTCAATTTGGTGCATTATAATTTTTTACAACTTGCACAGAAATGTAATATATGTTTTTTGTTCCTTCAAACAACACTATGAAGTCGTAACATTAGGTACATTGTTATTACTATTTTTTTAATAAACTACACTTTTTAGAAGAGACAGGCAAATTTCATGAAAGTCAAGTGATTTTCTTACTTTTTTACCTAGTAGGTATTGAACAAAGGATTGGAACACAGATTTTTAAAATTTCAAACACACTGATTTTTATCCCACTATGTGCTATTTTTTATTTTAACGTGTATCATTTGAAATTAAAATGTGTTCACTTAAGGTGGTTGGTAGTTAAACTTAGACAATTGGATCTTCTTTCTGGTTTATTCCATAAATTTCAAACTATATTTGAAAGAGATATGGTGAAAAGTAGCTGGGTCACACAGTCTGAATCTCAGCTGGGTCACATACATATGACTTTAATTACAAATCTCTATAGAATTCTTCAATAGAATACAAATAAAAAAATTAATAAGAAGGGACAAATCAGACCAGAAAAATCTGTGGGAATTTGAAATATTACTTAGCCATTTGGTAGCATAGTTTTCTCAACCATAAAATAGAAATTATTATATTTATAGCACATGGTTGGATAGAGGATAAGGTGAAAAGCACCCACCACTTGAATGTAAATATCATATTGACTGTAATAATACAACTCTGGTAAATCCTGTGAGAAATGCAGGTGATTCATTTGGCCTCCTGTATTTTATCTGAATATACCTATGTTTAAAAACATACTATCATTTCAAAATAAATGATAAATTTTCTCATTTATATTGCCATCCTTTCTAAAAATATATATTTGTAATCTCTGTGTTTTACTTTTGTCGTTCTTTATTTCAGATGCATTTTGGAATAATGTAGTATCAACTTTGTAAAATCTTAGGTCTATTGATTGAGATATTATATTGCCAAAAATAAATAAATTTTAAAAAGAAATATACTGCCATTATTGCTATTGGTATTTGGATAGGACTTTTAAAAATCTGTCACATTCAAAAAGTTTACGAAAAATATGACTAAAATGATACATCTCATTCTTCAAAGCCCATCAGTATGCTCTTTCTGGTAATTCATAAATAAGACTGATATGTGTGGATAAGTTATCTTTCATTGAATCATGTATTTAGAGAAATTTTAGTATAAATAGCGATTTATTTTCTTACTCAGTGTTTGAACTTTGCTCTCTTTCTGGAGGTTGTAACTAAACATTTTTTAAAAAGAGTCTTTTATGTATAATATGGTTGACATTAATTTGTTTCCATTCTTGGTCACTGGTATAAAGAACATAAATTCATTTCTTGGACTCAGGAGACCACGCTTAATAAATGGATGAATATTTAGAAAACAAAAACAAAAACAGCATTGCATGTGGAATTCATCTAAGTAGGGGCCTATGATAACAGAAAAAGTGGAAAGCAGCATTTCCTATGTAATAGATATACAGAATAAAGGTTTAGACAATGTCAAATGATCTAATATTAATATTCTTTCCACTTTTTGTCATTTTACTCCAATGTCTTTATCATATATATTTGAAATACTAATCACATATATTTAGGACCACATATGTAATCATCAGGAATGAATGACAACCATCCCTTAAAATTCACATTATTAATTAAAATGGAAAATGTTGGGCACCTGAGTGGCTCAGTTAGGTAAGTCCAACTCTTGATTTTTTGGCTCAGATTATGATCTCAGGGTCGTAGAATCAAGCCCTGTGTCAGGCTCAGCAGTCAGTGTGGAGTCTGCTCCAGATATTCTCTCTCCCTTTCCCTGTGCTCCTCCCCTTGCACTCTCTCTTTCTCTTTCTCTCTCTCCATCTAATAAATAAATCAAAAATTTTAAAAGATGAAAAAATATATATCTTCTATAATATAGAAGATGCTTCACCTTTGGTAATGATGCTTAAAATAGTTCCATAAGCAGTTACTTCCTCTTCTTGTATAGAACATTTATTTTTAAGTTTTTTCAACATTCCTAAAAGATTTATCTTGCTCGATGGCCCTCTCCCTCAACAGGATGCAGATATGACACTTCTTAAGAATTCCAATATCATGGCAACATGTAGAGAATAGTGTACAATAACATAGAGGCTGGGTCCAAGGGATTCAATTAGATGGCAGGTTAATGATCACACCACAGTTCTGGGAATCATTATGAGGCTAAAATAAAGATTTTGACATCCATGAGTGGAAAAAAAGGAAGAAAATATTGTCTTTTTTAAAAGAGATTATGCCATTCCCAATTCAGACACTTTATAGCCAATAAGTTTAAACATTCTGGAGGTAGTAGGTGGCAGTCATTTTTTAAGGTGGTTATTTGACAAAATAAGAATTACCCTTGATCCATCTATCCATCCAATTAAAAAAAACCCTAAAAAAAAAACTAGTTTGTGAAATCCTGAAGCCTAGAAACCTACTGTTAAGCTGTATTAAGAGGTTCAGCCATACACACTAGCCTCCCTAAGTGAATTGTTATACTTGTGGCTCAGAAAAAATTCAAAACAAAGCAAAACAAAACACTTGTCATGGCCCTAAAGAATGCTTGCAATAGTCAAGAAATGTGTGGACCCAAAGTGTCTACTGTTTTTATGTAAAAACTGGTTGCTTTTTCAGATTTGTCTATTAAAATGCTATCATATTTTGGCTTTGTTTGGTTTCTTTTCAAGGAAAGTTGTTTAGGTGATGTGCTGTCTTGCAGGAGATACACTTTATATTTAAAGACAGAAATAAGTTCAAAGTAAAATAATGAAAAGATATATATTATGTAAACAGTACCAATAAACAAATCTAGCAAGGCTATATTAAAATGAGATGAAATATACTTTGACACAAATATAACTAGATAATGAATGACAGTTCATAATGATGAAAGAGTTAATCCATCAGGAACATGTAGCGTTTATAAACATATATGTACCTCACAACAGAACCCAAAATATTTGAGGCAAAACTGGCTGAATTGAAGGGAGAAATAGATGATTGAACAATAAGAGTTGGAAGACATCAGCACTTTACTTTCAATAATGGACAACACAACGGGGAAAAGACAGGAGAATAGATGACTTGGACAACACTATAAACCAACTAGACCTAACAGATATTGAAAAAACATTTCACCCCAAATCAGCAGGATACATATTCTTCTCGAGTATACATGGGAAATTCTCCAGGGTAGATCATATGCTAGACTACAAAACAAGATTTGATAAATTTTAGAAGACTGAAATCATACTGAGTAAATTTTATATCATAATGAAATGAAATTAATAACAGGGATATTTGGGAAATTAACAAATATGGAAATTGAACATTCTCAATGAGTGAAGAATAAGTCAGAAAGGAAATTAGAAAATAATTTTACATAAATAAAAAGGAAGACAGAATATATTGAAACTCTAGCGATGCATTGAAAGAAATTTTTAGAGAGAAATACAGAACTATAAACACTTTAATTAAAAAAGAAAGATCTCAAATTAAAAATCTAACTTTTTTACTTAAGACACTGGAAAAAGAGCAAACTAAACTTAATAGAGTAGAAGTGAAGGAATAATAAAGATTAGAGTAGAAAAATAATGAAATAGAGACTAGAAAAGCAATAAAGAATAAAAACAAAAGTTGATTCTTGGTAAAGATCAACAAAATTGACAAACTTTTAGCTGAACTGATGAAGGAAAAAAAATAGAGAAGACTCAAATTACCAAAATCAGAAATTAAAGTGGGAACATTATTTTAAACCTTAAAGATATGAAATGATTATAATAAAGTACTATGAAAAACTGTATGCCACCAACTAGATAACTTAAATGAAGTAGAAAAATTTCTAGAAAGAAAACTACTGAAATTAACTCAAGAAGAAACAAAACACCTGAGTAGACTTATAAGAAGTAAAGATATTGAATTAGCAATTTAAAATTTGCCCAAAACAAAAGCCCAGAATCAGATAACTTCATTGGTAAATTCTACTAAATATTTAAAGAATAAGATAGATACCAGATTCTCACAAACTCTTCCAAAAGTACAACAGGAGAGAACATTTTCCAACTCATTCTATGAGGCCAGGTTTACCCTCATACCAAACCAGCCAAAGAAAATCCAAGATAAGGAAATGACAGACCATTATCTTTAATGAACATAGACATAAAAATCTTCAGAAAAATACTAGCAAACAGAATCCAGACCATAAGAAAAGGATTATAAACTATGATGAAATAGGATTTATTCAAGGAATGCAAGGTTGGTTCACTATATTAAATCAACCAATGTAATATATCAATAGAATATTTTGTGGTCAATTGATTGTCAACAATGATCCAAAGACAATTCACTGAGAGAATGAATAGTCATTTCAACAAATGGAGCTGGGACAATTGGACATTCACATGCAAAAGAATGGTGTTGTGCCCATCCCTACATCATACGAAAAAACTAATTTGTACACAGAAACTTTCCTTTTGGAAGAACATAATAAGTGGAGAGCCTGAGCAGCTCAGTTGGATATGCGTCTGACTGTTGATTTTGGCTCAGGTCATGATTTCAGGGTCTTGATTTTGGAATGGAGCCCACTCAGTAGGAAGTCTGCTTGAGGATTCTCAGTCTCCCTCTACCTTTGCCCCTCTCCCTGCTTGGGCTCTCTCTCTCAATAAATAAAATAAACCTTTGTTTTTGTTTTTGTCTTTTTTAAAGAAAATATAGGAATAAATCTTCATCATCTTGGATTAGGCAAAGCTTTATTAGATATGATTTTCTTAGAAAATCACAAGCAATAAAAGAAAAAATAGATTAAAAAATTGGACACCATCAAAATTAAAAATTTCTGTACTTCAAAGGATACTATCAAATGAAAAGATGACCCACAGAATCAGAGAAAATATTGTATGTCTGATAAGACACTTGAATGTAGAATGCATAAAAAAACTCTTGCAGCTAAAAGATATAAACAATCCATTTTAAAAATAAGCAGTTGAATAGACATTTCTCCAAAAATAGCCTGTAAGCACATTAAAAGATGCTTGATGTTAGTCATCAAGGAAATGCAAATCAAAACTACAATACATTGCGACTTCACAACCACTAGGATGACTGTAATAAAAAGAAATGAGGACACATTAGTGGTCTCTAAGTGTTAGGGATATAGGGGGTGGAGTAGGGGTACTTACGAAGAGGAACAGGAAGTTTCCTTGCAATGATAAAAATGTTCTGTATTTTGACTGTGTCAGTGTCAACATTCTGGATATTTCCTTGTACTGTAGTTTTTGCAAGATGTCATTAAATGAGGGAAGTAGGGTGAAAGAGAGCTTTCTAAATTATTTATGAATATAAAATGAATATGAATATAAAATTATGAATATAAAATTATCTCAAAATAAAGTGTAATGAAAAAACGTATAAGGGAACTTTTCTTCCTTCATTGACAACTTGAAAGGCTGACAACTTAGCAAAATAACACCCTTTAGTGTTGTCTACCTTGAATGTCAGAGACCCTACTTTTGTCAAGTTGTGGCACAGTACAAAATGGTAATTCTAAGATGACTCAGCTCCAGCTCCATCTGCCTGCCCTAAAGGCTGGGATATAATAATATTGGGGCACCTTGATCCTACATTTGGCACATCAGCTTGTTGTGGTGCCCCAGTTAAGAAGTTCTATCCTGGAAAGCCTAACATGGCTTTGAGAGGATTCCTAAATCCACCCTCTGAGGATAGCAAGTCAGTCACAGAAATTACTACAGAAGAGTAAATAAATATATTTATCATACTTTGCTTCAACTAGTATTACATGGCTGACTAAATGACTTCATGTTGAATTGGGAGGAAAAAGAACATAAATGGCAAGTGCCATAATAAACATTTATTTATTAATCATTGTCAACCTATAAGTACTTCCTTCCCTAAACAAGGATTCACAATAAGGAATGTTTTGTATTTACCATTATAAGTAGTTGAAAATTGTGCAGCATGAAAAAGTTACCTGTATTTTCAAACATTCAATATTTTTATGACTATTTTCACCCTGCTAATCCTAACAATCATTGAGCTCTTCTAACTGTTATTATAAGCTCAAATTGCCCTGTTCTTTGATCTAACATATGTTGTCTCCTAGGCACTTTTTGCCATTTCATGATTTATATTGGGAATTGACTTACATACTTAGATAGTCCAGTGATGGGCTAATGGACAAAGAGTTTGAAATTCTGTGCACATGAGACAATGAACACATGGTTCCTCACAAGGAATATCACTTTTGAACAACTAAGAGTTAACATATATAAATATGAATTCAGTGGTTTAAATGTTTTTTAAAAACAACCAACAAAACTGCTGTGTGAAAATCATCTTAAAGGCTCCTTTTGTCTAACAAAAAATGAATATTACTTTTTCATATAGATGTGAAAATAATCCATTTATTTCTTAAATTTATATTATATAGTTCCTCAATATGATATTTTATAAATAATTTATCTTTGTAATGTATTATATATTAATATTTAATTTTCTTCCAGCACCAATATTACCATATTCGGGACTAGAAAAATATACGTGCACATATATTTTTCTGGAACTGACTGAAATCTTCAGAAGTCTACTCAAGTTTTATGTAGTTACTTCTTATGTAATATGAAAATCATTTGCACCTTTACCTATTTGCTTCTACTTTTCATTATCCCCAATATTAGATTTATGAATTCAATATCAATTACTTTTGAAAAAAATATGCCTAAAATATTATCATTAATTCACACAACAGGGATTCTAAATTCTTCAAATAAATAATCACCAAACACTCAAATATCAAGTCGTTTCTTTTTGACTAGATGAAAACAACAATTTAATCTGTAAGATATTTGACAAACCACTTTTTAAAAAAATAATAAGGAAAGGAAAAAAACCTATATTCCTAAATCTCAAAGCGTAACAATTTGAAACGCCAAAAATGTTTTAAAGTATGCTATGAAACACAACTTTGTTTTCTTCCAACTTAAAATATTTTAAATAAATTTATTTTAAAGATTAACCTACATCACAGGCCCAAATAACACAATTATAGCAACAAAAGCGCTCCTTGAATTATCCTCCCCAAAGCAAGACTAAAGCAACATAATCCTACTTCAAGATATTCACAAGTTAACAGAGTAGTCAACTTTGAAAGCTAATTTGCTTTTGAAGAGCTTATAGATATGAAAATGTTAAACGCTGCAGACCACTAGAAAGACATTTAATGGGCAGTAAGATACAGCAACAAAAATGTTAAAGCTTGTTCCTCTTTTTTAAATGTGTAAGGTATTTTAGTGAGCTTTTGATCAGTTGGCTCTATCCCCTCATCCTTGAAACTAGGATAAGGAGGGCCTAGATGCCTTATACTTTCTCATGAAATTCAAGTTGTTTTGTAAGCCAGTTTTCCAGCTGTTCCAGGTTTCTAATCCATTAATATGAAAGCCACCTTGAGTCTTCAGAAATCTTGTAATTTTTCCTTAAATATAAGAAAAAATTTTATCTTATGGTGCTCTGGGGATAAAACGAGTTAATTCATTTAAAGTGCCTAAAATAGTGCCTGAAACATGGTAAAAACTTAAAGAAAAAAAAAGTTAGTTGCTCTGATTATTGTTGCCCTGCTAAGTTTGAAAATTAAATGATACATGTGTAATTAGGCAGGATTTGCCTAAAAGCACGTAATCCAAAATATTACCCAGGCAAAAATTTATTAAGTGATCCCTATCTCATCTTGATTCTAATCTCAAAATAGATTACTATTTATATACTATTTGCTTTCATTTTGGTTTCCAGGAAAGACTTTGAATCAGAACAATCTGTTTTGAATCTTGTCACTTCTATTTACTAGTTACATGACCCTAGTAAAGTTAATCTTTCTAAGTTTCCCTTCATTCAGCTATAAAGATAATATGCTCCAAGTTTTTGGTAAAATCAAAGAAAATAATGTGTATAAATATCTAATATATAATTTGGCCCACAATGTACTTAGTAACTATTCTTTTCCATTCCTATTTTGTAGTTTTCAAAGTTATGATCTGAAAATAATGATTTTGATGCATAAAGCAAATTTTAGCTCAATGTAATAGGCTAATTCTAATCTATCCTCCATTGCTTAAACCAAGGAAAATCTTATAGTTAAGAATCAATTACTTTGATTTTTCTATTAGCTCAGAGAGAATTGACATGAAATTATAAACATAAAGAACTGTTAACTTTTTACTAAATTTCTTCTCTAATACATACATGATAAAGTTGTCCTAATGCTTTTCAGAAAATTTTACAATAAAAACTTTTCTCATCATTTCCCTGTGTAACTCTTATTGATCATATTTACCTAGATCAGGGAAGTATCATATATAAAATAATAACATTTAGATTTGTCCAGAAGATCATTCTTAAGTTTAACTCCTTTTTTTATCTTATCAAAAAAATAAATACTTACATGATTATGATTGGGAAATTTAGAAAAATGTAGTGACAGAGAAAAGATCACCATAATCTCACATTCAAAAAGAAGATTGCCTATGGGTCGCCTGGGTGGCTCAGTTGTTTAAACCTCCAACTCTTGATTTCAGCTCAGGTCAAGACTTCAGGGTCATGAGATTGAGCCTCACCTGGGGCTCCACGCTCAGTGGGGAATCTGCTTGAGGATTCTTTCCCTCTCCCTCTGCCCCTCCTTCTGCTTGTGCAAGTGTTCTCTTTCTCTCTCTCTCAAATCAATAAACCTTTTTAAATTAAATTTTATTATTTTAAAGATTTTATTTATTTATTTATGAGAGAGAGAGAGAGAGCGTGCAAGGGTAGGGAGGTGCAGAGGGAGAAACAGACTCCCTGCTGAGTGGGTAGCCCCTACAAGGGCCTTGATCCCAGCACCCTAAGATCATGACCTGAGCTGAGGCAGATGCTTAAATGACTAGCCACCCAGGCACCCAATAATTTTTTTTCTTTAAAGAACTATTGTCCAACTCTTTTTTCATTCTGTTTTTCTTTTGGAGGGACAGAAAATCCAATTTATTTTCAAATATTTCACAAACTTCTCTTACATTGGAAAGACAATAGAAAACTTCACAAAGGTGAAAGTTTTGAGAGTGAATCAGTACAAGTCGCACAGGTCTTTTGAAGGAGGGAATGTGGTAGGATAGAGAGGAAATGACATTATATGGAGAAACCCATCACTTCCTGGGGTTGAAGTCTCCTGCGTGCAAGGGAAGATCACATATAGTTAAAATTAGCCTTAAACATGCCTTCAATTGCAGTGAGGTCTCATTAACATGGATAGGACTGAATAGAATAGATCCTTGCTTTCTGTCTTCCTTCTCATACCAACAGCAGGTACCTACTCTTTGAGAGGAAAAGTAGCTAAAATCTCTGAGCTATGCTTTAAATCATTCTCACTCCATGATTTTTCCTCTTTCCTTTGTGTAGACCACAGAATTAAATCCTGAGAAGTTAAATGTTCATATGAAATACTTTAATTACTTTGCACTTGTTTTTCTTATAGCTTTAAACATATCCAGTATGTGTAAGGGAGCTTACATTTAGGATGAAGTCAGACTCTATGACTATATTACTAATATATATAATAGGTATATTATATATATATATTCTATGTTATTACTTGATTATATATGATCATATACTACTTCTAGAAACTCTTCCTCCAACTTTTCATTGGCAGACCATTTAGAAAAATATATTCAAGTTTCCTCTATTTGTTGGGCCTCTTCTATAAGGACTTGCAGAGTTAACATGAGTTTGGGAGATGATGCTGGATCACCTAAACAATGGGAGTTTCAACATTCAACACAAGTAGGAGTTTAATAGGGAAGATACAAAACATACTGGGAATTAAAAGTCCACAAGTGGCCTTAAAATCTTACAAAGTCTATAGTACTAATATGGATCCAAAAAGAGTTGGAAGCACTTCTTCAGGTACTGAGGGATGACTTGAAATTCATCCCACACTTTTCTAGTACGCAAGAGACCTGGTGGATCAGAGAGAGGTGTTCTGAATATTGTGTTCTGAGAGGTGTTCTGAGTTCCATTTGCCTGGATCACTTAGAAAGAAACATCTACATTAAATCCAGAAGCACAGGGGATCCCTGGGTGGCTCAGCGTTTTAGCACCTGCCTTTGGACCAGGGTGTGATCCTGGAGTTCCGGGATCGAGTCCCACATTGGGTTTCTGCATGGAGCCTGCTTCTTCCTCTGCCTGTGTCTCTGCCTCTCTCTCTCTCTGTATCTCTCATGAATAAATAAATAAAATCTTTAAAAAAAAATCCAGAAGCACAGTGCAGTAAAACTCAGATTAGGAAGGGAGCATAATAAGGCCAGAGGTTTATTTCATGTGGCATAAGATCAAGAGCATCAGTAATAAAAAAAAACCCACAAGTTTAGTTTAAGACTAAAATGCTCTTTGGAGGAAATTAATCCCCTGGTGCTGAGCTGTGTTTGATTTCAGACACTTTTATTTTTTTTAAGATTATTTATTTATTTATTTATTTATTTATTTATTTATTTATGAGAGACACAGAGAGAGAGAGCGAGGCAGAGACATAGGCAGAGGGAGAAGCAGGCTCCCCTCAGGGGAGCCCAATGTGGGACTCGATCCCTGAACTCCAGGATCAAGCCCTGAGCTGAAAGCAGAGCTTGGTGTCGCAATTTCAGACATTTTTATAAGAAAATCAGCCACAGTGTGGAGTGAAAGCATCCTCCCCTGTCCCCCAGCTCACTCTTCTACAAAAGTAGAGAACCACAGAGATCTGGAAAACACCTTCGGTGGAAAACATATTTGTAAGACCCAAGTCCTCACTGGGGGATGGATGTTCACTGTCCTATGGGAAATGGTGGTGTATCAGGAGATGGAAAGAGCCGGGAAGTGCTTCAGGGGTAGAATTTTGGAGAGGGAGGGGAATAAAGAAATTATGGAACCAAGGAGAACACGTGGGCTAAGCAAGCAGACCTTGATCCTTACAGAGTTCAAAGGAGTTTATTGGCTAAACTAGGGTTGTGTTCTTCCTGCCATCAAACTATGATTCTCGCTGGAATATTTGAGTTAAGAATAGCTTAAATCTGCTTTGGGTCCAGGGTGTTATGATCTAGATAGGGAGCGGTAAAGCAAACTTTGGGACAGAGAAAGGGTATTTTGACCCGATTTGCCCCTCAACTAAGGAGGGAAAAAGAAGGGGACAGTTTCCTGTCCCCTAGACCACAGAAGAAAGGAATAGAGGCCAGATGTAAGCCTGGGTTAGGCATTGTGACATTGGAAAAATATCTTTGCTTTTATTTTCCTGATGACCTGTAAAAGATAGCAAGATGAATTAACAACTATCATTGTTTTTTAGCTTTACTGAAGTATAATTGACAAATAAAATTGTAATATATTTAAAGTGTACAATGTGATTATTTGATAAATCTATACATTCTGAAAGTATTCTCGCAATCAACTTAATCCATAATCTCCCATATTTACTTTTTTTTTTTTTTGGTGAGAACACGGAAGACCTACTCTCTTAGCAAATTTCAGTTCTACAATACAGTATTATCAACTATCGCCACCATACTATGTATTAGATCCTCAGACCTTATTCATCTTATAATTGAAAATTTGCACCCTCTCCCTATTTCTCCCACCCCCTGACAACTATTAATTGTTGAACAGATGGTCAGATGATCAAAAAGTGAATTTTGAGAGATAGAGAAGGAGCTGAAGTATATTTAACAATCAAAAAAAAATTCTTATCTTTATAAATGTGTTGCATATGTGACATAGACAAAGCTTCCAGAACTTCAGGGACAACAGCCAGATACTGAAATGTAAATACACTTAAAAGGTAAAGAGTCTGGTAGAGAGCTTAATGTGGTCATTGGAGGTTTGCCTTTTTAATTGCAACTCCTACAGAAAACACAGTATGTGTCAATCTTATTGGAAGTATTTTTATTTCAAGCATAGGAAATAAATGATTGTATTCCTGCTGGCTCAAGCTACTTTGCTAATTTAATGTTAATTTTCAGATTAGAAACTTTAGCAAGATAAATACCAGGCAGAGATGTTTGCTGTTGCATGGGGAAGAGATGCTGTGCAGCAAAAGGTACCAACAAGTTCCTTATTTGAAGCAAAAGCAGATTTTAGTTTGTGTGTGTGTCTGTATGTGAACTCTTCTTTGGAAAATAGCCACTTGTAATTCCTTTTGAGCAAACTCTTAGCTTTTTAAAGATACACTCGAGACAGTTCAGTAATAAGCCTAAGATTCAAAATGTTTTTTGTTCCATTAGGTGATGATTTCAAGCTGCACTGGTGCTTTCTAATGGGCACTGAAAGGACCCGTTTTGAGTTCTGATCAAGTTTGGTTTTTAATATTGGTGCAAATAGAATCATCAAAGCCAGCTGCCTCCATAGACCGGGGTGGGAAGCAGGGCCACATTTTCTACCAATTACGGGGACTATCTCAAGTTCTCATCTGTGGAGTTTAAACCTATGAAAAAATGTTGTCCTGGCCTAGAAGTGTAAATTTACTGTGAAGAATCAGATACCCCAGCTCATTTGTTGAGAGTCTAGCTGGACCTTTGCTTAATTTATTTCAAGATTTTGAGAAAACAAATTCAAAGATGGATGTCATTTTTCCATACTTAAAAGAGCACTTCAATGCATTTCTAAATATCATCACATTCTAGCATAGTATAAGGCATATGTTGTAAATTGAATAGTGACTTAATAATATAGCTTGGGAGCCTCAGTGTAATAATACAACCCAAATTTGGCTCTAAAATATGTATGGATTTCTTTTTTTACTGTATACAGGCCTCATTAACTAGTTGGACTGGTAACATGGAGGCAAAATGGGTAAATACTTGTGTACTTAACAATAATATTTATATCAGTGCTTGCTTTTGTTGGTTTTGTTATGTTTTGCTTTTACAGCTGCAACAGTGGCCTCTGCTAGTATATATAGCGATTAGTGCAAATTAGAAAAGATGTCCCTTCAGGGTTGTCATATAAAAGGATAACCTCTTAATCTGCACCTGTGGTTGGCATTTATCTACTCCCCTCTGATCTTTGACACAGCTTTTCAAGCTGGTTTACAGATATGCTTGCTCACTTCTGTATCTTTGAGTCAGCAGTGTTTTCTTTATTTTACTGATGGGGACACTGAAGCTCAGTGAGTAACTTACCCAAGGATACACCTTTGTGGTTGGTGTACCAGGGACTGAACAACAGGCATGCCTGACTTCAGAGTCTGGGCTGGGCAATACTGCCTTTTAGGAAGCTGATACATGAATTTATTGCAATGTTATGCCTGCAACTGAGATAACGAAACATTAATATTCACTGTCATTTTCATAATGGCGCAAAAATCATCATCTCTTGTGACAGAAAGTGAAAGTTTTCCTGGGACCTCACTGGAAAGGCTAATGGGATTAATTCAAATTCAGGTTCTATAAACATTTGTTGAATACTAAATGTAGCAACTGCTAATTGACATGAGAGATAAAAAGGCAACACAGCCACGTAAGACTCCCTCATCAGGCAAGTTCTATTCATGCAGCCAGTGGAGCCAGACATGAAAGATTGAGTCCACTTGTGGCAGATTTCATTCCCCAGAGATGGCCACGCCATATCTTCTGTTGCACATGCTCTTTTACAATGTAAACTTCCCACTCCTGCATTTCCCTACCCTTGAGTCTGGGTAGGCTTTGGATCTGCCCTGACTGCTTAGAATACAGCAGAAATATGCTGTGTGATTTCTGACACTGTGTTGTAAAAGACTAAGCAGTCTTCACTTTGTTTGCTGGAACACTGTCTCTTGGAGCTATGAGCACCAGATAAGAGATCCAGCGATAGTAAGGTGGCCATGTGATGAGGCAATGAAGTCCTTATATGCATGGAGAGATCACTTATAAGCACTCTTGTTGACAGTTGCAGCCTATAAGTCATCCTAGCTCTAGACGATTTTAGCCTTTGCCATCCTGAGTCCCAGCTTTAAATTCTCAGAGCCCTGGATATGGAGCAGAGAAAAGTCATTCCTAAGGTGACTTACCTCATTCCCACAAGATCCATGAGCAGATCAAGTAGTTGGTTACTTTATACCATGAAATTTGGCATCAAGTTGTTATGCAGCAATAGTAACAGAAACATCGTTCTCCCAAGATAAGCCTGCAGTTGAGTGAGGCACGGGAATACTCTTTGGATCTGCATATAGATGTACATTTTTCCCCCTCTAGCTCTATCTAGCACTTTTTATAAGAGGAAAACAAAAAGATGTTGGAAGACAAGTAAACCAAGCTACCTAAAGGTCATATTTCCTAAGTGATTTCTTTCTTTCTTTTTAAAGATTTTATTTATTTATTTATTTATTTATTTATTTATTTATTTATTTATTTATTTATTTACAGAGCATGGGTTGAGGGGTTAGGAAGAGGGAGAGAGAGAATCCCAAGCAGACTCATCACTGAGCACAGAGCCTGATGTAGGGCTCTTATCTCATGACCTTCAGCTTGTGACCTGAGCCGAAATCAAGAGTCCGAGGCTTGACAGACTGAGCCACCGGGTGCCCCTCCTAAGTGATTTCTAACTTTAGAAACACTATAACAGTACTTTCTCAAATTAAATAAAAATATACATAAAATGTTCTAAACAAAGGCGTACACTATGTTTCAAGATAAATGAACGCTAAAAAAATTCCCAAGACACTGTCTCCTTGATGCTGTTTCAGACACTAACAGGAGATGAGGAAGTACTGTCATTACTTTATTATATATTATTTGGTGCCTGAGTTATATTTTATCCAGAATAGATAAATCTCTATTTCTACCCTCCGGGTATACAATTTAAATCAGAGAGATGTTGAAAGTGTCTCTGACAAAACACAGAGTGTTCTGGTTTCTTTATGCTGATTTGGAAATTTTCAAACAACCTAATCACCAGAATGTAAAGATATCAAGTGAAATGGAAAGCAATGACAAAACACTCTTCAGAGTTTCAAGTCTTTATTTCAACAGAATAACTCTCTATTTTCGGTTCTTCATAAAAGAAGCCAATTGCATGCTCCATAATATAAGAATTACAAGATGCTGAGTTCAGTGATGTGCAAAGAATTGTTTAAATGAATGTTAAAAAAAAAGACACATCTTTGGAATTTGGCTGTACATATGTTAAAAAAAATAAAAACAATAAAATCTACTAATTAGACCAAGGACTTTCTGAATTAGTAATAAGTCTGAATCACACATTAGGATAAGGAAATGTGATTTTATGACTTTATAATGAAATAAAATAACTTCTGCAGTTAGAAAGCTCTTTCTCAGTACAAGTTCTGCATGACTGTTTTTTTTTTACTAAATGGATAAATTATAACTTGCATCATTGATCAACTGACCCTCCCTCCCCAGCCCTACATTTGCTGATTACTTGCATTTTCTAACTCAACAAACGTGCACAAATATCAACCTTATGCCTAGTACTGGTCTACAGGATGTGGAGAGTTCTAGTAAAGATCAAGATATCGTCCTTGCTCTCCATGAGCTTAAATCTTGATTGGAAAGTTATTTATAAGAAAATATGAACCAAGTATACAAAATGATTTACAATTCTACTTCGTAATATAGGAATTCTTAGAAAATTCAAATCCAAAGAACTGTTAAAGACTTCTTAGGCAACATTGCCTTGACTACAGTAGATCAGAAATTAGTTAACTTTGAGGACATGGAACTCTATTTGGACAATAAAATGTGAAAATCTTATTTAATTTACCTTCTATATTATAATAGTGTGGTTAAGAAACACTCTCTTTTCAGGTGTTTGTTTCTTCCCAGGTAAATCTGGACCCAGATTGGCTTTTAGATATTTGATGATTTAATTGAAGCTAACTGAATTAATGAAATTTCAAAACTTTTAAAATAATCACACACACTACACAATATGAATGGCTAAAGTATCAGTGTTAAGTATCATGAGTTATTGATTATGGAAGTGACTTGAATATTATTGAATTTGGTTGCATTCTCTGAGACACGATACTGGAGAGAAGTAATGGTTCAGACTCAAAAGACATGAATTTGCATCCTAATGCTATTCTCTACCACTTTTGTGGTTGAGGAGGCCATTTAAATCTCTGTAAATCAACTTGAGTTAATAATGAATCTTGATCACACATGAATCTAGGAAAAGACATTTTGTTAAACAATAACTTAAGCCATTAGAAAATTATTTTCAAGTACAAGTTGGGAGACCACTGAAGTTTTCTCATCTACTTAATATATCTGAAAATACCTCATGGAGTTTTTTGAATATTAAGTGAGATGAAGTGAATAAAAACATTTTAAGAAAAAATTTGATACACAAATTATAGGATATTATAATGAGCTTCTACTTTTGTTTTCCAGAGGCCTTTAGAAAAAGCAAACAGCTTTATTCTGAAAATAAGGGCTCTACCCTGGAAATAGTATCAAAACAATAGAGATTTATTCATCATCTGCAATGCTGCACTCTTTGGAGAGCTTTGTGAGGACAAGCATATCTTGATTCGTGATGATAGACAACAATTCAACAATTTTGAACAGTTGACTTAAAAGGGGTGTTATTTCAGAATAACATGTAGAGTAATTGTCTAATTATCTAAGATTCTTAAACATCTAATTTACAGTCCTTTTCTCAAAGAAGTACTTGAAGAGTCTATTTTCCATGCTGGTTGCTAGTATGTATATGGGAAGGGAAAAAAGCAAGGAACAAACTTAATGCCTAAAAAAAAAATAATCAATCACTTTTTAGGAGCATTTGCAGAAGTAAACTAAGTTTCCTCCAGGGCCCTCAGGCCTACTGGAATCAAATGGTTTACTTTGGCTTCTATCATCATAATTGGCTTGTAATTCCCTCTCTGCTTGCCTTTCTCCCCTCTGTACTCCCCAAGAGGGAACACACCCCACTCTTGGGGCTATTTTGTTTTTCTAAATTGCTTAGAAAACTCTGCAAAAACTAAGAGATTTCCAATGTGGCCCTGAGCTTCCTTACTGATACTCACATCAGGATTTTACCCAGGATATTCGAAAAATTACAAGCAATTTTCAGGTTCTTTCTTAGATCTTGCCTCACACAAATCCTCTACAGTCCTGAAGAATGAGTTTGATATTCTTACTTAGATATCTTACCAATGCCTAGAGGGGAAATTTCAGTCTCCTTTATAACCTGGACCCACTCTACCTTTTAGTATTCTCTCTTGCCACTCTCTCATACCCACTCAACAATTTTGCCATTCAGAATTATCTATTGTGCTTACTTTTGCCATACTCTTGCTTTCATGCATATGGTTGGCTCAGGATAAGCTCTCTTCCTGGAATGCCTCTTTCTCTCTCTTTTCTGCAGAACAGATATCTGTCCATCTTCTCTGTTCTAAAGCTACCTTCCACTCACACTTATAAAGTGTTCTTCACCTACTCTAAGGCAAGATTAGTTATATGCATGCAATAGACCATTGTATAAGTTCTTTTTTAAAAAAGATCTTATTTATTTATTCATTCATGGGAGAGACAGAGAGGCAGAGACATAGGCAGAGGGAGATGTAGGCTCCTCACAAGGAGCCCAATGTGAGACTCAATCCCAGGACCCCCAGGGACCTCGAGCAGGGGACCCAAGCTGAAGGCAGACACTCAACCACCAAGCCACCCAGGCGTCCCAACCATTGTATAAGTTCTGTTGGAGTAATTATCACAGTATCTATTGGTTTGTCTCATAAAATCTTTTTTTTTCTTTAGGGACTGGCTTGGCACCAGTTATGTGCTGTATATTTCCCAAATATTAAATGGAGATGTTTTAAAATGTATACTGAATTTGTCAAAAGAAGAAAATATGCTATCTCTATCCAGTAAAATAACAAAGGCACCATACTTCCTCTGTATTCCATATGGGATCATGTGTGTGAACAAGTTTTGAAAATCACAAGACACTGCACAGATGTCAGATGTTTTCATTGTCTTGATCCATTCACTCATGTAGAGGCAGTGGAGCATAGTGGTTAAAAGCATGGAACTCTGCTGACTGCCTGGGTTGGAATCCTGGCAGTATCACTTACTATCTATGTACCCTTGGGCAAGACAGTTAAAATTTCTATACCTCAGTTTTCTTTTCTTTCTTTCTTTCTTTCTTTCTTTCTTTCTTTCTTTCTTTCTTTCTTTCTTCTTTCTTTCTTTTTTTTCTTTTTCTTTTTTTAAAAATATTTATTTATTTGAGGGAGAAAGAGACAGAGAGAGCACAAGCAGGAGGAGGGACAGAGGGAAAAGTAGATTCCCTGCTGAGCAGACAGCCCAATGTGGGGTAGATCTCACCACCCTGGGATCATGACCTGAGCTGAAATCAGAGGCTTAACCAACTGAGCCACCCAGGGGCTCCTATACTTCAGTTTTCTTGATGATAAAATGGTATTCATTTCCTTACTAGTTGGTCGTATGGATGTAGAAAAAAAAAAACAACCTTAAGAGTTGTTATGAGGATTTATATGGGTTACTACATGCAAAAAACAAAACAAAACAAAAACTTAAATAGGCTTGGCATATATCAAGTACTATATAAGGGTAGGCAATTGACAATTCATTGACATATGGAGTATTCATTGACAAAAATATTTATTGAGTGTCTGCTATGTAAGCGGCACTATTCTATGTGAAACAAATCAATAAACAAATAAAATATGATTTATGTGGTATAGAGACAATTAGAGCATAGAAAGGGGAGAGGATTGGTATTTTAAACAAAGTAGTCAGGGAAAGAAGCTCCTATAAAAAATAGCAAGTGTAGCTAAGGAAATATTTTTCTAGGTGGGAGAATAGCAAGTGCACAGGCCCCAAGCAGGAATGTGGGTGGAGTATTTGTGGGATGGTTATGACCACTGTGGCTGGGTGGGATTGAGCCAGGAGGAGAGTAATCAGGGATTAGGTAACAGAGGGCCAGAGGCTGGATCCTGAATGGCATGATAGGCCTTGCCTTTTTTTTTTAATAATAAATTTATTTTTTATTGGTGTTCAATTTGCCAACATACAGAATAACACCCAGTGCTCATCCCATCAAGTGCTCCCCTCAGTGCCTGTCACCCATTCACCCCCACCCCCCATCCTCCTCCCCTTCTACCACCCCTAGGCCTTGCCTTTTATTCTGGTGGTTTTTCAGTAGAGGAGTATGATCTCTTAAATACAAAAGGCTTACAACAGACCTAAAGATAGGTGTTTATTGGCATTGGAAGACTAGATGGGAGGCTATTGTAGCAATCCAGACTCTCGTGCTAAAAATTATTTCCTACTGATTTAAAACGAAAATGTCTAATGAACAAAAATTGTGCATTTATTGGTGTTTAACATTTTCACTATTTTTTTCACTTGAGGCAATACATAAGAATCTAATTTAGTTATTAAAATCCTCATTGATTTTGTTTCTATTCTTAAGGATTAAGACTTGTTCAGTGGTCTTTCAGGTTTTCTGATATCTTACTATAATGTTCTACATGAAATGTAATCAAGACCAGAAAAAAAAAAGCGTAAATAAGAAACCAAATGCTATTTACAGCTAGTTGTCTTCTAGTGTAATCATGCCACCCTATGTGCTTACCTCTGCATTCAGTCATCAAATCTGGAATGCTCTGATGGTTTAGGGTAACTTCAGATTTTACTGTAAATTTAGATTGTGTTTTTATATAACTTATGTTCTTTATATCTTTTCCATTTTGTATTTCCTTTGCTTAAGTAACTCATTTCCACTTCTACACTTAAGCTATTGCCTTTTAGTATCTTTTATTCACCTTTCTGTCTTATTCACACTCTTGCTACCTGTTTGTTTTTTCTCTTCTCTTTTCTCCCTCCCCCTGAACATAACTATTGATTACTATTTCAGTTTTTCTTTGATTTTTTTCATAATCTTCCACATTAACATATTATTATTTATATTCATTTTTAATTTTCATATTTCCTAAAAACGGCTTAGATGTCAAATGCCAAGATAATTTCTTGATAAGCTTTATATAAATATCCACAAAGAGGTTCTATGTCCTCTTCAGTGCATATTGTTCAGTAACCACAAATATAAATAATAGTCACGCTGCTGAAGCATTGACCTTCCAAATGATTGGTAACAAATAACTCTCAATGAACTTTGTACATCACTGTTTATTTGGGTTGTGAATTCTAGTTCAATCATGAGAAATGTTTATTTTCCCACCATGTGTATATTGTTATGCTAAAATACTTCATTACTTTTTTTTTTTTTAACTGACCTGCTGGTTAGAGGGAAAAAATGGGAAAAGAGTTGTACAGTTATTGTTATAAAGGCTCTGGAAAGGTAACATGGAGATAAAGATTTTTTTTTAAAGTAATGTCTACGTGTTAACCCAATTTTGTGAACTGAGATTGAGAAGTTACAGATGGCTAATTTTGGGGACAGATATTTACAAAAGCCAGCTGGTGTTGGGTTAAATGTCTAAGTGGAATGTAAGAGGGATACCCAGAACATTTTACTGACTCTATCCCCTATTGCCACAGGCAGCAGCATCTCAAATAGCACAATGGGGCTGGTTTCAGATGCCTACAATTCTGATTAGTGATTACAACTGAAATAAAGCAAAGTGCCAACATAGAATGGCCTCCTTGATTACACAGAGAATCCTGTAAGAGCCCAGTTGTGTACATGATGTTTGGTGAGGGAGATGAAAGATGAAAAGAGAAGAATGAAAGGCTAACATGGAACCAACCACTCACTCAGAGTTGTCAATATGTACTCAGGTCATGTGCAATTCCAAATAGATGAACACATTGTTTACTTGCTTTTATACCATAGTTCCTTGAGAAAATCTTATTTCATATACAATATATCCTTCCAACTGAGGGAAGATTACTTTCATTTTTAATTTTCTAATTAAAAAAACTGTTCTAAAGTGAGGGATTTGACAAAGGTGCTTCAATTACAAATGATTTTGTGGATTTTAAGATATTTGAGGAAAGGTTATCAAAATGAGGCAGAGAGATGGTATATCTGAAAATCACTTGGATTAATATTGGTTTTATTTGTTTTCACAGCACAGATACAATAATCCAGTGGCTCAGTTATGCTTTAGTGCTATTTCTGGCTCTCATCACTTTAGATAAAGAAGCAGTCAAATTTCAGTAAGGTTATTGGGTAGCTTCAGGCAAGAATTTTTCATTAAAATATTCTCTTTCAGTGTGTTTGGGAGTGGATGGGTAGGTGGGTGGGCAGTGGTCAAGTCTGCTAAAACCCAAACCAAACAAAAAGAAACAGCCCCCACTCCCTACCCCCACTTAAAGCAATAAACCCCCAAAGTATTGACATTTCCTTGAAAGCATTGTGGAACATTTTCCCTAAACAAGAAAAACAGACATTTTTACTTTATACCAGAGAATCTCATCTTTTCTAACATTCAGAATTACTGATCTGGGACCTAGAAGCAAGTACTGAACAATTACACATATACATCATTAGCCCAGACATCTTTTCCTTTACTCCAGAGAATTATTTCCACCTTCCTTGGAACTTCTTCCCTTGGGAATTCCACAAGCTTTCCAAACTCAGTCTGACAAAAATGGAATCTCCCTTTCATGCCTCAAACCAGATTCTCCAACTTTATTTCCTCTCTCAGTTATGTTTCTACAACTCACCCAGGCCAGAATCTTTAGCACCTTTGATTCATACTCTTATATCAATCTCTGCCTTCAATGGATCACCAAATCTAGAATATACTTTCACTTTCTCTGAAAACTACCTGTTCCTCTGCGTGTCCTTATTTTCCTATGGATTGAACACTGGGAACATTGTTCACACTTTTCAATTATTGACAAGTATTTTTTTAAGTACCTTCTATATTTCAGACATGTTGGAGGCATTGGGGATACAAGGTGGAAGACAGAGTCTGGATTCACCATACCCGAGTAAAATAAATATTTTAATCTTTCCTCATTTTAATCTTTCCTCCTTTCAAATAGTCCTCTCATTGATACCATGGAGATCACTCTAAAGTATTCTCTGGCTTGAAAATGGCTCCTTGTCACCTATAAATTAAAGCTCAATCTCAACCCAAAGCTCTATGAGACCAGATCCTGGTCTACATTTCTAGTCTTATCTCCTTTCAGTGTCTTCTCCTCCTCTCTCACAATTTATGTTCCAACCATATTGAAATGGCTTCATACTTTTCACACATCTGTCCGTTTTTACAGTGCTCCCTTTATGTCTGGAATATCCTTTCTTAAGACCTACATTTAAAACTCCAATCATAGGATGCCTGGGTGGCTCAGCGGTTGAGCATCTGCCTTTGGCCCAGGGCGTGATCCTGGAGAACTGGGATTGAGTCCCACATCAGGCTCTTTGTGGGGAACCTGCTACTCCCTCTGCCTATGTCTCTGCCTCTCTTTCTGTGTCTCTCATGGATAAGTAGGTAAAATCTTTAAAAAATTTTTTTAAATTCTAATCATGCTGCCTTGAATCTACTGCACAATGAGGAATAAGAGTGTTTTACCCTTTCCTTACTTTAAAGAGAATGCTTCAATATTTCATCATCAGGTATATATTTTGCTATAGATTTTTGGGTAATTGCCTTTTCGTTCTTGCTTGATAATGATTAAACCCAATATATAGATGCTGAATTTTATTAAATGTTTTTTTTTCTGAATCCATTAAAATCATCACTTTTTCCTTTTAAAAAATAAGAATGTGATGAATTCTATAAATCACTTTTTAAAATTTATTTTTAAAGATTTTATTTATTTATTCAATGAGAAACACAGAAAGAGAGGCAGAGACACAGGCAGAGAGAGAATCAGGTTCCATGCAGGGAGCCCGATACGGGACTTGATCCTGGGACTTCAGGATCACGCCCTGGGCTGAAGGCAGATGCTCAAGCACTGAGCCACCCAGGGATCCCTATAAATCACTTTTTAAATGATAATCTCATCTTTCTATTCCTGGGATGAGCCTAACTTGGTTATCATATATTATTTTCTATATTCTTAGCTGGATTCCATTTGCTAATTGTGAATCTAGGATACTTGCATCCTTATTAATTAATTGAGACTGGTCTACTCCTTTTTCATCCTATAGTCATGTAGTTTGGTATCAAGATTATAGCAGCCTTATAAAAAGATTGAAGAATATTTCTCTATATTTCATTTAACAGGAATCAGTTGATAGAATTGGGATTATGTATTTCTTCAATGTCCAGCAGAACTCACCTGTAAATCGAGGCATAAAGCTTTCTTTTGGGGGAGGTTTTTTTTTTTTTAAAGATTTTATTTATTTATTCATGATAGACACACACACACACACAGAGAGAGAGAGAGAGAGAGAGAGAGAGAGACAGAAGAAGCAGGCTCCTTGCAGGGAGCCCGATATGGGACTCGATCCCTGGTCTCCAGGATTGCGCCCTGGACCAAAGGCAGGCACTAAACCACTGCGCCACCTAGGGATCCCCTTGGGGGAGGTTTTAATTACTGATTTGGTTTTTAAATGCCACATGGAGTGTAAATGTTAAATTGTATGTTTCTAAAAAATCATCCATTCATCTAAATTTGTTTGAGATATAATTGACATCTAACATTATATTAGTTTCAGATGTACAACAAATGTTTTGATACATGTATATACTGCAGAACGATCACCTCAAGTCTAATTAGCATCCATCACCACCCATTGTTACAATTTTTTCTTGCAATGAGCTTATTACTGTTAACAGTCATCGCTTTTGTAGCTTTCTCCACAAATTTGTATATTCCTTTACCTAAACCTGAATTTGATTGGCTTATGCTTATGAATTCTTAAGAAAGCCTTTTTTCACACCCTGCAGCCTAAGTTGAGACAAACAAGCTCCCTTCTCATCTTCTCTTCTCTTCTCTTCTCTTCTCTTCTCTCTCTCTCTTCTCCTCTTCTCTTCTCTCTCTTCTCTTCTCTTCTCTTCTCTTCTCTTCTCTTCTCTTCTCTTCTCTTCTCTTCTCTTTTCTCTTCCCTTTCCTTCCCTTCCCTTCCCTTCCCCTAGCCCCTCCCCTCTCCTCTCCTCTCCTTTCCTTTCCTTTTCCTATTTTTTTCTTCTCTCTCTCTCCCTCCCTGCCCCCCCCCCCCCACTTTCTTTCTTTCATTTTTAGTTTCCATTGAATCTATGGTTCATGGAGGGTCCTAGCTTTTGAGTGAGTCTTGCACCAAATCTCTACATTGCTTGGATTGAGTGAGGCTTCATTCCTGCTCTAAGAGATTCAGGCGTCATTCCTGCTCTTTTTGCTGAGATTAGCTCCTATACCTAGGATATTCTCAGAATCAGTTTGTTCTCATCTCTCTGGAGCTTTTTGTCCCCCTAGATATCAAGCCCTGGGGATTTCCCTTATTTTGTTATAGATCAACCATTCCTTTAACAAGAATTACTTTATACTTTTTCAGATTTCCAGAAAATCTGTTTATTTGAAGGTTTTCAGGTTATTTAGTGTACCCTATTGCCATAAACCGAATTTATAATCTTTTCTTTTCCTTCTTCCTTTCCTCCTCCTCCTCCTCCTCCTCCTCCTCCTCCTCCTCCTCCTCCTCCTCCTTCTTCATAACTACAGTTTGACCCTCTAATTAGGTAAGGGATGATCTGAAGATGCAAAAGTATTTGATGAGTATGTATAACCCTATGCTTTTGATTTGCTGTTTAGTCAAAGAAATTAATTGAGGCAGGTAACTTTACTATTATTATGAAAATGTCCTTTACTGAAAAGGCATATGAGCCAGCTCACTGTGTCCACTAAACCTCTATGATTTAAAGTGTGATGATAATGCATTGCAAAATAGATTTTGCCTGTTTTTCTCACTCCTTCTTCCTCTTCAATTTCTAGTGCTTAGCATAGTTTCTGGTAAGGAATTGGTGTTAGTTTTGCAGAAGTAATGCATAAATAAATACCCACCTAATATAAATACATAAATTCATGGAAGGAAGGACAGAGCGAAGGAAAGAAGGAAGGAAGGAAGGAAGGAAGGAAGGAAGGAAGGAAGGAAGGAAGGAAGGAAGGAAGGAGATGAAATTTTAAATTTTGTTTCTATCTTAATATTAAAGTGGTAAATTGTTTAAACAAGTCATTCTAAATCACTCAAGTTGTTCAAATATAATAATGCATAGAACATTGCATCTAATGTGAATCAAATCTCAGGTTTGAGATGTCAAAATATTTCAAACTTCAGAATTTTATTTCCTTTATTAACTCATTTTTAAACTTCAGACCTGCATAGGAATTTTCGTTAATTTAGCACTGATTAAAATAGTAAAGTGGGAGAAATAACTCATTGTGAGCTGGACTGATTCACTTTTTGTTAACATATCCTTTAGCAGAATATTGTATTTCAAGTAATTAAAGAATATATTGGAAACTATCTTGTCCATGTGGGTAATCAATAAATGTTTGTTGAGTTTGATCATTCGAAGAGATAAATATGTAAGAAAATAATTATTCTGATTGTAACCAAAGAGGGATATATGTTGTAAAAACACATTTTAGAGAAACTATGCTAAAGTTAAAACTGAGAATTCTTGGGATGCCTGAGTGGCTCAGTAGTTGAGCCTCTACCTTCAGTTCAGGGCTTGATCCCAGGGTTCTGGGATGGAGTTCCACATCGGGTTCCCCATGCGGAGGCTGCTTCTCCTTCTGCCTATGTCTCTGCCTCTCTTTCTGTGTCTCTCATAAATAAATAAATAGAATCTTAAAAAAAAAAACCAACAACACTGAGAATTCTTAAAGGGAGCAGCTTAAGAACATTTAAATTTAATTCCTACTCCTAATGCTTTGTATTAAAAATGCAAATATTTCAGAAAATTAACTGTAGTTTTTTTCTACAGCAATATTTATTTCAGCTATTCAGTATAATTATTCCTTATTGGAACTTATTTACAAAACAAAGATCTGAAACTTCTTAATACTTAAAATGGAAAAAGAGCAAATGTTGTAACAGGATATATATGTCAAAAGCATAGAATAAGTGCAGTTTAAATAAAAATTCCAATATGAAATATAGTTCAAAGCCTCTGCTCAATGTCCCTCTTTAAAAATTCCTTTATAGTAACTAATGTAGACAGTCATTGTGAAACATAATCTCAATTTTTTAACGTCATTTGTTTGTTTACTAAGAGTTTTTGATATGACATGAAATCAATTGTTTTTGAGACAAAAAAAAAAAACAACCTAACCACATTAAGTACACACAACTTTGCCATCTACAAAGCTCTTTTCCACAGAAAAGAGATTCTCCATCTGATTCCTCATTAAAATCACCTGAAGGACTTAAAAATACCAGTTCCACAGCCCTACCCTCATCCAATTAAAGTGACTTTTATTCTTATAAACATTCTGTTGATAATGTACACTGAATTGGCACAATTTTTTATGACAATAAATATCTGAAAGAAAATGAAGTGTAACATTTAACCTAAGTCAGATGTTTCTAGTGTAATCATGCTAGTTCTGAGCATGATGCCTGGTGCAATTCACTTGCATAGAATAAATAAAGGTGAGATAATGAGGTCCTTAGTTACAATTTCAGTGGGAGTTTGGGAAGCAGACTGTGCTTGGGCCAGTGTATGTGCTGATATTTTTAAAATAGCAATTCATTATTAAAGTAGTTTGATATTGTGTTAATTGTTCTTGTCCCCATCCCTCCTTTTGATTAAAAAGAGAGCATATTGATGTTTAAGTTTTCCAAACTGTTGTAGCCAGTGGACCGTAAGTGGATTTGTTAGAATCCTTAGAAGGTTTTGAGGGTTTGTTTTTTCCTTTTTATGGGGAGAGAAAAGTCTTTAATTAAAAATAGGAGAGCACAAGAAGATATTCTAAATAAGGTATCATCTCATCCTGGAAAGATGAAAGAGACAGAAAAAATTGTAATAGAATGAACATGTTAGACACAGGAAGAAATTAATATTTAAGATAACATATATAATGGAAGAATAAGATTTTATAAAAATAAAACAGGGGAAATGGCTCAGCACTTAACATTTTGTTCTTTCCCCATTTGAAAATATTTTGCTCACATTATTGGGTTGTTCCTGGATATGACCATTCAAGTTCTGGGGAATAACAGACACATTAAAGTGTGTTTATTCTTTATATTTGCCTTGCAATGTTTCCTAACTTTGCCCTGAGAAAATACTCATATTGTAATATTTATGATGGACCTGAGATGTAGACTTATGAGAACTTCTGTTTTTCCATTTCCCCCTGATCTTAATGTGATGAAAAGAGCATAAAACATAGATTCCCCTCTCCTGTGAATATCTTGGTAATAAGTCAACACACACTTTACCAAGATTGATTTTTCTTCTAAGACCTTGCAAAAATATGTGCATTTATGTTCTTGGTTTCCTTTTATCTCAAAAAGATGAAAAGATATGGACTGTGATCATATATGCAAAGTCAGCATGATGCTATTTTTACGAAATATCCCAAAATTATTTATTATATTGTTAAGGAGGTTGATCCCTTTAAACAGAATTTTTAATTGAAACCTCATTTGGGAAATAGTAGTTTATTAGAAAAACCTAGTATCTTCCATCTTACTGTACATTACTATCTAGTAGTTTCTTCATCATATTACAAACATTGTCTCAAAAGCAGAAGGCTTTTTTCACTGATTCTTTTGCTTCTAGTAGTGATGGCAACCTTGCTGAGGGCCATTGCAGAGCAATACCAGTTGAGGGCCATTTTCCCCTTCTTGGTAACTGGTGACTGACTCCAAAGGTCAAAATATGAGTTGTCAATGTGTGAATTTTTATATTGGAATGGACTTTCAAGTTAGGTAAGGAGTCAGGAATTCTTTTTTTTTTCTTCCTAATAAGCACTCTACTAGATATCCAGATGTCTAAGGCATAGTTCCCAAGAAGTTCACAGTCCAGAGGTTGAACGAGTGAAAAGTACTGATAAATGAATATGCTATGGGACTATGAGGAAGATTTCCCAAAGGAGGTGATATTTAAACTTCATCTTAAGGTCTGAGTTTTTCAGATGGTTAAGGGAGTGAAGAACATTCCATGCAAAAGTGAGAGTCTGGGGTATGCTGCAATAATGGGAAGCTGCCATCCAGGACAAGAAGGGTGGTATAGCCAGAAGTAAGGCATGACAGTAGTTGGGATTATTTTTTTCATGGAGGTATGGTTAGAGTAATACCATATCATTTTGTCATTAAAAAATTAGCTCTAATAGACAGTAAAGTACGGACAGATGATAATAATTAGGCAGCCATTGCTATAATCCTGGATTAAGATGATAAAGATGTAATCTGAAGCAGTTATGAGAATACCAGAGGAGGTGGGACTCGGGAGACACTGGTGAATAATGGGCAGTAGTAGTATAGAAGGAAATTCAAGTATGCTGTTTGGTTTAGATAAAAAAAAAAACGTGATTTCCTGATTAAAATAGAGAATATGTGAGCAGGAGCAGATTTGGATCAAACATTTAAGGTTTTGTTTTTGTTTTTGTTTTTTGGGGGGGCTTTTTTGTTTGTTTTTTTTTAGATTTGATGAAGGCAACTTCTTATCTTTCCAAGTAGTAGAATGGGCTCTTCATGAAGTCAGGGCTTCTTCCAAAAGCTTGTCTTCAAGCAAATTTCTTCTTCTTAGAATGAGACAACAAATAAAAGTGGTATTTAAAAAGATGTGTAAAAAAATAAAAATACATATAAAGACATAACAAAGAAAGACATGTTAAATTTATTCAGTCCTACTTCAAAGGATCCAGGTTTGGTAGTTAAGGGTGGTACAGATACCTCCGAAGAGTTTTCATTAAAAGTTCACAAATATAAATTAAAACGTTTTCTCTGGGATCCTGTGTTACTTTATAAATCCCTAATATAGTCTTTTTTAAAAAAATTATTTGTTCATGAGAGATGCAGAGATATAGACAGAGGGAGAAGCAGACTCCCAGCAGAAAGTCCGATGCGGGGACTCCATCCAGAAAGCCTGGGATCAAGCCCTGAGATGAGGGCAGATGCTCAACCACTAAGTCACCCATGCATCCCCCTAATATAGTCTTGGTCACATTATTATAGTTATGGATATTGAGGACATGGCCTGAGTTTCTAAATCTTTGTATTACTAGGACCTAATTATATAGTTATACACCTACTATGTAATTAGAACATAATTGGGTTCCCAAAATATTTTGTGAATTAAACTACCCATTAAGTAATTGCTGTATTAATTACAAATTATTTAATCAGTTTCTTAAACATCTTTACTCTTCAATTTAAAAATATTACATTGTCATGTTATAAAATAAATAAATATTTAGCTCACACTTGAAATAAAATAGCATATGTATTTTGAACATTTGAAAACTGTTCACATGGAACTTTCAAATATGTAACTGCTGCACATTACTGAGTTACTGTGTCACATCATGCTATTTTATTTATAATGCTTTTTGTAACCTGATTATTTTGATTATTTCTTTGTTTGTATATATTTTATCATTAAAAGGTAAGCTACACCAGAAAAAGGAGCCCACCTATCTAATTTACCTCTATATCCTCATTGTACAGGATAATATGTGAATCATAATTAGTGGTCAGTATATTTATATTGAATGAAAGAGTTAATGGATTTTAAAAATCAAATTATATAATCCTATTAGGAAGAAATAAGGAGGCCTCATTTGAAAGAATAATACATAAATAGATACATTATAAAATTGTAATAAATAGATCTTTATTTCCTATCTATAGCAATAGTAGGAGTGTTCAGAATACCATTGTTGCCAGGCATGGTATTGAATCTTTTAATTCCACTGAATTCTTGCAATTAACGCAAATAGTTTCTAAACTTAGCACTATTTTATAGATGAAGAACCTGAGGCTCAGAATTTTTTTACATAACTTGCCAAAAATCACACAGTTGAATCAGGATTTGAATTCAAATCTGTAAAATGCCAAACTTTTGCCCTTTCCATTAAGCCACAAAATTATATTCTCCATTGCAATTAAATTTATTTTTTCCAAAGTTCTAAAGTATCACAAAATTCAAAAGCTTTTTAAGAAATAAGTGGTGCTGATGCTCAGTGGTTGAGCATCTGCCTTTGGCTCAGGTCCTGATTCTGGGGTCCTGGGATCAAGTTCCACATCAGGCTCCCCACAGAGGGCCTGCTTCTCCCTCTGCCTCTCTCTGTGTGTCTCTCATGAATAAATAAATTAAAATCTTTTAAAAAAGAAAGAAATATATATAATATTAATGAAAATTAAAATGAAGATGTTCTTATTTGCCCTTAGATGTGTCAGATGATAGGATTTCCTTTGTACAGGTATTTGGTCAAGTATCTTAGGCTGAAATCTATCTTAAAAGCATATTGCTACACCTTACAGTAAGTGCAAGATCATAGCATGAAAGGACATAAGATAATTTATGTCATTTATGAAAATAAGGAAAAATACATTTTTATCCACTATATCCCCAATCTTAACCCCAAAACATTGTGAAAGATTTTTCTTTTGAGATACAAAGAAGTAATAAAACTAAATTTTTCCCTTTTGTTTTCTATGGAAACAACCTTCTTGTTTCTATGTATACACAGAGGAATAAATGTCACATTGCCAGAATTATTCCAAAGATTTATAATGCACTTCATACTTCAAATAAAGTCATCTCCCTCTGGGCCAGTTTGTATGAGTTTTTCCAGTAAGCATAAGAAAAAGACAACTAAAACTAAAATCAAAATCCTTCTTGAGAAATATATGTGCCAAAAATTCTCTTTCTCTATAAATCCTAAGAAATATTGAGTCTTTTTCATAAATAAATAAAATGATCTTGAATTTTGCATTGAATAATAAAGTCATCAATAGCCAAAAAATTATAAAATATGATGAAGGATATATACCACAGTTTTATCCATCTATCTATTAACGGACACTTAGGTTGTTTCCATATCTTGGCTATTTTGAATAACACTGTGATAAACATAGAGGTGCCTATATCTTTTCAAATTAGTGTTTTCATTTTCTTTTGGTAAATACCCAGTAGTGGAATTATTGGATCATATATTTCTATTTTTACTTTTTTGAGGAATGAATAAGTCATGGAATAAAAGATACAGCATAGAGAATATAGTCAATAATAGTGTAATAGTGTTGTATAGTGACAGATGGTCACTATATAGCTACGTGTATGGGAGCATAGCATAACATATAAATGTTGAATTACTAATTCAATGTAACATTGCATGTCAACTATACTCAAATTAAAAAATTATAAATTAAGGATAAGAGGAGTCATTCTTTATAGATTCAGAACATATTATTAAGCCATTATAATCAAATGAGTGGTAGCCCATGGGAATAAGCAAATGGGCCAATGGAATGAAATAAAGAATCCAGAAATAGATGTAGTCTAAATGAAAATTCAAATCTGACAAAGGTAAACATTCCATTGAATTGGATAACACAGGCACAAATAATGTGGCAAAATTGGCTTTCACGTGAAAAAGATAAGTACAATTTTGTCCATTTCACATTTATTGCTGGGAACACATTTCACATGGATTCACACTTAAATATACAAATTAAATAATAAATATCTTAGAAAAAAATCTAGGAAGCTATATATACAATCTTGAAGTTAGAGAGATCTTCTTAACCAAGACAAGAAACTCAGAAGTCATTTAAAAAGATATAGAAATGAATGAGAATATTTTTTAAAAAATCTTGAAAGGTGAAATGTTAGCAAAGTCAATAGATAAATGGTAGTTTTATGAAAAAGGTTGCAAAACCAATGACAAAAAATTAAAATTTATACAAAATTATTTTAAGAATTATGTAAGAAAAATTACAAGCCAATAGGAAATTTGTCAAATAGGAAGATGCAATTCAAAGAAGAGCAAATCTAAATGGACATCAAACATGAAAGATGGTTAGCTTCACTAGTAGTTCAGGAAGGACAAATTAAATTGATAATGAGATCTTGAATGCTTATACTACAAAATATTTTAAAGCTGTAATACCTAGTGCTCACAATAATGGTGAAAGCCTGGTGTGTTTCCAGGTTTTGAGGGGAAAGCAATTTGGCAACATGTATAAAAAATGAGATATATCTTTGATGTATTTTATTATATATTATATGTATATTATACAAAATAAAGGCATATTTATCATTTTGTGTATTAAAATACACAAAAATGACTATTTGACCAAACAATCTTAATCCTAGGAATCTATCCTACAAAGATAGAAGAAGCAAACATAAGAATATATGTGTTCAAAGATGAGTACTTTAACACTGTTAATGGTGGCAAAATCCAGAAAATGAAATCAATTCTTAGAGCTAAACAAACAAAATTTTGTACAAAAATTAGGACATTTATGTCTCTTTCTATGTGAAGATATTTGTGTATATTCGAATGTATGCAAATTTGTAATACATATCTATATACATATTTTTTGAACATAGATAAAAGTAAAAACAAAAAAGGAACCTATAAACAATATCAAAATGTATTTATTATCTTGGGTGAGTTAGGTTACGTTTGAGGAAAAGGGAAAGTGAAGAGGAGGAGGCGAAAAGCAAAACAATGAATTTAAAGTTTTTCATTTAGAATACCTCAATCTAGTTGTTATGATCCTATTTAGGTAAAATTACATATGTAAACAGAGTCATTTTTATCCTTCAGACAAAATCCTCTCCTATTTCAAATGTGAAGAAGTTTGTTATAGCTACTCTGCTTAAATGAATTTCACTTGGACAGTATCTAAGAAAGATCCTTCAGAGGTAGATAAGACATGTCTTGAACAGAAAAGAAAGGAGAGGCAACTCATCTATGATTATAGCAAGACTGTTCAGATGCTACTATTGGCGGGCAGAATTTTATTATAGGAATAATGTCCTATTTACCTTTTCTCCTGAGTCATGTTATAAAAATGGTAAATTCTGGCTTTTAGCAAAATCAGTGAAATTTTTACCTATGGAAGATTAATGACATATTATCAGAATCAAATGAAGTTGAATTCTGGTCAGTGTTGCAGAAGCATCTCAGCCTTTTAAAATAATCAGCCCAGGGACGCCTGGGTAACTCAGTCTGTTGAGCATCCAACTCCATTTCAGCTCACATCATGATCTCGGGGTTGTGGGATTGAACCCCATATCTAGTTTGCGGGGAGTCTGCTTCCCCTCTTCCTTTGCCCGTCCCTTCCCTCTCTCTCTAAAATAAATAAATCTTTAAAAAAATAAAATAATCAGCCGAAGTTCTGCTAACACTTAAGAACTATGCAATTTTGAACTACACTGTATAGCTTTGATGCCTTATTTTATTTTGAACCCTGTTCCTGACTCGAAATTCTATTCCATAATATGGAAAGAATTGACAAAATGCCCCTAAAACCTGCCTGGTTTTACATAATTTGTTTCTGCCTTTCTTAACAGGTATTTGCAAGGTAATAATTTTTGTAAATTGTGAAACCCTGTGGGTAAGACCATAATCTGGGTCACCTCAACAATGAACTTAAGTAGTCCTTAAAAGCCATTCATCAGGATATTATTTTCTCATAAAGAAAGAGGAGAAAATAAATGTAAGGTTCTAACACTGGGAGTTACCTTCAATGGACTTCCCAAAGGAAATGCCACCACTACCCAGAAAAATATATTTCTTTTGGTTTCTTCTGACTGATTAACCTGTAACTCTGAGCAAAGTTGTAGAATTGTGGAATGTTAGAAAGGCCCCTGACATTATTTGACTCAGTATACCTCTTGAACATGCCAATACTGAGATCAAGAGAGGCTGAGAGGTTGCTAAAGCAGGGACTGAGCTGAACCTAGAGCAAGGACTTAATTCCCATGGAAAGACTGTTTCAAAGTCCTTTCTTTGAAATATATCATTAAAAAATTGTTCAAGTAAAAGTATTCCAGAGAATGTTTTTTCTTATTCATTTTGTTTCAGCCAGCACAAATATGTATAATTCTTCAGAAGTTAGAAGCATCTTATGTTCTTGTTTTTACATTGGCATCTTCTGAAATGTTCATATGTAAAAAAGAATAATGTTAAAGTTTTATCATACATGATTTGCAAATATCGTGGATGAAAATCTTTAAAAACTAGAGTAAATTTCAAGGGTGGAGGGAGATTTCTTAAATGACACAAACTCTAGAAGTCATGGCACAAAGCATAACAATTTTGGACAATATAAACAATATATGAGTAAAGGTCAAAGTCATATTTAAATAATAGATTTGGAAAATTGTTATAATATCAACTGTTGATATTTTGTCCAATCAGATTACATCTCTGGCAAGATGTTTCTCTTCTTGGGCTTCCTTTCAGCAGAGAGGGAGCTAGAATCCCCAGGCTGGTGCAGAGCAGTCACTGGCAGCCTAATAGTCTATTTATCCCATGATGTAAAAATATACATCTACTCCTAAGTCTGTTTACCACATGATGATATACAAATGAGTGTCATTAAGTGAAAAGCACTGGGAATTCCTAATCTTTAATATACAAAGAACTCTTGTGAACCATCATGAAAGGCCAAACAGCCCAAAAGGAAAATGGATATGAAAGACAATTCACAGAATTTCATGTCCAGATTGCCAATGTAAGAAGTCTCTGTATTTCATTAGTAACCATGGAGATGCAAATTGAAGAAAAAGCTAGATATGTCTTTATATCTATAAGGATAGCAAAAATTAAAAATACAATGAAATATACTGGTGTGGTGGCCAGGTAAAAAATTTCAGCCCTTTTGGAAAAATGATCTGGCAATGTCTGTTAAGCTTTAAAGTTATACATATATATGTGTGTGTGTACATATATATTTAGAGAGGGAGGAGGTGGAGAGGCAGAGGTAGAGGGTGAGGGAAAGAATATTAAGCAGGCTCCATGCTCAGCATGAAGTCTGATGTGGGGCTCATTCTCACAATGCTGAGATCATGACCTGAGCCAAAGTCAAAAGTCAGATACTTAATCGACTGAGCCACCAAGCGCCCCTAAAGTAGACATATTTTTGACATAATAATTCCATTCTTAGAAATATATCCCATAAAATAGTCACCTGCACACCCCCACACATACACATTCAAGGATGTTTATTGCATTATTATGTATTATTTTTTATAGTAGTAAAAATCAGGAACCAATATAAACAAATAAATATTAATACAGAAATATTATATTCATGTAATGAGAACCTGAAATATAATAAATCTTTTTGTAAGGGAAAAATAGCTAAGAAAAAACTCCTTTAGAATGAGAAATCAGAGTTTTTATAAAATGCTACTAATAAATTACAATAATATTGATTTTCTAAATATTGATTTTTTTATTTATAAGGATAGCTTCAGATGTAATATGTAATTTTGAGTCATAATGTATTCATCTTAGATACTTATATCTTGGGAGATGGCATAATCTGTCTTCTTTTTCATCTAAAGATAGTATATTTTTTTCTTTATCCAGGTCACCTGGTTGAGCTGACCCATGATAGACCTAACTGGGGGGCATTGGCCCTGAAGGGGAAGCAACTGCTGTGGAAGATGCACTCACGGCAGAGTGAGGTGAGGACAAAACTTCCTGGATTTTCCTTTCATCACTCCCTCCAGTCTCCTTTTGGTATCTCTCATATGCTAACCTCAGTTGGAAATGCAATCTATCGGAATCCCTCCCTTCAATAGAAAGCAAGCCAGAGTAAGGGCAAGCAATGAACCTGAGGGAAAATTGGCCTAGCACTGGCACACTTTTCCTTTGAGTAAGATGATATATTTGACAGTTTTTCTCATGCCTTCTCTCATCATCTCCAAGATTATTTTTAGATGATGTCCAGATTCAGATTTGTACTTTGTAAAACTTTCTTTTCTTTATAGAAGTCTTTGGGAAATTTTTGTTTTGGTACTATTCTAGGAGGTATCAACCTTTGTGAAGTTCAATTAATTTTATTACTCACCACAATTTTCATACCACTTCCTTGACATTCTCAAACACTCATTACAGTTTTTTTTTTTCCTTTTCTCACTTACAAGTCATCCCTTAGGTAGGTGGCACATTCTTAAGACATTGTTCTATTCTTTCCTAGCAGTTTGTCTCTAATGTAAGAAAGAGAATTCAAATGACAGATTCTTTGCTTTTAAGGCCTACTTTTCTGCTTGGAAGTGTGTCAGTTTTAAGTATGGTATTGAAATTAAAATAAAAAAATAAATGAAAATTTTAGCCTTTCACTTGAAGAATTTTTTTGATTTGGGGCATCAAATCTGTCTTTGGTTTAGGATTTTTTTTCTTCTTTGATTAGTGCTTCTTCTTTACCTTGATTCCTTTTATGACTATATTAAGTATCTTATTTATTCACATATTCCTTACCAACAGATGAATGAACAACCGCCTTAATCTGGACTTGCCTGAAATATTTTTTAAAAGATTTTATTTATTTATTCATGAGAGACACAGAGAGAGAGAGGGGCAGAGACACAGGCAGAGGGAGAAGCAGGCTCCATGCAGGGAGCCCGGCGTGGGACTCGATTCCAGGTCTCCAGGATCACTCCCTGGGCTAAAGGTGGCGCTAAACCGCTGAGCCACCCGGGCTGCCCTGCCTGAAATATTTTTAACAAGGAATCCCTGAAATTGTTGGCATGTATATGGCCCCACCGTGCTTGTTTATAAGATTTATATGGACTTCTACATAATTTTAGTGTTTGTCATTTTGGTGGGTACTTGGAAAAGGAAGGAGTTAAATATCTGCACTCAGATCACCCTTACAAACAAGAAGTATGCCTAAGTAAGATTTAAGCATTAATCAACATACCATTCTCTCCAAATACTACCAGAGCACATAGCTGTTTGAGTGAATGAAAAACTATCCTTTTACCTCAAGGCATTTCCAAATTGTAGAAGGATGGGAAAGACCTTCTTTCAAAAGTTGAGGGAACTGAGAATTTTAATTCATCTCTAGCACTCTTTGATATCACAGGTTTTGTAGGCTATATTATTGGTGTGAACCATCCTAATCCATCTACTCATCTTAATTTCAGTGTCCCATTGGTGTGCTATGATGTCAGGTTGAGAGAACATGGCACAATGGAGTAGATTTGGAGACTGACAGATTCCTGACTCTTTAAGCCAGCACTCTGATTCCCAGTTTCCTCATATCTGGAATGAGAATAGTCCTACTTATGTATATTATTTATGTAAGACACTTTTATCAAGTGGTTACAATGTGCTGTAGATCATGTATTAAGATTCTGGGTTGATGAAGATGATTAATACCCAGTGTCTACCTTCAAGGATTATATAGCTAAAAAGACTGTGAGGATTATGTGAGACTAAATCTTTATTTATTTAATAAATACTTATAGAGAACATAATTGTTATTAGGAACTCCTCTAGGCACTGAGATACTGAGATGAATGTTGAGGTGAACAAAACAATCTTATTAGCCAATGGTGATGACATTTTAGTAGAGGATAAAGATAGATGACTAAAAATCATACTATCAAAAATAATGTCACTTATAGATAAGTTCTGTGAAGACAAAGCAAGACTGACAACAGAGAATATATGAGTTTGAAGAGTAGGAGAGATAGCTACTTTAGATAGGATAGTCTGGGTAGCCTTTTTAGGGAAATGTCTTAGAGAGGAAGGACAGATTTGGAATGTTTGAGAAACAGGAACAAGGCAAGAGTGGCCACATTTTGGTGATATAGGAGGAGAGTGGCAGAGCTGAGTAGGATTTCCTAGGCCCAGGATAGGAATACATATTTTATTCTAAGGATTGTAATGGGAAATCATTGGGGAATTTACATGGAGGAGGAGATGATTTGATTTGTGCTTTACAAAGGTAAGTATTGCTATTGAATGGATATAGCTTTTAGAGAGGCTGGGACAGAAGCAAGAGAAGGTAGAGGTGGGGTAAGGGTGAGGGAGAGGCTAACACCGAGGTACAGGAGACAAAGCTGTAGCTTTGACTTGGAGATAGTGATGGAGCATTCGAATGGGACATCATCATATAATATAGTATTTGGTAAGGGCACGCTTTTAATAAATGATTCTATTATTATCATCAAGTCTGTATTAAGCAGCAAAAAGAAGCCATATTCAGTCATGAGTAGAGAAGGATAAAAAATAAAAGCAACTTTCCTCCTAAATCTTGTAAGATGATAGATGGTAATAGTCTTCATGAAGAGATCACAGAACTTCTATAAATTGGTAAGAAAAAGAACAACCCAATGGAAAATATAGAAAAGGAACTAAAAGGAAGAATTTATGACTAATAAGCATATGAAATTATGCTCAACTCTATTGTATTATCAGGAAAATTAAAATTAAAATACAAGGAGATAATATCACACCCCCTTTTTGGCAGAAATTACACACTAACAGGTATTGACAAAGACATAAAGAAATCAAAACATTTATACAACTGCTGGTAGAAGTTTGTATTGATATAAAACTGTTGGAAAATAACATTGCAGTATATAATAAATTTGAAATTGCTGTTTCTCTGTAACTCAGCATTTCTACTCCTTGCTATATATCTAGAGCAGATGTTCTCAAAGTTCCTTCTTGGACATGTAGCATCCATATCACCTGGGAACTTGTTAGAAATGCAAAATCTTGGGCCCTGTAATGGTTAATTTTATATATTAACCTAACTGGGCTAAGGGATGCCCAGATAGTTGGCAAAACATTATTTGTGAGGCTGTTTCTGGAGGATATTAGCATTTGAATCAGTAGACTGAAAAGATCTCCCTTACCAATGTGGGTGTGCATCCTTCAAACCCTGAGGGCCTGAATAGAACAAAAAGGTGGAGGAAGGACAAATTTCCTCTCTCTTCTTGAGCTGGGACATCTATCTTCTGCTGTCGGATATCGGATCTTGGAACCTCTGATTATGGGACTTACCCTAGTTTGCCCCCTTCTTCCTTTCTCAGGCCTTCTGTCTTGGACTGAATTATCCTGGTTCTCCAGCTTAATGACAGCAGATCATAAAATTTCTCTCCCTCCATAACTGTGTGAGCCAATCCCTGTATCTTTTCTTATGTATATCTATGTCTATATATTTCTTATTGGTTCTGTTTCTCTGGAGAACCTTAGTACAGGCCCCATCCCTAACCTACTGAATTAGAAACACTGAGGCTGAGGCCCAATAATCACGTTTTAATAAGCCCTCTTGGTGGTTATAGAGCTAAAATGTGAGAACTACTGCAACAAGGATTTACACATATGTACCAGAAACATGTACAAATAGGTTAAAGCATCTGCTTATGATAGCAAGATGCTAAAATAATCCATGTGTCTATTAATAGTAGAAATTATAAATGAATGCTGTATGAGTGAAATGAATACATTATACTTAAATGCAATATACATAAATCCCAGAAAGATAATAGTCAAACAAAAAACAAGGCAGAAATTGCAAGTGAAAACATAATAATTATAAATATTATGAAAAACTGAAAAGTATCTTATTGAAAGAAATAAATATATGTGGCAAAAGTGGTAAAAATGATATGGAAGAAAGAAGGCGGTAATGCACTAAAATTTCAGGAAAGTGGTTATATATGAGAGAGCAGAGGAGTGGGTAAGATCAGGGAGGAGCCCTTAGAAATTTCTGAAATGATGGTAAAATTTCATTTCCTAAACTGAATAAGATGTGGGTATTCATTGTATATGCTGCTTTATACCCTACAATATTTTATAAGTACTTGTTTTTATTTACTCAATATTTGATAACAATGGTAATAATTAAAATAATAATAACTAACAGAAATACAGCAAATTAACAAAAAGGGACCATGGGAAAAAAAAGTGGACCATGTTCTCTGAGGTATCCACTTTTTAGGAAGCATATAAAAAAAGAAAGATTCAAGAATAAAGCAGTATTTGTATTCATATCCCTTCTCCTTTTCTCCTCATCTTTCCTTTTCCTCCATGCATAAGTCAGGAAAATTAATAATTATTTTAAGTTCAAAGCCAAACTGGTTTTTTAAAAGTGGATCAGATAGGAAAATTCACAGAAAGCAAAATAAGCCTAAAAAATGCAGAAAATAAATCTTAAAAACTTTAAGTCCAAGTATTCTGATTCAATTAAAAATGGTAAGCTCCAGTGAGTGACTGAAAATTACATCAGCATGTTCCCTGAGTTTTAATGAGGCAAGGAAGAGCTGTAATCCTTGCAAGAGGGGCAAGTGACAGAGGATATTATGTGAACAACATGTTCTCTACTTGGTAACACTACAGAAATACTGCCTCCTTGTCATCGATTCTCAGTTGCTATTTATACAGGAAATGGGATTAAAATGCATGCTGGCCATCCACATTGCACATGTAAATTCACTTCATTTAAGATGACTAATTATTACAATAAAATATTATTCTGTATATAAGCAGAGGAAAGTCCTTTTCTTCCAGAATTACATTTAGACTTGAGGATGGCAAGTTTCAATTATAAAAGGAAGAGTTAACCATTTCTGTCCCTCTTGGAAGCATGCTATTATTTGAGGAATATTTTATTTTGGCAACTAAACAAATGAAGACAGGTGCATGTGCATGAAGACAAACAGATTTTATGTGTAATATTTCAAAGAGTACTTGTGAGATGGGAGTTATTGTGCTAACTGCATAATGTGCTGTTTTGCCACAGAATAAGATAGTTATCTTCCCTACAGGATGCCAGTTAGGGACAATAGTAACTTTGCATTGCTTTGAATTATGTGTTGAAAAATGGTTGTTGGTTTTTTTTTTAAATAATAAGTAGGTATAACCCAAATGAATAAAAATATTATAAATAAGCATATAAATAATGGTGTTTCAACACCATTGGAGTAGAACGGTTGTTTCTGATATAATGTCTGTTGGTTTTTGCAGTTGGAAGCATAGACCATAATAAAAGTTTTCATTTCAACCGTTTACATTTTTTCATGAGTTTAGTTGAACAACTGAAATACTACAAGAGTTTAAGAATCTGGGCTCTTTGGGATCACTCAGGACAGTCAATGAACTTTTGAACAAATTCTAGAAAGAGCATTGAAACTGTTTCTTACAGAAGTCTATTATCAAATAACCAGGCTTTTTATCAAAGCTAGTTTAATATGAAGTAGTTTCTCAAGCCAAGAGAGGAATAGCATTGATATCTAGCTATATTTTATTACCAAAGTGGCAAATATTAAATATAAACCTACATATTTTAAAAGACAATTTTCTAATGAAGCCATCATCTATTAGTGACACACAAAAACAAGACACTGACATCTAACTATATTTCTAATATCAAGTTAAAAATTAATAAAAATAATTTGGGAGAGGGGATGATCAAAACTGGTATTCTCATTGTTGCTAGTCGTTACATAAACAATAAAACATTTTATCAAAGTCAATTTAATAAAAGAAAATAAGAGACTTAAGATTTGTGCCCTGAGTTGTCTGGCATGCATTGGGGAGACCAAGAACATGACTTTTCCAGTAATGTAGCAACCAAAGAAGAGAAAAGGATGAGGCACTGCCACTTTGCTGACAGCCAGCCTGAGTAGAAGTTACACATTAAAGTGCCACAGGGGCACTGCTAGGAAGATGGTTGAGTAGGAGGATTCTAAGCTCACTTTGTCCTATGGACACACCAAGATAATAGACACAAATCCATGGAACTAACTCAGAAGATGTGACAAACTCAAACAGACTTTCCATAGCTAAGGTGACTATAATGGCCTATGAAGATGCATTTGGGAACCACATCCCTAGCGAGACTAACCACAAACAGGAAGGACATCAAAAGCATAAAAATCTAGAGATTCAGACCTTATGTACAGGGGACCCACACCAGGAAGACAAGTCCCCATGAAATTTGTCTTTGAACACCAATGGGGCTTAACTTTACCAGTTAAGTGGTGCTGAACCCTGGGTACTTTAAAAATCAGTGGGTTTAGCTTTGGGAGAGCCAGAGGGCAGTAGGAAACTTAATCCCTGTCCTTAAAGAGCCCCAGCATAACAAATAATCTAGCTGAGATACAGCATAGAAGTGGCATTTTGAAATAACATCTGGGGTATACATGAAGTTTTATTTACTGACCTCAGATTTATTGACTAATCTCAGAACATATGCTGAAGGGGCAGGGATCTTTAGCAAAATTTTCTAAGATCAAATTGCTGACAGGTACCATCTCCCCTGCAACTCCCTTAGCCTAGATAGTTGGCCATTTGGTGGGAACCAGTGTGAACATTCTCTATCTTGCTAGCACTGTGTGCCCAGCCCCCACATTTTCTTGTGGGTCTGACCCATCAAACTTGCCCAACTTGGCAGATGTCTTTTCAAAGTGGTGCCTTCCTTGATATATCCTGCAAACGGCCCTAGCAGAAGATGGCACTCTCCAAAATGGCTCCTAACCTGGAAAAGGGGAATATAACCACACATACCAGTGTGCACATAGTCCCATCAGCCAGACCTTATCGCGGCCATACAGAAGGAGTACCATGTCAATCATGCTTCTGAAGCCCCAACAGACAAACTGGAGTCAGGCATCGGGTCTGAATGTTGGCCCCACTCACCAATAAAAACCTCTCTCAGAGAATAGCATAGGTTCAGAGTCCCGCAATTTGGTGCAACTGCAGCCCTGGCAGGTGGGCTGAAGGCGCATCTGGTCTGATGGCTGACGCTGCCCAAGTACAAGCCCATAGTGGTCCCAGACTGACCCTTTAGGAGCACAGGGACCAAACTCTGCCAAGTGTGCCCACAAGAGGCAAAGTGGGCTATTGCAGCTGACTGAACTGAAGGTGAATGTGGCTCAGCCACAATAGGAGGGCACACACGACCCACATAGGAGACACCAGTGAAATGCTGGTTTTGGGTGAACAGTGAAGGGGCATTGTGTTCCCGGATACCACAGACAACCCTGCAGAATACTCTACCCAGCAAAACTATCATTCAGAATATAAGGAGAAATACTTTCCTGAACAAATAAAAGTTAAAGGAGCTCATCACTGCTAAATCAGTCTTACAAGACACTCTAAAGGGAATTTTTTGAGTGGAAAGAAAACACTATAATCAAGAGTAAGAGAATTAGGAAAGGAAAAAAATTCACAGGTAAATGCAAACATATAATAAAAGTGGTAGATTAATCAATATGGTTTTAAATGTATCACTATGGTTCTTAAGGATAAAACATAAAAGCAGTACAATTAATTATATCTATAAATATCAGTCATGGGATTCAGAAAGTAAAAGGATGTAAAATATGATATCACATACATAAAATATGGGCAAGAAGTAGATGTTTAGTGCCTTTAGGATGGGTTCAAATTTAAGTGACCATCAACTTGATATACACTGCTCTATGCATAGGAAGTTATAGATGAATTTAATGATAACCACAAATCAAAAATCTTTTTATGTAATAGATAATTAAGAGAATAGAATCTAAGCATATTACTAAAGAAAGCCATCAAATTACAATGGAAGAGAGCAAGAGAAGAAAGGAACAGAAAGAACTACAAAAACAACCATAAAACAAGTAAAATGGCAATAAGGACATACCTAACTAATAATTACTTTAGATGTAAATTGACTAAATATTCCAATCAAAAGGCACAGGGTGATAGAATGGATAAAAAGGCAAGACCCACCTATATGCTGCTTATAAGAGACTTCCTGCAGACCTAAAGATGCTGACTGGGAGTGAAGGGTTGGAAAAATATGCAAATGGAAGCAAAAAAGAAAGTTTTGGTAGTAATTCTCATATTGGACAAATTAGACTTTAAAACAAAGGCTATAAAAGAAAAAAAGGACACTACATAATGATAAAGGGAGTGATCCAACAAGAGGGTATAACAATGGTAAATATTTATGCACCCAACATAGGAACACCTAAGTACATAAAACTATTAACAGTCAGAAAGGAAGAAATTGACAGTAACATAGTAATAATTGAGGACTTTAACACCCCACCTATATCAATGGATAGATAATCCAGACAGAAAATCAATAAGGTAATAGTTGCCTTGAATAACACATTGGGCCAGAAATACCTAAGATATATACTCAGAGGATTCTACTTAAAAACAATGGAATACATATTCTTTTTGAGAATAGATCATATAAGTCACAAGTCTCAACAAAATTAAAAAAGATTGATATTGATATTGTGCATCTTTTCTGACCATGACAGTATGAAGTTACAAATTAGTCATAAGAAAAAATCTGTAAACACAAATATGGAGACAAAGAAATCAAAGAGGAAATTTAAAAAAAATATATGAATACAAATGATAAAACACAACAGTCCAAAAATCTTTAGGATAGAGCAAAAGCTGTCCCAAGGGGACAATTTATAGCAATACAAGCCTATTTCAAGAAACAAGAAAAATCTTAAATGAACAACCTAACCTTACACGTAAAGGAGTTAGATAAAGAAGACCAAACAAAGCCCAAAGCGAGTAGAAGGAAGGAAATAATAAATATTACAGCAGAAATAAATGATATAGAGACGTAAAAAAACAATAGAACAAATCAATGAAACCAGGAGCAGATTCTTTAGACATTTAGTCTAAAACTTTTAGTTTAAACTTTTAGTCAGAATCATCAAGAAAGAAAAAAGGAAGGATAAAAATAAATAAAGTCAGAAATTAAGGAGGAGAAATAACTACTGATACTACAGAAATGGATAAATGGGTAAATTCTTAGAAACACTAAACCTTCCAAAACTGAATCCGGAAGAAACAGAAAATTTGAGCAGACCAATTATTAACAATGAAATTTAATCAGCAATAATAATAAAAACTTCCCAACAAAAAAAGTCCAGGACCAGATGGCTTCACAGCTCAATTTTAACATTTAAAAGAGAGTTAATACCTATTTTCAAACTATTTCCAAACAATGGAAGAGGAAGGAAAGCTTCCAAATTCATCCTATGGGGCCAGCATTAACCTGATTTCAAAACCAGATAAAGAAAAAAAAAGAGTACTATAGGCCAATATCTCTTATGAACATAGATGCAAAAATCCTCAACAAAATATTAGCAAAATGAATGCAACAATATGTTAAATCATTTGCCATGATTAAGTGGGATTTTTTCCAAAGATGTTTGCAAATCAATGTGATATATCACATTAACAAGAAAAAGGATAAAAACCCTATGATTATTTCAACAGATGCAGAAAATACATTTAACAGCCTTTACACCAAAAATAGTATCTTACTATTTTGGTGTAATTGTAATAAGTGAGATTGTTTTCTTAATCTCTCTTTCTGCTACTTCATTTAAGAGTGTACAGAAATGCAACATATTTTTGTATATTCATTTTGTATCCTGTGATTTCACAGGAATTAAAGAGTAAAAGACCTGTGCTCCAAAAAATTAAAAAACACTGAGGAAAGAAATTAAAGACTTTACAAAGAAATAGAAATATATCCATGCTTATGGATTGGAAGAACAGATATTGTTAAAATGTCTGTACTACTCAATGCAATCTACAGATTTAATGCAATCTCTATCAAAATACCAACAGCATTTTTACAGAACTAGAACACATGCTTCTAAAATTTGTATGGAACCACAAAAGATCCCAATAGTAAGCACAATCTTGGAAAAAAAAAACACTAAAAACAAAACAAAACAAAAAACAAAGCTGGAGGTATCATAAATCCAGATTTTAAGGTATGCTACCAAACTGCAGTAATTAAAACAGTATGGTACAAAAATAGATATATAGGTCAATAGAACAGAATAGAGAGCCCAGAAATAAGCCCACACATATATGGTCAGTCTATGACAAAGAAGACATTATATACAATGGGGAATAGACATTCTCTTCAACACATGGTGCTAGGAAAACTGGACATGCAAAAGAATGAAACTGCACCACTTTCTTACACCATATACAAAAAAAAAAAAGAAACCCTCAAAATGTATTAAACACCGAAACGTGAGACCAGAAACCATAAAATTCCTAGTAAAAACCATAGTCAGTAATTGATTTGACATTGACCACAGAAACATTTTTCTAGCTACGTCACCTCAGGCAAGGGAAACAAAAGCAAAATTAAACTGTTGAAACTATACCAAAATAAAAAGGGTTTTGCACAGCAAAGGAAACCATCAACAAAACAAAAAAAAGGCAAACTACTAAATGGGAGAAGATATTTGTAAATGTCACCTTCAATGAGGGGTTAATATCCAAAATATATAAAGAGTTTATATAATTCAACATTAAAAAATAATTCAATTTAAAAATGGACAGAGGACCTGATAGACATTTTTAAAAGAAGACATATAGGTGGCAAACAGACACATGAAAATATGTTCAACATTACTTACCATCAGAGAAGTACAAATCAAAATCACGAGATATTATCTTATACCTATCAGAATGGCTAAAATCAAAAACAAAAGAATAACAAGTGTTGGCAAAGCTGTGGAGAAAAAGGAACCCTTGTGCATTGTTTGTGGGAATGAAAATAGGTGCAGCCACTGTGAAAAAATAGCACGAAGCTTCCGTTACTGGTATTTCCCCAAAGAAAACAAAACCACTTATTTGAAAAGATATATGCACCCCTATGTTTATTGCAGCATTATTTATAATAGAGAAGAAACAACCCAAATGTTTATAAATAGATGAAAGCATAATGAAAATGTGGTATATATAAACAATGGAATATTACTCAGCCATTAAAAGAAAGAGATCTTTCCATTTGCAACAATATGGATGGACCTAAAGGGTATAATGTTAAGTGAAATAAGTCAGCGAGAGAAAGAGAAATAGTATATAATATCACTAATATGTGGAACTTAAATGAATAATCAAAGAAAAAAGAGTTAAAAAAACAGACTAAACTAGAGCAAACTTGTGGTTGTCAGAGGATAGGTGGGTGAGGGGATGGATGGAATAGATGAAGAGGATTAAAAGTACACTTATCTTGATGAACACTGAGTAATGTAAAGAATTTTTAAATCATTATATTGTACATGTGAAACTATTAATAATTCTATGCTTAATTACATACATCAATAGAAAAAAATTTTAAAGAGAACATTTGTACCCTTTAATTTTATTATACTTCTAAAAATCTACCCATAGGAGAAACCATAAATAATAAAAAGAAGCTTTAAGTCATAAAGACAGCAGGAGAAATAAATTAAGAATTTATATAGGGAAATGATTAAGCAAACTGTTGCATTGCTATTTTGTGATGAAATATGAAGACATATAAATAAAATTTAATGAAATACTACATACTAACATGGAAAAATTTAAGGGATAAAAATAACATACAAAGATTTAATGCAATCATAACTATGTGATAAACTCCCAAAGTCCCCTGATAATTATAAAAAAGAAGGAATATCAATAAAAAATTAGCAATAACAATTGCGTGTACACAAAGTATGTATGATTAGTTTTTAACTTTTCTATATTCTCTAAATTGCCTATAATGGGACTGTACTACTTATATAACAGAACAAATCTATTAAACTTTGTTTTAGAAAGAAAAATCCAAATCAATACTTTGATAAACTGGCATAGAAATTTTCCAAGTTTTTTGATGTGTATAGGGTATAATATAGCTTTAAAATGATGAACCACTGAGTATATTCAAGAGACAATATTTATTTCCTATATTTTGATAATACTGTTTTCCTCTATTGAACATCAAATTATTTTTTTCTGTCATCAGTTATTATGCATTTGTCAGAAATGCAAAAATGGTTAATGGTGGTCCTGCGTACAAACCATCCAGTTGATTAAGAGTATACTAGAAACTTAAGAGCCCCATGATTTGATAATCTGTCAACTTACTACCGATTAGTCTTTTAAGCTCTGGATGTATTTCAAAAAGTGGATTTTTGCTTTCGTGTTCACAAAATGTTCTGGGATAGTTTTATATATTAGATTTCCTTAACGGTATAAGTGGCAATTCAAGTTCAAAGTTAAGAAATTGTTCTTTTGTAAGTTTCAAATGACACTAAATATCATTCTGAGTGAACACGGTGATCTACTCGTATCTGTAGTTCCTGAAAGCCACACATCTTTTTTCTTATTCCAGCATTTCCTGTGTAAGCTGGCAAGTGCCACCTTATTTGATAAGTTGTCTTTAAACTCTTTGATGGGGAAACAGGAAAAACAAGAAATAGTTGTTTATGGAGGAAGAAAAAGAAGTGTCTTAGTAAGTACGTTGCAGTAAAAGATAAAAATTAAGGGATCACTTTCAAATTATATGTAAGTGGGAGACATTTTTCCTTAGCTTGGGGGAAGAGAGGGCAGGTAAGCTCAATTTTAGATTAAATAAAAATATTAATATCAAGTGGCAATGTATTTGAAGAAGGAACAATAAGATTCATTTGAACCAAATTAAATTTGATTGTGGAATACACTACAGAAGCATATACTGTTTTTGGTAAACAAATCATTTTGTCAGTTAACCGTATGTGTGGCACCACAATTATAGATATTAATAGCTTTAACTAAAGTTGATTATTAAGATGAGCTTCAAAATCATGACAAGGTATCGAATAACAAGTGGTGGAAGGTGGCAGGTTAAGAATTATAGAATTATAGAGACATCTATTTGTGATTATAAATTTGAAGGCAACTGATCGTTGGAGGGGATCTTTTCCATGGGTCATCCTGGACATAGTGCAGTTGGCACCAGTAAAGAGCTCCCTAGGTTCCTACTTACTATATTTAAGTCCGAACCTATGAAAATGTTTTGAGGTGTTATTTTTTCTAGTCTTCTCTTTCTTTTGTCATGGAATAACACCTACTTTCTAAGCTCTGTTTCACACAAATGTGTCCCTAAAATGCAATTTTTTTTATAATCTCCTGCTGGATGGATTGGTCTAAGGTCCTTTTGAAAGGCTTCTAAACTGTACTGCATTGGCCACCTGAAATTTTCCAGGTTGTAATGGCACTTTGCTTGAAAGTGTGTCAAAATAATTTTAGTTAGATAAACCCTTTTCTTTTTTAAGAAGATTTTATTTATTTATTTATTATTTGAGAGATTGAGAGAGAGAGAGAGAGAGAGAGAGAGAGAGAGAGAGAGAGAAAGAGAGAGAGAGCCTAAGCAGAGGATGAGGGGGAGGCAAACTCCCTGCTGAGCAGGGAACCAATCTCAGGGCTTGATCCCAGGACCCTAAGATCATGACCTGAGCCAAAGGCAGACACTTAAAGGACTGAGCCACCCAGGTGCCCCTAGATAAACCCTTTTTAACAGGTAGATATAATTGAATGTTATTACTTGTAGTTTAGTGTAAATCTGTTAAATCATGATTTCCAGTTTTCTAAACTTTTAAAATTGAAGTTTAATAAATCTATGTTAAAGTGCAAAGATCTTAAGTGTGTAGTTTGATGATCTTTTTCTTTTTTCTTTTTTTTAAGATTTCATTTATTTATTCATGATAGACATAGAGAGAGGGAGGCAGAGACACAGGCAGAGGGAGAAGCAGGCTCCATGCAGGGAGCCCGATGTGGGATTCGATCCCGGGACTCCAGAATCACGCCCTGGGCCAAAGGCAGGTGCTGAACCGCCGAGCCACCCAGGGATCCCCTGATGATCTTTTTCAAATAATGCATACATTTTTAAAGCTATCTGTTTCCCTTTAAGTACTGCTTTGGCTGCTTTCCACATATTTTGATTTTCTGTGTTACCCTTATTTATTTTAAAGTATTTTCTAATTCTCACTACAATTTCTTTTTTTGACCCGATTGTATATGTGTGTTGTTTGATTTTCAAACATTTTGAGAATATTTTAGTTCTCTTTTTCTTGCTTATTTCTATCTTAATTCTACTATAGCCAGGGAATATACTGCATATGATTTCAGTCTTTCAAAATTTGTTCAGACTTCGTGGGCTAGAAAATTGCTTCTTTTAGTAAGTGTTTCATGTGTATTGAAAAGAATGTATATTACCCAGTTTTGTAAATCATGTTGTTAAAACATATATTCATATTAATTTTCTGTTCCCTGTTTGTGACAATGACTTTGTAACATCATTTTTCACTGTGATAATATAAAGGCAATTTAGTGTTTCCTTTAACATGGTTGATTTATAAGCCTTCTTCATTCACTAGTATAGAGACTTAAAATACTTCTATGTGAAAAAGCAAAACACACCTGATGGGTGAGTAAGTAGATTAATATCTCATTATATCCACTTCTGCATTTTTAAACATTTTTTAGCCTATCTATCTGCAATGCATACTTTGCAGTATGCAAAGTGTTTTTTTTATTAAATACAAAATGAGTAGCACATGCCATTGAAATCCTGCCCTCATCTCGTTAAGCTTCTTATCATTATAGTATATTTCATTCTGATTTTTAACTGCCTGATGGTTTTCACTGGCTTTTGGAGACTCCTCTACTCACATGCAAATTAGGCCAGATTTTCTGGGAATTAATGACTCCCAGGAAAACCTTTTAACTGATGACTGGTGGGAATTCTATAAATATCCCAATTTTTTTTGCCCTGAGATAACTCAGAGCTGCTTGGTCCCTGTTGGATCTCAATCTTCCAGCATTCCAGTTAACTCCCTTGGAGGTAAGTGACTTGGTAACAGACACTTTACTTTGTTGCTCTTCCTTCCCTGTCTTAGTTCTCTGTACCTGCTAGTATTTCCTGGGGTCATTGGAAAATAAATTCCATATGTTAGATTCCTTGTTACGGAATTTCCTTATGGCAAAACCTAAACTAAGATATTTTGTTACAGAAGGGGGAAAAGAAATTAGATTCTTAGAATGGAATTTGGAATTAAATACTTGCCAGCCACAGGGCAAAAAGGAATCCGTTGTTGGTGATAAAGGATGCTGTTAAACCCTGGCATATTAAAACATCACAACTACTAAGTGATTGTGACAATTACTAAATCTCTCACATGTAGTGAATTAAGTTTGGATACAGGAGAAAGGAGATACATTGGCTTTTGTAATATCTTTAGCAGTTGAGTGACATGGGACAATGTGATTAAGGACTGTGGAGTGAATTAATTGTTAAATGCCATCATGTCTTGGAGGCAGAAAATGACAAGCTCAGATCAGTCAGATTAACTCAGGATCTGGTATCTCCTGCAGCTCAAGAGCAGACCATGCTGAAGATTGATGGTTGTCACAGTAGTAGAATGACAAAATAAGGTTGAATTCTCAGTCCCACTGATTGCCTATGCAAAATCAGAGAACATTAAGTAGAACTGGGATCCCATGGCCTGAGATAGGGTCATTAGTAGATGACCTTGAAGTAGACTCTGTAGCTTGGCAACAAGAGGTCTAGAAGCCACAGAAACTTCTCTTTCTAGAGAATAACAGCTTTCTCTTGCTCCAAAACCATGCCAAAAGGTCATACTCAAGATGGGCATACTGCAAAGTGATGCTATAAACAGCAAACAAGAAATTAAGGACTGTCAACAACCACGTGGGTGAGCTTGGAAATGAATCCTTTGGATCTAGTTGAGCCCCTAGATCTCTGAATATCTGGCTCATAAGTGTGGGCCAGATAAGTCTGCAACATCAGGAGACACTCTGAGCCAGAGCTACCCATCATGATGTTGCAGATAATACATTGTCCAGAGAGATTCAGGAACAAGCTACTCTTATATTCCTGACCCACAGTAACTGTGAAACAAATGTTCTTTTAAGCCACCACTTTATGGGTAATTTGTTACACAGCAATAGATAACTAAGATAGTGGATGAATAAAATGCAGTGACAGAAAAAATATAATACATTGCACAATTTTTAGATCTGAGCCCAGGGCCAAGGGAAGGGAAGGTCAGTACTGTATGTAAAGACACACCAAGGCTCCTCAGTCCTATAAAGATGTTTATGGACATTTATTTATTAGAGCAGCTGTTCACTGTGGAAAGAGAAATGATCTAGATTTTTAAAGAGCTGTTGAGAGATGCCTGGTTGGTTCAGTGATTGAGCATCTGCCTTTGGCTCAGGTCATGATTCTGGGGGGTCCTGGTATCAAGTCCTGCATCAGGCTCCCAGTAGGAGAAGCCTGCTTCTCCTTCTGCCTATGTCTCTGCTTCTCTCTATGTGTCTCTCATGAATAAATAAATAAAATCTTAAAAAAAAAAAAAGCTGTTGAACTAGTGGATCCAAAATGCCGGAGTAAACTTGTCAGAGTGAGGAAGTATTAAGGCCCAGTGATAAAGACCCAAGCCTGTTTCAAAATGCACCCAATATGATTTTATGGCCTTATGGTATGGTCATTTCCTTATTATGTAAGTGCCTAATTGAGATGGATGTACTTAGCGGCTGGAAAAAACTCTTACCCCATTTGCCTGTGCTATCCCAAACCAAGATAGTATGTAGTAAGCCTAAGTGCATATTGGGTGGAATGGCAGAGATAAATGCCAGCCTCAATGACTTCAAGGATACAGAGATGGCAATCTTAATCATATCGCTGCTTAATGTGCCTACATAGTCGCTGAAAAAAAAAACACCCAGATCTTATGATACATAATGGTCAAGTATTATAAACTTAACTTAGTGGTAGCTTTTACTATTGCTGTTGTATAGGGTATGGGCTTTTACTAGACAAATCCACACAGACTCCGCCATGCTTTCAGTTCCCATAGCGAACTCATTTCAGAAGCAGTTCACATTCACATTTCAACAACAGCATTGCATATTCTTGATCTTGCCTCAAATCTGTGTTAATTGTCCCTCTCTCTACCATAGTATAGCCGGAAGGGACATTGAACATTTGGATATCCTATATAATATTATACTGGTCCAGTATATTGATGACAACATGTTAATCAGACCTGGTAACTAGGAAACTGAAAGTAATCAGATATGTGTCAGAACATGAGAGAAAAACCCAATAAAGATTCAGAGGATTGCCCATTTGAGTAAGGCTTTAGGGCTCTTCTAAACTGCTCATTTAAAAAAAAAGATTTTTTTAAAAATTTTTATTTATTTATGATAGTCACACAGAGAGAGAGAGAGAGAGAGAGAGAGAGAGGCAGAGACACAGGCAGAGGGAGAAGCAGGCTCCATGCACCAGGAGCCCGATGTGGGATTCGATCCCGGGTCTCCAGGATCATGCCCTGGGCCAAAGGCAGGCGCCAAACCGCTGCGCCACCCAGGGATCCCTATTTTATTTATTTATTAGAGCAACAGAGAGAGCACAAGCAGTGGAGAGAGGGGCAGAGAGAAAGGGAGAAGCAGACTCCCCACTGAGCAGGATGTGGGGCTCAATCCCAGGACCCTGAGATGATGACCTGAGCCGAAGATGGATGCTTAGCCAACTGAGCCACCCAGGTCCCCCAACTGCTCAGTCATTTTAGAGTTACCACTGCCAGTAGACAGGTAAAGAGTAAGTTACTGTACTATTATAATTACAGTAACAGGTGGATGCATGCACACCATGAATGTCATAAGGAGGCCTGTGGCTACATACTGCATACTGTGAACGTGAAAGAGTATGTCTAGGGATGCACTTGGTCCCATTTTAGTACCTCTATGCTCACTGGTAAATGAGCATTTATAGCCGCCAGAAGCTCAAATAGGATACCTACAGCTCAGACTCCTCTATCTGAATTATCCCAATGGATAAGCAACTTCGACTGGCAGAAGTATCAATTGAAAGTGAAAGGAAACAAGAATGGGTAATAAAGGGGGAATATGATGAATATTAGTTGTGGTTTCAATGCTAACTACAGCAGCTGGCACTAGAACTTATCCCCAATTAAAAGTCTTTTTTTTTTTTCCTTCAAAATTGTATCTGGTTACCATTTTGAAAAAGCTTTCCTAGGATGGTGTGAACTTGACAGGAGGCATAGGTAGATCTGAACAAGGTGTTGACTCAGCCCCTCTCACATCCCCCCAAAATCTTGCTATTGCAGTATAAAACAGGCCTGTGACTTCTAACAGCTGAGGACTCACGAGAACCTGTTCTGCTTGGCAGGCTGAGGTTCTAGTGAATTAAAGTTGAGGGATTCCTCAGGTAAGGGTGATGAGGGTAGATGCATAAACATTTCAGTTCCTTCTCCCTCAGTTTGTATGGGGTAAAATGAGTATACTGAGGCTCAGGAAGATTAAGTACAATTGGCCAAAGTTGCAGAATTTGGAAGTGGCAAAATGTTTTTATTTATTCTTTTCAGTGTCTGATTCTTATCTCAATGTCAAGTCCATTTTTTAATGCTGAATCCATGACGATACCCCTTATCTTCTCTTTTTCTACTCCTTTTATCCTTTCTAATATACTGAGTCTGAGGAACCAGGTAATTGCTCTTATTAGAACTCTGTATAAAATAAAAATAAATATGTGATCAGTAAGTGGTGACTCAACTTTGTAACATCTGTTTACTTTCTTCACATGCTTTCTCAGATGTATTTTTACATCTGAGGTTGCTGGCTAGGTTGATTCATAGAAAAGTGAATTTAAATGTGCTTCCAGAGTAAAGTTCTAGTTTTTTTTTTTTAACTAGATCCCCTGTTGAATGAAGTTGCCTCTTCTTGTTTCTATTTTTATATTTTTCCCCACATTGAAACCAGTTCAATTCTTTCAAATTTGTGACAGTTACATCATCAATTTAAATCAAATGCTTTGGGTATAGGTAGATAAATCCATATTTGAATTTATTTAAAATAGATTTGTTATTTGTCTGTGGTCCAAAAATTAGGATAACTGGAATGTGTATATATACACATTTAGCGGAAGAGCAGAATTTGAACTGTAAACCAAATTATTATTAATATTGACCTACTTATTTAAAATAGTAAATATTTTAGAAGCATACATTTGGAGCAATTAACCAGAACTTTAGATACCACGTTATATTTTAAATACAAAACATTACTTTGCAATGTGGTTTCGTAAGAAAAGAAAAAACAAAAATGACTAAGAAGATAATAATTGTACCCCTAGAAGCAAACCCTTTCTCAGCAGAGTAAGGATGACTTGTAGGTATAGTTGTCAATTGAATTTCATATAAGTTATGAGAATGTACTTTTCCTTCTTGTCATCATGACCTTTCAACTCGTTTTATTAGTTTTATATCTCACATATTATATTTAGTATTTGATTTATAGTGCCATGATAATGTGTCAGCTGTTTACTTCAGTTAAGTGTAGTAAAATTAAGATGATTTGTTGAGAAAGATGTTGTTTAGAAGGGAGTATGTTAAACATTTAACATGTTTAGCTGGATAACTACATCATTACTTTATATTCTTGTACATTCTTCTGTGTTTCTTCTGAAGAGAGTCAGTAGCTAGAGACTTGACCCCACAGCTACTAACAAGGGAATTTTCTGCAAGGATAAAAGCTTTGAAAATAGCTACAAATAAAGCATCTTGTTTTCCATTAAGTTACATTCAAATATCCATGTACTGTACCCTGTAATTAAGTCAAATATCAATTTTAATCACTGCATCCTTAGTACATAATTTCTGTAATGCAATTGCAGCAGTATAATATCGAGCAGCTAAAATGCCCTAGTTAAATGGAATTTTAACTGCTGCAAATTGAGACACAGAGAAAATCACAATACCTGCATTCAAGCAGTTAAACTGAGAGATTTATGTTTGGGAAAGTAAGGGAAGAAAAACTGGTTTAATCCACATATTTAACTATATGTTGTTAGGCCAATTTACAATGTCCCTATTAGTCTATGCCTGTGGTTTTGAAATAACACTACTGGCTGTGAGTTGATTTCAGAGAGTCAGTAAAAGAAAAAAAAATCCTTAAAGATAGGATTCCCACTCCATTGGTTAAAAAACTGAGCCTAAAACTACGTTTTGAAGGCTGTTATCCCAGAAAATAGCAGAGGTTAATTTGGAGGGGAAATAAGAGTCTTCACTTTGCTAGCTTTCCAAGAAAGGAGTTTGTACATGGAAAAGCTTTATTATTTAAACTACAACTTGCAGCTCTTCAATTAGAAGCAATTTCAAATGTCAGATTTAAAGTCTATACAACATCTCACATAAATGTAGCAATTGCCTTGTATATCACTTGGCAACAGTTTAACTCTGTTTAAGTCTGTAGGAAAATATTTTGAATAGAAATAGAAACTACAAAATAACTACTAGTGTCACCATATTTCCTTTACATTGACACATCGGCATATTAGAAAAGAAAATGTCTGGTCATATCTTGGATGTCACCAAGATTAAAAACTCTTGCTTCTTTCTTTACGGAGCTGGTCCAAAATTCACACTGTCATTGTTCCAAGAAATGGAAATCATCTATGAGATGTCATGTAGCTGATGGTTCTAGAGCCTTGATGGAAAATTTACAATTAAAAAAAAGAAAGTTTTGGAAATCATGAAAAATTCATCTGACCATTTAGCACAAAAAGTTCAGCTGAAATATCTCAGTTCTATACACAAGTGTATGCTAAAGCTACTCCTTTTTGTCTGTGAGGGAAGGGCTGTGGTTTTCTGGTCACACCTTTCTTGGTAATGGTGGGAGTCCTTTCAGCATCCAACCTTGAACTCCCATTTGGATTAGGTTCATGTTCACAGTTTTTGAATTATTGATTATTTGAAGGCCAAGCCGTCCCAATCTGTGTCATAGATGCATAATTTATCATGATATTTAAAAGCATGTGTAACTGAAAGGCTTCTGGAACTTTAATCCAATACCTACTGACAACACATTTTGAGCCTTTTTTTTTTTTTTTAAATGTTTTCCAAGTCTTGGCAGAAAGACTGGGCTTTCTGGTGTGGTGGCCTCACGTGAAAGCTCAGTATCTTTTAATGTTCCTTTTCTCTCTTTGAGTTTTATACTTTTCCTTTCCTTTTTGATTTGGTTCTTTTTTTTTTTTTTCCAGAGTCCTCCATGACGCTAATTCTTTCTTTGGTCGTCTTTGTATTTTTTTAAGACTCTATTTCACAGGCCCCTCCATGGTGCCTCGCATTTATTCTTTGTATCTCTCTTCTTTATGTTCTTCTTTTGTGCATTCTGCCTTCTTGGATTTCTAATGCTTGAGAAAACCCTTTCAGCCATTTATTTCCTATTTATTGTCTTATTTTTCTTTGTAGCAAGAGCCTAGTTAATTTATTACTGGTCTGAATTTTGTCTCTGATGCTTCTAGTATTTGCTGCACCACAGCAGAGAAAAGAGGTGGATAATGACAAACTTCCTTTAACTGCTCTTGTTGGAATGATAAAGTTGAGTGGGGTGATTTCAAAGCCAGGGATGATTCAAGCCTTCCAGTTTCCCAGAGGTCAAGTCAGCCAACACTACAATGAGGCCGCCACCTTCCCACTTCCTTGCTTCCAACCCTGACAATGGCAACTCCACACTTAAGTTGCAAACTGGCAGAAAATTCCAACTCAGCAGAGGGTCAGAAAAGAAAAAAGGGCCAAGAATTGCCAGTGAGATGGGAGGAGATATGTAAGCTCCTTCAAGGCTTGAAGGGCAGCCACATGCTTAAATGAAAACTTGAGGAAAAAAAACCACCCCATGCTTCTATTTTAAATGCCTTTTTAGTTTTTGTCTCAATTGCTTTGAACTCTTCTTTCAAAGCATGGCTTGAGTAATCTTTCTTAGAATGTAATCTTTCTTACCTTCTGGTCCCTGGATTATGTAAATTTATCACAAAGGGTTATTGTTTTACATGTGTGATACAAGTCAGAATCCACAGGTAACTTTCCCCCCTGTTTTTTAGGAATGTGACGGTGGCTAGAATAAGATTCTCATAAAATGACAGTATTCACGGAGATACATGTGATGGCAAATTTAGGACTTCATGCATAACTTTTTGGTAGAATTAAATACATTTATTGTGAGGACAGATTAGTAGATATACTTAGAAATAAAATTTACAGTGTGATTCAGCATTCCTGAGTACTTCATGTAACCTGCCCATGAAAAAAACATAAGATTGGTGAGGATCACTGGATATGCTAGTATTTTTATGCCTTTGATTAAAATTTCTATATGTAGCTGTTTCATTTCAGAAGATGGAATTCAACCCTTGGTATATAAAAATCCATCTAATGCAGGTCTTTACTTCTTATAAAAGGCAAAAGTTATCTAGAGGCAGAGCATTCTGTTTCATTGCCCTATTAAGTACTAGGCCTTCAGAGTTTGTCTTTAGATAATCTGATATTGGCTTCTTATATTGCTCTTCATGCACCAAGCCAAGGGATAGTTTTTTCTTTACATTAATCCAAAGGTTCTTTAAGATCCATGCACCAAAGCTACATTTCATACCTTTGAACTAAGGTGCCTGAGATGCCTTTCAATTTCCGGCATAGACAACTGGTTGAGCTCTCAACTTCTCCATTAAGAGGACTCAAACGTGAGCTTTTCCGTGAGACCTTTCTCTGCAAACTTCTAACCAGGAAAAATTAGCCACTCATTTTGGTTCTCTTTGTATGCTATTCATTTTTCAGTCACAGCCTCTAGAACATGTTATGACAAAGGGTTTTACTTGATACAAAATAAGCATTTAGTATTTGCTGTCAGACTGACTAGTGGTCGACTACGTTGTGGATGGGTACCTTGATCATTTGCAGTTCCCTCATCAGGCTAGCATCATAGTTAATTCATCACTCTGAGTTTTGTTGATGTATCCCTTTTGAATAATCAGTGCTTTGAGTAGCTAAATAAAGTTAGAAGAAGAGAAGGAAAGGAAAAAGAAATAGCCAGCATTTTCTAAGGGCCAGCTGAGCCCTTAGAATATATTCATTAATATATTTAACCTCACAGATACCCTGTGAGGCAGGTTCTATTATACCCATTTGACAATATAGGAGACTAAGACTCTCAGAGGTTAATGAAACTTCTGTGGTCATAGACCTAGTGTGGAAATTGACTCAGTCCCTGTCCATTTGACTGACGATGTCGAGTTTATCACCTTCTATCATCCTGTCTTATTTAAATAGTGAATGCAAACTTGCTTTTCAAAATCTTTATGGTGTTAAAAGATAAACTGAGGCATATTAAAAACATTTTAAGGGTTTATTTGAGCAAAAGTTGATTTGAATCTGGCAGTGCCAAACTGGAAGTGTTGGGAGCGTTCTACCAACAGGGGCCAGGGGATAGTTTTATTATAGAGAAAGTACAGAAGCAAAGAAGATAAATTATTTGATTGACTATTGCTTAAAGCCTCGCTATTTGTGATTGGTTGTCCCTCTTAAGTTTCAGTTGTCTAACCTTGAAGCATTTATAGGCCTTGATTTTGGTTTGCTTTGGTAGGCATCACAGCAGTAGCTCCACCTCAGCCTAATGGTTTCTTTGTTCAATTAATTTAACAATTGCTAATTATTCCATTATGAAGCATTCCCTGCTATCATAGACATTCCAGTTTGATCCCCTTTGAATAGAGTTGAATGAAATTATCACATTTATTTTATGTTAGAAATGAGTTTCTCTTGGTCTTTGAAGGCCTGGATGATACATATCATGAAGATACCTCTTGGTCTCTTTCTTAACTTTACCCCTAAAGATGTTTAAAATCATCAGTTGAATGAATGGAAGAATAAATAAGTGAAGGTGTGAATACACGCAAGTGACTGCAGTGTGAAAGATTTTTTTCCTAAATTGTATTTGTCAAGTTCTTCAAAATTTATTTGTCCTTGTCTTGTCTGTCTGAAAAATGCCAACTCAAATTTCAGGGCTTGAAGTATACATCTTTCATAAAGAGAATTCCTGCCCCTCGTATCTACATCCAGGTGCTATCCCCAGTCTGGCAGAAGGAAAAGGCTCCTGGCTTCAGCCTCAGCACTTCCCACATTGAAATACCCTTATTTATTTGAAGGCTTGGGTCTCTCAGCAGACTAAGACCTAGAGACCAGTAGCTTTTTTAACTATATGTCCTTAATATGTAACATATTTCTTAGCATGTAGTCAACAGTCGATGGCTATTTATTGAATAAATGGGTTATTCTGTGTATTAATAACTTGGGAGGGGTCCTAAAAATGAATAGAGAGAGGGGAAGTCAAAGCTATTTTTTTTTCTTTTCCTCAGTTTGTATGACTTGGGTGGGGAGATTGCAGCTACAAGTAAACTCCTCCACTTTGGAAATAGTCACTTAGTGCTGTTTAAAAATATACAGTAAAAATCACTTTAGGTCAATAGTTGTAAAAATGCAACCCAGAGTCCAAAGCTTTCAGCAATAATATTCTTAAATTCCAGCAGATGGTGGTATTGTTATGAAAAGCTAGAATCTCTAGGTAAAATTAAATATTTCTCACTTATCACACAAACAGTTTTGTTCCTTTCTCCTTAGAAAGACGGTGTCCATAACTCTTCTTTCTGAAAGATTTAGGTAAAAATTAAACACTTCCTTTTAAAAAATTAGTTTATATTGGTAAAAGTTAAATACTTCTTTTTTAAAAAATTAGTTTATATTGGTCCACAGTAGAAGGGTTATAAGGATTTTTACTTCTTCATAATGGTTGATTTTACATATATATGTATATATGTGATTTTTATATATTATATGTATATATACATATATAATATGTATGTATATATTTTATATACATATTATATGTGTATATAATATATGTATATTAATATCTTTTATATATTATATATGTATATATTCTCTATTTGCTATTCAGGATTGGTGGAGGAACAGTCCTTCTCCCCACATCTGCACCTGTCAAGACTCCATTATATGGTTAAAAAGGACTCCAGTTATTTTTAAAATAAATTAATATATGTTTCTAAGGGTTGAGTGTCTTTGTTTGCCTATTACCTGAAAATGAAATTCTGCTAGAATATGGGACATTTCTCTCTTCCCTTAGTTTGACCTCATATTTTCTAGTCCTAAATTAAAATGTGTGTTAATTCCTGAGTTGGCAAAGAAATGGGTACAAGTCAAAGACTGCAGTGGATTTTTAAGAAAGACTTCAGAATGTCTGAGTGTTGTGCAAGTAAGTAAGTTTTTGACTTGGACTATTTATTAATGCTTCCTAAAGTTGAGCAGTTTCCCATAAAACTATGGAATGATTTACTGAAATGATATATATATTTCTACTGTTGTAGAAAACGGAGATAATTTATTTTCTTTCTTTTAAAAAAAAGATTTATTTATTTGAGAGAGAGAGATGTACAGAGAGGTAGAGAGAGGGAGAGGAAAAAAAGAAGCAGACTCCCTGCTGAGCACAGAGCCTGACACAGGGCTCCATCTCACAACCCTGAGATCATGGCCTAAGCCAAAATCAAGAGATGGACACTTAACTAAGACACGAAGATGTCCTGCATTTTCTTCTTAAATCTTTTTATTCTTTTCATGCTCATTTCCAGTTGGTATACAAAGACAGAGGATCAAAAATTCATATATAAGCAAGATTCTGGGATATAAGGATTTCAATATGAGATTTTTAAAAAAAGGATTCACTCAAAGAATTCATTTGCTTTAGTACTATTTTTTGTTAAGGAAAAAAGATTTTAAAAATTGACCATGTTTTAAAATTTGGTGTTTTATTTTTAGAGTGTTAATTTTACACAGGCCACATGAATATTAGACTTCTGTATATGTAATTTTTAACATATTCTGGGGGCATGTTTCTATGTATGTAAACGTATGTATATATTTTTATAATCTACACAGCTCTGAAATTAATTTTGAAATGTATGGGAAAACAGGATTTGTTTCATGTGCTCCTTATTAAGGTTCTAAATAGCTATGTGCAGTATATTTTATTGTGGAAAATGATTGTTATTATACAGCATTATTTTCTAGCTGACAAGAGGGGTAATTTTTCTTGAAGAATTCCTTTATTGTTTTAGAGTGTCTTTTTAAAATAATGATAATTTTAATATCCAAAGACTTTTAAGAACACAGCAAGTATTAGAAAAATATTTTGTGAAAACTGATTTAGAATATATTGACTAAAATAAAATTTATTCTTATTAATTTAGGTCATAACTGCTTTTGAACATCATGAAACATATGAATGACTTTATTCCAAGTGAAGATCATTCAATAGAGTCAAACTATAGTGCTTTCCAAAGGAATTTCCTTTTAATGGCTTGCAGATGTTGTTGTGTTCAATGCCAGTGAAAAAATGAATTCAGCTTTAAGACATAAAACTTTACATGAAATTAATCCCCTGCGTGGATTAAGCGTTTTCACTATCATGGAAAGAAATTTGGAAAAGAGTAATAACAAATATTTTTAAAATGTATTACTGAAAACGTTTGCTAAATATTTTAATGATGTTCCTAAAGCAATTGCTTAAATCAAAAGGCCAAAAAATAATGAATTTTCTTTCAGAAAGGTTTTTTTTTTATGATAGAGAAAGAAAATCAACATTTCAACATCCTGTATTTGCTTCTTTCAATCAGCATTTAAAAATTTCAGATAAAATATGTGAAGAACAATTAACATTTCTAAAAATACCTTAAATTCCTTTTAAAGGTATAAAATATCTATAACCTATTTCAAATGTGTAAACCAGTGCTTTTCAGAAGTAGTCCTGTAAGTACCAGCATCACCACCAGCTTGAGGATTCTTATTAAAATCATGTGGGTGGAACTGGGAGATATATGGCCCAAGATGTCTTGCCATGGAAACTTTAGGAACCACAGTGGCTGAAAGAACAGCTTGGATCTCATTCCTACCTCTCCTTGGGTCTACTCACCAAGGTCCAGACAGTCACGTAGTGAGGATAAAAGCCAGCTAATTGAAAAAACTGAATTTCGTGGCTCAAAAGGAGCTTGTTAAGAATAGACTCTCAATTCTTTTAACTGTTAGAATCAGCTTTAGAAAATGAAGATGCCTAGGCCCCATTACAGCTCCTATATTAGAATGTGACTTGGTCCTATCTGGTTTGGGAGCCTCCGGTACTCACCCAGTGTGTTTGGTGCTCTGAGTTTTAGGTAGGCTGAATTTACAGCTCTTCCAGGTTGTTAGTCCTTTGCTTCTAGACCTCTATACATAATGTCCTTTCTGCCTAAAATACTCTTCATTGTCTCCTCTCCTATCCTTGAGCCTTCTTCATCCCTTTCGTTCATCAGGACTCTTTCTGCAGACAGGGTGCCTGGATGTGTACTTCCAAAGAACTTTGCCTTTCCCCTCTCATAGTAGTTGCAACTGCCTCTTTATTTGTTTACCTTCCCTGCTGAACTGTGAGCTCATTACTCTATTTCAGTGCCCAGCATGTTGCTATGCCCTCAAGAAATATTTATCAAAAGATCTATTATTTTATTTTTCAGTTTCTAAGGGTGCTAGAATTCTGATAAATTACTCAGAAATAGTAGCATCCCTTGGGCAGCCCGGGTGGCTCAGCGGTTTAGCGACGCCTTCAGCCCAGGGCGTGATCCTGGAGACCTGGGATCAAGTCCCACGTCAGGCTTCCTGCATGGAGCTTGTTTCTGCATGGAGCCTGTTTCTCTCTCTGTCTCTCTCTCTCTCTGTGTTTCTCATGAATAAATAAATAAAATCTTTAAAAAAAAAGTAGTAGCATCCCAGTTTAGTATTGCTTTAGTCATTTATCAAGTCTTCCCCCCCGCTAAAATTAGGGCATATAAATGAAATTTGGGGATCCAATTTCTTTTCTTTTTAAAGGGGCTGGTCACACTTATTATACCAAATTGCTCTATGCATTTTAAAAGTTCTATTAGCTTAAGAATTAAGACATGATCTAAATGGAGTGCTAGGAACTGGTCCAAAATCCAAACAGTTAAGAAAGGAGTTGAGGATGAAGCTAATAACAGTCTGGACTCCCCTCTATCTCCAGAACCCTTTTCTTATACCAGTACCAACTATGGGGTCAGTTCTGCTCTAGCATGTGGAACCAGTTCTATCTTCCACATAAAGAAGTTTAAATATTTATAACTGAGCTCTCAGAGAGACTCCCTAGTGAATCTATTTTCGTCTGGTTTTACTCTGACCTTTTGTTTCATTTCTAGAAAATTCAGTGCCTGTCTTGAGGAGGTCACTTCCTCTACTTAAACTACACTGGTAAAACCTGGGTGTAGAGCTGCATCTCAGCAGTTTCTCTTGATCCGTGCAGGCTTACTAGTTTGACACTAACTGGTCATTCCTATTCATGTTCAATCAAAAACACAGCCAGCCCTTGAGAAATGTGAGCACAGGCTACTGACCCTCCTTCTCAAAACTCTCCCTCAGAAATAAAACATACCCCTGGGTAGCTCTTTCTCCCCCCTCACTTTTGCCAGATAGTGATTGTGGAATTGCCCAGTTCGTTTATTATCAATATTAATTCCAAAAGATGTGTTACCCTCTATCTAGAACTTGAAGTACTTATATCTACTTTGCTTGTAACTTATACTTCATTTACACGTGGTCCAAGATGGAAACTATAAGCAATAGACATGCATATATGGGCATTTCAGTCATATGACTCCTGATACTTTTTCTAAGGTTAGGAGTTGATTCAATTTGCAATGATTGCTGTGTATGTAATTACTATTAACACAATATTTTAAGAGTACATTAACTCATGCCTTATGAGTTGAAGTATGTCAGAGTTCTACAAAAACCAGCAGCTTGGATGATCAAGAGTTCAAAAAAAGAATGGTATTGTCTGTGCCTAAGATGCATATGCCAAGTATTGTCAGGCTCTTCCCTGTAGGTACCTGCACTGTGTTGTATTTACTCTTTGTATGCCAGCTAACAACAACAACAAAAAAAGCCAAGCAAATGTAAAGAGTTCAGATCCCTTTCAGAAAAGAAATGTTATGTGTATAGTAAAATTGTTTATGCTAAGAAAAAATTATACCAGTTTATAATAAAAACAAGGCTTTAAATAGTTGATAAGCAACTATTTTATAAATCCTCTTTGGCCTTTGTGACCTTCTTAAAATAGCCCTGATTATCAAAGCAGAAATAAATCAGATGTGTGAATCAAATTTTCCCCTACACACAAACACTAGTTTTTGTGTTGAAATAAATTCCATAGGATTTATGAGTAAAGGATGCTGCACAGCCAGCAGTGTTGCCTCTCTGATCAGTTTGCTAAAAGGCTGAATTTTTTGGCAATAGACTCTTCCTTGCCATGGTACAGATTGCATTTTAGTTTTGCAAGTGATTATTGGTTGGCTGTTATGACTTTGACATTGTACTAGGTACCAGGCACTCAGGGATTGAGCCTGACTACGAAGGAATCACAAGTGTTTTATTTGCAGCCAACTGATACTCTCCCTTAACTCTGGTCCTTGTCTGAAAGTAAATCTAGGTTAGGAGCAATAGAAAGGAAAAAAAATATAAAAAGCATTTTTCATGAAGAATTATTCTGTGAGGAATACATTATTTTTTCTTTTCTCCTTTTTTGTCCCAAATCTAATTGTCTGAGGTTGACATTTATTCATGGCCAAATGTTTATTCTTTGCTATTGATTTATTCTTTGCCAAATGTTACTATTTTGTTGACTTTTCATTTATTTAACCCATATTTTATTTACTGTAATCTATGTATGCACTGAAGCAAGACTGATTGGAGTTGAGACTCTCAGAATATGCTTTTACAGCTCCTAAGAAAAATTTCCTTCACTTCTCTCCTCTGCACACTACTCTGAAGATTGAGTCAGTATCATGAGGCAGATGAGGGTTAGGTAAACCCATCTCTGCAAGCCTATTAGATTTTTATGATTGATACATATCATATTTTGTACATAAGCTATAGCTAATATCTTATAAATTTTTCATAGTTAGAACATACTAAAAATGATTATTGCAGGGGATGCCTGGGTGGCTCAATGGTTGAGCGTCTGCCTTTGGGTCAGGTCATGATTCTGAAGTCCGGGGATCAAGTCCCACACGGGCTCCCTGCAGGGAGCCTGCTTCTCTATCTGCCCGTGTCTCTGCCTCTCTTTCTCTCTGTGTCTTTCATGAATAAAGAAGTAAAATCTTAAAAAAAAAAAGATTATTGTAGTTCGAAGAAGGAATTACAGGGTCAAAGTCTTAGAACAAACATTTGTCATCTTATATCCAAATTGGAAAGACATTCTTTTATAAAAGATTATAATGAAGTTCTTTTTATGTGCCTATTATTAATACTAATATTTTTTATGTGTGAAAAGAGATTTGCTGGACGTCTGGGTGGCTCAGTGATTGAGTGCCTACCTTGGGTTCAGGTGGTGATCCTGGGGGTCCAGGATCCAGTCCTGCATTGGGCTCCCCGCAGGGAGCCTACTTCTCCCTCTGCTCCTGTCTCTACCTCCCTCTCTGTGTCTCTCATGAATAAATAAATTAAATATTTTTTAAAAAGAGATTTGTTATTTCAACTTACTATGAAAACTCAACTTTTTTCACTTCATATAAAGAATACAGGATTCCTAGATGTTTTGCAAAATTATTTTTCTTTAAATATGCATATATATATACATACTTAATCAAACAGATGAATAGCTTTTTAAATAGAAGTATACAAGAACAATTGATGAATCTCTTAATTTCGTAATTGTTCTTTCCTCCTCTGGACTTTGAGTAGTGCTTTTTTTATTTTAGGTAACAGGTAATTCAGTTAAATGAATTGGTTATTTTCAGCCAACAGATCCTTCTTGGCCTCCCACTGTGTGGGAAGCACTGAATCAGGGGTTGGGATTAATCACCAGGTCAGGGAAAATTCCAAGCAATCCTTAGTGTCTGGAATTGCTTGAGATATTTCTTAATGATAACATCATAAGATTGAAAAGGAAGAATTACCTTCCTGAATTATAAACTGCAGAAGTGAGAAAGTAGCATCAATTACAAATTTATTCATTTCCTAGGGAATCTTCATCATGTTGTAGAGAAACAGTCCATACTGTCAATCTAGATTCCACTTAATACAGCTTAAAAAAAAAAAAGAAAGAAAGATTTACTGACAAGGATGCTAAACTTCTGCTTTTAGAAATTACCTGAATTGTACCATGGATAAATATCTATTTGACTATAAAGCCATTATCACCAATAAATCAATTGATTGGGGGTAAAGATTTCAACCATCAACTTTCTCTGTGATGATTTTACTTTTTTTATTAGGTTATGAGATAATGCTGTAGCCTAGGCCAGAAGCCTATTGCTGTGAGCTAGAAAGATGAGAATTTAATGAGGTATAAAACATATACACAAATTGCAACGTCAATGATGATGTCTTAATAGCTTAAGAGGCCTGCATAACTGCATTATAAACTGGGACATAAAAAGATACAGCATGTTGACATCAAGCTTGTAAATCAGCAACCCAAGGGCCTAAGAGCTTCACAAACTAGAGCAGAGGCAATTTGCTTCAGTTTTCTTAACAACATAACAACAACAAAAAGCAGAATGTACAATGTCCATACAGAACAATTTTCTTATTCTAAAAGTACGTCTAACCTGAAAAGTAAGGCTGGATTTGCTTCTTTGTTGAAACAAAGCAATGGAAGTCTTAGAGAAAGAAATGAAGTTAATTTTTTAAATCATTTTTTCCTCTAAAAGTTAGGTGACAGAACAAGAAGCCATTTCACCTTTATTATAACTCAAAACTTTAGCAAAGGAGGGGGAAAGACAAAATGGGTGCAGAGTGGCAAGGTGATCCTTTTCAAGTACTGGGAAAATCGCCAACCTGGTGTCTGCTTTGTTAATTTATTAAAGAGATCTCTGAAAAATAACTCTGCCAGATTCATTTGTTTTACAACTCAAAGACTTTCTGAGAATATCTTCCTAAACCTTTAGTCTGGAAGTCAATTCTATTTACTTCGTTTCCTTACTTTCCTTGATCTCAAACCAGCAGCTACAGCAGCAGCAACAGCTTGCTGAATATCATGGACAGCGTCTGATACAGCAGGGCTCCCTCCACAGCCTTGTCAGAGGGCTGGCAATTTTTTTAGATTTTTATTCCTAAATTGAGGGGAAAAAAAGTCTGTTGGATTATGAAGGATACAAACTTAATGATGGTTATATTTTATTAATATATTTACGAGAAAGATAAAAAATGAAGGAGCAGTATAAAGATGGGTTTGTTTTGTTTTGTTTTATTAGCCAGACTTCATAAGTTCAGTTTCCAGATCTACTAATTAATAACTAAACGAATATGTAATCTTGAGTAAATTCTTTATTTTCACTATATTTCAATCTCCACAGCTATAAAATGGGAACTGTAATGATGATAATAATATTATTAGTTACCTTGAGGTTGCTTTTTTACTTAGAACAAAACCTGGTGCACAGTAACACTGTATAGAATTAAATGCTGGACAGCTCCATCCTTTCCTTGAAAACTTTCCCTAATTAATCAGGGACGCTGGCATACCTCTGTTGCTGTGTATTTCATATTCAAAAAATCTTTATAATTATTTTGAAGCTTTACACTTTCATACAGATTAAGGAAAATCTAGATAAAAACTTGCTTTGAAGGCAAAATGTTAATATCTAAGTTAATAGTATTCCTCTTAGAATGTGTTTTCTGTTGAAAACTTTTACTTTTGTTAAAAGGAAAGCACATTCACATTCTCAGGGTTTACAGCTGAGTTAAAAACTGAAAAACATTTGACGGTCAGAAGTTTTATTAGATGTCGAAACTAGAATTTTTACCAGAATTTGATGGAAAAAAATTCTAGTTTATTTTTTATCACAAATAGGCAGAAACTTTGTATTTCAATTACTTTTGGTAGTGTCTCTGTCTTTCACTATTTGGGAAAATTTTTTGCAGTTTTTTCCCATATATATGCACATAGCACTAAATAAAGTTTAATTTAAAAATCCAAATATGGGGGATCCCTGGGTGGCGCAGCGGTTTGGCGCCTGCCTTTGGCCCAGGGCACGATCCTGGAGACCCGGGATCGAATCCCACATCAGGCTCCCAGTGCATGGAGCCTGCTTCTCCCTCTGCCTGTGTCTCTGCCTCTCTCTCTCTCTCTCTCTCTCTCTCTCTGACTATCATAAATAAATAAATTAAAAAAAATCCAAATATGTATTCCATTATCTTCCAAAATTTTCTGGTTTTAAGCATCACCCAGGGTCCTTTTTGATAATTCAGATTCCCAGGGCTCATTCGAGAGCTATCAGATCAGAAGCTCTATGAGAACTTGTAAAAACACTCTAGGTGATTCTTCTAATCAGATAAGTGTGTGAAGAACTAACTTAATGTTTCTCTGAATTAAACACGTCTTTTGAGACATTTAAGTAAAAGGCAGCATGGACTTTCTCAAAGAGAAGCTTCTATTAATAAAAATATTGAAAGTTTGAAGAGTAATGTAATTTATATTTTATGAACAAAACTAATTCATTATCTTAATTCCTTTTAATCATCTCACACTATTCAAATGGGTTATATTTAAATTGTAATTTCCTCAGATTCATAAAGTGTTTTGACTTTCTGGCAGTCAAAAATAAGAAGTGCAAATCATACTTAAAGAGTTTTTTTTTTTTAAAGTATAGGTCTACTGTTGCTGGTTTAATTTGTGAAAGGATTTTAAATATTGATTTTTTATTTTTTAACAAATGATTTAAACTATCTGCATGTTGGTGCCTGCCAAGGTATTGTGTGAAATTTTACCAGCTGGGAATTATTCCCTCATTCTCTGGTGTGATTAACACTTCCAGCTGTAGAATAATTAAAATGTCAATCAGTTCTGAAACAGAGCAAAACAGTTTCTCATTTGATCCATCAGTTGGAAGGCTAAATGGGGAACACGTCAGGTGTCTAGCTCTCAATCACAACCAGAATTCACATCCCGCCCCTCTGTTTTCCCCCACCTCCTCTTCTTCCACTTTGTGTATACAAACACACACTCTGGAGGCTGAGTGCAGGTTCTGCTCAAATTTGGTTTAATATGCCATTGATTTTTGAAAATGTGTTTTATTGATTATCTTTAAGGAAAATTGGAGGAAAATGAGGTCAGAATGTTAAGTGATTGTTGAATATATGTGTTTTCTGCATGGTACATATTTCTTGGACCATGTTAACATACACTCCATTAATTTTCCCCCTGCTTTCTGGAGATACAGTTGACATGTAACATTGTGTAAGTTTAAGGTGTACAACATGCTGATTTGATACACTTATATATTGCAAAACTATTACCACCATAGCCTAATTAATACTTTTACCACCTCACATAGTTATTGTCTCTGTGTGTGTGTTGAGAACATTTAAGATCTTGGCAACTTTCAAATATATAATACAGTATTACTAATCATCACCATCCTGTACATTAGATCCCCAGAATTTTTTTATTTTTACTTTTTGAGAGAGAGAGAGAGTGCATGAGCAGGGGTGGAGGTGGAGAGCAGAGGGAGAGAATGCCATGCAGACTCAGCTCTGAGCCTGGAACCCAATCAAGGCTCGACCCTGAGATCATGACCTGAGCCAAAATCAAGAGTCAGCCACTCACCTGACTGAGCCACCCAGGTACCACTAGATCTCCATAATTTAGTAATCTTATTACTGGACGTTTGTTTAGTTTCAAAACTTTTCCTTCCTGACCTGTGGGCACTGCCCTGATATACCTCCCATATATAATCTTCCATAATGATCAAGCTTTCAGGCCTAGAAGAAAAAAAAATGACGGGAAATTATATTCACAGCATGTTGTTGAATGATTAATGCTTCATAATATTCTAGAGTCTTTAGTCTTGCACCAACACAGGGGCTGGAAAATGCAGGGTGGAAGCAGAAATTTAGATTCATACATCTCTGAATGTTCCAGCCCCATCTCTGCTTCTTAGATATTCTTTTATAGATCTTGATGGCTGGAGTCAGCAGTGGCTGTGTGGCTTTTGTTTTCCTGTTAGAGTTCTTTTTAACTTAATTAAGGCTTTAATAGGAGTTTTATTTCCCTTAGAGGGTTATTGTGAAATTTAAAGTGGCCTCAGAAATAAGTACCCAAAATACCTGTTCCATCAAATATCTTTTTGAACTTCCTATTTTACTCAGAGGAATATTGCTAATCAGGTATATGAACTCTTTTGGATGAATCTGATACTCTAGGTAACAATCTGTAAGACTTCTATAGTGATTATTTTGATGAGGATTTTTGGTTTTGTTTTTGAAGTATTTTAAGAGGTGGTAGCAAAATGTGAGTTTCTGAAAGGGGTGCCAAACTGCTGGTGGAAGCTGAAAAAGTTGGGTTTCTGAAAAAGGTCCTCTCATTTGAAGAAACTCTGAGCATCTCTTTAGCTAGTACCTACTTTGCTGACAGGCTGAACCCCAGGTAACATGGTGATGCTCCTGTGATTTATATGTTGATGCTTATACCACCCAAGAGCACATTTATAGACTTAACCCTTTAAAGCCTTTTTCTTACCATTTTTCTCTTTCTAAAATAGTTGTGCACACATATGCTATTTATTGAATATTGGGATTTCCAAAAATTTTACTCCTTTTACTCTTTTGTCCCCCCTCTTTCTTCAATGCCAAACATCCTTGTTCCAAAAGAGGAGTTAAGACAGCCATAATCTTGATTTACTTTAATGGGCAACAGAATTATTTTACTGATTCCTGGAGTCATTATTCCTATGCATTAAAGGCAATCTTTTCCCCTGATGACTGTGCTTTTTTTGTGAGACCAAGATTATATCAGCAAGGGCTAGTCCACTGATCTCTCAAGATTCGTGCTTGAAAAGGAAATTTGGGATCTAATAAGGGAGATGAGACTATGGCTCAACTAAATAAATTGCCTTTTAAAAAGCACAATGAAATTCCTTCAAGTATAAGGTATGCACTTTGAGTTGTTAAAAACCGTAGTTATTGTTGGAATTTTACTCTGGATAGCAGATATTTTAATGTTGATGAGTCCCAAGTGCAATACTCTCGGCTATTTTTGAAGACTATAGTGCATTGGAAAGCAAAAAATATAAAGTTACCCCCAAAATGTCAACATTGCATCTGAACGGGTTCAGAGCAAAATCAGTCCATGCCCTGATGCCTTGTGCTTTCTCTGAGAACACAATAACTACAAATGGTGCCAGAGGGAAAAGGGAAAGGGCTTCTGTTGACTTCAAATAAAGGCGATATCTGACAAAAGGGAAGCAAATGGTACCTGGATACGCTATTAACAAAAGCCTTGTATATCTACAGCTGCACTCTATGAGCACTTTGGAAATTAAAGAATTGCCAGCTTTTCCACTTTGGGACAAAAAAACATTTGTGCTAAACAGCCGGTAAGTAAGTGCAGTAAACATATTTTTACAGTGAATAGAATTGTTTTATATTTTGGGGACTGATTGTGAATTTCTACTGCTTCTTGATTAGCAAACATTTGGCAGTTCTCGAGTCTTTAGACATTAAAATGCCAAAACAGATTTTTATTCTCAGACTGAGCTCCTATATTTTTTTTCTCCCTCTAACAATTATCCTCAAAACATTTGAAAGCACTAAAATAAAACGTGTTCTGAAAACACATTCGGAAACGTTTTACCTGTGTGACTTTAATAAGCATGTAAACAAACAAAAAAAAAGTACGGGTTGCTGTTGAACTTCCTTAGGGCAGAGATGAGAACACAGTACATGCGTAATGACTGTTAAAACTGTTGGTGGGCACTTCCTAAGGTCTTGCCTTGGGACAACTGAGGGTTTTATTGCTGTACAAGAAGGCAAGTAAAAACAGATGTTTGTGCAAAGCTTCTTTCTTGGGTTTCTCTCGTTGTAGTGACATTCCTGCTCATTTTTTGAAATCAATAAATTTCTAAGAGATTTAAGAGTTTTCAACAGTCACTTTCATCCACTTTGGCTTTTAAGAGTCCTGGCCTCGTGACGTTTTTTGTTATTATATTGAAATTACTTCCTTTGGAAGATTCTCTTTTAAATGATGATTTTTGAGTACCTTACACTTTTACCTTAGCAACTCCTTGAAGATCAGGAGATTGACTATATTTGTTTTGCATCCATATTTTCAATATTAGTTTTCATTATAGTTAGATTAACTAATTAAATGGAAGGCAACTTTTTAATCTATCAGCTTTATATAAAACTTGAAAATTTGGGGTACCCAGGTGGCTTAGTCGCTTAAGCATCTGACTCTTGGTGTCCTCTTAGGTCATGATCTCAGGGTCATGAAATCGAGCCCTGTGTCAGGCATGAATTCAGTGAGGAGGAGTCTGCTTGTCCCTCTCTCCCTTGTCCCTTCTCCTCCCTATTACTTGCTTGCTCGCTCCCTCTCTCTCTAAATAAATAAATAAAATCTTTATTTAAAAAAAAAACAACTTGAAAATGAAAAGAAAACCAGTAAGTAAATTAGTTTAATTTTGTACTGGCTTACATGTTGGTTCCAATGCAGGATTTTGCAGATCTGTGATTATATGTATGTGTTGTATATGTATTTGTGCATGTGCATGTGCATATGTGTGCATGTGTGGGTATGTGTGTACAAAAGGGAGTCATGGTTTTATCATTATAATTAAATATTTTAATTAAAACATGATGGTGATGTATCCATCTATTGTTCTGAAACAAATTCCCATGTAGTGGCTTAAGACAATACACATTTATTGTCTTTCAGTTCTGGAGGCAAGCAGTCTGAAATGGGTTTCACTGGATTAAAATCAGCGTCAGCAGGATTACCTCTTCTGGAGGCTCTAAGGGAATCTTTTTTTCCCTTTCCTTTTCTGTTTTCCAGAGGCTGCTCTCATTCCTTGGTTTGTGGCTCCCTCCTCCATTTTTGAGGCCAGTAATGGCATCACTCTGGTCTGTTTCCATCAGCACCTCTCCTTTTTTGACTTTGATGCTCCTGGCTTCCTCTTATAAGGACCTGTGGGATTACATTACCTAGATGATGCAGGCTGAGTTCCTCTTCTCCATCTCAGAATCCTTAATTTAACCAGAGCAGCAGTCACTTTTGCTGGGTAAGGTAGTCTATTTATAGGTTCTGGACGTTAGGATGCAGACATCTTGGTGGGGGCATCATTCTGCCTACTATCAGCCTTTGAGTGGCACAGAATTCTCTACTAATAAAATCCTCACCACTCATCTCTCCTTTTGGCAACATTTCCCATGATTTCTTACCTCTCCTGCACTCCAGCATTTTTATCATCCACGTGGTTCACCCATTATCTCAGGTAGCCATGCTTAAGCTACACAAAATTAATGTTGATGCAACTTGCCCAGCCTCCCCACACACACCTACTTTATAAACTCTGGGCTTTTTCCTACCGCTCCCTCATGTGAAGTCGACACATTACTTCTAGCACATAGTTCTTCAACTTGCACTTCTTTTCTGCAAGTGCTGCTTTGGTTCCCTGAGAGTGAAGCACTCCTTTCTTTTGGAGGTGCAATGTCCACCAGATCTTACATTGAAAGTAAATTCTGTTTCTACTTCTCATGCTCAAGGTGCAAGAAGGGGCACCCTGCTCCTTATTTCTTGAAGGCTCCTCCAGATCATTATTCCACCGCCACCATTTCACAACCCCTCCTTCCTGAAGTGGATGACATCTGATGGTTACTTTTCTCTCCCCATTCTTGACATAGTCTGTTTGCTTCAAGGACCACATCTTCACGGTCTTCTTTTTCTTCATCATTTTGTTAGTATGACTTGCAAGTATCATTTCTCCCAGAGGCTTTCTTGTCCATGTCGCTGATGTGAGACAAACAGGTTTTACCTTCAACACCAGTGGCCTCCATCATCATGACCCCATAGCCTCCCTTAAGTATGACAACACCTTGAACCTTGAAATTCCTTGGATCTTACTAGATGGAAGATGATGAACTTCCAGCTTCCACTTTGCGACTCTACCCTTCATCCCTTCCAACTTTTCCTGTTTCTTTGTTCTTTCCTGAGCCTGTTCTTCATTTTCATCCCTCTATCTCTCACTCTATCTATTCTCTTCATATTTTAGCCTCTCTTGTGTATCTTTATTAGTACTCTAGAGCAGTGCTCTTCAAAGTATCTGTGAGGTAAAAAAAGTTTTTATTTACCAACCTGTTGTCAACTATATGTAAAATACGATAAATATGGATTAGAAATTTTAAAAATATGAATTAAAATATGAATTTAAAATAAAAAGCCAAGACATTACTAAATACAAAGGAAAATTTTATTATATGATTCAACATAAAATTACATTTCAATAAATATAATAAAAACAAAATAAGACAAAATGACAAATTATAAAAATCAAATATAATGCATTGAAAATGTACTTGTAAATGTTACTGTAGAGTATAGCCATGTTACTCATAGCAGTGTAGTATTCTGCAATCATAACTAAACAGGAACAAAAAGTTTTAAGTGAAATCACAAATCCCTGTGTTATCATCTCCATATTCATTCTGAATAACACGCAAATACAAACTTGTCTTTGATGTGAAAAATAAGCTTGCTTATTGCCTAATTCATCTAATATAGAGTCTATGATAACTACGTACTTGTAGAAGATAAGTCATACCTAAATTGTTTCTATATTATCCTTTTTTAGTACCTATAAGTACCTTTGGCTCACAAGCAAGGTTGACAGGAATGTGAGAGAGATGTAAAATAACTTCAGCAAGCTTAGGGTACTTGTTCTTAACTTTAATACAAAATGATGCTCTATTTGCAAAATTTATGTTCAATCTTCCATCAGTAGGTGATTTTAATAACTCATTCTATAAATCTGTAATTAAATTTAAATGATACTTAGATGAAAAGAAATGGATTCCAAAGTCAAGAAATTCCCACGTATGGAAATTTTTGTGTATTCTTCTTTTAATGAAAGAGTGAAATCACAATATTCTATCAAATGCACGAGGTATTTGGTGCTAAGGTAAGGAGTATCAAGGCAATCACACTTTCAGTGATGCTTATTGATAAACCAAGGAACTTACATAACAAGCTGTAGGAATTTTGTTCCATGAAAAAATATGTCCCATTGCTTCCTTGCATGGAAGTATTAAGATAATTAAAAATACCAAATATATCAGGCAAGTAAGCAAGCCTGGCCATAGAATCACATCTTTAGAAGTTTTCTTTTTTAAAGATTTTATTTATTTATTCATGAGAAGCACAGAGAGAAAGGCAGAGACTTAGGCAGAGGGAGAAGCAGGCTCCCCGTGGGGAGTCCAATGTGGGACTCAATCCCAGGACCCTAGGATCATGACCTGGGCCGAAGGCAGATGCTCAACTGCTTGAGCCACCCAGGTGCCCCACATCTTTAGAAAATTGAGACCAAACTGGAAATGGATTGTTTATTACCTAGTTTAAACATCGTCTTTTTATTATTTTTTAAAAAGATTTTATTTATTTATTTGAGAGAGAGAGAGAGATAGAGAACATGAGCGGGGATCAGGGGCAGGGAGAAAGAATCAGGCTCCCTGCTCAGCGGGGAGCCTGATATGGAGCTGAATCTCAGGACCCCAGGATCATGACCTGAGCTGAAGGCAGACGCTTAACTGATGGAGCCACCCAGGCACCCCAGTTTAAACATTTTCAATAAAACTTTTGCCTTAATAAATATCATGCCTCACTCATGCAATAATTTTTTTAAATAATCAGCTTCTATATTTATAAAATAGAGAATAATCTCAAAGTTAATACATTAGCCTTTATATAATCACAGTTTTCATTATGACGCCACACTTTCTGTTTAGTTCCACCAAAAACTTTTTTATGGGAAGACTCTCTTGATGAAGGAAGCTCCATGTTGATTTATACTTTTTGCTGAAATTTATACTTTTCTTGGTTCTGAAATCTGGGCACAGACCCATAATGTTTCCTTGTTCTTGCACCTGTGAAATGTGCCATCAGAAAATACTTCTACACAAAGTTTACACTCCAAAAACCACATTTGCTGACTACTCTTACACATTTCAAAGCTAGTTGTGTTTTTTGGCAATGAGATTTAAAAAAAAAAAAAAGAAAAGAAAAGAAATAAAACTCCTTTCATATCAGCTTCATGTTTGAATTGCAGTTATACTAAAAGAAATTCCAAGTAGCAATATCTGTGAATTTAACAAATTGCAAGTAAAACTGAGTCACTAGCTTTACTGAATCCTCCTTACCATTAGCAGTTCCTAAATTTTAAGCTATGGTGTCACTGGAAAGTGGTTCGTGAGCTACCCACCTTACCATACATATACTCAACATTTTCAAACAAATATCTTTGACATAATTTTATACTTATATCTTGAGACTAATATTTAGATTTTTATTCATAGTAAACCAAATTGCTAATCTACAAGAAGTCTTCAAGGTTTAATGTTTAACTGAGAATTACTGAATGTCTACCAGCTTTTGAATTCAAAACTCTTTAAAAAATTGTTTTGATTTTAAGTTACTTATGTTCTCTATGTTATGTTTCTTATGGTTTTAATCTTCACTAGCCAGTATATTTCCAAAATAATATACCTTGGTTTTAGCACTTCCCCATTAATTCTGACTAAAAATTCAAATCCGTTGTATAAGCAATTGTATATACTTTGTGGTAAAACCATTATGTAGTCTACTGATCCTCATTTTTTGGAGATATTTCAACTATCATCATTTGATTTGCTATTATGGCTACATATAGAGGAACTATGTCTTAGCAAAAAGGTCTAATGAAGCTGATTTCACCTTTTGTAAGTTAGGCTTAAAAATAAATACAAATTTTATTTTCCTAATTAATAATGTTAGACTACAAATTCTAAAACAAGCTTGATTAAAAATTAAAATTATCTTAAAATAACAAGACAAAGAAATATAAATAATTATTTTTCTCATATCTTTATATGGTTTTGGATTATGGTTAATGAATTAATCTGAAAATGTCACACATTATAACATTGTGCTGCATGTGAGGTTTTTTTTTTTAAGATTTTATTTATTCATGAAAGACACAGAGAGAGAGAGAGAGAGAGAGAGAGAGGCAGAAACACAGGCAGAGGGAGACGCAGGCTCCATGCAGGGAGCCCGAGGTGGGACTCGATTCCAGGTCTCCAGGATCAGGCCCTGGGCTGAAAGCAGCGCTAAACCGCTGAGCCACCCAGGCTGCCCTGCATGTGATTTATAACACCTGATTTGGTGTATACACTGCTAATGAGATGAGAACGCTGATTCCGCGCTTGGATGTCACAGCAATATTGAATTGTCATAAACATTTCTAAACATTTATTTTCAATTTCTGTACTTACCTCTCCCTTTCCAGATGAGTAGCAGAGATCTGTGCCAGTTCAGTGACCCCTTTGGCCTCAAAATTACAGGACAAAAATATGAACAAAACTGAATTGATCTGCTTTCCCAAACTCTTTTATATGTTGATTTTTGGGGTACCATTTTATGAGTCTTTCTTTCTTTCTTTCTTTCTTTCTTTCTTTCTTTCTTTCTTTCTTTCTTTCTTTCTTTCTTCTTTCTTTCTTTCTTTCTTTCTTTCTTTCTTTCTTTCAACATTTTATTTATTTATTCATGAGAGAAACAGAGAGAGAGAGGCAGAGACACAGGCAGAGGGAGAAGCAGGCTCCATGCAGGGAGCCTGACATGGGACTCTATCCCGGGACCCCAGGATCACGCCCTGGGCTGAAGGCAGCGCTAAACCACTGAGCCATCCGGGCTGCCCTGCTTATTTCTTTCTATGATAGGCAGGATTATAAAGTGGCCCCTGTAATTTATACTCCCTGAAATATATATCTTTTTGTAATCCTCTCCTCTTTAGTGTAGGCAGAACTGTCATTCACTTTTGACTAATAAAATATGGCAAAGGTGAGGGAATTGCCTAGATGTAACTAAGGTCCATAATTAGTTAATTTTGAATTAATCAAATGGGAGATTATCCTGAGTGGGCCTGTCTTAATCATGTAAATCCTTTGTAAGAGGAAATAGCATACACTTTATTCCATGCTGAATTTAAAGAAATGAGGTGCCATGAATTCTATAGCAGCAAGGAAATGGATCCTGCCAACAACCCAAAGAAATTTGGAAGCGGATCCTTACCTAGTCAAGCTTCTGGGTGAAATGCAGCCCCACTACCATTTTGATTTCAGCTTTGTGAACCTTGAAGAGAGTACCCAGTGAAGCCATGCCCAAACTTCTAAAGAAACTAGAGATAATAAATGTGTGAAATGTGTGTTGTTTAAGCCACTAGGTCTGGGGTAATTTATTATGCAGCAATAGAAGAAGACTAACACACTTCTTTTCCTTCAATTTCCACATTTGCTCTTCAAATGAGGCAGAATTTACTCTTCTGCTTGTATAGTATTTCTTACTCCCATCTTTCATTTTCTTATAGCTACCACTTTGATTTAGAATCTCATTTCTTCTTCTTCTTCTTTTTTTTTTTTAATCACTGAAATGACCTTTTAAGTGCTCTTCTGTCTTCTATATATCATCCTAAGAACCACTTTGGGCACTGATCATGCTTCTCTAGCTGGAAGGAAAGAGGATCACTGTGGCTATAAAGTATAGTGTTTTGTGGTTTTGCTATAGAGCAGTTAGATGACAGTAATGTCCAGGGCAGGGCTACTGGAACAGGTGACTGAGATGGAAAGAGAAGAACCCTAGAAATAGATTCAGAAACTTGGAAATCACTGTTGTATATGCTATCCAAGTGGACATTGAAAGTATAAAATATGCTGGTTATTTTAATATTGTAATATTAATATAATGAACTGAGGATAAATGAAATGACCCACTTTATATTATTTTTCATGCCTATCTTCATAGAAACATAGTAACAGTGCCCTTTGACTTTTTCAGAAGAAATAAAAAAAGATATGCATTTTATCTAACTCATTAAACCTACGAAAAGTCATGTATTTCGGAATCCAGGCAAAAAAGTTTGATGCCACATAGGTAAAAAAACCTTGTGATTGTCAAACCTGCTAACAAAAGGTGACTCACTTAAGCTCTTTCACACAATGGCTGCTTTCCACTAGGAAAAACAAATGCCAGTGTTAATCAGACCAGCATGGAAGTTAATTAGAACCCCAAGAACAAGCAGATGGGCTTTGCACCTTGGACACACAAGTACCCTATTTCTAAAGATGACCTCAAAAGATTGCATAACAATCAAGCCCAGCACAAGTCAAAAATAACTAATTAACTTTTCATTTTTCCCAAAGTAATTTAATCTTGCTCCTTGAAAATATTTTTAAACTGAGAAATCTCCATTAATTTCTGTATATTGGTTGTTCAAAGGAGGGTAATGACCCTTTACTTGATTGTATATATCGTCATTTAATTTATTTTTTATGTGTTCCTTAAAAACAACTCTCAAACATGAAGCGTCTTTAGTTAATGACCTCATTAAATTCGAACACGGAGACAGGATTTTAGAGATTGGAAAACTTTCGAAAACTGCATGGAAAAATAATTTTCTTTTTTACCTTGGAGTTAAGAGTGATATCTGTAATCTGTTCCACAGACACTACAAGAAGGACTGTTCACCATCCCAGCCTCTTGGAGGCTTGCTTGGAGGGAAAATGTTAAGATAGTGCTAAGGGAGGCTTTCTTCTCAACAGTTCCTTTGATGTTTTAGATGCTGCTCTCACCTCTTTCAGGGGCAGAATTGGTCCACTCATTGGTAGCTCCAACCTAACACTGATTAAAGAGAGGTCATGGATTACCTCACATGTCACTTGAACAGGTTTTGCTTTGCTATGTCAGTTTTTTTTTTTCTATAACCAATCTACTGAGGCCCCACAATTATATTAATTGACCTGAACAAGCTTAACTTTGTCTTTCTCTTTCACTTTTGTATCAAATCCTGACAACTGACCTAATTTTTTTTCTAAATGAGGTCCCCATGCTCCTAACTTGCTTGTGACCTTTGGATACCCATCTTGGCTTTGCGGAGCACCTTCCTTTCTTTACCCTAGAGTAGAATTCATGCCAAGACCGACACCCCCAGATGGGAACTGCTTCACAAATAAATGTCTCATTTGTGAATTGTGATTTCAACTGTTTAACATTTACCTTGTGAACCCGTTACCTCCTCCATTTGCTCATAAACAAAAAAGCAATGATAACAAAACAAGCATTTATTGCAATGTGCATACTGTTGTAGATAAAGAAATAGAGTGTCTGCACTTAGCATAGGAAACAAATATGGGGAAAAGAGAAAAGAATTGTTGTGCCCAAGATTGCAAATCCGAGAAACCACCAAGGAGCCGACACCGATGCAAGCACAAGAGGGTTTATTAGCAAGCTGGAGCTTGGGTCCAAGTATACCCGACACAGCGGAGCAAGGACTTGGACCCCGAAGTGGGTTACAGCTGGGATTTTTATGGGCTGGTCTAGGGGATTTTCAGAAGGGGTGGAGGAATTGGAGGAATTTCTCAAGTTCTGTTTACATTGTGATATGGGGCTTTCAAGGGCATTGAGCTCTGTTCTCATTCTAATATGGGACTTCCTGCCACGGGCGTGGGCTGTCATCTTTCTGATATGGGATTCCCTGCCGAGGACATTCTACAGTTTTTCCTGTAAAGCTCAGCTCTTATTCACAGGGGCCTAAGATGGCTGTACTTCTGCTAATGCTAAGCTTGAGGTGGAATGGCCTTAATTTTTCTTGGCCTCCACGGAATTAAGGTTCCTGTCACTGTAGAAAGAGATCATGTGATGCAGATGACTGCTGTAAGCCCTACAAAGCAGGAAGACAGCACAGGTGTAGCAAGATACTACCTCACACTTAGGTAGGCCCTTGAGGGGGTGTGGCCTGATGGAAAAATACATGAGTCCTGGCCCCTGGATGCTCTGGCTGCATTGGCACTCTCCTCCATTGTGTAGATGACCAGACTTTGGACACCTTCCGTAAGGGATTAGAGATGTCCTAGAGAACTATGTTCCCTTTCCCATTTGCATTAATTCTTTGCATTGTTGGCTTTTGAGTTTCCTCAAAACAAATTGAATGCAAATAAAGACAAGTCCAAGTCATCTTGCTTGTCAGTGTTGGAATCCTGATCATACATTGTCGTGATGCCCACCTGCCCACCTGCCTCCTCATTACTGACAGAAATGTCACTGGGTCTTGTCCAGGATCAGTGGAACCAGCAAAGTGACATCAGAGAGTCTCTGCAGACTTCTTAAGCAACCCTTGTTCTCCTCTCCTCCTTTACCCACTCCTCTGAGCTCTAGATAAACAAACCAATGGAAAAAGGCTCTAGGGAGAGAGAAGTGCTGGAGATGAGGTTCCCTGAGGGGCAGTGATACCTGTTGGGGGTCAGCAAATGGGACAGAAGAGAGAGAATCAAGCCCAGAATGTTAGGTCCTAAACCACTGCCTTGGATTGCTTCCTCCCACCATAACCAAATCAGGAAGCATATGCTGCTCCACCCTATCAGCATTAGGAGCTAAGATAATGGATACCCCCAGGGGAAGATGTACTCACTGCCAAAAGGAGCCAGACATTTGAAGGTCAGATAAAGGAAAGTAAATAAAATGATAAAGGAGAGTCAATGAAATGAGTAAGAGTAGATGAGATAGGCAGATTAAGAATTTTTTTTTAAATTTTTATTTATTTATGATAGTCACACACACACACAGAGAGAGAGAGAGAGAGAGAGGCAGAGACACAGGCAGAGGGAGAAGCAGGCTCCATGCACCGGGAGCCCGACGTGGGACTCCATCCCGGGTCTCCAGGATCGCGCCCTGGGCCAAAGGCAGGCGCCAAACCGCTGCGCCACCCAGGGATCCCCAGATTAAGAATTTAAAATAAAATAATATCCTCTAATATATCGTAAAATAAAGAAAAAACAAGCCATTACAAAAATCACACTTCGTGGAAAAATTGACTATAATTAGAATTAAATAATAGATGGTATAAAAACTAGAATGATTGCTACTGGAAATGAATAAATTAGAAGATTAGGTCAAGACATTCTCATGTAAACAATTAGGAAGATAGAAACTTTAAAATAAAAAGATATGTGAAATTCAGTAGACATAAAAATCTAAATATTAAGAGACTAAGGAGAGGAAAAAAATTGGATGGAGAGGAAATTCCTGAGGAATAATCATGCACGATTTCTCAGAACTAAAGCAAAGTTAAATAAATCATGCTAAAAGATTTTTATCATGTCAAATGGGATAAATAAAGAAATAAAAGGGATAAATAAAGAAAAGAAAGATTCTTATGATGTCAAATGGAATAAATAAAGAAAATAAAGAAAATTTCACCACATAGATACATTGTGGTGAAATTTAAGGACATCAGCAATAGCAAGACATTCCAAAAGTTTTCACAATGGAAAAAGGACTGAGATAAACCTCAACTTCTCTGTAGGGACACTCAAAGCAAGAATGAAGTCACTCTCTCTAAGGAAAAGAATTTGAATATGGAATTGTATTATTATTATTATTATTATACACTTGTGACATATAAAAAAGAAATAATAAAATAAACACCATGTATCTATTATCTAGGTTAAGAAGTAATAAATTAGTAGATTTCTCATGTAAGTACTTTGCTTGCCCACACCAAACCCAGTTCCATCTCACTATGCTGAATTTGGTGGGCATCATTACATGCATGTCTTCGTGTTTTTCGTACTTATGGACATGTTTGTGGTCAGTGTGTTATTTTGTTTTGTACTTTTTCTTAAAAAGCCAAGAAGCCAAATGTTTTACTATCATTATTAAACAGGAATTTATCCTGCTGCAGCAATGTTTCTTCATTTGTATAAAGTAACAGGAACCAAAGAGATATATGGAAAAATTAAGATAATGCATATCTTCTGATGCATGTAGCTAAACAAATTTTATTTCCACTCTAATTATTTCCAGAGGCACTTCCTTAATATACTGACAGGAACTCAGTGATAGATATGTAGACTAGTTACATCATTCAGGGCCTTTTTACAGAGAATGTTAGCCTTAAAATATATGTTCTTAGAACTACTTTTTACCGGATACTATAAGAAACTCCACATTTTAGCTAGAGTCTAGTTTGAAAATCACTAATGGACTGTGCAAAATGTATGAATTATGTTTATGATCATTGATAGGTTTATGGAATTTTTCTTCTAACATCATAGTTATAAAAATAGTGTATCTTTTGCCATGGATATTGCTAAAACTTTCTATTTCATACCTTCTCTTCATCACTAACTTAAGACATATAATGCTGAGACTAAGTTGTTTTACGATGATGTAGTTGGGAATTCCATTTTCACTCTTTACATAGTTTTGATATATTTCCTTTATGCAGTCATCTCGCTTAATTAATTGGTTCATAACATAATGCTCTGATAGGTCCTGTATCTTCAGCAAGAGTTTAACTTCTGCTACTTTTCCTAATAGAAAAGAGTTCACTTTCTACCCAAGAAATTAATCTTGTTTGTTCAATTTTGTCCCTACCTCCAGAAGCCCAGAATAAATGGCATCCCACAAAGCTGTCCAATATTGATTCCCAGTGTTTGGCTCCAATTTTTCTATGCTATTCATGCATTTTAGACATTTTTAAAAATTTCGAAAGAATGATAGAGTTACGGAAGATTGTAAACAAATGTGCCAGAAAGTCCCATGCTCCCTTCCCCCAAGCTCACCCTGTGCTACAATATCCAAACTAAAAAATTGACATTGGTTCAGTTCATAGAGATTATTTAAATTTCGTAACATATACATTTGCTCATTTGCGTGTATGTATAGCCCAATGCAATTTTATCGCATGTGTACATTTTGGATAACCAACACCACAGTCAAGATACTCACTCAGCTGTACTGTCACCACAAAATTCACTCAGGCTGCCTTTTTATTGCCACACCCATGTTCTTCCCCCAGCTCCATCTGCTTGCAACCACTAGTCTGGTCTCCATCTTTGTGTTATTTTTATGAATATTACATAGATGAAATCATGTAGTATATATCCTTTGAAAATTGTCCCTTTTCACTAAGCATGATTTTCTTGAAATTCATCAAGTTGTTGCCTGTATCATTATTTCCCCCTCTTTATTGCTGAGTAGTAGTCCATACTATGGATGTACCACAGCTGGTTTTACCAGTCAGCTGTTGAAGAACATCTGAGTTGTTTCTAGTTGTTTTCAAACAGTTGCTATGCACATTTGTCTGCAGGCTTTTGTGTAGACATAGTTTTCATTTCCCTCAGATAAATTATTTTCCTCAGATAAGTTGTTTCCAAACAGTGCAATAACTAGGTAATATAGATGTCCATTTTAGTTTTCAAGGGAACTGCTAAAGTATTTTTCAGAATAGTTGTATTATTTTACACTCCCACCAGCTTTTTTTTTTTTTTTACCAAACTTAGGAAGTTTTCAACTATTATGGTATATTTTCTTGATATTATTTCAGTTTCTCCTTCTCCTCTGCTTTTGGAACTCTGATGAGATGAATATTAAATCTGCTGTTGGTTTCCACTGATCCCTGAGTTTCTGCTCACTTTTCGGTCTATTTTTTCTGTTTTTTCAGATTGAGTAAATTTTTGTCTGTTGATCTGTCTTTAAGTTTAGTGATTTTATCCTGTTATCTCCACCTTACTACTGAGACCCTCTAGAGTTTTTCATTTTGTTTATTGTATTTTTCAGTTATGTAATTTCCATCTGTTTTTTTATCATTTATATTTATTTGCTGAGATTTTCTAGTTTTTTGTTTTTAAAAAATTTTAATTGATTGTTTAGGCATTTTTATGATAGCTAAAATCATTGCCAAATATTCATAATATCTAATTTATCTCAGTATTTGGCTCAGTTGATTGTCTTTACTCATTCTAGTTGTGATTTTTCTGTTATGGGGGGGCATGACAAGTGGTTTTCTTCAAATGTTCTATAGACATTATTGTTATGATGTCTGGAGACTTGTGATTTTATCTAACCGTTATATTTCGTGGGTATTTGCTCAGTTTAAGTTTAATGTGTAGGTTCTGGTCTCCTTTGATGGCTTTAGTTCCCATGACAGTTTTCAGAGTCCTTGCAAATGCTATTTCAGTGTGCTGCTTTCTTCAGGTACTCCTGGGGGTCCCTTTCAGTCCCTTCTGGTGGCATCTCTGAGGTGAATGGTACTGGATGTCATTTGGCTACCTTTTGCTATGCATGGTGGGGACCTGGGCCTGGATCTCTTTATATCTCTGGGAGACTCGGGAGCTACTTACACTTGTCTTGAGGACACTGATGTCCACTCATTAACGTCCCAAGACCAGGGATGCCTGAGGCTTCACCGTTGCCACTGCTGCTGATAGAGAACATTACAGATGGGACCTGCATTGTAAAGCAGGGTTTTGGGCTCACTGCAGGTCTGTTCTGGGCTCTCCACTGGTTCTTTGGTCAGAGAAGTTAGACTTTCCTGGCTGATGTATGCGTGTAGGAAGCTCTACTCAGTGATTTTGCATGTTTAAACTTACATAAATGAGATAATATTTTAGACTTTTTTTTAAATTGAGATTTCTGTTCAACTCTATTTATGAGATTCATCCTATATATATGTATAGTTTAAATTCACTCATTTCACTACTATCTAGTATATCTCAAATTATTCATTCATTTATGTTGGTGAATATTTAGTTTGTTTTTAATTCCATCTTTTTTTAAAATACCACATAGTAACATTTATACCTGTATTTATCCCTATATTTTACTCTATACCTGATAATAAATGAGTAATGAAACATACTTAACTCTCAAAAAAAGGACTAAAGCTATGTAGATATCAATAAAATTTTAAAAAGAGAGATAACAGAATAATTAGCAAAACCATGCTTTTTTTGAAAATATTAATAGGCTAGAAAACTTTCTAGCTAAGATGATCAATTAAAAGAGAATATGCAATTAAGCAAAATGCAGAAGGAAATCAAAGGAATAAGCTACTAACACAAGTAAGATAATAATTATCAGCAATAGCTATATATTCATTAACAATAATTTGAAGAGGATTTATTTATGAGTAGAAGGCCAAAATTAGAGTAAGAACAATAACTGAAGACCTGAATAAACAAATAATGAATAAAAAATTGAAACAATATTCAAAGACCTTCCCCTTCAAAAAGTCCTGACACAGTTGGGCCTAATAGGTACATTTTATCAAATTTTCAAGGAAGAGATATTCAAGCTTTTAAGGTGCCCCAGAAAATAATAAATGTGGGAGAGCTAGCCAACAGATTTTGTAAAATTAATATTGATTCCAAAATTAGATAAGAGAATAAATAAGATAAAATTATGAATTTACCCCAAAGATATAGATGCAATGAAACGCCGGGACACCTGCACCCTGATGTTTATAGCAGCCATGTCCACAATAGCCAAACTGTGGAAGGAGCCTCGGTGTCCATCGAAAGATGATGGATAAAGAAGATGTGGTTTATGTATACAATGGAATATTCCTCAGCCATTAGAAATGACAAATACCCACCATTTGCTTCGACGTGGATGGAACTGGAGGGTATTATGCTGAGTGAAATAAGTCAATCGGAGAAGGACAAACTTTATATGGTCTCATTCATTTGGAGAATATAAATAATAGTGAAAGGGAATATAAGGGAAGGGAGAAGAAATGGGTAGGAAATATCAGAAAGGGAGACAAAACATAAAGACTCCTAACTCTGGGAAACAAACTAGGGGTGGTGGAAGGGGAGGAGGGCGGGGGGTGGGGGTGAATGGTTGATGGGCACTGAGGGGGCACTTGACGGGATGAGCTCTGGGTGTTGTTCTGTATGTTGGCAAATTGAACACCAAAAAAAAATAAATTTATTATTAAAAAAAAAACAAAAAAAAACCCCAAAAATATGAATTCATTTAACTTATGAACATAGATGCAAAATACTAAAGAAATTAGCTAACCAAATTAAACCATATTTAAAAATGTATACAGGACTATGGTGCCTGAGTATCTCAGTCAGTTAAGCATCTGAATCTTGATTTCAGCTCAAGTCATGATCTCAGAGTCATGAGATCAAGCCGTATATCAGAGCTCTGCACTGGGTATGGAGCCTGCTTGAGATTTTCTTTCCCTCTCCCTTAGTCCTTCTCACCACACTCTCTTTCTCTAAAAAAGAAATTAATTAATTAAAAACATATATATACATGACAGTCAAATAGTTTAATATGGAGTCAAGGATTGATCAAAATCAGAAAATTCTGGCAATGTAATTTATCACATTAATGGACTAAATTGAAAAATAATAATTAAATAGCATTACATAATGTTGAATGATTCTTTATTAAAAAATAAGCAGAAAAATGAATTTTGAAGTTAACTCATTAACCTGAAGATATATGTGAAAAAATTATTAAAAACACAACCTTTAATGGAGAAACCTATTCATATTCCCTTCAAGAGAAAGAATAAGATAAGATGCCAATTTTTACTCCCACTTATTTAATATTACTAGAATTCTTGGACAGTGTTATAAGGGGCAAGAAAAGCATAACAGCTGTTAAGGATTAAATAAGTGAAAGGAAAGTATCATTATTGGCAGGCGATAATCCTCTAAATAAAAAATCCATTGTGAAAAACTGCTAGGATTGATAAGAATCTAGGAAAGTAACAGATTAAAATATCAATTTAGGACTTTCTGGTTTGCAGCTTGCATGGAAGGAGCTTGGAAATGGTCACTCTGTCCTAACAAGTAAAAAGCTAAACAGACTGAAAAATTAACAACTTTTCTTGGATCATATAAGCGAAGTGAGGACACAGGCACATGACTGGAGAAACAGACAGCTAGCTGAATAAGGAGTCGTGGCTTATCCAGAGCAGGGACTCATAAGCAGAAACTAAGGGAACTTATACCAGAATAGGAAAACATGAACTAATTAATTGATGGATTGGTGGAGGCCTGGTTTAGAAAACTTAGACAATTAAAAAAAAAAATCCAGGGAGACCCAATCATAGGGGAGCCTGCCCAATTCTGTAAGATTTACCTCCAGGAGCTCAAATAGGCTCTCACAGTAAATATTGGAGAAAAATCCCCTTGAGCTACTGGAAGGAGGAGGGGAAAAAGAACCATATTGAAAAACACCAGAGCATAAAGCTTCAAGGGAAACTAATTAGCCAGAGCCTAACCTGTATTATTAGAGCCTAACTAACTTGGGGGGAAGAGAAATACCCAGTCAACCCCACTTTAGGCATTCTCTTCCACCTAAGATTCAGAAAGGTCCATAGGTTGGGCAATCTGCCTTAGTCTTTGCAAGAGAAATGACTATGTTGGGGCGAATTTCAGTGGAATGACATAAATGGTGGAAGATGGGGCAATGTCAATGGCAAGTTTAGACTATAGCCAAGATGTTTAAGAGAGAAAGCAAAAGAGAGAGTAGTAACAGGAAAGTACAAAATCAAAAAAAGTAGTTTCTGCCTTCCTCTTCATCACTTTCCCTCTCTTACCCCAATTCTGGTATAATCATGAATTCTGTGAAATTGAAATCTAGCCAACATTTCCATATTTGTGTAAGAAAACTTTTTTTATTACTATTTTTTAGATGAGAAAGACGAGTCTGTTAGTAGGCTTTAGGCAGAGATAAGCAAAAAGGGAGAGGCGGAAGACAGGAGAAAGAGGGAGAAAATTGGTTTAGTGAGGCTCTAATTAATTAGCGAGGCAATGGAGGGAGAAGTAAGATAAAAGATTAGACTTGACCAAGAACAGGATTATTTTCAACTTCAAGTGTAATAAAGAGGATAAATTGAAAGAGGGAGAGGATGGGACGGAAGTTGAGAGAATTCGCAGGATGCAATTGCCTTTATTTCTCTGTGAATCCAAAGGCAAAATTATCTGTTGAAGGTAAGGTGTCAGATTAGGTAGGAGCTGACAGAAATAAAAGTCAGAAATTGAAGAAGAGAAAAAAAAAAAAGGCATTTCCTCTTTATTAGAACGGAACCACCTTCAGGATGCTCAGTAAATGGCCGCCACGTCTCAACTACCTGAACTGCCTTCTCTGTTGTAAATCTTTTCTTACAAGCAGAAAGCCATGACAAGCAACCTGTCACAGAGTTCCAACTGAGTGCTAAATGCATGTTTTTCTTTAACACCTCCTCAACGATCACTAAACAGATGGCCTTCCACAGTTAACTCCACCAGAACATCTTGTCAGGCCAAGCCTGTTTAGCTTTGAAGATGGCGAAAGTTTTCTCTAGCCTGACTGTATTTCACTGCAGGGCTGTTCACCTACTAATTATTTACACAAGCCTCATAGTTTTTATCAAAGCTGAGTTCAGAAAAAGATGTGATTGTCATTTCCTTTTCTTTTTTTTTCTTTTCTAATTTATTGCTTCATTAAAAAGTTTCATTCTAAAACACAAGTCTAATCGTTCCATTCCTTGCTTAAAATGTGTCATAGGCCACATATCCTAAGTTAGGAGAAGACTGTTCTTTTCAGTTGTGGCTCTTCATGACCGGGGTCCCTTGGCCTCATCTCCCGTCCACTCCACAGCCCCATCCTATGGTCGAGAGTCTTATTCTCAAAATCAACATTCCTGGTTTTCTCTCTGAACCTTTGCACAGTATCTGTATCTGCATCATGGATCTCCTTGTACTTCATTATGCTAATTTATATTCAGGCATCATGTCTCAGCTTAGATACAACTCCTGAGTGAGGATCATCCCTAATCTTGCATAGATTATATACTCCTACTGTGTGCTTCTCTGTGTCTGCTTTACAATAAGCCTTGTTATCTGTTCCTCTCCCTCTATATTTTTAGCTGGATAAGGTAAGATACCATAGGTGAAGGGACACTTTTCTTTGTACAGTGCCTTGTATATAGTTTCTGACACATAGTAGGCACTCAGAAAATATTTGTTAAGCTAAACCATGGTTTTGCTATTTTATGGGTCTCAGAAGAGAAGGTGTAAAACCAGCAAGGCTGGAGTTTGGAGAAAATTCAGTCCCTGGTGCCACCTTTTACTGGCTATATGACCTTATAAGATTATTTAAATTTATTCAGTCATTATTTTTCTTAATTGTAAAATGGAGTCAGGTCTACCTACGTCCTTCCTTGTTGTAAGAAGTAAATACAACAATGTATAATTGGCACAATGAGTAACACAAAGATAGGGTAACATGAAGGATGGATTCTATCTCATGCTATTTTTTTCCACTTAAAACACCAATGCCAAGGTTTTTTAATTGTTTCCCTCTTTTTCTTTCCCTTCTATCATTCTATCAAGATGGCAGCAGAAAATACATTTGAAAAGAGCGATTTATATGGTAGTTGAGATATCAATAGCAACATTTATTAAGCAATTACTCTGTGTCTGACATTGTACTAAGTAGTTTATCTGTACCATATTCCTAGCACTTATTTGGATCATTTTGTTCATGACATTCAGTGTTATGGAGGGTGAATTCCCTTGCTCTTTCTGCAGTCCCTGGTGACAGCAAAGGACAAGACAGTCTCCTCAATTATCTTGATATTTCAGGTGGACGCAGTGCTTGCCTAATATATTTTTGTGTTCTATCACCTTCTCATAGTGGGTGTGCAGTAGGAAGAGATGAGATACATGAGGGGAAACTGACTCTGAGTCACTCCTCTCCTGCAGTTTCTACCCACAAAATATGCCTCCCTAAAGCTACACAGACAGGTCCCTTTCTTCTCAAATGTGTCACTGATTTCTTGGCCATCCTCTTCTTTGAACTCCAATAGCATTCCCTATGTTTAATGTCACTGAAACTTGGCATTGTTGTTGTTGTTGTTGGTGGTGGTGGTGGTGGTGTGTGTTTATGTTTGTGTTTTATATAATTGCCTACTTACTGTCATATTCTTTTGTTTTCCCAGTGGGTTTTTAGCTTTTTAAAGACAAGAATTGGTTCCTACTTGCCTTAAAACTATCGGAACCTGATATCTGCCACATGGCAAGCTCCCCAAATTCTTGTTGAATGAATACATTTTAGAGAAATCACCCCCCCTTGACTTGACAAATGTATACACATGCACACACACACACACACACACACATACACACACAAATATTTGCTAGATAATTGACATGGCTGTCACAGTTGTGTTAAGATGTGTACTTTCGGGATCTTTGTATCTTGCAGAGATTTATTTGGGCTAAGTGAAAGATCACGGAGGAGCAGTGCTGGCCCCTGTAGAGTGTTGGGACTCAGAGAAACAGGAGAAAAAGGGTTTGCAAAAAGAATAGGTTGTGCTTCTCTGTTAAAGCAGGAGTGATGGGAGGCAGCCTGGGTGGCTCAGTGGTTTAGCGCGGCCTTAGTCCCAGGCGTGGTCCTGGAGACCTGGGATCGAGTCCCACGTCGGGCTCCCTGCATGGAGCCTGCTTCTCCCTCAGCCTGTGTCTCTGCATCTCTCTCTCTCTTTCCCTCTCTCTCTCTCTCACATGAATAAATAAATAAAATCTTAAAAAAAAAAAGTAGGAATGATGAGGAAAAAAAAGCGGAACTAAGTGTGCTGCCATGACCTTGGACGTTGTTCTGGACTCTGAGCTAACCTTATTCTGCCACCTAAGTCAAAATAATTTTCTCAATTAAGGTCTGTGTTCTCATCTGTCAAATGAACGTGCTAAAAATGACCTTCACAGGATAGTCCTCAGGAAAAGCTGATAAATGATTGCAAAAATCTGAGAGAAGGAACAGCACCAAGAAAATCTTGAATAATAAATCAGGACCTTTCTGTACGAAGTCAAACTCGGAGGCATTTAATTTGGAATCTCTCAGTGTTTGGCTCTCTGCTGAAGGAAAAAGGATCACAAGAAATGTATATATAAAAGAAGAGCTGACAGTTGAAAAACTAAAATGAAAAGTAACGACGTAAACAATGTTAGGAGATGCCTTCAAGGAGACGAGTTCTCAGAAAGTTGAGATCTCAATTTAGAACATTTCTTTCTCTCTAATTGTTGTTCTGTGTGCTGCTGCAATATGATGAAATGGCCATAAACTTGGTGTGATAGGCTTGCAGAATAATTTAATTATAATTTAACATTTACTTTTATGCTATGCAATTACTTACATTGCTTTTTGCTGAAGACAATACATTTAAGCAGCTGCACACAATGAAAAAATAGCTGACAGGGTCAATTCTAAAGTTATACTAAGGTTTAGTTACATTCCTTTTTCACCCAGTGGACTTAACAAATTAGGCGGCATGAGACTGGTTGAAAGAAAATCAGACAAGTAACAGGAGTCCTTGATTCTCCTCTAACTTTTTCAAGATCTAGCTCTATGAATTTTGTAGATCTCTTAATCTTTAGTAAGTGACCATTTTCTTATGATAAACGCTATCACTGGATGGTCAATATTTCTTTCAATAACTAATATTCTGTGAGAATGATACTCATGTTTGCTTACAGAATCAAAGAAAGGCTGTATCATTTATGATATTAAATTCATTCCCAAAGCCAAAGTCATTGGCATAGGATGGTGTCAACACCATGGTATTGTGCAAGACTGACTCATTTTAGGCTTTTGTTCTCTACTTTAGATTTCCTTTATATTTTTCCTCTTCCTGAAAGTTTGCCGCATAAGTAATTTTCACATCAGTAGGTCTAGTGCAAAATATTTGCTGCCTGGGTTTCATAAAGTGACTTTATGAATGTATCACTTAAAATATTTTTGTGTTCAGTACATTTCCCATTCTCTCTTTATGACTTGAATATAAAACGATCTATGTTAATTAAAAAAAATTGAAGATTTTTATTTATTTGAAAAAGAGGGAGAGTGAGAAAGAATGAGCAGGGGAAGGGGCAGAGGGAGAAGTAGACTCCCTACTGAGCAGGGAGCCAGACATGGGGCTGATCTCCAGGATGGGATCATGACTTGAGCCAAAGGCAGATGCCTAACCAACTGAGCCACCCCGGTGCCCCTAATCTATGTTAATTTCTAAATTAACAAAGATACCTTCTTCTAACAACACCTCAATTTTGACTTCTCTAATTTAGAATTTGAGGTGATTCTGACAGTAAACAGGCTCTGTTAGAATTAGAAGTCCCAAGTAAAGGGCATAACTTATAGGCTTATAGTTTTTGAAGTTTACAGGAGATATAGAAATTATTTAGTACATATATATTCTATCACATTATTTTAATTAGTCTATTTCTATTTATATATTTTAGTCTATATATTAAAAACAGACGTACTTTAACCATTTCATTGAGACAAAATCAATATAGAAAATTCACCCATTTAAAATGCACAATTCAATGTTTTAAAATATATTCACATGGTTGTGCAGCAGTCACTAGAGTCTAATTTTAGAGCATTTTTGCCCCTGCTAAAAGAAACACCGTATCATCAATCCTAAGCAGTCTATCCTGAACTCCCCTCACTGCTCCTACCTCTACTTCTAAGCAACTATTAATTTACTTTCCACCTCTATGGATTTAATGATTTTGGATATTTCGAGGAAATCAAATCACATAATATATGCATTTTGTTATTTGATTCTTTCTCTTAGGAAAATATTTTCAAGGGTTACCAGTGTGGTAGCATGTATTGGTACTTCATTTATTTTCATTTCCAAATACATGTTATTTGGATATACCACCTTTTGTTTATATATTCATCCATTGATTACCATTTTGGTTGCTATCAATTTCTTTCTTTCTTTTTTTTGTACTGCTGGGAAATGCTACTAGGAACATTTGTTTGCAACTTTTTGTAGAGAAATATGTTTTTATTTCTCTTGGGTATATATCTGAGAATATAATCACTGTATCATATGCTAACTCTTACATTTAACAATTTGAGGAACAGTCAACTGTTTTTCAAAAATGCTGCAGTTTTACATTCCCACAAACAATGCATGAGGGTTTGAATTTCTCCATGCTCTTACCTACACGTTTTATTATATTTTTGATTATAGACATTCAGTGGGTATGAAATGATAATCTCTTCGTGGCTTTAATTTACATTTCCCTAGTGACTAAGCGTCTTTTCATGTATTCAGTGGCTGTTAGTATATCTTCTTTAAGATAAATGTCTATTTACTGGGGATCCCTGGGTGGTTCAGCGGTTTAGCACCTGCCTTCAGCTCAGGGCGTGATCCTGGAGTCCCAGGATCGAGTTCTGCATCGGGCTCCCTGCATGGAGCCTGCTTCTCCCTCTGCCTGTGTCTCTGCCTCTCTCTCACTCTGTCTCTCGTGAATAAATAAATAAAATCTTAAAAAAAAAGGAGAGAGAAATGTCTATTTAAGTCCTTTGCCAATTTTTGTATTGAGTTGTTTAGTTTTATATTGTGAGTTTTAGGAGTTCTTTGTATATTCTACCTATTAAATCAGTATCAGATATATGCTTTGCAAAAAAAGTTTCTTTCAGTTTGTGGGTTGTTATTTTCACTTTACTTACTAATGTTCTTGGATGAACAAAAGTTTTTAATTTTATGAAATCCAACTTATCTATTTTGTCTTTTGTTGCCTGTGCTTTTAGTGTCATATAAGTAAGAAGCCCTGTCAAATCCAAGTTTATGAAAATTTACCCACATGTTTTATTTTAAGAGTTTTACAGTTTTATTTTCATATTTAGATCATTGGTCCATTTTGAGTTAGTTTTTTTATGTGGTGTGGGGAAAGGGTCCAACACCATTCTTTTGTAGAAATTCAGTTGTTTCAGTACTACCTGTCAAAGAGATCATTCTTTTCCTATTGAATGGTCTTAGTGCTCTGTCAAAAATCAATTAGGCATAGATGTTTGGGTTTATTTCTGGACTCCTAAATTTATTCTGTTGATCTATATGTCTATCTGTATGCCAGTACTAGCCTCTTTTGAATGGTGTATTTTTTTTGTACTTTGGACCACTGGCATTTCATGTGAATTTTAGAATCAGTTTTTTTTTTTTTTTTTTGTTGCAAAAAGGCTATTGGAATTTTAATAGGAATTGCATTGAATCCGTAGATTGTTTTGCATAGTGTTACAATCTTAACAATATTAAATGTTCCTATCTATGAACTTGGGATGTATTTCCATTTACTTAATTTCTTTCAGCAATATTTTATGGGTTTTGGTGTACAAGATTCGTACCTCTTCCTAGGTGTTTTAATCTTTTAGATATTTTTATAAATGGAATCGCTTTCTTAATTTACTTTTCAAATTGCTCAGTGATTCTGTATAGAAATTCAACTGATGTTTATGTGTTGATTCTGTGTCCTGCGACTTTGAAGAAATCATTTACTAGTTCTAGTAGTTTTCTTGTGGAGCCTTTGGGATTTTTCATACATATGATCATTTCTTCTGTGAGTAGAAATAATTTTACTTATTGTCTAAGTGTTCTGAACTTCCAGTACAATAACTGTGATAAAAATCAGGCATTCTTTTTCAAATTTTTAAAAAGATTTATTTATTTATTTATTTATTTATTTATTTATTTATTTATTTATTTATTTATGAGAACATGCACAGGAGCAGCACGGAGGGGCAGAGGGCAAACTGACTTCCCTTCTTTATCATGCTGAAGAACTTCCCTTTTATTTCTGGTAATCTTATGCTTTCAGTGATCACATATTTTGAAGAACTCAAGGGAAGAAAAATAGTCTATTATATTACACCGATATTTACCATTTCTGTTGTTCTTCCTTCATTTCCAAAGTAATTTTGTCTGAAGAATTTCCTTTAGCATTTCCTTAGAACATATTTGCTGGTAATAAATTTTCTTAAGTTTCCTTCACCTGAGAATGAGCTTATCTAACTTTCATTCCTGAATGATATTTTTTCTGTGTATTGAATTCTGGTTTGACAGTTCTTCCTTCTCAGCACTTTAAAATGTTGTTCCAGTACTGATGGTTTCTGAGGAAAAATCCATTATTGTTTAGACCCTGGTCTCCTATAGATAATGTATCATTCATTTCTCCGTTTGCTTTTTTTTTTTTTTTTTTTTTTAAAGAGGGGGAGAATCTTTTTTTTTTTTTTTTAATTTTTTTATTTATTTACGATAGTCACACAGAGAGAGAGAGAGAGAGAGAGGCAGAGACACAGGCAGAGGGAGAAGCAGGCTCCATGCACCGGGAGCCCGACGTGGGATTCGATCCCGGGTCTCCAGGATCGTGCCCCAGGCCAAAGGCAGGCGCCAAACCACTGCGCCACCCAGGGATCCCTCTCCGTTTGCTTTTAAGATTTTTTTCAACTGTAAATTTTCAGAGTTTCAACCATGATAATTCAAAGCATAGATTTCTTTGTGTTTATTCTAGTTGGCACTAAATGAGCTTCTTGAGTTTACATGCTTACGTATTTAACCAATTCATTGTTTCCAAACATTATTTCTTCAAAAATGTTTTCCAGCACACTGTTTTATTCTTTGCTCTGGAACCCTGACCACACAGATATTAGACCTGTTGACGTTGTCTGACAGATCCTTGAAGCTCTGTTTAATTTTGTCAAGTCTTTTTTCCTTGTTGTTCTCACTGGATAATTATAATTGAACTATCTTCAACTTACTGACTCTTTCTTCTGTCTTCTCTACTTGGCTATTGAGTCCTTCCAGGGAATTTTTGTTTGTTTTAGTTATTGTACATTTTAGTTTTAAAATTTTTATTTTGATCCTTTTATTATCATTTATTTCTTTGCAGATACTTTGTCTATTTCCATTCTTTTAAAAATGTTCACTTGTACTTTTTGAAGCTTGATTATATATAATAGCTGCTTTAAAGTCTTTGTTAGGTAATTCAATATCTGCATCATCTCAGAATTGACATCTGTTGCTTTTCTGTTCTTTTTAGATTATTGATTTTTTTCCCTGTTTTTTCAAATGCTAATTTTGGATTGTATCCTGGACATTTGGTACATTGTGTCATGAAATTCTGAGTCCTATTTAATTCTTAGAAAATGTCAATTTTGTGTAGGTGGGTGTGTATGGATGTGGGTGTAGTGTGTTTTATCAGTTAACAAGCTAGCTTTATCCGTTAATAGACCTGGCCTACTTTAGGCTGAAAGTTCCAAACTACCTTCTATGAGTTATGGTTCTTTTTTTTTAATTTTTATTTATTTATGATAGTCACACACACAGAGAGAGAGAGAGAGGCAGAGACATTGGCAGAGGGAGAAGCAGGCCCCATGCACCTGGAGCCCGACGTGGGATTCGATCCCGGGTCTCCAGGATCACGCCCTGGGCCAAAGGCAGGCGCCAAACCACTGTGCCGCCCAGGGATCCCTGAGTTATGGTTCTAAGTTGATTCATTTTTTAAGGAGTTTGTGGTGTTAACTGGCTCTGTCCATCTCTATGCCATCCAGAGGCCAGTCTGAGACCTTCAACATGGTGTACCGATAACCAGTAAGTTCAGTTCTTAGAGCCTTTGGTATGCCTTTTAGGGTCACGCTCATGCATATGTAGTTCAGGTTATACACAATTTTATGGGATCACTTTTTTTGTTTTAAGATTTTATTTATTTATTCATGAGAGATACACACACAGAGAGAGAGAGAGAGAGAGAGGCAGAGACACAAGCGGAAGGAGAAGCAGGCTCCCTGCAAGAAGCCCGATGTGGGACATGATCCCGGATCCTGAGGTCACGCCCTGGGCCAAAGGCAGACGCTCAACTGCTGAGCCACCCAGGTGTCCCATATGGGATCACTTTCTTGAATTCCTTCCTCTTTGCAGTCTCCTTGACACTCTCCCAGAGGCTTCCATTCTTCTCTTCTTTCTAGAAAGCTAGGGCTTTAATTTTCCCACCTGCTGTGTACTTCCCACAAATGTATCTGCCTCTGAGTTCAAGCAGCAAGGCAATTGAGAGAGAAAAAAGAATTGGGATCCTTCTTCACATTTTTAGGACCACAGTTTATCATGGTAGTGAAAAGGGTTCTTTTCCCTCAGAGTTTGAGTGCCTGTCCAGCTGGTGCTGCCTAGTCCTGCCACCACTGCTATGGATTTGCCTGGGACTAGAATGAAGAAAATAGGAGGATAAAGTGAATTTTCCCACTTTCTGACCCTGGGGATCTCTTCCCTGTTGTTCAGACCATAAATGAAGGTCTTCTCTTAGAACTCTTTCTGCCTACAGACAGAGTGTAATTTTGGCCTTTGCACTGCTTTTCCGTTCAGTCTTGGAGATAATGGAGGGAAAAATACAAGAAATCTACCCTAATATTGGCCTTACTTTGAGTTCTGGTTTCCTTTATCATTCTATCTGCTACCAGTTAACTTTTCAGAATCTTTCGATAGTTGCTCAATGCATCTGTCTAGGTTTTTAGTTGTATTCAGTAGGAGAGACAGGATGAGGTATGTTTGCTTTTATCTGAACTGGCACCAGGATCTTAAATGCATATTGAAAAGATTCTATTAAAATAGATTATTCCTTATTTCTGTCTATCTCATTTACTTGTTTTCCCTTGAGGTTTATGTTTTCTAAACCACTCTAGGCAAATGGCACAAATTCTTTTTGAAAAGAAAAGAACCTACAAAACAATATTCCAGACCCTCCATTGGTATTTAGACCTGTATTTTCATTACGTTATCACCAAGAATTACTTCTTTATATTATTCCACTAATTTTGAGTTCATTTTCTATTGTTGTACCTGTGGCAGATTATATGATTTTCTATGTAAGAAGTTGTTAGATAAATACTTTGAGGAATTTGGAACTTTAATTGAATATATCTATTTGAATAAAAGTTCTTCTAGGTATGTATGCATATTTAAGAACAATGATACAATGAAAGGATGGGAAAGGAAACTTTCAGTAAGTCTCCTTCCCATTACAGGAACAGAGTAAGTCTCACCTGTTTGATAGGATATATATACACAATTCAGAGTTTGCTGCCTATATGTTTCAAAATAAGGTACAGACAGATGTAGAATGCTGATTTTTAGGCAAATTCTTACTTCTTACTAACTTGACATATAACCTGGAAAATTTTCTCTCTGATCTTATGAGCACAGCTCATTATGTATTAGATACCGAATAATTACAGATGCACTAAATATTTTGTGATGTTTCGTAAGAAGAAGAATGTAAGTCCAGGCATAAGCTGTGGAGTAAACATAGGGGTGGGAATAAAAGTGCAGGACGTGACCTTAGCATTGAAAAGAATTTGATGTGCCTGACCTTGTGTGAATTTAAGAAACAAAATTGATATATAACTAAGCCAGTAAGGGTGGAGGTAAAGATTTTTCAGAATCTGTAATGAAAAAAACAAAAAAGGATTATGTTTCCCTAAGGTGGATCTTTTTGTGGTAGACTATAACAAAGCAATAAAGGAATCGGCAATACTTGCGTACCCAGTGGACTATTTAAATATTACTGTGACTGAGAACAAAAGACTTCAAAATTTCCCTAGCTCTCTTGTTTAAATCTATATGGGAATACAGATTTAGAGCTAAATGGAGCACAATCACACAGGGAGCCTCTGGAGGCTACAAGGACTATGAATATTGATGGCAATTCACTTCTGTGTTGTACTCTGAACAAATGACAACAGAGTAGTAAACAACTATTTCCTTGGAGATGCAAATAGATTCCATAGGCTGTGAACTGAGACTCTTTCCCACTCAGATCTTATTCAAAGCAGTGTATTTAGAAGGGTACACATACCCTAACAATTAGACTGGGTATGGCAAACTAGAAACAAAGAAACAGAATTAGTTCCAACTCATTATAACTGTAAACAAGACTTTTTTTCTCTCTCTTTCTCACCAAGTAGGCTAGAGATGGCAGTATTTTTGTTTCACACACACTTTTAGAAATAAATGAATTCATTCTAGGAAAGTTGCCTTTAAGTATTTAACAAGATTTTGCTGGATCTGAATTCTGCAAGTGCTACCTTTCAGAGGTACAGTATTTTCTGGAAGATTGTTGCTAATATCATTTTTGCTCATTGAAAACCTCTATTTTCTAAATAGGAAAATTTCTCTCTGGGGTCTTACAGAGGTTCATAAGTGACCTTCCAGATGACAAAATGCCATTAGGACCTAAGGGAAGGGTAAAACACTAGAATAGCTGATGCAAGAATCTGAAAATGATATTCTGAAGAGAAAAATAATCATTTCTCTTGGAGGAGAAAAGCAGCTAACACCGTTGGATTGAAATTTAGAAAAGGAAAAATATGCCCAATGCAAGGACAGATGAGCAAATATTCAGAAATTATAGGGTCGGATAGTAAAACTGTCCTCATAGATAAGTATTTTAAAGCATTAGCATTAAGAACAACAGTTTTTTAAAAGCAGACAAATTTAGATTATTTACAAAACAAACAAAAGAAGTAAATTTGTATATTGTTTTTTATTTCTATAAGGAAAAATAGTTGCAAAGTCTATTCTGGAATCCCGGTACATTTTTGAGAACAAGGGCCACGTATTGTTCTTCTTTGGGTTTCTAAGAGACGAGTTGAACTCTAAATACAGATATAATGCAAAAGTCTGTCTACATAGCAAGTGCTAAGGTACAAATCTGTAAGCATGCTCAGATCTATCACTGGAAATGCAGTAGGAATGTTGGTGGGTGGTGGTATTTTCTTGGCTTCCTCTTAGGAAGACCATTGCATTCTGTTAGATGAGATTCTTTGCTGTGTCCATTGTTTGGCAAGCTAGACCTTAAAGCTAGTATGTTAAAGCAATAACAGATGACCAGTAAACTGCCTTCTAAGTAGCATGGATTTTTTAAAATTGTAGGGCTTTAGAGTACTCTAGTGGAAAGCACAAGTTCATCAAAGAGGAGAGTAACAGAAGAGTAAAAATTAAAAGCAAGCTGAAAGAGGAGTTTGAGCTCTGCCACCAGTAGTTTTCCTCTGGTCTTTCTGACATGCGATCCTCTGTGTCCTTTCTAAATAAATATTTAAAATATTTACCCAACAACTGTTAAAAGATGCAGCAAGTTATTAGCCCTGGGGCACCTGAGTGATTGAGTCTGGATCTGCTTATACTTCTCACCATCAGAGGTGCTGCATTCACATTGAATGCTATTTGTTTCCTTTCCTGTTAGAAGATAGTTCTTCTAACAGGAAGTAGGAAAAGTCAGTTTGAGAATTGAGGGACTAGATTTTGCAGATTCTGTTAGAGTCCTTCAATCATGTCAACTTTTTCTCTACCTTTGTGCCATAAACTGGGCTGTCTCAGTTGCAAACCTTCTTCATTCCTGTACTGCTAGTAGATTTTCCATGCAGAGCTGCTGTCAAATATGCACACCCTCTCACATCTCACATTCTAAGAGTCTTTCCAAGATGCAGCTGAGTCTTGATGAGCTGAGGACATAGGTCAGTTCTTATCTTGACACACTTGCAGCAAGCTGATCCAACCATGGCCCTCTTTTCTCTAATCATCATTAAAGATGTTCAGCCCCTTGGATCATCCATTTTCTTTTTCATTTTCTCAGCCTACTTCTGTCCTCTCTGGGCAACTCCCAAAATGTCAAACGTGCGGAGAAACTTCTGTTCTTCGATTATTAGACTCCCATTCATCCTTAATTCCCTCACTGATCCTTCCTGACAATGCCTGCCCTTAAGTGAGCACTGGCTCTTGAGGAAATCATCTTCCTTGTACCTTTCCTCAGCTTGCAATGGAAGAAAGGCTGTCATTCTCCCAAACCCTGTATTTTGGTCTAGATTTGAGTCCGTGGTCAGAGACTGAACGTTATCTGAGGTTATTCATTCTCCTTTCTTTTACTGTAACGGAAGTTCCATTTTTTAGCTGAGTCATAGTCAGCTCGGATAAGGCTATTTCCCAGAATCCCTTACAATCCGGTGGCATGTGACTAAGTTCTGGTTAATGGGATACCAGCAGGAGTAGTGTATAAACTTCCTCAAATGCCTTTAAAGGGTGAGGGACAAACCTTTCTTCTCATTCTTCCCACCTATCAGCCCGAAGTGGTTGTGATGGTGGAGCTGGGACAGCTGTGGTTTGTGGGATGTTGGCCACAGATGGCAGAGCCACAGGAAGACTACTTGGTCTCTGATGCCTTAAGTGTTCTAACTACATTGGACTGCTTATTCCTATTTAAGAGAGAAACAGTAAATGATCAATCTTATTTTTCCCCCACTTGCCACCGAATCATAACAAAGATAGGGTACTCCTTCTCCAGTACTCTTGTTAAAGCCAGTTGTCCTTTGAGAGTCATGCCATTTGCCTAAACCATCTTCCACCTCCTCCACCTCTGGGATCTCATAACCTCACTCACTCCCTCTAACCCATTGAAGACCTCAGCAGCTCCTCTCAGGGATTGTTTCCACCCCATGTTCTGGCAGAGGGACTTCACTATCCCTGTGTAGAAAAACACAGTCACCACACTGGCATCTTAGGTTCTTGTTCGTTTGACCTTCCCCATTTGTACAATTGGGATAGGATAAGTTTTGTGATGATACCAAACAACCCCCAAATCTCAATAGTTTACAGTAACAAAGGTTCATTTCTTGCTCATGTTACAAGTCCATTGTGTGTCATGTTCATTCTAGTACCCCTGCTGGCTTCTAATTGAGACACTGCCACTCTTACGGGAGTCGTAAAAAGACATGATGAACCATGTGCTGGCTCTTAAAGCTTCTGCTCAAAAGTGCCACACATCAGTTATACTCAAAGTTCACTGGCTTAAACAATTCACCTGGCCAAAGGTAGTATCGATAGAGTGACAAGTGAACAATTCTTGTGAAAAATAATATAACATACCACACTAATGCCTATTGCTAAGGATATAACATGTATGATAAGTATTTATATATTGAAAGATAAAATCATTTTTTCATTGAAAAAATTATATAATTTTCATTTTGAGGAAACAGAATTCATCTAATTCAATCCTATATCCAATTCCAAAACAATTTGTTCCATCCTGACAAGGGTTTGCTGTTCTTTCTTTGAAAATTGCTTAACAAGGAACTTAGTACCTCACAACAGAATTCCTTGATATTTAGTTTTACATAGATATGGTCATTTCAGTGGCACTTCAGTAGGATCAAGGTAAACACGTGAGATCAAATCCCATTGAACCTTAAAGTTCTATAAATTTTGAATCTCTGTTGTTAATACTTCTTTGTAACAAACTGAGATTTGTCTCCTCATAATGTCTGTCTTTTGGCTCTTACCTGATTTTGGACATGAAGAATACGGCGCTAGTAAAGCGAAGTTGTCTGGCCGATTGAACAGCACATATCCTCTCTAAAGGAGGTAATTTTTACTGAGCTCCAAACAACCGTATAATCCAGGAAGTTGCTTTTACCCTGCCCATAGGTTCATTTGCCCTCAATTGTAGAAATAGGTTTCAATTGACAGCAAAGCAAATTAACACTAATAGGCAAACTACAGCATATCTGCGTGCTATATCTGGCCCTAGGGTCTGTAGAATGTGACTACAATGTAATACTGACTGACATAGCTTAAGAATAAAACCCCTCCCCTCTGGACTTTTTTTGTATCAGCCACTCAGCTATGTCTTACAGTTGAAAAACTGAAAGAAAACAGTTTTGAAAACAGGAAAGCCAGGAACAGGGGGAGTACCCTAAATATCTCACAGGTGCTTCTTGATCTATGAATTTCATAACACCATGGCCAGAGACAGCGAATTGTATGTATGACATGGAGGATTTCATCCCAACAGGGCTGGATCTGATAAGAAAGGTAATTGCTATCTCTCATGTACATGGTTTCTATCATTGAATGGTTTTAATCATCAATAAAGCTTTTTAAAAAGGCAGAGAATCAGAAGCAGCATTAGCAGTGTGCAAGCATTTGAGATCTCTCTCCTGATAAGAACAATGATGAATCCTGTTTATTTTTTTGTCATTTAAGCACCCATGAATCACTATTACTTTTATTATCCTGCCTAGGTTTTTTTTTAATTTTTATTTATTTATGATAGTCACACACACACAGAGAGAGAGAGAGGCAGAGACACAGGCAGAGGGAGAAGCAGACTCCATGCACCGGGAGCCCGACGTGGGATTCGATCCTGGGTCTCCAGGATCGCGCCCTGGGCCAAAGGCAGGCGCTAAACCGCTGCGCCACCCAGGGATCCCCTGCCTAGGTTTTTTTATGTTTATAAGGATATCTTGAGATAGTATCACTTTAATAAAAAAAATTCGAGTATATAATATTTCTTCTGTTTACTTCAGGTGTTTAGCTTCCTTTAGAGAACACAATTTCCTGAAGAGTCTGCAGCCTTATATTCAATGCTTCACTCTAGGATTATGGTGTGAGTCAACCTCCAAATTGCTAGTCAGTAATTTCTGGAATCTATCCATTTTTCTCACGTTAAAAATAAGACTATTTCTTTATTCTGTATTTCTGAGATTTGTCATATTTGTTACAATTCCTCAATAATCACTAACAGTTGGTTCTGTGATCATATCTGTAGATTTTGTTTCCTAGGATATAATTAGTCAGAATCCAGAATCTGGAAGTCATCTAAAACAGCTTAATGATCTTGTATTATTTCCATTTTTGTTTGTTTGTTCACCAAGTATTTATTTAAGCCCATCATGTTTGGGTTAAGAGTTGGGGATGGAGCTATGATAACTAGATACCGATTTTGCTTTCTAAGACTTCAAGTATCATCATAATAATAGTTAAAGGAATTGAGTGTTTGTGTATAAGGACTACATATTAAATATCTGCTTCCTAGACACTCATTTTTCCTCAGTGTCATGGGACAGATGCCATTCATCTTACAGAAGAGGAAGCTGCTGAACAGAAGGTTCCTATGAGTTACTGAAGAGCTCACAACTCATAAGTAGAAGTATCAGTATTTAAATCTAAAGTTTATTTTAATATCAAATTACAAGTCTGGCCCTACTCAACTTGAAATTCTGTCTCTCATTAATCTAGTTGGGTGTGGTAGATTTGGCTTTAAGGCCATTCTTCTTAATAGAGAAGCCTGAAACAAAATAGGATTCAGGGTAAGGCTTATTTTCTATCTCCCACAAATGTTTCCTAATTCCATCAGTGGACATAGATGACTGTGCAAAACTAATAGAGGCATAATATTACAATAGTGGAGAATGTCCTTCTCTTCCTCTTCTGTCTAGCTTTAGCCATACTTGTAAATACCCTTTACATTGTCATTTGTCCTTAAACTTGTTCGCAATTATCCTTTCTATACATTTTAACATCTCTATCATGGGTTTTTCTTTTTTAAAAAATTTTTTTTAAAATTTTTATTTATTTATGATAGTCACACATACACACACACACACACACACACACAGAGGCAGAGACATAGGCAGAGGGAGAAGTAGGCTCCATGCACCGGGAGCCTGACATGGAATTTGATCCCGGGTCCCCAGGATCGCGCCCTGGGCCAAAGGCAGGCGCTAAACTGCTGCGCCACCCAGGGTTCCTGGTTTTTTTCTATCTTTTTTTGGTGTGTTCCTTCTTCCACTTATCCATATGTACTGTACCTGGAATCATCAAAGACATCCCTGGGAGCTGTGTTTTAAAGACATTATCCTATTGAAATAAGCCAGACACAGAAAGGAAAAAAAACCTGTGTGATCTCACTAACATGTGGAATCTAAAAAAAATGATCAAATATATAGAGACAGAGTAGAATGGTGGTTACCAGGGATGGGGAAGTGGGGGAAATGGAGAGATATTGGTAAAGGGTACAAAGATGTAGTTATGTAGGATGAATAAGTCTAGATATCTAATGTACAGCATAAGTGCTATGGTTAATAACCCTGTATTGAATACTAGAAATTTGCTAAGAGAGATCTCAGGTGCTCTCATCACACACAGAGAAAGGTAACTACGTGAGGAGTTATGTTAAATAGCTTGACTATAGTAATCATTTTACCACGTATATACATACATATCAAGTCATCATTTGCACTCCTCAAATATATACAATTCTTATTTAGAAATTAGTTAAAGAATAAAGGTCTTCTTCCCCCATGGTTTATTCTTCTTAGGATCATACACAACTACTACATATTCTCTTTAATTGAAATTTCTTACCTCTGTGTATATTTGATAATAGCAGTAATCCTTCTCATCCCCTAAATTTCTAGAAATCAATGTTTTCTTAAATCTTTTTCTGTGATAGCGTATACAAAAGTGCATCCCTCTTTTATAACATTCAATTCAGTATTTCCAAGCACAGTGATGCAGGCTGTACTATGCACAAATGTGCCCTGAAGGAAACGTGATGGGGGGCTGTAATCAGCCCTGAGTTTAGCCCCTCCAAGTCAGGAGGCTGTGGCACAAAGCTTGTGTTACAATTTAGCATGATATAGTATTTTACTAATTGAAATATTACTTCATGCCTTACTGGCATTATTAGTAATTGTCATGACAAATCTATTTCCTTAGGACTCAGTCATATATATAGAACTCTGTAGTTCTATAAAAGCCGTTCAAAAAATAAATAAAAATAAAAGCGGTTCAAATATTTATATAAAAGAAGACAATTTATAATCACATAATTTACAGTCTCAGACTAAACTGTTTTGGCTCTGAAAAATACTGGCTGTATGATTTTAGGAAAGAAGGAAAGTTAATTCTCCGAGGCTGTTAATTCATCTAAGAAATGGTGATAACAATTCTGCTAACTATGAAGAGTAAATGAGACATTTTAAAATACATTGTATAAAAAGCACATTATCACCTGTGGTCTCTACTATCACCATGGCCTCTACTAACTCAACATATATTCAGTGTCTAGTAGGAGGCTGGCAGTGTGCCAGATTACAAATAGGACACCATTCCTTTATATTAGAGTATAAAACTTAATAATAAAAGTTTTAGATGGAGAATTAGCAAGGGCCTTTGCTTTCACATACTTAAGCTCACATTAGGAAAAGGCACCTCTCAGGGTGCAAAAGTTAGAAAAAAGCTATTCATTGTAGAGTGGATGCAGGGGCGTGCAAGCTTCATGCCACAGCTCCATGACTTGGAGAGCTGAACTCAGGCTGATTTCAGCCACCAGTCCTGTTTCTTAGCAAGGAATCTTTGTGCAGAGCACAGCCTGCACAACTGTACTTGGATAAGCTGAAATGAAGGTTATATAAAAGACAATGCACTTTACTTTTGGATATGCTATCACAGAAGATCCAGTGGATACCAGTGAACCTCAAAATTTTGCATTATTTGTATAAAGCCAAGTTACCGTACCTTAGCTCACTGTTGCCTTTGATGAAATATGAACCTGGCATTTACAATAATTGAACAGCAATTTAAATTTTTACTGTAGTGCTTAGAGAAAATGCCAAAAGGGATTGCATTCACAAAACAGAACTTATTTTTTTTTCCATGTGTCTTTCTCTTTCAATATCTCATACCCATGGGTGGGTGGGAGTAGAGGAAATGTGTTTTTCCTGTCCCACTGGTTTAAAAGTCATCAGATTTTTATAGGAATTGGCCTTCTGTACAGGTAAAAGATGAGAAATATAATACAGTGTGATATTTAAGAAAAAAAATCACTTGCAGACATCATTAAAGCCCATAGTGTTGTCTAGCTAAGCCAGAATATTTTTTTTTTATTCAATACCAGTTAAAGTTCATGGTGGTGTTACAAATTGCTTATCTCCTAAAAGTCTTGTAAAATATGCCACAAACTAAAGTTTAAATAAAACAAACTGCTGTACTTCCTTTTGATTCCTAACCCTAAAAGCTCATGAAAAATATATACACTTTGGGATAGGGAACAGATAATTAATGGTTGCCTATAATTCTGAAGCTGAGCATGTTCAATCTGGGTAATTACACCAAATCAGGCAGAAACACTATTATCAGCTGTTAAATGCTATTGTACCACTAGGCTTTTTACCTTTGTTTTTCCACTTGAGATGAGACATGACACCTTAATTGAATATATCCTCAAGTTGATGACAAATTTTAAAATATACAAAAGTACTTTCCCCCTACTGAGTACTCAAGAACAGTTCTAAAAGTAGCTAAGACCAATCTCCCAAGTCTGCAGATAACAGTGCCACTTACCTGATCATTCTAAAGTCTCTTTTGGAGGGGCACCAAATACTTCTATATTTACAATTCATGTTTTAAGCTTTAAACATATGCTTTTCTGTGTGGGAAATATCAGAAAGGGAGACAGAACATAAAGACTCCTAACTCTGGGAAACGAACTAGGGGTGGTGGAAGGGGAGGAGGGCGGGGGGGTGGGGGTGAATGGGTGACGGGCACTGAGGGGGACACTTGACGTGATGAGCACTGGGTGTTATTCTGTATGTTGGTAAATTGAACACCAATAAAAATTAATTTATTAAAATAAATAAATAAATAAATAAATAAACATATGCTTTTCAAATCAATTTTTAATTTATTGTATTCATTCACTGCTCTATTTGAACGAGACCAGAACAAGAACAAGATTGAGAAGCATATCATTCTAGAATTTGTAAGTACAGGAGATGTTTTGCTTAGTACCCCAGTTTGCAGATGAGAACAATAAAACTCATGGGGTGTAGTACTTGTTCAAAAAACTCACCAAATTTGCTGTGGCCTATCAAGAACTAATACCTGATTCCCACTGAGTAGTGTGCTTTCAATTCTGAAATGCTCCTGGGAGTTTTGGCGTTCAGAGCCCAAATTGATGTCAACACTGGGACAGGATTGAGACATGAACACTCTTCCAACTATATTTTATGAATATATGTCTATCATTTAAGTTTCAATGTTGTTAAATAGTCATGGTAACTTTGAAAACACATAAAGCAATAGGTGAGATAATCTAGTCAGAGAGAAAGAGAAAGAGAAAGATAGATACATAATATCAGTATCTTCCCAACGTATTTTTCGACTAATATGTATTTTCCTTTATATTTGACTTTTGATGTAGATATAGAAAATACAGACTTTTCTTTGAATTATTCTCTTTTCTGATTTAATGTTTTTAAAACTCTTTTAAGAATTTTTGGTTGAGATTAGATCAGTTCTCTCTTCAACATTCTTCATTCAAATGATTTGGAAATAATTATTTAGAATAAAGCACAACACAAAAAATAATATATTTGTTGTTGCATCCACTGGTGCTCATTTTAAGAAAACAGAGGAATTAAGTTGTGGAAGGAAGAGGAGGAAGCTGCAAGTGAATTGCCGAACAATATAGGACATTCCAGACACAATACTGTTTGGGAAAAAAATTATTGTTTCAGATTTTATACCTATCTAACTTTTAGTGATGCTGAGACATCTAATTGAAATGGACTAATGGGCAAGGGAGAGATCTGGCTCATCTCATAAATTCGAGTGAGTCATTTAGATTGTGCAAGTTTCCCAAGGGACAGTTAAGTAAAAGAAGGACAAAGGGTCAGGAACTAGACAGAGGATTCTCATGTTTTAAAATGAGATTTAAAAACTGAGAAATTAGAGAAGTGAAAATAAGCAGCAGAAGAATTGAAAGGAAAGATAGAAATCAAGGTAATTTAGCATTCCAAAAGTCAATGCTGAAAATCAGTCTTGGAAGGGCCTGAGATACTGGTGATGAGTAGGTTGTAATGGAGCCAGTTTATTCAAGATACCTGAGTGTCAACTAGACCTGCACAATATCTTTCTCTCCCACCTCCCTGTGAGGCTTAACAAATGTAACCTGCTCTCTGGTCTAAACCTGGTCTTCAAAGTTCTAGAGTTATTGAGGGTTGAAATAAAAGACCGCAAATGTGTCCTCACAAGTGGTTTACCCTGAATGGCTAGACAGTTATACCAGGATAAATACTGAACATTAAAATAATTGTAGACTTTATAGATATTTTATTTTTAGTGCTTACTACTCCTCTTGACTCATCATTTTCTTGATTTATATGTTGACTTTTACAGTTTGATTTCTTCTTTCATGGTCTACTACTTTAGTGCCATGAGCATTGTATGCAGATTCTAATTCTAGATTCTTAGAACTCTAGTAGCTCGGGCATCATCCCATTTAGCCTCATTTCATGGGAAAAAAGCAGATACAGAACAGGCTTAGCGTTTTGCCAAAAAATACAACTAACTGGCTTCAGAGACTGGTAGAAAGTTTCCAGATTGACATTCTGAGTTAGCTGTGATTTCTCTTATTTTTAGTGCATGTTTATACTACATCAAGGACAGAGATGTTTTAATAGAAGATAATAATGACTTGATCTCAGCTTTACTTGTTGCTGTGTGACCGATTAATTACTTCACTTTCAGCACCTCATTTTTCTCACATTTAAAATAAGCTTAGCGATGGTCCTTTCTTCATAGCATTGTTGCGAGGATTAAATGGGCAAGCAAATATATATAAATCTTTAGAACAATGTCTCATAAGTAGCATAAGTTATTATTATTCCTTGGTCTGTACAAATTTTAGGCCTCTTCTCAAGGTATTCTGTTGTGTATAATACATTTAAAAAAATTAAACTATGTTCCTGAGAAATTTATGGATTTAAGAGATTTCAGTTTGCTTCTAACTTTGCTATTTATTATCTGGGTACACTTGGGTCAGTCATTTAAACTATCTGAGCCTCAGTTTCTTCTTTTGCAAAAGAGGGCAGGAATGATTCCTGACTCCTGGGGTTACTGTGAGGATCAAACAAATAATAACTATGGAAGAATTGTGTCAGTTATAAAATGCTATATACATGCAAGACACTATTTTTTCCTTTGGCCTTTCATGGGACCTAAATCCAGTGGAATCCTGTCCTACAAAGTTATGCTTTAATAGAACATGAAAGCAGATTGTATGACTTCATTTCTTCTGTTTGCGCACATCTGACTTCCTTCTTTTCTCCTCCCTTACCTCTACTCCCCTACCCTTCCCTCCTTCCTTCCATCTTTCCTTTCTACAATTATTTTTTAATGCCACTATGTGCCTGGGCCTGTACTAAATATTGCAAATAATAAAATCAACTTTTCCCTCAAGGAATCTCATTGTATAGTATAGGGTACAAACACACAAACAAGAAATAAATTATATGATATGATAAGCTCACCAGTAAATATATGAACTGGATAGAGGGGTTAGTTACACAATTATTGATTGGGTCTTTGGGAATATGTCTTCATCCATCGTTTTTCTCTTTGTAGTGCAAAATCCTTAAACCCAGAAAACAAAAGTTGAGTCTTAAACATGGAGTCAGTCATAAGTACCTTGGCAGAGCTCATATATGCAGGATGCTCAAGAATTATTTGTCGGCTAATTACTTTGAAAATAAATAAATAGAAAATTTTTAAATTTTAAATATTTAGGTGAGAAATGTTTGATTAGGAGTCTAATCATTTTACAAAGTGAAATTTTCTGAAATTTTAGGTTGATGTTCTGTATATAATTGTTATATGATAGTCATACTGAAATATGATTATCTGCTATAAACGATGGAAGGCATCCTCAAATATGCAGAGATTTTTAAATCAATATCCAAATAACTTCTCTTTACCCTTGCTTTTTAAGATTTTATTTGTTTACTGATGAGAGACACAGAGAGAGGCAGAGACATAGGCTGAGGGAGAAGCAAGCTCCCCACAGGGAGCGGGAAGTGGGACTCGATCCCAGGATCATGCCCTGAGCAGAAGGCAGATGCTCAATCACAGAGCCACTCAGGTGTCCCTCTTTACCTTTGAATCCAGCTTAAGATAACCCGCAATGATGAAAAATTCGGATCAATATTTGAAATACTGTCTTTTCATGACAAGCAACAACATTTTAAATTCACATCAGCATGGAGAAATGCTGAAGTAGAAGATGCAATTTCAGCCCGTTATAGACTGTAATACAATGAAAAAGAAACAAAAAAATATATTCATATATATTTGTGCTGAAATACATGAACACAAGTGAGGAATTGTCAGATCAGTTGAGATAATTATAGTTGGGTGACTTAGTCTGAGGAGGACTGCAAAAGGAATTCCAGCAAAGATCCCAATGAGCCTGTAATCTCTCCTTTTGCATTTTCTTCTCACAGTTATTATTTCTTTGGTTATTTGTGGTAATTGGGTCATATCATAACCTTTTCCCCCTTCTTAGCTGCGTCATCATTGAACATCTTTCTCTGTGCCCCAGTCTTTTCATCCACCCATCTGTCTAACTGCTCCAATCGCCTCCTGCCGGGTCTCATGCCAGTCGGCTCCTAGCTCAGCTTTGCTTCCACCCACCTCTTCCTTTTATGCTCCAATGCACAGTGAGCTCAAAATGGCATCAAACTGATCTCCCTCTACTTGAAGGATCACAACACCACTGCTGCAAAATATAGGAAGTTTCTAAGTTAACTCAGCTTTCTTGTCTCTCTGTCTGCTAGTTAAATGCCATTTTAAAAAGAATTCAAATCACTTAAGTTCTATCAAATTGGGTGCCTCTTCTTTTGTGGCACTCAAAAATTTATTTCCAGCTCTGAATGACATGTTATGTTATGTTATATTATGTTATGCTATACAGACTTATTATTAATTAGGTTTATTTAAAGCTTATTTCCATGTATAATTTCATGATGAACTTGCAAAATACATATTACCATAAATAGTGAAAATATTTGTAGCACATAAAAACAGAAAACATTTTTAAAATCTTTAAAAGTATATCTTTCTCTATAAAAGTACTTACCCTAACAAAATACCTATTATTTTATTATATCTGACCATATTGACTAAACTCTAGGGAAAATGAGAACAATAACAAAGAATTAAGAAATGAAAATTTACTTGGGTCATGAAGATCTGTTGTCCATAATAGTAGCTAATATAATGGAGCCCTATGTGCCATACACTGTTTTAAAAGCTTTACACAAGTACCTGTACTCTGAGGTATGTACCAATATTATCCCCATCTTACAGGTGAGGAAACTGAGGCCATAGATTATAAGTAACATGTCCAAAGTGACCTAGCCAGCATGAGTCTGCCCTAGGCTTTGAACTCATTCGAGTTTCCAAAGCCCACTCACTTAACCTGCTGTCTACTCAGTAATAATTTCAAGACTCCCATTTACCTTAAATATATTTTACATAGAACCTAGCAGATGAGCTCAGCCATAGGCAGTCAATATATTTCATGTCTGAAATATGTATTTTTTATACAAAAACTCACAAAAATCAGGCTAAAGTTCAACAGACTTGGCCGAGAAGCTAGAATGACCTTATTAACCTTTCTGAGTAGGCTCTATAACCTTTTAGAACCTCCAGTTTTCTCAAGTGTATAATGAGAGAAGTAATAGGCCTATCTTGTTGGGTTATCTTGTGAATTACACAAAGTACTTCCTGTGGGCACACAGGAAGGAAGTGCCCAGTAAATACTAAGTACCTGTTATTTTTAGTGTTATTATCTCATGCTACCTGCATCCATTTTAAATGGCAGTCTTTGGAATTCATCTATTCTATTTTGAAATTCCAATGTCATTTAGTTGCTTGCATTGAAGATACGGAGTGGAAAAAAGTCCATGGGCTTTCAAGAACAGTTCTTCCCAAAAACATCTGTTTGCAAATTTGCAGATGTGGAAATGTTTGCAGAGATTCCAACTTTTTCAAGTCCTTTTGTCAAAAGTCATGTGTTTCCTATTCATTTTCTCAAAAGACAATTTAATTACTTTTTCACTTATTTTAAACTGACACTTCTCTCTTCCTTCGTGGAAACTTTTCTTAAAGGAAAAGATATTTTACTCCATGAGTTTTAATGTCACAAGATGAGTACAAAACCTACAAAATTACTTTGAAATGTAGATACCAGGGTTTTGTTTCCTGACTTATATTTAAACCTTAGCAAGCTAATTTAGCAAGACATGACTTTTTGGATTAGTGGGGAGAAGTAGACATTCAAGAGTGTTAAATCTTCATATGCCACAAACCTAGAGAATTCCCTATAAAGTTAGTGCTATAAAAATAAAAGGTAGTCCTGGTATATGGTTGTAGTTTTAGCACAGTGCTATTATTCAAGATAAATAACATTCTGTTTTTAAGTACAGATGGCAAATGTGCTATTTCTAAAACTTTCTTTCAGAGTATTTTACGTGTAGCAGAACCCTGAAGGCATTTTGCCAATATTTTTCCTTATTCAAAAAGACAATTTGTCCTTTTAGAGAAAATCAAATACGTATGTTTATAGTTAACTAATGCATGACTCGTGAAAAAGTTACTTATGGTACTAACTACCTAATGTTCAAGAAGGCTTTTGGCTTTTTAGTTTTCCTCTTAAACAGGAAGTCATATTTTTATAAGGATAAACAAGTACAAGTCCCCAAAGATTTAAAGCCAGTTCAAAAAGGTCAAATGGGTTCTAATATTGGCAAAAATCATATTTTCCAGATGCAGTTTAATAAATTTAAGGGTTGCCTTTTTCTTTTCTTTCTTTTCTTTTCTTTCTTTTCTTTTCTTTTCTTTTCTTTCTTTCTTTTCTTTTCTTTTTTTCTTTTCTTTCTTTCTTTTCTTTCATAAATAGAAATCCCTGACCCATCAGTATCCAAATAAGTGATATTGTAGTAAACAACTTAAATATCTAGTTTTAATTGTATAGCATTAACCCCATTATAAAAATGCTAAGCATAGAGCCATCTCAGTGGTCTGTTTGGAAAGGTTGAGCTAAAAAAAAAAGGGAAAATCTAGGTTTGTCTTAAATTCTCAAAATTGCTTGTACAAACTTTCCTAAAATTCTCTGGTGATGTTTTAGATCTTTATTTCTATTTTTCCTTAATAGTTTTGGCAACTGGTTTTTTTACTATGTCACTCTAAGACATGAATCAGAAATAAATATGTTGCATGAAAGCTTTAGATTATGAGGTGCAGTTTTACACTATTTCTCAAACTTTGCATTATATATTATATAGCTTTAAAATATAAACTTCCATTTGTTTTATCTTACCTGTGTTTCATATAATTTTTGTGAATGTACCACAAACAGTGGCCTACAACATATTTACTAAAGTTTTTGTCATGCTTTTATCAGGAAAATAGTTATTTTGCCTGTACACTCATGAGATTGTCCGTTTATTTCTGGGCAAGGAGAAAATTATCAGCATTGCACTAATGTTGTGCTGAATAAATTGTTGATCATTTAGATTTTCCTTTACTTCTTTAGCTCCTGTTTAGTCCTTAATCTCTTGACACCTGGTCACTTCCCTTTCCCACCACAGCTGATCACCTGTGATGTCCTCTTTGCTACAGTCGGTAGTCTTCAGCCTTCCCTACTTCCTGCCAATAATTGCTGTTACTGATTCCTCTTTCTCTTCTGAAACTCTTCCTTACTTTGGAGTCTGTGACATCACATCCTCCTGTTTTTCATCCTACCCTGTTGCTTCCCAATTTGATTCATTGGAGTGTCTTCCTTTGCAACCCACTGAATGCTCACCTTACATAGAATTTTTCTTCGGCCCGATTTTTTTTGGAGGGGGTGTCTTTTTTCATTCCTTAGGCAAGCTCAACCTGTTTTAGGGTGTCAAAGACCATATACAGTCCAATGACTACCAGTTGTTTTGTTTTTTTGTTTTGTTTTTTTTTTTTTTTTTTTTTTTTTTTTTTAGAGAAGGATGGAGAGACTTGGGGGGAGGCAGAGAGAGAGAGAGAGAGGGAATCTCAGGCGGGCGCCACACTGACCACAGAGCCCGACAAGGGGCTCTGTCTCACGACCCTGAAATCATGGCCTCAGCTAACTCAAGACTTAAATGGATGCTTAATGAACTGAGCCACCCAGGTGCCCCTATGACTCCCAATTTTTATCTCTATCTTACATTTCTATATTTAACTCCAAGTATATTTACTGAACTGTTAATTGGAATTCACTTATTGGAATGTGCATCAAGTTCAATGAATCTAAAATAAATTTAGCCTCATCCTTCCCAAACCTAACAGTCCTCCCTTACTCGCAATCTCAGTTAAGAACCCTGGCCAATTGCATAAGTGAGAAACTGGAAATCATACTAGATTTATTCTTCCCCACCAATTATATCCAGTCATTCACCAGGTCCTATTGATCCTACCCATATTTTCTTGCAGGTAACTGCTCCTCTGCTGGCCCTCAGTCACCATCTTCATTTAGAAATGCTTCATCACTGTCTAGATCATTATGATACCTTGTCTCCAGTCTTTCTTACTCTAGTCTTTCCCTTTTTCCCTTGGTTTTCTTTAAAGATCTTCATTCGGTCCTCACCTGTGTTTGACTTCAACTCTTTCCTATTTGTTTTTTTTTTATTTTTTTAAAATTTTTATTTATTTATGATAGTCACAGAGAGAGAGAGAGGCAGAGACACAGGAAGAGGGAAAAGCAGGCTCCATGCACCGGAAGCCCGATGTGGGATTCGATCCCAGGTCTCCAGGATTGCGCCCTGGGCCAAAGGCAGGCACCAAACTGCTGTGCCACCCAGGGATCCCAACTCTTTCCTATTTCTACTTTGAACTCCCAAAATATTAAACTTCATGTACTTTTCCAAAGAGGCCATGCTCTCTCAACCACCTTTGCATTGGCACAAGCACTTTTTTCTACCTTCCTGTTCTAGCTCCAGTGCCTATTCTCTATCACCTACCTAGCTAACTCCTGAAATGGAGGCACTTCACTTTTTTTCATGTTGCTCTTGTCTTAGGTCTTTCTCTTGATCTATCAATCAATCTATTTAATCTATCTCCTTATTATGTATTCAGTCTAAGTTTGTCTTATGCGTTCATTAGAGCTTTATTTAATAATGCTTATTTGGTGCCTACTATGTGTCTGACGACATGCTATATGTTGTTAATATAGAGGTAGATGAATAGGTAGGATTCCTGGCTTCAAAAGCTCAGTTTTGGAGGTAAATCTTAACTTTTGCATTACTCATTTCTTCTCTAAAAGTTTTTTTTTTTCTTTTTTCTCTCTAAAAGTTTTTTGACCTTGCCTCCCTAACAGGGCAGACTAGGCAATTGTCACCGTGCTCCCAATGTATCATGCATTCAGCATCTTTGTTGAAATTATATTATTCTATTATAATTGCACAATATCTCTGCATTAAATTGTAGGTCACTAAGGTTCACAAGGTTCTGCCCTTCATCTCTCCAGTCCTGATTTATAGGAGCAACTCAATAGGTAGTTTTCTTGATGAATAAATTAGTGCAAAACTCTGGAAACATCTACAGAACTTTTTTAGCCATTTAAATTATATTATATCAAGATACTAGTTTTTGATTATGCATACCTTTGTTTTATATTTGACATTTTTTTCTTTTAAAGATGCCAACTTAAAATGTACCTAAATGTAATTAGAATTTATATTCTTTGAAATTAGTTATTTATTGGAAATGAACATTATACTACAGGCAATCAGTGGAAAACATGGCCATTATTCTTAAGAAGCTCATATTCTAATAGGGAAAACAGGAAAACATATCTTTATATTTATATTATGAATCCATTAAAATGTCATTTAATAACTTTTGAGAACTGCCTACTATATGTTAGACACTGTGCTAGAAATAATGGATTTTTAAAGAGTAAGAAGGGGTTCCAGGCATAAGAACTCTGTTTTACAAATAAAAAACTAATGCTACTTATATCCACAACAAAGGAAAAAACCAATTAACAGAATCATTAATTGTGCTTTGTGAACACCTCTGTTGTAATACATTTATTTTAATTAAAGCCTTCTACCTAGATCAAAGGTGTTAACATGGCTTCCTGGTGTGAAATGTAAGACTTGTGAAATATTAACCACTTGCCTTTACCCAAGTCCTGTAATTAGAGGAGGACTTCTTACTTAAACAAACAATTAACTTTGATAATGGAAGTGTAAAAGCAAATACTGTGGACACTAATAATGATATAATCTTTAATTACATACACAGTCAAAACAAATAAAATTTAAAACAATTATTAGCTATAAATAGAGAGGGATTTATGTACATATGTAAGTATGTATATTAAGTAAAATGGCAGTCAGGCAGGTAATGGCTGAGCGGTAATGGCTGAGCACACAGAATAAGTAGAACAATTAATGACTAGAGTTGAAAAATTCCAAACTGATAAGATTTCAGCTAACCAATGGAATGTTCAGAAAACATTAATCAAAGGGTACCTGGGTGGCTCAGTAGGTTAAGTGTCTGATTTGGCTCAGGTTATGATCTCTGGTCCTGGGATTTAGCCCCTTCCCTCCTCCTGCTAGGCTTTGTGCTCAGCAGGGAGTCTGCTTGTCCCTCTCTCTCCAGTCTTTTGCCCTGCTCCTGCTCTGTCTCTCTCAAGTAAATAAATAAAATCTTAGAAAAAAAGAGAAAATATTAATCAAGAAAAAAGAAGAGTGGGGATGTGAGAGGGGGAAAAGGATTAAATAGGTGATGGGGATTAAGGAGTGCACTTGTGATGAGCTCTGGACCATGTATGGAAGTGTTGAATCATTCACTATATTATACACCTGAAACTAATAAAATACTGTGTGTTAGCTAACTAAAATTGAAATAAAAACTTTTTAAAAAGGGAGGCCTGTTTACCAAGTGGAAGAGCAATATGAATATAAATACATTTAGAAGAATGGAAATATAGCAAGACAACTTTAGAGAAATAAATTACTTGGTATATATTCTTGATTCTTCTATTTTATGAGATATATAGCTATGTGAAGAGTTTGTATTAAATATGTTGGTGCTCATTTGCTTTTCAGTTGGAAAGCAAAGCAAAAAGTCTAAATTTCAGAGAAAATTCATGTTATAATATGATACATGGGGCTATCAAACACATATAATTTGTGCCAAAGTATTTTTTGTTTATAATTGTAGATATATTAGGAAAAATGCAATGTGTGGCACAAACTTCAATATCTGTCATTGAAAAATAGCCATTTAAGTAGTGAAATAACTCTGTGTGTCTGTGTATGTGTGTAAGGTAAACAGAATGTGGTAACTGAAAAAATAAAAAATTAAAGGTGCATATTTTAACAATACTGTGTAATATTTGTGTAAAATTGATGTTCCTTGAAAAATCATTTCTTTAAAAGGGAAGATTTTTTAAGTAGATGAAAATACCTTTAAAAATACCTTAAAAAGTAGATGAAAATACCCCCTAAACTTAGGTAGGGATCCCTGGGTGGCGCAGCGGTTTGGCACCTGCCTTTGGCCCAGGGCGCGATCCTGGAGACCCGGGGTCGAATCCCACGCCGGGCTCCCGGTGCATGGAGCCTGCTTTTCCCTCTGCCTGTGTCTCTGCCTCTCTCTCTCTCTCTCTCTCTCTGTGTGACTATCATAAATAAATAAAAAAATTAAGAAAAAAAAACTTAGGTAAAGACCAACATAACTCATCTTACAAGGAAATTGTAGTATTTGGCTTTTGTAATAAGCCAAATTCTCTACTTTTATTTCTGCTGTTAAAAACACAAGAAGTGTGGCAGTGGTTATAGTCCTATTTCTACTGTTCCAAATTCAGTGTAATATGGAGTACCCTTAGCTAACTGACAAAGTTAAAGTGATATTCAATATTTCCTGTGGATTCATGTTAATTTCAAGTTTTAATTTGTTACCATTCACAGCAGAACAATTTCCTCACCAGGTTTCCTCATTGAAAACAATCCTCAATTTACCAGAGCTCCGACCACAGAATCTTTAGAAGTAGAGAGGCAGAATTGATTTTCAATAAAAGAAGCAGATTACATCCTTGTACAATGTCCATTATCTCTAAAAAAAAAATCTTTAGCTTATGATAATACAGGTTGTAATTACCTCATTATTCTTAGTTGCAATTATTTACCATGAAACACCTGATATATTTCCTCTTCTCCAAGAGAAAAGAGAGCTCATCTCATACTTGCTTTCCTGACCACAGTTTAGTTCCTAGAAGCTGACTCTTAGGTAACCAAAATGGTGACCAGAACAGATATGAAAAATTAAATGAAACTTTTAAAAAAGATGGAGCCAAAAATATTGCCTTAGAACTTCCTTTATCAACTTCTAAAATCTGCCCAAATGATTAAACAAGAAGGAATTGAGGAATAAAATGCCATCAGCAATGAAATAAGGAATAGTAGCAACAATTCTATTGGTTGCTACTATTTCCTATTGAACTTCAAGGCATTTTTTCAGGTATTTATATCAAATATAAAGATGACTTTGGGAACCGACAACTTCTTTTCTCAAGATATCAGTACATTGTTATGAGAAATAGGAAATTTCATTGAATATCCATATATACTCTGATTAGATCTTATAGGAAAAATAGAAACTCTTTCTTCCACTATAGATCAATAGCATTTCTTATCTAGTAGGGCTGGACCTTGCCTGGCCATGTCTCATTGTTTCCTGGAAATTATTGTTATTTTTTGATCCTCCTGCCCTTGTGGAAGACAAACAAATCAATAGTGCTTTTTGCCAGACACTGCCTTTGTTTAGATTGCTGTATATCAAGTTTCTTAAATTTATTGCATGTTTTAAACATAGATTTAAAAAGATAAAAAGGAAAACTGGAATAAAGTCACAGTTGTGTATCTGTGCCTTCCACACTATCTGCAGAGTCCTCAATTTTAATTAGCTCTGTAGAAAAGGGTGCACAACAGTCATTGGCCATTTGGTTCACTATCTTCCTTTCAGAGCTGCTCCTGGAGTGGCTGAGCCACTTTAGAAGAGTGGAGAGAGTGAATGGGGACCAACAATTGAACTACCCTTCTGTCTGTTAGGCTTCTAGCTATAATCTCTAGAGACTTGTCTTTTTGTACTTGTAGTCCTTTGTATTTTATAGCAGAAAAGATCGGATTTTGGTAATTCTTACAGAGGGACTGTTTAAACAGGTTTATTTAGTAGAGGGAACATCTGGGTCCACTTTACACACGTTCACACACACACTATATATGTATGTATGTACATAATATTTTTTCTGTAACCTTTTTCTATCCCCAAAAGTGCATGACAAATTAAAGCTCCTTTAGGGATTCTTCTAGCAACCTACATATTTCAGTGACTAGCTCAAAGATGTAACCTCTATCTGTAACTGTAAAATGATGTTCAGCAAGATATTGTTCAGAAATCAGGAGTTCTCAGTCTTGCTGTGCCACCTTTGCTAAAATTGTTTATACTCTAGCTTAGATTTTCAAGACATAGTTTGAGAAAAGAGTTCAATATCTTGTCTTGTTTGTACCCTGCAAACTTTGTCAAAAAGGTTGGTCAGTTGATACATAGTATTATGTGCATGTTGAGTATGGTTTTTCAGAAAGGAGATATTCCATCAAATTTGTTACGACTGGGGAATACTGTAGAAGATATGAAAACAATCTGTTTGAAGCCACTTTTTACAGCAGTGAACTAATAACAGACAAGTGGAGAATCACCACAGAAAGTCTTAGACTACAAATCTTATGTTCTATCAAATGTATTGCCAAAATGGAAACACGGGCAATATAAAATTGGAATGTACTTTCCAATGATCATGAAATCTTCCTTTCTCTATTTAGGATGGGTGGGTTCCTGTTCCTGCTGTAAAAGTTCCAACAAACATAGAGAAATGGCAGACAAAGACAAAAATTCCTCAACTCTCACAACCACAATGACCTCCTACAAATTTCTTAGTGTTATTAACAATATGAATCTGTATCAAGCTTAAAATTAGTAGCCTCCCCCCCCCAAAAAAAAGCATCAAATTTAATGCCAAACAAACAAAAGGAAGCAAACAAACAAAAAACCTTGGATATGACCTATTAAGGTAGGTAGAGCAACATGAGATATTTTTCTGTTATAATTTTAAAATGTAATTACAAAACAAGACATGAGTTGAAAAAATATTAAATTATACTTATTTATATATATGATTACATACCAAGAAAACCAAACTACTATAATTAAAATGTGAGTTCCGTAAACAAACTGATACAAAATAAATATACTAACCCCCCCGTATAACTCCCTTGAAAGCTAAGAATAATGTTTAAAAATACAATTAAATAAGGATTTAATTCAAAACACATACACTTACCAAGAAATTGTACAGAACATACATGAAAAGAAAATTCTACTGAGGAATGTAGACAAGAAAACAAGTAAATAAAAAAAATATTACATGGTCTTGGAATATTTGTGATTTTTTTCTTAAATTGAGCTGTGTAGTTCATGCAATAGCAATCAAAATTACAAACTTTTTTCTGAAAAATTTGTAAAATATATTTAGAAAAATAAGTAGATAAAAATATCCAATAAAATTCTGAAAAAGATAGATAATGAAGGTACTAACCTTGTCAAATATTAAATTATAATTTAAGCTACATTGATTGAAAGTGTGTTGAAATGCCAAGAATAGATTAATCAATGAAATAGAACAAAGTCTCCATAAATTGACAGCAAAATTAATATCTGACAAAAATGGCTTTTTGAATCATTGAGCAAGTTTTCTGTTATTAAAAAAAAAGTGAGAGGTGATTGGACATCTATTTGAGAACCAAAATAAATAAAATAAATAGAGCTCTAAGTCATACCTCAAATCAACATGAATTCCAAATGTATTAAAGATGTAATATAAATACTAGAAGAAATATTAGATAAATATTTTAGCAATTTTGGCATTACAAAGTCCTCTTAGCATACATCAATGGTAGACTATATAGACTATATATTCATATATTCAATTGACTAAAAATTAAAACATAGTATGTTACAAATACACTATGAAAAATTAGAAAAACATGGTTGGAGATATATATTTGTAAAACATCAATACTTGAATGTTCTTAGTTACAAATAACAGAAAATGACTGATTAACATAAGTGGAAAAGTAATTTTGGGAGTTGCTCATAAAACCAAGAGGAAGGGGGGCAGCCCCGGTGGCTCAGCGGTTTAGTGCCGACTGCAGTCCAGGGTGTGATCCTGGAGACCTGGGATCGAGTCCCACGTCGGGCTTCCTGCATGGAGCCTGCTTCTCTCTCTGCCTCTCTCTCTCTCTCTCTCATAAATAAATAAATAAAATCTTAAAAAAAAAAAAAAAACAAGAGGAAGGCTTGAGAGAGAGGTTTGAATCAGTGAGCAAGGCAGAGCAGATACAGCCACGTCCTATACAGGAATAGCATCTCATCACCAGGTAGTCATTGTGAAACTTCTAGACCTTTTAGTCTACCACTGTCATCTCAAATTATCTCTAATAGACTGTCCACATCACTTCTTCTAGATTCAACATTCCCAGCAGAAGTATCTGATTGACAATCCTTAGGTCATGTGACTCTATTCTACTTGCCAGAAGATGTAGAGAGAAACTGTTATTTCCCATTTAGCTTCCAGAGTGCAAAGTGGGATGGAATTCTCCCAGATTAGAAAGGGAATTTGTTTGCTGGGCAGCCCAATTATTTTCTAAGAAAATGTGAAACCCTTTACATTTAAAGACCTTTTAAATAAGAAAAGAACAGATACTCCAACAACAACAAAAAAATGAGCACATGACATTAAAATGCAGCGTAGAAGTAGATTCATTTATTTAATTAAATAATGCAAATTATTAAAACAATTAAGATATACAAAAAAATTATCAACCAAAATTATAAAAGTGTGGAAATATCCAGTGCTGGTGAGAATGTGAGGTAGTGAACACTTTGATAGGGTGTTACTGGGAATATAAATTAATGTAACTTTTTTTTAAAGATTTTATTTATTTATTCATGAGAGATACAGGGAGAGGCACAGACACAGGCAGAGAGAGAAGCAGGCCCCTCACAGGGAGTCCAATGTGGGACCCGATCCCAGGACCAGGATCATGCCCTGAGCCAAAGGCAGACGCTCAATGGCTGAGCCACCCAGGCATCCCTAATGTAACTTTCTGTAGAATATTCTCAACTATATTCCTACCCGAATATAAGCTCCATGAGTGCTGCCATTCTCTTCTGTTTTGCTTATTGCCACGTTCACAAATCCTAGAAGAGTACTTGGCATGTTGTAATTCCCATAAATTAGCTCTATACATGCTGTTCAATAGATTAATATCAACATTTAACTCCTATATCGGCTTTGTATACACTTCCACCTCTAAATATTTGTCCTAAGAAAGTAAAGATCTGTGTGTTCAACCATCAGGTTTTGGTTAAATATTCTATGGTCTTTACATACAATGGAATATTATATAGTTTAAAATTATAATTATATATGTATTAACAAGAAATAATGTTCATGATTAGGGCACAGTTAAGCATCTGACTCTTAGTTTGGGCTCAGGGCATGAGTTCAGGGTTGTCAGATGAGCCCTGTGCCTTGTTCAGTTCTCACTGCAGAGTCCACTTAGGACCCTTTCTCCCTCTCTCTCCCTCTCCCCTATCCCCCTGCAATCTTCCACCCACCCCCTGTGCTTGTGCAGGTGCTTTCTCTCTCTCAAATAAATAAATCTTTTTTAAAAAAAGCTCATGACCCATTGATGAGTGCAAGAAAAACAGTTTGCAAAGTGATATCTTATTCAGTTGAATTCTTATTTTAATTTTTTCAAAAGGAAGGGACATCTCTATAGGTGATACCTGCATGAACAAAAGCTTGCTAATTATATAATATATATCAGAATAGTGACAGTGGCTCATCCCCTTATGCCTTCCCTTCTCTTTCAGAATAATTCAGTTCCAAAGCCATTGGGTGGGATCTCCATGAGGAGTAGGGGCTATGGTGGACTTTGTCCTTTTCAGTAGTTGCACCCTCCACAATCTGAGTTTCCAACAAATCAGTGCTTCTTACCTTTCCAGAGTCATTTACGCTAGTTCCCTGATCCTAAAACTTCTTTATGATGTCCAATACAATTATTGTTCTCCTTGTTTACTGCCTGACACTTTGACCTTCTTCAAAGATTCTGACTTCCTTCTGTATCCACCTAAATTCCATGATCTATTGTTTAATCACGCCCTCAGATATACCTTCAGTTTGCTCCTGTCATCCTCTTGTTGGGGAGACTAGTAAAAAACAAAGAAAATAAATAAAACTCCTTTTATGTGAGATAATGTCAACAACTGAAGCATAAAAAAGAAATAGAGCATGCTTCCAATTTAATATGGAGGAGGTTGTGTGCCTAGCATGTTCAAGGGACATGCAGGATAGCAGTACAGCTATATCAGAGTAATGGGAGGGGCGATAGCAAAAGATGACCTCAAAGAGGTACAGTAACCAGATATGCAAGGCCTAAATTTATCACCTAAAATCTTAACCACTTTTAACTTTTTGGCATATGTTCTCCTAGTTTTGTTTCCTACTTAAATTATCTTACATAGTTGAGGTTATGCCACATATTTTAATTTTTTTGCATTAAGCCTTTTTAAATATTTTCCCTTTACCATTTTCCAGCAGCATGACATTTCCAACATATTTTAAGTCACTGGATAATATACTATGATATATACAGATAAAATGTCATTTACTACATACTGGTGAGAACATTCTGAGTGTTCAATAAAAAGCAGATAAAGAAGCAGAGGCTAAAGATTCTGCAACTCGCATTGGTTTTCTCTCACAAGTCTGTGGAATGATTCTTCCCTCATTTCCATGGCTATACCTCTTCTCTGTTCCTTTTATTTTACCGAGCCCATGCCCGAATCCATTTATTTTTAAGGATCTTTTCCTATTTCCTAGACCTGAAACCTCTGGAGTTCTCAGCTGTGGGTTCTAGAAAAAGAAAGAAAGAAAAGAAAGAAAAGAAAGAAAGTAAGAAAGAAAGAAAGAAAGAAAAAAGAAAAAAAAAAAAAGAAGAAAATATTAGTCCACTGTCTTTAGGCCTATTTCTTACAGATAAAATAAAGAGCTTTATTTTTTATTTTTTTAAAGATTTATTATTTATTTATTTATTTATGATAGACATAGAGGGAGAGAGAGAGAGAGAGAGAGGCAGAGACAGAGGCAGAGGGAGAAGCAGGCTCCAGGCCAGGAGCCCGACGTGGGACTCGATCCTGGGACTCCAGGATCGGCCCTGGGCCAAAGGCAGGCGCTAAACCGCTGAGCCACCCAGGGATCCCATGGAGCTATATTTTTAAATTGTTATATATTAATACTTCACAAGTCTATGGTAAATAGTACATCAGCACATCACCAACTTTATTTTTTAGAGAGACAGAGAGAGAGAGAGAGAGAGAGAGCCTGAACATACAGGGAGCACTGAGGGGCCGAGGGACAGGGAGGAAGAAAATCTCAGGCAAGCTCCATGGTGACCAAGGAGCCCAAAGTGGGGCTCAATCTCAGGACCCTGAGATCATGACCTGAGCTGAAATCTAGAGTCACAAACTTAACCTACTGAGCAATCCAGGTGTTCCAGCACATAGTCAACTTTTAATTTTCTAATTGCAGAATGCCGATATTTTTGGAGCAAAACAGGAAAACGTATGGTTTCTATTATTATGTTTGACACATAATTTACAAATAATTCAACTCACTTAAACAAGGAGACATATGCCATACTGAAGACCTTATTAGTTCATTATGCCTTGGGTATCTTATTTTTTTTCAGGATCTTATTTATTTATTCATGAGAGACACACAGAGAGAGAGGCAGAGAGACACAGGCAGAGGGAGAAGCAGGTTCCATGCAGGAAGCCCGATGCGGGACTCAATCCTGGGACTCCAGGATCACACCCTGGGCCAACGGCAGGCACTAAACCGCTGAGTCACCCAGGAATACTCAAGCCTTGTGTATCTTACAAGGAATTCATGACATCCTCTAGCTCAGAAGGAATTCATGACATCCTCTAGCCCATATAACAGTAGTATGGCTGGAAGCTCTCTGAATAGTGGGGAATCCAGAAAGAGAAACATAAAGATTGATAGGAAATGCAGCAAGCAAATGTTTTATCTCCTTTAGGGACAATTTTTGAGATTATTCCAATTTGGGCCATGGTGGATGGACAGAGAGGTTATTGAGATGGAGTAGATGTGAAACTCCCATGTCTTTAGCACAGGGCACTGTTAAGAATATCAAATACCAACTTTCTAGCATAAAGGCCCTTCTAGGCCAGCTTTTCCACACACAAATTAGATATTCATTTCAAAAGTGATCAAAAGATCTGCATAATCAGATCAGCCTTTATTAAGTATTAGCTGCATATCTCATGTAATGCAGAGAAACTTCTCTCCAGTTCCTGAGAACTGGAGTGCTTTAATGAAATAGTACAATTACTAGTACTTGATTTAAATTTAAAATGGGCATGGATATTAGTGCTATATGTGTCATTATTAAAATAGCGTAACAAAGACAGTTGAATTTCCCCAAACCATCACCTACTCCCTGTTATCTTTATTAGTGTGTGTGTGTGTGTGTGTGTGTATGCGCGCGCGCGTGTATGTTGGTTGAAAAGCAAAATACCATGAATGTAGTCTTTGTTCACTACAAATTTCTGTTCAGAAAATGGAATCTCAAGAAGAAACATTTTTATACTGAAACCCAGATAAATTACCATTTTGTCTTTCAAGCTCATAGAAGTTTCCTCCCTAAATCTTCCCTAGCACATCCAGATTATGGCTTCCGGTGGAGCCACCTAATCACACAGTGGGAAAGATACATTAATGGAAGTCAGAAGTATGGCATTGAATAGACTAATGGAAGCTTTTTAAGAATTCCAAGTACTCTTCATATTAGAACCTTTGTCGTAAAGGTGACAATATTAACAATAATAATCCTCTCTAACAAAAGACTAGTATCAGGTCTGACTCAGTAAGAGCCACTGGTTCCACTCTGCTCTGTCCATGGATGCCCTGATTTCCATTTCTAGCCCTGGGTACATATTGTTCAATTCAATAACCTAAATTTTCACTGGTACAACAGAACGTCAAAATGAATTCAGTAATTAGCTTCCCCGTTAGGGGGCTCATTTAATTTCAAAGCTAATGCTATCCACATTTCCGTTTCTAATTAATCCAAATATAGAAATGCTATAGTAACCAGACAGTATGTTCTTCAAAGAGCTGAACCCATGACATTGTCATGGCGTCAACAAATTTTCATTAGAGATGTGATTGTAGAACACTATTCCAAACAAGTGAAACTTTTTCTCATCTTTTTTCTTCAATTTATTTGTTTTGCAATTTTAAAACATTTGAGAAATATGCAACCTCTCCCAATCTGATTTCTTGAGAAAATGTTTAACCAATTTGTAAATAGGATACATGCTTTTGTAAGATTCAGAATAGAAGAATATGGATGGACATTATTTTGAGATTAAATCCCAGAAATTTAAAACAGTTATGGAAGATCACCTTGAGAAATATTTCTAAAAATGCATGCCTACCTGGTAGGGTAGCATTATAGATTCCATTCCAGGAACAGGTTTGGCATATGTGAAATTAGTTAGTGTTATAATCATTAGTTCTTTCTGGGGATGTGTACCTATATTCCAAGCTTCCTAATAGTCCAGTGACTATGGAAGAAGGAAAAGGAGAAAAAGGAAAACACTGAGATTTGAAGCAATATCTAATTATTCTCCACTAGAAAAAAAAACTTATTAAATGGAATATGGCTTGCTGTCTCTCCAGCAGTAAGGAGGACTATTTAAATGCAGAACTCTGCCTAAGTCACATTTTCAAATAATGCTGTCACCTATTCCCCAGAGGAAAATGGAGGCTAGGGATTTGTCATTGGGTAAATAAAAAAATAGATAATCATGTGACTATTACCTATGGAAGCAGAATAAAACAAAGAAATGGTTAGTTAATTTATTGATTGCTTGAAGGAGGCTCAAAGTCATTCTAACCATTTGGGGGTCAACCTAGAAGACTTCATCTGGAGAAAGTCTGATCAGTTCCCAGAAACAGTAGGCTTGAGACAGCCCAAAGAAAAGCATAGGAACCACTCGATTAAAAGGAATCACAAACAGAAAAAAATGAAAAGAAGCAATCGGAGAGATATATTGTCAACTGCCGTCCAAATGAGTACTGTTGAGTACAATGAGATCAGTTGAATCCTCCTGGAGTGGTTGAAGTTATGATTAGGAAAACTTTCTAAGAATGACTTTTTGAACGGCTGCAATGAGGTTTTCAAGTAAGAATTAAACATTAACAGTTTTTTAAATCTTCCAAAATATTGGTCAAGCAATAAGGATGTTTGACCTCTGCTTCCTTAGAACCAAATCAAAGACAGGCTGTTTCATAAGAACAGAGCACCACCTTGTGTTGGTAAGTTATTACACCTTCCTGGGACACCTACGGGAGGCCCTTGCCATTGTAGTAAATGACAGCTCCGCAGTAATGAAGACTATTGAATGAAATAGGCATGCATAGCAGTTTCTAGGTCATTTTAAACTCATAGCCATATGTATTTAGCTGTGTTTATGTTCTAAGAAAGATAAAGAAAACAAAATATTCAGTATTTGTTCAATATTACATGTCAGGCATTCTATCAGGTACTTGGACTGATATAAAAATCAACTCTATTAATATCCTTAAGGTTTATAGTTTTAGGGCCAGAACATAGCTAAACAGTTAAAAATACATATTGAGTATTTAATTCTTTCAACAGCTCTGTGAGGTACTATTAACTTCGTTTTGCAAATGATAAAAATAAAGTTTGAAGATGTTAAGTAACTAAAGTAATTTAATTGGCAAATGAAAAAGTCAGGATTTGAACGCGTATCCCCTTACTTGCAAGCCAGAAACTGATAAAAGCCATGTTATATTGGGTTTTCTATAAATAATCATTTTAAACAAAACATTATAAGTGACATAAGATATCATCAAGCAGTATCTAATTTGAGCTAGAGACAAAACGGTTCCCATGATTACATAGACCAGTATTTGATGCTTTTCAGGAATCCCTGATCATGCCTTTTTAATTTATATACAGGCTTCTCTGAGTCAGTATTTGAATAAAATATCTCAAAATATCAGTTTTTTTATTTAACTGCTAAATATGAAATGAGAGACTGTGGATTATTGCAGGAGAATGAGGAATGGGTCAGCTCATACTGACTTTTATATGGGAAGACTAATGTTTTTATACTTAACATGAAATGTATATTCCTTACCTTTTAGAAACTGGAAAATTCTACATTTTAAAGTATATATACTCTTTTCTTTGTTTAGTTTATTTTCTAAATATGTAAGCAGAGAAGCTGATAACTAGCTTTTGAGCTGTGATTGTAGAGTTGATAACCACCCTTTGTAGGAAAATCAGATTATTTTCAAGCAACTGTAATCTGTATACCTGTGGTTAAATGTGAAAATTCAGATATGGATTAGTATAGCTTCATGTCAGAATAGCTAATGTTGATTAAGTTAATGTCTATTTTTTTTAAAGATTTTACTTATTTATTCATGAGAGACACAGAGAGAGAGAGAGAGAGAGGCAGAGACATAGGCAGAGGGAGAAGCAGGCTCCATGCAGGGAACCCGACGTGGGATTAGATCCCAGTACTCCAGGACTACACCCTGAGCTGAAGGCAGATGTGCTTACCCGCTAAGCCACCCAGGCGTTCTGTTAACGTGTATTGAACCTACTTCTTCCTATGCTTTTTCTATGAATACTTCTTCCTGAATGTCTAGGTATTAAGCTTTAGAGAATATTAACATTTATTTTTTTGGAGTATGAGGACTGAACATGAGTATCTCAATGACAGTCCCTGTGACCAAGTTAGATGTGAAGAGAATGCATATTCGAAGAAAAACAGCCAAACTGTGACCTTTAACAGATTAATTGGAGGACATTACTAACTCCCTGTGAGTCTTTTTAACATCTCAAGAAATCTCCTCCCTCCCACACCTCAGCAAATAACAGACTGGATTTCCATCCCAATGTAGCAGCTTATAACTGAGTAATATTCTATCTAATTTCCCAAATTTAAAAAAAGGATAAAATGTCCTATACTTTGAAGGTCAATAAAGCAAAATCACACTGTCCTCCTAGTGAATTAGTCAGTCATCTTTTTGTTGTTTGTTTTGAAATATATTTGACATATAACATTGTATTAGTTTAGGGTGTAAAACAGTGATTTGATATGTGTCTGTATTATGGAATGATCACCACAATAAGTTTAGCAAAACGGTAATGTCCATCACTGTATGTAGGTACAATTTTTTTCCTGTGATGAGAATTTTTAAGACCCACTCTCCTAGCAAATATACACTATATAGTTATTGTTAACTGTAGTCATCATGCTATAAATTACATCACCAGTTTATTTCTTTTGTAAGTGGGAATTTGTACCTTTTGGCTACCTTCACTCATTTTATGCCTTTCTTCCCCTATCCCTTGTCTCTGGCAATCACCAATCTGTTTTTTGTAGCTGTTAGTTCATTTTTGGTTTTGTTTAAATTTCTGGTAAAATATTCTATTTTGTTTAAATTACTTTATTTCTCTTAGCCTTTATGTTTTGTCATATGTGGATTTCATGGCTAGCCAATTATGCTTATGATGAAGCAGTTTTGTATTATATCCAAAGCACCCAAATTAGTTCTTTAGCTATCTTTATTTATTTGTAGGCATCTATGTACTTAATCAGTTTACAAGTTTATACCTCTTGAGCACTTAGAGTATGTCCAGAACTGCAGCAGGAAATACAAAAAAGATGAGAAACATTGCTTATGTCTCACAGAATTTCCAAGTTTGCTTGGGTGCCAGAATTAACTAATATCACCAATATTACCAGATAAAATAAAGATAAGAATAGCATTAAGTCAATAAATATGAGAGGAATTAGGAGAAATGAAAGATTAGCGAGTGCTCAGTATTCTTTTCATGTTATCCTTTGTGGTAGGAATTATTTCACTGCATTTTTTTAGATGAGGAAAGTGGCTTTTGGGAATTTGACTCTAGAGCTTGTGTTCTTTCTGCTGTGTCACCATGTTAGGGAAAGCCAGAGGTGGTACTCAAGCTGAATTTCCAAAAATGTGCTGGGTTGAAGTAAACAGAGGATGGGAGGTCAGCAATAGAAGCCTGGGATGGGAATGAACATGGCAGATGTGAAGGCTTGCCTGATGAGCCAGAGGTTTGTGTTGTAGAGTAAAATGAGTAAGACTTTGAGCCAGAACAGAAGGTCTTGGAAGCCATGCACACTAAGGAGCTGATTCTTTTGTGATAGGTTACAGAGCAGGGTAATTGCGTATTCAAATGACATTTTAGAAAGACTTCTTTAGTAAGAGAGGATGGATGAGAGTGAGGAAAAATAGCTACAATCAGAAGGGCAACTTGTTTAGAAGTTGCAAAGAAAATATTGCATTGGATACAGGGTTAGGACAGAAATTTCTTTTTATACTTCTTAACTTTGAGCTCCTGGAATGAGTGGTATATGTTCATCATCTATATTTATTCACCCCTGTTTTGTTCTCAGTCAACTCAATGTGGCTTCCATAGCTACCATTTTCTATTATTTTGCTCAGCAGTAGAACAATTTGCAAAGACACCTATTTACTCGTTTAAGTCGTCTCCATCAGTATACCAGTGCCATGAAAAAAGAAAATTTATCTCGTTAAGCTCAGTATCCCTAGAACTTTGAATATATCCTGACACATAGTAGGTGCTCTAGAAGTGTGCTTTTGAATTTTTACATCATAGGCTTTTGTTTAAATCATTATAATATCCTTCAGACTTCATGTGTGGACATATTTGCATGGCAGGATTGGAAATATATTATGCAATGCTTAGCAAAGTTGCTCATGGGAGAATCGCATAGTGGAGTGTAACTAAGTTTAAAATGATGGTGGCCTAATTCCAATTACTCAGAAGCTGATTAGTTTGCGAATCGTCCACAGGCCCCCTGCTTCTCTTCCTTCTAACTGCTGCCAACTTTTGGCTAATTTTGTGCTCATTAGCACTTCCTCTAGAGCTTGGGCAAGGCAAGGGTGTGACCTTTGAGTCTGTCCATTTTGCTGCTTATTAACAATTTGGGGGAGGATAAGGTGAGATAGAGATTGGAACTATTAGCAAACATGAATAAATATTTTATATTATTTTGTATAGGTTTTATTTATTCATGTTATTATTCCTACTTTATACATGACTTATTTGAAAGGTAAATGTGTAATATGAATATGATATACAGAATGGTCTCCTGATCATGAACATTTGTTGCCACATCCATACATGTGGATTATAAATGGGAATAGATCTTTTAATCCAAAGGTTAAATTCAAGATAGTTGTCATGCCAAAGTTATTTAGTGTGCTAGTGTATATCTTTTATGTTTCTTATATTAAAGGACTTAGACAACCTGTGTAACTTCATAAAAACGTTTTTGTTTTAATTGGGAAGAGCTATGCATATTTTAAGAGCTGCATATCATATTTTAATGACTTAATTTGACCACAAACCCATATACCATATACCCATATGGTGATGAAAACACCAAATTCTGTGATGAATGATAATGAATTGCAAAATAATGTGGAATTAGAAATATCAATAGGAGAATTATATATTATGCTATTAGACATGAAAAAACAACATAAAAAATTATATCCATAAACTCCAATTCTTTAAGATAAAGTTGAAATATCAATGAAAGATAGGAATATGAGTAACATAGATAATTTGCTGCAGGATTCATGGACTTAAAATACAACTGATAGTTGCATTTTCTAAAGATATACAGTAAAAATACTCAACTATGTCAGCTTACCAAATTGCTTGATGAAATCTCTTCCTTATATAAAAATTAGTATTCCATGATTCTGGAGTTAGTTGGAATTTGGCACATAAAAAAGTCTATTATTTTAATTAGTGCAAGTGTTTGTGTGATGAACAAAAAGGTCAAGGAGTATATAGGTACAGATATCAAACTGTAATCTTTCACTCTTATCTTTGGGAAAAACACAGATGGAAGTTAAAAATAGGCAATGATATTACTTACCTTTTTTGAAAGTCAAATTCCAAATGGGTTTAGTTTCTAAGTTTTGTTGGGTATTTGTTAGATGTTCAGCAAAGTGAATGAAAATAAAGGGTATAAATTGATTGGAAAAAATTATAGACTATTTATAAAGATGTTTTATTGGCTTTGCCAAAAAACTTCATTTGAATTAATTTTAAATGGGCACTAATAGGTAAAATTAGACCATTTATCAATGTATTACTTAGATATATTTCCCAGTATTGCACAAATATACTTGTTTCAATCTATGCTGTGTTTTACTCATAATTTTTTCAAGAATTATGAAGTACAATCAATGAAGTCCTTATTAATCAGATTTTATAGTCTCCAAAGTTTATACAAAACAAGGTGAAATATAAATAAATATATATACAAATAAATAAGTGTAGCAATACTAAAATTCTAAATTTTAAGTGCATCAATAACTGCTATATTTCTCTCTCAGGTACTGCCAATGTTTTATCATCATAAATTCTCTTTGTATTAGAAATTCTGGGGGAAGACACAAGTAATTCAGCACATTATTTATTTTTTGCAAGATCTTTTGGCTATTTAAGAACCTACCAAAAAAAAAAAAAAGAACCTACCAGAGAAGCATGTACATACCAGTCACTGATTGATGCACATTTTTATTTTTTATTTTTGTATTTACTATTCACAGATAGTTGTAAATAGGACTGTGTTTGAATGCTACCCATCAAACATTCAACAAACATCAAACAGTGGCATCTGTTTTGAAGGGTCCATGGCAAAGTCATACTAGTTGTTAAGTGTTTTGAATATCATCCTAGTTGTAACTATAATTTTACTGGCTTGTGTGTATGAAAAGAGGAATTTTGTCAGCTGATTACTAGCCTTAGAAAACAAACTACTTTGGGCCTCCTGAGTGGCTCAGTTGGTTGAGCATCTAACTCTTGATTTTGACTCAGGTCAGGATCTCAAGGTTGTGGGATCTGCCCCACTTTGGCTCCAGCTCCCCACTGAGCACAGAGTTGGCTTGTCCATCTCCCTCTCCTTTCGCTTTTCCCCCTGCTTGTGCTCTGTGCATGTGCTCCTCTCTCTCTCTCTCTCTCTCTAAAGTAAATAAATAAATCTCTAAAATGAAAAAAATATTTTTTTAAAAAATTAATCACTATATATTCAACTTATTTAGAAAATAAGCCACATAATTTATAACTTCTTCGTAGCTCACATCATAAATGCATCATTGTCACAAGAAGGAGTATTGTGATTGATAGGACACCAACAGATGCCTTCCAAAGACATACAATTTCTTTACTAATACAAGATGAAGATACTCTTGCAGAGATTAGGCAAAGCAGGTGTTAATACTGCATGCTTTCAGAGAGAAGAGCTTCTTTGCAGGCCCTCAGAGATCCCACAAGGAGTCAGCTCTTCAGGAAACTGCCTATGTGGGGTGAGGCAGCCAGCAGGTGCTAGAAGCTCTCCCTGTCTCACTGTTTCAAAGATCTCATATCCTCCTGAGAACTTCTCCTGACTATAAGGGAATCTGGCAAAATGCCTGCCTGCCACCCAGTATAAAAGCAAAACAACATTATTTCCTTCCTCAGGCCCTCATTCCTAGGGCCATGTATAAAATGAGACCCTTCCTCCAGGAGAAGCCCTCAGCTGGCCCAAGCTCTAGGCCTGTGTGGCTTCTCCTGGATTAGTATAATTTTTACTAGTCAGCCTGAATTTTATACTTTGATTATGTAAATAGTGGAATAAATAATTCACCTACTACTCAATTATCTAAAAAAAGTCAGCTTCTGACAATTGGAAGATATCAAGTCCTTGATTCCTTGCTCTGCACCCAAGAATATGACAGATATTTACTCCACCTGGGCCAATAACTCCACTCTACATATACACCTTTATTTGTGTGTATCACACTATTTAGTTCAGTTTTGTATAGCTATTTATTTAGGATTACATGAACTATTTTTTATTTGTGATATGAAATGTGGTGAAGACAGATTCTCATTGCCCCAAGAGCTCTATAGATAACACATTGTCTATTCTGGAGTCTTACAGGATGGGAGACTTTACCATGTTAACCAACCTAGGAAAAACACACAAGAAATACACACACACACACACACACACACACACTATCTCTAAGTGTAAGAGCATCCATAGAAATTACCTTCTATTTATGAAGCATTCTCCTTTCCTGATCATTTATTTTCTTTAGCACATAATACCCTATACATGGCCATTAACTTCTGTCTGCTTTTGCTTACTATGAAGTTGGAAAGAGATAAGAAAGAGTACTAACACAATAACACAAAACAAAGGCAAAATAGGCTCAAGCTATATAATGGCTACATTATACATAGGGTATTATTTAGTAATCCAATTTAAGAACATACATTAACCCAATATGTCAGAATATCTGCTTTCTCTTCACTCTTAAGAGCACAAATGCTTAAGAGCACAAATGTTTGCATATACAGTTAGAAGTCAGACTGGTTGTTTTCAGCTACATTCATCTTTACCAGGCACATGGAGGAAAAGATCTATAGTTCCAAGATGGACTGCAATATTTTTTTTCCAGATATTAACCTGAGATGAGAAGAATCTGTGCAAAAGCTAGAACAAATACAGCATGCTAAGTAAACTTGCTTTTAAAATGGAAATCAAGTTACTCTATCTCTTTTTTGAGCTTTTTTTTGTGTGTGTGTGTGTGTGTTTAATTACAAAGCAATGCATGCTCAGAGAAATGAAAGATAAAGGAAAAAAATCACTAATCATCCTAGTCTGTTCTGTTAGCTCCCACATCCCACCCCTCAAATGTAACCAACCTTAATGTGATCCTTCCGCATCATTGTCTAAGCTAATAAAACTTTATTCATATATATGAATATATATGTATATGAGTATATATGTGTATGTGTATATATGTATATGTATAAATGTATATATATGTATATATATATACATTTTTTTCTTTCTCATCTTCTTTTGTTAAGTAGGTATGAGATTCTACTGGAGAAATTATTATTAAACTATCTTTTTATTTACTACAATGTGGACACCCATTGTAGAAAGTCATTATAGAAAGTCATTATAGAAAGTTCTGACTTTCTTTGAAATAACTATATAATATTCCATGGTGTGGATGTTTTGGAAGCTATTTAACCATTCTCCTTTAAGTGGACATAATGGCTTTTGTGGTTATTTTCTAGTATTTATGATACTCAAGCAAAACTGTGGTAAACATCTGCCTCTGTATATCATTGGGCATGGTAGCACTACTATTTCTAGCATAGATTCCCACAAATGCAACTGCTAGGCCAATGAATGTGTATATATGTCTTGTTTTTCTTTATAATGCTGTATTATTTTATAAAGAGGTCCATAAGGACGCACACTCCTGCCTATGGTACTCACTCATTCTGCATATTATAATTCTGTAATTTTCATTAATTCAATAGATGAAAAATGGTACTTTGTATTGTTTTAAACTATATTTTCCTGATTACCAGTGAGGTTGAAAATCTTATTTTATGCTTATGCCCATGTGCATTTCTTCTTCTGTGAATCTTCTCCTTATCAATCTGTAAGCACTTGTGTAGCTTTATAGCTATTAACCTCTTGTTATATGTGTTTCAGATATTTTTGTCTGTGGCTTTGTGAGCTATACTTTTTAATTCTTCAGTAGTCATATATATTCTTCCTTAATATTATTTTTGAGTCTCATTATTTGCTTTTAGCTTTTCTTTATTCTAAGAAACAAATACTTCCTAATATTTTTTTCTAATGTTTTAACTATAATTTAGAACCTTATTCTATATGGAGGATTTTTTTTTAATGGTTTGAGGTAGGGACTCTGTTTTTATCCTATATAAACAACTATAACATTTCTGAGATAAAATGCCATCTATAGTATTTACTGTTTTCCTAGTATCATTTTGTGTTTGAGGATTATTTGGCTCCCGTGACTTATTTTGCTATTTAGATACTCACAACTATTATTTTATTACAATAGCTTTACAGTATGTCTTGGTATCTGTTAAGGAGCTTGCAATGCCTACCCTCCCAGATTCTTTTTTTTTTTTTTTTAGGATTTTTGTTTTTATTTATTTTTTTGTGTTCTCTACACCAGTGTGAAGCTTGAACTCATAACCCTAAGATCAAAAGTTATACTCTCCACCAACTGACCCAGCCAGGAACCCCCAGATTCTTTTTAATTTTTTTCAAAAACTATTTGTCTATATTTTTATCTTCTTGACTGGATTTTAGTGTAATTCTGTCAACTTCAATATAATTTTATTTGGAATTATAACTTACCAAGTTTTATATATATTTATATGTGTATATATACACATATCTTACACTCTTCACATGCTTACATTTTTAAATAAAATTTTACACCTTTTTTTCTCATAGGTCCTACACCTTGTTTTTACAAAATTTTTCAAAAGTTTTTTATATTTTTGTTTGCTTATATAATAGATTTTTTTCCCATTTCCGAAGTTTAATGTTTTTATTTTAAGTTGGGGGCACTTACTCTCATTACGATATCATCATAGAATTATCAATATTTTATACAAGAGTATATAACTTTCTTCTATCTTGAAAAGTGTTGAATGATTCAAGCTTAAATTTAAGAAAAACTAAAAGCAGAGAAACACTGTATATACATAGTTCAAGTATATACATAATCTTGTCTAAAGAGTAGTGTTCTTTTTCTCAATGGAGTGGCCCATTGAGTGGCAACTGCCAAGTGTTATAGACAACACACACACACACACACACACAAATGTGGAGGAAAAAAAAGGAGCAACTTCTAGGCAATCAGTTCATTAGAACAAATACTGGAAGCCAATGAGAAGACAAATGTCACTCTCAGAAAACTCTCAATCTGTTCAAGATACTGAGTAACCTTCCATAAAGATGAGATGTGTCTATCCATCCCCTTGCATCTGGGTCCTGAGACTGCTTAGCAATGAAAGTCATACTGGGCTAGTTTCCAGGCCCTGGCTGCAGGAAACCTGTGCTTCTCCTTCCTGTCTCTTTGGGCACTCAGCTTTGGAGCATTGAGGCATGCTGTATGAAACCTGAAGCTACCTTCTGGAAAAAAGGGACCACAAAGAGAAGCGTGGGTGTCCCGGCCAACCCCCAGCATCAACTGTCAGACATGTGAGTGAAGGAGCCTTTAAGATGATTCCAGCTGGTTTGAGTCCTTCAAACCAAGTTATAGTGGTGTGTTTTTTTCTAGACTCCTGAAGCACAACTTCAGTAAGTCTATGAGTGGTTGCAATTAAGTTTCTAAGTTGTGGTACAATATATTGCACACAGGGATAAGTAACTAGAACAAGTATGTCTAAAACGTATCCTCTTCAGTATCTATCTATCTATCTATCTATCTATCTATCTATCTATCTATCTATATCTAAGTCTTTTAAGGACTTAATGAAAGTCATTAAGATTCTAGCAAGGGTTGGGCTAGGATAGGGTACAGTTTGAAAATAACCTAAGGCAATTTAGACATGCCATCTGGCCCAGAAGTGTATTTGTACCTAGGTCTCAATGTTGCAATTTAATCTATTAATAATATAGTTGTCCTTCTAAGTTCATCTGTTTAGCTTTTTGTGAAATCTATTTGCATGTGGTGCTATAAGGGTTACTTCTACCAAGCCTGATATTGGCCTGAGCTGTTTTATAAGACGTATCCTTTCATGCCACTGACTCTTGGCCAATGCATGAAACAGGCCTGCTTCTGAGGCAAGTTTCTGGGCAGTTTGTACCAGCTTGTGACTAATTTACTGATAACAGCAATTTCCACAGTTTGCACCTGGTTTGGGTGCAATGCCTATGGGCTCTACAATTGGCTGGTCACATAACAATGATGTGCCTCCCTGACCAGTGGATTGATTATAAGACCCAGCTGAGATCCCATTTTGAGCTACTGATTTCGAGGTGTTCTTGATCCAAGAGAGAAAGCGCATGGCCCTGCAGAGGGAGGACCATTGGAGTCCACCCCGGGCCTCCTTGCTGTGAGGCAGCCTTTGGCTCTGATATATATCCTGAACTACTGATACTACATTTTTATGTTTTTCCTGCAATAAAGTGTAGATTTGTAAATATTGTGATTGAGTTCTGTGAACATTCTATGTGTGCTCTTTAGTTTTCTTCAGTGTCTGATTGCCACTGTTATTGTGGATACCTTAAGCATATTTGTGTTTGGTCTGAGAGTACGCTTACACATCCTCATGCACATCATTAGCCTCTTTCCTGGTTAAGTTACTTCTTTTCTTACTCCGCTGGATGGTGGCCTCTGCTTTTTCATAGTCTTGAAATACACTATGTGTTTGACCAGGACTGAGAGTTAAGAAGGCTGCTGCCAAGATAAAATTTTAAAGTACATTTCTATAGTTGGGAAGATAAATTTGCGTTTAATATATTGCAGCACTACATACTAATAGGGTAACACCACTAGCCCATTTTGGGAAATGGCCAAAGTACTAACACATATGAGGCTGTTCACTAATATTTTGGTTATTTTCTTTCTGAGTACCATTCCTCATCACTTAGTCATGTGACTTGTTTTCTCCAATGAATTATTGTCTTAAATGCTATGTTACCTATGCATAAATAATAGGCAGGACATAATTTTCCAAGTTTCCTCTAGAGATAATACAAACACATGACTAGATGAATCTCTTTAGGCCGGAGTTCCTGAGTCATTGTAGTAAACCGCAGCCCTTGAGTAACTGTCCTGGGCATGAAATGTAAGCAGGAAATAAACTTTTGTGTAAGCCCCAGATGAGTGTTTGATACTACAGCATAACCTGGTCTGGCCTGCTACTATAGGGAATTCCTCTCTTACATCTGCCGTTTGGTACATACTGAACTTCTGGGATTTCTGCCTTATATAAATTCTAGGAGAGATTATTTGTTGAATGATTCTTCTATAAAGACTCCTCTTCCAATTTTCTTTTACCATTTCTTTTCTTATTCTTGGATTTGAAACATCATTGCAAATTATGTTTAAGCTGTTTCTTACATTGCATAACTGGAAAAGATTCCTCTCTAAAACCTGTGTGTTGTATTCTCATGTGAAAATGGAATATATATTCCTTCAAGGAGCCATTTATTTCTTGATTTTTCTGTGATGATGTGGTAACTATGTTTTCAATCAATGCCCTACTTCAGTGGTTACTGGTTACACCCATTTTTGCACGATTACAAGAGGAACACAAGCAACAATAATTTTGAAATTCATTACAATGCCAGGGTTTATATGCTCTCATTAAGCATTAATTGGTAGTTGATGGCTATTGCTATTTTTAACACCATTAGTTCATAGCAATATAATTAGTAACGCTAAGTACAGGAACCACATTAATAGCATTACTAATTGTAAATCTGGAGATAGAAACACAACATGACTGGTTAATTTCCAGGCAATATCTCATGATAATTAGCTGTAGGACATTTGTGCTGAACTAGAAAGGTAAATAATTTAATTTTTTTTTACATTTTTTTGTGGTTTGCAATACTAATACCACCCTTTAATACATGGATCTCATTCTCTCTTTTGTTGTTAATGTTATTTTTTTTCCCTTTTGATGTATGGTAAGCATGATTCATTTGTCTCTCACAAGAAAAATGTACTGTCGTTTGTTGAACAAATTTTATTGTTCCATACCCAAGTTACAAAAAGAAAATATATTAAAGGTCTTGCTACTTCTATTACATTATAATTGGCTTCTAAAATTTAGTGCAAACCTCTTCAGTCTTTGATAGGTACCCTTCCTTCCCTCATTTCTCTTAGCAGCAAACTGGCAAACTTTTTAAGTCTACTATTAAGTTTCAATGATAGTAGAATTAAGGGGGAAATGTTCTCAAGCTACAATAAGTGATTTCTAAAAAACCTACTAGATACCTGTATCTACACTCATGGTCTTTAACATGTACTGATTCCCTCTGTAGTCACATTGTATGGGCTTTAACAGTCTATAGTACCTAGAACACTGGAGAACATATTCCTTAATTGCCATTTAATGTGCTTGCTAAAGGACAGGGTTTTTAGAAAGCCATTTTCTTGTTGTTGTTGTTGTTGTTTTCTTTTCCTATTCTTTGCAGAATTTTGGTGGGATACATGTGCAGAGATTGGGAACAATGAGACACTCTGCTCTAGTCAAAATTACTTGAGTCACTGTGTAAGAAATCATAAAGTAGACTATTTAATTATGCATTAATCCTTCCAAAGTTATTTTTCTGTTTAGCTCTGAAGATCTTCAGAGCAAATATTGATAATATGCCATTCCAGGCATGTCTTTGTGTTTTGTTTTGGCTTTCTGAACAGGCTAGATTACATTTGAAAACTCTGGTTTTCCTCTCTTGACTTGGTTTTCCTTATTCTTTTCACATCTGAGAATCACCATGTGTATCTTGCTGCTTCATTGGTAACAGGGGAAGCAACCAAAATGATGATTTCAGCATGTTGAAGCTGTGAATGTCAGTAGATTCTATGATTTATGATTGGATAAAATTGGTAAAAATGAGTTGACTGCTTAGTGAATTAGTTTGGAATGTTAATACAAATTCAAATGCTTTTTACACAATGAGAAGCAAGAGGGAAAAAAGAAAGACACTTGGTTGGTGAAAACCCTGGAAGAGTTTATTTCCCATATTGGCATTTAAGGATTTTGTGAGAGAAGTAGCTTTATTATTCTCTTTCTTGAGCTTTCAACTCTTAACAGAATGTGCTTTAACCTGTCAAAATGTGCAATGCTATTATTTAGTTGTAATTAGTTAATGATTATGTCGTTTCTTTTGGCAGGGAATGCCTTAACTGATGAAACAATCTTCTACTCACTTTAAAAATATACATATATAAACAATAGAGAGAAAGAAGCACTGAGAAGGCACGTGATGATTCTTTATTTTCCATCACATTAGCACATTAATGTGCGGTGAGTTTAAAGAAGTGGCATGAATAAGCAGCTACACTGTACTGTTGGTAATATTGACTTTTATGGGCAATTTAATTTTAAGTCTACAATGTATGATTTAAAGCAGTTCTGCTTTTCTAAAGATGGGAGTTGAAGGTGATCCTTGTTCAATGAAACACCAAAAGAAAATAAACCATTTCATACTTCTGGTCATGGTTAAGGTGAGTAGAAATAGTACTACTAGTTGTTTTACTTTCACCAGCAAATCATTTTTAAAGTGAAAGGTGATAATTAATTAGCTGCAGCTAATTATTACTGAGAAAGCTTGTAGCTGAGCCGAAGAGGAGCATTTAAGGATAAGATTAAGATGCTTCCTCCTCTCTCATGAAAAAAAATTAGAGGCCTGACTTTCAAGACGTTCATAACATCATCGAATTTATTTTACTTTTGTTTTTGCAACTTGGGAGCTGAAAGAAAGTGTTATTTTTTTCCTCTTGCAGGCTTCAGATGAGCACACTGCTCTGGTAACACGGCAGGTAAAAGAGCAGGTGGCGGCTTATTGGGGGGAGCACTCCAAGTGCTGCAACTTCCATGCCATCTGCCCGGAGTGCATGAGCTTCCAGAAAGCCTGAAGTTTTCAGGATAATATATGGTCAGGCTGGGAAAAAAATTAAATACATGTGTGAATCTGTTGTGGGAACAAGACACATGTGTAACAAAGGCAAGTTTTATGTGTCCTGAGAATGACTGGACCGTGAAATGATAGAATATTTAGAATTTTAACAGCCATGCACTATCTGAAGCAGATGCATAGGAGGGAGGCCGTGGCCTGAGAGTGATGCCCTGGCAAAACCTGAGGAGAAGACAGTGTTTTATTGTTCCAGACCTTTATTTATCCACCAGCAGATGTCCCTGTAAGGCAATAATATCTTACAGCTAGAACAGCTGATTATGAAAATCAGAAACTGAACCACTCATCATATTTCCAAAGATTAATGGGATTAAATCCACCATGTACTTCAAAATGTTTCCAGAGATAGATAAAATGCAGTGTAGTGCAAAAGTAAATTCAGTTTATTTCAGAAAACCACATGGGACAAAATTCCTTTTTATTTATTTATTTATTTATTTATTTATTTATTTATTTATTTATTTATTTATTTTTATTCAAGGAGCCCCTGACCTTTATCAGCACTAAAACCATTTCTAAAATTGAATAGAATCAAATAGAATAGAATAGAATAGAACAGAATTGAATTCTTGTTTGTGTCTGTGTTATCAGTATACTTTATCCATTGAACGAGGCAAATACTCAAGGTCCTAAAACCACTCAATTCAGTAAAATGTTTCATTGAATTTGTATTTATTACTGGGTATGGTATCTTCACAAATTTGAAAACTAACACAAGACAGGTTATTTTATGTTTTCATAGACACATTCCTCAGTTTGCAATGTAGAGATTTAAGGAATCTGGGAACAAGTCAGGCTTCCCAGAGGACTGGTATCCCTAGCTCCAAATGGCAAAGCAATAGTTTCTGGCATTACACTTTTTTAATTCTTTAGTGATATGCTACTTCTTGAGGGATGGAAAACAATGTAGAGAAAAATTGTTGTGAAGAAGTAAGAGTTGGCTTTCGAAGTGATTCCTTCAGTGATAAAACATGCTAAAATGCGAAATTAATACCAACGCAGATTAGCATTTCTATTTTTAGAAGTAATAGGCCCATTTGTTTTTCTTCTCCTATGAGAGGCAGATGCTATTAAGGCCAAAGTGCCAACCTAGGTGTAATAAAAAAATATGGATTTGGAAACTAAAGAAACTCTATCTTTGCCACTTGCTAGCAGTATGAGTCAGGGGAAGTTACTTAACATCTAGTTTATGGTTTCTCAATTGAGAATAACGGTAAGAATCTCAAGGAATTGGTGCAAGCGTTAAAATGATTTGTAAACATGCTGGTGTATTATGGGAATTTAGTAAGTGCTAGTTCCTTTCCTTCATTTCCTCAATCAGTTACATTTTGTATTTTATTGTTTAAGTGAATATAAATTCACTTACTTTTCAGAAGAAGGTGAAATTACCTCCCTTTGTGAGAATTAGAGAACAGGTCATGGTCAAGGAAGGGCATGAAAAGGTGGGAAAAAGTCAGAAGTTAAAGCGATTATAGAAAATGCATACCACAAATTTCTGTACGTGTCATATCAATCTGCTGAAAATTTATCCCAAGCTTTCTGGGAGGCAATGTAAAGAAGGACACACTCCTCTCTTGTCCATTTACTCATTCAGCAAATATTGGAGCACCTCCTATGTGCCAAGCACCTCTTCTGGTTGCTGGGGATAGGTGAGTGAACAAAACAGCCTACTCTCCCATTCAATGGGAGGAGACAGACAATGGACAATAAAAATAAAGTACCGAGTATTCTAGATTTGGGAAGTGTTTTGAGGGAAAATAAAGCAAGGAAGAGAAACTGGAGGTCATGCTGAGGGTGATAACTTTAAAATAGGGTGGCCTCACTGAGAAAATGGTAGTTGAGGAGAGCCTGCAAGGAGATGAGGGTTTCAACCCAGCAGATCACTGAAGGAACGCAAAGGCAGGCAGTGGAGTTAGTAAGTGGGAATGTGCCTGACATAGGTGTCCTGGTAGTAAAACAAAAAGGAATTTCTGAAGCTGAAGTAGATGTGAGTCAGCAGACATATCCCTCAACTACATCTCTTCTCTGGTGTCATTCTTAAGATGGTCCTGTTGTGCCTAGTAGGCTCAATATTAGGAGGTGGCTCAGTAAGATCAGTTCTTGAGTCACACAAATGAGCCAATTCAGGGACAATGATTTCTAACTGGCTGTCTTAATCCAAGGTGTAATTTAGCTCCCCTGGAAAAGAAGGGTCTAACCTTGTGTCAGGGAATCCCCGAATTTGTATATGTATGCAATTGTGTACATTTTTCTGAAGAAATCTCTCTAGTTTTCAGTAGATTTTCGAAGGGGCCCAAGACTGCAAAGGATTAATGATCCTGTTGATAATGAAAGAACAGTCTTTCAGACAATCTCTTTTTCAATTGTTCCCTTCCTTTTTAATCACTGCTGAAATTGTTGGAAAACGCTATTAGGTTACATACTGCAGCTGAGTAAGGACAGAGTCATGGTTTATTTATTTATTTTTTTAAGATTTTATTTTTTTATTTTACAGAGAGAGCACCTGAGCACAAGCAGGAGGAGTGGCAGGCAGAGGGAAAGGGAGAAGCAGGCTCCCCACTTAGCAAGGAACCCCATGCAGGGCTCGATCCCAGGACCCTGGGATCATGACGTGAGCCGGAGGCAGATGCTTTAACCAACTGAGCCACTTAGGCAACCCCAGAGTCATGGTTTAATAATCACCACAGAAAGGGTCAAGGAGAGGTTCTACAAGGTAATAAAAGGGAAAATGAAAATGAGAAGCACGAGAAAAACACAAAACGGGAAGTTCCCTATGTTGGCCAGTGAGCATGGAGAGCATGTTAGGCAGAGGTTAAATGTCCGTAAGACAAGAAAACGTGTGAGGCCAGTGGCTGCAGGATACATGGAGGATAACAGGATAAAGTCAATTTCCCCAAGAAGGCTTTCTCATTTGCTTTTCATCTAGGCAGTTTACATGAAAAGTTTTGTAATAACAAGTAAAACCCTAATATTAGGCATTTTTGGAAGAAACCAACCAGACACTTACTTTAATTTTCAAATTCACCAAAAACATATTGCATGGATGTGATCTTGCTACTAACACAGCAGAAAGTAACACTATAAATGTGAAATGAGATGATAAATGAAAAGGGAGAAACAAGCAAAAATGAAGTTTGTGTAAAACAAAAAGAATGGAAGTAAGAGAACATTTCTCAAAGTCATTGTATCTGATAACTTCCGCTCACATTTTGCACTGTATCTTTAGAAATTAAACTGGTCGTTACAAGTGGCATATCGCTAATAGCACAAGAGGAATGGATTATAAACTTGAGCTATTTAGGTGACATGAGAGAAATAAATTGCAGAGACCAGTTAGTAGATACTGGAACAGCCTGCACGAAGGCTGTGGGTCTCCTAGTAAGATGGACATTTGGAAGAGGACAAAGCCATTCACTCTGGGACCCTTTTCATACCTTTACACCCCTTTCCTGCCCTTGTCTCTCACCCAGCCAAAGGAGTGGAAATGAATAAATCACCTTTGTAGCCTCCTTCCACCTTGAGATTTTAAGATTCCTTGTTCCCATCCACCTTCAAAAGGGATAGATATTTACTCAACACTCTTTTTTTTCAGGGACTCCTTTGCTTTCAGGCCTTACCAAACATATAATTAAGGAATGCTTTAAAGCTTGAGCAGGCTCAGTTTTTAACACACACCCCTTCTATTTGAAATGCAAAATGGAAATGCTAATGAGAGTTTCCTTGTCTATCACCATTCCCCAAACTGAGAAATGCTAGATCTCAAATATCTTAGGATTATCTCTTGGAATAGGTAATGGAAAACACTGAATGTTCAATCCATAAGGTAATTGTACTCATTAATTACAGGCCCCAAATTTTCACAATGAAGATAGATTCATTATTTTTACAGTGAAGTAGTGATTACTGCACAAATGCCAAGCCTCATTTATAGGATAGAAGGAATGATCCAAATCTATTCTCTGAGGATTTTTCCTCTGACCTCTACCAACACTCCTAATGTGTTACCTGAGCCTGGACTCTAGGAGTGTACAGTTTTCTTAGAAGTATGATTAGAGAGTGGAAAAGAGCAACTACATGCAATACAATGGATCCTAGAAGGCAGCAAATATCCTGAGGAGGTATGTTGTTTTGTGACTTCATTTCTAACTGCTTGTTCAACATGTCCACCTAGATGCCCACAGGAACCTCAAAGTCTGTATGTCCCAAAGCTAAAGTCTCTATCTTTTCCTCATTACTCAGGACCAAAATCCCAATATATCTCAGGTTTCCTTTCTCTGATTTCCAATCAGACTTTTTTCCTCTTCCACAGTATTTCATAGCTGTACACTGTTTCACCAGTTTCTCTGCTTTTGTTCAGGTCCTCATCTCTTCAGGCTTTAAATTTTCGAACTCATCTCTCAGCCAACAGTCTCTTCCCCCTTCAGTATATCATGGCATTCCAATTTTCTTGAAGTAAGGCTTTGCTCAAAAACCTTTACTGATCCTCCCCTCCTCTACTGACACAAGGTAGAGCCTAATGCATCCTCCCATCACACATGCACCCAACCACCCAACTCTTGATTTCACTTCTAAAGAACAGAGTATAGAAATGAAAAAATACAAACTTACAGTGAAGTAATTTGGCAAACACTGCCTTAACCATGTGATCAAAGTTACACATCACCAGGGATAAGTCATGTTACTATCACATGCCTCTGTTATGATGTGATGAAAACGGCCCTTAACCTTTGTGGTCTCCTTCTCTAAATCCCATAACTCCAGTCTAAATAGAAGGAAGACATCACAAAGGTCTGTATTGAGGACAGTTAACAAAATAGCTGACCAGCAGTCTTCACAGTGCTCAAAGTCATGAAAATAAAGGAAAAGCTGAGAACTGCCCAAGACTCAAGAAGACTAAGGAGACATGATGATTAAAACATTCTGGTATCCTGCATGGGATTCTAGAATTTTTTTTTTAATTTTTTATTTATGATAGTCACACACACAGAGAGAGAGAGAGAGAGAGGCAGAGACACAGCCAGAGGGAGAAGCAGGCCCCATGCACCAGGAGCCCGACGTGGGATTCGATCCCGGGTCTCCAGGATCGGGCCCTGGGCCAAAGGCAGGCGCCAAACCGCTGCGCCACCCAGGGATCCCTAGAATTTTTTTTTAAAGGACATTAGTGGGAAAAGTGGTGAAAGCTGAACGAAATCTGCTGATTAGTTAATAGAATAATACTTTACCAATGTTCATTTCTTGGTTTTGAGAAATATACCATGATTATTATATAAGATGTTAACATTACTGGAAACAATGAAGGGTGTGTAGGAACTCTACTATTTTTGCAACTTTTCTGTCAATCTGAAATTACTCCAAAATTTTAAAAGCGTATTAAAAAATAACTTCATTGGCTCTGATTTCCCCAATACAGTTGTACATAAGAACTACTACAAGAACTTTTTTCAAAATATGTATTTCTAAAAAAAAAAAACAAAAACAAAAAAAATGTATTTCTGGGCCACATCCTTGAAGATAACTGATTCTATAGTTCTGGGTGTGGGTTCAAGAAGCTGTATTTTTAAGAAACTCTTGAAAAGATTCTGATATGCTGCAGGTTTGGGAATGACTAGCCTACAGAATTAAACTGCAGATTGCATACAAACCCTGGAACTAGATCAACTTGAGTCCTTAAATGTTTACATTCTTCCCTCACAACTGGAAAAGAATTTCATCTTTGCTCAGCTCATATGGTTTTTTTGGAGCGTCAGATTTGCTTCAGGTTTGTTGATTCTCTCCCCCGCCCTTCTCTCTCACTTTCTCTCTTTCTCCTTTGCCTTCTCTCCTGTATTTCCTCTCTCTTTGTCCAAGGAAATAGGTTACAGTGTAAAGATCCCTAGTAATGGGGTGTGAGTCTAATTCTAAACTTATGTCTTCTCTAATAAGAAATGAGTATATCTAATGATAGCCTAGGTTAAACAGAGTAGTTCTTTAAAACTTAAGGTTATTTTTTTTAATTTCCTAGTTTATGGATTAATCAGTAACAGCATTGATAAGTATTGTCCATCTGACTGCTTTAACGAATAGAAAGAACCAAAATTAGCTGCTCTGTGTTGTTTTTTTAAGATCTTATTCTTAAGTAATTGCTAGACCTAATGTAGGTCTTGAACTTCCAACCCTGAAATCAACAGTTGCTTGCTCTACTGCCTGAACCAGCCAGGGATCCCCAAATTTAATTGCTCTTTACTTAGAACTTAGAGAATATAAGGTGCTTCAGATTTAAGACAATTTGTCATTGTAGTGTAGTGTTTATTTAAAAAATAAAAGAGCAAAAGCTCCCTACACATCTTTTTAATATTTAATCCTCAGAATAATCTTGTGAAGCAGATGGTTATTAACGCCATTTAACAGATGAGATCATTTAGGCACAGAGAGCTTAAGTAATTTCCCCAAGGTCATCTAGCCAGGAGCAGTGGAACCAGGTTTACAACCTCTGTCACCCAGTACCATGTGCAGCTGACCTATAGACATATGCTGGACAAAGCTACAAAGTAGTGAATAGAATTTGTTATTTGAGTTGGGTCCAGACTACATGTAAGGCTAAAATTAGGTAAAATTGGTACCTTTGGGCATATACCATGTATATAACATTTAACTTAGATGTGTATTATTTTCATAAGGGATGACCAATGTTGTGTTGTGTGTGTGTGTGTGTGTGTGTGTGTGTGCATATATGTTTTTTCTGTCAAGCTTTTAGTGTGCTATATTTTGGTTCTTACTCACTAGGCAGTTTTCCTGGATCTGATCAATACCCCACAGATAGAAAAATCTGGGATCCAAGGCAATATGCTTTGACCTTCAGGATTGGTGTGTGGTCATAGCAGAGCAACATGAGAAAAGGGCAGAAATGTTCTTTTAAAGCATGAATAAGGTTAGGTAGAACACATTCCAGTCTGACATCATCTAATCCCAGGTCTCTACAAAATGACTGGATATGTTCGCTTGTAATTGTTCTCATGAAATTTCACCAAACAAGTAAATGAGACAAGCCTGTATTGTCATTCCTGAAATCTCCAGTCTATTACAATGAGGAGAGCACCTGTTTTAAAATAGTCTGGGTGATAAATCACAGAAGGTTGCATTAATCAAGGAAGCCTAAAGCTGATAAGTGCAATTATGGGTTTGTCACCCTAGGGAAATATCTTGATCAAGGCTCCTCGAACCCAGTATAAACCCTCAAATTTTTGCCCCAAGACTGCTGTACCTAATGTGGGGACTTAGCACATCTTTTCCTTAGGGTATTGAAGGCCTTCTGGCAGGGCCTTATCTAATATCCACAGTAATGAAACCTTGTTCTGGTGAGATCTATTAATGGCGTGATGATGGAATACCTCTACTACCAATTGGCAGCAGTCATCACATATCACAAGTAAAAAGAAATAAAAACAAAAACCAAACTTGAGTTCTTTTCTCTCCTATTTCCATGTGTTGCAGAATTTTTAAAAGAATGAGTGGAAACTAGTTGTATCTAGCCATTCAGAGAGATGCCTGTACTTGCTTAGGTTGATTTTTTTGAAAATGTTATAAAATAGATTTTTAAGGCAATATTATCATAACTCAAAAAAACAAGAACAGATAGATTTAGGAGCAAAATGTAAATAACTAGGCAATTGTTGAATACTATTTTAAAATTGTGTATTTATTGATCATTGATATCAGTTTTAGCTATGATCTTATTATGAAAAATATTTTCTTATTTTTCCTATGTCAACAAAGTGAGAGAAATCTGTTTAGATGCTAAAATTCTGATATTAATCATCTAATTTCATTTCAAAGGCTATGCCCGTCCCCCTTGCTCTGAAGTTTACTCTGCACTTTGCACTCTACACTGCTGTTCACTCCTTCTGATAGGAGAGTATTTCTCACCAACTGCTTCTCCCACATTTTTGTCTTACCATCATAGATCAAACCTGGTATTGTTGAATAACACTACATACACATACAGTATCATCCTATTAGCCTCCAATAGCTGATAAGTCCTTATGAGACAGGAGCTACCACACTCTTGTGTTTTCATACTTCTTTATTATTCTATATTACACTTAATTTATGTTTGTAGGTGACAAAGTCTGAAAGCAAATTGGTACTCGTTGTGTTTTTGAGATACTATGGGATCCTAAATTATAAGATCCCATGAAGAGATCTCAGTGTGTTTATGAATTTAGTGTACAACAAAAGTTAAAACCTCAATTCGGCAGGAAAGAATGGCTTATTTAATAAACAATGCCATCAACTTAGTATCCACCTAGAAAACAAGTAAAATTTATTCCCTCTGATATACTAATTTTTAAAATTCTCTATTAAGTGTGAGGTCTAAATGTAAAAAATAAAGCAACAATAATCTTAAAATACTGTCTAGATGATAATATTGACAACATAGGAGCAGAGACAAGTTTTTAACCAAGCTGAAAGACACAGAAAATTTAAAAAGGAAAGACAGACTTATTTGACTAAATTAAATTTTATATTTCTGCCAGACTCCACAAAAATAGTAGATAAATGACAGACTTTTATAAAGGAAACAAGATGAAGATACATATCTTTATTGAGCAAAGGGTTGATTTCTAGAATATGTGAAAATCCTTATAAACAAGATAAAGAACAACTTCATAGAAAATGAGCAAAGATAAAAACTTGTAAAAAAATGTCCAGTTGCACCTCATAGCAAGGAATATGCAAATCAAGGTAACAGTGAGATATCACTTTATTCCCATTCACCTGGCAAAACTTTAGAACTATTGCTGCCAGGAATGCAGAGGAAAAGATATTTTCTTACATTGTAGCTGGTTATATGAAGGTGACAGCCTTCTTGGAAAACCATCTGACAACATCTATTAAAATTACGACTATACAGACTTTATCTTAGCAATTCAATTCCTGGAATCACTTTCATACAAATAAAAACACCGGCAAATAAAAATGCACATACATAAATGGTTCTTACTGCATTGGTAAATATAATGAAACCAACGAAAATGATGAATCTGGGGCAGCCCAGGTGGCCCAGTGGTTTAGTGCCGCCTTCAGCCCAGGGCCTGATCCTGGAGACCTGAGATCGAGTCCCACGTTAGGCTCCCTGCATGGAGCCTGCTTCTCCCTCAGCCTGTGTCTCTGCCTCTCTCTCTCTCTCTCTCTCTCTCTCTCTTATGAATAAATAAATAAAATCTTTAAAAAAATGATGAATCAGAGAGTAAACTAGTTAACTTGGAGGGGTTTGCCTTAGGAATTGTTGAGTGAGAAAAGCAAGACAGAGAAAAGGTAGGCATGATATGATTCCATATTTGTAAAAGAAGGACATGCCTTCCTCTATTTTTAGGTGATATATAATGGTAGGTTGAATATTCATGCATGCATGTATTTCATATAACTAAATGGACATGGAAAAAAATGTAGAAGGATATTTACCAGATTGTTAACATGGCATATTGTTCCCTGGGGAGAAGATGAGAAGGAAAAGAGGGGGAGAGGGATATCAAAAGAAATGGTGTACTTCAAAAAGCCTTAACCACCTATTCCCGAGCGTTGGAGAGTGAACGTGGAGTTTGCTCCATGAAAATAGGGGGCTTGTGGTGCCTCAGTAAGAAGGAGGATTCCGTATGTAAAATTATGCATACATGCATATTTGTAGACTTTTTAAAATGTGATGAAAGAGAGTGAATTTTGTCATTCTGTAAAGTATCTCAGTAGTGTCTTCGTTGAATCCACAGTGATTTCATTAACTGCTTATAGGAGGATAATTGGTCCATCCATCTTCTGAATAAGAATGAAGAAAAGCTAGGACATCAGCCTGATTATTTTAATTTAAAAAATATATATAAAAGAAAAGGTGTCTTGAGCAGAAACTCCCTGGAGACAGCACGATACAGTGGAAATACATTAGCCTTTGAAGCCATACTTGCGGAGACTCTAAACCTTGCCTAGTCATTAATTAGTTGTATGACGTTGGACCAGTTGCCGAATATTTCTTGCCCTCAGCATATTCATCTATAAAATGGGAGAAGGTAACCTATGTGGATGGTCTGTGCTAGAGACTGAATTATATAGTGTATGTGAGTGTGCTTAGCAAAGTGCTTGACTCATTGCAGGACTCAGTTGGTGACATGAAAGTAAATCAACATAACCTAAAGGCTTGGATAGATTGGGAGCCAGAAAAATCATGTAGTGCGGAATCCATTTGAAAAATGATTATGCACAATTAGTTGCCTTCATTCCCTGTAACACCAAGGTGCAATAAATAATCTTGGAATTGTCTGCACGGGATTCGGGTTTGCACAGTGGGATCTCTGCTCGCCTTGGCTGGCTTGCACGGCCTGTTCCAAGTTGTTTTTATATATTGTACAGATGGATCATGCTTTCAGATACACCAAGTTGTCCTCTACAAAGGAAGAATTTATGAAGTCCTGTGGTTTTCATTTCATGAAAAGTGGATGTAATTTTTTTTTAGATCATTCAGCTAAGATTATAGGTACTTTTCCCTAATAGAATTTTCTTCTTATGTATTGGCCTCATTTTTAAGAAAAGGTTTACTTGTACACTAAATCCATCCAAACTGGAGGTCTGGCTAGGTAGGAACCAGATAAATAAGATAGCACTGAATTTTGCAGATATTTTTGACATAGCAAGATCTATGGAATGTGATTATGCACAATTCACTTTTGAAAGAAAACTTTCACATTGAATTAAGCTGCAAACTATGAAAACTGACATTTAGGAACATTTAAAGATATTATTGTGAAGTTTTCTGAATACTGGAAGAAATCTGATGGAGTTCTATGTATATGATTTTAATTTATTCTAATATATTTAAAGATCTTGCTATAATTCATGATCCAGAAATCTTTCTGGTGTTCAGTCTTCCCATAGACAAAATACAACCTACTTGTGAATCTTTTAAAGGAATTTTAGCAGTGATCCTTTAGTGTCTTTTAAAGTAGTCCATTGGAAATCATCAGTTAATCCGGGATCTTTGGTTTTTCCACTGGCAAATATAATTTTCCTCCTCTTAGAATTTCCCATCTGGAAAAGCTCTTTTTTCATATTTTTCTAATAACATTGCATTCTTTTAAAAATCTTTAAGCATCTTCTATAAAACAACATTTACTGAACTAGCACTTTATGTGGCAAAATCTAAAATAAACTTTTATCCAAACTACCCCTGGCAATTCATGAACTCATTCTTCAGTTATTTTTCTCTGGTCATTGCACTATTTTGGTAAAACAAAATGAAACGAAACAAAAAAACAAAACAAAAAAAAAACCCTCTACTCTGAATGGCCCTATGTGGACAACACAGGCTGATTAGCTCAGATTGCTACTTAGGTGGAGGTTATATTGCTTACTATTGACAAAAGAACCCCTATACCATATATGCTTGTTTTTGCACATCAAGCTCCTGACAGGTGTTTTTGTTCTGCTAATTGGCTTCCATATTTGCTTTTTAAAAGCAGCACTCAAATTCTGACTTTAAGAATAGGATTCGAGTGTTGCTATATCTTTTTTCATTTGTACGAATTGCTTCATATGTTCTCCGACTTACAACACAAACACTTCCTTATGGCAACTGGTGAAACAATATACAACAAAGATGTGATACAAATGCCAATTATCACACATTCTTTTTACTCCTATTCTCATACGTTGCTAAATTTGCTTTTCTGTTTGTTCACACAAATGAATACAAGCACATAAAAGCAAAAAAAAATGTAGTTTTGGTTGATTATTTTATCATCAGAATAGTAGCATATTCTATGCATTTCCTTTCAACTTGCTTTTGCTTTTGTTTGCTGAATATATTGTCGGTAACCCTACACATGAGTAGATATTCATTTCTGGTTTTTTCCTACCATGATACACACAAATTTGTACAGACACGGGAATAAATAATACAAACTGGTTTGACATTTTTTATAGTAGCGTTTTCTTTTTTTTTTATGTTTTTATGTATGTCCCTTACCTTGTCAATTAACCTAACAGATCCTTCTTCCTTGATCTTTAAGGAAATTCTGCCTCTGGTTTTTTTTGATCCCCTTCTGGGACTGATGGGCACACCACACATTCAAGCAGTCATAGCAGAGATTCCTTACCAATTCTAACAATTCTTCATTGCCTGAATTTCTGATTAAACACCAGACAGTAATTAAATCACTCAAGAAATGAAACCATCTCCCTCAGATTTTAATATGATCAGCCTGTTATTCCTCAGATTATGTAGGTCCTTTATGAAAATCTCAGAGGCGAAACCTGAGTGAGCTATTAAGATAACAAGAAGGTTTGATAGCTTGAATCCCCATGTACTTCTCAGGCTGCTTGACATGGAGGCCATGGTCTATGATTTTTCCCCAAGGAATGTCATGCTTGTGAATTATACATAGGGTCAGCTCAGATCAGTGAAAGGTTAACCTATGGGAATACCAACCCTAAGAAAATGGTTTACCTCACGAAATATTTATATTCTCTTTGGGTATTCTAACCATTTTTTTTCCTCAGGTCTTGTCTCTCATCTTCCCATATGCTAAATCTAGGCATCTGTAATTGTGATGATACTGTGATGTGCTGCTCAGAAGCCCCTTCAGAAAAGAGGGGCTTGTCACCTCAGCTGCCAGGAGTACTGCCAGCAGTCAGCCCTCTTCAGGAATTGTCTCAGCCAAGACAGCCACCTTGCCCCATGGTCGCACCTCTTATAGATTTAAAGGCCCAGCTTTCTCTCCTTGACTCAGGACAGTTCTAAAGGGGCATCCATTCTTCAGAACTTCCCATGGGTCAGCTAGAGCTTCCTCCAGTGAGATTACCTTGCACCTCAGACTCTCCATCTGCTCAATCTTGCTTCCTCCCTGAACTTCTACCTGAAAGATACTTATATATAAATCTGACTTCATCTTGGACCCCCAACTGGATCTTCCTTGATCTTCTAAGGGAAAAATCATTTTATTTAAACTTGAAATCACTTAATCACCTTCAAGATTGGCCCTTCTTCCACGTCAGTTAACAGATCACTCTTGTATATTCCTTCACAGAGTCTCTCGTGGTTGTGATTCCTTTCTTTTCCTCAGTTTACATTTTCATTGCTGTACCTATACAGTTGTGATAACCAGCTTCTCTAGCTCCAGCTCTGTCCTTTCCATCTGTTTTGCACTCCACAACCAAGTGCTCTTCCTAAACAAATTTCTAACTACATAACAAAATGTACTTGAGCAAAACCATCAGACTGGTTATTAGCGCTCTTCACCAGTTTTTCTAGTTCTCCAGAGAGTGGGATTGCCATCTCTACTTTTGTGAAATTAGACATGACTATATGGCCAATGAAATGATGTTAGAATAGATGTCACTTCTAAGGAGAGGCCGTAGAGCCTATGTGTGTGCATAGGTTTATTAAAATTATTTTTTAAAATATTTTATTTTTTCAGTTGAGAGAGAGAGAGAGAGAATACAAGCAGGGAGGAGGAGCACAGGGTAAGGGAGAAGCAGACGCCCCACTGGGCATGGACCCCAATGTGAGGCTCAATCCCAGGACCCTGGGATCATGACCTGAACCAGAAGGCAGACTCTTAACCCACTGAGCTGCCCAGGTGTGCTGTGCATAGCTTTCTTCTTGTCCCCCTTCCATGTGACAGTTTAGATGGCAGAGACCTTTCATATGGTTAACACATCTCTGGAAGAAGAAACACAAAGAAAACCTCTCACCAACTTGAGGTGAACATGTAGCAGGAACCAGAATTAAACTTCTTTTTAAAGCAACTTTTTGTTTTTTGTTTTTGTTTTGCAACTTTTTGTTTTTAACCTCAGCATAATTTAGTGTATCTTGTGTCATTCAAGTTTCTGATTGGCAGTCAGCATAAAATCGAATTTCTTGAGCTGAGCCTACCTTTCAAAACTGGACTCTACCTGGTCTTAACCCAACTTCCCAAGCCTGACTGTCACTCTTTTCTTCAATGAACCCCCAGCTCTGGCTAATCTGATCTCCTTGTTGTTTTTCTCTATACTTTATTCCAGAGTTAGTTTTTTTTTAAGATTTTATTTATTTATTCATGAGAGACAAACACACACAGAGAGAGAGAGAGAGAAAGAGAGAGAGAGGCAGAGATACAGGCAGAGGGAGAAGCAGGCTCCATGCAGGGAGCCCAATGTGAGACTCGATCCCGGGACCCTGGGATCACGCCCTGGGCCAAAGGCAGGTGCTCAACTGCTGAGCCACCCAGGGATCTCCCAGAGTTAGTTTTCATCATCTTGTTCTACTGCTTGGAATTCCCAGCCCCTTTTCCTCTCCTACTCAAATGTTTGCTGCCTCCAAGGCAAACTTTATCTTGCTTTCTCCATGAAGCTTTCCCTGACCACACAAGGTCATGCATCCTTTTGAAGTCATATGACATCATGTGAACTGTTTATGTTACTTAAAAAATGCCATCTCTAAATGGAGGATAGGACATTATGATTCACCCACCCCTTGCCCTCAAAAAATACTATGACTATATTCTGAAATACAGTTTCAGAAGTATCTAAATCATTATATCACCATTTGCTAGGAAATAATCTATCTCAGAGTATTACATGAGAAACAGCAAGTGACTACCACATAAATGTATCATATCAATAATGCCCACTAAATGATGTGTAATTACTGTGATATATGTGGCCCATTTTTAGTATTTAGGTAGCAAATTATTTCTTTGGAATAACAAGTTTGTTTCTTATTTGCGTCTCATTTCCATTAAAAGTTTTTCTAGTCTATGCCATCTAATAATTTTTTATGCCATCTATATAGGCAGGCAGTCATATTTTTTTCATTTTCTGTGTATAGGTAAAACCTTAGGTAATTTCACATATTTTAAATTTAAAAACTTACATATCTTATGTCAATCAGCGTTTTTTGAAACAGGAAAAGCATCATGGATATGTTCTGATAAGATACAAATTTGTTCAATTTAAAATCACTGTATATAAGGAATGACTTTAAATATTAAATAATACCCTTTGAATTAGTTTTGTTTATATATATATGGGTATGTGAGAGAGAGAAAGAGAGAGAGAGAGAGAGAAGGAAGAGGCAATAAATTATTCTTTCTGCTCCAGGTATTATCCTTGTTTAATACACTTGGAATAAATTCTTGCAGTCATTAATTTTTATTGAAAATAATGCATATAGAGTCTTTATACTCAGATACTGACTTTTTTTTGTTTTTAACTTTCCTTAAATTGTTAAAAGTGATTTGTTTTAGACCATTCTAATATTCATTTAACAAACATTTATTGAGCACTAATTAAGTGCCAGTTACTGTGCAAATCACTAAGTATGTAATGATGAACAAAAACAGTCTTTGGCTTCAGACTACTCACAAGCTAATGAGATCATTAGTGACTGCAGTGACTATACCCTTTACTCCAGTCACATGATTTTGGAAGTACTTTCCAAGCTTAGAAAATTTCTTGTAATTCTGTCTATGAAGGACAACTCTACCTTTGCCCCCTATAGACAACTGTGGCATAATACAAGCAGTACTGAACTTGGAATAAAGAGATTAAAATTTGCATTCTGGTTTGGCTACTCCTTAATATGTCACCTTACAAAGCAATTAAACTTTCTGAGTAATTTTCACTCCTAAAATCGATGTGATATTTATCTCATAGGCTATATAGATTAGAAGTTAAGAGTTATGAAATAATATATATACATATATGTAATTTTGAAGTTTCTGATACTCTCCATGCCAAGTGGCTTCTTTCTCTCTTGAGTTCTGTAGAGGAATAATCACACTAGGTCAACTTCACTGCGTGGATTTTGTAGCTGAAATTTGTCACCTTTATCATCATTATTACCATCATCATCCTAGTGACAATTTTGGCAAGCCTTTTCAATACTACGCAGTGGGCTAGACTGTATATTTAGTGTTTCTCAACCTTAACTGCACATTAGAATCACTGGATAGCTTGTAAAAAAATGGAGAGGTTCTATTCCAGACCAATTACATCAGAATCTCTGGGGGAGGGACTCAGGCACCAGTACTTTCTAAAGCTCTCCAGGTGATTCCAATTAGGTTGAGAACAACTACTTTGATTAATTATCTCATTAAATCTTTATGAAAACCCTAAAAGTAGAGATGTTCATTTCCGTTTTTTTTTTTTCACAGAGGAAACTTAGGCTTGGCAAAATCAAAGATTTTATTCATTGCACATGCCCAGTCAGTGGCAGATTTTAGATTCAAACACAGTTCTATTTGGTTCCAGAGTCTATGTTCTTTTTCCTAAGCTCTTATTTATATAATGTCAACTCTATTTGGCCCATACATCAAAATGCAAGATTAAAGATAAGAGGATTCTGAGCTCAGCTTTGCTCCACTTTTATAGGATTTCCACTTCTCACTGTTTTCTACATATAGAGATTAACAATTCAACTTAATTGAATTATTAGGAAAATTTAGGAATGAAAATGCTCCTAGTCCAACTAACAAAGCAAGGAGCCTTATTCTTTGATATAAGTAATGGGTATGATAATTAAATGCAGTATGCAGAAATGTGGGCAGAGATGAGAAGGAATGGGATACAAGTTTAATCATTGCTTTTAGAAAACAAGTAAAAATGCTGAGCTTTTAGTCACAATTTTCCTGCAATATATATTTTTTCCCATGTTTTTACCTTCAAACTTTATAGTTATTTTGCGTTTGGTTGGAATTTTGTAAATAGAAATGGCACAAAGTTGAATTTTTAAAAATCCTGTGAGTTTCTGATTCTTTTGTGTGTGTGTGAGTCTTAGTCTTTAAATAGCTAGGTTTAACCCAGTCACATTTATTGTGCTTACTAATATACTTGGGTGTATTTCCGACATATTATTTTGTGTTATCTGATTATTGTTCCCAATCTTTCTTGTCATTTTTTTCTACCTTCTTTTTCTTTTTCTTTTTCTTTTTTTTTTAGACTTTTATTTTTTATTTTTATTTTTTTAAGATTTTATTTATTTATTTTTATTTATTCATGAGAGACACACACACAAAGAGAGAGGGGGGGGCAGAGACACAGGCAGAGGGAGAAGCAGGCTCCATGCAGGGACCCCGGCATGGGACTCGATTCCAGGTCTCCAGGATCATACCCTGTGCCGCTGGGGCTGCCCCTATTTTTAGATTTTTATTTATTTTTTATTTTTTTTATAAATTAATTTTTATTGGTGTTCAATTTACCAACATACAGAATAACACCCAGTGCTCATCCCGTCAAGTGTCCCCCTCCGTGCCCGTCACCCGTTCACCCCCACCCCCCGCCCTCCTCCCCTTCCACCACCCCTAGTTCATTTCCCAGAGTTAGAAGTCTTTATATTTTTCAAGTTTTATTTCTTCCATTTTATTTTTTTTCAGTTTTGTAAGTTACACTCATTAAGGTTCTTATATGCAAACAGCAGAAACAAATTCTAATTGATCTGAGCAGAAGATACATTGATAAAAGATATTGAGTTATTGAGTATATATTGAATTTAGCTGACAGGATTGTGTACAATGGGGTAAACTGTTGTAGTAAGCTTAAAGTAATTGACAGGGTTCAAAATACATATAATAAATCTATTCTAATAAATTATCTGTAAAAGAGTTGCCAGGGCTCCTGTGTGGCTCCATCAGTTGAGCCACCGACTCTTGATTTCTTAGGTTATGATCTCAGGGTTGTTCAGTGGATGGTCTTATTGAGATTCTGTCCTTCTCCCTCAGCCCTTCCCCCTGCTCACAAATGAGCTCCCTCCTTCTCTAAAATAAATAGATAAATCTTAAAAAAAAAAAAGAGTTGCCATGTGTTTCTGTTTATGATTGTCAACCCAGATTAATTAGTGATAGTGTCTCAACTTATAATATCAATTTTTTTTAAAAAGATGAATAGGATTCAGGACGACTGTTACCTGGTTTGAGGTGATAGGTTGGTGGTAAAGGGAAATGTAAAGTTAGATGTAGCTTATGTAGGTCATAGCTTTTGTTTTGAAGTGGTGGGTTTCCAGGTGGTTATTATGTTGCCAAAAAATGAATAAATAGACACAAAGAAGAAAATATGACAGGTTATAGGTTGGTATGAATCCAGGATCATGAGTAATCCAATTTTTTACTTGCGGTTTAAGAAGAAAATTAGAGTTAAACCAACAAGAAACTGGTATCTCTAGATTATATGAGAAGCAGAGATTATGAATAATTTATTACCGAATTCAGGTTAAATTTACTTTCTTTAGACAGTGATTAGGTAAATTCAGATTTTTTGAGAAAATCACACCTCAGCATTCACTCCATTGTACATAATCAATCTTATCAAATAATTTATCCCACTTTTTTTGGATCAGAAAATATGCCCATTGTAACTACATCTAACAATAGCTTAGTTTAGCACTGAGTTTCAACATTTATGCCATTATAGTGTTTTCTAAAGTTGAACACTGCCTGGGTCCTGACATGGCTATTGCCCCACCAGGCCTCCTGAGCTGCATTTAATTCCTGTGTTTTTCTGGCTGGATTTCACTCCAAAGCCTGACAGACACTCTATGCTTCCTCTCTCACATTTGCCCGACTAAGTCCTTTGTATCCTGTCATTTTCAACTTAGATGTCACCTGGGAAACCTTTCCTGACCTCCCTCCCACCCACCTCTGTTTGGGCTAAATTTATCTTTCTGTGCTCCAATATCTCTATGTTGTAGAATCTACAGGATTAAATATTTTAGGGTGCTTCCTCCATTCTACTATGAGCACTGGGAAGGCAAAAAACTATGTTTTATTCACTTTTGTATCTCTGTAATTTGACTCCATATCAGATATCTATGTTTTCTTTATTTATAAATGCATTTCTTTGTATGCAACTTATGAGTCAAGTAGAAAGAAAGAACACCCTGCTTTTTTTATAGTTTTGTGCAATTACATTTTACAACTTAAAAAATATTCAGTTATATTTATTGGTTGGATGTTAAGTGATGTAAATCACTTATGTTTTAGCAGCTGACTGCTAAACCCACCTTAGTTTAGAGTCACACATAAAGCTATGGCTACTATTTTATCTGACAGCAAGACTACCCGTCTTACTGGAAAGGAGCTCATTTTCCAGTCAGACATAATAAACACTTAAGGAAGTGCTACAGTTGAAAGAAAACATTGCTTCATGGAGTTTATGTCAACCCACTGACCATATGTAAATATTCACATAGATACTTCCAGCCTCTGTTGTCAATGAGTAGGCTTTTGCTTTATATTTCCAGAACCACACTTCAGAGTTGCTTTACGATATTAGTGACAAAACACACCCTATTGTTAATTTCACATTTAATCAATAGTTAAAAACAACCAAAACTCCCAGAGAGAGTAGCTGTATCATGAAAAGTGCTGGGTGATGGCATTCATCTCTCTTCTGTATTAGCACTGAAGATAAATGACAGCTTAAGATATCCAGCATATTGCGAACACTGTTTAAGAAAACTCTTGTGGAAAAAAGAAAAAAAAAGAAAACTCTTGTGTAGGAAATATCAGAAAGGGAGACAGAACAGAAAGACTCCTAACTCTGGGAAACGAACTAGGGGTGGTGGAAGGGGAGGAGGGCGGGGGGTGGGGGTGAACGGGTGATGGGCACTGAGGGGGGCACTTGACGGGATGAGCACTGGGTGTTATTCTGTATGTTGGTAAATTGAACACAAATAAAAATAAATTTATTATATAAAAAAAAGAAAACTCTTGAGTCAGGATGCCTGGGTGACTCGGGTAAGTATCCAGCTCTTGATTTCAGCTCAGGTCATGCATGAGCTCAGAATCCTTGCATCGAGCTCACCTTCAGGCTCCCCTTGGCAGTGAGTCGGTCAAAATTCTCTCTCCCTCTGCCTCTGCATGTCCATGCTCTCTCTGTTTCTCTAAATAAATAAATAAATCTTTAAAAGAAAAGAAAATTTTTGAGCCCATTTCCCCTATTTTCTCAAGACGTAGTTTATACTCTGTTAATAACCATAATGTAGAAAGATGTGTAGTTCGTGGAAGGGAAATGAGATTTAAACTAAATGAGGAGAGTTTAAAACCTGCCTTCAGCTTCTCACTGGACCAAATTACTTAGTATTTACAAACCTCAGTTTCCCTATCTGTAAAATGGAGATAATGATACACTGAATATTATTGTGAAGGCTACAAAATAATGCACTTGGTGCAATGAACACAGAATTAACACTCAAAGATTAGTTGCTATTAGACACTATAGGAAGAGAAACCAATTACCTAAATCTTTGCATTTTTCTCTTTTCCATTCTTCTTTGTATGTGTTTTGGTTTTCGACCTTGATAATACATCTCATTTCACCATGAGTACTTGTGAGTATTCATGAAGCTCTTGGTAGACCATCACTCTCAAATAGAGAAAATAGCCTTTGTGTGACATTGGTGTTTTCTGATTTCCTCTAACAGCTGGGGTTTATAACTGTTCTGATTGTAAGCAGTCTGCACATTTTGTGCAGAAGATTACACAACCAGTAAAAACAAGGTGATCTGAGAGTAAAGACGTTCCTTAATACCTTGAATATACAGGTTGTCAAGTGAAAGAAATCCTGCTCATTTATTCAAAATTGGGACCATCAAAACACTGTACACAATAAACAATTCTAAATTCAATCTACATTGTTTGCACCGCTTTAGATATACATCTTTATTTCTGAGGCTACTGGTGAAACTTCTGATCTGTGCTCACTGTGCATATGATAGAAGCAGTGATGGGAAACAGACTGGCTGCTGGTGTGTGCCCTACCGTGGTCCAGGAGATGTGTTTGTTTCTTTATGCAGATCTGTACCCTTTCCTCAAGGCTAGAATTTCCAACCAAAAATAATCCTTTAGGTTTTGTTTAGCTCCAATCTAATTACTTCAAATATGTAGGTGCTTTTTAAAAAAAAAAAAAAAACACACACACACACAAAACTTTCTTCCTGATTCTGAATGAGGATTTAGTTAAATGCCTGTTTAAGAATTGATGAGTAATTTAAAGGATTTAGGAGAACATTCTGTGCTATTATATGCAAATACATGCCATGCATGGCTCCCTATGTCATTAACCTGGCAGTCATTTCATGCATGACTCCCCATCTTATTAAGCTAGCAGTATGGAATATTTGATTTACTAAACTGGTATGAACTACTTAGTGTGCTAATATAGGAATATAACTTTTAAATTTCTTTGGAATAACTATCTTCGAAACAGATTCTTGAAGACGATAACATTATTTTGACAGCTGTGCTCAGTTTCTAAAAGTCTATTTTAGGAAGCTTCTTATAACTGTTGGAAATGTACCTGTGTGATTTGAATGAACCATACAATAATTGAAAATGAAAACCATCATAGCAATAAGAGCCCTTAGAATTCTGTAGCAAGTGATTCGACAACACAGGTAAATAAATTTGGTAGAAGCGTTTGCTTCTAGACAGGATGTTTAACAATGTATGGTTGCCTGAGAGTCTGCCACTAGGCTCCCAGTTACCATGATGCTCTAAAAACTCTTTTTATAGCCAAAGCCCCCCTGGCTTTCCTGGCTTTCGTTGCCATAGCAGCATTCATTGGCCATGGGATTTACAGGAAAAAAAAAAGAGGGGGGGAGGGGGATTGCATATTTGTAAAGTTGGTGCAGTGCCAAATGTAGCAGGAATTATAAATGCAGGATGCTGGATTCTTCCTTTAGTGTCCATTTCAGCTGGCGCCTAATGTCACCCACATAATCACAAACCACTCTGTCATCATTCAGACCAGCTGCATGAAATGAGACAAAGGGAAATTTAGCAGTAACGGAGGGAATGGTAATTTAAAAGGTTTTTAAATGATGTTTTCTATGTTCCTCAATCAACAATATTTTAAAGCCTTTAATTTTTTCCCTCTACAATAGGATTTCCTTGTTGTTGCTGGTTTGACTGATGACATATTAGTACTAAGTTGGCCAAAAAAATGTCAGAGACTAGAAAGGAGGTCAAATAGATAAATCCAAAAAGGAGTAGAAAGGAAATATTTATAGTAACCTTCCCTGCTGCTAGATCTTTTACATTTAAATTATACAGGTAAATTTGCCTTGACCCTCTGCTTAAGGTATAATTTTTGAACCGCAAATGTTCAACATTTTTCAGACATGTCTTTCAATAAACACTTCCAGATTTGTAATATTATGTTGATCGTTTCTTCAGTCGTGACACGTATTTTAGAGTTCACAGGCAACAGGAAAAAAAAATGTTCATGGAGGAAGAAAACCAAGTGAATAATCCAGGGAAGTTGGTGAACTGTGACATGTGCAGGGCTCATGCGAGCCATGAATATGTAAGGGACTGGCTAGACCACGGGTGAGGATGGGGGGGTGGGGAGGGAAGGTTAGGTGGGGAATTTGTCCAAGAGAGAGGGAATGTACAATGTGTTTGCTTGCAGCAATTCCAGGATCCTGGCAAGTGCACTAGGACATACAAATGGATGAAGCGATCTCTTAAAATGGGAGTAGTTTATTGGTAGACGGTTGGAAATGAGCTATGAGAGAACCATTAATGTTTGGCTGAGTCTTTTCTTGGTTAAAAAAATTTCTTTTTTATGAACTTTTCATCCCAAACTGTAAATAATGCCTGCATATAAGGATAAATAATTTCATAAATTGAATAGAATAGACATCTCAGGCATCTGACTCATCATTATCTGGGAAATGGGTAAACCACAAAGATGGCATTACAAATCAATGGAGGAAAGGAAAGACTGTCCAATAATCAGATGGGGACAATATGGGAAATTAAAAGCAGATTCATATATCAGGTCATAGGAAAGAAATAGAAATGACTAAAGACAGAAATTTGAGTGAAAGAATCTAAAATATTAAAGAAAAATATAGGAGGCTGTTTTTATAATTGTAAAGGGAGGTAATGGTTTTTTAAACAAGCTACGAAAGTATAAATTTTAAGGGAGAAATAACACAGTTTGACAAAAAACAAATATAAGCACAGTGAGAAGACAAGTGAAAGTCTAGGAGTAGTTTCAATTCGATAGCTGACCAAGGATTGTTTTGCAGAATAAAGAAAGCACTCTGATAAGCTAATAAAGAAAAAAAAATTTTTTTAGATCTCAGGAGGCAAAAGCCACTAAATAATATGAAGAGGTCATTCACAGAAGAACCCTGAATTGGCAACGAATACATGAAGGTGATCAAACTCACCATGTGTAGTAAGAGAATGCAAAGGGAAAGAAAAATGATAAAGAACTTTATATATATCAGATCAGCAAAAATTTAAAGTCTGACAAGCCAAGTATTGGTGTAGGTTTGGGAGAACAGTACTCAGTACTGTTGGGAGCTTAAACTTTTATCAGGGCTTTGGAAGACAATTTGGCAAGGTATGGTGAAGTTTGAAACACGCCTCCTGTAGGACTGAGCAATTCTATATCTAGGTGAACATGTGCACACCAAGTATTACAGCATTAACTAAATTGGAAACAAATATATCATGGCATATTCATAATTTGGGATACTTAATGCCTATTAAAATGAATGAAATAGATAAAAGTTTTAATAGATGACAAAAAAAGTAGGAAAAGCAAATTTCTGTATCAGACATAAAATTTAGTACCATTTATGATACCATAAATATGTTGTTATGGTAATATGAAATAAGCTATTTATGGATACATGTCTATATAGCAAAAGCATAAAAACCTGAGTAGAGGAAATACACTCCCAATAAAGGAAAAATGGGCAAGGAATTCAGCAGAGGCAAAAAGAACAGATGAAGTGCTGGCTGATAGAACACTTCACCACATCTGAAGTGGTGTTGCCAAACAAAAAAAATTCAGACCTGAATCTGATGAAGTCCTGAGATTCCACAACGAATTTATAGGAAATGCAGAGGACAAAGGAACATTTTAGACCTTGCGGGGGGGGGGGGGGTTGTAATCAGTGACATTCACACTATGAGCCACTCTATAGATAACTGACTCCGTTTCTTCAACAAAAAGTATTGCAAGCCAAATTTGACAGCCACAGAGAAGAGATTTAAAAATATACAAGGAAAAGTTGAAGAGAGATGTAAAATTCCTATCAAGCAATGTCAGTGCAAGGATCCTGATTCAAACACACTCTAAAGTTACATGGATGAGACAACCAGAAATGCGGAGAGCGAGTGAATATTAATGTTATTTTAGGTACGGTATTGGTAATACGGTCTATTCAGGACTCTATAGTAAATAATTAAAACAGTGCAGAGGTAAGCAGGGCAGTCCCAGTTCTTATTTTACTACAGATTAAGAGTAGGGAGCCTGAACACCAGCTCTGGACACCTCTCTGGAGTGGTCAGAAAAGGCTCATTCATGTATTCATTCGTTTAACAAATAGTAGAGAAGTTATCATATATCACTATGGTCCCCACCTCATTCAGAGTAAAATGAAGTTTTCACATTTGGCCTACGGGGCTCCACATGAGCTCTCCCTGTGATCTCTGACTCTTCACATCCCTTGCTGCACTCCAGCTGCACTTGACCTCCTGACTCTCCCCAGGTCACCCCAGCTAGACTCTTGCCTCACAACCTTCACATGCACTGTCTCCTCTGCCTAGAAGGCTCCACTCCTACCCCATCGCCCAGCTATTGGCATGTTTATAGATATTTCAGTTTAAATACCATCTTATTAGTGAGGCCTTCACTGACAGTATAAAATAACCCTCCCCTTGGTCATCCCCTTTCCTGCTTTATTTTTCTATCTACTACTTATTACTAATGATATATTTATTTGCATGTTTATTTGTTTAAGTCCATTTTTAACCTCATAGGGTATAAACTCTATGAGTGCAGAAATACTCTTTTATTTAGTTCCCTTTATCTCCGGTGCATTATTATATCTTACCTGATATATGATAGCTTCTCTACCAATACCACCAAAATATTCACCATTGGGCAAGACAGTTAAAATTGCTATACCTCAATTTTATTTTATTTTATTTTGAAAGATTTTATTTGAGGGAGAGAGAGAGAGAGAGAGAGTGCACAAGCAGGAGGAGGGACAGAGGGAGAGGGAGAAGGAGAAGCAGACTCCCACTGAGCCGGGAGCCTGATGCAGGATGCAGGACTTGATCCCAGGACTCTGAGATCATGACCTGAACCAAAGGCAGATGTTTAGCTGAATGAGCCACCCAGGCACCGCTAACATCTACTCTTTTGTGTTGAGATTAGACCTTAAGGCAAGGGCAGAAGCAGGAAAACCAATCAGTCAATTACAACGATCCATTTGCCTGTTTCACTTCAATTTCACAGTCTCAACCATATATCTGATTTTCTCCCCAGATGTCCAACTCCTGGAGTCTTCCCATTTATTTTACTGGATCAGACCCAAACTTCTTTTTTCTTTCATACTCACATAAAATCCTTCAGGTTTGAGTGTCTGCCTTCAAAATATATTCAAAAAGCAACATGTTCTTTTTTATGATTACGGCAAAATATGCATAATATAAAACGTACCATTTAGCCATTTTAAAGTGCATTTTCTACAGCATTAAGTACATTTATGTTTTGTGAAACCATCACCACCATCCATCTCCAAAATGTTTTCATTCTCCCTAACTGAAACTTGGTAACTCAGAAACTTGGAAACACTAAGTTTTAAGTCCTCATTCCCTCTCCCCCCTCAACTCTTGGCAACTTTCTGGTCCTATGAATTTGACCACTCTAGGTACCTAATGTAAGTGAAATCATATAATAATTGTCCTTTGTGACTGGCTTATTTTCATTTAGCATAGGTCCTCAATGTTCACCCATTGTCATAGCATGTAACAGAATATTCTAGCTTTTTAAGGCTGAATAATATTTCATTTTATGCATATATCATATTTTATCCATTCATCAATCAATGGACACTTGGTTTGCTTCCACCTTTTGGCTATTGTAAATAATATTGCTATGAACGTGGGTGTACAAATATCTGTGTGAATTTCTGCTTTCAGTTCTTTTGGTTATATATTGAGAAATGGAATTACTAGTAATTCTATGCCATGAAAATCCAAAGGGGTAGATGTTTGGAAGAGAACCAAGGAGGAGTATTATCCTAGGAGTGAAGTGAAGAAATCCTTCAAGAAATAGAAAGTGATGAACAGTACTAATACTAGTAAAAGATCAACTAAAATAAGAAACCAGTATTGTTCATTGGATTTATTGATGGGGGTGCCACTTGTGACTTTGACAAGAGACTTGTCGTGGTGGAGTAGTAGGCATAAAATACTGAGTGGCATGACTTCAAGTGACCATGGAGTAGAGATTGGTGATAACAGGACCAGACAACTTATTTTAAAGGGAAACAGAGATATGAGGATGAACTAGATCTTGACTATGGAATAGGAGTTTTTATGTGGTGATTGTTCAGGCAGGGAGGAGGGCAAGAATGAACACAAGTATGTGATAAGCTACTAGCCTGAAGACTAGTATAGAACAAAAATAGAGCAAATTTGCTCTTTTACTTGAGTTGAGATATCCATCTTCTCTTGCCCTTAAATGTCAGCATTATTGTTCTCAGGACTTCAGCTTTGGATTAGGCCTTACACTATTTGGGCCTCTGATTCTTGGGTGTTTGCACTGGGACTGAATCATAGCACTGGCTCTCCTGAGTCTCCAGCTTGCAGATGGCAAATCATGAGACTTCTTGGCTTCCATAATCACAGGAACAAATTCCTATAATAAATCTCATTTATCTATCTATCTATCTATCTATCTATCTATCTATCTATTATCTCCTATTGGTTCTTTTTCTCTGGAGAACCCTGAATAATAGTATCAAAGTTAAAGCTGACATATGAATTCAATACCTCATAAATATTAAAAAAATAATAGTTTATTGGTATTGAGTATTTTCTATGCATAAGACAATGTAAGAGTGTCTGTGAAAGATTGGTTATTGTTTTCAATAAATAAGTTTAGTTTGGGACATGAAAACGGGCTAGAGATAATGCCTAAGTAATGACTTAATGTTACTTTTATATCCTGGGAAAGAGATGGGGCGGTCTTAGAGAACAAGTTCACACATAGACTTATGCTCTATGGTAGTAGTGCTGTTTGCTAAATATCTTTTGGTTCTCCACAATCTGGGCTCATGGTGGGAATGCAATTTCTTAACTCTTTGTGATTGTATGGAATCATGATACTAGTTTTGGCCGATGAATTGTAAGAAGATGTGACATGGGCCAGAGCAGTTACTGTATTTAATGCTGCTGGTGAGACCCTTGAGAGCTGTCTGTACCCTCTGATGTGGAAAATTTCCCGATAATGGTTGCTCAGTGAGGGCCCCTGAAAAACAAACCTAAGTCTCTCTGATGGTCTGAGATGAAGGTTCAGCAGAAAGAAGATACAATGTTTTATTTTTTCAGCTACTGACATTTGGGTATTGTTTGTCACTGTCCCATATTGACTATCGCAGTTGCTAAGACTTGTGTTGAATTAGCTGTTACTTACCTTTGGGAGAAGGGAAAGGGCAGAGATTGGCAAAACAGGGTAAAGTTGTATATTTTATGCTTGCGTAGGTCACTTGCTTAAGGAATGGAGGTTGAAATCCTTCTGGGAGCCTATGGGAAGGTTTCAGCAGCCCCAGAAGAGGTACCTTTTTCTAGTCATCCAACCAGAGCAGCTACATTTCACTCCTACTACGGAGTAAAATTTATGTGCAAGTGGGCACCTCCTATGGGAAGAACATCAAATTGATTCTGCTGCAATCAGGTTACAGTGTTTTGGGAATAGGCTGGAGTCTCAAGTGTGTGTGGGAAGGTGCTTGGAGAAGGAATGGAAACAGAGAAGACCAAATACTCTAACCTTGTTGCTCCTGTGTCAAGCATTTTACCTATTTTAATTCATTTAATCCTCAAAAAAACAAAACCAGAAAAACCTCGAGGTAGTACTATTATTATAATTCCTAATTTGCAAGTGAAGAAACTGAGGGTAAAAGGTTTTGATGATTTGCACAAAGTCTTTGTTAATAAATGGCAGGATAGAATTTAAAACAAGGCAGTCTGAACTTCAGAGACTGCAGTTAATGAATGCTAGACCAAGGGTGTGATAGGGAACTCTTCCATTTATTCACTCATTGAAGCAACATAATTGAGCCCTAAAATACGGGTCAGACATTGTTCTAGGTGCTGGAGAGATAGCCTTAAGCAAACCAATTTCTACTTTCATAGGTTACATTCTAAAAGATGACTGACAGTAAACAAATGAAGATAAAACCTGTTGAGTTATATTCAGTCCTATAAAGAAAAAGAAAGTGGGGGTTGGGTGGAGCAGAGTCTGATAAAGAGTGTTTGGGTGACATTTGAGCAGTGTTGAATAAGCACTGAGAAGATTTAGGAGAACAGTTAGCTAAGAGCAAGCTGCAGGTGTGAAGGCCCTGAACACACACCAAGGAGTCAGCATGGCTGGAGCAGAGTGGGTACAGGGAGACCTGAGGAAGTGAGTTCACAGATAGTTGAGATGGGGAGAGGCAGGACACGACTGCAAGATCAAGTGGATGGCTAAGGACTGATGGTATGGTCACCCAGCATGTAGGATTTATATATATATATATATATATATATATATATATATATATATATGTATATATATATATATATATATTTATCAACATGTAACACATCACAATAATAATGAGCTTAAGAAAAAGTATTCTGGTTGCCCTGTGTAGTTTGAATTTAAGCAAAAATATTTTGGAGGAGGAAGGTACAGTACTCCAGGGAAAAGAGTTTGGAGTCTTACCAGGATAGTGACCAGAATGGAGAAAGGAAATAGATTTCACTCCAGTTTTCCTCCCCCAGATCTCCGTGTCCCAATTACAGAGCTGTCTTTCAAATTCTTGGCATGTCCTGCCGCTTCCTGTCTTGGACAATGCCTCATTCCATGCAGTTCCCTTGTGCTTCTCTTTCCCTTTATACTTCCTCTGAAGCTGCCTTCTAGATTCCCAAGACTAAGTGGGACATTGCCAATTATAGTATTATATGGTGTGGCGCACCCTTACTCCTTTGCAGTTGCAACTCGTCATGATTGTAATTAATGATCTAGTATTTCCCCCTACTGGACTGTGAGATCTTTAACAGGGAGGGATTAGGTAAGTCTTAACAACCCCCAGGCCCCAAACTTATTTATATAAAACTTTTTTTTAAAAAAGTAGAATTAGGGACACCTGAGTGGCTCAGTGGTTGAGCATCTGCCTTTGGCTCAGGGCAAAGGGGTCCTGGGATCGAGTCCCGCATCCGGCTCCCTGTGAGGAGCCTGCTTCTCCCTCTGCCTATGTCTCTGCCTCTCTCTCTGTCTCTCATGAAAAAATAAATAGAATTTAACAACAACAAAAAAAATAGATTTAGATTTCTTCTTTATTTCCCAATACATATATTATTGTAGTAGAAGGGAAGAAATAATCGCTCCATTTGGGGCTCTAAGTAGTTATCAAACTTTAAAATTGTTTTAAAAACCAAATACTTTATAGTGTATTCATTTAGTAAGTTGATAATAATTCTACATGAAAATTTAACAATTATTAGGTTGACTAATACAGGATGCAGATTATCTCATATTGTACAATAAAAGTAAAATGTCACTACACAGTGTCCCTATATATTGTTTACAAATCCTAAGCAGGTAGAAAAGGATGTCATTTAAAAATGTGTTTTTGGGGCAGCCCGGTGGCTCAGCAGTTTAGCGCTGCCTTCAGCCCAGGGTGTGATCCTGGAGACCTGGGATCCAGTCCCACGTCTGGTTCCCTGCATGGGGCCTGCTTCTCCCACTGCCTGTGTCTGTTTCTCTCTCTCTCTCTCTCTGTATGTGTGTGTGTCTCATGAATAAATAAATAAAATTTAAAAAATAAAATAAAAATGTGTTTTTGGAGGAAAACAAGGTCAATGCACTAAAGTGTTGCTTTATTTTTAAGTTCCAAACTTTTTAAAATTTTTATATTCCTAAAATTAGTAACATCATATGATTAACTTAGTGGCATTCTGTGTTTTCATAAAGATTGGTGTCTTACTGAATTACACTGTATCATGTTTGGTTTCTTCAATCTCAGTATTGAAAATGTTAAAAAATTCTAATCACTTTTGTCAAAACAAATTCACAACATCTTTACTATTCTGCATATAAGCGCTAACTGGAAACATTCATTAATCTAGCACTTTGGGATTTTAATTTCCAGATGGAATGATTAGCATTCCTGAGCTTTTTATATTCAAACCACAGAAATAAGCCCTTCTCAGGGGTCACTGGAGACAAATAATTTAGAGCTAATATTTTGCTAAATTAACCACTGTGCTGTATCATTTGATTCATTTAGAATATTCTCTCTGACTCCATATTAGTATTTCTCAGATTTTTCTTATAATACAAACCAACTTATTTCGACTAATAGTATTAATATGACATATCCTAGAGAGTTGCTTTGTATATTTTTAATTTTTTATGTATATGAGTCTTGTGTTTTTTCTGGTCTTTAAAAATTATTCTGTAAATTGATTATATGAATATATTAGACACTGCTATGAAAACTGAATTGGAGTTCATTGCTACAGTTATAATTCAGATAATTATATTAGTTTGTTAGTTATTTTATTTCTTTATTTCCAGAAAGTAGTTTGAGGAAACATAGAATCAGATACACTCTCATTAATTAAGGAAGTATTTAATGTATTTAAAAAGTGTAAGATGGAGAAAAGAAGAAAGGAATAAAGACTTTGATACAAGAATAACCTCATTTTGTTCAGGGGATTCATTCTTCAAAAGGTGAGCAGTTATTGAATCAATCGTTCATGGGTTCTTGAACCAAAGGCCTTCTGGAAGCTTCCTACAAACTTCTTTCCATTATGTCTCCCTTTCTCTCACTTACATGGAACTAGTTTTAATTTTATATACATCATTTATTTGCTTTGCTTTTTTTTTAGTGGTGTAACCAACACGTATTTTTTTTAATACGTGTAAATGTATTCCTATTATTATTGTTTAGCTTTTCTTGAAGAAAAAAAAAGATTTATTTACTTAATTGAGAGAGAATACTCATGGGGAAGGAGCAGAGGGAGAGAATCTCCAAGCAGACTCCCGGCTGAGCATGGAGCTTGATGCAGGATTCGATCTCACAACCCTGAGATCAGGGCCCTGGGATCACAACCTGAACTGAAACCAAGAGTCAGACACTTAACCAACTGAGCCACCTAGGCACCCCATGTTTAGCTTTTCATTTTTTGAACCCTTATATTGGATCATACCATATTTCTTATCTGCGACTTGGTTTCCTTACACAATATTTATTGATATACACAGCTGTTGTTTATTCTGTTGCATGAATCTACTACCATTCATTTATCCATTCTAGTTTCTAATCTTTTTGCTATTATGAACAATGTGGCTAAGATTGTCTTCTGATGTACAAGCACTCTAGGATATATACTTAAGAGTTCTAGATTACTAAATTTTGGAGTATGGAATTGCTGAGTTATAGATTACATGCCAGTTGAACTTTTTTATTTAAGAGATACGAAGTTATTTTTTAAAGTCATATCGGTTTACATTTTTATCATTTTTATTTCTGCAGATTTTTTTTTACAACATTTAGTATTATCAGACTTTTACTTTTTTTAATCTAGTGAGTGTAAAATTGTGGTTTGTGTTTCCTTTTAACTAGGGAGGTTAAATAAGCTCTTTTTTTTAAAAAAAGATTTTATTTATTTATTCATGATAGACACAGAGAGAAAGAGAGAGTGAGAGAGAGAGGCAGAAGCAGGTTCCATGTGGGGAACCCCACACAGGACTCGATCCCGAGACTCCAGGATCACGCCCTGGGCCAAAGGCAGGCACTAAACTGCTGAGCCACTCAGGGATCCCCTTAAACAGCTCTTAATATGTTTATTGACTGTTTTTATTCTATACATTTCTATCATGACTTTGATAGAGAGCCTCAAAAAATGATCTCTAGCGATTCTTGCTCTCTTGGTTTTCATGCCTTTGTGTAATCTCCTCTTCTTGAGTGAGGGCTAGACCTAGTGAATTCCTTGGAACAAAGTATGGCAAAAAATGATGGAATTTCAGTTCTGAGATTAGGTTCCAGGGAGTCTGTGGCTTCAGTCTTGCTTGCTCTCTCTCATTCTTTCACTCTCTGTCTCTCTTTGAGTGAAGTCAGGAGCTGTGTTGTGAGCTCCCAGGGAGAGCCCCACATTTTAAGGAACTGAGAGAGGCCCCTCATTAACAGCTGCAAGGAATCCAGGCCTCAGTCCAACAGACTGCCAAGAACTGAATCTTGCCAACCACCAAAGACCCTGTGAGTGAACACAGAAGGATCTCCTCCCCTCCCAGGGCCCTCAGATGAAAATGAGATCGTGGCCTGAGCTGACACCAGACGTCTGACGCTCAACTCACTGTGCCACTGAGGCACCACAATATTCTCTTTTTAAAACTATATAGATTTTCCTTTAATACTTAAGTTCTTTAATTCACCTGAATTTGATTTTCATGTATTATGTGAAGTAGGAACCATTTTAGTTATTCTTCCATTTGGGAAACTGCCATCCTCTCATTCACTGATTCCCTTCCTCACTAATCTGCAATTCCAAATCTATCCTTTTTTATACATGCACAGGCTTATTTTGGGTCCTCTATTCTGTTCATTGCTTTAGCTTCCTATTTCTGTGTCAACAATGCAGAGTTTTAATTAGTATAATCACTTCCTAGTAGATCTTGATATCTGGTGGAGCAACTCCTCCTCTCTAATTCTTCAACAGTATTTTGGCTAAATCTATCTCTTTGCTTAATCACCTACAATTGGACAACTTGTCAGATTACATAAACAAAACATTTTTGTAACTTTTATTGAAATTCCCAAAACCAAGAAAAAATATATGTGGAAAAAAAGAGGAAAATTTGGGGAGAATTAAAATCTTTATGATATTAAGAATTCCTGTTTATGAAGATAGTATAGCCTTGCATATACTTAAGTTTTTTTCTTTAGAAAAGGAACATTTTTTTCTAAATCACATGTAATCCTAAATTATACCTTGTTGCTACATGGAATGTAAGTAGCTTTAGCATATCCAGCAACTTTTCTAAACTCTAACTTAATCTAACAGTTCATTTGTAGAATCCTGACTTTAAAACAATCATTACATCTTTGAGTAATGGCAGTTTTGTTTCTTTATAATGTTTATAATTTTATTTTCTTTTATTGTTTTATTGCACTTATATTAAGTACAGTGATGAGTAGAAATAGAGGTACTAGGCATTCTTGACTTGTTCCTAGTTTTTGAAAAAAAAATTTTTAAAAATATTTTTTAAAATATTTCACTACTGGGTACAATGTTTACTATAGGTACTTTGTTACATTAAGTTGGTAGGCACTTTTATATATAGTTTATTAAGAATTTTTATAATAGGGGTGTCTGGGTGGCTCAGTCAGTTAAATATCCAACTCCTGATTTTGGCTCAGGTCATGATCTCAGGGTCATGTGATTGAACCCCATGTTTGGCTCCACACTGGGCAAGGAGCCTGCTTAAGATTCTCTCTTTACCTCTCTCTCTGCCCCTCTCCCCCCTTAAAAAAATCTTTATCATAAATAGTTTCTGCATTCCATCAATGTCTTTGAAAATTGTATTGAAATAATCATATACTTTTATGTCTTTAATCTACAATTCCTTTTAATTGAACTAATAGCTTATATGATGTATTAATTTAACCTTATCTTTACCTGTATCAGCATCCTATTGAAAGGATACCTGGTAGTCTCTTTTGCATACTTAAAAAGTCATCTATAATTCTTTGTGACAGTCACTAACCCTTTTGTCATCATAAACAATCTCTCTCTCAAAAAGGCTTGTCCCATTTAGGTTTGTAGTTATTATTCACTTTCGTGTAGCAAGAATATTAATTAACCAGGTCAGCCTCCTGGAGTTGCATTGCAAATGTAGGGGCATGCAATATTGAGTAACTATTCAAGCTGCAGAATTATTATCTGGAAGTTTTCACAAGGCATCTCAGATTGGACTTTTAAAAGTCTGGAAGACCCCCCAAATCTTTCTCCACTAAATTTCACTTATTGCATCTAGAAACTTGGGGGAATTTCTTTAATTGAGGTTTCCCAAATTTTCTAAGGCTCCTGCTTGACAGGAGCTGAGCTTCCTTACACCTATAAGACTAGGAACCCATTTGTCAGGTACCTTGTCAGTACTCCCGGGAGGTCAGTAGTTTGTAACTGACTGAATGAAATCCATCTCAAATATGCCACTGGAAGTAAGGTTTTGGTAGGATAATCAATTTGTGCAATTATTGCCTGATAAAAAGGAGGACAAATTCTACTTAAACCTATGCAAATGACTCTATTGCCTAAAAAGAAAGGACACCAGTAAGAGTTTCTGAACCTGGGAGTTCACTGAGAAGCAGCTATCACTTCAAAATGTTTCCCTTTAGTTTATGAAAGCAGTCTATTTAAGTGTTAGAACTAGCTTAAGAAGAGAAAGGATTTCTTCATATAGTTATTTTTAAAAAGAGCACTGAAATAGCATTGACAGTATTCTAAGCAAATATGATGATAAACTTTTCCTAAGCAGTTCAGTGAGCGCTACTTAATTAATTCTTATCTAATGAATTTGGGTCAGCTGTCTGGTTTCATGAAGCCTTTTACCTCTGGACTAAAAAAGAGTCCTGGAAATCCATCTTTGAATAATGGCAGTTTTGTTTCTTTCTAATGTTTATAATTTTATTTTCTTTTATAGTTTTATTGCACTTATATTAAGTACAATGATGAGTAGAAATAGAGGTAATAGGCATTTTTGACTTGTTCCTAGTTTCCAGTCTAATGGTATGAGCCAAAATTTGTCTAAGTAATGTCAGCTGAGGAGTTTATTCCTAAGACTACTCTTCGAGATGTCAGTTGTTTAGAGTATCTTGTATAGTCCTTTCCAAGAGACTCTTAGCTTGTCTTTTTTTCTTTTTTTTAAGTTTTTATTTAAACTCCAGTTAGTTAACATACAGTGTAATATTAGTTTCAAGTGTAGAAATTAGTGATTTATCATTTACATACAACATCCGGTGCTCATCACAAGTGCCCTCCTTATTTTTTTTTTAAAGATTTCATTTATTTATTCATGAGACACACACACACACACACACACAGAGGCAGAGACATAGACAGAGGGAGAGGCAGGCTCCATGCAGAGAGCCTGATGTGGGACTCGATCCCGGGACTCCAGGATCACACCCTGGGCCAAAGGCAGGCTCCAAACCACTGAGCCACCCAGGGATCCCCAAGTGCCCTCCTTATTACCCATCATCCATTTAACCCATTCCCCCACTGACTTCTTTCCAGTAACCCTCAGATTGTTCTCTATAGTTAAGAGTCTGTTTTATGATTTGCCTCTCTCTTTTTCTTTCCCCTATGTTGATCCATTTTGTTTCTTAAATTCCACATATGAGTGAAATCACATGGTATTTGTTTTTCTCTGACAGACTTATTTCACTTAGCATAATACACTCTAGCCCCATCCACATCATTGCAAATGACAAGATTTTCATTCTTTTTTATGGCTGAGTCATATTCCATTGTGTGTGTGTATCACATCCTTATCCATTCATCAGTGGATGGATGCTTGGGCTCTTTCCATAATTTGGCTATTGGTTTGTTTTGTTTTTTATAATTTGGCTATTGTTGATAATGCTGCTATAAACATTGGGAAGCATGTGTCCCTTCAAATCAGTATTTTTGTATCCTTTGGGTAAATACCTAGTAGTACAATTGCAGGATGGTGGGGTAGCTCTATTTTTAACTTTTTGAGGAAACTCCATGCTCTTTTCCAGTGACTGCACCAGTTTGTGTTCTCACCCCCAGTGCAAGAGGGTTCCCCTTTCTCCACATCCTCACCAACACCTGTTGTTTCCTATGCTGTTAATTTTAGCAGTTCAAAGAGGTGTGAGGTGATGTCTCATTGTAGTTTTGATTTGTATTTCCCTAATGATGAGTGATGTTGATTGAGCATCTTTTCAAGTGTCTGTTAGCCATCTGGATGTCTTCTTTGGGAAAATATCTATTCATGTCTTCTGCCCATTTCTTAACTGGATTATTTGCTTTTTGGGTGTTGAGTTTGATTAAGTTCTTCATATGTTTTGAATACTAACCCTTTATCAGATATGTCATTTGAAAATATCTTCTCCCCTTCTGTAGACTGCCTTTTAGTTTTGTTGATTGTTCCCTTCGCTGTGCAGAAGATTTTTATTTTGATAAATTCCCAATAGTTTATTTTTGGTTTTGTTTCCCTTGCCTCCAGAGATACATCGATAAGAAGTAGCTGCAGCCAATGCCAAAGAGGTTAGTGCCCATGTTCCCATCTAGAATTTTGGGAGTTTACTGTCTCAAATTTGGATCTTTCATCCATTTTGAATTTATTTTTGTGTGTGGTATAAGAAAATGGCCAGTTACATTCTTTTGCATGTTGCTGTCCAGTTTTCCCAACACCATTTGTTGAAGACTGTCTGACTGACCTTTTTGAAGACATACCTCAGGAATGTAATTTGTAGCAGAACCTTCAGGCATGCATTGAAGAATATCAAAAGCTATCTGTAGATAATAAACAATGACTGTTGTTCTTTTATAACTGCAACTAGTTCTAAAGATTTTGATCAGTCTTTCCCCTTAAGATAAATACAGATAATTTCAGAAAGAGCTTTGATAAAGCTCCTGGGCTTTCTTGTAAAGCAAACAAACTTAACCTAAGAGTGTGTCTCTTTTGATTTAATAATTCTTCCCATATAGTATATAGGTATACTGTGTATCTAATTAAGAAATGTGGTCTAAATTTAGCTCTGATCTTGGGAAGGCAAGTGAAAGTTATCATAGGGCATATGAGCATTTGACTAAGATGGATAGGATCATGAGTGCCAGAAAAGCAACACTAGGTTATCAATTTAATCAAAGTGACAAAACACCTAAAAATAAATATAGAAGGAGGGGATGCTATTGTAAGGAATCTTAGTTCTTTCATTGAGAAGGAAACTGTTTCAAAATAAAGTAAAATAAAATAAAATACAGAAAATGCTTCTCATAAAAAAAAAGAAAATGCTTCTCATAAGATACTGAATCTCTGCTCTCTATGTGGATTTCATGGAAGGGAAAGAATAATCTTTCATATTTAAGGTAAGGATCATCAAACAATCTCTATAAATTGCAAGATAGTGAGATTTTAGGATTTGTGGGTCCTATAGTCTCTGTTGCAACTACTCAACTCTGTTGTTATAGCATGAAAGCAGCTATAGACAAATGTAAATGAATGAATTTGGCTGTTTTACAATAAAAATTTATTTACTAAAGCAGGTGGCTGGCCAAATATGACCCATGGAACATCATTTGCTAACCTTTGTTTTAGGTGAAGGCATTAATCTGAAAACCAAGGAAGGAAGATCCTCAAAACAAAATGTGAATTGTAGCACATTCCATAGCTTCTTCTCAGACTCAAGTATTATAAATTGAGGCAAATAAATTCATACCTCAAAGATATGAACTTTCTGTAATATATGAAAATGAGAAGTGGGATACCTGAGGGGCTCAGTGGTTGAGCGTCTGCCTTTGGTTTAGGGCATAATCCCAGGGTTTTGGGATCATGTCTCACTTTTTCCCTCTGCCTATGTCTTTGCCTCCCTCTCTGTGTCTCTCATGAATAAATAAATAAAATCTTAAAAAAAAAAAGAAAATGAGAAGCAAAAGTATTTAAAAAATAAATTAGTCTTTGATCAGTGTTTCAATATTCCATCTCATTTAGATATCTACATATCTAAGAATTACCTATTAATTTGCTCAATTTAACATTAATCAAGGGTTTTAGAAATTATATTTAAGTTAGCACACTATAAATTACTATTGATCTAAAAAGTTCATTAGCATGATGACTTAATTTAATTAAATACAAACATAATTTTTTATAACTTTAATATCATGTAGGAGTGTTGTCAGTGTATTGATCTATAAAACTGTATGGGTTTAGGACTTCCAGATTAACATTATCTATGTGATAAAAATCCAAGTAAAATAAAATGTATATTTGTACAATACTTAACACTGATAAATCAGGGGAAAGACATAACTTTATTTTTAAATAAATATTTTAAACTAGTCTCACTTCAAAAACATTTCTGTACTAACAATTTCCATAAGAAGGATCTTTTTAAGTCCAGCTCATTTAAACTATTAGAAGGTTAATTCTCTTATTTTCTGAGAATTTTAGAAATATATTATTTATAAAAATACTTATTTATCTCCATAAACCAATCCCAGCAGGGTTATTTTAAGAAACAAATAATTCTTGAAAGCATCCAGAAATAGAAAAACAATGACATGTGAAAGCATTTAAGTATAGACAAAGAAGACACATAGAATACCATAATTCATCTGTTGTACAATTTCAACTATACGTCAAAAGTGAGCACAAATATAGACACATAGTAACATAGTTCCATACATCAAAATGCTGTTTTGATGAAAATCCCAATCAGTAAAGAATTTTTAAATCATTTTGAACTCAAGATGGAAAATTAATTGAAAAGATTAACAAATTGGATTTTCTTTTGTCTAACACAGAAAAGAGATATTTATCATCATTGAATAGTAATCACCAAATGGTTAGATTAGAGGTTGGCAAATCAGTCTATGGGCCAAATTGGCTTACTGTCCATTTTTAATGACTCATAAAGAACATATTTTACATTTTAAGGTGGTTGAAAAAAATAAAACTAATATTTTCTGATATATGAAAATTAAAAAAAATTAAAATTGTAGTGACTATACATAAAGTTTTATTTAATCCAGTCATGCTTATTCATTTACATAATGTCTATGGTTCCCTTTACAGTGCAATGACAGAGTTGAGTAGTTACAATGAAGACTATATGACTCTCAAAACCAAAAATATTTACTTTCCAACGTTTTGTAAAATTAGTTTGCCAGCACTTGCATAATACTATAGAATAAATTCTCAATCATTGCTAACTTACCAGAGTAGAATAACTTATCAGTCTGTGCAAATCAGAAAAAAATCAAGATAAATTCAATGCAGGAACAGAATACAGAAGCAAAATAAAAAGTTTAAACTATTGCCATTTAGGGTTCACTCTGAAAGTCAAGAAATATGTCATATGGCTTATGCAGCCTATGAAAATCACTTTTCTGGTAAGTTCTGCTAAGTTCACTTTTCTCTGTTAGGTAAATTCATTGGGCATCTCTGTGGATGACCTCCACGTTGTTAGATGATATTTTTTTTTAAAAAAAATAGGATGGATATAAATATGTTTCAAAAATTTTATTGAACTCAACCAGTAAGGCATAAAAACCAGTCCCTTACAGGATAATTTTACATTAACCTTCCATGAGATTGAGCTACAGCTATCATTGTGCGTGCATGCATATGTGTGTGTGTGTGAAATATTTATCAGATTTAGATATCAATTAGATTTAGATATCTATTTGGTTCATGAAAATTCAGAAGTTTTCCTTTGTCCTCTGAAACAATTTAAGATTAGTATTTGTATTGACATCAACAATATTTATTACCTAGTCTTTGAAGATTTTGTAGAATTCCCCCATGAATCCATCTAGGCTTGGTGACTTTATGTAAATACTGCTTTAATAACTTTTTCCAACAGTGCCTAGAAAATTGGTCTATTCAGCGATTGCAATACTGGGTATTTACACCAAAGATACTGATGTAGAAACACCAGGACACTTGCACCCCAATGTTCATAGCAGCAATGTCCACAATAGCCAAACTGTGGAAGGAACCATGATGTTATTCGATAGATGAGTGGATAAAAAAGATGTGATATATATATATATATATATATATATATATATATATATATATATATACACACACACACACACACACACACACACACACAATGGAATATTCTTCAGCCATCAACAAAGATGAATACTCACCATTTGCTTCAATGTGGATGGAACTGGAGGGTATTATGCTGAGTGAAATAAGTCAATCAGAGAAGGACAATCATCATATGGTTTCACTCATACATGGAATATAAGAAATAGTGAAAGAGATTATAAGGGAAAGAAGGGGAACTGAGTGGGAAAAATTAGAGAGGGAGAAAAACCATGAGACATTCCTAACTCTGCGAAACAAAGGATTGTGGAAGGGGAGGTGGGTGGGGGGATGGGGTAACTGGGTGACAGGCACTGAGGAGGGCACTTGAGATGAGCACTGGGTTTTATACTATATGTTGGTAAATTGAATTTAAGTTTTAAAAAATGTAATAAAAAAAGAAAATTGGTCTATTTAAGCTTTCTATTTCTACTGTGGTCAATTTTATTACATTTTATAGAAAATTATCTAGTATGTCATTTTTAATTTCCAATTTATTTGCATTGAATTATAGAAATTAGCCATATACACATATGTATATGTGTGTATATGTATATATCTATACATATAAATATACGTGCCTGTGTGCATAAATGTATATGTGTTTTAAAAGTTATTTTCCACTTGTTACTTCTTATTTGCATATTCTGCTTACTCTCATCTTTTCAAAATTAGTTAGCTAATGGCTTATTTATTTTGTTAGATATTAAAAAAAAATCATTGTTATTTCTGTTCTTTTTCTGATTTCTACTTCATGAACCTCTGTTTTTATCCTTATAGTTTCCCCTTTTGTGTTTCTTTTGCATAGTTTAGGTTATTTCTCCATCTTTTGAGTTAGAAAATCATATTATATCATTTTCTTGATACACTTATGTAAGGCTGTGAATTTTCTTTGAATCATTACTATTATTATAGATTTTTTAAAAAGATTTTATTTATTATTCATTTGACAGAGACAGAGAGAACATAAGCAAGGGGAGTGGCAGGCAGAGGGAGAGGGAGAATCAAGCTTGTTTATTTGTTTGTTTGGTTGGTTTTGATTTCTATTTTGTTGCATTGTAAGGAGAGAATCTTATTTGTGTGTTTCTATTTTATTTATGGAGACCTCAGAAATCATGAAGCAGAGAATACAAACCTTACTCACAATGCCCTATCTGAATTCCTGGTCCACAGAATTCATGAGCATAATGAAACCTTTGTATTACACTAATAAGTTATGGAGTGGTTTTGTTACTCTGTAATAGGTAACTAGAACATGGTAGAATGTCAAAAAACTTTATGATTTTAAAGAATAAGAGAAATTCATCATTGAATGTGACACTGTAGGTCATAAAATCCAATCAACCTTCTGATGTTTGAATCCCTTTTAAACAAAGTTACCAATCGTTATTATCCAGATCCTATTTAGATATCTCCAGTGACTGGGAGTTTACTGATAAAAAAGCTTTCCATAACCCACCTAGAATTATTTTCCTTGTTGGCTTTAGCTAGTAGGATATGATATAAAAGAAAAAAAAAAAGTAGAGAGATTGAGAACTCACCTATTAGTACACATCAAGACTCAGTTTTTCCAAAAGATAGTGCATATAATTATTTATCTGATTCAATTTTTCTAATCTTTAATAGAGACAGAGTAAGCTTTTATAATTTCTGCTTTTATCTTCTGTTCTCTATAAAACAAAGAACATTTTTAAATGGTACTTTGTTTAGTATTCAATTTATTACATATCTGGCAATCAGACATGACTGCTCAGAACTGACTAATTTTTTTCATTGTTATAGAAGTATTTCTTTCACAAGAAAATATATTAGGACTTATATGATGACTATTCTTTTGCCTTTACTAAAGTGCAAAAGTTCCATCTGCCACTATTTTATGTGACCAGGGCTGGCTGCTGAGCTTGATGTCCAGAATATAAAATCTGTGAGCCATAGCTGTGCCTCTGTGGAGTTCATCATTTATTCAGTGTGAAGCTGTCTTTCTCTTTGCCATCTGACCTCAGGATAAGAAACTGTTTTCAAATGTCCATCATTTAAAAATCTTGGTTGATGTTGTGTTGTGGGCTGTTATAGCTCCAAATATCCTGAAGGCTTTGGGCGCAGTCCCTGATTTCATTTCAGCTATCCATCCCTACATCATTTAGAGCTATCATTGAAATGCACCCCTAAAGAGTTTATGAACTTAGGCCTTTGGAATCACTCTCAAATTCTGCAGGAATAGACTTAAATATAATAATTACATTAGATCTGATCCTATGGACTGCAATGACTCTTTGTTTTGTGAAAATTCTAATGGTATCTTGGACCAGGACTTCTGTGAGTCTGTAACTCTTAAGGACTGACAAAAACTGAAATGATGTCTTTGGTCCAGAAACATTCAAATTATATCATCTGATGTTGATAAATTAATTCTGGTGAATACATACTTTTAAAATATAATGTTTAATACCATTATTATTTAACCAATTTATTGCTGATTTTGCCAGAGTAGAAAGAAAGGAAGCAAAAATAAGAATATAATCATTGGGAAGGTGAAAAGAAAATTTGCAAATTTTATCTATAAAATCCAAGAGAAACTCTTAAAATATGTAAGTTGAGTTTTAAAACTTTTCTTTTTAAAACTTTAAAAAATAAGCATATTATATTATCCAATATGAATAGCCAATATTCATATCTAATAGGTAGACATAGGCAAAAATATGTTTGCACTTACAGTAATATGTTTTAAAATATTCATCAAAATACCTTGGAACTACCTTGTTTGTGTAGGACTTATATGACTACAACTGTAAAATTTTATTGAGAGAGAATTATTGAGGAATTTTATATAACATGGGAAAATGAACATTATATAATGTTGGTTGGGAAACTGGCATATATAGGGTGATTCTAATTATTTTTACATTATGTCATTGCATAGAAATAGGACCAAAAGGAAACATAAGAATTTAACATTTATTTTCTCTGAATATTAAATTATTGTTACTTTTCCCTCAAGATTTGTCTACATTTTAAAAAAATTTTATTGTAAGTATATATTTTAGAATTTGAATAAAAATTTTAAATCATTAAAAATAGCCTCTTAAGATTTACTGAAATATATTTAACATTTGGAAAAATTGATTACTCTAAAATTAGTGAATAAGATTGTGACCATCTTCTAAATACTGAGTAAAGATTCATATACCATATGATTTTTAAGAATGAGAAATGACTGTTCCTCAGTCCCATATTATTTGGAAGCAAATCCCAAACATTATATTATTTAAACATCAAATATTTAAGGATTTGTTTCTAAGGTATAAGGAATCTTTTTTGAAACAAAACCACAATACATTATCATAGCTGAAAATTTAGGAATAATTTCTTAATATTAAATATCTAGTCAGTATTCAAATTCACTAAATATCTCATAATTTTTCTTCATTGTTTGATAATTCAAATAAAGTATATACATTTCAATGTTTGATATTACTACCACCCTCTTTGAATCTATAGGCTTCTCAATAATTTGGGGGGGGGAGCTTATATTTTATTTGTTACACAACTAGGTCTTTTATTTTTAGACTCCCATGATCTGAATTGACTGGATTTTGCTCCTTAAATTCTTGTGTGTTATTTAACGTTTCCCCTGTGTTTTCTAAATTTCTAGTTAGATCTAGAGGCTTTATAAGTTTCACTTTGGTTTTACATTTTTTCCTCTTCCTTTTTTTTTTCTTTCTGATGTTGGTGACCATTTGTAGCGATTTAAAAATATTAAAAATTTTATATGCTCCCACCATTAAGATGTGGGGTCTATTTGCTTTCCCCATGAATCTCACTTTACTTTAGTGATTTTCTTATAACCAGTTGAATGCAGTAGAAATAATACTATGAGACTTTTTTTAAAAAAAAGATTTTATTTATTTATTCATGAGAAACACAGAGAGAGACAGGCAGAGAGAGAAGCAGGCTTCAGGCAGGGAGCCTGATGTGGGACTCGATCCCAGGACTCCAGGATCATGCCCTGGGCCGAAGGCAGGTGCTAAACTGCTGAGCCACCCAGGGATCCCACTATGAGACTTTTAAAGTGCGTTCAGAAAAAAAATCCTGCAGTTTCCACTTGGCTTGTTTTGGATGCTTACTCTTGGGCAATGGTTCCCAGCAAAGGTGATCTAAGGTCTCTTTTCTTCTCCCCTGGGGACATTTGGTAATGTCTGGAGGTATTTTTGGTTGTCACAACTAAGAGGATTGTACTACTACCATCTATTAAATAGAGGACAGCAATGCTCCTAAACATCCTACAATGCACAGGACAGCCCCCTATAACAAAGAATCGTCTTGTCCAAAATGTCAGTAGTGCCAAGATTAATAAGATATACTGCTCTAAGGGGAGTCACTGCCATATGCCAAGTCTGGTAACTTTGAGACTATCATGCTGAAGAATCCACTTGCTGCTTTAGTCAGGTCCCATTTAGAGCTCTAAATGAGAGCCAGCATCCTCTTTTAGCTACACGAGTGAATTATCTTGTAATCTCTGTCCACCTGATTTTTCAGATCACTGTAGCCTCAGCCATCATTGCCTTTAATTTCATGAGAAGACCCCAAGTGAGAAATGCCCAGCCAAGTCAATCCTGAATTCCTGACTTACAAAATAGGAGCAAAATAAAAGGTTATTTTAGTTCACAAAAAATTGGGGTGATTTGTTAAACATTTAGTAGAAGGAATTGCTTAAATGCATTCATAGATTAGGAGTTACAAAATGGATATAGTTCTGTCCTTCTTTCTTCATTTATTAATTGCAAATACAAATAAAGAAAAGCTTCTCCTGGTTGACTATTTGATTACGGTAATATACAGTTTGTATAAGAAAACTAGAATGAATGCTTACCTATAACCTAGTAAAATTGCAAATACATTCATACAAACATGCAAGCATACATAAGAAGGGGAGAAAATCTTGAAAGCAAGGAATAGGGGTTGATAGATCACATTTAAATGAGTGATAACAATAAAAAATTAAGAGTGCTTACAGCAGCTACAAAGCTTTTGAGCTCACTGGTTTTTTTTGTTTTGTTTTTTTTTTGTTTTGTTTTGTTTTGTTTTTTGTTTTTTTTTTTGTTTTTTTTTTGGTTTTCTTTCTAGTCAAATAAAAAGATAATTGTTCCCAGTACCTCTGACATCTTGGTGGGACCAGGTGACTGAGTTGTGGCCAATTATAAGAGGACCCAAATAATGCATTAATTCTAAGGCTTAGCCATAAAATATTTCATAGACTCTTTTAAACTCCCTTTTTATCTTTTATGACTGAGAGTAAAGGACTAAGCCTTATCCTAAGTTTGCCTTACTTAGAAGTTTGATTTACTAATCACATTTCTAAGAAAATTTTCAGGATTTCTGCCAAACTCACATCACACTGCAACATGAACAAAAAGTACATTTGTAAGAGTTATGCCTCTAAAATTTTTGGAAATGTTTGTTAAGGAAGAAAATATTAATTTTCCAGATTAATACAGGCATTGACAGCTACCGAAAAGGCTAGAAAGTTGAAAATTCATTTTTGTATGGTTGACAATCCATTTGGTACACTGTTATCTGGAGTAACTTGAAAGTCAAAATTTATAAATCAGCTTTTGGCTTGGGTAAAATATTATTGGATAAAAAATCCCTAGTGTGTGTTGATTATTATTGGTAGTTTTGGTGAGATATTATAAGAAAGAAATAAGCTTAAGAAAGAATTAGCAAGTTTTGCTGCCATAAATGAGAGGTATCCTAAAAAATCCAAAAATTCATGATCAACAGGTTGAAAAAGCCGTTTCTAGATATTAAGAGTAAGAGTTCGGATTTTAGAAGGCCACAAAGAAAAAAAAAAGCCTAATCAGACTTCTTAGTTTGATAAAATAATTGACAGCACAGATTAGGTTAAGGTATGGTTTTTCCCACCTTTATGTTTCAGATGACCTCATGGTTACCATAATTACATTGACAAGGAAGTCATAGGGTGTAGGAAACAAAATAAATCAGGATCAAACAACTTCAAGTGGCTACTGGTTTATGAAACTGTCTAGAAGCAAAGAGAACTAATTTTTTTGGTATTGTTTTATTTTTTAAATGTTTTATTTATTTATTTGAGGAGGAGGGAGAGCATAGAGGGAGAGGGAGAGGTTAAGCAGACTCCCCACTGAGCAGAGAACCAGATGTGGGCTCATGACCTGAGCTGAAGGCAGACACTTAACCAACTGAGCTACCCAGGAGCCCCAAGAACTAAGTTTTTGGCAAACAAAACAAAACTGTACTACTGAAGAAATCATAAGCCTTGACCTAACCCAAAAGGTTTTTGACATTTGGGGGCTCAAAATTAAATTTGCCCAGAGTGCCTTGCATAGGTAGAAAATAGACAGCTCGAAAAGAAGGAATACTTTCTAACATCCATTGCAAATATGTCAAGCAAGTTGGATGGAAATGAAAAACCTTGCAGAAGAGAAGACAAGGACTATAATGGATGGTGAGCAAGGGTTTCCAACCCAGAGAACAGAGTCTGGTCTAATCATGAAAGTTCCCAATCCAGGATGGTAGACCTTCCTAATTCCAGATCCTACAGGATTCCTACATTGCTGTGGACCACTGAGTAGTATTTCTTTAATTGTTTCCTTGTCTAAATGATAATTTTTATAATTTTGCTGTCCCTATTACCCCTACTAGTATATTGAGTATATGGAGGGAGGACAGACAACTATTCTTTCAGGCCACAAGTTTTAGGAGCAAGATAATCTACATCAAAACCTGATAGAGAAGACTGTACATAACCTAGATCACAAAACATCCTCATGATCAATGCTGCCTTGGATGTGGCAGTTGAGAGTGGCACTTTCCATGCATTTCTGAGCTAGGAATATTTCCTCATTCTACAGACAAGGAAACTGATCTAATAAGTATCTTTTTGCTGATTTTTTAAATACTTCTATCCACTATACATAATCACAGAATATTATTGTTGAACTGTAGTTGAGTAATGAAAAAATCTGAGGGTATATATGTAGATGCAGTTTGATATAAATAAATATTAAATTAGTTTAAAAAATAACTGGTGAGAAACTGAGTTTAATTAACACTAAAAAAGTTGAAGTGTTCTGTTTTTACTTCTCAGACTTTGTGCTACCAGTAGACAATTGTCAGCAAGTCATCATAAGCAAAGCAAAGTAGACTGCAGGTGTTGATAATGATCACTTATAAATTTTCACACTGTTCCAAAGCTGCTCTTTGTTACTTATTCCAGATTTAGCTATTTTTATTTTAATTGGTACTTTTTGAGATTTGGTATCTAACCAGCTGGCATGGTCCAGCAGGTGAGGCAGAGAAATAGTATTTTTGTCATGGTAAAAATGAAGGCAAATCGATTAATGTCTATCAGTTATATTTGAAATAGGCCACTGCTTCTCTGATGGCTTATATATTCATAAGATAATAGTTGGGAGTATTGTCCTCTGGGAGCACTTATATTTTTACCTTATAAAGAGATTTTGGAAAACATCCACAAAATAACATTAGGAGCAAATAAGAAGCCCTACATATTTTAATACTTGTCATTTTGGATGTTCTACTCATCACCAGTGAAATTAGCATTTATTCGTCAAATAAATAAAACAACACTTGAGGCATAAATAACAACATAGAAATAATGTACTTATTTCCTGATCATTAAATATATATTGAATATTTCTGTTTCCCCTCAAATTCATATGTCGAAATCTAATCTCTATTGTGGACAACAGATATTCAACACTTTCATACATTTGAGGTGGAGTCTTTTGGAGACAATTAGGCCATGAAGGTGGATCCCTCATAAATGGGATTAGCAAAAGAGACCTCAGAGACCTTACTAGCCCTCTTTATGATGTGTATGAAGAAGGAGAAATTGGCAGTCTGCAACTCAGAAAAGGGCTTTCACCAGAACCACCTGATGGTGCTGGCACCATAATCTTGGACTTCCAGCCTCCAGAACTATGAGAAATGGATTTCTATTGTTTATAGGGCACTCAGTATACAGTACTTTGCTGTAACAACCTGAGCTATGACACTGCTTTTTACTAGATTATATAATAAGGATTACAACTAAAATTCAAAGAGAAAAATTGTTTTTATAGAATTAAGGGAAACAAGCCAGGTCAAAAAAATGGAAGTCAGAATTTGAGATGATGCAAAGAAAAAAACTAGAGAAATATGTGTAAACATGTCCCTACCTATCTAATCTATTATCTATCTATCTGTCCATCATCAATCATATATCTATATGTTTGAATATACAAATATAGAAATGGAAATATATATATAATATTTATATAACAATGAATATTGAATTCAATATATCATTGATGGCTGTATATACCTAGTGTTGTGGATTGAATTGTGTCTCCCAAAAAGATGTGTTGAAGTCCTGGACCCCAGTATTTGTGAAGTACTTATTTGGAAATAAGGCCTTTGCAGACTAATCAAGTGAAAATGAAGTTTTTGGGGTGAGCCCATCATCTATTATGATGGATATCCTCATAAGAGGAGGAGAGAGACACAGAGGAGATCATCTCCGTGAGAATGGAGGTGGAGACTTGAAGTGCGACAGCTGCAAGTCAAGGAAAGCCAGGGATTGCCGGCAAACTACCACAATCTAGAAAGAGTCACGGAAGGATTCTTCTTGATGGGTTTCAGATGGAGTATAGCCTTGTAGACATCTTGGAACCTTTTAGCCTCCAGAACCGTGAGAATTTTATGAAATAAATTTCTGTTGTTTTAAGCCACATAAATGTGATACTTTATTACAGTAGCCCTGGAAAATTATTACACCAAGCTATCAAATATCTGAAAAAGAAAACTAAGTTTGTATAGCTGTTTACTTAAAAGTGTTAAAGTTCGTTTTGATAACACTTTTTGTCCCAAATACATACCAAAAATGGATAAAATATAAAAATAACAATATCAAGGGCTTTCTCAAACACAAAGTCAACATATTTTTAGGCCAGAAATGGCAAAAAAAAAAAAAAAAAAAAAAAAAACCACCAAAATTGTTAGGAGAGCAGATGATAGTGTCTTCCTGACTTGAGATACAGAAAAGGCAAAAGTTTCTAGGACCTAAGAAAGGGAAACACTGTGAGATTTGCCACTTGAAGTCTAGAGCTGCTTATGGCTCCTGCTGAGATACAGGATAGATATGGTCATGGCTTCATGATCAGAATATGAGCAAAGCCACCAAAAAATACACTAAGCTGAAAACTCCTTTAACAAATTCCAAGACTCACTCTTGATAAAAACTCACAAGAAAACTATAAATAGAAAAGAACTTCCCTAACCTGATTGAAGTCATCTGTCAAAAACCTGTAAGAAAATGGTGAAGATTTTCATTGTCAGGGACAAGAAAGGGATGCCTACTCTCATGTCTTGTCTTCAGCAGTAAAACCTTGGTAACAGTAAATGCAATGATTAAAAATAATCATGGGGGAAAGAAAAGGTATGAAATTAAAGAAATAAATTATTATAAGAGATAAAAATCTCATCATTTGTCAATTATATGATCACCTGCATTGAGAATTCAAGAGAATCTGTAGACAAATTACTAGAACAACCATTGTTCAACAGTCAATTTCATTCCTAATAATTAATATGTTAATATTCATTAAGAAAAAAAATCAACCAATATAAAAGATCTTATTTATTTATTTTATTTTTTTTTTATAAATTAATTTTTATTGGTGTTCAATTTACCAACATACAGAATAACACCCAGTGCTCATCCCGTCAAGTGTACCCCTCAGTGCCCGTCACCCATTCACCCCCACCCCCCACCCTCCTCCCCCTCCACCACCCCCAGTTCATTTCCCAGAGTTAGGAGTCTCTATGTTCTGTCTCCCTTTCTGATATTTCTCACACATTTCTTCTCCCTTCCCTTATATTCCCTTTCGCTATTATTCATATTCCCCAAATGAATGAGAACATACACTGTTTGTCCTTCTCCGGTTACTGTGGCCAAGTTAAAAAAGGGTGTTGCCTGAGTTCTTCTCTGGGATTTTGATGGAATCTTGTCTCACATTTAGATCTTTCATCTATTTTGAGTTTATCTTTGTGTATGGTGCAAGAGAGTGGTCCAGTTTCATTCTTCTGCATGTGGATGTCCAATTTTCCCAGCACCATTTATTGAAGAGACTGTCTTTCTTCTAGTGGATCGTCTTTCCTCCTTTATCGTATATTAGTTGAGCATAAAGTTCAGGGTCCACTTCTGGGTTCTCTGTTCTGTTCCATTGATCTATATGTCTGTTTTTGTGCCAGTACCACACTGTCTTGATGAACACAGCTTTGTAGTACAACCTGAAATCTGGCATTGTGATGCCCCCAGATATGGTTTTCTTTTTTTAAAATTCCCCTGGCTGTTTGGGGTCTTTTCTGATTCCACACAAATCTTAAAATAATTTGTTCTAAGTCTCTGAAGAAAGTCCATGGTATTTTGATAGGGATTGCATTATACGTGTAAATTGCCCTGGGTAACATTGACATTTTCACAATATTAATTCTGCCAATCCATGAGCATGGAATATTTTTCCATCTCTTTGTGTCTTCCTCAATTTCTTTCAGAAGTGTTCTGTAGTTTTTAGGGTATATTTTGAGAACCATTTGAATGGTAAATGGTTCTCCAACCTTTTATTTTCAGGTTGTAGGTGTCCTTCTGTCTAAAATGAGTCTCTTGTAGACAGCAAATAGATGGGTCCTGTTTTTTTATCCAGTCTGAAACTCTGCGCCTTTTGATGGGGTCATTAAGCCCATTCATGTTCAGAGTTACTTGAACTTCTTCTTAAAGGGGAGTTTTAAGAGTCCCCCTTAAAATTTCTTGCAGAGCTGGTTTGGAGGTCACATATTCTTTCAGTTCCTGCCTGTCTTGGAAGCTCTTTATCTCTCCTTCCATTTTGAATGAGAGCCTTGCTGGATAAAGTATTCTTGGTTGCATGTTCTTCTCATTTAGGACCCTGAATATATCCTGCCAGCCCTTTCTGGCCTGCCAGGTCTCTGTGGAGAGGTCTGCTGTTACCCTAATATTCCTCCCCATGAAAGTCAGGGACTTCTTGTCTCTTGCTGCTTTAAGGATCTTCTCTTTATCTTTGGAATTTGCAAGCTTCACTATTAGATGTCGAGGTGTTGAACGGTTTTTATTGATTTTAGGGGGGGATCTCTCTATTTCCTGGATCTGAATGCCTGTTTCCCTTCCCAGATTGGGAAAGTTTTCAGCTAGGATTTGTTCAAATACATATTCTGGCCCTCTGTCCCTTTCGGCGCCCTCGGGAACCCCAATTAAACGTAGGTTTTTCTTCCTTAGAGTGTCATTTATTTGCCTTAATCTGTCTTCATGGTTCTTTAATTGTTTATCTCTTTTTTCCTCAGTTTCCCTCTTTGCCATTAACTTGTCTTCTATGTCACTCACTCGTTCTTCCACCTCGTTAACCCTCGTCGTTAGGACTTCTAGTTTGGATTGCATCTCATTCAATTGATTTTTAATTTCTGCCTGATTGGATCTAAATTCTGCAGTCATGAAGTCTCGTGAGGCCTTAATGCTTTTTTCTAGAGCCACCAGTAGCTGTAGAATAGTGCTTCTGAATTGGCTTTCTGACATTGAAGTGTAATCCAGATTTTGTAACTCTGTGGGAGAGAGGGCTGTTTCTGATTCTTTCTTTTGAGGTGAGGTTTTCCTTCTAGTCATTTTGCTCAGTGCAGAGTGGCCAAAAACAAGTTGTATTGGAACACGGGGGAGTATCACTGGTCCGTCCAGCTGGTCTTCTGGGGGAGGGGCCTGTTGCGCTGATTCTCAGGTGTTAGCACTTGGGGGAGCTGCTCTGCCCCTGCCTGCTGCAGGGCTCAGCGGGGGTTGTTTACCCCGTGGGGCCCCAGGAGGAACAGCCGCAGTTGCTATGGCAACTCTGGAAGCCTGGATTCAGCCTCCGCAGGAACTACGGGGCTCGGGGCTCTCGGTTCTCCGTCCGCAGGGCCTGGAGGCTCCGGGGCGGGGCCGCTGATCTGCTCAGCTCGGGGCAGGAGCGTCCTTGCTGTCCTGGGCCCTCCCGGCCTCTGCCTGTCCCGGGGGAGGCCGGATCCTGGGCTGTGTCCCGGCGCCCTGTGCTCCGGGGCCTGCGCTGTTGGATTCGCGCTCCCGCCCCGCAGCCCCCTCCGCGGAGCAAAGAAGAAAAAGTTGTATACTGTAAGACCGATAGAGTAAAATTATTATTTTCTTAAGACTTTATTTATTTATTTGAGAGAGAGAGAGCGCACGCACAAGCAGCGGGGAGGGTCAGACCTGGGGACAAAAGCAGACTCCCTGCTAAGCAGGCAGCCAAATGTGGGACTGGATCCCAGGACCTTGGGATCATAACCTGAGATAAAGGCACACACTTAACCGACTGAACCACCCAGGCACCCTGATAGAGTAAAATTATCAGAGATTATGAAAAAATACCTGAATAAATGAAAATGTTTATATGCTTATTTTAAGGAAGGAAAATGATGTGCCCCTAATTAATCTCTAAGTCTAACATAATTGCAATAATAATATTTTTAGGGTTTTCCATGAAATTTGAAAAGTACAACTGCCAAAGCACATGGCCAAGAATAACTAAGACCATTTGAAGAAGAACTGGGATAGCAGATTTGACCTCCCAGGTATCAGGAATTTTAATAAGTGAATAAAAAGTGATATTGGCATAGGGTGAACAAATAGACTAATGGGTTATAAAGATCCTAGAAATTCACACACTCGTATATGACAATAATGGATGAGAGATATGACATTATAAGCGAAAGGTGGAAAAATGGTGAAGGGTAATAGAATAGGCCACCCTAAAGATATGCCTCTTGGGCATCTGGATTATTAAGAGGCAGATATAAGAAAAGTTCTCTGCCCTCCCCACATTTGCTTAAAAACAAGACATAAATTTGTAGAGATATCTTTCTTCTGTCTATCAAGGAAAAACAGATTCTTCTTCTTCTTCTTCTTTCTTCTTCTTCTTCTTCTTCTTCTTCTTCTTCTCTTCTTCTTCTTCTTCTTCTTCTTCTTTCTTCTTCTTTTTAAAGATTTTATTTATTTATTCATGAAAGACACACAGAGAGAGAGGCAGAGACACAGGCAGAGGGAGGAGCAGGCTCCATGCAGGGAGCCCGATGTGGTACTCGATCCCAGGACTCCAGGATCATATCCTGGGCCCAAGGCAGGTGCTAAACTGCTGAGCCACCCAGGGATCACCTAACTAGTCCTTATCTACCATTAGTTTCTCCATATTTTTGCCTTCCTACAATTTGCCACCCCTAGAAGCTCAAAGTCCTTTTCCTTTGTCTCGTCACTGCTGTATAAAATGATTGTCCTTTGCTAAGATGCTATCATCTCTGAGTTACTCATCTCTAAGTACTTCCATGTGTATATGTGATGCACATTAATAAACTTTTGTTTTCCTCTTGTTATTCTGCCTTTTATCACTCTAATTTAAAGAGCCTCAATTGGAAAACCTAAAATGAGTGAAGAGATTTTTTTCCTCCTCTCCAATGGGATATTAGATAAATGGTGACAGACAGTCATCATCCAAGTGTAAAGTTAAAATAGATTCTTTAAAACTTTTCAAGGCAAACATAGAATAATATTTTTATGATCTTCAGGTTAGGAAGGAGACATGAAAAGCATAAATCATAAAAGAAAATTCTGATTTGCTACATTATAACAAGTTTTTTACACAAAAACCAACTGTAAGCAAAGTAGTAAAATTAGTCATAAACTGAAAGAAGATATTTGCAGAGCATGAATGACAAACAGAAGTACAACTTCCCAATGAAAATATGCAAAGCATATGAATAGGTCATTCACAGGAGAAAAAAATTAAAGTGGCCAATAAATGAATGAAGAGATGCTCAATTTCACTGGCAATCAGGAAATGTAAATTAAAACCATAAGAGAATCTCACCAAAGAAAATATACAGATGGCAGATAAGTATATGAAAAGATGCTCAAAATCGCTCATCATCAGGAAAATGCAAATTAAAACAGCAATGAGATACCACTACACACCTATTAGAATGGACAAAATTCAGAACATAAACAATAAATAGCAAATGCCAGAGAGGTTGTGGTGTAACAGGAAATCTCATATACTCCTAGTGGGAATGCAGAATGGTTCAGCCACGTTGGAGGACAGTTTGGCTGTGTCTGACATAACTAAACATACACTTACCGTATGATCCAGCAATAACATTCCTTGGTATTTACCCAAAGAAGTTGAAAGTTCAAGCCCACACAAAAACTTGAACCTGAATATTTATAGGAGCTTTATTTAAAATTGCCAAAACTTGGAAGAAATCTGGTATTTTGATTTAGTGTAAGAAATACCTGTTTGGCTTTTGTCCCCATTCCTGGCACAGAGCTCCTGAAATCCTTGTAAATTCCTGAGTGATAAGAGCACTAGGAATCTCTTTTGTTCTAATGAGAGGACCCTGGGTGGGCTTCTGGATAGCTCAGAAATGGGTACTGGTCATAAGAAAGAGCAAGCCTTGGTCAGAAGCCTAAATCCCCATTGTCCAGAGAAGAGAGAAGGGCTAGGAACGGAGTTAATGATTGATCACACCCACATAATGAAGCCTCCATAAAAATCCCAGACACATGCAGTTCATAGAGCTTCCAAGTGGATGAACACATCCACATACCAGACGGTGATGCACTGCAACTCCCCAATGACAGAAACCCTTTGCTCAGGACCTTCCCAGACCTCACCTATGTTTCTCTTCATCTGGCTGTTCAACTGTACCCTTTAATAAACTGGCAAATGTAAACAAGTGTTTCCTTGAGTTCTGTGAGCTGCTCCAGCAAATAATTGAATCTAAGCAGGAGGAGATCATGTGAACCTTTGATTTGGAGCCAAGTTGGACAGAAGTTGTATTAACCTGAGGACCTACTACTTGTGATTAGCATCTGAAGTGGAGGGAGCCTCATGGGATTGAGCTGTGGGAAGTGTCAGATTTGAGTTAAATTGTAGCACACCCAGCTGATGTCACAGAGAATTGCTTGGTATGAGAAACCCACACACATTTGGTGACTGGTAGTACCAGAAGTGTCATGAGTGTGGCCATAGTGTGAGAGTAAAGGAGAGACATACAGGAAGAAGATTGAAGTTTTTCTATACATGAACAACATGTCCTTTAGTAGGTAAATGGATAAATAATAATAGAATAGTATTCAGTGCGAAAAATGAATAAACTACCAAGCCATAAAAAACAACCATGCAGGAAATTTTTTTTTCCATGCAGGAAATTTGAATGTATATTACTAAGTTAAAGAAGCCAGTCTGAAAAGTCTACATACTATGTGATTCCATCTGTATGACATTCTGTAAAAGTCAGAATTATGGAGATGGTAAAAAGATCAATGATTTCCAAGGGTTAGTAGGTAGCTGGAGAGAAGAGGGATGAATAAGCAGAGCACAGAGGGTTTTAGGGTATTGCAGATACTCTGTATGATACCATAATGATGGATACACGTCATTATTCATTTGTTCAAACCCATAGAAACATCAAGAGTGAACCCTAATGTAAATTATAGGCTTTGAGTGTCAGTGGCGTCAACTGGTGTCCATGTATGTTCACAGATTGAAACAAATACATCACTTGGGAGGGAAGGTATGTTGATAAAGGGTCAGGCTGTGCATGCATGGGAAATCTCTCTATACCTTCCTCTCAGTTTTGCTGTGAATAATATACATAAAAACTTCCTACACCTGTCACTGGCAAACACGAAAACAAAATAAAACAAAATGCCTAACAATGGCAAGTGCTAGCGAGACAGAAACTCTCAGATACTCCTAATAGGAATGTTAAATAGTTCAAATCTTTGGAGATCAGTTAGGTAATACATAGTAAAGTTAATGTATCTCATGACACAGAAATTACAACTCTGAATGTATACCATGGAAAAACTCTTGTATGAATTAATGAAGAAACATATACAAAAATGATCATTGCATAATTCATAATGGCAAAAAAACCATAAGAAAGAAAAATACATCAATTGGGAAAATAGATAAATACTGCAATTCATCTTGCAGAATATGTATCAATTTTTAAATAAGCGAGATCTATGTTTTTATGTGTGTGCTTGTGTGTGCCAACATGAATATACATTTAAAAAATTAAGTTAAAAAATAAAATAAAATAAAAATAAAAAAATAAAAATTAAGTTAAAAATAAATTCTAGAATGTGCAAATTGCATGCCATTAATATAAATTTTATAATCCTCCAATGTAGTATATAATAAAAACAAATAATGTTTTGGTAATACAGGATAAAATACAGAGAACCAAAATTAAATAATTTTAAAGCATCATTAATTTACTTTTAGAAAAACCTTTAGAGTTACCATTTATCAGAAGGGAGATAAAATTTGATTAACCAAATGAGGCAAAATAAGGAAGAACACAAATACAATGAAAGAAATCTACAAATAATTCAAACCAATTTTTTTCAAATTCTCCCTGAGTTTGTTAGAACTGCTAAGACACAGCATAGCATCTTTTGAGTTTCTTTTTACTTCCTCCACCCTCCGTACAAAAGAGGCTAATTAACAGTGAAATGATAAAGACTCAGGGGCCAGAGGGAATGAAAGACCAAAAAAAAAAAATTCCTAGATAATTTACAAACTAGATAATCAGCTCTGAACTAATCAGAATGTGACTTTAATAAATACCAATTCACACAATAAAATTAAGTAAAATATGGAAAACTGTTCTGGGGCTGTTCTTTGTAATCAGTTTGACCTCTTCCACACTGTCATTATCAGGACTTAGGACTGGATAAAAAGCTTCTTCACAGCAAAAGAAACAGTCAACAAAACTAAAAGGCAACCTACAGAATGGGAGAAGATATTTGCAAATGACATATCAGATAAAGGGCTGGTATCCAAGATCTATAAAGAACTTATTAAACTCAACACCCAAGAAACAAACAACCCAATCATGAAATGGGCAAAAGACATGAACAGAAATTCCACCAAAGAAGACATAGACGTGGCCAACAAGCACATGAGAAAGTGCTCTGCATCACTGGCCATCAGGGAAATGCAAATCAAAACCACAATGAGATACCACCTCACACCAGTGAGAACGGTGAAAATTGACAAGACAGAGTTTTAGAGGAAATTAAAGAGATAATGCATGCAGAAAATTCTAGAACAGGGTAGAAATGCAATAAATGTATGGCAGAGCACATTCCATTGCCTTATCAATTCAATGAGATCTTTCAAGCTAGTCCTTTTAGATTCATTCTGATCCACGGCTAGGATTCCTGTGTATGCCCTTCCCTCCCCATGGAGTATCAAAGTCTCCTTCTCTCTGAAGGATTATACAAAAGAATCTCAGGCTGCTGAGTACAAATTTGTTGATATTGGGATGGAGGTGGGAGTGTGGAGAGGGGCCTGGATAGAGTCTGAAGGAACAGGTATGCATCAGGCCAGAATGTGAGATTTTTAGGAACAGACTGACTGTTGGATTCACGCTGTCCCAGCTTCTTTTTTTTTTTCCCTCAGGAGGTGGGGTACAGAATCATTGCCCTGGTATCCCCCCTCACACACACTCTGTATAACTCCTAACTGTATTCTTCTCCTGACTGTGGTATCTCTTGATCTAGTCTTTAGGAGCAGAGGGAAAATTGTACAACAAACTCAGTTTAGATTCTGGGACTAGTGAATTTTGAGCATGGAAACAACTAATAACAGCAAACATTTGATGTTTACTGTGTGACAGGTGCTATTCTAAGCAATCTACGCATATAATCTCACGTATACAACACTGTTTCACAGATGAGGAAACTGAGGCACATAGAGGTTAAATAACTTGCTTGAAATAAATCAAGTATCAGCTTACAAAGCTTGCATTTGAATTTAGAGTGGGGCACAAGAGTCTGCACTCAAGCACTTAGCTGTGCTCCTTTCAACAAGACAGCTTAACAGGAGGTTCTGGCAAGACCTTCAAGTCTAGCTGTCGGGGGGGGTGGTAAGGAAGTGGTTAAAAGATGCTTTCAAGGTGAAAATGAAGGAGTCTCTGAGTATTGAATGGGAGAAAGCACACCAGTTAATACCTCAACATAGTATCTTTCCACAAATGAGTATCAACAATAACCATAATAGATCATATAGAGAATAAACTCTCATACTAGATGTGGTGCGTCCATTAGTTTATCAAACAAGTGAATAAATCTTTTTCACATTATAGTTTTACGAGCTTTGTATTAAAATCACATGTGAGTTTTCTGTCTTGCAGTATTTGAACACCAAGTTCCCTAATTTAATGTCAAAATTAACTAATAGATTTTAGAAAAATAGTCACATCTTGATTGATCTCATTTGAATAGCATATTAGCTCTTATAAGTACTCAGCTTCAGAGTACAGCTTTTCCCCCTTTCTTTTCTGTGCTATCCCAACAACCATTTAAGAATAATGATTTTTATTTTTTTGGAGGATAAATATTCAATTAACTCTGGTTCTTTCCGTTAAATATTTTCCAATTTTTGAAATGTTAACTTGCAATTATGTGTGTAGCTAGCTGTTCTTTCTGAGCTAAATTTTGAACTCTCAGTTGAGTTTTATATTATACTCCTGTGATAGGCTATGAATTTTAAAGTATCCTAGAGATAGCACATAAATCAATTTGGTAATAGTCTATTGCTTTTGGGATAATTGCATTACTGTTTTGGTGTCAAGAGTTGTCCTGATGAACAAGAGTCATCTTGTTAGTCATCTATATATTTCAAGCATTAGTAAATGAATGACACAGTGTGGAGTGTAAATTAGAAATGGATGAATTGGTTGCACCAAATTAGTATTCCACTTTTACTACTCTGGCATATGAAATGGTATTTCATAATTCAGAGTCACTCTTCAGAACACTTCTCCTTGCCACTTTTGCTTACCACTTTTATTCCTTTAAATGATTATTGAATATTGATTTTTCAAAGAGGAAACTATAGCATGCTCCTTGAAGTCATTTTTATGTCTTATTTGCCTTTTCAAGACTTCCTCCTTGTTGATATTTTAAGATTGTTTCTTCTTTTTTTTTCAAGCTCAAGTTTACTCATACATCTTTAGGCAGGGGGGGTCTCAGTGATTATACTTCAGACAGTGAGATTGAACAAATTTTCTAATGCGCCCCTGAATAAATGCAACTTGAAATTTTAAAGCAGTTCTTTTGATCATGTGTGGCTATATCTACTTACATAATTGTTTTACTTATTAACCTCCTATTTAAAGATACTAAATACATGATAATCATGTTATAAATATGCAGCAAGTTGTCATTAAATGACAAACCCTCATTGGCCTATAAAGTATGACTTGATTAATAAGAAAAATACTTGTATTTTTAGGTGAACCTCTATACAGTAAAGAAATATCTTTGTTTATCATAAAAGACAAATCTGACACTAACATTTTCTGATAATTTGAGTTTACTGGGAAAACTTTGTAGTCTATTGTTGGAATAGGGATAACATGATACTATGGTGAATGTTACCAAGATGTTGATTAAAAAATAGTGATATAATATTAGTATTCATGCAAACATGAGGCCTTTCATTTCAACATAGACTCAGTTCTTGGAAGCTTATTAGTATTTAATACACGTTCAAATGCATTCTGTATCCACCTTGATCTCACAGTTTATAAACAAGTGCACAGTAGAAAAGTAATGAGATACATTCTGATATTTTCAAAATTACAGTGTAAATGAGAACTGCTATAGAATGTTTCTGTGTGTTGAATGAAACAAAATCCGCTCCATCTTGGGAGAGTGATGTCATATTGAGGCATGTAATGTCCTGTATTGTGGCGGGACGGGAGGCAGTTCCCTGAAAGAAAACAATTGTGGCTAAAACCCCAAAGGATGAACTCATGCCCTAATACGTCTTTATATCTCACATTGCAGCAATTCTGTGGGTGAAGGGAACAACACACAAAATGATAAGAAGGAAAACTTGAAGTACTTGTGTTTCTAAAAACATCATTTAATAAATTATAAGAAGACTAAAAGGAAGTCAAGCGACCGAGGAAGCGTGGGCTATTCCCTAGATGGCCTTTAAAAGATGGGGAGGAGAGAATGCATAGTATTGACTGTGGAAAAATATTTACAGAACAAACCCCACAAGCAATAATAATTGAATATTTTATATTTTGACTTATTCAATTTTTATGATATAATTCTTTTTTCTTCATTGAGTTTAATTAAGCTTTCCCCAGGGTCAGCGCCCTGAAGACTTTGAAAAAATAAAGTATTTTGTGTACCAGGCAGGTTTCTGCAGCCCTCTTTTAACTGAAGTGTATATTTTGTTAAAATCTTTTTCCAAGGGCTGATGTTCAACATTTTTAAGGTTTATGCTGCCCCATTAAAAAAAAAAATCAATAATGTGGCAGACAGTGCCTTCTAGGTGAAGATGTTTCTCTAAAGTTTTTGGCACAATACTGATATATTTTATCTAATATGAATAACATCTTCAATACCTACATTTGAGAAACATAATAATATTCTTGTAAATATTTTCCACTGCCAGGTAACTAAGTGTATGTGCTTAATATAAGAGGGTATTATGGAACTGTGATTCAGATATATAACCAAATATGTATATTCAAATAATTCAAATTTTTCCTTTGTTCATTTATTTCCTTGTTCATTTATTTGTTTAAAGATATTTATTCATTCATTCATTCATTCATTCATGAGAGGTAGAGGGAGAAGCAGGCTCCATGCAAAGCCTGATGCAAGACTCGATCTCAGGAGCCCAGGATCCTGACCTAGCCAAAGGCAGACACAACCACTGAGTCACCCAGGTGCCTCTCCAATTATCATTTAATTTATCTATCTCTATATTCATCCATCCTTTTGTGCATTCATTCATTCGCATAACAACCTGCCATGTGACACAATGCTAGGAGATGCTAGTAAAGGAAATAGAAAGAAAAGAAAGAAAGAAAGAAAGAAAGAAAGAAAGAAAGAAAGAAAGAAAGAGAAAGGAAGGAAGAAAGAAAAAGAAAGAAAGAAAGAAAGAGAAAGAAGAAAGAAAGAAGAAAGAAAGAAAGAAAGAAAGAAAGAAAGAAAGAAAGAAAGAAAGAAAGAAAGAAAGGGATCCCTGGGTGGTGCAGCAGTTTAGCGCCTGCCCTTGGCCCAGGGTGTGATCCTGGAGACCAGGGATCGAATCCCACATCGGGCTCCGGGTGCATGGAGCCTGCTTCTCCCTCTGCCTGTGTCTCTGCCTCTCTCTCTCTCTCTCTCTCTCTCTCTCTCTGTGACTATCATAAATAAATTAAAGAAAGAAAAAAAAAGAAAGAAAGAAAGAAAGAAAGAAAGAGAAAGAAAGAAAGAAAGAAAGAAAGAAAGAAAGAAAGAAAGAAAGAAAGACAAGAAGCCCGGGTGGCTCAGCGGTTTAGCGCTGCCTTCAGCCCAGGGCGTGATCCTGGAGACCCAGGATCGAGTCCCACATTCTGCTCCCTGCATGGAGCCTGCTTCTCCCTCTGCCTGTGTCTCTGCCTCTCTCTCTTTCTCTCTCTCTCTCAAAGAAAGAAAGAAGAAAAGAAAAAGATTTAGTTAATGTTTCCTGCACTTTTCTCTTTAGAGTGAACTCCTTCATACTTCTACATGATCTAATTTAAAAATCAGTTACCTGATTTCTTAATGGATCTAGCTTGGATCTTGGACAGGTACAGAGAAGTAGAAGGACAGGACAGCAGTCTCCAGTTCTTCCACTCCCCACAGAATCCAAATATTGAGGCCTAGAAATTCACTAAGAAAGGCTCCCCTGATTACCACTGGAAAGAAATGTAGCCATGGTGGGATATAGGAGGGCAGATAAAGAGAGAAATTTGTTATTTCTAAATAAAATAGATCATATTTATACCATATATATAACACACTGTAATAGGTTTCTTAGAACAAAATGCATGAATCAAAAGGAGATTTTTGGAGGAACAGCATTTATGTATTTACTTAATTTTGTTAGAAAACATTTCCTCTATCAAAAACAGTTATCTTCACTGTCACCTTGGTGCTGCCCAAATGTGTTTTTAAAAAATAAAGCTATCTCCACATTTATTTTAATGATATCGATGAGTTTTATTATCGGTAACTAGGGAGATAAAAACTCGCTTATAAAAAATAAGTCATAGAGGGCTAAAACACATAAAAACACATAAGAGTGGGCTATCAGGACCAATCTGAACATGATAATTCTGCCAACTACATGTCCTATATGTATCAAAACATCAAAGAATTAAAAATTCTCTTAATGCTGGTTGGTTTTTTTTATTTTTATTTTTTAAGGTAAAGTGACTATCTTTTCTCCCCCCTTTATAACTTTTGTGAAAAACTCAAGACCGTTGTACATGGAGTCAAAAATATTGAATATACAGGAATGGAACCCAGTTTTCTGGGTAATTTAAAATATCTCTTTGACACTATTATTTATTAAAAGATCTCCAATGTTCTTTTTGTTCTTAAATATGTAATCATCAGAGCATCCAACTCTTGATTTTGGCTCAGGTCATGATCTCAGGGTTCTGGGATAGAGCCCTGCCTCCCGCTCTAAGTTCAGTGAGAAGTCTGCTGGAGAGTCTCTCCCTCTCTCTCTGCCCCTCCCTCCACTCATGCTATCTCTCTCTCCCTCTCTCTCTCTCTATCGCTCTCAAATAAATAAATATTTAAAGATTTATTTAAAATATAAGTCTATAAGTATATATTTATATATATATACTTATATTTAAATAAATAAATCTTTAAAATGTGTGTGTGTGTATGTATTTATTCAATTAATAGTTAGTGACTGGAGGTTCTGTGTATGGTAGCATAGCACTTACTAAGGTGACCACAGCAGTGTTGAGGATAATATTGTTAAGTCTCACATTCACAACTACCCATACGCACTCACAAATTTGACTGTATAATTCCAGTTTTGTCCATTTTTGTCATTGTAGAGACACAGCCCAAAGTATATTTGTTTCTGATGAATGCTTATGTTTTTTCCTGACGTAATGAGATGGAAGTAATAGAAGTAGCATTCACAGGAGTAGGTGGTCAACGTTGTCAGCTTGGCATTCAAAAAGTTATCTGTCCTGCATATACTATATATAAACATACATACAAGTATATAGTGATACATATGTATGTAAATGTATGCAACTGTTACCATCACTCTTTTACCACCAATAACAATGGCAGAAAATGTTGATTGTTTACAGTAAACTACTTGTTTTATTCTTTATTTAAGTGTTTCTAGACAGTCTCCTATTCTCACCCCCCCACACACACACACATACACACATCCATCAACGTCTTTTCATTAAAAAAAGGAAGAAGAAGACATTCGCTGTTCAAACTATACAAGTTAATCTCTGGACAAAGGTAGTTCCCTGGGAAATGTGAGTTTTACCACAGTGACATTGTCACAAGAATAACACAAGAGATTAATCTTCTACACATACAAACATAAAATCACAAACATGCACATGTACCAGAAATACCTGTATGTGAAAGATACAGATAATTTACACAGGCATTCCCTACTTTTCTTCTGACACTCCTGACATATCCAGTAACTTCCTCCCTGGACTCTGAAAATCAAGTCCTATAAATCAAATAGCATAGACTTGAGACCTGATTTCCTTTTTTTCTATGAGACAGCCAGCCTCCCTCTATGGAAGCTGTTCTTAGGTCTTGTACTACAGTACAGCTCTGTTGAAAAATTGCGCTGGCTCGCCAAATATCTTAATGACTTTTCTCTCAGCAGTTGGTAATGGTGAAATGTTATTCTAGTAACCATAATGTCTCTCATAAAACAATTGCATACAATATGTACTGTACTTCTATTTTAGTGAGCTCTTCTGTCAGAATAGCAGTCCCAGTAACCATTTAGCATTTCCTAGCAAAGTGCTTACCAGTCCTTCAAGTGTAATATTGCAGAAAGAGTGAAGAAATGCGTGATTAAAAACATTCACTGAGAGTGGACCATTTAACGCAACCCGATGCTGCAAAATAAACCAGCCTTCACATATGTAGGCGCTCATCATATAAATGACAGTTCTATGTGGTCATTTAATTTTACGATCTCAATTCTCGCATATATTGCTCACATAAATATAGTGTTCTCCTGCAGGGAGGTCTGCTGGGTGTTATAAAATCAGTGAGACCTCAATGGGTTCAAATGGACATCTTTTATAATTATTGCTATAAAATTTCTTGACAATGCACTTTGTTGTCCAATGGCTAAAGAAAATGATTTTCCAAAAGAATGGGTTTCAACAAAGAGAGTAACATACCCTGGGAATCTGTTCCTGTATTCACCCATACTTAAATTACCGTGGTTACTCTCACCTATTGGAGGCCGTCTTGCTCTTCGGAATAAAGTCTTACCATGTGGATTCCAGTTAGAGGTGGGCCAGGTTTGAATCGTTTTCTGGTTTCGTGAGGCAGTATGCAATATCCGAAGGGAAGGATTAATTTACTGTTAAGTGCAATTAAAATCTATTTACAGGGAACTTTGTCAAGTACTTGGAAAGATAAAGAAGGGTAGAGAGAAAAGTTCCATGAACTCAGGATTAGAGTAGTTTGGAGAAAAGACACATCAGCACTGGAAAATGGTTCTGATAGTACTATGCATTGCTTGAAGGACTCTATTACTTTTTCTGACTTCTTCGGGGTCATATAAAGGAGTGAATATGGTAGATTTTTCTCTGCAACGTATTGGGATATTTTGATTCTTTTTTTGGTATTTCCTCTGGGATAATACATTATAATTATTATTGTCACTTTGTGTGACAAGTGTTTAATGGCATACTACTGGATCTGGGTATTTGTTCCTACAGTTGTCCTGTAACTACTATAGCAAACTTATTGCCCAAATGTCCATTTAGAAATCCAATGAAACGTTTCCTATTTATTGTGGAAAAGGAAACGAATTGCTTAATATGTTTTTAAATGTAAAACCTTAATGAGTAGTCACATTCCTTGAATTAAAAAGAAGGAAAGTGAGTATGAGTCATGATTTTTCCCTTATGGCGAATGCCGAAGTGCAGAGCAGTAGCACAGGTGGAGAAAGCATATCTTGAGGACACTGAGGTTTATTTTTCCATAGGCCATTTCTATGACCACCTGTAGGGCCCATTTGTCTTTTGCTTCTACCGATTTCGGTGTTAGTCTGGCAGCAGCACTAATGGTAGGATAAAGAGTGAGCTCTCTCACTCTCACTTCTGAAGCGTAGGCATTGTTCCACCTTCACATGCAGGGGTTTGGGGGTGTGTATCAGAAGATAAACCAAACAGGGTTTCCTCTCATCTCAGAGTTTGGTACAAACAGGACACATAACCAAGTTCAGTTATGAAAATCCTAGGCCAGGAGGTTTCAGATCATTTTATAAGACAACTGGAAAAACAAAACCAAAAATAAAAGCAGAAAATAATGCTGGTTTGGAAACTGATTTTACAGTTGTGAGGGTAAGGACCTCTGTTCCTCTCATCTCATCACCCAGTGGGACCAGTGACTGAAGTTTCCATGTGGAAAAGAACAGAAATAAACCAGAGGCAATGAAAGACCAGATCTCAGATCACCATTTGAACCCTCCAGATAAACCTCACTAAAGTAAACTTGCTCCAGAAGATTTTAACTAAAGTAAGTTGAGCTGAGTTTGCTGACGTTTGCTATTGAGAGAGCCCTGAATAATCCATATGTTTCTTTCTTTAATTTTGTCATGAAATCGTTAATTATCACTCTTTTATTTTTTGCCTAAGGTCATTCAGGTTCAGTTTTAGTCACTTATAATCAAAATAATATGAATAAACTCTTCTTTGCTGGAAGCAGATTCTATTTTGATCTTTACTTCTCTTGTGTCAAAGCTATCAACTTATTCTTTCATTTAATTATATAATTGTACTGATACAACTGATACTTGAGTGTCTTCCATGTGACAGACACTATTGGTGCAACAATAAAAGCTCATAGTCTCTGTCTTCTTGAGGTAGAAAGTCTAATGACAGAGAACATCATTAAAGAAGCAGTTAGAATAATGGTATGAGGGGGAAGGCATACCAAGTTTTTATAAGGACCTAAAGGAAAACCAAGCCCTCACCTAGGAAGTCCAGAAAGGTCTCCTGGGTGAGGGAGCGTCAAACCTGAGGTTTGAGAGATAAGTTGGATAAATCTAGAAAGGCTGAGGGCAAGATAAAGAGGAGGAGAATTAGAAAGTCCAAATTCCAGAGAAAGCATGATGACTTCAGGAATCACAGCTAATTGTTTATGAAACAAAGAATGAAAATTTGGAGAGTCTGTGTCTGGCCTAGTCATTATAAAAAAGGAAGGCATCTGTGAGTTTAATATGAGGAAGAGTGATTCATTGCAGTCAACCATATCCTAGAAAACAGAAGGGTAAGGGAACCTCTTTTTAAATTAAAAAAAATGTATTTAAATAATTTCCACACCCAACCTGGGGCCCAAACTCACAACCCCAAGATCAAGGGTAGGAGTTGCACACTGTAAAAACTGAGCCAGCCATGTACCCCAGGGGTGAGGGAACTTCTTAAACATTGCTGTTTTCCAGGATCACAAGGCTCAGGTAAAGTTTAATATGGTCAGGATTTAGAAAGACCACTTTGACTACACCATGGAAAATAATTTGAGAGGACAGGAGACCACAGAAAGTGTACAGTACTTCAAATGCAATTGCTCTAGAACAAGGTAGAGACACTAGGCACATGGGGAAGCAAATAGACTGAAAGATTTCAAGATTCAGAAAAAATAGTCTTAAAATTTGAATCTGGGTGGTGAGTAGGACACTTAAATCTTACATCACGAGGTAATCCCATTAGCTGAAATTTCCTTCTTGAATTCCTCAGTGGTCTTTTTGATTTTTCAATCTGCAAGAGGTCCTCTGAAACCACTGTTTTCCAAACAGGTTTTAATCTATGGGTGTAATTATTTTTATTTTCAGAAAATGTGCCTTCTATGTCATCTTCAAATATTTTTGTCTATTTAATTGTTCTTCTTTTCACTGCAGAAGTCATACATGCCCTGAAGGTACTTTGACTCCTCCCTGGAGTTATTTTGTCTCTAGTGCTTTGCAATTGTGTCCTTCTCCTTTTTATATAGATCTTTGTTTCATTTCCTGTGTGTGCTTCAGCATGCTCATCCTTTCTGACTTAGCATCAGGATGATGTTAGGCTCTGCCTCTGGGTTTGAGGGGGAAGAAGTCTTCTTGGACCTTGAGTCTAGGACAGATGCTACAAGTACTGCCAGCCAGTTTTATCATCCAGAATAGCATAAGCCTCTACAAAGAAGATCCCGGTATGTACAGCTGCCTCAAGAAATGCATGAATGAAGAATGATTAATAGTGAGGCTTCTAAGCAGACACTATCTAATGGGGCCCAATTTTTACCATTATTCTTATGCCCAACATGCTGGTCCAACACAGAAAAGTGCTTTATAACAAATCTTAGAAACATATTATGTCGATGATTAATGCAAAAGCTTCTGCTTCATCAACAATTATCCAAGTCATTAATTTCCCTGATTTGACAAAAGAATAAGATGTAAATCAGATATTTAACTAAAGCATGCCTTTTTTTTTTCCATAACAGAACTCTTCTACTATGAATACATCCAATATTTCCCTTTGCTTGGATCATTTTGATAAAGATCCCATCAATCTCTTCCTATTCTGATGTCTCTTTTAATTGCTCTAAATATTGGGAATTGGGTCTTACATGACTAATTATAGAATTTTATATCCTTTCTATACTTGAGAATAAAAGTAATTTTTTTCATCTAAGAAAAGTATTTTTTTTCTGGCACATATCATTCGCTTGATTTTTATGTGGGTTTTTAGTCTTCCCATGCTTCTGCAATATTGGCTTAGGTTGGCTTCTCCAGGAACAGACTCTGAGACAGGGATTCACACGAAATTCCAGCCTTTCCAGTCTTTTCCGTGTTGTGGCTGAGTATGTTCCTCAGCACTTACTCAGGGTTTGGGTTCTTGCATGAATGAAGAAGTTGTCTGAGAGGGACGCCTGGGTGGCTCAGCGGTTGAGCATCTGCCTTCGGCTCAGGCGTGATCCTGGGATCTGGGATCAAGTCCACATCAGGCTCCTAGGAGGAAGCCTGCTTCTCCCACTGCCTGTGTCTCTGCCTCTCCCTCTCTTTCTCTGTGTCTCTCGTGAATAAATAAATAAAATCTAAAAAAAAAAAAAAAAAAAGAAGCTGTCTGAGAACAGTGAGTGCTGAGGGAGGAATGTCAGTACAATGATGGGGAGTGCTGTGAGCCACCAGTTGTGCCCCTCAGATTCACCCATGCTTCACTTTAATTTTACTATGTTTGATCACTGATTCTTTAAGATAATGGCCTGTTGTTTCAAAAATAAAATATCCTTTAAAATGAGAGAAAATGAAGACAAAAATGGGGTTTTGATTTTGGCTATTGGTCTCTAGGTCATAATTTGTAAGCCATACCCTTTATCTTACTCTTTAACAATCTATCCAATCTTTGTTCCCCTCACTCTTAGCCAGCGTTTCTGGTGGTCTAGGTTGTTTGCCCAGTGGATAAGCCAAGCCTTCATTCTTTAGGGGTATACTAGTTATATTCCCATTTTTTAAAAAAGATTTTATTTATTTATTCATGAGAGGCACACACAGAGAGAGAAGCAGAGCCACAGGCAGAGGGAGAAGTAGGCTCCCTGTAAGGAACCCAATGTGGGACTCCATCCCAGATCCTGGGATCATGCCCTGATCCAAAGATAGATGCTTAACTGCTGAGCCACCCCCAGTGTCCTTATAGTCCCATGTTTAACCATGATTAATATGGTTATTAATTTAAGTTATTACCAGGCACTGGAACACTAAACATATGCCTTCTTGCCCCCTTTACGTAACACCAACCTACTTCCTCATGGTAGAGTCAATTATTCTCATAGTACAGTAATATTTTTTTTTGCCTGCTTGTCTACCTGCTTGAGGACCCTAAAATGACCAGATGAAGGGTATAGCTTTATATTTAGTGGAACCCTACTGTATCTCTTGGGGAAAATTTTTCCCACTTTGGGAACCAGGAATTCTAATACTGCAGTACCTAAAATTTTAGGGACAGAAAGTACACTTTACCCAAATAGTCACTGAGAATCAAGAAGAACCACTGCTACCCCCACCCTTTGATTCTCAGATCATCGTATTTTAACTGTCTGAGACACAACACCATATAATAACCATTAGTTGGAATCATGTCTCACACTTTGAAAAATAGCATCCCAAACTTGCAGATGCCTCAGCTGAGACTTTAAGAACTTATCATGTGGTATATGGTTGAGTCAGTGGGTCCTGTGGTCCTTTATGCATTACCTCACCCTGGATCCAGAGCTATCTCATTGAGATTAGGCAGGTAGATCCAGTTAGTAGGTAGATACTCTGCAAGATCTCAAATATGATGCTAGAGAGTAAGGGAAGGAAAACCCGTAGCCAAAATATATATTTGTCCTAGTAAGGATGAACCACTGTTACCTCTTGAGAGGAAGGAGTCCAGTGTAATCAACTGCTATCAAGTGGCTGCTTGTTTTCTTCAGGGAAGCTCATGCATATGTACGTACTTCGTGCTCTGAGTTGATCACTATTGCTTACAATATTCACCAACCACAGTAGCTACATTAGCCTTGGTGACAGGAAGCTTAGGATATGGGACTGATGCACAGTCTCCTCTCTTATCACCATGACTCTTCTCTTTTTAAGCCCACTGAACAAGCGTTGGTGTGACCAAGGACCAAGTCTGACTCACATCTACTATCCAGCTCATTCTGTCCTCCTAGTTTTAAGAGGTTCCTTTGTTATGGATGCCTTCTGAGACATAAAAATCTGTAGACTTTGTGCCCACTCCAGTTGGTTCTACCATAAACCCCTTTCTCTGATTCCTTGGTATCCAATAATCCCAGCTCCATCTATCTAACTCCCTGCCCAACAAATCAAGACATTTTCTGTTTCCCAGGAATCTATGTATATCCTTGTGTCAGACCACTTTTCCTTACCAAAAGAGTTAATTATTAAGTATATTGCTAGAGGATTTTCCCTCACCACTGTACATTAGGCCACCCATGTGTAGGACTGTAGTCAACAGATATCTATTTTTAGTTTCTACGAATATACTGAGTTTACTCATCTGTGAACTCTTCTCTCAACTGGTCGTAGAAAATCCTCCCTACCATGAAGCCACAGGAGTGATCTGAAGGAGAAGAATCAGAGCTACAGAGGTAAATGGCAGGAGGTATGGGTCATCTGTCCAAGAAACTTATGATCCACAGGCCTGGTGGAGTCTGACCTCATCCTCCTATAGCAAGTATAATGCTTTGCCACTTGGTCATTCTGTGACCTAACCTCATTAACTCTGCCATTCTGAAAATGTGCCCTTACTGCAGACCCCATGTTTTCTTCTGGAGCTTAGTAAACATAATTACTGCAGGTGCTGTGGGGGCAGCAGCAAGAACCTTGAGCTCACACCATGAGCCCTCCTTATGGTTATATGTCTCCCTATTATCTCCTGTGCTCCCAGAGAGACCTCTGGCTGAGGTACACCAAGGCAGCTTCTCTTCTTCTTACCTTCCTTATATTCTCCCTACCTTCTTCTTAAGGAGAATCTAGATCCGAGGCCCAAGTTTGCAAGCAAGAGAATGTGTAGGCCTGGGTAGGGAAAAAGACCAAGATTAGGCCTGGCTCTTATCTCCAAGAGAGTAGAGACTTCGCCCTCTTCTTTCCCATTAAGGGAGCCAATCCAATTGGGTGACCCCAAGACCTGGTTCTCATAGTAGGAGAAAGAGATGGAGGGAAGGGTGCATGGACAGAGTCCCAGTTGCACTCTTACCAGAATGATCTATGTCTGTGTCTGCTTGTGGAGGTCATTTTTGCATTGTCTCTCTTCCTGGAAGTCCATTTTATATAATAAAATGATATTTCTATTAATATAAACAATGCTCTATTGTGAAGTAAAATACTTTTTTTGCAATTTTTAAGTTTATGTTGCTATTCATCTATCACTATTATCCTATTACATAAGCAAAAAAAAATTCTTAAAAGAAAATTCTATATTTTAGTACCTTTAATGGCACATTTTTCCTGCTCTTTGACAGGGGCCCACATTTTCATTTTGCACAGATTTCTGAAAATTATGAGAACTTCTTGATAAAATTCAAAGAGCCAGAGAGGGGAGGGAGAAACTGAGGGAAAAGAAGAGAGAATAATGGGGGGAGGGAGAAAAGAAACTGCCACATTAAAGACTAGCGTAATTGTAAAAAATACGTATCATCTATGGAGATTTTTGTGACACTTGTAAAACAAGTTAATCACAATGTCAAAGTTAATTATTGCTAATAACAGTGGTCATCACTTTGTGGCCTTTGAGGGTGATTCTGTTAAATATCAAAGGCGCTCTGTGTGTTTGTCCATTTGTATTCAACGAAGGTTTGATTTTGATACCATTTATCTGACACTTTTATTAATTGCTTAACTTTCCAGAGGTTGGAGCCAAATGTATTTGCCTTGGAAGCAATTGAAACAAAGTGTTCACTAACCATAGAAATTATGCATCATGCTCTGCATTATTATTAGGGCTACCAAGAAAAGCTTTATTTATGCAAGAATATAGTTGGAAGAAAAGTGAAAGTCAATTGCATTTTTTAAAATGGAAACAAGCCAAGTGTAATCAATTATACTTGGACATTTTGTGAAAGCAATTCTTTCTGTTGTATTAATAATAGGTGTACCAGAGGAAAAGGACTGCCAGTCAGGGAGATGTAGAAAGTACGGTGAATAAGCTGAAGGGAACGTTATGAGCTGCACAGTGGCTAAGAGGGAAGTGTGGGTGTTAACTCCCCAATAATTTTCAAAGAAGAGGAGGAAAGGTGGTGGAGTAAACGCCAATTCAGTTAGAACCTATTCCAACTCTTTGAGGAACAAGATAGAGTTCGTTTTTTATCTTTGTGGTTCGAGATACAGAAGTGAAGTCCTTTTACTCTTTTTCTCTTCTTATGATTTTTCTCTCTTTGGATTCCTTTCACATGTTTTTATTAAGCAGGGATCTTCTGGCAGCATGTCTCATTTTCCTTGTTTCTTCTGCCCAACTGGCTTCTGTATTTCTTTGAAACTCTTGTAGTGGAATTTGATCTGTTTTCACTACTGTTTGAGGAAAACTCTCTCTACCATTGGTTCAAATGATTCGGGGCATGCAGTTAACTGGCAACAGATTAACAAGAGAAAAGAGAAAATGTATTCATACACATATGAGTGCACAAAAGAATTGGCTCCTTGAATAGCTAGAGATAGGAATTTATATACCCACTTCATAGGGGAAAGGGTGCAGAGAGGCAAGGCTTCTATAGAAAGAATAAATGAGATTAATGGGAGAATGATAAATGGGTTTTTAGGGAAACAAATGGAAAGTAATAATAATGTTTGCTTGAAATTTCTCACCTCAACACCAGTGGTCTGGCTCTTTACTGGCTGTGAAACTGCTCCAGAAAGGGGACTTACCACAGCCTCATTCCCTAAAGTTTCTCTCTTTAGTCAGATAAGGGAAGCTCTAAGGTGGCTTTTCAAATCTTTTCACATCTATTGCATCTCAAATCTCTTCAGTTTAAAATCATCTTCATACCAATTCTGAAGGTCTTGGTAGATCCCCATACTACCAAAGACAAAGAAAAAGCTTAAGGCAAGAGGAGATTGGAGAATGCTCTGACCAAGGATCCTGTTGACTTAGCAGGTGGCTATAAGGACTTTTCAGATGCTGGAGAGCAGCAGAGTATGACACCCCAAATATGCCAGTTTGGTCTACTGGTTATTTTGAACTGTAGTCACTTCAAAAACACCAAAATGCAAGGAGAGGCTTTCTCTGAACTTTCCTTATTTGCCTAAAGACAGGTGCTCCAAAAAGGAACTCACCTGTTACAGATCCCTTCCAAAGAGGTTCATCAACCAGGCAAGATTGACTTTTCTCACCGGAGAGGAGAGGAGACCCAAACTTTGTCATAAACTATCCATATTCCTATCTATTCTTGTAAGGACCCCCTCATCTTTCCTAAAATAATTTACTCTCCATTAAGAGGCCCGCATCTCTCCCTCCCCTTTTTCTATTAAAATGGTATTTAATTTTCAATTCTAAGCCTCCTTGGGAAGTTTTTCACTTTTTCCATTGGTATTTTCAATGTATACATGAAGCATATATGTCAAAATTCAATTTGTTTTTCTTTTACTAATCTTTTATTGCTGGTGTCTCAACTAAGAATTAAGAAGGGTAGAGGGAAATTTTTCCTCCCCTGCAATGTGTTGGGGTAGTAAAGAGAGAAGTGAACTCAAATAGATAGAAGTGTTCTGGAAAAAGAGAACTAACCAGTCAACCACATACACAAACAAAAAAAGCAAGACTCTCCCCTAATAAAAGTATACTTCTTTTTCAATTTATGATGGATTATATCCAGATAAATTCATTGTAAGTTAAAAATATCTTAAGTCAAATGCATTTAATGCATCTAATCAACCAAAGATCATAGCTTAGCCTAGCCAATGTTTAATGTATTCAGAATAGTTGCATTAGCTTACAGCTGGGCAAAATCATCTAACACAAAGCCTATTTTAAAATAGAGTGTTGACTATCTCATGTAATTTATCAGATACCGTAGTGAAAATGAAAAGCAGAATAGTTATATGGGTACAGAATGGTTGCAAGTGTATTGGTTGTTCATCCTCATGATCACTTGGCTGCCTGGGAGCTCACTGCCCAGCATCATGGGACAGTATGGGCATCAGTAGCCCAGAAAATATCAAAACTCAATGTGCAGCTTACCCTGAATACATACCACTTTCACACCATCATAAAGTCAAAAAAATTGTGAGTCCTAGGAGAGTGTGGGTGGCTCAGTCAGTTAAGCTTCTGGCTTTGGCTGGGGTCATGATCTCAGGGTCCTGGGATGGAGTCACTGTTCCCTGCTCATTGGGGTGTCTGCTTTTCTCTCCCTCTGCCCTTCCCTCAACTTGTGCTTCCCCTTTCTCTCAAATAAATAAAATCTTTAAAAAATATCATGAGTCCCAGATTGCCCTTATTTGTGTCATTTCCTCTGTTTCTGTCTTGTATATCTTTTTTTTTTGTCTTGTATATCTATAGAAGAACACAGTCTGCCGAAAACAGATAGATCTGCCTTCAAAGACCTACTGAAAATTTTGTATCATTTCACCTTTTATTGTTCTCGGTGTTAAGACTGATGGCTTAAAAAAAAAAGATTTTATTTATTTATTCATGAGAGACACATACACAGAGAGAGAGGTAGAGACACAGGCCAAGGGAGAAGCAGGCTAGGGAGCCCGATGTGGGATTCGATCCCCGATCCCACTATCACACCCTGGGCCAAAGGCAGACGCTCAACCGCTGAGCCACACAGGCGTCCCAAGACTGATTGCTTTTTGCAGAAGCTAATTAGTATATTGATAAATGGTACAAACCAACCTTGTAAATAGTGATGCTCCCAGGTACATACTAATTTATGCAAGGTGAAAATTCAATAGCCTGATCTGTCCTGATTTTCATACATCTCAAAGGAGGGTGATATTATGGATTGATCTGCATCCCCCAAAAAGTTATGCTGAAATCATAACTATCAGTATCTGTGAATGTGACTTTATTTGGAAATAGGGTTTTTGCAAATACACTCAAAATAAAATGAGGTCATAGTGGATTAGACCACCATCAATCTGACTGGTGTCAGAAAAAAAGAAACACAGAAGAGCTCTGGCTATGTCAAGATAGAGGCAGAGATTGGAATTATACTGTCACATGCTAAGAAATGCCTGGGACTACTAGAAACTGGAAGAGACAAGGAAGGAATTTCTCTTAGAGGCTTCAGAGGAAGCAGAGCCCTACCAACACCTTTTCAGGTGTTGATGAAGATTCACTCGAAGAATCTTTCAGGTGAAGATTTCAGACTTCTAGCCTCCAGAAGTGTAAGAATAACTCTGTGTTGATTTAAGCCATCTGATTTGTGCTATTTTGTTATAGCAGCCCTAGGAAACTACAGGTGATAAAACACTTTTCTTTCTTAGGGGGCAGTATCTGTTTCACCTGGCTGAAGCATCCTTGTTTTCAGGAATCTGAGTAAGTTTCTCAACTTTTCTTTTCCAGACTGAGTTCCTCACACTTGAAAGCACCGTTGGTTCTTTTATAGACCTGGGTGAGATGTATTTTAATTTAGATATGAGTCCCCTGTTGTTCTTTCTCAGCTGGTATAAAAAGTCAATTACATTGTGTGTACTAAGTATTTCACAAAAGGCTCTCTGAATAAAATCTAATGCAAAAAAGATTTGAAGAGAAGTTATACACAAATTCAAATTCATTTAGTTCATTTCCCCTTCAGATTTACTGATGCAACTTTAAACACTTACTTGCACCTTGATTTTAGCAAAATAAATATTGGAAATATTTGTTTTAGGATCAAAATAATAATGTTAGATGCAAATAGGTTTTATTTTAAAACACTGTGCAGTACCTAGTCGGCACCTAGTAGGGTGCTGTATTGTGTTAAAATAAGGAATTTTTGAAGCAAAAAATGAAGTAAAACTGGAGTTTTGACTATTTGCACACAAATGCAATGTACAGTCTAAAAACATCCCATCATATGCTTGAGAAGGCATGGTCTTTTTGTTGATGAACACAGAATACAAATGTAAAATAGTTTAAAATAAAGTCTCTGTTAGGATAAGAGAGTTATTTTGGCACAGCCCAGGCCCCTAGTATTTTTATATTCCTAACCATTTTTTCCAATAGAAAGCACAGGACACATAATAAATGACACCACAGGGATGGAATTAGCAAACTTTATAGAAAATTTTATAGAACAAATTACCTGGTTCCTTAAATGAACAAATAATAAATAAATTTCATTCATAGGTGCACACACACATGAGAGAAAGAGAGAGAAAGATGGAGATGTAGGTAGAACTATGAATTATAAGAATTCTGAGAAATATATCAACCAATACTAAAGTGTAGATTTATTTGGATCCTGATTTGAACACATGAATCTGTAAAAAAAGTGTTTATGACACAATAATATATTTAATTAAAAAATTAATGTCAGGTGGGCCGCTGGGGTCGGTGAAGGATCTCAAGATGGCTGGGCGAAACTTGCTCTAAAAACCATTGACTGGGTAGCTTTTGGGGAGATCATACCCCGAAACCAGAAGGCCATTGCCAACTCCCTGAAATCCTGGAATGAGGTGCTTACCTCTAGGTTGGCTACTCTTCCTGACAAACCACCTGCTATCGACTGGGCTTACTACCAGGCCAATGTGGCACAGGCTGGCTTGGTAGATGATTTTGAGAAGAAGTTTAATGCCCTGAAGAAGGTTCCTGTGCCAGAGGATAAATACACTGTCCAGGTGGATGCTGAGGAAAAAGAAGATGTGAAAAGCTGTGCTGAGTTTTTGTCCCTCTCAAAGGCCAAGATTGAAGAATATGAAAAAGAGCTGGAGAAGATGAAGAACATAATTCCATTTGATCAGATGACCATTGAGGACCTGACCTGAATGAAGTTCAGATTCCAAATTAGACAAATTAGACAGAAACCAAATTAGACAAATTAGTATCCCTATTGGCCTCACAAGCCAATAGAAAATTTATAAACTTGAGTTGAGGAGAAAGCCCTGGCTCTCATATTACAAACATTGGACATTAAAAATAATGATATGGAAAAAAAATTAATGTCAAATTTTGGGCCTTACTACAGTATTGTAATTACATTTAAAAAAAACCCCTATTACCCATATTAAAGATATGCTGAAGTTATTACAGAGAAAATTATATATCTGGTATTTAATTCCAAATACCAATGGGGGTAGAAGAGAAATAGATTGTTATATAGATGAGATGACATTAGTAATAAATTGCTAGTTGTTGAAACTAGATTATGAGAAAATGGTTATTTAACATTTTTTTTGTTTTTAAAAATTTCCATGATAAATGCTGAAATTTTTTCAAAAATGTAAATAGGTCTATTCTTTGGCTTTCAGGGCTTCAAAATCTACTTACAACATGTGTGAGTACATAAAATTAGCCACAGAGATTATCAGTTGAACAATGCAAAACTCCAGGTACAAAAATTTAAATTATAATCACAGGTGAAGGTCATAGGAAAAGAGAGTATTTGTGACCTGGATGTAGAAGAATGGCCAAGACTAAAACGGCAAAAGGATAAAGGAAGAGGGAATTATTTGATACTTCAAGCTATACTTTGGATTATACTCCCCTGTTTAGTGAAAGAGTCTTTGTTCTCCTTTACTCTTACACTAAATACTTCTGACATCAGATACTGATCAACTCTAACTCCAGTGGGATGTCTTACAATCTAATTCAGTTTTGACACTGTCTACCTGAATTTAGAGTGAGGTCCCACAGGTTAAGGGCTCAGTCCTATAAGACTGCCACCACTCAAATGTCAGTCTCAGATCCCAGGTTTTCACCTGTACTTGACTGACTGCTTATAAATCAGGGTTCCCTGGACCTCCTTCTTGGGTTCAACAATTTGCTAGAATGACTCACAGAACTCATTTAGCAGTTTTTTATGAAAGATACAATAAAGGATATCGATGAACAGCCAGATGAAGAAACACATAAGACTCCACAAAGGTTCTGAGTCCAGAACCTTCTATCCCCAATGGAGTTGGAATGTGCCACCCTCCCATCACATGGATATGTTCAATAACCTAGAAGTTCTCCAAACATGTACTTTAGGGTTTTTGTGAAGGCTTTATTGCATAGATACAGTAGACACAACAGATTATTTTAGCCCTCTCTCTGGAGGATAGGAGGTACGACTTAGAGTTCCAAGCTTTTTTTTTTTTTTTTTTTTTTTAAGTTCCAAGCTTCTAATCATGGCTTAGTGTTTCTAGTGCTTAGCACCTAATCAGCAGTCCACCAAGAGCTATTTAATTAGAACAAAAGACACGCCTATCACCCAAGAAATTACAAGGGTTTTGGGAACTCTGTATCAGGAATGGATCCAAATCAAATATTAGGAAGAACTGAGGGCAGAGACTAATATATATATTTCTTATTTCCAACAATATATATATTTCTTATTTCTCATTTAATTGTACTACCCTTCAGTCCATTCCTTAGGCCCAAATCTAGAGGCCATGCTTATTTCTTTTTTCTCTAAGGCTTCACTATCATCAAATCTACTATCAAATCCTGTTGACCCTACCTTTAAAGTACATCTGAAATCTGACCACTTTTCTTTATCTTATCCATCACCACCCTAGACAAAGCCACCACCATGTCTTGCCTGGAAACTATACCAGTCTTCTAACTGGTCTCCTTATGTCTTCTCTTAATCTACACTTACTCCAGGGTAATCTCCACATAACAGCTATGGTGAACATTTGACAAATGTAAATCTAATTACATCCTCCCCTGGTTAAAATCCCACAACTTCTGATCATAGCCCTCCCTGATCAGCCCTTGTATGTGTCAGATCTTATCACATGACCTTCTCCCTTGCTTCCTACACTTCAGTCATAGATCAAGATTTTCCTTGCTGTGGGGTCACTGCAACTTTTTGCTTCTACCATTTTGCCTTAACTATTTACAAGGCTCTCTTTCTAAAAAAAATTTTTTTTTCAAGTTTCTGTACTTCCCTGATCACCCTCTTAATTACACTATAACCCTTCTCTATATTTTTAAAATGTCTTCATAACAGTAAAATTGACAATGATCTATTTGTTTAAACCTGGTTATTGACTCTATCACTATAAATTCACTTCCAAAAGGTAAGGACTTTGTCTTTTCAACTACAATTTTCCTTCCTCCTAGATCAGCATCTGGCATGTAATTATAAATATTGATTGAATTAGTGAATGATCAATAAAACTAAACTATCTTAGACATTGGTGGGGCTGGGATCAGTGATTAGGGACAATTGGTTTAGCTAAATTGGAATTTAATGTAGGAAATTAATCAGTAAGTTTACAACACTAATTAAAAACTAGATTTTTATAGGACTAAAAACCTAGATCGTATTTAAGTGTTTCTGCCATTTAAACTATGCAAGATTCATTGTTGTTTATAGGCAAATGGATTAAAGCCATAACTACCTGGCAGTCTAAAAAGTAGAGAAAAGTAACTGAGGAGGGCACTTGATGGGATGATCACTGGGTATTATACTATATGTTGGCAAATCGAACTTAAAACAAATGTAAAAAAAAAAAAAGAACACTGCTCCATATTGAACATACATGGCTTTATTTAAAACAAAAAACAGGGGCTCCTGGCTGGCTCAGTTGGTGGAACATGTGACTTTTGAATCTGGGCTGTAGGTTTGAGTCCCATGTTGGGTGTGGAGATTACTTAAGAATAAAACCTTAAACACAACAAACAAACAAACAAAAGTAAAGAAAAATAGAATGAATACTTTCATCCATTGGAAGGCTGCTGAAATAAGGGGCTTGTTTTTTTATTTATTTATTTTTTTATTTCAGTGACTTTTCATCATTTATTACAAAAGACTGTAAAACCTAACAATGAATAGTAGTAACAGCTATCATTTACTCACGACTAGAGACTGGGTACTCTACCAGGAACTTTGTAACATTTGGTTAATTTAAACCTCACAACTCCACAGTGAGATATGTTATTTTTCTTCCCATTTAACCTGTAAAGAAGCTGAAGTTTTGAGAAGTTAGGTATCATCCCCAATATCCTAATATTGTAAATGACAGAGCTATAGTTCAAACTATATTTTAATGTGAACTTACTGGGGCACCTGGGTGGCTTAGTTGCTTAAGTGTCTGCTTTTGGCTCAGGTCATGATCCCAGAGTCCTGGGATTGAGCCCCACATCAGGCTCCCTGCTCAGCTGGGAGTCTGCTTCTCCCCCTGTTGCTCTCCTTGTTCATTCTCTCTCTCAAAAAAATAAACAAAATCTTAAAAAAAAAAAGTAAGGTTATTGATTGAAGTTTAACATACATAAAGAAAAATGTGCAAATATAAGTGTATGGCTCAATGAATTCTCACAAAGTTGTCATACTCATTTATACATAATATTACTTATACTGAAATAGCTCCTTTAAACTTTTATCATGACCCAGATCCTTTGGTGTTAGAGGGTGGCTGGGGCTTCCTCTGTCCTGACCTCTGTAAAAGAAAAGTTACACTAGACAAGTTAAACAGGAAAGGAATATTTTATTCAAGACTATTGCAATAGGGTAGAGAAATTGAACTCAACTTTATTGAAACAAAGGGCCAAAGGGCTGAAGAGTTTTTAAGCACTGATGTGAGCTAGTGGAAACTACTAGAGGATACTGGGTGGAGGTTGGTCAATACAACTAGGCCATCTGTTTGCTAACTAGCATTTATTGAAGATAGGTTCCTACCTTCCCATAGAGAAAGATATCGTCTTTTTTTTTTTTTTTAAGTTACATTTCAAAAAGATGGCTCCCATATCCCTTCAAAAGACATTCCTGGATTGTAAAAGAATTATATCTCAAAGAACCAGGGAAAATGTCTAGAATTACAAATGTTCTAAAATAAATACTCTGTAGTCAGGAAGAAACCCATTTAAAATTTAGTCAAGCTGAGAGGAATGTCAAGATTGTCTTGGGCACCTACCATTACTAATATTATCACGTGTTCATTTCTATCCTGAAGATGATCAAATTTAGGGTGTAGTTTTGCACACTACCACAAAGGAGACATGCTCTATCTATACATAAAAATGCAGTCACTCTGGTTCTTCAGATAACTAGAATCTAGACCAGAGTATTATGCATGATAGGGGATTTGCAGGACATGGTCTTTGCAATGAGGTTAAGGGAACATTATTTGCCCAATTCTGTTTAGAGAATAAACAGTACAAATGATTGGGTGGCCTGGGTGGCTCAGCGTTTTAGCACCACCTTCAGCCCAGGGCCTGATCCTGGAGGCCTGGGATGGAGTCCCACGTCAGGCTCCCTGCATGGAGCCTGCTTCTCCCTCTGCCGGTGTCTCGTCTCTGTCTCTGTCTCTGTCTCTCTCTCTGTCTCTCATTAATAAATAAATAAAATCTTTAAAAAAAAAGTACAAATGATCGCGGTAGAACATAGATATCTGGGAGATGATAACACCCAACAGGAAAAGGGATTCTTTAAAATTGTTAAGGGTAGTGTAATGAGATATAACAACCTGAAACTAGACCATTAGGTTAGACTTTAGGAAAGTATTTCTAAATGTAGGGCTGATTAGATTTAGGAACAACTGGCTGAGAAAAGGCCACTAAGGTCACATGACAAGGAATACTCAAGAGTAGATTAGATAAAGTACAAATTGCTATTTATGACCATAGTGACAGAGCCAAACCCACAGTAATGCGTAGGAACAAATTCTGTGACCCTGGAGATATTTTCCCCCTCTATAATAAGTTCTACTTCATTTTACAAAACAACAAAAATAGAAGCATCATAATATGTAATATTAACTCACAACTGAGCATTCCCACAACAAAATGTATTTCTCTTTACCCCTTTTTCTTTTAAGCTAGCTTTTAGAGGGTAGATGTTTACATCAGTAAAGAGAATGAAAATGATGCCCATTTTACATTATAAGGAATTAATTTGCAGCCAATGTGCTTATATTAACAAATTGTTACTTGGTTAGAAAATAGCCTGAGCAATACTTTGTCTCCTTAATGGCCCTATTTAACAATTCAGTTTAGCTGTTTTTGCTTAATTTTCATGCTAATTTTAAGCTATTCCCATTCTTTGAAGTTTAACAGTATTTTAAATTTAACAGTGTATTGATATTTGCATTTAATTTTTATTTGATTTAGTTTATTTTATTCCAGATGGCTTGATTGGCACTTGATTGTTTTGCAAATGATGCAGAGTATTGGATAAAATTCCCATGTATGCTATTGATTTCCTATTATAATAAATGTTGGGGCAGGGCTCTTCTTACTACCATGTAAACTCTCTAGAGTAAGTCTGCCTTTCTTGTCCAAAGAGGGGAGATGCTATACATAAGGATTCATTGCAGATTTTTGGCAGGTATGTCCATTTGCCTTGCTACCTTATCTCTTCTAGCTCCTTCCTGATGTAATACCTGTAACCATTTAACAAATATTAAAGAACAGTCCTGTATGCCAGGAACTGTTCTAGATTATGAATGCATACCATGCATAAGGTGATGACTTTCACGTCTGAAAACCAGAAGAACCAATGATCATTGTAGTTTTCCTCCTTATGTGAGAACTGAGGCCTAGAAAGAGAGTTATCCAAGTCAGAGACAAATCATAACAATAACTGATGCTTTCATAGCACCTTTGAGTTATATGCTTCCAGTGGGGATGTTAAATGTAGCAAATACTTGGCCACTTCTTCCCCTCCCCAGTTCCATTGCACTGCTCATGAATTACTCTTGTTGCTGACTCAAAAGGGACCAAGGAAATCCTTCTCAGCAGTGTTTCAGGCATCCACTACAAACTGACATGCAAGTTGATGCCAAAACATTTACTTGTATCCACAGGGTTTAGAAGGAGTTATGATGTAGCACAAACACAGACACACACACACACACACACACACACACACACACACACAGAGGACTTGGAGTTAGAAGACTAAAAATGAAGTTGTATTCCTGCTACTTCCTCTTCATGTAACCTTGGACAAATCACCTCACTATGTCTATGTCTCCTTTTGATTATACATGGAACTTAAATTTCTAATCAGCTTTGAAATTTTATGTAATTTGAAATTTCCAAGTGAACTAATTCAAGAGTCCTCTTGATCTGTGAATACTAGAGAAACTATTGCTGAAAATCCAGATTTATGAAGTACCTTTAGCCATATAGGGATCATTTGGGTAATTACAGTTAGGGAGCAGCAATGCTGTATTTTTATCTCTGATTTGAATTGGATATAAAGGGTTATAATTCAAGAAATGTGACACTGGGAGACACCCGGGTGGCTCAGTGGTTGAGCATCTGCCTTCAGCCTAGGGCATGATCCACGAGTCCCAGGATCGAGTCCCACATCGGGCTGTCTGCATGGAGCCTGCTTCTCCTCCCTCTTCCTATGTCTCTGTCTCTCTGTGTGTGTCTCTTGTGAATAAATAAATAAAATATTTTAAAAAAAGAATGACACTGATTTTTAATTAGATCAAAGCAGTATTTATCTTATGTCCAAGAAGTATAAATCAGCCTCCTTGACAAACAGGAACAAAGAAATGACTCAGGTAACAGGTAGATTTACTTAAACATCTCTAAATTACTTAAAGGAAAGGTGCTTTTAGTATTTGTATTAAAATATCACCTAGACATACCTGGGTGGCTCAGTTAGTTGAGCTTCCAACTCTTGATTTCAGCTCAAATCATGATCTCAGGGTGGTGAGACTGAGCCCCACATTGGGCTATGGGTGTATATCCTGATTAAGATTCACTTCTCCTCCCTCTGGCCCTCCCTCTTGGGACACACACACTCTCTCTTAAAAAAAAAATCAGGTAACTATGAAATGTAAGTATCTATTTGATACTTGGCTATCTGTTGAAATAACAAATGATAGAAGTTCATTGGTTATTTCCATATGATGTCAAAATAGTCAATTCAATAATAAAATTTCATCAAATCAGTTGTTGGGGAGTATGTAGTAAAGAATTTAACTTAGCAGAACAGAAGCTTGGTCTCTGCCCTAGGCTTCTGGGAGGTAATCTCTAAACCCTTGGAATGTCATGATGCCTAAAAGTATCTGTTTGCTTGAGGACCTTGAGCCAACAAGCTTGTAACAATATCATGTAGGATGGGTGCTCTGAGCCATATTTTACAATGTGATATAGGGTGGGTGGGTCATGTGGTATCAATTGACCTCCGGAGGGGCTAAAGACTGAAATCAGCCGTGTGGGCAATTAATCATGTCTGTGTGATGGAGCTCCAGTAAAACATATGGTTGCTGAGGCTTGGTTGAGCTTTCCTAGGTGGCAAATATTCATGCATATTGTCACACATGGATTTCAGGAAATCAGTGCTTTTCAGGACTTCACAAGGAAAGGACAAGGAAACTCCATATATACAATACTTCTCCAGACACTGCTCTATGCATTTTTTCCCTGTCTGATATAAATCTCTATCCTTTCTCTGTGATAAACCATAACTGTGACTATAACAAAGTTCAGTGAATTCTGTGAGTCTTTTTGGTGAATTATTGAAACCAACGGTGTTCTTAAGGATTCCCAAACTTTCTGTTGGCATCAAAAGTGAAAGCAGTCTTATGTGGACTATGCTATGCTCCCTTTAACTTCATAGTTATCTAACCTTCACAGGTAGAAAGTATTGACCATCCATATATGGTAGGCCATTAGTCACACATGACTTGCACTTGAAATACAGTGCCACTTGGGAAGTGAATTTCTAATTTTATTTATTTTAATCAACTTAAAAAACAAAAGCAGTGTAAGGTTTTTGCATTAATTATAAGCTAAAATAATATATTTTGTACACATTGGATTAAATAAAATATATTATTAAAATTAGGCTCATTTGTTTCTGTGGTAGACTGAATAGTGACCTCCAAAGATGTTCACATCCTAATTCCTGTGAATGTCCCCTTATATGACAAAAGGGACTTAACCAATATGATTAAATTAAGGGTCTTCAGATAAGGAGATCATCTTGGATTATCATAGTGGGCCTAACGTCATCACAAGCATGCTATACGGGAAAGCTGGAGTTGAGATCATGGAGGAAGTTGTACTGATATGAAGAAGGGGCCAAGAGCCAAGGAATGCAGGGGGCGTGTAGAAGTTGAAAAGTTAAGGAAACAGATTCTCTTATCAGAGTTTCCAGGAGGATCCAACCCTGTCAACATCTTGATTTTAGCCCAGTAAGTCTTCTTTAGTATTTCTGACCTCTGGAGCTATAAGAGAATAGATTTGTATTGATTTAAGCCACTAGGTTTGTGCCAATAGGAACAATTGCAATTTCCTATTGCTATTACAGTAGCAATAGGAAACTAATTCAACTTCTGCTTACTTTTAAAAAATTTGATTACTATAAATTTTAAATTATATATGGCTTGCATATTTCTATTGGACAGCTCTGGCCTAAATATTTATTTTTATTGCATGCTAATAGCATTTTTATTATTATAAGATTGATTAAATATTTCAGTCTAAATCTTTTGTTTATTATCTCCACAGGACATTTTTCCTAATGAGTATTAAAACATTTGGTGATTTTCAAATGCTCAGAATTTTTCTAAGTGATGTTAGGGATAAAGAAGTATTGGACATATGAAGTTCTTGATGTTATAAGAGACACACATGTAGGAGTTCATGAAAGACACCTATAAAGAGGCTGGTCTGGCCATAGGTGGCTTCTTGGAAAAGTATGGACTTGGGATGAGATTACAATAATGGATAAATCTTCAGTGATTTTGAGTAAAAAATATAAAGAGTAAAGAGAGCGCTGAATAGAAGTGCAAAGGAGACAGTTAAAATAGCACAGACAAAATTGAGAAACTGCAGGAGCTTAGCTTGATGATATTGAAAATAGGGAGCCATTGAAAGTTTTTGAGGGAGACAATGATGTAATTAAAAGATGTATTAGGAAAATTTTTACAAAGATATTTTTCACATTGGTTTAAAGGAAGAGGAGGTGAAGCTACTAATCAGTCGGATAATGACTAATCAGAGCAAGGATATACTAGCTATATTCTATGTAGGAGCAAAGAGGGCTGGCTAAGGAGAGTGATTAAGGGAGGCTAGATTACCTAGCCAGATTACTCCAAACCACCAATTTTTTCCCTAGTACTGAGAGTCTGGCTTTTTGTGTGTGTTTGTTTGTTTTAATTTAATGGAGACCTTTAATATAGCATTCTAAAAATTATTCAAATGACCTAGCCAGGTATAGCTCCATTATTACTATTACAACTGTAGCCACTGTCGCCATACTTTAAATACTTCTGTATATTTCTTGGAGTTGATAAAGTATAACATAAAGAGCACCAGCTATGTAATCAATATGGTTTGAATTCTAACTAGGCCATTTACCTACAAGTTAGATAACTTCTGTTAAGCCTCAATTTCCTCATCTAGAAATGGAGTCATTAATCATTTCACAAATGTCATCTTGAAAATTAAAGGGGAAATAATATACTTAAATATTCAGTATAGCATAGTGAGGACCAGGGGAGTGCAATAGTATTCCAGTATTCTTATTTGAATTCCATGAATTCAACTATACTAACTCTACAAAAATAGAGAATTTTTCACTAGTTCAAATTAAACTAATCTCCACCATTCCTCAGGAGGCTAAAACTAAAATACAAAGCGAAACAGAAAGAAATAGTTTTGGCCTTTCACTTTATAAGGATCTAAGTTCTAGAAGTTCAAAGACAGCACAATAGATTTTCACTGGTAATTTTGACTCTGCAAGATTTTTTCTTATCTGCTGACTTTAGAACCCATTCCTTGTATAAATGTAACTTCACTGCAAATGTGTTCCAGAAGTTCATTTTCAAATCTTTCATGGACTTCCCACTTAAGAAAAGGATTAAATCCTATTATAGTTAGTATTAAGATAGTGTCTGGATACGCCTACATTTGACAATTAGCACACTGAATTGCAGCATCCCCCTGTCCCCAGTGCCAGGAATGGGGATATGGGGATGTGAGATCAATTTCAATTCTTGCATCCGTCTAATTAGAGAGAAGCCATCTTGCACATGGGTGTGGTAATGTTTTCCTCTGTTCTGTGCCAACATATTTGTAACATTCTTCTAATTCCTTCTGTTGCAAAGACTGTGATCACTAGGTGACTTATTATATTGAATTGAACTAGGAAGATTTTTTTTTTCCCAAAGGTGAAAAAATACCTAAACATTTGCAAGCCAATTCGTTATGATAAGGAATAAAATAGGCCTTGTCTGGCCAGATACACTTCTGTAGTATCTAATGTAGTCATTTTATTTCTCCTTATACTTTTATTGTGTTCTATACACAGATAATATATGTATGTATCTGTTGATTTGCTTTGTTAGAGACTGTAAATGAAACTTCACAAAACCATCTTGAAAATCATGTAGTGAAACAAGAGTTGGAAACATTTTTTTTCTCCTTATCATCATTGTTGCTTTCAGTTGAATAAATGTACATTTCTTGCTGACTGCAAAAAAAGCCATTAAAAAGCTGTTGCCAGCTAAAAGGTTTCAACACATAGGGAATTACATCACTTGCTTTGTTTTCCCCCCTTAGCAGAGACAGACATGGTTGTAACAGCCAAATCAAAGAACATTTGTTTGAATGATCTGTAATCAGCACTGCTGTTGTTGTCCATGGAAGTTGTGAACAGTTCTATACCCTTAAAAACTTGTACCTGGAAACCTGTGTTTGTTGCTTTCAACTTAAGCACAAATATTTTATTTTAATGCTAATATTAAAATAAAGTACCGAGTACCTATCCTATTACTAAATCCGTTAACTGTGAATGCAGTAGGATTAAGATGCAATCTGAACAACAAATATCAAACAAATGGTAGAAGAGAAACAAACAAAAAACACCCACGGAGTTCGGTGGTGAACTAGAACAACCTAGAGCAGGAAGACAGAAGAGTACTAGGAATTAGAGGAATTAGTCACATTATTGTCTGATTTTTTTATTTCCCTCTGAACTGCACAATTTTCTGATTGAACTTCAGGTTAATGTCTCTTTATCACCTCGTTTGTAACACATTGCTCAAATTCCAACTTTCAAATAATGAAAGAATTTTTACAACCTGTGTGTTTCTAATTGTGATTCAGTTACTCAGCTTCAGAAAGCATTGAACTTGAGTCGTCAAGCAACTGATCTATTTTTACTCTGTTCTAGGTACCGAACGGGATGTGAGAAAGAAATAACACTAATATTTGCATGGCACTTTAGAGTTTATAAAATGCTCTTACCTAAATCCTCATTTTACCTTCACAGTAATCTCTTGAGGTAGTCAATGAGGTGGTCCAAGCCATTGATTTCCAGAGGATACTATAGAATTGATTTATCATTATATCCTCTCTTTCTCTGCCAACTCGAGTCCTTTGAGCCATTCTTTTTCCTAAAAGATAGAGACTCTCCTGGAAATGAACATCCATCCATCGGGACAGTTTCCCCTTAGGTTACTTCTCGGTGTGCAGTAACATTGATATATACGTTTCTCTCAAAATACAATATAAGAAAAAAAACTGTAAGCTAGATCTCCGGGAAAAATTGAATAGCACAAGCACAAGAAATACCTCCATTGTGTGGATTTGAGAGGAAGTGGGATCTGTTTCTATGCAGGAAGTTTTCTAAATTAACACCTTTTGGTAATCAGAGATGGTTCCACTGAATTTAGCAATGGTAAGGGGAAAAGAACTCCATATTCTCAATCCATTATGAAATGTGTTTATTCTGTTATATGAATGTGTTTTTTTTTAATTTAAGTGAGATTTATATGAAGAAAATGAGCAATGGTTTAGACTAAGAGCTATCGTGCTGTGACTGAATGCCTTATTTTTTTTTTCATGAACTCAGAATGCTGACCACAATACTTCCCACTCTAGAAAAATAAAATCAAAAGAAGGTTAACTGGTTGAGTTTCATAGAGATTAGTGTGGGTGGAAATGAATAGTTTGGAATTCAGTTTGGTTTAGGTAAGCAAAATAGCTTATCTTAAATCTCAGGAGTTGGCTAAATTTGGTTTCCTTTACCTCCAATTCCATTTGGAATCAGGAAATGTAGAAATAAACATTGGTATAATACATACATACATATATTTAAAGTAATTACAAAAGGGAGGCAATATTTTATGAATTTTAAAAGTGAGACTTGGAAGTTTCAATTCATTCTAACTTTATTCAAAATGCTATGGCATGAGGAAGAAAAAAATAGCAAAACAGTTTATAATTAATCACATTTTTCAAAACATAAATAGTGTATTTTTCTCAAAAATAACACATTATTTTGTGAATATTTCGGGGAATATTAAGTAAGTACAAGCAAGGTAATCATATAGAAATATAAACAAGAAAGCAAATCTCCAATAATCCCACAATGTAGGAATAACTTCTGGTGACATTTTGTTATAATTCTTTCAAAATTTCTGTGGCTTCTTCATTTTGTAATTGTCTCACTGAATCCTGAGCTTTAATATTCATAAAGCAGTAGAGGGCAATGAGAAATAGAAATGAAAGAAGCAGAAGGCAGGCCAGAAAAAGTAGCAGCATTTAAAGCCAAGATAAGTTTTATGTTATAAATCAAACAAGGGTTTAAAAGCAGTTGAAGGTATGGGACCATCTGCTCTTATTCCAGATGTACCAGGTAAGGAACAAGATGCTTTACCTTGTGACTATGAAATGTCTGAGAGCATAAAAAGCTTAAGTTAGAGAAAAGCACAAAACCTCACAACATTTTAAAGAGGGAGATATACTATTCTCTTACTGATCATTTTTTTTAAAAGATTTTATTTATTTATTCATGAAAGACACAGAGAGAGAGAGAGGCAGAGACACAGGCAGAGGGAGAAGCAGGCTCCATGCAGGAGCCCGACGTGGGACTCGATCCCAGGTCTCCAGGATCAGGCCCTGGGCTGAAGGCGGGCGCCAAACGCTGAGCCACCTGGGGGATCCCTCTTACTGAATATTTTAAAGTTCATAAACCACAGGCTTAGGAAATTGTTACCTAATTTTATTTTCCAACAAAATACCTCAGCTTGGAGTTTGTCAGCTTACGTGGTTGGAAGCACATCGTTCAGAAAGGTGGACAATAGTCCCCAACCTTATGATAAACTCCTAAGCAAGTGTTTAGCTAGATGGCTTTGTTCTCAGAGATGTCATTTCCTCTATGGTAGTGGGCTAGTCCTTTCTTAATGTGTAATTAATTGGTTTTAGGGATCCCTGGGTGGCGCAGCGGTTTGGCGCCTGCCTTTGGCCCAGGGCGCGATCCTGGAGACCCGGGATCGAATCCCATGTCGGGCTCCCAGTGCATGGAGCCTGCTTCTCCCTCTGCCTATGTCTCTGCCTCTCTCTCTCTCTCATTCTGTGTGACTATCATAAATAAATAAAATTTAAAAAAAAAATAATTGGTTTTATCACATTCTGGGCATGCTACCAGGCATTGTCTCATTTGCTAACCCTGACCCCCAGAGTGCCTCAGAGAGGACTCTGCCCTCCTTGATGATACTCTAGGCATCTCCACTTTCTCCTCCTTCAGTCATATTAGCAAGTGAACTAACTCTTTCCACCAATGGGGGAGGGGGTGCATTAATGATTTCAGTTGAAATAATTAATTGTCCCCTTCATTTTCTTATTTTTTTCCCCTTCACTGTCTACAAAGTATAATATTTTGTGTATACTAGAGAAGAATGACAGCACAGCGTGCTCACGTGGCTTTTCTTATCAGTGGTGTCACAACTAGACAAATCCTTAACCCATACAGAGTATGAGGTCAAATATTGATTCTTTCGGATTACAAGGATGAATGGACTACCACAAAAGAAAGAGCCTCAGGGAATAGCAGGATGGTGGTGGTTAGTTTTGTAATCAGAGGCAACTTCAAGTGTTGGAAGTCATAGGACTCTTACCAGTTGTTGGTAGGTGTTTTTCAGGGCCTACCATAGAGCCTTTTGGACTTGGTTTATAACTGGAATTGTAGAAGGAGGCACCCTGAATTATTTACTAGTAATCCCCTGACTCAAATATGTGGCAAAAGCACTAATATTATAAATGCAAATGGTACTAAGAGAAGGGAGAAATCACCATTCTGTTATCAGGAGGGCATCTTTTGCCATTGATACTTTTCAAAACTCCTATGTACTGACAGATCTGAGAGGAGAATGGACTCACTAGAGGATGTTCTCAGTCTTAAATTCTACAGGTTATAATTTACTCAATCCCTTTTACACATTAAAAATACCGTTAGCTCCATTTGTGAATGATGACTTAGTCACAAAAACTGTCTCTGCTCTCTGAATAAAATGTGCCTCTTCTCCTTTTTGAAATTAATTCTTCACTTGCACCTTTATTCCAATACTGTCTACATCCTTAAAGGCTTTATTCCATGAATTATGCACTCCTTTTGTAACCTTTTCCTCTTCCTAGGGCCCATTTACTCCACCTGTAAATATGTCAGGTTTCCCTTTCCCTAACAAGCCTTTTTTCCATAACTCTCCTGAGGCACTATCTCATGTCTCATCGTGTTTTCATCGCCATGCTTCTAGATAGAATCCTTCAGAGTCGTTAGATGGTCTTCCTTGTGGCTGATGAATTCTTGAGGGTTTTGAGACCTGACATGGCACTGAATTTGCTCCTCTGAAGATCACCGCTGATGCCTGTTGAGCAGCAGGTTTGAGGTTGTTCTTGGTCCTCACCCTCTGTGAACTGTGGTATTTGACCCTTTCAACTAAATCCCACCTTTCTTTTCCCTTGGCTTTCATGAACTCACACCTTTGAGTTCTCCTCCTGTCTCCCTAGCTCTTCTCTTCTCTTCTCTTTTACTGATTTCTCTGCCAATCCTGTGCTTCTAAATCCTTAAGAAATCATAACCTTAGCTCTCTTTAATCTTCTGGCTCTCTCATCTCCCTGGGAGATCTTGGCCAGAGGATTTTCACCGTTAGCCTTATGCAGATGGCTCCCAAATCAGTTATGTTTAGTTTCATTCTGACCTAGACATAGGCTTATGTGTATGCATGTGTGTATGTACTCACATGTCTGCACATACACAGACACAGATGCGTGTGTGCACACACACACTTCCAACTTTTGTCTACATATCAGACATATTATATTTTCAGCTTCCCAGATCATCTCATTCTTTCTCTAGGCTCCTCATTCATTTGTGTTAGTGGCTTCTCTGTCAATCCAATAGCTCACATTTAAAAATTTGGAACCACTCCCTATTATGTAGGCTCCTAAATCCTGCCAGGGTGCCTGGGTGGCTCAGTCTGTTAAGCATCTGCCTTCCAGCTCATGTCATGATCCCAGGGTCCTGGGATTGAGCCCCGTATCAGGCCCCCTGCTCAGTGAGGAGTCTGCTTGTCCCTCTGCCTCCATGTGCTCTCTCATGCTGTCTCTTTGTCTTTCAAATAAATAAATAAGATCTTAAAAAAAAAAAAAGACTAAGTCCTGCCAACTTTTCCTTTCCCTTCTCCTTCCTTTCCATCTTTGTTATAATTTCCTAGTTAAGTCCCTCATTACCCCCCTTACATGATCTAAATATTCTATCAACCACCTAATCAGTCTTTAGGCCAGTTTCTTAACCTTCGCCAGTCCGTCGTAAATACCACTAGTAGATTAAGATCTTGTAAGTGTGACTGAGATCACTTCATTTTCCTACTCAAAAATTTTCAACTGTCTTCCATACCTAATGAATTCTATAGAATCCTCTCATTTCATATTATTTACCACTTTTAACATTCTCCCTACCTTTTAACATTTCATTTATTTATGAGACTCCTATGACAAATATTCTTTTTACCATCTGTTTTAACTATATCTGTCTCTTGTTTTTCCAACTAGAAAGGAAGTTCCTTAAAGAGAAGGATCAGGATTTTTAAGTTTTTTGATACCTGTCTGTACCTAACACCGGGCCTTATTCAAGCAGACATTTCATAAACAGGTATAAAATATTTTTTTTAAAAAAAGAAGAATTTTGCAGGCATTGGTTGGGATAATAAGCTACGAAGGAGGAGTGTGACAAACTCAATTTTCTATGAGGTGCAGTATGGTAAAAAATATGGCTGGCCGTTGCCATTGCCCTTCCTTTTGGAAGGTAGACTCTAAATTCTTGGGATTTTGTGAGTAATAAGAGTGTTTGTTATTCGTGGCGGGACCCTAGATCCTTTACACTAATGAGTTGTCAGTAAGACCAACGTGTGTTTATAGGCTTAGGACTTTGAGCTTTGTGAGATGACCCCAACCTCCTGGGGTGGGCAGTGGGCTGGGGATGGAGTATAACACCATGGCCAGTCATTCAAGCAATCATGCCTTTCCAGTGAAATACGGATAAAACTCAGGTGAGCTTTCCTGGTCAGCACTATTTTGTGTATTGTTCCACACTGATGTGCTGGAAAGGTCATATGTGCCTAAGAATGACAGACTCTTTGTGTTTGGAACATTCTCAGATTTTGGTCTATGTGTCTCTCCCTTTGGTTGGTTCTGATTTGCATTCTTTTGTTATAATGAAACTATAATACTGGGGCGCCTGGGTGGCTCAGTTGGTTAAGCATCCAACTCTTGATTTTGGCTCAGGTCATTATCTCAGGATGGTGAGACTGAGCCCCACCTTGGGCTCTATGTTCAGCATGGAGCCTGCTTGGGTTTCAGTCCTTCTGCTCCTTTCCCCACTTGCATGTGCTCTCTCTCAATCCCTGTCTAAAATAAATAAATAAATCTTTTTAAAAGACCTGTAATATGAAGTATAGTGCTTTCTAGAACTCTATAAGTCATCTAAGGGGATTATGGACCCTGAGGGGACAGTAGGAACTCCTAAACTTGTAGCCTGCTGGTCAGAAGGGAGAGTGGCCTGGAGTCCTCCAAACTTGGAGCTGGTGTGTGAAATGAAAGCTGCCTTGTAAAGGACTGAGCCATTCATCTGTGAAGTTTGGCCTAACTTGGGTTGTTGTTGTCAGAAATCAGGGACGGCTGGGTGGCTCAACCACTCAAGCATCATGTCTTTTTGACAATGGCTATTTTAATAAGCATGGGGTGATATCTCATTGTGGTTTTGATTTGCATTTCTCTGATGATTAATGATGTAGAGCATCTTTTCATGTACCTATTGGCTGTTTGTATGTCTTCTTTAAGAAGATGTCTATTCAAATGCTTTGCCCATTTTACAATCAGATTTTTTTTTTGCTATGGATTTTTGTGAATTACTTATATATTTTAGATATTCACCCCTTATCAGACAGATGTTTACAAATACTTTTTTTCCATTCTGTAGATTGTCTTTTAGACAAGTATAAGAATGATACTTTAAAGTGCCATTCCAAACATATTGAAAAAAAAGGGGTTAAAATATTTCTGCTGATTCTGTTTTATTTAAAATACACATGTATCTCTGGTGGCAGCTATTGAAATTATTCTTTTTGTTTTTGTTATTTTCTAATTTTTCTTCATTAATATTATATTTTTATAGGAAGAATAAAATTCAATTCTCTGAATTTTTAGAAGTACATTATTATAAGAAAACCTTTTATTATTTCCCTAATTTTATAACATATTTCTTTTCCCATATACTGACTAGTACTAACATAAGTTCTAACAAGACCCTTTGGTGAGCTCTAGGTTCTACCAAAATGTTGGCTGGTCACAGCTCAGCATCAGACCCTTGCTTGATCATCTGCTGTCTAGAACCCTGGGCTTGTGGCATGGTCTTCAGCATTTGGACTTTACTCTTTTTGGGTTTTTGGGGACTTGGCTCTCAGCTCTCAGAGCTCCTGCTCAGGATGCACTCTGGCAGTATGGGTAATTTTATCATTCAACTGGCAAGAGAGCCCTCAAAAAAGTGCAATGTATTCAGCCCCCCAACCCACACCTGTGAGACAAAATTTGACTTCAGGGAGTCTAGAAAGGAGCTGTCATATAACTTGATGTGTAAGGAATAGTGAAAGGCATGGAAATTCAGGACTGAGTACACCTTGTGACATCATTCCAAGTGACATAAATCCACTGGGGAAGAGTGGTGCCACTGTCCCAGTTTGTTCTATTTTTGATACATTATTCCTGTTTAGACAATATTGCTCTGTAGAAATAAGAAAAACAAGCTAAAATTTAAGATATCAAATATAAGGTCACTATTTTTCCCTCCACATTTTTTTACCATAAAGACAAACTTGGGGATCCCTGGGTGGCGCAGCGGTTTGGCGCCTGCCTTTGGCCCAGGGCGCGATCCTGGAGACCCGGGATCGAATCCCACGTCGGGCTCCCGGTGCATGGAGCCTGTTTCTCCCTCTGCCTGTGTCTCTGCCTCTCTCTCTCTCTCTCTCTCTCTCTCTGTATGACTATCGTAAATTAAAAAAAAAAATTAAAAAAAAAAAGACAAACTTGGCTATTAAAGAATCATCTTCACATACAACCGTGTGCAGGCTAATTCTTCCTCTGATTTGTGAATATTTTTATCATCTGATACTAATAAACTTTCAGTTTCTTAAATTGTGATATTCTGGGGTCCTTAAAGTAACAGGTTTAAAAGATTACCTGGCAGGAGATTTTTTTTGAACAGCAATGTTGGAAATGATACCATAGAATTTCTCTATCTGGTGCTTACATTTTTTAATTTAATAGGACAAATATATGCACCTCATTTTCTTTCTCATTTCTAAAATAATCACTTTCTAAAGATATTGTGCAAGGAAACAAGAGTCTAGAGTCTTAGAGCTTGTGCTGTAATTGGTAATTCCAGACCCTATTTCTGGCCCTTGTTTTAACATATTGTAACAGGAGCACTTTTTTTTTTTTTTTAAGAAAGAGATCTTGGCAAAACTTTTCCACTCTGCATTTTGCCCTTTGTTGGTTAAAAAGCTATTAATGATAATGAGCATTGTGCTAGGTGCTTGTGGGGAGTCACAAGAAAGAAAGCCTCATTGCCCACCTAGAAGGGACAATGGTCATAGTTTAAATGCTGCCTGAGACAAACAGCTCTTCTTATGTCCCCACAGGAGGAACTATTTTAGTCTGGGTCTGTGGAGATGCAAGAACTCCTTTTAATGGGAGACTTTTTCCTTCTATGTCTCTTTCTTTTATGCGCATAACTCCTACCCCTCCTTCTCCCCCCCTCCCATTTTTTCCATATTCATTTCACTCTGCTCCAGGAAGGAATGGATAGAGAAAGAGGAAGGAGGTTTGAAGAAGATGAAGGAGCGCATAGAAAGTGTACAAAGCTGTACTCTTTTTATATTCCTAAATTAGGATTTGACCACAAATATTAGTTCAATACTATAAGCTATCTATGTGGGGTTTTTTTGGTTGATATGGGTTTCATTCTTTAATACAACCAGGACCTCCAATTCGTTGACTCCGCCATGTTATCATTGTCATTTATCCCTTTGTCGATCTTAGATTCTATAGTTCACTATTAGAAACATTTCTTTGAATGGATTCCCTTGCTGGTTTCTTCCCAAATGACATCTGCCCAGCCGAATCCCAACTCTAGTTAAATCCAATTTGTAAACTACTTATACTTAGTCTTGTATCTACGTGGCTGAGTGTTATTAAAGAGAAACGTAGAATATCAGTGACCATCTTACATTCAATTCTTGACACTAAGTGGGAACTTAGTGCTTGCTGTCTGAAAGACAGTCCCATTAGACATTTCCAGACATCTAATTTTCCATTGTCCCTTAGCAATAATTTCTCATCTATTCCTTTCTCTTCAAATCTTCAACACTTCCTACTTCTTGATGATATCAGACAATGACTTATTTCTTACTCGACTCAGTAAATAGAAGTAATCAGGAAAATCTACTACCTGCTGCTATCATTTTGTTTGCCAAATGGCCAGCATCTACACCTGTAAATACCTTCATGCTTATTATATACAGGCCTCTTATTGAAAGCCAACTCCACATGTTTTCCTCTTACTTATTCAAAGACTTCATTTGTGCGCTGTTCCTCCTCTCGTAAGACATTGATTTTTCTCTCACTACTGGATAAACCCCATCATCTTGCAAACATGTGTGCCATTATCTCCCATTGAACTCTCATCTCTTTTCAGCCATTGCCTTATTTCTCTTCCTCCACCCTTATGAAATGGTTGTCTAAATACCTTTATTCATTCTTAAAAATTATTTTATTGTGGGGGTGCCTGGGTGGCTCAGTCAGTTATGTGTCTGACTTGATTTCCACTCAGGTCATGATCTCAGGGTTGTGAGATGGAGCCCTGCATGGGCTCCATGCTGGGCATAGAGGCTGCTTATGATTCTCTCTCTCCTCTCTTCCCTCCTGTCCCCCGGCCATAAAAAATTAATTTATTGTAAAATATAGCACACATGTAAAACACTGATGAAAACATAATGCAGATGAATAATGTATATGAGCAATTATAAGAGAACGACTCCTGTAATCATCACCTAAGACATGAAATAGAACATTGTCAGCATCCCAACAACTCCCATGTATCCTCCTTTAGGCACTTTACTTTTCCTGGTCCCAAAAGGGAATCCCTGTATTAACTTTTGTTCTTTTATGTTCTTTTATGTTCTTGTTTCTACCTCTAGTTTGTTCATTTGTATTCTTGTGTGGTATCTTACTATATGGCTATATCCCAGTTTATTCAATCTACAATTTATATTTCTGTTGTTTGCTGTTTCTCTTTATGCCACTGCATACATCTCGCTGTTGTCTTCGTTATGGCTCCAAGTTGCTCTGTTCAAGGTTTCAGGTTTCCAAAGTCAAGGGTCAATTTCCAACCTTATATTAATGGATTTTGGGGGGCATGATTTGACATAATCTAACCTCCTTCTTGAAACAGTTTTTTCTCTTGGGTTCTGGGATATTACTCTACCAATTTTTCTTCTATCTTTGTGGCTGGTCTTCATCAGTGCCTTTTGCCAGCTTTTCCTTATATTCTCCATATTTAAGTGTTGGAATGCCCCAGGAATCAGGTCTTGGACACTTTTTTCTTTCTTTTTCCCTCATGCTTAAGTACTCTCATGCAGTCTATGGCTTTGAATCTCAGTTTTATTATCACTTCCAAATTTATTTCTCCAACCCAAGTCTTACCTCAATATATGACTCTGCCAATGGAATAACTTCATTAAAAAAATTTAAACCTAAAATCAGACTCTCCATTCTTACCCTCTACAGGGATCCCTGGGTGGTGCAGCGGTTTGGCGCCTGCCTTTGGCCCAGGGCGCGATCCTGGAGACCCGGGATCGAATCCCACGTCGGGCTCCCGGTGCATGGAGCCTACTTCTCCCTCTGCCTGTGTCTCTGCCTCTCTCTCTCTCTCTCTCTCTCTCTCTCTCTCTGTGTGTGACTATCATAAATAAATAAAAATTAAAAAATAAAATAAAATCATTCTTACCCTCTACACTACCCTGCTCTATTGTTACACTTTCTCAACTTGGAAAATGGTGACTACATTCTTCTGAATGCTCAGGCAATAACCATGGTGTCATCTATGAATTTTGTCTTTCTCTTTCTCATGTCAAAGCATAATATTTCAAAGTAAAAGGTATGGCTTTCATGCAAGTATATAAGGAACATATGTAAAAGACATATTGATGATGGAACCAGTAAGATATATTTATAAGCACACTAAATGAGAAATATTAGAAAAAGATTGCCAGGTTAGATATAAAACTGACATCCCACAGAGCAATAAACTACAACTTTTGGGGTTGTCTTTTCCTCCAGAAAGTAATTATTTGCATCTTTTCTGGGAAGAAATCTACAAATTTAACATGTAACTTCTCTAAGCCTAGGACCTTTAACCCAAAATACAAACACCTAGGTAACAGTTAGGTGGGCCTTTGTCCTCATAAATTTGATGCCATCCACTTTTTGCCATATTTCCAAGTTTTGAAAATTTTTCTTAATGCCCAACAGATAATCCAGTCATAAATCCTATTGGCTCCAATCTATTTTCAGGATTCAAACATTTCTTATCATTTTCTTTAGCTACTATACTGTTCCATATCATCATTATCTCTTGCCTGGATTTTTGCAATTGTTCCCTAAGTGATCTTTCTGCTTTTGTCCTTGCCCTTCTACAGTTTTTTTTTTTTTTTTGCTTCTCTCTCTCTTCTCTCTCTCTCTTTCTCTCTCTCCATTCCAAAGGCAGCACGATCCTGATCTGTTCAAATTATTCCAATGGTTTCCCATCTCACTCATAAATTCAGTATTTACCTTGGTCTACAAGACACAATACTCTTTTTCTGGCTAATTCCTTGGTCCTATCTCTTCCATTTTACTTTAGTGTCTTTGCTTATTCTCTAGGAGACATCCTGCCTTGGGGATGTTATTACTTAGACAACTCTTATTCCTAGCTCTCTGTCTCTGACTTCCTTTTTCACTTCATTTGGGTTTTACCCAAATGTTACCTCATAAAATAAGCTTTTTCTGATTTGCTGTCTAATGTACTCCCACTCCTGCCCTGATTCATGGCATTTATCACTGCCAATGTATTCTAAAGTTATATTTGTTTGTTGCCAGTTCCTCCCTTCTAGAATGTAAATTTCATGGGAGCAGTGATTATATTTTAATAACTGTCATAAAACCTGTACAATGTAGATCTTAATAAATATCTATTCAATCAGTAAATGAGTAAATATATGGATTCTTCCTTGGAAATACTCTCATGGAGAGGCTTCATGTTTTCAGTCATCAAACCTATTGATTAACTATTTTATCCCTTCTCTGAACACAAATAATCCCATTTTTGCAGCTGTGTACTCCCAGCATAATTTTAAAAGCCATACCTTCCCAAATGAGTCTCAAACGAGCCATAACTTTTATTTCACTATTAATTCCTAGGTAGACATTAAAGTCTGGAAAGAAGTAAAAATAATAGCAGTTAGTGTTGAGGAGGGAAAATTTTTCTCTACCCTTCAATATTCTTCTGACTGGTCTAAGTATTAATTTGACATGAGATAGATTAACAGGAGGAAAAAAATCCACAAAGTTTAATTATGTATGGATAGAGGCCTAATAATAAAGTTGAGACATAAAGAAATAACCAAGGCAGGCAGCTTTGCTTTTTTAGACAAAGGAACAATAAATCTATGAGAAATTGACAGGATAAGGAAAACTTATGTTTGGGAACTTCAGTAAGTAAGGAATTCCAAACAGAATTTATGAGGGGATAATAAATTAATGAAAGTAACAAGGTTTGTTTATACAGACTTCTCAGCTCTGAATCTCCTATCTCTAGTGATAAGGATGTCTCTTTACCTCCTGGTATAAAGGAGAGTATTTTTCACATGGGACATTTATTTTCTGCTTTTTGGAATCAAAGGAGGATTAGAGTGCTTTTCTTACACTAGCTATTTCTTAAGTAAGTTTAGTTAAAAATAATATAGTCGCACATTTTGGGGTGGCCTGCCCTTTGCCTCCATGCTTAGAAGCAAAGTAGATTGACTTTTCCAAAGACTCCCCAGTACCAACCAAGATTTCACTAGTACAAGTATCACCGATCTGCATTTTAGGAAGTTCCAAGCCCCTTGCTGATGAACTTCCATTTCCTCTTCTCCAGCTATATTGCTTAGACCAGTGGTTCACAAAAGCATAGTTCCAGAGCTTGCAGCATCTGCATCTCCTGAAATACTGCTAGAAATGCAAATTTTCAGCCTCAACCCAGACTTACTAAGAAATTCAGGAGATTCAGCTGTTTCATCTGTTTGTTTGTTTGTTTTTTTAACAACCTTCCAGGTGATTCTATTGCTCACTTACAATTAGAACTACTGCCTCAGGTAGTTGGCCTCTATACCTTATGAGGCAGTGGTAAAGTTAACTGGATTGAGTCAATTGCCTCAAATCAAATCTTGGTTTTACTGACTCCTGGCTGTGTGACTTAAACTAAGTTACTTAATTTTTCTGTGTCTCATTTTCCTTGTGCATGAACTGGAGATATTAACAGTACTATCCTTGTGGGTATATTGTGAGGATTAAAGTGATGTATCCAAGTAAAAGAGGACAATGCATGGCACATTATAAGAATCAACTACAAAACAGGTAAGTGTATGGCACTACATATATAAATTATCTATATTCCTGACTGCTTTTGGTTATGTTTTCTCTGCTAGCTTTTAAACTCTTTGAGGGCAAAAAATTCTATTTCTATACCCCCAGAGAACTGAGCATATCATTATTTTTTTAAGACTTATTTATCTGAGAGAGACAGAGAGAGAGTGTGCAGGGAGGGACAGAGGGAGAGTGAGAACCCTAAGCAGACTCCCTACTGAGCATAGAGCCTGACATGGGGCCTGATCCCATGACCCCAAGATCAAGACCTGAACTGAAATCGAATCAAGAGTCAGACACTCAGCCAATTGAGCCACCAAGGCACCCTGCATATCATTACTAATATTACAAATGGATTGCTTTACTATGTGTCATGCAATGTGCTAAGAGCTTTAATTTCATTTAATTCTTGGAATTCTACTAATTAAATGTCATTACCATTTTATAATAAATATATTTAACTGAGTTGTTTGAAGTATTCTGCTGATTACTTAACAAAAAAAATCTGTATTAATTCGTCCATTGCTATTATTTTTGCATTATTTCAGAAACTTTGTAAATAACATAACTGCTAATGAGTTTCAACCATTACTTATATAGAGATAAACAAGTCACAAAACTATAGATCTTTTGCAGCCTAATTATTTGATTGTGTAGAAATTCTGTGTACCCATTTATATATCTTATTAATTTTTTATAAAGAGCAAAAAATTATAAATGTTAAGTCAAATTGTCTGTAAATGACTTAAGGAATATGTTAATGATCTTGCTCCAAATGAATAATTATAAAGCAGGTGCACTTGAGATATGATCATTTAACTGACAGCAAACAGCTTCTAATAGCTTCAATAACCAAGATAATGGTAATATCAGAGAAGTCTGTTAAGCTCATTGTTCATATCATCCATTTAATACGTAAGAGACCTTCAGCTGGAATCTCCCTGTAGACTCATTGTCCCGCTTATTTAAATAGCAGTTAATTTAAACACACAGCAAAAAGTCAAACTCCATTATTTCTAACATATTTTTTTTTTTTAGTAAACAATATTCTCCTGTCATAAAATTCTGGCTAAAAGAGACACTTTCATATATTTATATGGGCATTGTCTTCTGTTGTTGAGCTTTATCCCCCAAACTTACAATATCATGAATGGTTAAAAGCACAGGAAATGTGGAAGCCTGGAAGTACAAGTTTTTGACCAAGGGCCTAATGAGGTCACTGTTTCCATGACCCCCAGGTTCAAAAGGAAAAGAAGCTAGTGGATATCAGCAAAGTTGATAAAATTTTAACATACTGTGTTTAGGTTGCTTAGTTGAGAGAAACATGACTCACACTTCTAAAAACAAACTAAATCTAGAACCAGTGCTTATAAATATAGGAAAAAATCAATGTTGGTTTCTAGCTCATTTCATTTGAACTTCAAACTATCTCTTCTCAGCAGGACCGTACCTACAAGTGAGAAGAATCAAACTCCAACTAGCTTAAGCAGAAATGGAAGTTCATTGACTCAAATATCTGAAAAGTCCAGATAGCTTCTCTTCCAGACAGGCTTTCTCATAAATGGAGCAAGATAACTGAAGTGTACCCAACCCATCACCCCAAAGACCCACATCAATCCAGCTTAATGATCTCAGTTGAAAAATGGTTTCTTCCCTATTTGATATGGCAAAAGATTCCTGGTGGAGAATCTGATTGACCTAAATTTAGTTGTGGGTCTATCTCTAATGCAAGAGAACAGGAATATAGGACAATCCCTTCCAAACACAAACATGGAACTAGTACCCTACATGAAAGCAGGATATCATTACCAAAATAAGTGGAAAGGGTTACTGGGCAACTCATAATAGCAGATTCCCTTACATTTACTGTGGATTGCCCAGCACATATGCACCCCCTATCTTTTTTTCATACATAATTTAAAAAAACATAATACATAGCAACTACCATATAGATTCTAAAATATATATGCCCCTTCTCTGATGTTCAAATTCTATATATTTTTCCAAGTTTGAGATTTCTTTAGTTTATCTGCATTTGTCCCCTGGTCAGAACATGGCTCTTCATGGTCTTGTCAACCATGGCTAATGATCCAGCCCTCATTTTAGAGTCTGTTACTTGCAACACAACATTCATGACATCAGGATTCCTAACTGTAGGTGACAAGTCCAGTCCAAGAGTATGCTGTCTTTATCCTTAAAAAATATCATCAGAGCTCCATATTTTTGACAGACTCTCCCTTTTTGGTGGGCTGTTGATTCTTCCAAATATTATACTCTAATAGCTTCTCAACCTCAGTGGGAATAGAGTTGAGGATTAAATGATATTATGCACATGAGGAGCTGATCACAGTGTCCAGCATAGAAAGTACTCAGTAAGTGATGGTCTTTTATATTTGCAACTCTTATTATTATTCTATCACCATCATCATCATCATCCCCTGAGAGCTTCTGGTAGGTAAGTCTTGGGATTGACTTAAGTCATGTGATCATACTTGTGGTAGGGAGGAAGAGAGATGGAGTCACCTCTCAAACCTGGAGAATGAATTACCCCAAGCTTAATGCGCTTTATTTTCAGAAGGAATAATGCCAGGTAATCAAGAACAATCTATATCCACTACAATTCCCTTATCAACCATCTGGCCCACATATTGATTTTTTTTTCTCTAAAGATCCTTAAACTTGTGCAAATTTATAAATATTTTGATGTCAAAATTTGAAGCTGTGTATAACTGACCTCAGTTGGGTTATTTGAAGACATGACTACTTAAGGATATTAACAATATGTGTAATACAGTAAATTATTAGATTCAGAGACTTAGTAGGATCAAAGTGTATGTTTCCAAGTTTGCAAGCTGTAGCTAAATTACATATCAGAGTATTATTTGCTAATTAAAAGCTGATTTAGAAGTCATTTCAGACAGTCATTAGTAAAATTTAGTACTCTTTTTTAAAAATTTAGTACTAGTTTTATATGTAAAATGAATATAGGTAATATGATCTATACATACATCCCACTATCTGTTTCCAGCATTTTCTTTTAGGAGTTACTTAAACTATTATACTACAAGGAAGGTGGGGGGGGGAGCCAGTATTGTGAAGATATCTGCTCTAAGCATAATAAAACAGGTGTACCTTAATACGTCTACCAGGAATGTTTTAGCTGTTAGCATCTTTTAAATGCTTCTGCTGAGAAACCATGTTTTCATAACAAGGTTGGTGAGTATTAAACCTGTGATAGTTCTTTCTGGGATTACTATAATTTACAAAAACAATAAAAACCTGCTAAAAACATTTATGTATTTTTAAATGTTGTAATCTAGGGATCCCACTGATATTTGTGGTGAAAGATTTGCCCAAGGCTACATAACCCTGCTTGTACATTGCCAGGACTGCAATCTGTTTTATGACAAAACAGATTCATTTATCTCCAAATAAATAAATTACTTTTGTGAACATTTAGAAACATTTGCATAATTAGGCTGTAAGATCTTAGCAGTCTTTTTCATAATAATTAAACTAATCTAATCTTGGACAGGGTAAACAGACTTACTAGGATGAGAGCAGCCTTCAGGCAAGGAACTTACCGCATTCTGCAGGAACTGTAAGGCTGATGATGTTTGTTAATTATGCAGAGCTTTTACTCCCTAGTAATAGCAGCGTTTGTATTGCCTGAAGCTTAGATAGCTACTCCCAGGCACATAAAATTAGACTCTGCTTTTTTGACATTCTTTAAAAAAAAAAAAAAAACAAAGAAGATACTTCAAAATGATTATATGCTTTCAACAAGGAGGACATTAGCTTTCCACTGATGGATCCTGGATCTGCACACAATTGGCCCATTCTTCAGTCATGTGATCTTGATTATCTTTAGATCTGGAGCCTTTCATTCTGTATACGGATACACAGAGCTGAGGCTTAATAAAAGAGCAGTAAAATGAATGACTAGAAGTTCCTGGAATCCCAAGTTTGAAAAAAAGACACCTTAGCACATAACTCATTTTAAAGAAGGCTCATTGTATTTATAATTATCAAAAGGGAATATTGTAAAAAAAAAAAAGTCAAATAAAAATGAATGTTTTACAAATTTTCAGTGCTTTTTCTAAACAGCCCATCAGATTGGCTGATATGGTAGTTTAAGGGTGACTTAGCTAGAGGGAACCAGTTTTTCTTTCTGGTTATAACTAGTACATTTACCTTAAAAATGATCTAACAGATAAGAGATGAACTTCATGAAACTGACAACAATTTTATGTGCTACTTTTTATATTTCCTATTGCAAAACAACAAAAAAAGTAATCCTGTACAGATTTTTCAGAAGAAATATGAATAACTGATTTTTCCAGAACCAAGTCCTGAGAACATTAGTAAATTTAGAATGCATAAGTGGAATTTGTTGGGGCCACAGGAAACACGAACATTTAATGCATTTATTTTTGTTCATATGGGATTTAAGTAAATGTGGTTGCAATAGCACTAGTCTTCATAGAAAGGGTTGTATTATGTATTCTTTACATGTCATCCCTTATTTTTGTCTATAATTTATTCATATATGCACAATATTTTTATTTTCACTTGTAGTTAGGTGGGCTCCTAGCATGATCATTTGTTCTTGGAGTGTTCAAACCTCAGTGCATTTAATTAAGATATCACAAGCCTCTGTCTCCATGGGAAGAGATTTGTGATGTCACAAGCATTGGGCATATGAGACTGACAATCAGGAAATAGAAATTAAGGATGGAAAAAAGTGCCATGTGAATTGTAACGTTTTGGGAAGAGAGTGGGAAAGATAAGGTAAGATAAGGTAAAAGGAAGCCATTCATCAGTCTTTCTCAAAGAAACTTTCCAACGGTGAAGGTGGAAAATATGACTTTTGGTCTTCTATAAATTACATTTTTTATAACTTGGAAGTTCATCAAATATTTATTAAAAATTTTGGATTATATTCAGATGTAGTCATGAAATACGCTTTTAACTAAAATCTCCCCCTTCTACTATTCTATTCCTGGAAGTTTTTATTTTCACGTTGCCACCTTTAGAATTTCCTTTCTGTTTAGATATCACAGGCATAGAGTATATGACTTGTATTCTCTTTTACTCTAAATAAATGAATAGTTATATAAAATTAAGATGGCAACTAATTTTTTCTAATAATTTTATTTTCTGTCTATAATTGCAATTTTGTACTTTTAGAACTACTAATTGCTAATCATATTTTAACAGCAGTAGCAGATACCTTATATATTTTAAAAAATATATTACACTTTTCCAGAAGTTAAGGTAACTGAGATGTACAGAGATTCATTTGCCTGCTTTTGTTGCAGAGATTTGGGAATGGGGCCCAGATCTACTTAATTCCAAAGCCTAGGTTCTCTCTTTCACTGTCCTTCTCATTGATGGAGACCTGAACCATTTTCTTCTGAATAGTTTTATAATCTAATAGTTGGTTAAAATAATGGCCCTCTCCAAACTTCTATGAATCTTACAGTTATGTCAGTAAAGCTCTTTTTTCCAGGTAATACATACATACATACATACATACATACATACATATATATATACGCATACATACTGACACACATATGTGTGTGTGTATGTGTGTATGCATATATATTTAAGTTAGGAGCATATACTTCTGTCACTAATTAGTAGAATACATACTTAATTTTTAAATATTTGAATTTAAAGAATCTTTTGAACAAAAAGAGACACAAAGAATCAATCTAATAACAATTTTTGCTCTCCCTCTTTCCACCATCCACCCCAAATTAGGAATTTATATATCTGGGCTACTCAGTGCTGGGAGACAGATAATTCTTCGTGGGTTTCTTCATATTATATGAGCAGAGGCACTGAGTGTCTTTTGTCCAGGACTGTCTTTTCAAGGATGTTTGTATAGTGAATCACCTTGGAAGATAGAGATAGTGTATCTTTCTGAAGCAGAGGGCAATATTTTTGCTGTGCAGTATGATAAAGGTAATATCTGCCTCCAGGCCAAAACTCAGACAGGTTTGCCCATCGCACATTATAGAAGACTGGGGTTTCCCAGGCAGCCATGCAGATGCACTGAATATGCAGCTCTCCCTGGACTACTCAGCATTGCTCTGGTAGGACTTGAGAAGAAAGGGGTACAGATGCAAACATGAAGTTTACTCTTGCGTGCTGTACCGTAAGTAATAAAGTCCTTTTTTTTTCTGAGCCAGGAGTCTCGTGTCTTCTGCCAACATCTACAAAACTTTGGCAGGTGAAATTTTTAGGGAACAAGTAGAGTAAGTGTCTCAGACTCTTCTCCGTCTTTGACATTGCCCCAAGAACCAAGGACGTTCTACATCGCTAATTAATTTGATTTGAAGATTGATAATTCCAGTCCACAGGAAGTGATTTTAAACTTTGGAGTCCAGTGTGTACCCAAATACACATTAATCCTTTTAAAGTGCCATCCTTATAAATAACATCCATCCTTATAAAAAACAGTAAGAGCATTTAAATGAACATAGAAAAAAATTGGCGTAATCTGATGACTGTAAATCTGAAAATTAAGTCCCTATTGAAAGGATGGGTCTGGATTATTTATTTATTAATAGCAGAGATTTTTTTACTCTTAAGTTGTTCTGAAATATGAGTTTTCTTTTAAATTCAGTATCTTGAAGTAAATCTTAGCCTTCAATTTCATCATAAGCTATTAAGTTTTAGCTCTGCTTAAAAATAAAATTTCTGGGTAAATAAACTTTATTATAAGAAAAAAAAAACCTTTTCATAAATACTATTTACCATAGGTTTACAGTCTCTCACTCTAACCGGAATTTGTTAACCAATACATACATATATACAAACATATTAGAAATAAGATTCTAACAAAAAGAATAAATTAGAAATTTTATAAAACAAAATATATATCTTCTGTCTTAATACCAAATTTTGCTAATTTGTTTTTTTTCCAAAATTTGCTAATTTGGAAGGTATTATATAAACCTAGGGGAAAATTTATTCTATGAATAATTGAAGTAAACCTGTATTTCAAATAGTCTTTTATATAATCTTGAAGTTTTGAGTCATTGTTTTTGTTCATTCTGATTAAGCCATTATGGTTGCCCATGTAAAATAGTTGCTGTAAGCTTTCTTTTTTTTTTTAAGATTTTATTTATTTATTTATTCATGAGAGATAGAGAGAGAGAGAGAGAGAGACAGAGACAGAGACATAGAGAGAGAAGTAGGTGCCCTGCAGGGAGCCCGAGGTAGGACTTGATCCTGGGACTCCAGGATCATGCTCTGGGGCCAAAAGCAGGCGCTAAACCGCTGAGCCACCCAGGTGTCCCTGCTGTAGGCTTTCAGTTGCTCTGCCATTTCCTCTTGTTTCCTGTGTTCACATTATTAGTATTATTGTCAATCTTTTTAATTCAGTGTCCACTATGTGTGGGTAAGTATTGTCAAAGTCAGTTACTGCAACTCATAAATCCACATGTTCAGGCAGATAAAAGTGAGCAATAAAAGAAAGTCTCACATTTTCTTCCTGCAATCCAGTGGTTGATCTTTTATACACTTCTGACTGCATCTTATTTGGAAACCACTAAAATTATGTCAGTTTATTTATACTTCAATTCCATACCTGCCCTTTCTTTCATTTCTTTATCACACTGAAATTCATTTCCAAGGCTCCTACCTCCTTCTGAGGCTCCACGACTTACAAAATAGTCTTGACCATGGGAGGGTGAGAGAAATCAAGATATTTCTTCCCCTCTTTTTCCCTTCCTTTGGTGTTCCTGCAATGACTAATTTCTCTCTGTGCCTGTAGGTCCTGTTGGAAAGCTTCTATCTTCCTGGTTCTCTCTTCTAGCAGGAAAATCCTTCTAATTCCAGCCCTAGTCGTCATTCATTAGTCTTCTTCTGGATTCTGCTAACACCACTTCTTCTGCTTGTCCTCTGGCAGGGGTTGTAGTGACTTTTCACTGCTGCTAATCTCTGGGTTGCTTTTCAGCCTATATTAACAATCCTTCATGTTAAAGTATTTCTTTATAAGATTTAGAGTCATTTCTGTTTTTCTGACCAGTCCTTGGGTGATAATACACTGTATATTAATTAAAGACTATTCTACATCTAGCAGGTCTGTTTATCTAACATGGTAAGTCCATGGAGAGAACATGACCAGCTGAGTTGAAGATGAAAACATTTAAGTATTTTCAACACGTGTTTGAAACAAAATAATCCTGGTTCAGATGACCAAACTGCTTAATTGGATAACCAGAAGGTTTAGGCAGTGATCTCCATTGAGATGAAATCTCATCCTGATGCCATGCCAGGAAAGGAATCCAAAATCTCTCCACTATCAAACTATAGTTCCTAAAAATGGAATAATGCCAGAATTCCACTCCATTTCTCCAAACGTGAGAGATCTTAAACTGAATAAAGACAGGCCATTTCTGTAACATGAGCCACCAGTATTGATCATCTTATCTATATGAATTAAAGAAAGCAAACCAGGAGTGAGGAAAACTTGAAAAATAATTGAGAAACATGTCACCATAATACTAAAGGAAAAGTGATTATGATTTGTGGGTAAACCAGATACCTGTACCTCATTTGTCTTAAAAGGTGTAGTAGAACTTCTTATCAATGAAACTCTAAATGTAAAAATATTTCAGTCAGAGAACCATCAGACTCTATAGATGTCATAAGCAGAACTCTGCTATTACACATGTTTAATTTCTTCCTAGAAACTTGGTTGTGTCAATAAGCTATTTATGGTCATGTGACAAATATCTCTTATGACCTTCATTAAAATCAGGATAAGGTAAATGGCATATTGAATGCGTGCGGGGCAACTTTGCTCTGATATCCTGGTAATGTTCTTCAGTACATTCATCCTGACATTTTATTCGAGGGCCTTCTATGTGCAAGGCAGTGTCCTATGTGCTGGAAATACAAAAAAGATGGAAACAAAATCCTGACTGTTAAGATCCCAGTACAGTGAGGAAGATTCCCAGTCTAGTAAATATGCATTGAACTATTCGGTTGGCAGCCGAATAATTCAAATATTCTCTAATTATAAGATTTATCTGCCATAGCAGATATATTTTGTTCTCTAAAAAGAAACAGTGTTCTACGAGTGTAAAATTACCTTGTAATTTGTGCCTTGCTTTTGGATGGGCAGAAGAATCTCTGAAAATGCCAATATTTCCATTGTTTTGAAGATTGTGTCTTGTAGCTGTTTGACAAAGCTTAATACACATTTGTTTCAGTATTGATTTTATTCTAGAGCTTGTAGAGAAAGACTGGAGATATTTTCTAATTATCCCTGGCTTTTACAAATATAAAAATTATTCCATGTTATAGGCAAAGATTTCAAAAGAAGCACTGTTCTACTCTATCAGAAGCTTGATTTTCTTTGAGAATATTCTAGCCAATTGGAAGTCTGGCCCAATGTTTTCTATTCCCTGTATAAAATATATTAACCAATGCCTCTGCATTTTAATAAGTTACTCTCAAGATGCACTTGTATTTCTGCCCCTACTAAGTGAATATGAGTCATATGTGTATGTTTCCAGCCCGTGTATGTCTGTTGTGCTCTTATAATGATTGCACAATATAACTAAACATTATATAAATGAAAAATATTTATCAAAACACTTGTTGTTCTGTGAAAACTAATTAGAATGCCCTGGAAAGATTTCATAAATAGAATTACCACAAGTTTTTCTTTGGAATAAGCTGTACTGAAGACAAGATTGCTTTTTGAGGGGAGGGTATGGGATTACAAAAATCTAAAAGGATTCCTTGCTCTTTACAGAGTTTTAAAGTTCCTACTTTAAAGCTCTTAAAGAAAACATTAGTCTGACCACCAGATTTATAGTTGGAAGAAAGATCTTAGTTGGTTCTAAACTAAAAGATTGGTGAGTAAAGATATCTGTGACTTTTTAACTGAAGCAAGATATTTAAGATATATTTAACAAAGTTTTAAACAACCAAGTAACCACAGGGCTAAATTCTGTGGGATACATGGCCTCTTGCCGTAGCTCTCAAAGCAAACATATATTCTCCCTACCTCCCACGCAATTTTATGCTCTTTGAGTTTTCATCTTGGAATCCAATATTTTGCATGCAATGCCTATTTTAACAAACGTTTGCTGAATGAATGGGCTACTGGTTTCAACCTCTAGTTTTAGAGAGAGCTAAGGAAATTGGCTTTTGGCAAAATAATTAGCACTGTTTTGTGTAAGTTTGCAGTCATTGATTTACATATTATTAATTGCCCTCAATTCTCTTTTTCTCCTCTGTCAATCTCTTTAGATTGAATTTCCCCATCTTTATCCTAAATTAAAGGTTAAACTAGAAACGAAGTCTTTGAAGATGAACATTGCCAAGCGTGGTAATAATTAGTACTTATCTGAGATTTTTTTTAATACCAAAAAAAAATCAAGTATAATTTTACCTATTCCAACACCTGCCATCACCCCTCATGGAATCAGCAAAGGAACTCTCTAAGAGGTCTAGGTTTTTGCAAGTTTCCTCCATACTGACTCACTTGAAAGAAATGAAAGTCTTTGCAAAAGCAAGTCCGGGAATACCGCATACTAATCAAAATGCACTTCTTGGCACTTTTCCTGCGGTCACCCAAGGGAAAATATGTCTGCCACTCCACAGCAAGCATAAAATTTCATCCTGACTTTCAGGCAAAACACCAATGTAATTGACATGTACTACTAATCAGATGAGTATAACACATGATAATATCTTTTCCTCTGTGACTAAGAGTGATATGCTCTGGTGGTTATCGCAGCGTGCGGGAAGCAACTCTCTTTATATGCACATAGGTGTTCAAATAATGCATTCCGAAAACCAGCACGAGGCACTCTATCCATATGTGGTTAAATAATTGAGGCAATTGCCATGTGAGTTGCTGGCCACCACATCTGTATATCTCTTAGGCTGCAAGCAGCGCCAGATGTTTTACCAGATGATGGTTTATGATGCCACAAGGTATTTCTGACAATCCCAGTGGGGATGCGGGCCCTGTGTTAACTTAGTCCTGCAGCCTGACAGGGAGAGCCAAGAGGAGCCAGCTTGGTGACCAAAGAGACTTTTGCCTGAAGAGCACCACCCACCCTTCCTACTTCAATATATAGCAAGAGGAATTGCACCTTCTCTCCACAACCATAGAAATTGCCAGCCCTAATAAAATCCTCTAGTATCATACCATTCTGCAATTTTTAAGTATGTGAATCACCCGTTACGTTAGCCATTGTTGGCTATCTTAAAAATTATGCTTAAATGTGTTGCTTATTTTACTTAGGTACTAACCTCCTGACTTTATAATGAATATTTGATTCATTACAGAGGGCCAGTGTAATTGTCACTGAGAATACATTTCTATAATTTTATTATATTCCTAAATCTACATATTTAAAGTAAATATGTGGCCTATCTCTTGATATCACTCCAAGTAACTTCTTTTTGGTAAAATAGTTTCTTTTAATCATTCATTTCATAAGTATTTATTGGGTACTCTTATACCAGATAGTATACCAGATACCTAGACCTTTTAGAAAGTTCATTTGCTGATTCCATGAGGGGTGATGGTAGGTGTTGGAAAAGGAAAAATTATACTGTATAATAAATAAAACATAAAACCTTTTTCCTAGTCATATAATTAATATTAAAGCAAGAGAGATAACATTTTCCTGGAAGAGCTTTTATTCTATTGAGAAAATCCATTAAAATGACCTATTATAACATTAACACCTATGTATTATAGAAGAGTACCAAGACAATGAGATGTGGCAAAGGAGGGTGACAAGGTCTCCTCTCTGCTTAGGAGGACAGCCTGGCTCTTGAAGGCAGTGGCTTCAGGAGCCAGAATGATGTTTGCAGCAGGTGCTGTTGAGTCACTCTCAGTGCTGAAGGAAAGGCAGAGCTGCTGCATTTGTGGAGATGGCCTCTGCTCTGGAGCTTCTCCTTCAAGGAATCTAAGCCCCCCTAGGGACCAGAGTCCCTGGAGGCTGGAGACATGTGTGGGTCTTAGGAAGGTGACCTTGAGCAGCTCCTAACTGGGATGACTCTAGTTAGCATGACCCTGATAACCTCCTGGGTTTATAGCTAGAATCTTCCCCCACCTATCCCCTTTCTAGAATCCAAATGAAGTTGCCTAAACTCACTCATTGACATTGAGTAGACCTACCAGCTCTTCCCTTATCCAACTCCAGTACGTTCCCTGGCTCTAGTTCCTGTGTCCTCTGCATGAACTTTGTCTTCAAATCCCAGAATAGGGAAGCTGCTGGCTGGCCAAAGACCTCAAGCTTGCCTGGCTTGTGATACCCAGGGAAACCAGGGATGATGAGAGGCCAGTAATGATCTGGGCTCAGAATGCTTTCCATGTCTGGGGTGCAAGGTGTGTACCAGGCCTGCTTGATGGCTGGGCCTTCAGTGGCAGGCTCTCACAAGCTCTACTGTGGTTCTGTTGGAGTAAAATCCTGAGACCACTTAAATGTTCCTTGAGATTATAGAATTGTAGGGTCTGATTGAAAGTAACCCCAGGGCTAGAAAGTCACCACAGTTGTTGTACCCTAGAGAAAGAAATGCTTCCCTAAGTAGGAAAGAAGTTTCAAAGGGTTCGTGAAAGAGTTCTAGAGAATGAGTTAATAATAAGTGAAATTAATCATATGCTTTTAGGGTTAAAGTAAAGAAAAATCTCAGCAGCTTCTCTCTGATTATAGCATGCAGAGCATGCAGAGGACCTCGCTCCTAGGCTAAAGGTCATGATACTCAGTTCTTCCAAACTTGACAGCCCTCAACCTGAAGAGTAGTCATGGACAATAGATGACTCCTAACATGCTCTACCCCTCAAAACAGGCTCCTTCCTTTTTGAAGCATTAATTCATGTATTTATTAGCTTATTACTGGAAACAAAGGGATAAGGAATGAGATTCAGAGGATATGGGGCTGCTTCTCTATGTAGCAGAGCCTGGAGCCATGGGCTCTCTGAGACCCAGGACCATGAGGTTGAGACATCGATTTTCCATATGTAAGCAAAATAGCAAGTTGTAGAGAAAGGGGCATGCCCTGGGTGTGCATTTTACTGATCCAGCTCGTTCAGGCCCTAGTCAAGTTACCTGCCCAAGGTCATAGCAGAACTCTTCTGGGTCAGCAAGGAGTTACTGTAGCCTCTTCCTTGGTTTCCATCCTGCTCCATTAGGAGGAAAGTTCTAATATGTTCTAGAACTTCAAGGCTTTATAATAGAAAGGAAACGAAAGAATATCCATATTTGTGGAGAAATAACAATAAAAGTCAAAGTTTTTAAAAAGTCGTCGTCTCTAATCTTACATCTACAGGTGAACCCTGTTAATATTTTAACATCCTCCCTGCCTTTCTTCTTTGTGTATTTTTCACAGTTTAAGCCCAATAACAATATCATGGTCTGCTTTTTCTGCTTACCATTATCCCCCCATTACTATTTTATTGTACATCTATTTGGTTGCTAATGAAGGCAAACTGTTCCAGCATTTCATTAGAAATTTGTACTTTATGTTTTGTTAATTGTTAGATAAACTGTCTATTAAAGGTTAACAAGATGGACTTTAAGACAAAACTGGTTGGAATTGCCTCTTGGCTCTTGGCTTCTCTACTTACTACCTGTACAGCCTCAGTCTTCTCATCTGCAAAATGGGGATGATGATAATAATATAACTGCTACCTCATAGAGTTGTTGTAATAAATGGATTAATATCTGCTTAGAACAGACACATATATACATAGCAAGCATTCTGATAGTATTACAACTAGTAAGTTTTTAAAAGATTTTATTTATTTATTCATGAGAGACACAGAGAGGGAGAGGCAGAGGCATAGGCAGAGGGAGAAGCAGACTCCATGAAGGGAGCCTGATGTGGGACTTGATCCCGGGACTCCAGGCAGACGCTGAACTGCTGAGCCACCCAGGCGTCCCAACGACTTGTGATCTGTATATGTTAGTTTTTACTGTATAACCAACTACCCCAATACTAAGCTGTTAAAACAATAAAAATTATTTCCCGTGTTTTTGTGGGTTGGCTAGGCATTCTCTGGGTCCTGGCTGATTGGATTGGTACTGGATGATATGGGGCTTCAACTGCAATAGCTAGGATGCTGAGGATTTCCTTTCCACATGGTCTCCCATCCTTCAGTAGGCTAGCATAGGCTTGTTCATGTGGTGGCAGAAGGTTTCCTAACACCAAAAAAAGAAATTTCCAAAAGCAGACACTACTCATGTGTCTCTAATATTCCATTGGCCAGAGCAACTTACAAGGCCAAGCTCAGATGCAAGAGGTGGAGAAAAGGGCTTCACTTCTTAATGGGAAAAGCTGTAAAGTCATATTGCAAAAGGGATGCAGAGAGAGGAGGGATTTGTGGTCATTTTCTGCAATCTAAAAGCCAATGAAAAAGTAAAGTTAATGGATACAAACTAACTCACCAATTTCAGGCATTACTAGGACAAACCTGTGAATATATATATATATATATTTCATATGATTTATATATATCTATATATATAAATTTCATATGATTTATATAAAAAATATAAATCGTCATCAGATAGTTCATTCAGAAAAAAAGACTGCTTTTAAGAATCATCTTATTCATGAGTGAACACAGCTAATTCTAAAGTTAATAGGACCCTTGTGTGTTCATCCAAGAGCAGAATTTGGTCCGCTGTGTATGCCACTCACTGCCTTTATTTACATTATAAATTACCACATTTTATTATGTCTACTCCCATACCATCTCCATTATAGTCTATTATTTTAATATATGTTAAAATGGAATTAGCAATTAAATTACTAAACCATTATTCATACAACCTAAAGTGTTTGACCTCAATCTCCAGAAGCAGGGGGATTTGTAATTGACTAAACCTCTATCTATGTGTGTATGGACTCCTTTAATTGTGCATGATATTTTCTTGGTGTTGATGTGGTCAGAAATTCTGCTTTAATTCTATTCATTTCTCATGAGGGAGACTAAGTTCTATCTGGGACATCATTTGAGTTCTCGTTTACATGAACAGATTTGAAGATGTGTGCCCCATAGGGTCCCTCCTCTCCTTTAAATTCAAGTATCTCCAATGTGGTTTCTTGATTAGTTATATTATATAACTATTTGTAATTTCCACCACATATTCATCAAAAGTTGATATGTTCCTCATTTTCTTCAAGTAAATAAATGTTTCTTTTTTTTAAAAAAGATTTTATTTATTTATTCATGAGAGACACAGAGGGAGAGACAGAGACATAGGCAGAGGGAGAAGCAGGCTCCTCGCAGGGAGCCCAATGCAGGACTCGATCCCCAGACCTGGGATCACACCCTGAGCCGAAGGCAGACACTCAACCGCTGAGCCACCCAGGTGTCCCAATAAATATGTTTCTATTGGAAACTCTTGTGAGACAAGACCACACTTTTTATGTCATTGCAATTCTTGTCATGTCAAGTTAATAAGTGCCTAGCATAGTGCCTGGTGCTCTTAGTTCTTTAGGGTTGCTGTGGTGACTTAAAACAATATAAATGTATTGTTTCATAGTTCTAGAGATAAGAAGTCCAAAATCAAGGTATTGACAGAGTTGAACTCCCTTAGAACTGTTGGGAAACCCTTCCTTACCTTTTCCCAGCTTCTTGTCGTTTGCTAACAATCTTTGGCATTCCTTGGTTTGCAGATGCATAACTCCGATCTTTGCCTTCCTTATCACATGATGTTCTCCATGTGTGTTGTTGTATTGCACACAGATACAATTTCTTCTTAACTTAGTATACCCGCAAGGTCCAATTTCCTAATAAGGTCACATTCTGAGGTCCTGGGGGTTGGGACTTCAACATCTGTTTTGAGGGCACACATCCAGCTCATAACCATAGACAAACAACAAATATCTGCGGACTTCAACAAGTATTGAGTTTTGCTAGATAGTGTTCTTTATGCATTTCTACTGAGTCTACAAAAGAAGTATTGGCCCAGGAGATGAATGAAGAAAAAGTATATTATTAAAAAAGTAACAAAATGATTTATGACATTCAAATCGTTAAAAAAGCCTGTAGGAAAATGTTCAAACTCACTATTGGAAAAATATGTAAATTACTATTATGACTGTAAGGGTCAGAGATTTTCCTCTAGAATATGGAGGATAATAGCACATTCCTAAATTTCCTTCACTTTTCAGCTTCACTTCCTTAGGGAGGATTGTTCTGATCTCTTCTCATGGGTCGTATCTCTCCTTTAGTGATTTATGGAACACCATGTAACTTTCTTTGATAAAAATCTGCTATAGTTGTGATTTTTACATTTATTTAAGTAAATATTTGATTATTGCTCTCACCAGTGGACCTTAACCTCCAAGACAACTGTGCTTATTTTCATTTTTTTTTAAATATCTGCAACACATAGCATAGTGCTTAATAACAGGTACTTAGTAATGATTTGTCGATTGATTGAATGTCCATATAGATAAATGAATTGGTGAAATGGGTTAAAGTTGGTCTTTCACTGGCTCTAGTAAATATTTATTATTATATTTGTTATATATTTACATAGGTTATTATATTATGAATATATAAATTATGCATTGTTAAAATATTTATTTAATATTAAATAAAACATAAGCAAGATTGTAAGGGCAATCTTTATTTACTCAGGTGAACAAACTGCTTTGAAGCACTTTACCAGCACATAGTTGCATACAAATATTTAATATACTAATTACAAAGAGTAATTATGTACTTATTGTATGAGCCCCTTCTCTTGGAAAAACTTTAAGTAGTCCAAAAATTACTATATATTCTTGAAAATTATGATGCTAATTTTTTAAAGATTTATTAATTTATTAATTAATTAATTTGAGGGAGAGAGAGTGTGAGCAGGGGGAGCGGCAGAAAGAGAGGGAGAGAGAGAGAGAATCCTTAAGCAGATTCCTTGCTGAGCACGGGGCCCAATGCTAGGCTTGATCCCAGAACCCCAAGATCATGACCTGAGCTGAAATCAAGAGTAGGACACTTATCTTACTGAGCCATCCAGGAGCCTGTGATGCAAAATTTTATATATGTGTTTTGTATTAGTTTTTAATTTGTGTTGGGTTGTCTTTTCTCTATTCAGTCCAATTTGGTGTTTCCTGTATTGTTTGAAATTAAAATAGGATGTGTTTTACACACACAAACACATAAACACACATACACATACCGGGGCCAAAGTGACACTAATTATTCCTCTTCAATTCCAAGTAAATCATTTTCTCCTTAGGATTTATAAAATCACCTCCCTAATCCATGCTGCTAAAAATGAATTAACTTGCTCCGATATTTTGAAGAATGTCTAATTATTTAATTATCTCCATTATGTGACTAAAGCTTTAGTGAATTCCCTTCCTAGCATCATCATGTTCTTCCTTAGGGCTAAGCTTCATTTGAATGTACAGCAAGTTCATGCACACACACAGACACACATACACGCACACACATCATAATGCTATAACGTTACAAAGCAATTTTAATTAAAACTATTGAGAATACGTTGTTGTATTTTCAAATCATCTTCCTCTGAGAATGATATGAAATGGTGATGTGTATACTCCAGTGGGAGACCCAGCAAATGTTAGCTTTCAGTCATTTTCCTAAGACCATGCAAGAGTTCATCTCCAGTCCCTGGTCGGGCTCTTGTGGGAATAGAAATACCGCGCTCTTGGCTTGACATCAGTGCCATTTCCAAATGTTACCATGGTGATCACCTATGCAGCATCACTAACCCTTCTCACAACAGCTCAATTTGAGATTCAAGTTTCACGTTTCCATGATTATGGGAGGGTAATTATTTCATTACTCAAGGGAAGAAGATTTAAGAGGTAAATAGCTCTTCATTAAATCTTAAATGAGTCTAGTCTTTTTAGGCCACAGAAATGCCAAATATTAAAGTGATGAAATTTAGAAGAGTAAAACGTGACTGGGAATTGAAAAAAAAATTCAATTTTTGCATAGTATAACCATAAATATTTTTTCTCCAGTGAAAACATCTCACATAAAGTACAAGTATATTGTGTCAATAATTCATGATTTAAAATAATTTTCATGTAAACTAAATGCAGGGAAATGTCTGTGTGTATACTTGAATAGAAATACCTATAAAAAGAGAGGGGTTTTATGAACTGGTTTGAGAGGAGGTAGTGTCATATTATATAAGGTATACTTTTTTCTATTTATCTAGATACGAATTTTATTGTCCAAGGAAGGATTCTTATTGTGCAGATTATCCTGTTATAAAGTGTTATTGTGGCTTTTATTTGCTATTGATATTTGAAGATAATGCAGCTGAAAAGAAATACCGATATGAAATATTTTCAGAGTATGCTTGATTTTATGAAATATCACAGGTCAGCTATGAATTGAGGAGACTCAGAGAGTATTTTTAAATATAAAAATAAGTGGCTTTTATGCTGCATAGCCCAACTACAGCACACAGGGATTACAGTGATGCAGCTGAACTGTCCAAACCTCAACTCTTGTGGAAGAGACCCTGAAATACTAGAACATTTTTAGGTCAAAAATATTTGGCTGACTTATACTGTATGTTACTTAGTTTATGTTTACTACAAGACAGAAATTTCTAACCACACTCTGTTGTAAGATTTTTTTCTTTCTTCTTGTCCTTTTTTTTTTTTCTATGTTTCCTCTGACAAAAAGTCCATTAAAGATTTTAAAAGAGAATTAAAGATAAATGGATGGTTGGCTCCTACCCATGATAGAGGATGTGCAGTTCAGTATTAGTGGTTTAGTTTTGACCTGTCTGAGATCCTGTAATCGTAAGATGCACAGCCTTAGAGAGGGCAAGGAGGAATTCATGCATAATCATTTTCCCAGAAGAAAGAAAATCTGGTTTAAGCCCATTTTCCCCTTTCTCAGTCAGTCTTTACTATTTCCTGACACTGCATTAATTTACCTGTCATGCCGACAGCTTTCTTCCTTTCTTTCTTTTGCTTCTCTTTTCTTCTTTTTAGTGGGAAGAGAATTAGTCAGAACTGATTGTTAGAAGGCTCACTGATTGAGTAATTAATTAATTAAAAATTATTCATTCATAAACCTCTGGAGAGGTGGAATGGGAAGGTTAAGAGGTTCAGAGTGGCTGCAGTTTTCAGTGCCTCTTTGCTTATTATTCATATGCAATCGAGAAACTCATCGAAGGTATGCTAGCTTGCACATCTCTCAGAAAACAGAGCCTGGAAGGCACAAACAATAATGGTCCATGACCAACAAAAGCATGTTGGTCATGGAAACATTCAACGGATATTAGGTTTTTAAAAGCTATACCCAATGTTTTAATACAAGCAGAGCCCTAAAGGTGTGTGGATCCCCTGAGGGGATCGCAGGCTGGTACAGAATAGGGCAACAACTTCAACAGAGCAAAGGTTGATGAACCAGCCGTTCTGATGTTCCTCATCCCTTCTCCACCCAGACTTTCTTGGGCAGTCTTCTCACTCAACTTATGTCCAAGTTACAAACTAAATGCCCCTCCTCCAACCCCTGCTCCCCCCAAACCCCACGGTCCTGTTGAAGGGACATTCAAAAGTCTAATTACTTTCTAAGTAAAGTCATTTAGACATCTTCAATCCAAATGCTGTCTGTGTGTGTGTTCATATGTGTGTGAGAGAGTTTGGGGGTGGAAACTTGGCTTTTATTTAAAAAAAAAAAAAGTCCTATGAAGTTGTTGATTTTCAAACAAAAGCTGTTCTTCCTTTCAAAGAGATTTCCTCTGCTTCACTGATACAGCCAGGTAAAACTACAGCCTGTTTCTAAAATAATACGTTTTTCTGTACTGAATTAGTATATACTTCAAATGTCTTACTGAGTTCTCAATAAAGCTGCAAAAAATGTGTTGCCATTTATCTGAATTGCAATAAATCTTTGAGGGCACATTGCACAATGTTGTGAATTAGAAACGTAAACGGGGAAGGGGCTCCTGAATATATAAGCCAAGAAGGCATCAGTCTCAGGGTTTCTTTTCAAGGTGCATAAACTAAGTTGTCCTACAGTGTTCATAACCTTAGTGGCTTAACACGGCAAAATTTATTTCTCACAAAGGCAAAGCCCTCTGTGAGTTTGGGGGTGACAGTCTGGGACAACTATCCTCGTTGTGGCATCTCAGCAGGCTTGTGGCTTTTCCAGGAGTGCTGTGGCAGGCAGGGGAAGGGGCAGAGTGGGAAACTGAGCACAGGCTTATGTTGGCTCAGCCAGAGAGGCCGTACGTCCCTGCCACTCACACATATCATACACAACACTAGCCTCAATCCCACCTCCCAGCCATGGGCTGGGCCCAGGAAGGAAATAAGAACTGATGCTGACTGGGAAGTCCTAGATGAATATCTGGAAAAGAAGAGGAGAATGTATAAGCAAGTGGAGAAATCCTGAGCCCCAGAAAGGCATTTCTTTATTCTCAAAAATGATCACTGGAGTTTTTACTGTGATACACTTCTGTCTGATAGAGCCTGTGACGAGATGAAAGAAAGAGCTCCTTGAGAGAAAACAGCCAGTACACACTCAGTGCTTCACAGCTTGGGGAGAAAAGAGAAGAAAGCTGTGACAGTGGTTGAAGGATACCAAAACTTAACACTTGAAAAAAAATTTTTTTTAAATCTGCTAAATAATATAGTGCCTACCAAAGAGAATAGTGTGAGAGGAGGAACAGCATTATTCATTTAGTTAGTGTGGATTAATGGCTACTATCATGTCTCCTGAGCAGAAGGATTTACTAAAACAACCTCTTAGTTTCATTTTGTGCTAACAACTCTACCAACTACCTTAATTAATTGCCCAAAAACTGTTAATAACCATGTCATCATAGACCATCATGTAAATGAGCTTTAAAAAGTAAAATCTGAAGAGCAATCTTGCCATTCATTTATCTGAACTAATTATAATGTAGGAATAATTCTCACAGCAGGTGAAAACTGAGAAAAAGCATGCTTTTGCAGGAAAGCAAAACATTTTAGATTTGACATCAAAATTTTGGAAGAAACAAAGAGCTTTCTTTTTCGCAAGGCAGACTATTTTAAGTTTGTTATTTTTGTTACACTCATATTTTTAATGAAGTATTTGTAAAAAAATCAAGAAGACATGGTGCTTGTTTCAATAGCACATATACTAAAATTGGAATAATAAAGAGAAGATTATTTGGCCCCTGTACAAGGATAACATGCAAATTTGTGAAGCATTCCGTATTAAAAAAAATATGGAAGATTGTGTTCAGCTTTCCTTTTAATGTTGATGACACAGAGTGTCATATCCTCATTTTATTTTCATGAAGAAATTATTTGCAGAACCAACGAGGAAGAGAAGGTGCTACACTTGAGAATCAATGGGTATTCATAACTTGACTGGTTGTTTTGTTTTGGTGACAGTATAATTTATAGCTATAAAATGTAGAATATATCCTGCCGGTGTGTTATTCCAGTGGCGAGGTGGTAAATAATCACGTACTTGACAAAATGGAGCTAGAGGCCATGAGGAGATACACCAGCCCAGTGAACCCAGATGTCTTCCCCCATCTGACTGTGCTGCTCTTGGCCATTGGCATGTTCTTCACCTCCTGGCTCTTCGTTTATGAGGTTACTCCCCCAAGTGCACTCAGGATAATCTATAAAGAGCTCCTCATCCCTTTGGTGGCCTCGCTCTTCCCGGGCTTTGTCGTCCTCTTCTTGCTGCTCTGGGTTAGCATCTTCATATGAGCTCTTAAGGGTTCCATCCAGGCAGCTTCAATGAATCCCTGCTTTAGTAAATTATTTATTTTTTTTTTACTATTGTTGGAAATGTCCTACCTGCTTGCTGCTCACAATAAAGGCAGGTATGTGACCTTAAAAAAATGTAGAATATATTATTTCTTAGGAAGGCACCCTGGTACAGTGAAAAGCATTGGATAGACATCACATCCTGATACATGCTTTTTAGCAGTGTGAGTTTGGGTTTACTACTTTTTACCTCACGGAGCCACAGGATACAGAATTGGGGTGAAGACAAGCTATTATGGTATGTAATATATTGACGTATGGTTAAGTATTTATTGTAGCTGCATTTTTGCTTGTTTTTCACCTTTATAAGTTTGGTTGTTCACATTTTCTTGAATTTCATTACCTCTCCTTTTGAGGAAGAATCCTGTTACTTATAAACTAATTTATCCTGTGATGCTAAAAGGGGTTCAAAAAGATTCCAAAGGGGAAAATAATTGGAAACTTTTAAGAACAGTCTCAGGTAGAAGGAACCTTAAAACTCTTTCTAGAAGCAGATGGTAGTTTTAAAGTCTGCATCTAGTGAAAGAAATTGTTTAAACTTTTAGTTTTTCACGTGTGAGAGAAGTTGCAGCATCAGCATAGGTGGGGAAAAAAAAAGCTATAAGCCCTGATAATTTAGTTATCTATGACAGTATACATAAAAGAAACTCATTAAGGTTACTTAAAAGAGAAAGAATCTCATGAACTTCATTACATTGCCCATTCCAACCTGGAATAGAGAAGCAGAAGAGCACAAGGAATCTATTTTTAATAAAATATCAATGGAGATTTTACTATTATATGCTTCTGTAGGATTTTGCCTTCATTTTGATTTCAATAAATGAAAAGTTTGGAGGTGGCATGTAGACTTGCTGATAACTTCATCTGGCTCATCTTCATGTTCCATAAAATGTTAATATCTTTTGTTAAGAAAAATCATCCAAAACTTGTAAATAAATCAGAGGATGACTGACTTTTCAATGTCATTGTTTAACAGACACATCTGAGAATTAATTTAATTTTAAAGGAGGATACACCTGTATTGACTTAACTATTTGCTACTTAATCATTTTTTACTATTTTCCATTTCTGTGTTAACTTGTGTGTTTTAGCTAGGAGAAAAGATGATGCCAAATGTTATAGTTTTATTTCTCTATGGAATAGTACACAGTTTTGTATCTTAATACAAACCCATTATCTTAGTAGCAAATCCATTTCAGCGTTCCTTTGACTGACAGTTATTTTTAAAAATCATTCTGACCCTTGTTAAAGAAGAGTAAGGAAGATTTTATTCAGGGGACTAGTGCAATGGCATTTTGCAGTAGGAGAGATAGAGATTGGGCTCAATTCTAAATACAAGGAAAGATTTACAGCCAAAGAGCAAGGTGGGAGCAAGGTGGATAGGAAATTACTGATGAAGTATCAAAACTATGGCGTCAGTCTCCTAAAGACAGGCTAGAAATATCAGTTAACGGGGGGGGGGGTAGGGAGATAAGGAATTTGATCAGATTTTGTGGGTGATGAAATATTGAGTGTGGCAATTCCTTCTAAACTGACTTAGCAAAATTCTTGCTACAATGGTGATGCAGGCCCCACAAGGAAGTACACTAAAGCCCAAGGTCAAGACTTCCAGGTCTTAGAGGAGTTTGATGAGAATTGGATCAAAGAGAGCATGTCTTTGTCATTATGTGTTTCTGTATGTAAACATCTCCTCTGAACTAGGCTCTCTATCTTACTGGCTCCTTAATTAATTAATTAATTAATTAATTAATTAATTAAATCTTTAATATGTGTTCATTGTATATTTATATGAGTCATGTTTTGAATTTTTTTGAAAATTGTACTTTAATCCTTCAATCATGAGCTCATTTTTATGTAAAGGTTTTTGAAATACAACTTTCAAAGTTGGGGAGGAGATAATGTCCCTTCACAGCAGTCTGATCTAACTCTATGCTATTAATCAGTTTTTTTAACTAATTAGCCAATTATTGCACACATATAGTAAGAATATCAGCATCTTCAATAAGAGTATGTTCAATTGGGCAGTAACATATTGAATGTTTCTCTCAAGAGCATTGCATTGTCATTAGGCATAATTTGGGAAAATGAGATAGGAATAGAGATGAGATAAAAATAAGGAGACCAAATATTATTTTATATATCCACTGCTTTATATGCTACTCTTTTTCTTCCTTTCATGTATTAGTTTGGGTCCAAATAAAAAAAATGGATACTTGGAGGAGAATTAGTTATAAAGGGACCTCTTACAAAAGAGTGAGAATGATATCAGGAAACCACACCTGCTAGTGTAGCTTGTAACCGTAGGTGTTACTTACAGAGAAGGCACACGGGAGGTGCTGTAACCTCGGACTGAGGGAGTTGATCCTCGGGAAGAAAACTGTAGGAATGAATATCATGACTTTACTCTCCTTTCCCCACCCCTGTGGGTGCTTCCAGTTGGCTAAATCTAACTAGAACCCAGAAGATAAAGTTGTAAATTGATATAATCCATATTCTTTAGCCTCCTGGGGCACAGAGTAGGGTGGAGATGGGTAAAAAAAAAAAGGACCTACAGGATAATATGAAAGAGCTGGTAAATATTCAACAGGGATGCTAGTTGCTAACTATAGGACAGGAGAGACCAAGACTGGAAGACTTTTCTGGCAGGGATCAGAGGTTTATGCAATCCACAGTTTCATGCCAAGGGAACATGTAGTATTGAGTGAGAGCACCATCTGTCCAGATAGGGAATTAGATCTGGAGAGTAGTAGTCAGTAAAGTCAGGGACATGCAGATGGGTTCTGCAAACACAGGTAGTTGAACGGAATTAACATTCTGGAAACAACTAACTTGGTGACAGTGAGACAATCCCTTTAACTTGCTTAGTTTTACATTTTTCATGTGTAATGATGGAATGAATGCTAGATCTTCATATAATTTTTAAATGGGAGAATAAAAATAGGAACAAACTTTTTCATCAGTTTTTATATTGTCTTACTTCTAAGTATTGTTTTTCAGAAGAACAGCTAAAACAGCATCTTTTGCGTCCTCATATTATTATTTATCAATGAATTCTCCCCGAAGGAGGCAATCAACACCAGATTGTTAGGGTCACTTTAATCAGAGCTGTAATGGTTTACTCTACTCTATGAAGTTGATATTTACTCTATATATAATGAGGAAGCAAGAAGTGATAAAATGGTCAACTGCAAGAATTAAGTATTTATATCCAAATGGAGGGGAAAATCTTTATTTTAATTAGATACTCCTCTCGAGTATAAAGGAAAAAGGTAAGTTAGTATCTCTATTACAAGAGAGCAACTCAAGGTTAAGTAATTTGAATGTGTACTAGTTGACCCAAAGACAGAATGAGGGAATTGGTATTTAACCTAAGGTTGTGTGCATTTCCAGCCTTGGGGACTGGAAGGCCCTCTCTGAATTTCACTGTGGAGATCGGTATGTACAGCTTGATTGTCCCTGTCAAGTGTGTGCTTGGCTTGCTCTCCAGCTTGCATGTCTCTGCTGATTACTGGCAGCTTGAAATTGTCCTGAAAGAGAACGAGTGCTCTTGATTAATCCCCGTGCACAGTATCAACATATTATTGATTCATTATCAGCACATCGTGTTTCATTTCTCCGCAACAGGGATGGTCTGAAGGCAAACGTGACTTCAAAACAGATGCAACCCAATGAACATCCAAGTTGGGTACCTAGCTTCTTTTTCTGGGCAAAGTCCTTCCATTACATAAAATGCTGAAAATATGCCTCTTCTCTGGAGAAGAACTGTAGAATTTAACAGCTCCAGTTTAACAACTATAAAGCAATCTGGTTTATTTTATTATTTATGTGTTTGGTTATAAAAACAGTAGATAAACAAGTTCTCTAAGCTGGAGTGCATTAGATAGTACACACTGTATTCACAGCTTTCATTTATATCCCTGTTAAATACAAAGCTATAAAGAGACAAGTTAGCATTGATTTATTCATTAATCATTTATTTATTCAGTAGTTCACTTACTAAGACCTACTGTATTACTATATTGATGCTAGGCACCAGGAGTACAAAGGCATGGTTAGATTCAGAGTTTAAGAGAGAAAAAGAGGTAGATACATGAAAAAATATATATGTAAAGTATTATTTATATATTACATTTAATATCCATTTGGAAAGATATATGTTTATATATATAAATTATATATTACATATAATATATAAATACTAAATAACAGTATATTATTATAATTGTATGTATATTATGTATAATCATATGTATATTATATATTATGCATATTATAGACATATATTTGTATATTATATATGTAATATATATGAATTATACACAATATATTAAATATAATAAATTACATATATTATATGTAATATATAAATTATACATAACATATAAATATAATTTTATACAAAAACATTAAACATATATGTATATATTTAGTAATAGAAATATATACAAGGTAATGAAGAGTTAATGAATTCTTACAGCAGGATTTCAGAGAAAATTGTGACCGTGCCAGGGTTTGGGAAATAAAAAGTTCTCCTGGAAGACGAGGATAAGAAGAGAACTTGGAAAAGAGGAAACAGTCTGTGAAAGAAAACTACAGATTTTCTTTAGGGTGCGCTTGGTAGTTGAGTGTTTCTGAAGCATGCATTTCAAGGTGGAAGTGATGAGATATTAAGCCACAGAGGTAGATAAGGGACTGATTTTTGAGGGGCTGTCTTTTATACAAGGCAGACTGGCCTTTAGTAGGTGACAGGGTTGTGAACACTGGCATTGGATCTGCATGTTCAAAGATCACTCTGATACACTTGAGGGTTACATAGTTGGAATTCCAGGTCTTGGTCACAGGCTATTAAAACAGGACAGTTGAGGAAGTGGCAATGGTGATGAGGCCAGAGAGTCCATATGTATTTTAGAGATATAATCAGAGGGATTTAGCTCAAATTGGATGTTGGGAATAAAGAGCTGTCGAAGATGCCTCACAGGATTCCGTCTCATGTCTGTTCCCCACCCACTGAGGTAGGGAAAAGCAATAGAAAAGTAGAATTGTGTTGGTAGGAAGCAGGATGGTGTGGCAGGTAGTGGCAGAGTAGTAATAATTGGTGGTATTTTCACCTGGTTGACTTTAAGGGCTGAGTGTCCAGTAGGCAATGGATCTTTAAGTCTGACACTCGTGCATAGGAAGGCAGCTAGGTAATGGAAGAACCACCGGGCAGAAATAATAATAGTGCATATTACTATCAGCTAAGTCATAATGGCTGTGTCTCCAAGACCATGGCCAAAATAGTGCAGGCAAAGATAGAAGATTATCCTTTGCAATTCCACAGGTTAACTGCGTCCTTAGATGTTGCTTCTTTTTATTAAGTTGTATTGATCATAACTTCATTAAAAATAATCGTATGTATATTATGTATATCTAGATATACATATAAATATCTATTCACTGAAAATGAGGCTCTTGCTAATGTACTTACTATTCCTACTTAAAAAAAAAAACATTTTTTAAAAAGAATTTTAGGCTTTCATTGAAGGGGCAAAATTGGTACAGAGAATTTTTTGTGTCCCCTTCAACCAACTTCCCCCAATGATGTCATCTTGAAGAATAATAGAATTATTGAAATAAGGAAATTTATATTACTATATTACATTATTAACCAAACTATAGACAATATTCACATTTCACCAATTTTTATATGCATTCATTTGTCTGATGCTGTTATTGTTGTTTCGGTGTATAGTCCTATGAAATTTAACACATGTATAGATTCATGTAACCACTACCATAGAATACAGAAGTGTTTCATCACTACCAAAAGTCTCTTCTATCAGTGTAGGGTCACTCCTTTCCCCTCTCCATTCCCTAATAAGCAGTAATTTTTTTTCTCTGTCTCTGTAGTTTTGTCTTTTTGAGAATGGCATAAAAATGGAATCAGTATGTAATCTTTTGAAAATGACTTCCTTTACTCAGCCTAATACCTTTGGGTTTCACTCAAGTTGTTATGGGTATCAGTGGCCAATCTTTTAAATTAAAAGTTACTCTCACGTGCAAAGCCTGTCTCTGGCCTGCAATTACTTCGGGGTTTAGGACACTCTTATTAGCCATGATTAATAAATGGTAATGTTTCACTTATCTAACATGGAGATTTGACCATAATATATTCACATGCAAAGATCCGGGGCGGGGGGGGTCACCCCATGGAGGTAGCCTTAGTGACACTAGCTGAAGGCCTCACCTGGATCACTCAGAAGCCAAAATAGGAACTGGGTCACCCAGAATGTAGATACCTCCAAGGCGATGATAGATCAGGTCCTGAGTTTCCCATGGCTACAGGAAGCAAGGGAAACCTCTGGCTAAAGCCCACCGAAATGGTGAGATCTGAGTTGCTGAACCTGCCAAGGAAGCATAAACCTGTAATAGAGACTGGGACTGGGGCATCTCTGGTGCCCCCACAGATTCTGGTCTTCCCTGGGAACCTGGCAAGAGCCTAGGAATAGTACCTGTGGTTAGCCTGCAGCAGACAATTTCCTTTGCAAGTAAGTATAAAACACTCAGTCTTGCAACTGTGCAGCAAATGCTTCAGCAGCTACTAGAAGTACCATTTGAGATTTCTGGCAGACAAGCCATGTGGCCTTCATACTAAATGCAGGAGAGCAAGCTCCCATATGGAAGGAGGCCCAATGTTCCAAGTGTAGGGCTGCCTATTAGTTGAATGTCTGCACTTCCATTTTTGCTAGCTTTTGAAACATTTAAAGCCAGGCTTGAAAGCTTCTGCTTAGGATTAGTCATCGAAAACATGGTATTGATCCAGTTATAGCACAGAATGACCAAAAGAATAGTGAACAGTTAGAGTTTCACAAAAGCATGCCAAACTGTTGATGGAGAACATTTGAAATGGTGGCTCCTGAAATAAGTGAGTGGAGGTAAGGCTCCATAAGACCTGTTATTACCTCTTATTTTCTTGTTTTAATAGTAAGTGTTGGGCTTTGCAAGTGAAGGTTGATATTAACACTAGAACTGCCTGATGGGGAACACCAAACACCTACAACCTTGTCATCTGAGGAGTGTAGGATAAAACACATCTTTGCACACCAACAGCCTTGAGAGCCAAGAAACCTACTCTGGAATTTGCATTTTGTTAGCTGTTCACTGGGGGTTACAAAGGAATTATTTTCATTTATCACCATTTTATACCTACCGCCACCCAAGTGCAAAGACTGAACACAATAAATATTTGTGGAATAGAATGAAAAAGGCTTTTGGACTTCACAAAACAAGATCAGATGGCCCCACAGGCATGTGTTTCAGCTTCAGAGCAGTGAATACATTCCACTGTAATGGCCTTTATTTTTTTTTTTTTACATTTGTGCATATCTCTCTAATACCTGGCTTAATAGATAATAGTATCTTGGTTTTATGTGGTTGAGGGATCTAAAGAAAAAAGAGATGTTAGAAGGAGAATTTAATAGTCCTTTCAGATAATTGTGGACATTCTCTGATATTTAGAAAATTGGACAGGCAGTAGTTTCAGTTTCAAGTCAGTTGCAATGGGGGATCTAAGATCATACCAAGGAGTCTATTGTTTTTTTATGCACACACACACACACTCACATCTATATCTAGCCATTGGTTTATCTTGTCCTTTGAATGACTCTTTTATCCACGCATGATTTTGTGACAACTTGCATAGGTCATTTGGAAAATAGCGGTTCATGGGTCAAGTAATGTCCTCTTTACCTGTCTATTTCACTAGAATGCAGGCAACTAAAGGCAAGGACTGTAGTGTGTTCATTGATAGATTCCCTGTGTCAACCACAGTCTCTGACACATGATAGTCTTTAAATATTTGTTGAATTGATTAATGTATGAATGGAGGATGCATGATATTTCCACTGAAATACTCTCCAGATTCTTCCTTGCATGTGGCACTCTTTCAAAAGAAAATGACTCATTTATTTAATACACTTATTTGTTAATATACATTTAGTTTAATTCTCCTGGTTCTATGATTTATTAACTTTCTGATCCTTGGCAAGTGATTAATGTCTCCTAGCCTCAGGTTCCTTATTTTAATGGGGCTAACAATCCTTGTTCTGCAAACAAGTTTCTGGGAGGACAAATTAGATCACGAAATTGAAAAGAATGTGTGTATTTTGTTTGAGACATATATGGAGCCCTTTATTTACACTTCATCCCAAGTCTCTAATTTGTACTTCATTTCCCTGCTTTGATGAAATTATTGCTTAGCTGAAATAAAAATATTGTTTTTTAACCATTTTCCTTCAGCCCAACACCACAAAATAGCTTCCCTTTCTAATTAGATCATATTATCACTCATAAACTGAGGATATACGTAAATCAATCTTCAAAGGCATTGAAATTCTCACATTTATTCAGAACTTTGTAGTTCATTTCATGTATCAATCCCTGGGTTATAAGAACAGATAAGCTTTTTATGCTAAGGAGAGAGAGTTGGTTTCCTGAAAGAACCTATTTGTACACTTGCAGGAGATGACCTGACATTCAGAATTTACATTCATTCAACATATTTGACAAGAACAATATTTTGAAACAATTGACATCTGCTAGATAAAGATATGAGCATTTTGTTCTTGAGCTCTTACTACGTACTTAGTTGTCTATCAAGACTAAAAAAGCAGAGACAAAAGCACACAGACCCAGAACTTAAGGTCCAATTTAGGGCCATGCATGTGGCCCATGCTCCCCAACAGAAGTGAGATATAAATTCTATGAGAATTCATGAAATAAGAGTTTATTTCCCAGAATTTCTGCAATGTGGTAATATACTTTAAGGATGAAGGAAATTATTTAAAAGGGCAAAAGAAAGAAAGTCGTTGGGAGTCAGGTTGACTGTGAGCACAAGGAGTCTGGCCTCAATTGTATGTGTGATGTAGATTCACCAAAAATACTGGTCTGTGAAAGGACATGATGAAAACAGCATTTTAGTAAGATTAATCTGGCAATAAAGTCCTCAGCTAATGTGAGCTGGAGCCAATGGATCTGTCGCAAGTGATCCATCTAGGCCACTATTATAATACTAAGATAAAATCTTGATCTAGATTAAGAGCAGTCAAAAGTAAAGATGACTACATAGCTTATAAGGAAGCATCTGTTGCCAGTTCTGAGAGAATTAGTGGAATGCTTTGAACTTGTAAAAAAGTGGGTTACATGTTTTCCTATTTATGATATTTCAAAGTGCGTTGAAAGCTATTTTTTTAAAGTGTGCATGTGTATGTGCTTCTACCAAGAATGAACTTTAGATTTTATTTCTAGTCTCATGGATTCTTCAAGTCCTTACTTACATCAATGTCTTAAATATGTATGCTGAAGTCATTTGACACTCTTAAGGCTATGTAGATGCTGCCTATGAACAGATGGGGTTCACCCTTCAGGTTTCAATGTTGACTTGTGTTAAAACCTACCCTTCTAGAGTAACTGAACATGCCAGTTATTCAATCTGAATACCTGTATCAAAATCAACCATACAGAAGGAATGCTGCAATTTAGTGGGGATGTTACGAAAATTTTATCAGTAGACTCAGATCATACTCTTGCTTTCATAGAGTTGTTTTTATTTTGTAATATGTGATAATCAAGGGAAAGTTGATAAATGGTGACAGAAAGAAGAGAGCATTGCTTTTGTTGGTGATGTTGTTACAAATTCAAACATATATCATCATCTGTCTTGAGGTTCTTATTCTTAATAAAGCAAATATAACTTGGTTATCTGTAGTAGGACATACGTACAACCAGTGAGCATAGCACACTTATTTTGGAAAATAATAGCTTGCTTGCGATGATCTGACCTGGTAAAAATAAATCTCTCTTGCTCTTGGGTGTCCAGACCACAAATTCATTCAAAACAGCATGGCCGTGAAAGATTACAAAAGAATTATTCTTCCTGATGATTTACACATAGAAAAAAAAAACAGTAGAAGAAGTTATCTTGAAACTTGGGGCATGGATATTGAATTAGTTCTAATGGGATCAAAGATAGAAATACATAAACCAGTGATACTGTGAAGAAACCTAGGGGTATTCGACTAGCCATCAGCAAAGGTACAAGAAATTTTAGTTGAAGGTAAGCTATTAAAATCAGAGATTCTGAAATGCGAGAAATTATAAAGCAACGAAAACTCATCCTGCATTTTGATGAGATCTGTGGTATGTGGGCTCATATGTAAAATGACAGTTAGTAGGATGACCTGCTTGTACGAACTTGCCTAGAACTTCCGCAGTTTAGCACTAAAGTCTCCACATCCTGAGAAACCCTTACTAGTCAGCCTAAATCTTAGAACGCTCTATTGAGTAACACGAGCATGGGTGGGTCTCTTTCCTCCTTCACTTCACCTTTTTGCATTTTTCTCCCCTTCATGGAATTCACCTGCACGTCAGCACCATCATGGTCATCATCGATGCCTCTGGCTGAAAATGGCTTCTGATGGTCAAAAGCCTTCCAAGCAACAGCAACAAGAGGGAATTTTTGCACAGACTTTCACATACATGGTACCTTCCAAGTTTGATGGGCCTCATACACGTTCATGTAAAAATCCCTTATCACTATTATAAACCATTAAACTAATAACCTCATCCAGTTGTGTTTAGTCTGACATTTAACAGCAGATTGTATTTGTAGCCTTGAGAGGTGAGGTGAGAGGAAAATTTATTTGCCTAATATTTATTTTATTTCAAAACTAACGACTTCGATATACAATTTCATATTTTAAAATCTATGTTGAAGGGTCTTCAGATGTGCTAGAAGTACTAAAATAGATACAATCTGGTAGGTTGTCAGGAAAGCAAACAAAAAAACTGCTAGGTCAGGAGCACAGCTGTTTGTGGAGGGCATTAAATATTTTTACAGTCTTTCCCATAGGCCAATATGCTTTTATGCATTGATTTATATTTTAATAATGACAGACTCCACTGGCATGAGCATTTCAGTTCCTCAGAAATTAGATAAAATCATAATTTAGACCCAGGATAAAAGGTGGAGGGAATTAGCATTTTGCAGCATTAATTAGCTTACTTGCCCTCGCTTATTTCTGATCAGATGGAGGATGCTTAGTGCAGCCACAAACACGGCTATGAGCATCCTTCAATTGTACGATATGACATTGATGTTTCTAACGCATGTAAATTCAATAGCTTCGCCTTGATTTTAAAAGTATGGCTTTAAAAACAGTGGTTCGTTTTAGATCACTAGGGTAAGCAATGAACAAAGGAAGCGAATGGATGTAAAATAGAACAGTGAAAGGACTCCTGTTAAAAGAATGCCCAAGCATTGAAAACACTCCTAGAGAATGTGCAATTATGCGAGCTTTCTCCCTGTTTGCTCCTCCGAATTTCTTCCCAAGCATTTCACTGTCTCACATCTTCATTATGATTCCAGGTTGCCAGAAGAAGCTGGTAACTTTAGCAGGCAGGCATTTCATTTTTAAATAATTGTTTGCATTGTTTTCCAAGGCACACAACTTCAGTCTCACTCAACCGGCTCCTCCCTGGCCCCATGCCTGCCCTGTAGCAGCTCCTGTATCCCTCTCAACCTGTGCGTTTCCTCCACTGTTGTCTCCCCAGCCCTTCGTTTCTCACTTCCCCTTTCCACATGGCTGCTTGGTTTGCAGACGATGCCTTCTTACAGATGTGTTCCCTCCCCTGACAAACAATTACTCCTGTCCCCCCAGCGGGAGGCCATTAGGACATCATCACGGGTTCTGCTAAGTCATCTCGCCACCACAGTTGTGTGCCATCACCTCCCATCTGAGACTCTCTAGGCATATGCCACGCAGGGAAGCTAGCAGTCGCAAACGGCGGCACCTCCAGGCATATTATTTGTTATTTGGGTCCAGAAGTGTAACAGATAATGGCTAATACACTAATGTCTGAAGGTCCCATCGGATGCTTTGACTGGCATCATTTGCACCAAACTTGCAAAAGACTGAATGGGTTATCATGTGCTAGCTGAGAAGTCAAAAAAAAAAAAAAAAAAAGAAAAAAAGAAAAAGAAAAAAAAAAGCATTTTCACATTTCCATAGCAATTACACACAATGGTTCAGAAGAGACATGACAACAATAGTGATTTTACAAAGTTATTCTATTTGTGCAGACTTTCAGCATTCTGAGCTTTGAATCGGTGAATTATCTGATATTAGTTATTTTCCTGGAAAATGGTTAACCAGTGCTACATTTATTTTTATTTTAATCTCACAGACCCAGCTTATGTGGATACACAGAGTGAAGACCTATCCAAAATGTATTCCTTTTAAATTAATGAAATACACATGCAACTGAACACTTGCGGTTCTTTTTCTGAAGGTTTCTCTGACGGTTCTACCTATTAAATTCTCTTGTTTTATGAGGTAGCATCTCACAGGGATTTTGGTAAGTTTAAGCTCAATATTTAATATATTATGAAGTAAGTGGATTTTGGCATGATGCCACATTAACACTTGGATTGTTTTTTATTGATTCTCAGGTCTAGTTTACTGCTGCACTGGGGTGCAATGTGTCTTGGTGTAAAATCAAACAATGTGCTAACAAGCTAAGACTTCCACAGAGGCCCAGAAGGCAAATGAAGCAGGGGGCGCTGTTCTCCCTGTCAGACATCTCAACAGTTCCTTTTCTCGAGCTCCTTATCCTCACTTCCTCAAACCTCCAACATAAAATGTCATCAACTGAGATTCATTGAAATGAGATCCGGTGGAGATTAGGGTGAGCATGTGGATTACAGGATCTTTGGAAAAAACAGTTTTATTTTTGTCCAGGGCACGTAGGTAATTGAACCAAGCACTGAACACAGTGTCCCAGTCTGGCACAACATAGACACTCAATAAATACTTATTTAATTGAATGGAACTGAATCCAAGAGCTGTATAGAAGCCCTACTGTAATGAGCAGGTGAAAATTGTAATTGGAAAAGCAGAGTATCAGCCACAGGAACCCAAGGCTCTCCTTAAATTTTAACTAGCCACTTGCACTCGGAAAGATGCTCCTGAAGTACTTGAATTCGATGTGTTCTCTTAAGTACCTAGATAAACATTCCTGCTCAATGCGGTTTGTATTGTTTATTTGCTCAGTTAAACTGGCTTCCCTTGCCTTATTTTTTCCCTTCTGCTGAGACGAAAAGAAACTATAATTCTCGTTTTTCTCTTCACCTGGATTTTCACAGATTTTAAATTAGGCAAAGAGAATTTGGACTACTTATTCTCTATTTCGTCCCCATCCTCTATTGCCTCTAGTAAAAAGATTTACAAAAATACAGAAAAATGGAGTTCCAGTTGAGTTGGCCAAAGGGTATCAGTGACATAAAAATGCAGGAGCTTTAGTCCTGTCTTGATGCATCTCATTTCAACTGTCAAATACATCCAACTTCCAAATCCAGTGTCTTTGAAAGACGGAAAGAGAGAGATAGAGAGACTGCACATTGTTTTGTTTATGTACTTGGAGAGAATGGAGTCTAAAAACACATAATTTATTCAGTTCGATAAATATTTGCTAAGGCCCTTCTATATTAAAGACATTTATTAGCTGCCACAGGTAGATACAAAATGGAGAAAGGTAAGATACCTGCCTTTATGAAGTCCCCAAATAAAGAAAGTAGTGAGAAAACTATAGCACCCAAATAACAACATAACACAGAATATTCTGTAAATTATAGATGTTAAAATCAGATGGACCTGAGTTTGATCCCAACTCAGTATGAGCCCAATCATACCACTTAACTCCTTAGGACTAAATTTCCATATCCAAAAATAGAGGCTCAATAATGATGACCTGTCCCTTTTAAAGATTAAATGTACAGTGCCCCTGAACTGTATAATGTAGTGCTTGGGACACAGTTAAATGCTTTAAAAAACTGGGATTCCTTAAATGGTCTGAACTGAGGGTTTTCCCAGAAAGATGATAAATGAGATTGGCTTTAAAATAGAAACAGAGTATCACCAGGTTTACCTAGCTGAGGCGGGTAAAGGGACATTCATGTTCAAGGTTACACGCAGAGTTGGCATCATTAATCCTGGGTGTACTGTTGGCCTGGACCACCTCTCTGGGTGGTGCACTGAGATCAAAGACAGAGGTGAGGAGGAGGGACTGGGGGAAACTGAGAGAAAGCAGAGGGAGCTGAGCCAGGATTCCCTGCTGGCTGTTTACACAGTTCAAGACAAGGGGAAACACCTCAATCTGAGTAACAGTTGTCCAAAGAGATTCATGGTAGAGGAAGTGAGAAGGGCATATGGGTTTGGGGATTATAAAGAAGAAATATAGGAGACTTGAGAGTTAAACTGGTTGATACAAGTGCTGAATCGGAGAAGGCAGGAGAAATCAGAATGGCTCTCCGATGTGCCCCTGGACTCAGAGGCTGAGAGGAACAAGGGGAGGACACACACTTACCGGTCTGCCCGGACTCCACCTTGGTCAGCGGTATTCTGAATTTGAGGTGCTAAAGGCAATGGGAAGAAACACTAGTCATCTGCACAGCTGCCTGGAATTCTGTGTGAAGCCAGCGGAAATCTCCATCTACTACCAGGCATTGGATTAGGGGAAGCCCAGTCTATGCTGCGGGTGAGGAGCACGACGTATTCTACCCAGCTTGGAAGTACAGTATATTTTGCACACTTGATACAAGGCCAATGCTAAGGAGAGAATAGAGCATATGATTGGGAACTCATGGGAAAAGTGAACACACAAAAAAAAGAAAGAAAAAAGAGAAAGAAAAAGTCAATACTCTAGCCTGCGAGATAAGCCCAAAGAGACATACAGAGGTAATAATGCTAAGAACACTGAATGTCAGACTGAGGAGGTATATATAATTCAGAAGCAAAGGGAACATTCTTGGATATAATCGAGAGGCATAGGGAAGTAATCAGAGCTTCATGTTTGTTTGTTTGTTTGTTTGTTTTTCTGGAAATGGACCAGAAGGAAAAGAAACTGGAAAAATTAGAGGTAGAGAAATGAGTTACAAGGTGATTAAAAGTGAAGTATTGCTCTAAACCAGTCGGGATGGAGATGAAAGGACAAATGTATGGAGATAGAACAAATGGGGTTCATAGCTGGTTTGAATGTGAGGGAGGGGCAGGCGTCATGCAGGAGGTGTCTGCAGCAGTTACAAGCAAAGCCTCTAAAGTCAGAGAGACTTTGGGCCTAGGTCTGACCATGGAAAAGTTATGTAATTTCTGTGCCTCATTTTTTTTTCATCTATATAATTGACTTATTAATAGTACCCACTCAAATAGCGCTGTTGAAAGGATTAAATGAGCAAATAAATGTAAAATATTTTGAAAAGTATCTAGTATGTAGTAAGTACCCCATAATTCAGAGATATTTGGAGACTTTGAGCTTCTCCTCTGAGAAACTGGTGGGTGTGGTGGTGTCACAAACTGAGAAAAGGAATGTGGGAGGAAGAACATATTTGGGGGTAGAGATGAGGATGAGTTTCACGAGTCAAGTTTCCCAAATTCCACCCTTAGCCACACCATGGTGCAGATAACTCTGTGAGTTATCTAGCCTGTGAGGGAAAACAATGGCAAAAGGCCAGATAGAACAAAGTAAAATCATCTAGATTCATCCTAGGGTGTGGTAGTAGGGTTAGCCTCTGAATGGGGAAAGGTTTCCTTCGGTCTCATAGACAATGTAGCCATAGAGATGTTTCAAGGCTGAGAAGAAGAAAGCTGAAGAAATTACTTTGAGTGATTTTAGTAATAAAAGAAGTTTAGGTGCCTTAGAAGCACAAAAGATCTGGAACACTGTCAGGTAACCTGAAGAGAGTGAGAAAACTTAGAAACAGCAGCTGAAGGGATTGAAAGAGTTACCTAGTGATGAATAAAAGAAATGTAAAGTCACCTGCCTCTGGAATCTTTCAGCAAAATGTCTTTTTAGACTTCATTTTCCACATGGGTGATAAGTTTTAAAATTTAGATATTTTATGTCAATCATGAAACCTGAAACCCTTAGCTTTCCCCCAGATGGATGCTAGCGATGCCACTTGGCCAAATATTGAAAATGATTTTGGGCTGGCTGAAAGGTATGTGATGTGCCTGTGTGGGAGATGAAAGGGGTGTGGGACACCTGGGTGGCTCAGTGGTTGAGTGTTTGCCTTCAGCCCAGGGCGTGATCCTGGAGTCCCAGGATCGAGTCCCACATTGGGCTCCCTGCATGGAGTCTGCTTCTCTCTCTGCCTGTGTCTCTGCCTCTGTCTCTCATGAATAAATAAATAAAATCTTAAAAAAAAAAAAAAAAAAAAACAGAAGAAAGGTTTGTGTGTGTGTGTGTGTGTGTTGTGTGGGGGCTAATGGTGTGATGGTATAAAATAACATCATTGTCAGTGTTTAATTAACTTTGGGTTATTTCCAGTTTCCCTAGGTAACATCTAAAAGTTTCTTAAAGATTATGCTAAATAAATGGTCAAACAAGTTACAAATTAATTAATTGACTTTAACAATAATCTCTTGAAAAACCTGGTATCACAAATTTTATCCTTCCAAAGTAGCCTTTCCTTATAATGTAAGACACAGAAAAGGGAAGAGTGAAACAATTTGGCTTTCCCTTTGTGTACTGACTAGGGCCCATAAGGGAAATAAGGGATCAATTCCACGTGACTGTGGTTATTAGCACATGGAGCAACTGTTTGGATTTTAGCCTGATTCATATTCTAGGATGGCTTTCAGGATCCTGCAGAGTCATCACTGTTCATTTTGAGGTGTTTTCCATCTACTTTACATGCATAATTGCTCAGCAACTGGTAGATTCGTTGAGTTCAATATGAGCAGTGTTAAGGCAAAGAGACATCCCATGGGCACAAGATTATTTTCTTCAATTTCAGCCTGTGGTGTCGGGAGCTGTTCTGGACTTGTGACTGGTACTGTGCTCAGCAACCTGCTAGATCTACGTTTCCCTTCAGTGGGTTCTGAATGGTTCATTTTAGGGAGTTGGTACTGTCTCGTGGGATGGGGGAGTGCCAGCTGGTTTTAAAAATGCTCCTCAAACTTTCTGTGGTATCTCCAATAAACCCATTCTAAGCAAAGTTTATTAGAAGGAACTTGGGATCATTTAAAACCCTGTAACATAATCCCTCTATTTAGCAATGAACAATTTTAGCAAGGTTTATTTAACAATAAACATTGGTATACCCCTGGATACTACTGGTTAGGTGTATATGAACTCAATAGGGTAATAGCAATGACCCACTGGAATAATAGTAATTATTTGAGTACTACATACCTATGCGCCAGAGTATCTTCCAACCCTCACAATAATCCTTCATGTTAGATACAATTAGTCCCATTTTACAACCAATAAAATGGGTTCTCTAAAAGATACATTCCCAGTAATCACACACCCAGTAAGTGATAAATTCTCTATCTCATTGTAATATATTGGTTAGCACCTTAATAGGAAATAATGGGGGAAAAAAAGGTTATGTGGCTCCCATTTCGCATGCTAGAGCCCATTTTAGTTTACAAAAGATTGTGTCTCCCTCTCCATTATGTTAGAGTACAATACCCCTTGTGAGGATACTTGAAAGTATTAGAGCTACAATAACATCATGTACAAAAGCTTAACCCTCAGTAGATTTCCTTCTGAGCATATCATTGTGATACTCCTCAGAAATTAGAAGCACAAACTGTTTAGTTTAAAAGGAGCTGTTATAACGTTAGACTAGGATAAGATATTTTTAAACATTTTATCTACCCAGATGCCTTTACTTAAATTCAGGAGCCATGCTTTCTGCTGTTACTTAATTCACCATCACGTCTAGCAAGTGAGAGGGTTCCTGGTAAATTTTAGGTATATCTGACTCCTTTTTTTTCCAATATTCACAATTGTAGGCCACTTGTAACAGATTTACACCTGTCCCAGCTGTGGGATCAATCTAATTCTTTTCCAAATAGAGTTCGCATGGTTTAGATTAATGACTCGATGTTTTAATAGCCATTCAAACCTTTTCTACCTGGTATCTTGGTATGACTGTGTACTTGGTTCTAGAAACTGGACTGTTGCTTTGTTGATTACATGCATATCCCTTTCTTGTTGACCTTAGTATCATTGCCTCGTTGGTTCTGTTTCTCCCTGACCAGCTTGCTTCTGCTAGTCTTCCAGGTTCAATTGTCCTCATTGGTTCTCAGATACCTGTGGCAGACCTCTGACATGCTAATACTCTGCCTACTTAGACCTCCATACATTTCCTAGCTCACGATTTCCTGATCTCAAGCCCTGCTTCAAGACCTGCTATCGGTTCTGCCCTGAGGGCATGTCTTCTTCTGGTGAATTTCGCTTCATCTCTGAGTCTTGATTTGAAATAGATGATCTGATCTGAGCTTTAATTTTGACACGAATTGAAAGATAGATTCCTATTTTAGAAGTTTGCTTATTGGGATATTGAATTATGTTTCTCTTTGGAAAAATCAAAGGCGGCTAACTGTCCTTCTCAATAGCCACATGATAGGGAAAGATGTGGCTACTCTTTCCCCCTCACAGAGAGGAAACTAAGGAAGAGATAGCTATGGCTATTTCAGATCTCTTATGCATGGAGATACACAATGAACATGGTCAACGTGAGTCTCCATAATAGGCAATTAGAGTACCTCTGTGTGCTTACCACAGGTTAACCCAATGAGACCATCGAAATTATGCAGATTGAGAATAGAAGGGAATCCCTCCGTAACTGATCTAAAAATCCAAGAAGAAGCCCTTCAACAATCAAGCACAAATATTTCTTGAGAATTTTCAATCAGACAGTATACTATGTGTGGGGCATATACAACCTGTTCTTCACTCTCAAGAGATCCACCAACCTAAAGATTTGATAGTTCATGGATCACACGTGACATGCTACCTTGTAGAGTCATGTCACAAGGGAGAAAGAGGACAGCAAGGGATTATTCCCTTTGAAAACAGGCCATAAAGGCAAGGGTCTCTCCTTTATTGCCACAAGTAGACTTTATGGCTGACATCTAGTGGCCACTCCGGGAATTAGAGCATAGGATTAGAGCACCAGACAATGATTGAGGGTTGGTAAAGGAGGCATTAAATATTTGAGGTATACCTTCCCAGGAACTTCCTCTCACAGTCAGGGACCTACTATATACAGCGTTACTCATACTTCATTTCCTAAGTAAAATCCTAAGTAATTATTTAATTTTGGAGCTAGAGGGCTCTCACACAACTTTCATTTAATTATACTCCAACCATTGTATGAGGATATAAAGAAAAGCAAAACTTTACAATTTCCTACTTTTTTTTTTTACAATTTCCTTTTAATGAATGTTTTAAGATCTACCTATTGGAAAGATGAATCCCTACCTGTTTACTTTGACTATGATATATCATTTTTTACTTCTTGAAAAAAGATAGTCATTTACCAACCTTCTTCATTGGGGATACCTTTATCTGTAAAAAACAGTGAAAATAATTATAATATAACTCATAAGCTTGCTTTAAAGATTTAAGACAGTAAGACATGTAAATAATTTTTTACAGTACTTGTAGCATAAAAAGTACTCAAATGGCACTTGATATTATCTGGAGGGGGGGTCATGATAATAAGCATTAGACAGTTTTAAATGCATTCACAGTAGTGGCCTCATTACCTGTGAAGAGTGTTATTCCTCCCAAATATTAAGGTCTACCTGTTTAGAGAACTTACATGTTATATGCGATATTCAGGGATCATAGAGATTCAAAGTTGAAGAGATATTCCCAATCTCTAGTCCTGCCCTCTCATTTACGTGTGAGGACACATTATGTGAGATGTTGTGTAGTTTGGCAAGGTTATGCAGATAGTAAAGGAGGGGACTAGAACCTGGGATTTCCCATGAAGTTCAATGTATTTACCTGTACCTCAAGTGGTTCATTTATATCTTCAAACCAATCAATACTGACAAACGGATTTTCTCTCACCTAGTGAAATGTGAGATATATGATCAGGGGTTTGTATTATACAGGTATAGTAAAAAAGTTCAACACATTTCTACACATCAAAAAATATTAATAATTTTGATAGTCTGGCAAAAACAATTCTTATTCACTGTTGGAAAATTAGTAATGCAGGTAAACAATAAGGTTAGACTGAAAAAACAGCCATAATCCATTTCTCGGGCAAGCATATATACATATATATATTTGTTATGTCCATTTATGTCCTTTATGCTATTCTATAAACAAATACACATATATTTTGATTAAAAAGTGAGTTTAAATTGTACATACTGTTTTGTGATTTGTAATTTTCCAATTGATATGCATCTATGGCATCATTTTTATTGGCTTATTTTATCTATTATATGCTAATACCAAAATTATTTTGAAATCAGATTAAAGATTAAGGAGGAAAATTAGGCTGTTGGTAAGCAACAGGCAAAGGAGAGTGAGAGAAAAATTGGTAGTGCTATTGAAAACCCTGTTTCTAAAAAAAAAAAAAAAAAGAAAAGAAAATCCTGTTATCCTGTTTCTTCCCTTATTCTTTTAACTCAGGCCTTTATGTGCCTGCAAATGGTATCAGACAATTGAAGGAAGGTATACCTTGAGGATGTACTGCCTTGGGTCCTGCTGGAAGAGAAAGTGGAGTGTTTGGTTGAGGGAATATGAAGTAACAGACTTGGAAACATGGGTTCTGGAAATGGCAACACATGGAGTCTATTACAGAGTCCAAAGATGGAGGGTAAAATACCAAAGGGAGAGTAAGATGCCAAGATCTCCCCAGTGATGCGGGGCAGGCCCATGTATCATGGAGTTCGGGCGTGGCTCTCAGTTTTTATAGGTCTGTATAAACTTACTATTGGATTATAAATGTACACACTTTACACTTTAAAAAATGCATGCACATCCCTTTCCATAATTGTTTCTGAGAACCCAGGAGAGGGCTGACCAGCAAAAATATGTATTCAGGTGTGCAGGGCGAGGGCGATGCTAAGTGACAGTGACTGCTCCAGGGCCTCATGACAGAAAGATTCTACATAAAGACTGTACACCGGTGACTAATATAACACTGTCTGTTAATAACTAGAATTAAAATTAAAACACACAATTTAAAAATTCTACGTGAATTGTAAATAGTCCATCAAATTTTCATATTGTAAGAGAAAAACAAAGAAAAATGCAAAATTATATCGGACTCTGATAGGAGTCAGGACAGAGCTATTTAATTTCTCATCTTTCTCTGAACCTCATTTTTTTCATTTTCAACCGTCACATTTTCACAGTCGAGCAAAACTATACATGTGAAGGGATCTGAAAGTTTCCCAACTCACCTTGTCACTTTCTTTTTTCTCGCATGCCATTCTACAGTTCTTTGCAGCCCTTTTGAATATATATTGTGTATATTTTCCTTATGAAATGTGTTTTTAGCACTCAATAGTGCACTCCTCACTTTTTCTGCAATCCTAATAGCAAATTATTGAGAACACTAGTAATGCTCCTTGGATCCTGCTGGGTGTATCCACAGGCGCTGCCTTTGATCCACATATCTGTCTTGTGTGCAGCCTGTCACAGTGCAAGTGAACAGGGGAAGCTGAGTGCCAAAGGCCCTGCTTGGGGACAGGCGCTTTGTGAAGGTCCTGCCAACCATGCCGGCCTTGTGGAATTGCAGCATGGGTGGACTGTCAGCTTTGCACCCAACACGCTGACAGGTGGAGAGCACTGGAGAAAAATTGGCAGTTTGTGTCTTCCAGGAGGCAAAGGCATGAAATGCCTTATTCTCTTTCTTTGGAGGAGCACTTCCTATTTCGAAAAGAGAAAGGTCAAAATAATAATAGTCACAAATCGAATACTAGGGTTTACCCACCTCTGACCTTGCCCTTTGTGCTCCAGATTCAATTTTTTTTTCAGTCTCAGAATAAAATTCTCTGGCCATTTTATAGGGAAAAATATACAATAAAATCACAGGTAAGGATTAGCTATACTGGCTAATAAAGAGTGTTTGCTTAAAAAAAAACAAAAGCACACAACACTCACATGTCCTCCATTGCTTCCTTTATTAGAAAGAAGCAGACGGCCCTACTAGTGCGGCATTATTGAAATAGTGTTCACACCCATTCCAGTAGATGGTTCACACACTTTAATTCCTGTTAAAAACTTAATTAAATTGCATGATTTATTAGCTTGTGTTAAATGTTGAGAAAAACAGTCTGGAAAACCTATGCATTCTGCGTAAGACCCAGCCAGCTGTCTCAGAGGAAAGACTTTGGGTCTTGTGTAAATGTTGCAAACTACTGAATTGCTAACAGGCTCTTTGTTGGATGTTCTTATACTCATAATAGACTCCACATCACTTGAAAAAAAAAGTGGTATTCTAAAGAAATGAAAGGCAGTGTGTATTTTGTTAAACAAATCAGCATAGTCAATAATGATATTTTTCTTTGATGTCTAACAGATTGTGCTACATCTCTATAACTATTAGCCTATAAAGATATTTTGTAACATAGTCCACCTCTAATTTTACTTTCTCTGAAACCAACTGTCAACTGTATTTATCTCCATGCTTTCAAACCCTCTAGAAATGCACATCTTTCTGTGATTGCTTTTAAGAGCGCAACCTTAATTCAGGCTTCCTACACTCCTCCGGTTTATGGTGATATTAAACTCAAGCAAAATCACTCATTGAAATCAATCTGGGGGAAAAAACCCACTGGTCTATAATTTAAGATTATTTGACTGTTCACTGGGAAACGATTAGATAGCATAATCATTTACTGAACCTCAATCTGCATTTTTTGAAATACTCGTACCTACTACATGAGAGATGAGAATGGAGAAAGGAGAGAAAAATAGCAGCAAGCACCAGACAGCCCAGCCATTCTGCAGCTCTGTGGTTGCAAGTCTACGTTAAAATGCCTTCGGAAGGGTGCCTGCGTGGCAATGTTGGCTAAGCGTCCTACTCTTGGTTTTGGCTCAGGTCGTGATCTCAAGGTTGTGGGATTGAATCCCAGTACCAGGCTCTATGCTCAGCAGGAAGTCTGCTTGAGGATTTTCTCTCCCTCTGCCTCTCCCCTCTGCCCTAGGGCACTTGCTCTCTATCTCAAATAAATAAATGAATCTTTAAAAATAAATAAAATAAAATAATAAAATGCCTTCAGAAAGATTGGAGGACGCCTGACTAACACAATCACCTAAGGTATTTCATCTTTGTGGACAGTCACACACAGTCACACACGTGTGTGTGCATGTACACTTGCACGTACATACGTACACACATACACTCCTTGCTTCGAACTCATCAGGGAGCTCCTCCCTAATTTAAGCCCAAGCTTGCAAAGAAGTCAGTTGTTATTTCTCTTTCCTGACACTATTACATCAAAACAGTATCCAGGCACTAGACAGTATTTATTAGCTTGTAAGGCCAGAGATAATGATCCCATTCAATCAGAACATATGAATAATTCAAGAGTCCCAACTTCACATAATTTCTGGCTCTACTTTTAAAACCAGTAAAAGAACTATTTGTATCATTTATTATTTTTGGTGACAATGAGTAAAAGACAAAAGATGTTTTGTGTGTGTGTGTGTGTGTGTTTGTGTGTTTCCTGGAAAGATAGCATCTTGGCTCTTCATTTCAAACTGATCAAAGACGTGCCAAAAGAACTTGTATACATATATAAATATGAAAAAGCATGATACTACAAGGGGGATATATGGTTATTACCTCTATGGATACTTTCTTCTTTTTTTTAAGATTTTATTTATTTATTTGAGGGGGAGGCACATGCAAGGTAGGGGCAAAAGGAGAGGGAGAAGGAGAAGCACACACCCTGATGAGTGTGGGGCCGAACGGGGGCCTTGATCCCCGGACCCCAAGATCATGACCTGAGCCGAAGTCAGACACTTAACCAAGTGAGCTATGGATTATTTCTATAGAAATTTGTTGAGGGTGTTTTAATCACTGTGAATAGTTTCCTATTATTTTTACACACTACTGCTAGGAAACAATTATAATTTCTATAAGACTATTGAAGCTATAATTTCAGGGGTCATTTCTGATGCAATCTGAAAAGTACATTTGAAAGAGATGGACTATTTTAACCAGCAAAGAGAAGTTGAAATAATTTAATCTTATGATGGAAAATGTTGCTTCTTATTTTCATCCATCCATCGCTCTTTTGCCAAATCATTTGGCAAACTTAGAGTGAAATAATGTTCCAATTGCTGCTTTTGGTAAGATGTACTCTAATGAATGGCATGTGACACAACCATTAGAATGAATCAAGAAGTAGCAATAGACAAATTAGATAAGTGAAAGCTTCTATTTGTACCTCAATGGCTTAACAATAGGCAAAAAATGTATTATTTATATAAAAGACCTTAGGAAGAAATTGTATTTAGGAAATATTGCCTAAGAAGATATCTGGTCTTCAATAAGCTAATTAGCTTTTCTAAAAATATAAAATAATTGCTTTAAAAACGGAAGTAGTGTTGATTGATGCTCTTGTCTTTATGATATTCTTGCAGTGGGATTTTCCTCACCCCCACACAGAATATTCTGAAGAAGAGGACTCAGGTAAAGTAAAACTGAGAGGATAGGAGTCAGTGAGATCAATATACCTATGAGGTTTTTTGAAGTTTTTAAACAACTACTCTATCCATTGTCTCAATCAGCTGTCCACAGAAGGAAGGTCATTATCAAATCCCAAGATACAGATGCATTTGTTAACTTCCAGATATGGTCCAAGTATGTGCTTGAGCATTTATATTGGACATTAATTAAAGGCCACTTGGGGGTACTTTGAGCTCTTAAACTGGATTAGTGAAAGTGATCAAAAGGACCAATTGAGTTTTGTAAATTGGGTTTTACAAGATAGGGAATAGACTTTGAAAAGGACTTCCTAAATCAGACATCATTGATTTCTTCATCGCAGCCTTAAAATGAGGGCTGTCATTAAGAGGATTTGAGAAAAATCATCAACTTGAGGTTGACACTATCTCCACAGTAGCTGAAATGTGATGTGTTGTACCAACAATTAGTGTCAGAATTCTGGAAACAAAATCCAATGGCACTTCATGATTTAGAAGCTAAGTTTGAGACAAAAGGTTCTTTTGCCTATAATAGGGGCTGATTTAGAACGAATGTCATTGGTATTCTTAAGAGTCATTAATAAATATTTTTATGAACCTAGATTTTTAGATTTTTGAGTTGGATAATTAGAATGTTTTAGATACAAACATAATATTCATGTATATTTTCTACTATTATTGTTCTTGTTTTGTTAAGAAGTGCCCTTTTTGACTTTAAATTTTGTATATATTATTTCTAATGCTTATAAAAGCTTACAGGGTACATGTTCCTGTTTTGAAAATGAGGTGTGGTTCAGGGAAGGTTCAAGGAGATAAGTAAAATTCTTTATGGCTATATGAGCAGTAGGTGTTAGAATTAAATCATCTAGAATCATCCGCTCCGAGCCCTTATTTATCTTCAACCCATGTTACCTCACTAATTTTGGATATAAAGTTCCTAGAATTAAATCATCTAGAATCATCCGCTCCGAGCCCTTATTTATCTTCAACCCATGTTACCTCACTAATTTTGGATATAAAGTTCACAATGTTTAACTTTTTTTCAAAAACATAGTCAATTACAAAAACGGATGTGTATGATTTAAGTCACGCATTTTGTGGAGACCTTCTATCTAGGGTTAAGATTCTTTACGGCTTATCCATGGAATTGAGCCATTGACCATTGGTACTCATTTTCAAGAAGCATGGAATTCTCCAAAGGTTAGGCCCAAAGAAAGTCATTTTTTGTCAATATTTATCTTCTGGTCATTCTATGATGTACATTTTCTGATTCAAAATCAATGGATTTGATGAAACTCAGAGACCCCTTTGAACATTGGATATGTACTGACTATTTTCTCAGAATAATATCTACATTATTTTATAGGGCCCAAGGATCACCTGAGGCTCAGGTTTGTCTAAAGTATGACTTATGTTTTTCTGCCAAGGAAGATAATATTATCAGGTATTCATAGGAACAAAAGATAGTGTATTAGCTTCCTAGAGTTGTCATAACAAATGACCAAAAATTTGATGACTTAAAACTACAGAAATTTATTCTTCATAGCCTGGAGGCCAGAAGTCTGAAATGCAGGTGTCAGGAGGGTTGTGTTTTCTTTAAAAGGCTTCCAGGGAAGAATGCTTCCTGCCCTCTTCTAGTTTCTGGTGGCTCCAGGTTTCTCTTGTGGCCATATATTTCCAATCTCTATGCCTCTCTTCACATGGATTCTTCCTCTATATGACCGTCTTCTCTCCTGTCTTTCAGAAGCACACTGGTCACTGGATTTAGGGTCCACCCAGGTAATCTGGGATCATCTCATCTCAGAATCTTTTACTTAATGACATCTAACAAAGATGCTTTTTCCAATAAGGTCACTTCACAGTTTCCAGGGGTTGAGAGGTGCACATATTTTTGGAAGGTTACCATTCAATTACAGTCAATAAGGCCTGTTTTCTTTTTGAAACTAAGAGCCCCATCCAGGAAAGGGGTCAAAATACTCCTACTAAGAATGGAATTAACACACAATAATTGATAGAAACAACAGGGAGACAAACTATAGAACTGAGTAGGAGGAAATATGTTCACAGACATGAACATTAGGCTGACTCTCCTACAATCAATCTCACTTACATGCTCCTTGAAGATAAGCCCCTTGAACCTCTGAAATCTTCATTTTCCTCATCTCTCTAATAGGATTAGTATCTCCCTCATATGGTTGCTACTGAGGCTGAATTAAAAAACAAAAAACAAAAGAGGTCAAGAGTTTAGCATAATGCCTGGCATGGAGCAAGCGCTATGTAATGCTGGCTATCATTGTATGCTCCCCTGAAGCATCCTTTTCTTGTTTCTTAAGCATAGTTATTTATCTGTTTCTGTCTCTGTCTACTTATCTATCCATCCATCTTTCACTTATTTGCTCATCTGCTTGTTTGTGTTACTAAAATTATTATAAGTGAGAATGAATCAAACTCCTAGAAACACTAGACTTTCTTTTTTAGAAGTCACCTTCATGGGCAATAATAAGTAAAATGAACATTCTTTGGCCTAGAAAGACCCTAAACATCCATTATCCATTTGCCATTATCAATCCCTATTTTTTCAGGGTTTGTGATAGAAAGAGAAGAGCAAAAGATGATGTAGACAGTTCTGACCACCAGACAATTTACATTCTATTCAAGGTGACAAATGAGTTATACAATAATTGCTCTACAGTATATTCGGTGTTTTAAACATGTATAATCAGGAAACCATTGGAAACAAAGAAAATTTGGGGAACATGCAATTTAGTAGGGCAGGGGAGAGGCAGGTCAGAAGACTCCTTCCCCAAAGAATTATATATAATGGGAATAGCATAAGTCCAGAAGTCTGGAGGGGAAGTCAGAGAAATTAATCCTATCCTTGTCACTAATCAGATGTTCCTTAAAATCTCAATAATTCTCTTCTGTGAAATGACGCTAATATCCATATAACTATATTGTTGTAAGAGTTACTCAAATAATGCATTTAGAACAATACCTGGTTCCTAGCAAAGGACATATAAATATTAACCATTTAGTTGTGTTATAATCACTGTTAATCAATTTCCTATTGCATAAGTTCTACAAGTCTTGTGTCCTTTCCTCCCCTGAATGGCAATTCCCATCTCAGAACTATCTCCTCAAGAAAGCCATTTGTATGTGTATCACCTCTCCCTGCCCCATTTTCTATACTCTCTGATAACAGTCCATGTATGTTGAGATAATCTTGTTTCTGTGTTTTTCTTCTCCACTACACTGTAGTCACCTTGAAAACTAGAAACATATCCAATTCATACATACTGCCCAAGCATATAATAAATGGTTAGTCAGTGACTGTTTCTTGGACTGTTAAGATTTCAGGTACATACTTTCCTGCTCCCTGTCCAAAAATAAAATCTGATAGACTATGAAGTTGTGTTACACTTCATAGTTCACTCTCCAAGAGAAATTTCACTCTCCAAGAGAAATTTCATATAGACAACTTCAGATCAGAACATTAGGATGAGGTACATTTAGCATAATTCTATTAGTTTTCTATTTAAAAGTAACTACTTACCACAAATGTAGTGATTAAAATAACATGCATTTTTAAATTTAACTTTTGGGGTTCTTCAGGGGCCTGTGAGGTTGGAATCAATATGTAGGGTGGGGTTGCAGCCTCATCAGAACAAATGGGAAAGGATTTGCTTTCCAGCTCCCTCCGGTTGTTGATAGAATTCATTTCCTTGCAGGTTTAGAATTCATGGACACTTGCTTCTTCAAAACCAGCAAAACAACAGTGCCTCTCTGCAGCAAGGTTGCTAGAAAGGTGGGAGTATTATATAACATAAAGTAATCATAGGAGTGATATCCCATGATGTTGGCCATGAATATAACATAATAATGTCAGTGACATCCCATCATATTCACCATATTCTATTAGTTAGAAGCAATTCCCACCCACACTCAAGAGGAAGATACTGTACAAGGGGTCAATACAAGAGGTAGGGGCCATTGGAGCCACCTTAAAGTCTGTCCTCCACAGTAATGTTAGAGATGCCCAAGAGTTCTAAACTTCAGATTTTTACTGCTTTTACTGAGGACTCTGGATCCAGGACCAGGATTAGATAAGAACAATAGTATACAACAATGCTATATGGCATTAAGAAGAAAAAACCCCACAAAATGTGAAAAAGAATACAAAATACCTCTAATGTAATTCTCTGTAATGAAAATCCTCTAATGCTGAGACTTGGAAGTATCTACTAGTTGATATATTTTGGTAGAACCATCATTATGAAGATAATTCATCACACTAGAAGAGTTGTACTGAGCATTATAAATTACTATAATAATATGCTGCACCTGATAGTTATTAATTTAGTGCCGTCTGATTTATCATAACATTAAAGCATTCTGTATTTGAAGAGAGACAAATAGAAGTTTATTTTCTTGGTGTTCTGAGATATGGTGAGCACAAGATGCTTAAGAACAATAATTAGAAATTAAGAGTTACTGTGTATTCTGGACCAGAGTCTCTGATTACATGGATTTTGTAGTTAGATGTCTTGACTTCATTATTTATTCGTGTGTGTGTGTGTGTGTGTGTGTTAGTCACTCCATGTTTTTTCACGTGAAGGTGGTTGGGTAGTTTACCTGGATTGTGATACCCGCCTAGGATGCCACATCAACTCCCTGAATAATGCAGCCAATCTGGCTGCCTGTCCCAGAAGCCTCTTCTCTGTAGGCTAATGGGGGAAGACCACCTTCCTAGCTTGAGGAGGACTTCATTTGCTAGTTGTGCTTTTTTATGGAATTTCTGAATAAAGGCCCAACTCAAAGGACTATAAGAGTAAGGGAGATGGAGTTACAGAGTGAAGAAGTTGTGATGTCAAGTAATAGTGTTAAGCAAATGCCCCATCCCTGCAGGACAGATACTAGTCATGCCCAGTGAGTTACTTCTGCCCATGAGGCTCAGCTTAAGGCTGTCCAACAAGCCTTGAGTCAGGAAGTACCTATGACTTCTGTAGTTTAATTATCCACAAAGAGATTAATTTTGATGAACATTTAAGTTCCAATATGTTCTTATGCATTTTATATTTTGTGAATAAGACGCTATTCTCCAGAGGCAGGAACAGGCCAGATGTTCACTATTATAGTCTGAGGGATTTGGTGGCCCTCCTAAGCCATGTCTTAAAAGACATCGAATAGCTGTGGAAATGTTTCAGGAGAAAGGAAGCTAAAAGGAAGAAAGTTGCAACTAAATGCAGGAAACAACTTCTGATTCTAAACTGGATCCTGTATCAGAGGGAACTAAAGTGACATAAAGGACATTTTCAATTCACCTGACTAAAGTTAAATACAAATAGTCAACTGGGTAAAAGCTTTTTGTGTCAATAATGAGTTTATTGGAGTTGATAACTATACTATGATTATATAAGATAAATTCTCTACTTTTAAGAACTATACAAAAACTACATAGAGTTAAACATAATTTAAGTTACTTACCCTCAAATGGTTCAGAAAAAATGTGAATGTATGGAGCGGGGGGCAAATAATAAGGCAAATGTAGTAAAATACAAACAATAGATAAATGTGTATAGACAGTGAGTGTTTTTTGTGCTATTTTAAATTTGGTAAACTTTCTATAAGTTTGAAACTATCTCCACATTAAAAAAAATTTGCAGTTGGTCTCATGTGATTAACTTTGCCAGTGATAATGACCTCTTTACCAGGGACAGTACTAAGTCCATGGTTTGTGGGGGCCAAAGCATTACTTCAATTACTTGATCACTTGTATTTTCATGGAGTGAAGTATCTATAGAAGGAAAAACTTTGGAATGTCAAATAGCTTTTGCAATAGAACTTGATGATAGGTAAAAGAACACCAAAACCATGGGTAAGTTTGGCTATTTCTGACTGCACTAGATAATTTTTAAAAATGACAAATTTGAGGTTTTAATCTCTCAGCTCAGACATGAATAAGGAGCCAGAAAGTTTCTAAGACTGTCTGAAAAATAAAATGTTTTATTTCTTATAATCGCAGGACTGAGGTTTCTGAAACAAAGATTGCCTCTGCAGATGGTTGAGCTACAATGTAAATTGAATTCACAGCTTGCAAAGTCCCCTATGTTCAAGTTAGGATGTTGACACAAAAAAATCGGAACGTAGAAAACTGGAATGAACTCCGAATCTCGAGGGATGGAGGTGCATCTGCATTCTTTTATTTTAAGTCTATAAAGCTATTTTAAGTCTATTTTAAGTCTATAATATACATTCAGTGCATGTATATGGTGAAAATGCACAGTTTATGAAATTATGCCAAATATCTACACCTACGTAATTTACACACCAATCAAAATATGGAACATAAGTATATTTATTTATTTATTGACCTAAAATAGTACCACACACCCTTTCCAATTAATCCCTGCCCACCCCCAGTAAACTGATTCCCATTATCATGGAGGATTTTTCTTTTTCCTTACCTTTTTGTGGTGCACAGAGAAATTATTCCCCCCCCCCATGAATACCCACATCCTGGTCCCTACAACCTATAATTATGTTGGGTTACATACAAAGGTGAATTAAGGTGGCTGATTAGCTCAATGTAAAATAGAGAGATTGGGATTTTCTGAGTGTAATCTATGTCCTTAAAAGTAGAGAAACAAAGCAGAAGAGAACATCAGAGGGAGATATGGCAATAGAAATACAGCCAGACAGGTGGATATTTCTGGCTTTGAAGATGGAGGATGTGAGCCATGACCAAGCAATATGGGTGAACTCTAGAAGGTGGAAATGTAAAGAAACAGATTCTTCCCTAAAACCTCCAGAAAGGAACAAAATTCTGTTGATATCTTGATATCTTGATTTTAGCCTAGTGAGACCCACATTAGACATCTAACCCACAACTATAAGCGAATATTTGTATTGTTTTAAGCCACTAAGTGTGTGGCAATTGTTACATCAGCAATAAAATAATACACCTAATATATGCAGGATAATACTGTATGTATTTTTTAGTGTGACTTCCTTTGCTCAGCCTATTTCTGAGATTCACCAATGTTGTTGCATATATAAGCAGATATAACTGAATAGTATTTCATTTATGAACATGCTACAATTTGTCTTGCCGATGGACATGTGAACTATTTTTAGCTATTATGAATAAGCCATGTGCTGTTAAGTTCATTTTTGGTGTGTTTTTGATATTTGGGGTTCCCAAACATGAGACTGGAGCTCTTAACAATTCCTCCCATTAAATGCCTCCACCTAAAAAGACCTTTCTTTACATTGTGATACTGAATTCAAACTTTTGTCTTTTTTTAAAAGATTTTTATCTTTTAAAAGATATGTGAGAGAGAGAGAGAGTGCATGAGAAAGAAAGCGTGATGGGGGGAGGGGGAGAAAGAGAAGCAGATTCCCCGCTGAGAAGGGAGCCGAACTTAGGACTTGATCCCAGGACCATAGGATCATGACCTGAGTCCAAGGCAGATGCTTACCTAATTGAGCCATCCAGGTGCCCCAAACTTTTCTTTAATAAAGCAACCTTGAATACTAGTATCATGGCTATTTCTATGAATAACAGCAGTAAATTACCTTTATAAAATAACACATAGTATGTTTTAATTCTTGTGAAAATTTTTGCATAAAAATAACCATCTAAATCTATGTAGTTTTTAGACCCACTTATACTTTTTAGCAAAACATCAGGTTCCCTTGAGGTTCTGCTTATTTGTTTTTCCAGAACGTGTATTAATACCACACAAAGCATAGTTTGGGAAAGCCTGGTCTCATTTCTCTTGCTCTGATGCTTCTAGTCACGGCTCTAAGGCAGGAGGTTTTGTAAATGTAGAGTTTGTCTATGGCTGTATTTATCTCTGGCTGCACTCCAAAATGAAACATAAATTATGTCTGCATAATCATTTCCTTTGTTCCTTTCCATTGGCCTATATCATCAATGGTATTCTGCTGATGGAGTTACAAATGGCAGAATGATAACATCATGCCAACTTTTAGGCACCTATACACCAAATTACTTAAAAAAAATGTGTCGCAGTTGGGCACCCAAATACAAAAACTGAATTCTTATGTGCAAAGTGAATAAAAAGCAATTTCCTGGTAATGCAGAGCCCTGAAAAAGAGAAGGAGAAAATTTAGATTTGGATAGTTGAGCTCAACTTTATCAATGAAATGTATCTTAACACTCTTACCTTCCTTTCTATCTGCCTGACAGCTGCTTACTTTCTTCTTTTTTTAGACATTGTTGCTTGATGCCCAAGATCAGATCCGCTATGTCTTCACTGCACTCCCTAACATGCTCCAAGTTTCCAGTTACAATACTTTTTCCCACTATAATGTGATTTCCTCTTTAGTTTTGTGTATTTCCTAGTGGATTTGTAAAATCTCTCTGTGTAGAGATTATTTCTCGGTTCACTATTGTCTTGTCGGGGCCTAGCATTGTATCTGGTACATAGTAAGTGCTCACTAAATATTTATTAAGTTAATAACTGTTCTCTCTCCTCTACTCTATAGCTAGATATAGATATAGATGCCAAGGGAAATATATACCAAGAATTAACAATTATATAAGCATAATGTCTTATGTTTTTTATAATCCTGGTGTTGATAGTATTGAAAAACACAGTGTAAATAATCTTCTGATGTTTTTACTATCTATGTTGGCTGAAAATTTCAATAGTCAGTTTTCCTAAAATGAGTATGGCTCAATTAGATTTCAGCTATTTCAGCTATACATGTACTTTGTTAATGTGTTCATTTTTCCTTCACTCTTTTTTTTCCCTTTCTGACTTCATCTTTTTTGTTGTTCTTGTTGTTGAATTCTTGTTTAGGAAATAATTTTGGCTGTCAAACAGTTAAATTCTGGGCAGCACTGCTCAGTTTAGATTCTATGTGCTTGATGTTCTTATCATTAACTTTAAATAGACCTATTCTATAGGGCTATTATAAAATACAATAGTAACGTTTTCATCCTTTTCAGGTGTAACTTTGAGTATCTTAGATACTTCTTTTTGAGTAGAATACATCTACCTACACTGTAGATGATGGATCTCTGTAGGCATTAAAAATAGTGTAGTCTACAATGGGAAAAAGAAAGGAGATTTGGTATTCTATGTGTTATTCAGGGTTCTCCAGAGAAACAGAACCAATAGCATGGATGGATGCATGCATAGATACATGGATGGATGGATGGATAGGTATGGAGATAGGGATAAAGATAAATATTTTAAGGAATTGGCTCATGTAATTATGAAGGCTGGCAAGTCCAAAATCTTGCAGAGTAGACTGGTAGATTGGAGACCCAGCAGAGAGTTGATGTTGCAATTCAAATTTGAAGGCAGTCTGCTAGCAGAATTCCCTCTTCTTTGAGGGACATCAGTCTTTTCCTATGTAGACTTTCAAATGATTACGGAGAGTAATCTGCTTTATTCAAAGTCTACTGATTTAAATATTAAACTCCTCTTAGAAACAGCTTCACAGAAATATTGAGAATCATGTTTGTACAAACACCTGTTTACTGTGGTCTAGCTAAGCTGACACATAAAATTAACCATCACAGTCCACGTAATACATCTTTTTTACCATACCTAACAGACATAAACAGTATAAAAAGACAAAGCTATTGTGTGAATCCTGTTTGGGATCTCTTCCACCAGAGCAAAGGTACCTAGGAATCAATAGCAAACAGGATCAATAGTTTCCACCAATAAATTCAGAATAGGTTGTGCCATCAACTTGTATGGCTTTAGGTATTCAGTTGTTCTAAAACAGTGCATCAGTTGCCTCCTTATCAAGAATAAAAATTCACATGGTTATGGTAAGTAGCATACACATTGTAGAATACAATCATTCCTATTGTGTGCTTGCTCCTGTGATAAATGCAGAGAATCTGATATTGAATATCAGAAATGGAACCCAAGAGGCTAGAAGCTGTCTCTAAATATAGAGTATAAGATCTCATTGGGTTCTAAACTTGACAAAATGATTGTTTCTTGCTCCCAATTAATGAGTACTAGAAGAAACATAATAAACTATATACATGCTATATTTTCTTTTACATTTGTGAGTACATCAGTTACTTTTTATCCATGTTTGAATGCTTCCACAAAGCATGATCAAGAATGCTTGTAAAAATATTTGTCTACATGGGAAAGGGAAGTCCCATATTTTTGCCATGTGGAAAGACAGGTGGCCACCTGGAAGGGGTCTGCTTCTGTATGGCATAGATGGGAATGGCCTTCCCTGATGAAAAACAAAGTGCCCAAAGAACTTGTCAAGGGGCTTGTCTTAAGGTAGACCAGGTGCTCCCAATACCACACAAGAAAGATACTACGCAGTGGGGTTTGTTCTCTCCTTGATGCGTGCAAGCTCCATTATAGATAATGGGAATTGCATGTGTATTTGCAGAAAGTGCTACGCTGTGTGAACTGCAAAGGAAAAGAAAACACAAGCATGAGATTTTAAAAGAAAGAAAAAAGAAAAGAAAAAAAATAAGAAAAGGAACTAAAAACATTTTGCCTCTGTACTCCTATGGTGATAATAAAAACTGTTGATGCTGAAAATGAAAGCATACACTTTTTAAAGAAACTAAATGTGGTTACATACCCTCCCACCTATGTGTAAGCTCAGATTCAAGAGCATATTTGGCAACTGGTACTTTAGCTATTCATTTGCTTCCATAAAACAGTAGGTATATTGCATGGGGGTGTTGACTTTATTTTTCTCTTTTTAGTTATTTATTTTCAATGATTTAAAAATATTATAATTATAAATTCTGGAATTAATGTAACTGTATAAATATAAATTTTTTTTTCTATGTAGAGACCAGACACACAGGCTCTGGTAAGCATGTACATATCCAACGATCCTTTAAATAAAACAATAGTCATAAGAATATTTTTAAGTTAGGCAATAGTTGATAAAAATATAAATTAGTTATTATTAGAACAGGTAACATCAAAAACTCAAACAGAGATGGTGCTTCTTTGATGTACATAAAATTTGGGGAATGTGTAAATATTTTGAATTCTTGCCAATAGCTAAGCACAAATTCCTAGCATGGATCAAAATCTTGCAAAACGAATCTTGGCAAAACAATAAAACAAAACAAAACAAAAACCCAGAAAATATTGAGTCAGTCCCATAAAAGGCAATAAATAGACTGCAAATAGCAATTGCTTTATTTCCAAGTCAATTCATTTTGGCAAACTGCATGGCAATATAATGTCTTTTATATGGTGCTGAAAGAATAGTTTTCAGTGTGAGTTGTGAATAGACCCTTTACTAATGATTAACCTTTACTACATGATAGTTAATATTCATAATAGAGTAGATATTGTTTCTGCAATATAATTTAATCAAATGACATAAGAATTTTCTAGGTTTGTTTTTTTTTTTTTTAACTGACCAACATCCAATTATCCCTGTGTGTGGTTTCTGTGTACAAAGGGAAGATAGTTTCTCCTTCGCATTGCTGCCATGACCCCTGGGGCTGTAAGAATTATTAAAATCACAGCCACAACTTAGATTTGCCTGGGCAATTAATAATCCCGGAACTTATCTAGTTCCACTGGATGCATTTTCCAACATTTTAATAACAAAGTTGATAAGAATAACTATGATAATGGCATTTATAGTCTACTCTATGCTCTACATCCATCACTGTTCCTTCTCACAGTAATCCTGCTAAAAACTCCTAATAACAATGCTTATTATAGACGAGGAAACTGGGCTTAGAAAGCTAAATATCTTTCCCATGATCACACAGCTAGAAAGTGCTTGATTGACTAAGCCCACGTGTCTGTGACCCTAGAGTTAATGTTTTTTCCCCATTTACCATGCTCTATATCTTTATGTGGTTAAGTGCTTATCTTGTAATCAAGAATTAAGTTACTCTATATTAGAGGTGGTAAACAAAAATTTCATATGTCACAACAAATGATTTTGTAAGTAAATGGAAAAATAATATTTCTTATATAGATTGACATAATTTCTTAATTTTAATATTGTCCAAATAAATTAAAGCTACTATGACAAATCACATCATTGCTTTGTTATATTTTAAAACAATAATACAATGATAAAAAATGTTATTGCAAGTAAAAACTCCTTTAAATTTCACAATACCAAATATATATGGATTGCATGTCTGTTGATACAGAATGCTTCAGCGTACTTTAAATTCTGGAATTGGAGGATGTCTATTAAATTAGGACATCAAAGAGCATAAAAGTCCTGGGCTATTTTGCTTATCTCAGCCCTTGTCTAAATCCATCACCAGAAATAACAATGTGTCAATATTGCTAAGGTTCTGAGGCATCTATTTCTTTTAACCAAATGCTCTATATTTTAGAGTTCCCCACAAGTGCATAAATATTAGAAGCTTTTGCTAGCAGAGTGAATGCTAGGTGCTTAACTTTTTTTTCCCCCAAAGTTTTTGAAATAGAAAAGAAAACTTCCTTTTGTTTGACTCAAATTGGGTTTCCAGATGTCCAGGGTCAAAGGTTGAAAATAAAAGTATCAAGTTTTTGCCTACTCTAACCAGACAGCATGCCCAAATGTGTGAGAGGTTTCCCAGAGGGTGTCCTTTTGTAGTTTTATTTTTTCTCTTGTCTCTCCTGGTAAGAGGTCCATATTCATTCGACTAAATTATGCCATTCTAATTCCACCTTATAAGTGGTCTAGATCTCTTGTATTTATTCTTCAATAATTAACTGCATAATGAACCCTTAAGACGCCTGTCATAAGTGCATAAATTTAGATATGTTGGTAATTCTCTTCTTCCTGAGTTTGCCATGCTATGCTCTGCTTGGTAACATTTGATGTCTCTCTTTGTTAACTAGTTACTAATATAAGATGAGAAAGTAATAAAAAATAGAGATAATTGTGGACTTGAGTTTTTAATTTTTTTTCCTTTGGCTGAGTGAACTTTAAAAATTACTTTATATTTTAAGAATAATTATTTTTTATTTTTAATTTAATTAATCAATTTACTTTTTGCTGGTCACATTTATTCAGAAAATGTTCTGAAATAGAAATTTTACCAGAAAATATATTAAAGCACTCCTTTCAAAGGTTTGAATTTAAATGTCAACTTGAAATACCATACTATCAAAAATAAGCCTAGAGTCGCATCCATGACTTTTGTTCTTATTCTTTATGAAATATACTAAAGAGCTTATGATATAATTAATAACTCAACAAATATAAAATGAGCACTTACTAGAGAAGTGCTCAGCACAGAGCAGAAACAAAAAAAAAATTATCACTTCCCTTCTGTTAAATTTCAGTTGAATTATTGTATGTGCCCTCTCCTTTCCATAGTTTATTCTAGTGCCTTAGGCCTTTTATATGGATTTGAAAACTATAGGACATCTCAAGAAAAAAATCTGTAAAGCTGTATGTCTAACCAATGCTTCACGGCTGTATGGTGAGGAAGCCACAAAAAGCAGTGAGGGAAAACAAGAAGTAGGAAATGGGAAAAGAGAAAAATTATGAAGGAAATAAGATGAAGTGTCAAAATGAATCCATGATCTCTTACTACCTTGGAGAACGTAACATAGGAAACAATGTGTTACAGCTGTAAGCACAGCAATGCACTTGAGTTCTGTTCCCAAAACCTCAGACTTTTCATTTCAATGGATGCAAATACTATTCCATATTCAAAAGGAGAGCTTCCTGTGTTTCCAGTCCTATCTTTCAAAACTTGTATTTAACCAAGGACAACTATTCTTTGCCCTCTTAAGAGTTGAACCCATAAAGCATTGTCTGAGAAAAATAAGATTGTTAAATTGCATTTCTCACAAAATACAGAACAAATAATAAAATGTGCTCTCAGATTTTATTAATAATTATTACTTCCTTTTAAAAAATATTATATTTATTTATTTGAGAGAGAGAGCACAAGTGGCAGCAGGGGCAGAAAGAGAAGGAGAAGCAGACTCCTCGCTGAACAAGGAGCCTGATGCAGGGCTTGATCCCAGGACTCCGGGATCATGACCTGAGCTGAAGGCAGATACTTAACCAACTGAGCTACTCAGGCACCCCAATAATTATTAGTTCTACATATGACCTTAATATAGGGTTCACTTAAAAAAATGTTTGGACCTAAGTTTAGATGCTTTGGATAATATATTGAACTCAAGCCAATTATATAAAAAGAAATCTACTTGTAAAACCATTCAATTCTAAGTACTGTACTATGAATGCAATGTTTAAGAGTATAGCCTGAGGAATCAGATTCCATGGCCCTTTAAATCCTGTCCCAATTCAGCTAGTAATATTACTTGTCTTATTACTGTTTCCTTGTTTATAAATACCTCTTAGGTCTATTATGAGTAATAAAAGTGGTGTCATATATAAAGCACTAAGAACAGCGTCTAACACATAGCCATTATTATGAATTACAATATCCAGGGAGGCAGGGATTTTTTTGTCTTATTTGTTCATCAATGTATTATAAACACCTAGGAGAGTGAATACTTATAATAGAAGTCCAAAAAATATTTTGAAATAAATGAATCTTCCAATTTATAGAATAATTTGGTGTTAATCAGTTATCCTTTTATGGCAAAATATGAAAATAAATTAACATTATTAAATAATAGAAGTAGAGGCAAAAGAAATAAAATCAATTTAAATGGACAGAAATGTGCAGAGAAAATGGGATTTGTATTCATTTATTTTTTAAACAGGACTCATAGATTTTAGTTCAAAACTTGAGTTTGTTTTTAAGAGACACCTAAGGGGGAAATATCATATAAAGTAGTATAAGAGGAATTGGTGGGAAAATGTATAACAAGCAACTCAAATAAAAATTAAAGTTATATAGTAATACTATTTATTAGACAAGATAAAATTTGAAGGAAAACTATTAGTAGTGGCAAAAAGAAGTATTCCATACTGATAAAGAAAACAATTCATAACAAAGTGTAATAATTATGAACTTTCAAGTATCCAAAAACTTAGGTTTAAAATATGTAAAACGATTATTCACCATGACCAAGTGGGATTTATTCCCAGGATGCAAGGCTGGTTTAACACTCGTAAAACAATCAGTGTGATAGAACATATCGATGAGAGAAAAAACAAGAACCATATGATCCTCTCAATAGATGCAGAGAAAGCATTTGACAAAATACAGCATCCATTCCTGATCAAAACTCTTCAGAGTGTAGGGATAGAGGGAACATTCCTCAACATCTTAAAAGCCATCTATGAAAAGCCCACAGCAAATATTCTCAGTGGGGAAAAACTGAGAGCCTTTTCCCTAAGATCAGGAACATGACAGCAATGTCCACTCTCACCACTGCTATTCAACGTAGTAGTAGAAGTCCTAGCCTCAGCAATCAGGCAACAAAAAGAAATAAAAGACATCCAAATTGGCAAAGAAGAAGTCAAACTCTCCCTCTTCGCAGATGACATGATACTCTACATAGAAAACCCAAAAGCCTCCACCCCAAGATTGCTAGAACTCATACAGCAATTCGGCAGTGTGGCAGGATACAAAATCAATGCCCAGAAATCAGTGGCATTTCTATACACTAACAATGAGACTGAAGAAAGAGAAATTAAGGAGTCAATCCCATTTACAATTGCACCCAAAAGCATAGGATACCTAGGAATAAACCTAACCAAAGAGGTAAATGATCTAGACCCTAAAAACTACAGAACACTTCTGAAAGAAATTGAGGGAGACACAAAGAGATGGAAAAATATTCCATGCTTATGGATTGGAAGAATTAATATTGTGAAAATGTCTATGCTCCCTAGGGCAATTTACACATGCAATGCAATCCCTACCAAAATACCATGGACTTTCTTCAGAGAGTTGGAACAAATCATCTTAAAATTTGTGTGGAATCAGAAAAGACCCCAAATAGCCAGGGGAAAGTTGAAAAAGAAAACCAGAGCCAGGGGCATCATAATGCCGGATTTCAAGTTGTACTACAAAGCTGTGGTCATCAAGACAGTGTGGCACAAAAACAGACATGTAGATCAATGGAACAGAATAGAGAACCCAGAAAGGGGCCCTCAACTCTATGGTCGACTACTATTCGACAAAGCAGGAAAGATTATCCACTGGAAAAAAGACAATCTCTTCAATAAATGGTGCTGGGAAAATTGGACAGCCAGGTGCAGAAGAATTAAACTAGGCCATTCTCTTACACCAGACACAAAGATAACCTCAAAATGGATGAAAGATCTAAATGTGGGACAAGATTCCATCAAAATCCTAGAGGAGAACACAGGCAACACCCTTTTTGAACTCGGCCACAGCAACTTCTTGCAAGATACATCTATGAAGGCAAGAGAAACAAAAGCAAAATGAAGTGTTGGGACTTAATCAGGATAAAAAGCTTCTGCACAGCAAAAGAAACAGTCCACAAAACTAAAAGGCAACCTACAGAATGGGAGAAGATATTTGCAAATAACCTATCAGATAAAGGGCTAGTACCCAAGATCTATAAAGAACTTATTAAACTCAACACCCAAGAAACAATCCAATCATGAAATGGGCAAAAGACATAAACAGAAATTTCACGAAAGAAGACATACACATGGCCAACAAGCACGTGAGAAAATACTCTGCATCACTTGCCATCAGGGAAATACAAATCAAAACCACAACGAGATACCACCTCACACCAGTGAGAATGGGGAAAATTAACAAAACAGGAAACAAGTGTTGGAGAGCATGTGGAGAAAGGGGCACCCTCCTGCACTGTTGGTGGGAATGTGAACTGGTGCAGCCACTCTGGAAAACTGTGTGGAGGTTCCTCCAAGAGTTAAAAATAGACCTGCCCTACGACCCAGCAATTGCACTGGTGGGGATTTACCCCAAAGATACAGAGGCAGTGAAACGCTGGGACACCTGCACCCCGATGTTTATAGCAGCAAAGTCCACAATAGCCAAACTGTGGAAGGATCCTCGGTGTCCATCGAAAGATGATGGATAAAGAAGCTGTGGTCTATGTATATGATGGAATATTACTCCGCCATTTGCTTCGACGTGGATGGAACTGGAGGGTATTATGCTGAGTGAAGTAAGTCAGTCGGAGAAGGACAAATATTATATGGTCTCACTCATACGGGGAATATACAAAATAGTGAAAGGGATTAAAGAGAAAATGAGTGGGAAATATCAGAGAGGAAGATAGAACATAAGAGACTCCTAACTCTGGGAAAGGAACAAGGGGTAGTAGAAGGGGTGGTGGGTAGGGGGTTAGGGTGCCTGGGTGACAGGCACTGAGGGGGGCACTTGATGGGATGAGCACTGGGTGTTGTTATACTATATGTTGGCAAATCGAACTCCAATAAAAATATACAGAAAAAAATAAATATGTAAAGCAAGATCTACAGATTTAAGGTTGTATCAAATTCAGCCTTCTTGGCAAATTTTAACACAGTCTTTGTAGAAATTGAGAATCATGAAAAACAAATCGGAAGTTCAAAAGGATTTGGACAACATAGGTAAGTTTGATATAATATATCTCTCATGACCCTCATTCCACAAATAAATAACACACATTCTTGTCAAAAACACATGAAATATTTCAGAAAACTGAACACCGTTTGGGTCATATAAGGAATCTCAAAAATATCTTTAAAATAACTATATATAGACTACATTGGTTGCTACGATGCAATAAAATACAAAAGTACAACTACAGATAGATCTTCCCCTTCCTTATGCTTAAAAACCTAAGACTCTTAAACCACTTGAAAATAAATGTATTCACATCTAGAAGCCAGAAAAGGAAAAAAAAAGGCAAAATATAAGAAAATATAAGTGGAAAAAGGAAAAAACAGAAGGGCAACAAATTCTGCAAAAGGAAAAATAAGTTTCTTGAAAAGAATAATTCAACATTAAAGTACAGGCAAGATCAGTCAAGAAAATAACATCAAAGATACATGTAAATAATATTAGGAACAAAATGGGGCAGTAATTACAAATAAAGTGGAGATTTTTAAAAAGTTGCAAGAGTTTATGGTAAATACCTATAAATTGAAAACTTAGATGTAGAGGACTAATTCATAACTGTTAAGTTTCTAAGATTAAATCAAGAAGAAATAGAAACCAGAATATATTAATAACTATCAAAGAATTGAATTGGTATCATAATCAAAATTTTAAGGACATGTTTTACCAGATTTTCAGAAAAAAATCATCTTTCTCCAATTAAATTCTGTGTGATAGAAAGTATAAATAAAGCTGAACAAAATACAGGGAGGTCATTTATTCAATGCTCTAAAGATAACTTTCTTTGTTCTTTTTTCTCTGATGTTCACTACTGCAAAGCTATAGGAAAAAAAAATGGGACCCAGAATATGTTAATAAAGGGACTCACCACATGTACCAGGAATTCCTGAACTAAGTCCCCAACATGAGCTCCCACTATGTGGTCCAGAGCTAAGATCCCGATCTTTCAATTTCATAATCTTCATCTTTCAGAATGAGGAAACTTGGCCTTTCCAAGGATTCTCTCTAAAATGAAGAGTGGAATTAGAAACTTGATATGAGAGGCCATTTCTTTGCCATGAATTCCTAATCTTAACCATAAGCCCCTTTCCCATACTTGATAGAGAAAATAGATGCCACCATATGTAACTATTGTGAGCTCCCACCCTTCAACTTCAAATAGCACACATGAAAATACCCAAAAACATACTCTCTATCCCCACTTTCTCAAAAGAAGTGGAGATAGAGAACCTGACCCCTGTCCAGGTTAATTGCATTAAAATGCTCATTAGGTTTTTTCAACATCTTTAATATCTTTCTTTTCTTGTGAGCCTTTTCCTCATCCTCCACCATAGATTAAAAGTAAAACATCAAAACACTTGCATTAGTTTTCTATTGCTACATAACAAATTACTACAAATTCGGCAGCTTAAAATAAATACAAAAAAAGTAAAACTAAGCTGTTGGCCAGGACTGTTATCTCATCTGAGGCTCAGGGTTCTCTTCTAAGCATATGCAGGTTGTTGGCAACATCTAGGACTCAAGTTCCTGGTTTTGTGCTGGCTGATGACTAGGGGTTGCTCCCAGAGTCTGCCTCCAGTTCCTTTGCCACGTGACCTCCCATAAATAGTTAACAAAATGGTTAACTATTTGGTTAACCAGGCCATTTGGTTTCTTCCAGGCCATTTGAAGCATACCTCTCTGAATCACCCCCCCAGACCAGCTACAAGAAATTCTGCTTTTTAAAGGGTTTACCTGATGAGGTCAGACCCATCCCAAATAATCTCCCTTTTGCCATATAAGATATCAAAATCACAAGAGTGATCCTCTTCATATTGTATTGACAGATTGTTTTCATATTTAAATAAGAGAGAATTACACAGAGGGTGAGGTTCACTGGAAGCCATCTTAGAGTTTTACCTTCCACGACACCCAAACCAAATCCAAATAAAACAAAAAAAGTCTTTTTTTCCATCTCCCTTTCTTATTTCCCTTCACAACTCAATGTAAGCTAATACTTAGATTTGCTGTTTTCTCCACTTTCTCACTTCCGATTCCAAAATAGATTTTCCTTCATTTATTTGTTTATTTTAAAGATTTTATTTATTTATTTATTTGAGAGAAAGAGAGCAAGTGCAAGAGAGAGCATGAGCAGGGGAAGGGCAGAAGGAGAGAGAGAAACCGATCCCTGAAAAGCAGGGAGCCAGAGGTGGGGCTCTATCCCAGGACCCTGAGCTTAGGGTCAGAGAGGCATGTCCCAATATGAATTTATTATATCTTCTCTCTTTCACTGCTCTTATTGTCATAATTAATTGCCCAATTGTTCTTCTGAAATAAAATCCAAAACCTACTTTACTATATATTTCTTATTTCCCACATTTCAACAGTCATTATGTCCTGTCCATTTTAAGTGAAGATGTTGAATCTGGTCTCTTCCCAAACCATGTAGCCATTACTTTAGTTCAGTTCTTTTTTTTTTTTTAAGATTTTATTTATTTATTCATGAAAGACACACACACACACACACACAGAGAGAGAGAGAGAGGCAGAGACACAGGCAGAGGGAGAAGCAGGCTCCATGCAGGGAGCCTGATGTGAGACTCGATCTCAGGACTCCAGGATCATGCCTTGGGCTGAAGGAAGGTGCTCAACTGCAGAGCCACACAGACGTCCTTTGTTCAGTTCTATTAAAGTTTCCATTTAGAAACTTTTCTTTTTAGCATGTGGGAAGCTGGAAGCCTGCTTCTCCCACCATTTGCAGTTACTTTTTTTCCATCCTCCAAACTGCTATTCCTCACTGTCTCCTTAAAGATGGAAATATTGAAGGGATGGTTTGAGGCTCTTTGAAAACCTAAAATCCACAAGGCTACCACCATCAACTTGTGTAACTGATAAATGATAAGCAGTCATATTATAAACCTGACGGATTTAATCTTTAAAGTCACACTAGTGTAAACCTACCTGATTTTTTATGTGCTTATTTATATAAGTTCTCTACCTTTCAGAATATCAAAAAGGATCAATTAAAAAGAGTAAGCATGCTTAGTAATACAACTTCTAACCCCATTCTACTCCTCATTCACCTCCCCACCCAGATAAGCAATTCGAGAAAAAAATATATTTATTTCAATTGCTCTTTGGTATTTCAGTCAAATATATATCATGGTAGTATCACCCAGTGGTGTTTTCCCAAAACTCTATCCACTCACCCCTGAGCCATTTTTGTTTCAAAATATTCATTTACATTATCTTGTCCAATTGAGCAATGCTACTTCTCCAGTGTTACTGTTCCACAGCCTTTCCCACACTCAACCCCAACCCCTTCCCTTGATCTTGTAGCAATCATTACCAATCTGCTCATGATGATTACATTGTTCTGTGAGAGGCAATGATTAATCATCGGGGACCCAAGTGTGTTCCTAAAGGTTGGACAGTGGCTCATTTGGGCAAATTTCCTCAAACAAATAAACGACATTAGAGGATATCCTATATTCTGGATCTCGGTCCTACCAAGTGTCTCCCAAACACAGTACTTTTCCAGACTTACCCCTCATTATCTTTGAGACTTCTAGAGATCGAAGTCTTATTTTAAAAATCATATATTGGTTAGAGTTTGGGAATGTTAAAGTTATTAAAAAGTGAACCCAACCTTGTTTGTGTTGAGCTACAGTCCTCTTTTGGGTATGTCATTTACACAGTAGAAATATTTTTTTGATAAGACAACTCTGGTATGACAAACTACTAAACATTGCTGGATAATGTTTTAAAAACCCTTAGGCCACCAGCAGGCTTAAAATGGGTTTGTGTCTCATATCTTTGCTTTCAAAGTCCTGCAGTGACTTTACATATATTTTTCTGCTAATTTAGATAGCATTGAGCTGGAGACTCCACAGTGAAAACCTTTAATAATCTTGAAGAAAAATACAGTTTGGTACACTAGAAAAGCCTTTTTCTCTTACTTTCTCTGCACATTAAATCTAAAAAATTAATCTCAACCGTTTGCTAAAATCTCTAACAAGAAGAGTTTTTTGGCTTTTACTTTTGGAATAAAAATGCAAAATGATCTGAAATACTTTAAAAGTATTCGATGTTTCAAACTGTTTCTAACATGACACAATTTAAACTTCAAAGAAATGGTGATTTATTCAATAAAACAAGTTGTATGGTTCTGAATGATGGCTCAAAGGACCTTTGCAGGCCCATGCTTTCCCTTAAATCATGGATGGTCTTATCTCAATTTGAGAGCTTGAATTTTTTTTTCTTTTTTGTAGCCTTAGTCATTTCAGTTTTAATATTGTATTTCTTAAGAGGTGACTAAAAGGTTGTCTTTAAAAATTGTCAATATATCGACACTGATATGTGATATGTAGAATTGTCTATTGAGATGGAGATAATGGCCATAGTTTTTTGACAATCAGCACTAGTGTGAAAGAAATGTCTGAAACAATTTTCTAAATGGAAACTTTAATCAGAAAGAAAAAACAGTCTGTGAGAACTCATAGTTTTTCAAATATTAAAAAATACTGTTTTACTATCTGTTGTAAGGTGGCTTGAATGGATTTCTTAGATTACTAGATTTAAATGATGATTTTCTTCAAAGGCATCATTAAAATGATTTACCAAGCCTTTGCTTATGAAAGACACTTACCAAAACTAGACAGTTACTTAGAAAGATAATCCCCAAACACTAAAAATTAATGATCTACATTGGAGCACCTGGGTGGCTCAGTCAGTTAAGCATCTGACTCTTGATTTTGGCTCAGGTCATGATCTCAGGGTCGTGAGATCAAGCCCTTCATTGGACTCTTTACTAAGCGTGGAGCCTGCTTAAGATTTCTCTCTCTTCTTATCTTCTGCTCCTCCTCGAACCCTCTCCTCTCTCTCAAAAAAAAAAAAAAAAAAAAAAGAAAGAAAGAAAGAAAAAAAAAAGAGAGAGAGATAGAATTAATGATCCATAAAAATTTCCCAGGCTGATGTAAATAATCATTAAAATATATTGAGCACATGCCATATGGCAGGCACTGTTCTTTGGATTTGCTTATTTGTTATTGTATACTGTTATATATAAAAATCTCATTTTTCAGATGAGGAAAATGAGGCACAGAGGTACGTGCCTTGTCTAAATCTATTGTCAGAAATCCTGTAAACTGTAAATGAAACAGTTAGGATTCAGACACAGAGTCCATGATCTTAAACATTAGGGTATACAATTTTCAAAGCAGCAACTGACTTGATTGAATCCTGTTGATACTTGTAAATATTAGCTTTAAAGAGGGTACCTAATAGTGGTATATGTGAAGAAATAGAAACTGGCAACAGAAAGCCGGAAAAGAGAAGGGATAACTGCGTGCTTTTTACTTGTTGAGGATTCACAAGAGTCTGGTACAAAGCTATATTAGTATTTCAAAACCCAACTTCTAAAACCATACTAAAACATGCATTTATTTTAATTTGATAGTGATGTTTTGCCATCTACTTTAAATATACCTTTATATTTTATTTATGTGAAATTTTTTATATATTATATATAACTATATAACTGTATATACATATATATGTAGATTAGATATGTGTGTATATAAATATATATATATATATATATATATATATATATCCCCATCAGGAAAACTTTTGATATTTCTAAAATGAGTCATTGTTTCATCCCTTTAAGAACATTTTCTAGGGGCACCTCTGTGGCTCATTCGGTAAGTGTTGGACTGGGTTTTGGCTCAGGTCATGATCTCACGGGTGATCAGTTGGAGCCCACAGGGGCTCTGCACTTAGGAATCTGCTTGAAGATTCTCTCCCTCTGCTCTTTCCCCCCACTTACACTCTCTCTGTCTCAAAAAATCAATGATTCTTTAAAAAAAAAAGAACATTTTTAAAAATTTAGGTTATTTTCCTGTTTTGTGACCAATAACGTCAGACTATCACAAGACCTTAGTGGAATAATAATAAAATTAAGCTACTAGCCAGACAAAGGGCTTTTATAAATTAGTCACTATCATGTAAAGAAGATCAGAAAACGGTTTTTCCAAGAACAAAATCTGTCCTCTTTCCTACGGTATAACTCAGACTCTGAGCTATAAATAGAGAGACACGTAGAGAGAGGTTGAGATTGGTGATAGTAACTGACAACACTTCGGGCTATGATACTGAACTAGACTAATAACCAATCAATTGGTGGCTTATAAGGCTTGCAAAATCCTCTTTAAAAGTCCTTCATGGATTTTAGTCAAGTCATTACTCAATTTGTGATAATCATTATAGTATTTCTGTGCATGTATGTATTCATATATACAGTAAATCATTTTATAGCTAGAGTATAACTATGTTCAATTTTAGTTGACCACAAATCACCTTTGGAAGTAGGAGGATGTGTGTGTGTGTGTGTGTGTGTGTGTGTGTGTGTGTGTTTCGGATACCAAGAATTATTCTTGGCTGGTAACAGATAATTCAGATATTTTATTGGTTCTCTCTGTGATGGAGATGCTTTACTAATATCCATTTACCCCATTCCATATATTTTTCCAGGATAGAAAAATTCGATTTATTAAGCACATTTTAATATGTTTAATAATTCAAAAAGCACAACACAATAGCTTAAATATTTTACTCATATCATGGTAATTCTGGAAAACCTTCCACAAAATGCATCTTCAAGTAAAAGTTAGACCTAAGCAACAATTAAATATGTGTTTTTTGACACACAATAGTAGAACCAACTGTTCATTAGCTCAAGAAATAAAAGCAGCTTGAAAACGAACAATAGCAGCTGAAGTATCTCAGAAAATCTATTTCCAGTCTTCTGGCTTCTTCATCTACATTTTGAGTTGGTAACAGAAGTGAATTGGTTGTCATATCATTTCTCCCCCCCCCCTTTTTTTTACTGAGAAATATTAAGAGGCAAAGAAATGTCCAAAGCCTTATGTACATGTATTTGCCATGAGGCTTTCTTGTCCTTGTTATATATCTGCACACATTCTCCCAATTCTAGAATGACCCAGGATTAGTTTTTGCCAAGTGATGGATGATTGAAACACACGCCAAATTTAACCTGTTCTAATTACCCTGGAATGACCCTTCACCATTTATTCTTTTCTGAAATTTCCGTAGCCCTCTCTCCCAACTACACATTAGCAACAACTTTGTTGCGATTTTTTTCTTGAACATAAAGCAAGTGATTTCAAAATAGTCTTTAAAAAATAGTGTTATTGTTATGGTGTTTTATTTTAGAGTAACTTTATTTATGTCTGTAAATTCAACTAATGATTCCTGCTCTAATGAGCCATTGACTGCAAAGATCGGTTTTCACCAGATGGGGATGTTGCATCAGGAAAGAGCACGCCTGTAGCATAAAACAAAGATTCTCCTATAACTCAGAAGTACAGAGGGCAAACCCATCTGTGTTTTCAAGGCTTGAACACAAAATTAATGCTTAAAAATATTTTTAAAATATCTAATTGCGGTGCTAATATAGATGATTCGCACTAGTTAGAGATTCACCAGTTGCACTTGATTTATTATTTTTTTCTTTGTATCTTGCTAGCAAAAATGATTTTGTTCTCAACCGCCCTTTCTGCATCCGGGTAAAAATTTACAAACATCTAAATAAATGATATTGTAAAGGGGAAGATGAAATGTGTTAGATTTTTTAATTTCTTGAGATAGAACCATGGGTCAGTCCTATGTTACCATTTCATATTTTGCTTGCATTCCAATTTATATTTCCTTGTTTTCTTAGAGAGAATACTGTATTCTTAGGATCTCCATGTGGATAACTTCACAAATACAATTTGTAAATATTGATGCATTTTTGTTCATATTTTAACTACTATTTTTATCACATTTTTAAAGAAAAATAAATGTGGCTGACAAAATGTTTCGTTCACTTGATCATCAGTATTTCACACATGGATCAACTGAGTTGTATAATATGCTTTATTGTATATGTCTGAGGTGAAGTGTGAATATTCTGGGCTGGAGAAAAACAAGTTTTTCAAGAGAACTTCAGTTTGAGGAATTCTCTGAGGTGATTATCTTAAAAATACCTGAGAAGGAGAACACGTAAATATATACCTAAAAGGGCATTTTTTTTCACCTAACTTTCTTCCTATTTTGTTTCAAGTGAGCAGAAAAAAAAAATTAGAGGATAAAAACTTCATTTAGAAATTATTTAGTAGGCATAAATGAGCTATAAATATTATAACTTTATTATTTTGTATTTCAAATCAGGGAATAAAGAAATTCTTCAAATCTTACTCTATGCCTTGCTTTTCAGGTTGCTTTGCCCCATTTCTATACATGTTAGATCTAGGAAATAAAGTAATAGCAATAAGATAAGAAGGAGGAGGAGGAGGAGAAATCTAAATCTCCAATTCCACCTCCCATGTGTCTAGGACAGTTACTTCTAGGATTTTCAAAGGAACAGCTCCATGAGCTTCCTTAAATCTATTTACTATGGTTATCACACATCTTTCATCCTGTTGTCCCCATTTATCCAATTCCATGGCCTGAAAACTGTCCTCAGCTGTTCCTAGTGAAACTATAAGTGACCATGCAGGAGGACACACATTTTGTTTGGCTTCCACCTGATTTAAAATATTAATTTGAAAAATTACAAATTGGAAATGTTCACATTAAAAATATGTCTGTTTAGCATAATGGTCCCAGATGAGCAGAAATAGCACCTGCTTATGTTTGGTCTAAAGACACAATGAAGTAATTATTAACAATACCAATAGCTAGTGTCTATTGAGTACCTACTGTGCATCCAGCACTGGGCAAACACTACTGAGTCTAATCTACATAAAGTGTTTTTGGCACAGCGTATAGCAAAGAATCAACATTGAAGAAATATTAGCCTTTATTGTCATCCTTAATTTCCCAATTTTCATGTAAGATATATGTTATTATCTTCAATTCCTACATGAGAAAATTGAAGCTAAGAGCAAAGAGCTGGATCAATAAATATTGTCAATTGTTACTTTATAATAGCTCATCTTTATAACTACTTCACAAGGTAGCTATTATTCCCATTTTGCAAATGAGAACTCCATGGTTCAAAGAAAGGCACTTGTAAGTGAAGGATTTGAACCTGGTTTGGGGTCTAGAGCTCCTACTGGCCCACCCCCACTCCCCTCACCCCCTGGTAAATTCCATCTGCTCCATGTGCAGTCATTCACTCTGCCCTTTCTTATTCATGCGTTATAGAGAAGCTTCTTTAGACAATGAGTAGTAGGGGGTATTTGGGTGGGAAAGGTTTGAGGGAGCTTACTGTTGATCCTGGTAAGTATCTGGAGCTTACTGTTACAGCTGGCTTATTAGGTGCCAGCCACTAAGTCACGGAAACTATCAACTTAATTTTTAGAATCACCTTATGAAGTAAGTATTACCATTGGGCCACTTGCAGAAAGAGGACACTGGCATTTCTATGACTTAATTAGTCAGGTGGCTCAACTAGTAAGAGACAGAATCAGGACCAGAACCAAATAGCATGCATTCAATTACTCGGCATTTCCTGAACCCCTCACTGGTGCACATTTTTCAATCCCAGAATTTGAAAGGATTATAAAGATAGTTTTTAGGGGATGCTTAGGTGGCTCAGTGGTTGAGCATCTGCCTTTAGCTCACGGTGTGATCCTGGGATCTTGGGATCAAGTCTCACATCAGGGTCCCCACAGGGAGCCTGCCTCCCCCTCCCTGCCTATGTCTCTGCCTCTCTGTGTCTCTCATGAATAAATAAATTAAATCTTTGAAAAAAATAGGTTTTAGCCTACAGTGGCTGGAACTACAGCAAATATATAGTATGATTTTGTTTGGTTTTAAAAGATATTGAAAGGTATTATGTGAAAGATATTCAGGAAATTAACCTGGAGGAAAGGGGAAGAATGAGTGGAGTGAGGAGAGACTGGACAGGTGGTACCAAGCAGGGAGTTAGTTGAGGTAGTGGTTCAGGAATATGCTAAGAAGGGTCTTGGGAGTAAAATAAATAAATAAATAAATAAATAAATAAATAAATAAATAAATATAAAAAATAAGGAATGTAGGCAGTAAAGTTGTTTATACATGAAAATTGATTCTCTTCTAAGTAGAAGGATATGTATATGTGATGTCAACATAAATTACTGCTTTGGAATACTTCTAAAGGTAAAAGCAGTCATTTTATAATCACGGATATAAGCAAAGGTGCATCTGATTAAATACGCCACTAAACTGCTTCCAAATGAGGAAATTATTTTCAAGTAACAGCACAACTAACATTTAGCTTATAAACATTACTGGCACACATAAACATTTAGTTCAAATCTCTTCATTCTACTTTTAACTTAGTATTTGCTTATTGAGCATTTTCTGTGTGCCATGTACTGAGGTTTTCAATCATATAAAGTGATCCTGGAATAATCTCACCCAGTGAAAAAGATGGACAAGAAGGAGAATGTAGTTTCTTGAAATCCTTATCACATTCCTATTTTTTCCCCATTTCAGAATAGGTACATTCTTACATTGCTCCCATCCTCCTAGAAATTACGTGTAATCCTATTTCTATTAAAAAAAACCCACAACATATTATACATATAGGCTTTTAAAGAAATCCTGTGCTGAATCCTTTGTTGTTAATTACTCAGTGTATCCAGTTGTCAGTCGAGAATCTCATGATTTATCAGGCTTCCTTAGAGTATCACCTCTATTGTTATGTGCTCCAACAATTCATGAATGAGCCGTTCTCTATTTGGAGGCAGAAATCAATACTGAAGTTACAAAATAACAATAATACTGAGAAAAATTTGTGGGAAATGAGGTTTTTTTCTAATCCAGATAAAAATTTTGAGTTGTTTAGCATTACAGTGTCCATAATCACGAAGGTATTTTTTAAAGTATTTTTTATCCCACAGGGATCGTGCCAAATCTCATTTCTCAGCTGTTTTTGAATCAATTGTACTTGTTGTGATATAGGAAACATAAAGCAATCTGAAAAAAAAGGATATGTTGAGTTAAATTTGATTCATAGAATTTGATGCTTGTTTGAAAAATACCTACTTCCTTTCATGTCTCTGTTTTGCTCACAGTTGAAATGATGAGCTATAAATGACCACAGAAATCTATAGATTTTTCTAGCACAGTCTCAAATCAGGATCTTGTTATGAAGAGTAAAGAAAATCAGATTGTCCCAAGGCCCCAGATGTGTGTGTGTGTGTGTGTGTGTGTGTGTGTTTGTACACAGTGAGGGAGCCACATTTTTCGATTACTGTCATGAGCTACCTGCCATAGGGTGTGATCCTGCCATAGGGCGCCACTGCCATAGGGCGCGATCTAGTGATGAATCCTTACTTAATTGTAATAAATCAGCTCTTTCTTAGATAACAAATGAGACCCAGAAAGTTTTGCTATGTCACAGCTATTTAACAATTTTAAAAGGGCTTTGAATATTTTTATTTTACATATTTTTATGTAAAGCTCTGATCACTAATATTTGGGGATTTTAGTAGAATAGGCAAAATGTGGACCAACTAGTGAAACTATTATGATGTATAAATAAGATCAAAATACTGGGTAACATAGACTCTGGTTGCCTGTCTCTTATTCCCTATTTTTATTTTTATCATCCTGTTTTGTAACATGTTAGAATATTAATAATAAATATATGTGAACATAAACTATTTATGCCGTTGCTGTGGCCAGAGGACTGATTGGTATTTAAATAAAGAAAAAAGAATCAGCAAATAATATAACTGGTTTCCTGTTTACACAGATAATATAAAATTGAGTTATTCATTAATTAAAAGTTTATAATTAATTGCAGTCATTATTCATTGGAATAATTATAGCTTTTACATTCTCCTAAAGAAGAATATGCATATCTTGCATATGAAGATATGCAAGCATATCTTGCATTTTATAGCAGGAATCTGAATGATAATAAAAAATCTACTGACATCTTCAATAAATATATGACATCTCTCTTAAGCTAAAACATTTTTAGCCCTAATTATTTATACATGTGATGAACATGCATTATTTTTACTGTCTTATTCATGTTATTTTTAATATCAATATTGATCTTTTATTGATTTCTAGCCCCAATGCTACCACAATCACTACAGTGTTAGTATAAGTATGAAGTTACTTCTAAGGGATTTGATAGGATGTTGAACACTGAGGTGAATTTAAAAGAAGTAAGCTAGGGAACAAAGAAAGATTTTGCAGGGACTTTAAGGAAAATGACATGGAATTAGCAACTATGTCTTTGGGGAAGTGTTTCTCATGGACGTAATACTGGGCCCATTTGAAAACAACAAAGTTTGGTTGTTGATGGAAGGAGATGGGAAGGTATGTTAGCACGACCTACTTCAAATAATTGAATGGGGGAGTTATAGAGAAAAGTATAATCCAGTGAATGCTGGAAGACAAAGAGGAAATTTAGAGAAAAATTCTTTCTAAAATGATTCCTGAGTTCCAAGTTGCCATAGTTTTGTCCTCACAGCCTCTAACATAAGTCTACTTACTGTACAGGAATGAAACATATGTGGGAAAAGGACATTAGTGCTGCCAGCAGACAGAGTGAGAGTCAGTTTATGGCATGTGACAGTACCACAGTAAGAGTCAGGAGTGGGTCCCCAGCCTGAGTCTATGACCAAGCAGCTGCATGACTTGACAAAGGTCACTTAAACTGTAGTGTCTCTGGACAGCTTTGTTAATTGAATGTGGTTCATTAAACATTTCTAAGATTGGACAATATTCCAGGTTACAGATTTGACCACCAGGTCTGGGATTTACCAGAAAATTTTAGAAACATATGGCAGAGAAGGTACTTTTAGTTTTCTCACCTAGAATGAGATTTAGCTCTACTCTCATCTTGCCTAGAACACCTAAGTGCCAGTTGAACTGGCATGCAAGAGAAGTTTGTGTCGCCATTTTGATTTGGACATCTTCAGGAGGATTACTGACTATGCACCCATGTTGATCATCTTAGGAACAAGCACTGAGTTTTGACTTGCAGCAAGTCATGCAGTGCATTTGTCTCCAGCATGAAGTGTGTTATTAATAGTATAACTATAATAGGAGAAACATGTTAAAGGACACTAACTTGGCAGAAAATATTGAGTGTTTGGGACACACTGTACGTCTGAAAAAGAGGGAAGGTTAAGATGAAGTCTTTTTTCATTTTTATTTCTTCTGTCAAGTATATAAATATAAATAATGAGCAAGTGAGTGAGCAAATAGTGAAAGCTACAAAAGATACTATTACATTTTTAATGAAGATAAAAACAGAATCCCAGGAGTAGGTGTAAAGTCTGCTATGTGAATTACATTGAAATGGTATCAATGCAGAGAAATACAGTGGGTATCAGGATTGAGGTAATCATTAGTCTTATTACAATTGACCCTTGAAAACACAGGAGTTAAGGACACCAAACCCCTTGTGCAACTGAAAATCCACATAAAACTTTTGAATCTCTACAAGCTTAACTACTAATAACCTACTGTTGACCGGAAGCCTTAGTGATAACATAAACAGTCAATTAACACATATTTTGTATGTTATATGTATTATATACTGTATTCTAACAATAAAATAAGCTGAGAAAAGAAAATATTATTAAGAAACCCATAGGAGAAAAGCCATTTATAATACTGTACTGTATTTGTTGAAAAAAATCCATGTATAAGAGGACACATGCAGTCTAAACCTATGTTGAAGTGTCAACTGTACAGATTTTTAAAATAACAAGTGCTCATTGGAAGGTTGAGTTAACTCAAGGGAAGACAGCAAATGATAGTCTTAGAGTCAACAATATTTTATATTTTGCTGTGATAGAACCATATTCTTCACCCACAATTTGAATTTCCCTCAGAATAAACCAAATCAAGGCCAGACCATTGTATTATGCTAACTAGTCACAAGATGATTACTGCTTATGAGTTCTGTAGCCGATTCACCTTATTGTTTACAAATATTGCAATATAATCTTTCATGACACTCACTAGCCTTTGGGAATATAAGTTATTTGATAAATAGCAGGAAGTACAAGGGATTGTTACAACATGCTTAGAGCAGTGTTACTCTTGGTATGCCAACAGCATCACCATCACCTGGGCACTTCTTAGAAATGCAGATTTTTGGGCCTACCCAGATCTACTGAATTAGCAATATTAGGGGTAAGACCCAGCAAACTGTGTATCTGGGTCCTAATAAGTTCTTTAGGTGATTCAGATGGGTTCTAAAGTTTAAGAACCGTAGCTCAGTGGTTGTTCAATTTTGGTATTTATAAAACTTATCTGAAGAGCTTTTTAAAATTCACAGGACAATGAAATCCCAATGAAGACCGCAACAGAATTTTCTCATAAATTGTCCAATTGATTTTAAAATTTATGTGGAAATCCAGAGGGCCAATAACAACTATGGCAAACTTGAAAAAAAATACCCAAAACAACACTGGTTATTTTGCACTATAAAAAATGAAGACTTGATAAAAGCTATAGTAATGAAGCCAGTGCAGAAGTGGCAGGAGCAGACAAATCCAACAGAATACCGAATCCAGAAATGGACCCACACCATATGGTCATCTAATTTATGACAAAGTTGAAACAAATACAGCAGCAAGTGTGTCCTTTCCAATAAATTGTGCTGAGTAAATTGAATGTACACGTGGGAAAAAGAATTAATCTTTACTCTTACTTTGTTCTACACATAAAAATCAATTTTGAATGAATCATAAATGTAATCATAAAAGATAATAAGCTTTGAGATAAAATCAGGAAAACATTTCTATGAATTTGGTGTAGGCAAAGATCTCAAGAATCAAAGAATTCTAACTATAAGAGAAAAAAATTACTGCATTAAAATTAAGAACTTCTTTCATTAAAACACTATTAAGAGAATAGAAAAGCAAGCTACATAGAAGAAGATACTTGCAACACATAAAGCTGGCAAAAGTCTTGTATCAAGAGAGTTAAAGAAAAATAGAGTGTAAGAACTCCCTCAAATTGGGGCACCTAGGGGCTCAAGTTGGTTGAGTGTTTGACTCTTGGTTTTGGCTCCATTCATGATCTCCCAGTCGTGGGATTGAGCCCCATGTTGGACTCTGTGCTCAGCACAGCACACAGAATCTGCTTCAGATTCTCTCTCTCTCTCTCTCTCTCTCTCTCCCTCCTACTCACATTCTCTGTCTCAAAAATAAATAAGTAAATAAATAAAATTTTAAAAAAGAACTCCCTCAAATCAATATGCAAAAAGGAGGCAACCTTTTAGAAAAATAGAAAAGAGACTTTTACAGGCATTTCAGAAAAGCTCATGTCCAGTTGTATAATAAATAGATGAAAATGGGGCACCTAGGTGGCTCCTGGTTGAGCGTCTGCCTTTGGCTCAGGTTATGATCCCGGGGTCCTGGGATCGAGTCTGTATTGGGCTTCCCACAGGGAATCTGTTTCTCCCTTTGCCTATGTCTCAGCCTCTCTCTCTTTGTTTCTCATAAATAAATAAATAAATAAATAAATAAATAAATAAATAAACAAACAAACAAATAAATAAATAAATAATATGTATATGTAAGAAAAAGTACTCAACTTTCTTAGCCATCAGTGATGCAGAAATACAACTACAATGTGATACCTCTATATACCCATTAGAAATTGACCAAAATTAAAAAAAAATACCAAGTATTGGCTGATAAGAAACAGCTAGAACTCTGATAGCATTTTAGAAGAATTCTATTTGTTAACTTTCAGCCAATACCTCTTCAACACGGCAACCAGAATAATCCTTTTGAAATGTGAGTCAGATAATTTCTCTGATCAAAATCCCACAATGATTCAACATCTATGCAGAGTAAAACCCAAAGCCCTTGCATGGCCTACAGAGACCCATACAACTTGCTTCTTACTCTCTTCACCATATTTCCTACTCCTCTACCTTTTGCTCATTTTATTCTGGTCACGTTGGACAACTTGATGAAACATCTCAAACACATCAGGAGTGCTCTTCAGAGAGTGTCGGGCACAGCATGAAGTTCTGGATAGAACCTTCTTTCTCTAGATGCCCTGCTGCTCAGCTCCCTCAACTTCTTCAGGTCTTGGTTCAAGTGTCACCTCAATAATCATATACGAAGCTACAGTCCACATCCGACAATACACTTCTACCACTTGCCATGCTATTTTTGTCCTGTAGTATATACACCACCTTCTAATATGTAATTACTGATTATGCTTTTGCTTAATGTCTACCTCACTCTCTAAGCTTCACAAAGGCAAGAATTTGAGGAAGTTTCATCTATCTACTTCATTGATAGTGTAGTGTCTAGAAGTGTCAGACTCATAGCAAGTGCTCAAAACAAATATAAAATTTATTTTTTATGTCTACTTTTTAAATGTTTCTACTTTCCTCTGTCCCCACTAGAGTGTAAACATCAGGATCTTTGCTTTGTTCACTCATGAATCCTAAGCTCCCAAAAAAGTGTCTGCTACATTACAGTCACTTGTCAAGTATTTATTGAATTATGGGTATTAAACCATTAAGCGTAGGGCAGCTCAGGTACACATGAAGAGTCATAAGCATATTCTAGCACATGCTATGTTTCGGTCATGCAAATAGTTGAATGTAACTGTAGAGTCACACTGAGAAAAGACTAATAGAAGGAGATGAGATTGGGAAAGGAATCTGGGGAGAAATCATGATAAATAGGTAAGCCAGGGCAGCCCTGGTGGCTCAGCCGTTTAGCGCCGCCTTCAGCCCAGGGTGGAATCCTGGAGACCCGGGATGGAGTCCCACATTGGGCTCCCTGCATGGAGCCTGCTTCTCCCTCTGCCTGTGTCTCTGCCTCTCTCTCTCTCTCTCTCTCTCTCTCTCTCTCTCTCTCGCTATGTCTCTCATGCATAAATAAATTTTTAAAAAATCTTTGAATAGGTAAGCCAGGGAACATGGAGAGGGGCAAAAGTTCTAGATTTTATCCTTGGAAAGACAAGAAGAAACATTGGAGAATTTCGAGCAAAAAAGTGACATGATCAGATTCAAATGTTAGAAAAATAACTTTGGCGAAAGAGGAGAGGATGAACTGGAGAAGTCTAGACTAAAGAAGACAATTGAAAAATGGACAGCTATGGCAATTCTTTAAGATAATTAAGAGCTGATAGCAATATTTGACATTTTCTACTTTAACTTCAATGGAAAATTTAATCAGATAAAATTCTAGAAGATATGAAAATATATTTATAAAAATTGATGAAATAAAATGCTTGTATATATTTTCCTTCATCTCAAAGGCCTAAAACATAGATTGAAATGTCATGTTTTATCTTTGATAGACTATCACATTAATTTTTAAAATATGAAGCCAAAGGGAATCCTAAAAGGAAGACCATCACAGTTTATCCAAAAAACTACTGAGTTGGGGCACCTGGTGGCTCAGTCCATTACATGTCTGGCTCTTGATTTTGGCTCAGGTCATGATCTCAGGGTCCTGAGATTGAACCCCAAGTGAGGCTCCCCACTCAGTGGGAATCAGCTTGTCTTCCTCTCCCTCCGCTCCTCCCCCTGCTCCCTGCTTATGCACCTGACAGACTTACGCATGGCAGCCTCGCACGCATGCTCTCTCTCTCTCAAATACAGAAGTCTTAAAAAAAAAAAAGAAAGAAAACTACTGAGCCTTTAATGCTGGAGAGTTCTTCCTCAGGAAGAACTATAATAATCTTCACGTTTCCATCACTTCTTCCTAAGCAGTTGTATTTATCCTTAATTGTCATCAGAAATGAGTGAGTCAAACGTCTTTGCCTCTAGGCACGATGTCTCCTCCAGATTCATATACACAAATGGCTACTTGACATGCCCTCTGGCATGACTCAAAAGTATCTGTGTGTCAAATTCAACATAACCAAATTGAACTAATTATTCTATCTCCAAATCTAACCCTCTTCCAAGAGTTTCTTTCTTAGTGAATGGCTCCCCCAAACCTGCAGAAATATGGATATCATCCCTGATCTTCCCTCTTTCTCACCTATTTTTTCCAACAGCAAATTTAATCGAATTATCTCCCAAAATGTTTCCCAAGTCTTCGTATTTGCCTCCATCATCATCCCTGCCACCACTCTATAGTTCAAAGCTGTCATCACGCTTTGCTGCAATCACTAGTTAGTGGCCTCCTAACTAGTTTTCTCTCAGACACTCTTGCCCCTTCCCCCATCTGAATTTATTCTTCACACCCAAGCAAAAATAATCTATTCAATATGCAAATCGGATTCTATCAAATACATGCTTAAAATTCTTCAAAGGCTTCTGATTGATTTTAGGATTAAGACCAAAGTCCTTAATAAGGTGGGCATTATCTACCTCTTCCTACCAATCCACACCTTGTGCATAAAAGTGCATCTCATCCTCCCATCACATGGCTTCTGTACTTTCTTCTCCCTCCACCTGACATCCTTCCCTCTTGCACTATTCACCTCCATCTTCTCCTGGTAAATGACTACTCATCTTTGGATCTCAGCCCAACTCTCGGTTCCTCTGGGAAGCCTACCTGATTCTTCGAATCATGCAAGATCTTTTACATACCTTCTCCTTAAAGCCCTGAGCACAGTATGATGTACCTTTTCCTGTTCGATTGTATTGGTCAGTGTCTGTGCCTCTGGACTGCAGTCTCCACAAAACCAGGGAGTATCTGTGCACAGCCCTGTATTCCAAGTACCTAGAACAAAGCCTAGAAAATGTTACACTCAATATAGATTGGATGATGCAAGAACCTTTTGGGGAAAGCTGACTTCATAATGAAAGGCACCAAAGAGCAAGAGGATGTCATGAACTCACCTGGCCCCATGGATGGCAGACCAAATAAGGCAAAAGAGAAATCTAGTTTAGAGCCTAGAGCATTAAAATTGACCTCCTGTGATTTTTGCCTGGGCTGTCTTTGATTCTCAGTTTACTATAGTCCTACGTGTTTATGGCATCCAAAAACAAAAACAAAAAAGGTCTTCAGTGAAATTCTGAAAATGAGATACCGAATCATTGGTTTGCAATAGTTTGGGCTCAGAATAAACAATAGCCGAGTTAGAGGTTTTAATCACTTTTCTTCCTTTAGACCATCATCTGACCTATACAGGAGCTCCCTTCAAAAAGATTTCACTAGCATAAATTTAGGGATTAAGGGACCTAAAGAAGCTGACTCTGAGACTTTTTCACTCTCCTGGAACACTTGTTTGCAGAAAGCTGAGTGTTGATAACAGCTTAATAGGTCAGGCTGCTACCCAAGAACCTAGCACAGGCGGGATGTATTAAGATCCGCTTTGGGGGTGCTGAAGGGTTTTCTCTTTTTTGAAATGTGAGATCTAAAATAATTTGGGTTTTTTGCCTCTCGCCACTGTTCTCACTCCACACTTGCCGTTTTACATGTGATTATTGAGTTGACCCGAAAGGCTTTTGGGTTGGGAGGTGCAAGGTCAGCGTCCCGGCCACCTCGCAATCTCCGTCTGCACCTACCTCAGACGTGTCTTTGTACGATCCCTGCTGGACACTGCACCTTTCCGTAATTATAAATGTCTGTTTCCAGTCACTTCAAAGCTTTCCCAGCGCTGGGAGTCCTCCTTCAAAGCCTCTGCATCGCTGAGGAACTTCTGTCATTGACAGGAGGTCCTGCTTTGAAGTTTTTCATGCCATTTATTGATTTCCCCCCTTTAAAGATGTTCAGATTAGAAAATGCTTCACCCCCTTTGAAAATGTGCATATTTTCGTGATGCGGAAGGGTTAATCCTTTGAAGATATTTACATTTTATAGCAGTGTCCTTATATGAAGAAATTTGACATCAAAAAATGCCACATGCTTTGTGGCGCTTTCCTTTTCTCTGCTGGATCCTTCGAGATCAAGATCCTCCCAATTTAGTGTGTTGTTGGTTTTTATATTATGCATTTGTTCCTTTTTATTGCAATGCTGAAGGAACTCAATAAATGTGCTAAAATGAAAGAGCTTGCATAATTGAGAAAAGGCCTTTATGCCAGTCGTTTATAGAAGTCTTCTCAAAGTTGGGGCACTTCTAATGTTTGGGAGTGTTTACAAAGTTTCCTTGATCTCCTGACCATCTGCAGGGTCCTGATACTATACATAACTACCCACAAAGGTTAGCTTTGAAAATTAGCTCTACGTTACCTAAAGGGTGCACATTTCATTCATATTTTCCTTTCGGTGTATGTGCTTAAATCTCAGTCTCCTAATATCTTAAAAAAGGAGCACAGGGATGCCATGAGGATTAAACTAAAACTTCACACATAAAGAGAACCTCACACATAGTCCGTTAGCTACGCCCATGGCAATTAAGTGGCCAAATTCAATTAATCCAACACTGGATAACAGCCTATGTAATGTTTCAGACATTCACTTCAGGACTGTCTCTGCTGATCAGAAGTATTAATTAGCTGATTTCAGCAATTGTGTCACTTGGAATTTCTGTCATTTGGCTTAGACTTCGATTACTGTTAGAATAAAGTTCTGTTGGGAGAGGTAATACTCGAAGTCCTTGGGGCAAGTGACGATTTTGAACACATGTCCCAGGGAGGCGAAGAAATGAGAAAAAGAAACTATGCTCCAGAGGAGAAAAGGAAATGGGGAAACTGAGGAATGAAGGGGAAAAGGAAGACCCCAAATGTGAACTTTCACACAATTCTTTCAGATTAAAAATAAATTTAGCATGCATAAACACACACACACACACACACACCCCACCCATGAGCCGAATTTATAGCTAAATATAATAAGCCGTGGTACAATACACTAAAGGAAGGTGCTAAATCGAGAATGCCACACGCAAAAAAGGAAAATAAACCCAACCAGGATGAGTTTTGATACCTAGTGGACTTGTAAACTCATATTAAATGTAGTCCAGTTGTTAACCAGGAATCATATATGATCTCTCTGTGCATAATAAAAAATAAAGTGGAGCTATTTAATTTCTGTGTTTGGCATAATAAGATTGTAATCATAATGCCAGGGAAACATTTTCATTTTCCTGGATGGCAGTGATTAACTTTCATTTCTCTAGCACTCTAAATGTATTGCTTCATTCAGTAATTTAATCATTCATTTATTTAATATTTATACAGTGTCAAGAAAGTACAAATGGCCAATAAACATATGAAAAGATACTCAGCTTTACTATTCATGAGGACGGAGTAAATGTAGAGAACATGAGGTACATAGTTCATCCATTGGGTGCTTAATAACACCAAGTGGCCTTAAAGGTGGGAGGAATTAGCATTCTTATACGTCGCTGATGGAGCTATCATTCAATGTAGATTTTTGGAGGGTAATTAGGAATATCTATGAAAATGTAAATGTGTATATCCTTCAGTCTAGAAATTTTTTCTTACAGCTCTATTATGGAGAGACATGGTGGTAATAGAAGAAGAAAAAAGAGGAGAAAAAGAAAAAAAAAGGGAAAGAAGAGAAAATTTACCTAAATATTTAAATAGCCACCAACAGAGCAATGTTTTTTTTTTTTTTCAGAGCAATGTTTAAGTGACTTGTAGGTAATGCAAAGCACACAATACTACTAAGTGGTTGAGCGACAAAGCATAACCTGTGTCTATATTCTCTGACATGGAAAGATCTTTTCAACCATATAGAAGAAGAAAAAAAGCAAGTTGAAGACTAATGTGTACTGAGTGATGTCAATCATAAAAAATGCACAGAGTATATATTTTATATGTATTCTTATGTGTGTGTAAAAAGTGCTAATGCTTACTTCTGCTCTGGGGCTGCATGTAGGCCGAGAATCAAAAGGAGCCCTTAATCTGTATTGATTAAACATTACACTAAGAACAAACTCTTGTTTTCTTTATGTAATTCAAAAGAAAATAAATTACATTAAATTTATATGCATTTTATAGATCATCCTCTAAACAAGTTAATATACTAGATTCTATTTATATGCAAACACTGAACTTGTCTGTTAGACATTAAACGCGTATTTAATTTTGTGCAAGTTCTCCATTTGTCAAAAAATCTAATGCACTCTGTTATTAATTCCTTAGAAGTGCAAAAAGGGATATACCTCTATGTTTTTGGATTGGCTATATCCAAATTACCCAAGTCACAGCACCAGTTACCTTGGATGCAAGGTGTCTGCCTTGGTATACAGCATCAGGGGACACAGTCAAGAAATGCGTAGAACAAGCAAAGTCTCACATATGTCTTTCTACCCAACCAACAACTTCCCCTAGCTCCAGAGCTATCTAAGGATTGACTGGTGCCAGGGCACTAAAGGAAAAGAAGGGCTCGAAAGATGGGCTTCTTGAGTACGTCTTTGTAGATTATCTTCCAAATTTGTCCCCATTTCCTCAAAAGGAAATATTGGAAAATAGAACAATATACATCCTGAATTGTATGGGTAACATCAAAATGTTCAGGTTTCAAAGACATTCCATGTCAGAGTCCTCCTCCCTTTTTCTCAGTCTTTCTTATGAGGAAAAAAAGAAAAAAGAAATATTTTCTCCTCTCAAAGGAAACTCAGTCCCTGACACTCACAGTTTCACTGCAAAATCAGAATCCCTGAAGTTCACATTGATTTTGAACATAGAACATTGCATTCTAATATATTGAAATTCTCTTCTGAGGTCTTATAACTACAAAGAAAAAAAATTACCTTGTTTATGAAACAACAGAGTAGCTATTGATGTAAACTGATGAAACATATTTGGCCTTAACATTTATTATACAGTATGTATATGTTTTTTTAATTAAGGTATAGTTTTTTTTTTTTTCAAAATTGCTCTATTTTTCACGTTTGTAGGTCTTTCCTTTGGATTTTATTTCCAACACCCGAGTCTTGGCCTAAACCGCTGGCCAACTTAGCCATTTTCTGGACTTTTTATTTTGAAACTTAATCATAATTTTGATATTGCTGGTTCTAGGTTGTGGTCTTTACGGACAAATTTTATATTATTGTTTTCTCTTTAGTGAATAATGTCAAATAAGCCAATAGCAGTTCTTTCTCCAAGTCACTGACCCACATTATTTTTCAGTGAATATGTCATGGACTTGGCCTTTCTATACAATCCTCCGTTGTTTCAGAAGATTATTTGAATCCAAGAAAAACATTAGAATGTAAAATTCTAAGGGAAACCCTGGATTGGTTATGGCTATTTATCTTCAACTATGAGTGTAAGAGCAAAACCAGTGAATTAAATTGTCCAAAATAAAATGCCCCATTAACATTTAAGGAAAAAAACAACTAAAAATGTGGTATAACATGTGCCTACCGATTTTTATCTACTAAAAATGTTTCTTAACATTTCAGTTGTTATAAAGACTACACACATGTGAGTTTCTCTTTCTTCAAGCTCAAAATGACTCTGTATTGTTAAGTGACACTTGCGGCCAGTGCGAGTAGTGATTTATTGACCTTTATTTTTCCCCATGGAATAAGGGAAAAAATTTTCCTTTACATGCTGCAAGCACTTTCCAAAACTTACTGAGCTCTCTAGACTCCAAAATTTAAAACAGAACAAAATTACGAAAACCAAAAAATAAACAGTATCAGTTCGTAGCCCACTAATGCAGATTGGGCACATAGACTGGGAGTGGCTGTGACCACAGATAGATGGATATTATAGGGTCTCTGCTCACCTAAACCCCAAAGATAGTCATGTGGGGAGCCACCATGTAGCCAGACACTCATAAATGAAATAGCACAGAATCACAGACCATCACAGAGCCTCAGTGACACAGGCAGCTTTCCCAGACTTGAGACAGGTAAACACAGAGGAATGGTTTGAGGGTGTAATTTTCTTGCTTTCTTTGTTTCAGATTTGTATTTAAGTCCCAGTTAGTTAACATTGAGTGTAATACTAGTCTCGGGCATCGAATTTAGTGATTCAGCACTTCCATCCAACTCCCAGTGCTCATCACAGCAAATGCCCTCCTTCATCCCCATCCCACCCCCATCTAGCCCATACCCCCTTCCATCCAGCAACCCTCAGCTTGTTCTCTATACTTAAGAGTCTGATTTATGGTTTGCAGAGGATGTAATATTTGAACTGAATTTTTAAGTATCAGCAGGAATAAGCTATCTGAAAGGAACGGGAAAAAAAGGGATTCTGAATCAAAGAAATGATGGTATAAGTATGCTGAAACCCGAGACAGCACGGAATTTCAGTAGAATCTCAGACACTTCGGCATGAATGATACAAACGTCTCAAGGAGTTATGGGCATGGGGCTGGAGCATTACACAGACACCAAATGCCAAGGCCTGGTGGGCAGGAGAGCACCTGAGGGCCGTGTTGAAGAAGCTGGCCTGAACACAGTGGAGAGGTGGTCAAAGACTTTAATCGTTGGTGAGATTTCGTCAGATACATCATTTAGAAAGCCATCTTGTCATCAGGGTAAATCAATTCTTTCAGTTACTCAAAGAAAACATATATGGAGTCCTGCCTTACTCTAAGCTTCCGGCCATAGTCTAGCCTGGCCCAGCAAATCTTATTGACCTTAATCTCATGTCCAGAATGTGAGGAGTTCTCACTATGACAACCACTTCCATGTGGTCCAAATTATTACCCCACCCAACGAGTACTGCAGGTATACCCCAGCTGGTCTCCCCACTTCTCACTTGCTCCCATCTAATCTAATCACCACAGGAGCCAGAGGGTACGTTTAGAACCCATCAGACCATGCCATCACTTGGTTAAAAACCTTCCAGAGACTCCATTTGCTTACCTGAAGCAGAAGTTGTAGGAGCCACAGATAGGGATACTTATATTGTAATTTTAACAAATTGTTAGACGCTGAATATGAACTAGCACGAGAGGGAGAAACTCCTGGAAGCTACAATCTACAGTCTTTTAAGAAACCCCTATAATTTCTTAGCCTTTACCTCCATGAACCCCACTGGGTTCTCACTGTGAGGATCTAAAAAAGATCCTTTTGTGGTACTGGCAGGTAGTGTCATCATTGTGAAATATGCCCAGGTGGAGATATCGCCTAGATACTTGGATCCCTAATCCACAGCTTCTTCAGTGAGGCGGTCTGGACTAAAGACATTTCTTAAGAGTTAACATGACATAGTGTGACTTAATCAATAGTGTGTGAAAGGTCTTAGGGAAAATCCCTCAGAAACAGATGAAGATTCATATGCAAGTGATTTATTGAGAAAGTGCTCTGAGGGGAAATCCGTATGGGAGAAGGAGAAGCAGGCTGGGGAAAGGGAAGTAACCAAATGAGGGTACAGTTTTAGGCAAAGTACTGACCTGTGTCCCATTGAGGGAGATTTGAAGCTTAAATGATACCTCAGCATTTGTCTCACCCAAAATCAAGAAAGCCAGATGATCTTTACTTCTAGATCAGTCTTGGCTATGGGCTACCCCAGGGTTACATACACCATCAGGTACTTTTGGATCTCTGTACAATAGGCTGAAAAGATTTCAATAGCCTTAGGAAAGTCTTCTGAAGAAAAGTGTAAATGACAACCCATAAGGAGCAAAGCAACACAGAAGCCAAGAAATGAATGCACAGAACCTATAAGAAGGAACTATGAGAAGGTAAGGACAATGGACCCACATACTTGTCACATGGTGGGCTTTGAGATCATCCGAGGTAATGGAATAAGCAGTGGGTCCAGTACAGAACACTGAGCCAAAGAACGAAACTAAGAAAGTAGGAAGAGACCTGGAAGGGCCAGAAGGAGGAGAGAGGATTAGGGTTTAACTCCTGATTTAAGTCCAATATATGGAGGCCATGAGAGTGTTCATTACCTGTGGAATGATCTTCGGCTAGGGCAGTTTCAGAGTGATGCCTGGAGCTAAAACCAGATTTACAGTGAGCCTCAGAGAAAGTGAAAAGAAAGAAATTGGTGGCACTAACTGTTGACTATTCTCTCTAAAGGGCTGCTCACGATCAGAAGAGAAATCTAAGGTCATGACGGAGGTGCTGAGGGGAGAAAGAGACAGAGGCTTCATGATTGGGAGTGACTGCAGCATGTTTGCAAGATGCATGAAATTCTAGAGTAAAGGTTTTCCCAAATATTCAATAAAACGAATTGAAACTATATATATGAGACTATATATATATATATGTCACCACTTCCTCACTCCTTACCGCTCTTTAGCTACCTCTGATCTGATTTTCAGCATCCTTCCTGTCTTTGCCTGCTCCTTTCCTACTCTACCACCTAACAACCATCATGCTAAACCCTTTCTCAGTCAATGGGATTCTAATCCATTAAACTCTCAGCATTTTATTTAAACACAAATCTTTGGGTGCCTGGGTGGTTCAGTGGTTGAGTGCCTGCCTGCCTTTGGCTCAGGGAGTGATCCCAGGGTTCTGGGATCGAGTCCCACAGCAGGCTCCCCGCATGCAGCCTGCTTTTTCCCTCTGCCTATGTCTCTGCTGCTCTGTGTTTCTCATGAATAAATAAATAAAATCTTTAAAAATAAGTAAATGAGTAAATACGAATCTCATGTGTCATTTCCTATTTTGCATGAATTTTGCAGCTCTCCCTTCTGAACTGCAAGCTGCTTTAAGGCAGAAAAATGTACTCTTCCATGATTTTATCCTCTTTGGTGATTCAAGAGATTATGCATTTGTCACAGGAAGTTCTTTATTTTAAAAAAAAGTCCCTTGTATATTTTTGTTGATTGAATTAAGTTAATGCTAACCCTCTGAGGAAAAAAAAATAGTTGTTTAGTTTAGGTATTTCCCTAATAACAAAGACATGGAGTCTTTAAAATTATATAAAATCTACTAGCTCTTATATTCACATTGATTATTTTGGGGGATGATATCATTCATTACACATTAACACAGGTTTTGGAGATTCATTGTGTTTTGTTGGCTTTTTATACTCTTTGTTTTAGTTTTCTATTGCTGTTGCTTGAAAATACCATTAACTATTATGGTTTAAATCGACACAAATTTATTATCATATACTCCCATAGATCAGAAGCCAAAATCAGTATCACCAAAATTTATGGTGTTGGCAGGATTGCATTCCTTCTGGAGACTCTAGAAAATAGTCAATTCCTTACCATTTCCAGTTTCTAGAGGCTGCCCACATTCCTTGGATACTTGTCTCAGATCCCATCATCTTCTCTACCTCTGTTTCTATCATTGCATGGCCTTGACTCTGGCTTCTACCCCCTGACACTCTTTTCACAACTCCTCTGGTTACATTGGGCCACCTGAAAAATCCAGGATAATCTCCCAATTTTGAGATCCTTAACTTAATCACATCTGCAAAGTTCCTTTTTCCATGCAAGGTAACATGTTCGCAGGTTCCAGGATGAGGATGTGGACATTTTTGAGGGCCATTATTCAGCCTACCACAGTCTTCAGGTTCATTTTGTTTCTGTCTTTGATAGTTTGTGGGTCTTCCTAATAAGAATTATAAATAAACATCATAAAATAATTTACTAAATTTACTAAAACCTGTATCACCAAGTAAGGATAATACCAACTTTATCAATTAAATAAAGTTATGCAAATCATCAATTTATTATAATATAGATTACAATAGTGGAAATGACAACTATTTGAATATGTGAAATCGAAACATTCTTGATTCCTGGGATTGCTTAACAAAGTGTACATGATTTTTGTTTGTCCTCACATACCTCACTTTTGTTTTATGTACCTACCTATCTTTTCTTTGTATATTATTACTTCATAATTTTAAATATACTTGTCCATACTCTGCAAGGATGAGGTTTAAGAAGTCTTAGGCTATTAGACTGGAAAGGGAATAAGGGTTACAATCTTCTCTCTATGACCTTTTGTAATTTATAAGTCCAAATGGACTGAACAACACTGAATAATTAATTCATGCTGTGTTTAAGCCCCTATGCTTGCATGTTTTACACCCTAATTATTATGAATTCCTTCCTTGTGCAAATCTTTGATTCCCCAACCTAAATCAGGTTAATACAGACTCATATGCTCCAATTATGGTGATATCTTTCTCTTAACCTTGGCAGAAGGAGCATTATAGTAGGTCAAAAAGTATCTTTGAGTTTCATTGAGAAATTAACCCATAAGGGAATTGTGTTCATGGTTGTAGTGTTAATTAGTTTCACCATGAACATATTTTGTGGCTTATTTAACATTCAGATGCTCTCTGCATTTAAATAAAAATATATGCCCTAATATGCTAAAACCAGTCAAATGTGATTTTTACTTAATGATTTTTTTCCTTGTGAATCAAGTAATTAGCACATTGCACATTTTGACTAATTAAGAAAAAATAACTGTCACCACACCCCAGTGAGCCATGCTGGTGGTGTTTCCCCAGTTATAAAGGTGGAGAACCTGAGGAGTAACAGTTTTTTCCACTGGATACTGAAAAGAGAAGGGGGTCAAGAAATTCCTAGAATTGAAACCTGAGATAACTAACCCTTGAAAATATTCTGTCCAAAATCCATGGGCTACAATAAAAAGGAAAGAAGCAGATGGTTTGAAGTAAGAGAAACCAGGCAACTAATCTGGTAAATAAATGCTCTGCATACATTGCACATTCCTGCGTCAATATAATTACCAACATAGCACCCTATGATGGCTGTGTCCTCTAGAAAAGTTAAATGTTATGGATGTGATCACCACACCCACTTGTCTGATCTCACTTTAGAGAAAATTAGACATGCCTTATAATTATATCATGAAAACACAAATTTTCTACATGCTTGGAGGAGGTACGTATAGGTTCTCTTCTGGCTCCACAGAAAAGTAGCTTTAAGGTAAGATTTCAGAGTGAAGAAAATGAATTTTCAGATAAATATCAAACATTTACTGAATGTTTTAAAACTCACTTTTCAGAGTCTTGTACAAACTGCTCATAATTGAAAAGAATGTTTCTTGAAAGTTTGAAACAATTTTTGTTCTTGAATCTGGTACACAAAAATAAGATTTAAATAAAAAATGTACAACTGAGATTCTAGTAAGGTCTCATGAAATTTGGGCAATACATCCTACATTCTTACATCCTATACTGTTTTACTCTGTGTCTCTCCTTAAAAGGAAACAATGATCAAATTATCAATTTTCAACAGATTTAGATGACTAGGTTTTTTTTTTTAAAGATTTTATTTATTTGAGAGAGAGGGCATGAGGGGGGGGGGTCAGAGAAAGAAGCAGACTCCCCACTGAGCAGGGAACCTGGTACAGGGCTCCATCCCAGGACCCTAGGATCACAACCTGAGCCCAAGGCAGATGCTTAACCAACTGAGCCACCCAGGAGCCCCTCCATTTTATTTTTAATGATAACTATAAAAATCTTTTTTTTTATTTCACTAAGATACATGGATATAGAAACTGCGGTAGTATTTCGATATAGAAAGTGCTGTAGTATTTAATTATAATGATTTTAATGAGTGACAGTAGTTATTGAACAAAATTATACATCATATTCTAAATTAAAGCTAGTAATGAACTTTTGGATAAAGTATTAGACTAAGATTTTATTTCCTTAGTACTGCCAATTCAAAGGTTTTTTTTTTTTTTTTTTTACCAAAGTGTGCCAATTAGGAAATGTTTTAAAAACAAGCATTTCTTTTTTTTTAATATATTTTTTTAATTTTTATTTATTTATGATAGGCACACAGTGAGAGAGAGAGAGAGGCAGAGACACAGGCAGAGGGAGAAGCAGGCTCCATGCACCGGGAGCCCGACGTGGGATTCGATCCCGGGGCTCCAGGATCGCGCCCTGGGCCAAAGGCAGGCGCCAAACCGCTGCGCCACCCAGGGATCCCAAAACAAGCATTTCTTGGACACCTAAATGTGGACAGAAAATATTTTAATTTATTTAAGATAATATGATATTAGCACCTTTCAAGTGCAGAATCATATAAAACAAAAACAAAGCTAACCCAAATTTTAAAATACAAAACTATAAATAAAGAAGGGAACAATCACCTTGAATCATGACAGTCATATTAATGACAATATTTTGACAGACTTATTCAATGCATTTTATACTAGGTAATCTAGATATTTATAAACAAATTCACAAAAATAATTGTATATTTATGATATATGGTATGTATATATTTGCCATTTCCAGTTTCTAGATTATAGATGATGCTCTGTTGAATATCCTTGTGAACACAGGGGTTGATGCTTGTGTGATTAACTAGGGTGCATTTCTAGAAATTAGATTTCCGAGTCGAAGCAAACGCACAATTTACCCCATGATACACATTGACACACAGCCTTTGAGAGATTGTACAAATTAACAAACCCATCAGCAGGTATGAGAATGCCTATTACTCTCATTTAGGTGTTAAGAAATATTTTGTATTTTTTCTATATAAGAGAAAGAAAATGACATTTCAATGTTGTTTGAATTTTCATGTATTTTAATATTATTAAACTTGAAGTTCTTTTCATATGCTTTTATTTTTCTTTATGTATATTGATTATATTTTAACCCTGGCAATTCTTCTGTTGCTATGAACTCTTTCATATCTGTTTTTAAAAAGTGCTTCCTATTTTATTGTTATGCTTATGAATTTTGCCTATATTATTTAAGAATAATTTTCCTATTTTTCTGTTTGTCAACCACCTTTAAATAGTAAATCTTTCTTTTTTGTTTTTATTCAGATGTTTTGGATTTTATGTGGTCAAACTTGACAGCTCTTTATATTTCATGATTGGAGGGACATGATTAGAGATAGAATTTATGTCCCAAGGGTATAAGAATACTCAACCACATTTTCTCTTTCTACTTAAAGATTTGATACAGCCATCATACATTTTGGTGAAAGGAACTGAGTAGAGTGTTTTCTTTGCTTTCCTCTAAAACTTCAGTCAATTGTTTCTTTTTTTTAATTTTATAACTTAATTTTTATTGGTGTTCAATTTACCAACATACAGAATAACACCCAGTGCTCATCCCGTCAAGTGTACCCCTCAGTGCCCGTCACCCATTCACCCCCCGCCCTCCTCCCCCTCCACCACCCCTAGTTCATTTCCCAGAGTTAGCAGTCAATTGTTTCTATAACATGATAAATATTCCATGTTCAAGGGGAAATACATTGTTTTACATTTTGAAGAACTGAAAAAGACCATTTAGTGAAAACGGTTGATTAATTCTTGGGCTCTGCCTTCAAGTAGCACAGACATGATACCTAATCCTATCAGTAAGAAAATGTTAATGGTCAGTTGCTCATTTTTAAAGATAGAATGTACAGTTTGAGGTGAAATTCCCTCTTTCCCAAGCTAAGAATTTTTTAAAAGCCAGAGCCAATATCACATCCAATAATGCCAGATGCTCTCTGCAGTAACTTTTTCATGAGAACTCTTGTTTCCCAGTTTCCGTTGATAAGTTCACCAGGAATGTCAAACCATACAGCTGTTTCTTCCTTTTTCCAATTAAAGCTTTTTGAAACATAGGACTCAATGTTTTTTGTTTCCTTCTTCCTCTTTCCCCCTCCTACTTGTGGACTCTTCTCATTATCCTGAATTTGCCCATCAATAGCCTAATGTGCCATCATATATAAAGCAGGAAAACAAACAGTAAAATACTTGAAACCTCTGGATGTCCCCTTTCTTTGTTGGCTCTACCTCTTTTCCATTGACTGTAAAAAAAAATAAAGCATGTTTCTTGGCCAGGCTGGCGAGCTACACTACTAAAGATCATATATATCCCAAAATTTCGTTTTCTTCCAGAAGGTACTGAACATCAAATGAAGCCCCAAGAGTGATATTACGTAACAACTATGGGCAAAAATATCACAAAATTCAAGCTAACCTGCCCTAAAATATTGCAGAAGGATCGTTGTGGTCAATTTTCCACTTTAGCTGTGATTTGGAAAGATTTAAAGTGTTTTTCTAAAGCTAAATTAGTTAAGGTTTGAAACAGATAATAATGAGAACATGACACACCTAGAAAGGAGGTACACTTCAAAGTTCTTGTGATGATGCTAAAATGGCTATGATGCCAAATTATATGGGAAATCATAACTAGAAATATCTGAATAGTGGAAACAGCTAAATATGCTGTAAAATAGCACTCTGATAAAAACAGAGAGCAACTATTAATGAAACGTTAATCTCATTATTTTCCTTAATTTTTTTTAAAAGATTTTATTTACCTATTCAGGAGACACACACACACACAGAGTGAGAGAGAGAGAGGCAGAGACACAACAGAGAGAGAAGCAGGATCCATGCAGGGAGCCTGACATGGGACTCGATCCCAGGTCTCCAGGATCAGGCCCTGGGCCAAAGGCAGGTGCTAAACCTCTGGGCCACCGGGGCTGCCCTATTTTTCCTTAATTTTGTATGAGAAATTGTTATTTGGCAACTAACTTAAAGTGTTGTATTAGACAATGGAGATAAAAAGGTGCTTGGTACATGGACTCTGCCCTCAAGACTCCTCCCCTCTAATGCTTAAGTTAATCAAGAGATAAAATACAAACCTCAGTGATAAACTTTGTTAGGAAATTCTTTAAAAATCATGTTAATGATAATCTATAGAAACAAGACCTACAAGTAGAAGGCAAATTGGACTTAACTAGCTTAGTTGGTGATAGCCAACCAATGTATAAGAAAGAGTAAGATGCTATCATACAACTTGCCTGTACTCAGTTTTATGCCTTCAAATTTCCACTACCTTATTTTCTTGATCTTTTTTGTACGAATTTTTTATTATACTTTTTTCTGCCAAATCATTTATATCTATATTCTTACCAATTAACCATCTGATCAAGATTTCATGACCATAATACAAAATTTTTATTGCATCAGAAGTTAGAAACCTGTGACTATAAGGACTCCTCATGATGATAGAGGTCAGAGGACTTTACATTTGGTGATTATCTTAAACCTTTATGAAGGGTGCTTCATAAATCCAGTAGCATATTTATTAATGATTAATATTTCTAAAAGGCAACTCTCCCATATGTGATTATTTTGATCTATCAGAGAAAAAGGAAAGTTGATCTTGTGTTTCATGTGTAATAAGAATTTTGGTAGCAAAAAGAAATTCTTCTGAAAAATGGTAAAGTAGCATTCTCATGGCTTCTTGATTGCTTATTGCTTTATCATGTACTATTGCAGTGAATGTCATTACATCAAAAAGCTCTTGTAGTTAAGAACCAGCAAATACAAAACCAGTCTGTCAATCTGCCTTTCGTTGACACATAACTATAAGTTGAATATTTAAAAATCTGTGGCATTTCTTTGCTTCTGCCACTCAGTGTTAAGGGATTAAATATCCCAATAAAACAAAAACAGACTGACCAACTTTCATAGTCTCCTATTTTTCCAAACTTGATTTTCCCATCCCTGAGCTCAAATCACAAGAGTAGCCCTAGAAGAAATAATAGAGAGAAATTAATTAAATCATTGTATTTCAATCACAAGATTTTTTTTCTGACATTATGAACTAAAAGAGTGCGGATCAAGCAGTTTGTAACTGACAGCCATGCCGTGAAATTGCAATGCAGCCTTGATAATTATCCTCTTCATTACTTTTTAATATATATCAAGATAAATATAGCATTTCTTTTCACTTTTAATGGCATGCAGTATAATAGGAAGACGAGAAGAGGCGTGTTTGTCTTACAGTGTTATAGTTAAATGCAGTGACAAAGGAAAGGGTATGACATTAATGATGCACAAGCATCAGTGCTTAATCGACATCGATTATATAATCATTCTGTACAAACGGCACAAATCTACACAGTTAAGATAAAACAAGATGCATTTTCTTCACAAAGCTGTATCTCCTGACAACAACTCTCGTTAACAACAGAAATATAATGCAATCAGGAGTGCGCAAAATGGTTTGCTTCTTGTCTCAGCTGTATCAATTGTCAAATAGTTGGGGTTCAGACAAATGTAAAATGTAATTAATATATGATTGTTTGAAAAATGGACTTAGCAGTCACAGAACCATTGGAGTTTTGTATTAGTCCAGCCCCTTAATGTATTACCTTCATGAGATTTCCAATTCCCCTCAGTTGATTTAAGTTAAATTTAACATAGGGTATGAATTTCTTCTTACTATTAATGGCAATTACCTTTTCAGGATGAATTTCTTGCTGCCTTTTCTTTCTCTCAAATTTAGAGAGCAAACACTGACAATTTGGAGACGAAATTGTGAAGGGCCTATCTGAAATCTCAACATAGCTTTACTTGCATTCTCTTCACTTGTCTTTTACCTCAAGGCAACACATGGGAGCGAAAATCGCCCTAGAATGTGTGATTGACACCATTTCTTTTGAACTTGAATCAGATTTAATGATTCAGAGGCTGACTGGACTGAATGTAAATGTTGAGTTCTAACTCATTTCCCAATGACAAGATAAAGGTTTTCCATCCATATCACAAGTTTGTGTTTGGTAATTCTCTAGATGCCTGGGACATAATAAATGTAAAGGAAAGATGATTTTTCTGTACAGGACCCAACTGGTTGGGAAAAGGCAAAAATTCAAGGAAGCAGTCTGTATTCTTCCTCTTACAGGAGATTTTTTTTTCTCTTTAAACATACTTTATTTAAATTCAATTAGTTAATATGTAATATATCAATAGTTTCTAACTTAGAGATCAGTGATTCATCAGGTTGCATATAATACCCAGTGCTCATTACATCACGTGCCCTCCCCAATGCCCATCACCCAGTTCCCCCAGCACCTCCCCTCCAGCAACGCTCAGTTTGTTTTTCCTATAGTTGAGTATCTTATGGTTTGATTTCATCTTATTTTATGTTATCCCTCCCTTTCCCTGTGATCTTCTGTTTTGTTTCTTAAATTCCACATATGACAGGAGATTTTGAGCACTGTGGAAGAGAAAAGGAGGTGGAGAATTGCCTCCTCATCTGCTTTATACGTACACATTTGGAAACAAGGCCTCTTTGCTAAGTTCACTTAATCATTTACCAGGTAAAGGGGTCCACTAGTATAAGACCAGAGGAATAGCTAACTTCAAAGATTAACAGCAATTTCCCTTTCTGAGAAAGCAGCAAGGTAAGGTTTTCTCTTTTCTGAGAAAAGAGCGCAAATTTAGAAGGCTGATGTCAACAGAGGGCCTCTAGGTCCACTTCACAGGTGAGGTTTTCTACCATTGCAGGCCCACCACTGGGGGAGGGTAGCCACATGCTATCAGTCACTCAGGTGAGAAATTCAGAGAGCATCCAACAAATCTGGGGCTTTTTCCAGATTCGGTGAGTGGAATGTATCAGGGAATAAACCACAATGCCATGTCCCTGGAGCAGAGGCTGGACCAAAAAGAAAACCACAGGAGACGAATGACTGGTGGTACCACAACTTTGTCAAATCCAGAGCAGGAATCACAGATGTGAAGTCTCCCTGTTGGGGTGGCTGAGTTTCCTCCCCCATTCGATTGCAGTTCACTGACCTGGTATTGGACACTCAAGTTCCCCAACCCTGGCAGTTAAGATAGGAGAGATATCTGACTTTTATTTTTTCATTAAAGAGTTACAAGGGAAATCCATTCAAATGGAGTTTTATTCAATACCAAGCATGCATAGAATGTTCTTTATTCAAGGATATACAAAAAGAAACAAATGTTCACATGGAAGCGATTATGTACCATAAAATTAAAATGGACTATCACTTTAGAAGCCAAAATAGGAATGTTTATTAAGAAAACATTATGGAAAACAGAAGTAGTTTTAGAAAGGTATGTTGCCTTCTCCATCAAAATATGCCTTGGAATTGGGGGAGGACAAGAGATGAAAGCAGTTTTTAATATAGCCAATTGATATGAAAGCCTTCCGGCTGCGGTAAAGAAAGAATGAAAGGTGAGTAATACTGTGATACTGTATTATCACAATATGGGATCTGCATTCAAAGCAGGAAAAAACAGAACTGGAACTTCACAAAGCTAAATCCTGATTTAGAAGGTGCATTTAAGAACTTTGCCAGACTGCAAAGGAAGAAGGAGAAAAGACAAAAAAAAAAAAAAAATGACAGGGAACACAATGGTTTAAAATAGAGTTTGGATATCAAGATACAGGTAAGTGGAATTCCTAGTAAGTAAATCTGGATAAATATAACAGAATCAGAAACTCGGTTCTAAATTAAAGAAGCTTTTCATGAGACTAACGTACCTTAGTTTAGTCCAACAACTCTGGACGTGTAGATTGATCGTCTTATTGGCTACCAGATGGAATTAATGAAAGGAGCCTAAGAAAACATGCTGGTCGGACTGTTAAATTTTATCAATCAATACACTTTTAAAACGAGGCAAAATATAAAGGAGTAAAAAAGCATCTTGCCTTTAAAATGACCTACTGTTCCCCATTGATTTTCTCTCCCTACCCCCCTTCCTTCTCTGGCTTTTCTTCATTCTGTTCTGTTTTGCTCAGCTACCCAGTAGTTTGTGGGCAATTGGGCATGATCCCACAACACCATCCTCCTGTCTGGAACAGTCTTCCCCCAAATAGCACATGATATATTTCTCACTGACTTCAAGAATTTGCTTCAACTGCTGGGTGGCTCAGCGGTTGAGCATCTGCCTTTGGCTCAGGGCATGATCCTGGAGGCCTGGGGATCCAGTTCCACACAGGGCTCCCTGCATGGAGCCTGCTTCTCCCTCTGCCTATGTCTCTGCCTCTCTCTCTGTGTCTCTCATGAATAAATAAAATACTTAAAAAAAAAAGAATTTGCTCAATCTCACCAGACCCAAGGGGGCTACCCTGATACCATATTTCATACTGCAACTCTGTCCCTTCCCTGACCTCCAACCAACTCCATACCCTGCTCTTCCTCTTCCCCTTTTCTTCAAAGCCGTGGCACTTACCACGTTTGTAATATATAATATACGCGTGGATTGTGTCTTTTGGTTACTGTTTAACAAAACTAGAATGTACACTACAAGGCTCAGGTCATGGCTGTTTTCTTCACTGATATCAGTACTTAGAACATTGCCTGTCGTATCGTAGGCACTCAGAAGTATTTGTGTGTGACACGACTGAATAACATAACATAACCAACATAACATAACGTACAATAATTATATTGCATAGAAGGACTAACTAGAAGAGAATTTGCCCTGACACAGCACATCTGGTCTGTTGTTTCTCTTCTGTCCCTTGGAGCTTCATAAGGGCAGATCCTCACACCTTAGTGTTGCTTCTCCTCTGGGGAATGTAGGTGTAATCCAGACCCCCCCCCCAACTGTCTCCCACTCAGAGTTCCTAGCCTCTGCTCTTTGGCTTAACTTATTCCTGCAGAAACACGAACCTCTGACCTCTACCTGAGAAGCCAGGTCCCTTGTGCTCTTGCCTGTCCCACCCACACCTTGCCCTCCAGCTTGTATTGAAGTTGCAGGGCTGCCACTTCAGGTGACCTCACTCCCACATTCCCCTTGGTGTTACGTTAGGCATTTTGCAAGAAAAAGCCACCTGGTGAAAGACAGACAAGGAAAAAAAAAATCAATAAATAAATGTTCGCTGGCCTCAGGTGACATGAAGATTTTTGCAAAGAAAAAAAAAAGAGGGGTTGGCAGAAAGGCCTTTTCTACAGTAGAGAATGAGAACAAGCCATGCAGAGGGCTGGAGGAAGGCATAGGGAATGGCACATGCAGGGGCTTCGAGGCACCAGGGGGTTCCTCTGCTTGGGGAGCAGAGAGGAGGCCACTGTGACTGGGATGCAGTGAAGGAGGAAAAAGATGGCTCCCCCCCCCCACTGGAGACAAGAGGTTTTATTGATGCTGATGGGGGTAGGAAAGGTCCCTCAAGAGCCTGGGGAAGGGGGAGTGGGGCTGAGCCAGTCAGTGAATGCATAAGACCTGGGCATATGGGGGTAGGTTAGGGCACATTCATCTTCTCAGGATTCTGTGGCTCCTTCTTTGGAAGGAAGGGGGAGAGCATCTTGAGGGAGGAGCAATTCAAAGAGAGGGAGGGAGAAGTCAGGGACAGCTGAGAGCTCCTAACCTGAAAGAAGGCACCACAATAGGCAGCAACATCTGTGTGGAAAGCTGGATCAACTGGTCAGTAGGGAAAATGAGGGAGGGGCACTTAGGTTGGCTTCTTGGAGAGGGGTCATCCACTCTCTGCCTGGGTGAGCTCTCAGGGATACCCAGTATTCCCAAGCAGAATGGGGCAGGGCCTGGGTAAATAAAGAGCAGCAGATCCCCCTCCAAAAAATCCCTTGGGAAGAATCTGAAAAAAAAAAAAAATCCAAAGACAGATATTGGGGTGTTCCAGATCTTAGAGTGAGAGGGAGACAAACTGGCAAAAATAACTGATAAAGAACACCTGGTTATGGGGTAAGAAATCCAAGACTTTCTGGGAGCAAGTAGCAACAGGGGAGATATTCGGGAGGGCGTAATCAACTATGTCAAAGACTGCTGAGACGACAATAGTAGAACAGGAATGGTTTGGGGCATCTGGGGGCTCAGTTGGTTAAGGGTCTGCATTTGGCTTGGGTCATGATCTCAGGGTCCTGGGATTGAGCCCCGCTTAGGGAATCCCTGCTCAGCGGGGAACCTGCTTCTGCCTCTCCCTCGGCCTGTGCCCCGCCTACTTGTGCTCTCTCTGTCCGATAAATAAATAAAATCTTTAAAATAAATAAATAAAGATAGGAAATCTTTAAAATAAATAAATAAAAATAGGGGAAAATAAATAAAATCTTTTAATTAAATAAATAAATATCCTTCCTCACATAGGATGACGTGATAATGGTAGCACAAATATATAGAATGATTTCCATGATTCCAGTGCAACTCTGATGCTTTTACGTATATTAATTCCATTCAGCTAAACCTCCCAACAAGCCTAGGAGACAGGTATACTTTTATTATCCCTATTTTAAAGATGCAAAAACTGAAGCAAAGGGAAGTAGCCTATTCAAGGTGACACAGCTAGTTAGTGGAAGGGCAAGGATTCAAATCCGGACAGTACAGCTTCAAAGTTTATGTTCTTACTCTTTTACTATGAGCAACCTGGTAGCTTTTCCAAACCGAAATGCTTAGCAAAAGTCTTCAAAGATCTACATTAAAACGTGAGTAGTTGTTACCTGGCATACTTCCATTTTAAGTGTTTTTTAATTCCTATCTGCTTATTTGAATTCTCTATTTTTGTATGGAAAATTCATAACACTTTTCTCAAAACAGAAAGGCTGCTAATTAATTTTAAGAAGACTGTCATAAAATTTGACATGATAAAGGTAGCATACCTGGCTGTGTTACTTATCTACTATTAAATAAAATGTATCTGTAACTTAGAGGCTTCAAGGGACAAATATTTTATTATCTCCCTGTTTCTGCAGGTCAGGCCATCATGGGCAGCTTATCTGGGTTGTTCTGGCTCGGAATTTGTCATGAAGTGGCAGTCAGGAGAGCATCAGGGGTTGCACTCCTCTGAGAGCCTAGGAGCCACGGTGTCCCTTTCCACCCACATGGCTCCTGGCAGGGGGCTTCAGCTCCTCATCACGAGGGCTCCACAGAGGGCTGCTTGAATGTCCACCTGCCATGGCCACTGGCTTCTTCCAAGGCGAGTGATCCAAAAAATTAGAGCAAGGGGGAAATTGCGATGCCTTTTATGATCCGTAGTCAGATGTTATATATGGTTACCTCCCCCACATTTTATTCATTAGAAGAGAGTAATCAAGTGTAGCCCATTGAGAAATTAGGCCCCATTTCTAGAAGGAAGAGGGTCAAAGAACTGATGGACATTCACAAGCTGCAGTAATAGCAAAAGAAGAATGTGGGGACAAGGAGGAAGAAGAGGCAAAGGCAAAGAAGAAAGGAACCAAGTGAGGAAGGAAGGAAGGAAGGAAGGAAGGAAGGAAGGAAGAAGGAAGGAAGGAAGGAAGAAAAAATCAGAGAACCAGCGATTTATCTGTTTAGAATTTGAGACTATTATGTTTCGTTCATTCAGCACTGTATAATTTTATAAATTCAAGCCTTAAAAAGGATTTCATTGTGAAAAGTCTATGTGGGTTTTAATCACTTTTATTATTAACACTTTAAGTGACTATTTCCACTTTAGTAACATGATTAAAGTGGCTGCTTTAGACCCATGTTCTGTTCCCATGAAAAGTCCTTCACGCGCATCAGCGGATAACGCAGAGGAGACCTGAGTGCAATCTTTTCCACTCTATGCTAAATTACCTACGGCTACTAGGTAACCCTTTGCATTCCTCTGAGCCACAATTTTCTTTTCTGTAATGTCCTTTGGACTGAACAGATTTTGAGTTTCCATTCAGTTCTGAGATTTTTGATTCCGTGGTAAATCTCAAGCCACATTAGCCAACTTTCAGTAATGATGAATGCGATTTTTGCACTACTCTCATGCAAGTGCAAATGACATTTTATGCCAACTAAAAATGCAAATAATTAGAATCTCAAGAATTTTGCCATGGACTATAGAATGCCTTGATGATATGATCATAACGTGTGAGCCCATGTACAGGATTCAAGCTCCAAAAGGGGATAATAAGAGACAACACTGTGTCAGGAAGACGTAGTTTTGTTTGCTGGTAACCCAGGAAATGCTCTCATAGAACTTGCACAGAAGTTTTACAGAAAAGCCATATATTGTGACAGAGTAATGGGTTGCAATACATTATTTTAAATCTGTGGTCCAATTAAGTCTTCATTTTAAAACATTTCTCTTTACCCCGCATCTTTGGTTGTTGAAATTAATTTGATCGACTTGATTAATTTGATTTACCACTGGCTTACTTGGTCTATACAAATGCCTCCACCATTTCAATTTGTCGGTGACATACGTAAACCGTTAAGGCATCAGGTCCTGTCATTTCATATTATTTTGCTGTCTTATAGGAATGGCCTCTTTCCCTTTTCCTCTGACACAATCTGTTGCTAGAGGTCATTTCAATCTGTTCCGTTTCTGAACAAAGTCTCTAAGATTGGTTTTGAGATTTTGAATTTCTATGTTTGCTCCCCACATGAGTGACATCAAGCACTTGCCCATGTATTTTATGTCATATCTTATATACAAGGAAGAAAGAAGAGAAAGGGAAGGAGAGAGAGAGAGAATGAGAGAGGGAGACTTTCCCCTGAGCACTGTCATTCTGAATTGAAATTGCGCCAATTTATTAACACAGTCAGCAACAAGCTTCTTAATTAAGCTACCAATAATGTCCCTAATAATCTTCACTTCAAAAAAAGCGTCCCTTTCTCTTCTTTCTCCACAAGGTGTGCATTGTCTTTGTTGAGGCATTGCAGCCATTCTGCTTATCTGAGCTTAAAAAGCCAGAGGCTCACCAAAACCATCAACTTTACAGTTTGTGCTACAGAATAAACCATTAGCAACCGTTTTATAGAAAATGTCATCCCTACAGTGGCTCCTTTTTTTTTTTTTTTTCCTTCTGGAGTTATAATGTTTCAGTTAAGTAAAAGCCAATGTTCCTGACATTTGCAATCATTATTCTGTCCCTGATGCTTGTTTGGAGTAACACCTTGCTTTGGTTTTTCATCATCTTTTCTTAGTGGGATCAAACTTCCTGTCCTCTCTTTACACTGACAGTGTTTCGAGGCAGGCTGGTGGGTTATCACTTAATCTGACTTTGTTTCTGGGCCTGTCTCCTCACGCCCAGCCTGACACAGGACATGTCTCCAAGCTCTTTCCAAGAGAGGCCATCAGAAACATAGAATGGGAAAGAACTCTCTCAAGTCTGTTGATCACATGATAGACCAAAGATCTGTCATCCTATCTCCGATGCCTACTCTGAGGCAGTCTAATGTATGCATATTTTTATCGGCATCTAACCCTGACTTGCCATCTCTTATTCTAAATCCTGTGCTAGAAATTCAGTACAAGACAGGAAAGATGTGTCTTTTTGCACTAACCCCAGCTGGGCTGCTGGCTAGGCCAGCTCTTATCTAACTACGGTTTTACTCTTACTTAGAACACAACTCTGGATCCTGAATCTGATTTGTTTTTCTTTATATTTTCAGTTATTCACTTTGAGTCAGGACAGCTTGCACATTCTGAAACGATCATTACTATAGCTCCGTTAACCAATGGAGTGTTTTGGGCATGTCGTAGTTTCTTTCAGGCCAAGAGAGACACAGATTTCGAGCCATGGATCCGGAGAAGCAGAAAAGCTGAGCTATCCGTGCTTGGAGTGTGAACAAGAACAGGAGAGATGCTGTTAGAGCAAACAGGCTACCCAGACGATGCCTGTGGTTTCTCAGTGAGCCTGAACACTGAGATGCTACTGATGCTACTGTCACTGTCTTCATCTTGGCAAAGAGAGGACATAGGGTTTATGCAAAAAGGCTTTTTTTCTTCATATGTTTTTTGGTTTCCCTAAAGATGTCCTTTGGGAGGCTTGGGGATAAAAAGGCAGCCCATTTTTAAAAGGAGGACAAAAAAGTTTGGTGTTGATTATTGGCCACAGTGTGAACGATGGATTATTTATTTATTCTGCTTTTCGTTGTGTCTTGCGAAATGATTCAAACTCAGTATCTGAATCGATAATTGCCTGGGTGTTAATGATGTTGCACAGGAAGGGTTTTGCCGCTCCCCAAGCTAAAGAGCTATTTTAAGTTTGGGCCCCAATTAAGAAAGGCTCTTCTTGTTAATGTGGCTGATAACCTCCCTCACATTGTCAAAGGGCATTAATATTCACTGAATATATTTTGTATGTGTTTGTACAGTACATGTGTATACACACACACAGAGAGAGAGAATATTAGAATGGTATATTGCGGTTCATTCTTTTTGCAGAAAGAACTCGTTTGTTCTTAGCAAATCCTTTTGTCCTCAGGAAGTTGTAGACAAGATAACCATTCGAGGATACTAGAAATGCGTGCCTAGACCTGCTGAGTCACCAAAAGTTACCAAACTTTTCAAGTTATCTTCTCCTCATCTCAAATTTTCTACACCATCTCTCTTGTCACATAACAACATGTCTCATGTGCTTGAGAAAATAGCAGCAGTGAAAGGTGAACTCTTACACTGTTGGTGGGAATGTGAACTGGGGCAGCCACTCTGGAAAACTGTGTGGAGGTTCCTCAAAGAGTTAAAAATAGACCTGCCCTACGACCCAGCAATTGCACTGCTGGGGATTTACCCCAAAGATTCAGATGCAGTAAAACAATGGGACACCTGCACCACGATGTTTCTAGCAGCCATGTCCACAATAGCCAAACTGTGGAAGGAGCCTCGGTGTCCATCGAAAGATGATGGATAAAGAAGATGTGGTCTATGTATACAATGGAATATTCCTCCGCCATTAGAAACGACAAATACCCACCACTTGCTTCAACATGGATGGAACTGGAGGGTATTATGCTGAATGAAATAAGTCAGTCGGAGAAGGACAAACAGTGTATGTTCTCATTCATTTGGGGAATATAAATAATAGTAGAAGGGAATATAAGGGAAGGGAGAAGAAATGTGTGGGAAATATCAGAAAGGAAGACAGAACATAAAGACTCCTAACTCTGGGAAATGAACTAGGGGTGGTGGAAGGGGAGGAGGGCGGGGGTGGGGGTGAACGGGTGATGGGCACTGAGGGGGGCACTTGACGGGATGAGCACTGGGTGTTATTCTGTATGTTGGTAAATTGAACACCAATAAAAATAAATTTATTATTAAAAAAAAAAAGAAAGATGAACTTGCTGCTCTTCCTACTACAGGAATTCCAGCTGACAAATTAGCATCCAAGCCTTCTCTTGACCTTCCCTCCCATTACTCTGGATGGGCATCTTTGTCTGCTCAGAACAAAAACCCAGCTCTCCGCACAGCTTCTAGACCCATCCTCTCTTGCCTACTTCGTGGTGGTTGGGGGCAGGGGGAGGGAGGAGGCTTTGTTCTGACTATCCCCACTTCTTCCTGAATCATCATGTTTCCCTCTACAGATCATTCCATCAGTAGACAAGATGCTTTAGTATTTCCTTTAAAACAAAGCAAAACAAAAGACCTCATATCACCCTGTAGTTTAGTTATTATCTGATTTCTCTGTCCATTTTATAGCAAAATGTACTGAAAAAATTGTCCATAGCTGAAGTCTCCACCTCTTCACTTTAACGTCTCCCCTCTGCCCACTCTGATAAGACCTTCTAACGGCTTCCCGTTGCCAATTTCAATAGTTCCTTTTCTCTCATCTTCCTGGAATTCTCCGGAATATACAACACAGTTGATACTGCTCTTCTTTTTCCTCTTGGCTTTTGGACCACTAGCTTAAGATCTTTTCACTAGCTCTTTCCTGTTTCTGTAATGATTTCACCCAGATTTTCTCATCCTTGCTTCCTTGTCATTTAGATCTCAGCTTGAATATCACTTTTCAGAGGTCTTTCCTAGCCACCCATTCCACACTGCAGTCACATCTTATTTTTTGTCAATATGTCAAGGTTAGGGTTTTTTTTTTTTCATACAAAGCACTGAATAGTCAAAGATACTGAGCTGTCAAGTAATGGATTTTATGTAAGTTACACAGTCTTAATTTGGTACTTACAAACAGTGGTAAGTAGGTTCTTGATCTATAATACCCCACAAATTTGGGGAGCAGAGGAATTTAGAGAGAGTAGTTTTTTTTACAGTTAGTTTACTATGTAAAATTGCTATAAATGATAATGTATACAGATTTTCTGTTCAAATATTCAATTGTAGACCTCTTGCTAAGACTTATTTTCTATTGCTTTTGTAGGAAATGACAAAGCTAAAACAAAAATAAATGCTAAAATAAAAGGAACGTTCAAAAAGTAACATAGTAACATATGTGTGTATGTATGATATCTATACAAAAAGGAAAATATGTTGGTATCCTATGCTTTATTAATATTTGTATTTCCAAGATCTATTTATTTTTTTAAAGATTTATTTATTTATTTATTCATGAGAGACACAGAGAGAGGCAGAGACACAGGCAGAAGGAGAAACAGGCTCCATGCAGGGAGCCCAACGTGGGACTCGATCCCAGGTCTCCAGGATCAGGCCCTGGGCTGAAGGCGGCGCTAAACCACTGAGCCACCAGGGCTGCCCTGTTTCTGACTTTTATATTTTGTTACACTGATGCTTGTGTCAGTATCATACTGTTTTAATTAGTGTATCTTTAGAATGTAAGTTAATATTTTATACAGCCAGCTCTCTCATTATTTTTTCAATAATGTTTTTGCAATTCTCATATTTTCTGCTATTGTGTTCCAAATTAACATAAGAACCATTTTGCAAAATTCTGAAAAAAAAATCCCTTTGACTTTGATATATTGAATAACTTATACAAAATTATAGATTAATTCTGGGAAAATGCATCTTTTTATGTTATTAAATCCTTTAATCCAGGACCATAATAAGACTTTACATATGTGCGAGATGTCATTTACTATCTTAGTAAAGCTTTCGATTTTCTATATTTAGGTTAGCACTGCAGTTAATTATTTTCTCTCATGTATCATACTTTTCTTTGTTATTTTGAATAAGATTTTCTTCTCTCTGACAGGTTTTAAATCTAAATTGTCATTGAGCTATTGATTCTTGATTACTTCTGTGACTGTTTTCCTTATTATATTATTGCTCATAATATTTCAATTGATTCAGGGGATTATCTTAGGTTTTCCAAATATAAAGCATATGATGTATAAGTAGTTCTGTTTTTATCCCTCCTTTTGAAATAATTACACCTAAAATGTGGTCATATCTTATAACAGTTAAGTGAATGTTTATAAGTGTTCAATAATAGAAGTGATTCCAGAATTTCATAATTAAAAAATTCTGTTGGGGTGCCTGGGTGGCTCAGCTAGTTAAGCATCTGCCTTCGGATCAGGTCATGATCCCAAGATCCTGGGATGGATCCCTGCCTCTGGTTCCTTGCTCTGCAGTCTCCCTCTCCTTCTGCCTCTCTCCACTGCTCATGTCTCTTTCTCTGTATCAAATAAGTAATTTAAAAAATTATGTTGTCTGTTGTCTTGAGATAGTCTTTATTATGTTAAAGAGATATTTTTGGTTTCTCAACAGTTCAGAAAAGAAATGAAGATTAAATTCTATCACCTTCATTTACAAACTTCACATCTCTTTTTTCTTTCAAATCTTGGACTTCTTTTTCCAATACCTGGGAATAAAACTTTCTTGGTTATTTTACACATATATTGCTCAATTTGATTTGCTAATAGTTTATAGAAGGATTTTGTAACTTCAAGCATAAGTGTGATTTAGTTATGTTCTTTGTGTGATGTCTTGCTTAGATTGGGCAAAAGGAATTTGAAGGTACACTAAGTTTCAGGAAGATTTCCATATTTTCCTGTGGTCTAGAACAATTTAAGTAGCCTTGAAAATGGTCAGAATTAAGGTGTGACATAACTCCACTCACATGTGCATACTGATCTCAAGATGTCTATAATTTAATTGGCATTCTTTAGACATAATGTTATTTTATGAAACTTATAAAATATTTCCAAGGTGACTAACTAGCAGTATAATGTAAACAATTTTAGATTGGGGGAGGGGGTGGGAGGATGGAGTAACCGGGTGATGGGCATGAAGGAGGGCACGTGATGTAACGAGCACTGGGTGATGTATAAGACTGAAGAATCGCGGACCTCTACCTCTGAAACCAATAATACATTATATGTTAATTAATTGAATTTAAATTTTAAAAAATGAAAAAAAGAACTTTAAATTGAAAGCCATGCCACTTAAGTCCTTGTCCAGGTTCTGTCACTATCTCTGTGATTTGGGCCAAGTTTCTTTGCTGCGCTGGACTTGGAAATTGTATTCCGAAAGTAAGATGGAGATTGATGACACCTAAAGAATTTTTTTATGTCATTTTACAAAACCTTTGATTTTTTTTAGTGTCTTACTGTATTTTATCATTTGTAGTCCACTTCCAGTTTTACAGAGCTGCATTGTGAAGTTTGAAGAAATATTCTAGGCTATTGAGGAATGAACGCATAGATAGTGGCATAAGACACTTGTGTTATGCTGGATACTGCTGAAATTTCTCCCAGTGCAGATGGTCAAATGAAAATACATGGTATTCACTGCAAGAAGGTGAATGTGCCCTTAGGTCTACCCTACAAAAAGAAAACACTGAGCAGCTCCATGCCCCTTCAGCTGACCTTTCTTAATCCAGCCCTTATTTTACTCTTTTATGGTTGCATCTTAATTCAACGTAGTTGATGGTGAAGGAAAAAAGATGCTTTATGAGTCTCATTTGATTCTTATACATTTATAATAGTATCTACAGAATGTGAGCTCTTAATTCACATTTTATCCATCACTTATTTTATCTCCACAGATGTATGCGCAATTGTTCTTTTAGGACTCTGTTCAGTCCACAGATGTCTCCACAGCTGCTCTCGATTCCAAAGGGGAATTTTTTTTCCTTAGAAGCAGTCATGTAAGGTTTTTTTGTTGTTTTGTTTTGTGTTTGTTTTATTTTTATTTAAAGCCTTGTGAAGATTTTTAACCTCCGTTGGGAGAAAAAAATTATCTTACCTGAAAAGATGGCCTTAAGAATTGCATCAAGATCTGAAAATAAAACACGGTCTGTATTTCTGTTCATTCTTTGAATCCTGCTAAATGCTTTCCATACTGGAGGCTCAAGAACTATAATTATCCAAAAGTTGAATCTCTTGCTTCCTATCTCTACGACCGAGTTGATATTGGTAAGACAAGGTAACAATTGTCACAGTTCATTCAGGGCAGAAAGAAAAGAAAAATCAATTAAATAAATGCCTGGTTTAGGCAAAATTGTCAACTTGAGAATAGCCTGAGGCTTATGGGAGGTAAATGATTCTGATTACAGCCTATATTATCTGTTTCCACTTGGTCTATGAACTTCTTGATTTTCTTTGTGTAGTAGAGATGACCAGAATTCAACAGAGTGAAACTGAGATAACCTCATGTTTTTGTCTGCATTATTCTAGAAACCTCTAAATAATTATATTTGTATATAGGGGAAGGTCTTTCCTTCAAATGTCATCTATATATTTAGCTTAATGACTATTCAAACTGTAAGTGGCCTTACAGAGAGTTAAGATCATTTTCCTCACTTTATAAATTGCACAGTGATAATCGGGGCCCTAATATGACTTACACAAACTACAGAGCTAGTCTGGTACTCTGGAAGAACCAGATGCCCAATATCCTGATAAACAGGTTACCAGCACCACACACATTGCCCCTCACTGGCTTTAGCACATCTGAGGTTAAAATTGCTAAAGATCTCTGATGTTAGCTTTTTAAAAGAAAGAGGAGTTATTGTTACCTTTCTCGCTTTTTTTTTTTTTTTTTTTTTTTTTTTTGGTGCATGCACATGGTTTTTGTTTGTTTGTTTTGGGAGACGGTCAAAATACTTGTGTAGAACGAGTGCTTATACAATGAAATAGTCTACTTCTTTGTGAGAATTAATGTGATATTCAACGTTTCTATAATTCAAAATTATAGTCAAAAGGCATTTAAAAAATCTAAAATAGAATTTATTAAACGGTGTTTTTCAGAGTGGTTATTTAGAATATTTCATTCTTTTGGGATAAAAGTAAAACAAGCCATGCAAATTCCACCTCCACAAAGAACTTGTGTGTGTAAAGGTGGTATTTATATTTCATGCTGAGCAGCAGTATTGAAATATTGGGGATAGGTTAGATATATACTTTTATAATAATAATGATACATATTATATATTTATTAGTGCAGAAATTCTCAATTTGTACATTCTATAATTGTCTGTTATCAATCTATACTGCTGAGACATCATACATCAGACTTACCAACGGTTCATTCAGGAACTATTATTTCTATCACTCAAACTACAAATTTGTTGGTAGACTTAAATCTTGCATACTACAATTTAAAATATTGAATAATTTCAATGTATATGTAGTCTCATCACATACTAAGAAAGTCATTTATGTTGCTTTTGTTTCCTATTTGGTGTTGTTCCTGCTAACGTACTGTCATTTCATTTGGTTGAGTTTCCTCATCTGAAATGACTTGCTTATAAAGACTTGTACATTTTGATTAGCAATTTTGTATAGCTGATTTTAAGATGTAGAGTTCCACAGATGTGAATATATAATCTGATAAATTGATTTTCCTGAGGATGATATATGTTGTGCTAAGAAAAATAAACTGTTATAATGGTTTTGTACTACCAATTAGACATCAGAATTAGATGGTATCCTTCGCAAGGTAGCATGAAACAATTTGCGATAGCTATTACTTGGCATGCTCTTTCACCAAGATTATTACTGGAGCAGTTTTGTTAGGAAGCATTTGTGTAACAGACCATATGCTGAAAACTATTTGTTGATTTAAAGTATAAGGGCTGAGTTTTCAAAGAGGAGATTTTGGTGTGCATAAAGTTACACATGCAATTGCATTTTTCCACAATTACCTAGTCATGCTACAGACTGTCAACCACAGAATTCATTTGCTTATTTTTTGAAAGATTTGCTTTGCTTGCAAAGATTTAGTTCAGTGACATATTTTTCTTCCTTCCTTTTTTTTTCAATAAACAAAAGAAATTTGTGACTGTAACTCCTTACATCACATTTTATAAAATGCTGGACCTATAAAATCATCTTCCCTTTTCACTTTACCCCTTTTCGAGGGTCCCATTTCTACCAAATGTTTTTCTCTTTAATTGAACAATCAACTTTAGAATGCTTTGTGAAATGACATAGAAAAAAATCATCAGTTGGGAGTCTTTATAGATTTAACATAAATTACACTTTTAATAACATGTATACGTAGTATGTAGCTCATAGATGCAGAGTACAAATATATTAAAAGAAGACTACTGCTCAAAATAAGAGAAAAGCTAGAGTAGCAACCACCACCTTTATCCAATACTGCCTTCTCATGTTTAAATGTGAAGAAAATGAGATAATATATGTGCTGATCTTGTGAAGTTGGGATTTTAGGAATTAGGGTATCACATTGTTCGTTGGTCTTGTTTGCTATAGGTTCATTAAAAGTTACAGACATTAGAGCATTTCCACGTCATTCTTTTTTTTTTTTTTTTTTTTTAATGACAAATGCCTCCTCTGCCAACAACAACAACAAAAATGTGTAACTTGGATACCAGGTCCTTTTAATGAAGCTTTTGAGTCTTACAAAATATGATTAATCTGATTAGTGATTCAGCCTCCTTTTATGCTTACATTATCTAACACAAAGAGCCCCCCTACAGGTTAAAGTTTAAACGTGGATTACCAGATAAAGCTAGTCCTGACGAGGTTTCTATGGTGCAAGGAAAAATTGGATTTGCTTTTCACCTCATCTCAGGCTCTGTCATCCTGGTTTTTGCCCTGTTCCCTTGTTCACAGCAAGGATATTAATTTTGTAGTAAAATCTTTAAGCAATTATGCAGATAGCTGTGAAAAAGCAACATACACACACAATAAGAGAAGCTTAACTGAAAAATGGACCCCAGATATTCATTAAAAACAGATGGCTACATTGCCAACAGCATAACTTTGGATGTTTGGGCTAAGCTGGTATTAATCTGCCACAACATGAAGACAAGATGAAACTGCTGGTGTACAAACTGTGTATTCCTTCTACTTTTTGCTTACAAAGGAATACAATGATGATTTATGGCTGTCTTTTTGATAAATGTCCAAAAATGAACTCCTTACTCAAAAGTGAAACAACATTGTAATCCTCCTGGCTATCACTAAATGTTGATGCTCATTTTCAAGACACTAATAAAAGATAAAGAATCATATAGATGAAGTAGATCAAAGTTGATATTCAGTAATTTTGTTTTTAGATCTATGGGAAATGGGAAATCTTTTGATTAGTAACATTTCAAAGTCACTCTAAAGCACAATTTTGCATTTGTAATAAAGTAGATACATTTCTGGCCACTTAATTTGGGTTATTTGCTAAGTGGAAATTCTAAAATTTTCAGCTGAGACAAAGGTAAAGAAAAACAATCAGGTAAAGTAAGGCAGAAACATATTTTCCCAGCTCTTCAAGGAAAAGCAGAGATGATAGAAGGGCACTCTATGCAACTGGTGCAATTGTCATGATGATAAATGCTTAAAGTATATATTTATTCATTTATATGATTTCAAAGCAAATTTAGGTACAGAGTGTTATACCTAAAACTATATATATGTTGTAAGCGGTAGAACGGTTATACTGAATTTCAACCAACTTTTGTTTTGTAGGAGAAATTCATCCAACTTTCAGGGCAGAATGGCTCAGATACTCTATAGGCTGAGTCCCAGTCAATCCTACCATCATGGAGATAGCCATAGTGATTATTGGATCTAGGGACTACTTGAAACATCTTGGCATTATTCTACTGCTTTATCTATATATATGGAGGCTGACCTGAGAATGAGTGTTTGGAAACGGTGCTTGTTACAACTAAAGAGTTTGGATTTTTCCCCATTGATCTCTAACCATTATTCTTTCTTATATAAATAATACATATTTATTGTAGAAAGAAATTTAATGGGTTTGCCGAAAAGAAAGTTCAGCTCATCCCTAATCCTACCACCTTGAAATGACCACCACTAATATTTTTGTATATATTTCAATATATGTTTCTATTTATATAGATGTCTATTTTTGAAGAATTAGGAACTCACTGTGAATTTTGAAACCTGCTTCTATTCGCCTAGCAATCTATATAATAACTATTGATTATATATAATCCAGTATTCTACAACCTCATTTTACTGAATCCATAGTATTCATTGTATGGAAAATCCAAAATTCATTTCACCAACTCCCTAGTGATAATAAAGAGTTTTATGAAAAAACACCTCAAGGTTTATTTATGCCACTAAAATTTGTATAAAACATGTGTGTTGCCAGTGAGTTAATCTTCTGGCATTGTCCCTCCTTCACATGTAAATAAAAACTTGCTTGGGCAAAAGTATATTCATGGAAAGAAGCAAATTCAGCCAGCCTTTTTGATTAATTCATTTTATTTTTCCTAAAGTGCATTTACAGTCTGGATAAAATATCTTGCTGCTAATGGAAGCAATCACATTGTGTTAATAACCCTAAACTATCTTTTGAATCTAATCTAATTTCCATCATCCCTGCCTTATTTTTCAATCAGCCTCTGTGTTTGAACCATGCAGATGGCTTGCTATTCCTCCAGTTTACTATCCTTAAATACCAGCAAACTATTGAAAATGCAGTTCCCTCTCACAGCCCTGGAACTGTACTCAAGTTGCTTTACTAAAGCTTCTACTCCTAACTATGGGAAACAAACAAGGGATAATGGAAGGGGAAATGGGCAGGGGGATGGGGTGACTGTGTGATGGGCATTGAAGAGGGCACTTGACAGGATGAGCACTGGGTGTTACACTCTATGTTGGCAAATCAAACTCCAATAAAAATACATATATTAAAAAAATAATTAAAAAAATAAAAATAAAAAATAAAGCTTCCACTAGCCTATGTACCCTTCCTTCATTTAGCTCCACCTCTCATAGTTATTTGCTGCTATATACAAGCAATAAGCCAGTGTCTCTTTGGGGTTATTTTAATTGAAAAGATTTGTCCTCATGTGTATCTTTCTCAATAGACTGTGAGCAACTTTAAGGCAGGGTTGATGTCAGATTCATCTTTGCATTTCCAGTACTTACTGAAGTGGTTTATATCTACTAGACATTCTAGAAATGTTCATTAAAATAAATAATGACCTGACAACATCCTGACAAGACAAAGAAAAAAGCAACACAAAATAGGAGCATAGCTACATTTAGTAAGTCCTGAACAGGGCTGTCTAGGACTCAGACAACTCCCGTGGCCTCAGTATCACTCTAAGGGATGAAAAGACAGAAGGGCACATGCTTTATTTCTCCTTTCATCACTGTGAGTGGAGCAAACCTAGATCTGGGCTCACCCCAAAGAAAACTATGCTGGGCCTGACTATGTGGGGGTATTGAAGGAGTAGGGTTAGATTTTGAAGCAAAGAGAAGTGGTTGCATGTGGACTTGACATTCTCTGTGATTGCTGCTTTCTCTCTCCTCTTTGAGTGGGAGTTGGGAGAGGAGGGAGGACACAATTATCATTACCTTAAGACAAAGAAGTCCCAGATATAGAAGAATCTGGTTCAGATATCAATGCTCACTGACAATTATTGAATACATATTGTGTGTGAAACACCACATTAGCTATTTATAATCATGGCTATGCTCAGTGGCTCTGAAAACCTTTTTGGTCCACCTACCTTGTGAGATGATTTTGAAGAGAGACCTAGGAAGTCAGAGAAAGGGAACATTGGCTCACTCTAAAATAGGACTGGACCAGTCCAAATGAAATGAGATTCCTCAAAAAAGAAAGGAGCTTCTCATTACTGGAAGGTGCCAGATAGCAGTGCACTGAGATAGGGGAATGATGCAGAGAGCTATCTCCTCATTGTGCAATTGCACCATATGATTTCCAAACCCCTTCCAAACCTAGAGTCCGGGAGCCCATATATCTCTTTATTTGTGCCCAAATAGCCTCCACCTAGAAGAATAATCCCATTTACAAATACTTTTCATGTGTTTCCTTGTTTTTCTTTCTAACTGAGAAATTGGCCAGACCCATAATGCTTCATTAAAAGAACTGTCTATATTAAATTTGGGAATAGAAATTATACACCTAGAACTGTGTATCAACTTAAAGCCAAACTCTTGACTAGATATTAAAACTCTCTCTTAAATCTTTTTCTCATATCAAGACTATCTTTCTGGATTGCTGTCATATCATATTCTAGCAGTGGGATTCAACTGGCACATGTATCAAAAAACAATTTCTGTGGTTTGAAAATAATATTAAAGAATCTTTTATTTCAGTGATACCAAATGTTTCTTTGAGGTTAACATCTTGTGACAGGAAATGAACAGAACATTAAAAAAATATGCAGCTAGACATCATATGAAAATGTAGTGTATTTTCCCATGAGGAAACTTCCTCGTGCAGATACTTATTTTAAACTTCTTGGTAAATAAAAAGTGTTATAGAGTTAAATAGGAATACCTATAAATAAGGCATAGCAAACAAATGATGATAGAAACACTATTTTTAACTGAGACTGTTTTTATTAACTACTTGTGTTTTGAAATTTTGATAATTCAAGTTGCGTATGACCAAATGTCTACTTTTTTTTTCAAATGTCTACTTTTAAAGAGGTAATGAGCTATTTAACATATTTCGTAGTATGGGCCAGAAAATTTGCTCCGATGATTAAGGCCCGTCACAAATAAGGAAGAGACCGCAATCTCAAGTGCAAGACAAGGAAAAGTCTATTCCACCCAAAGCCATTGGCAATGCTCTAAATTCCACTTAACTATGCCATACATTCGCATGTCCTCAGCAGCTCATTGCTACATTTGGACAAAACAACCAAAAGTGTATTCTACACTGATGATAGTGAAGGATTCTGATTTAGCCATAGTAAGAAGCTCAGAAATGTCTACTTTCATATTGTTCCCTTATTTACGTAGTAGGTTGATTAGTTAGCTAATGAACAGGTTAGTTAAACCCACCATGTTGCAAATGAGATTTGATGATGTTGATCTGAAGAAATAACTGGAACTTGAAAGTACTTAGTTTCTCATAGCCTGTATTTCCTCCTTTTAAAAGTTGGGATAAATAATATCACCAAACAAATGCATAGCCAGGTATTTAGAAATGAATGTGGAAAAGTTTAAAAGTATTATTTAAATGTTACATTATTTACTTTATCACTATAAGTCAGCCTAAAATAATTTTTTAAAACCATAAAGGAAACACATATGTATGAAGAAATATGCTTGTATTCTCGCCAAGATAATTTCATGTGCCCAACCTCATCACTACCAGAGAAGCTATCAGTTAGATTTTCTAAGAGTCACCAGTCAGAATTCACATGGTGTCACCTCTGAATATCTGGCATAAAGTGTCTGGTGCAGCAGAGTAGGAAAAACAGAAAAACCATCACCTTTGTTGTGGCCAAGAGTGCTGTCCTGGGCAGGCTGTCACAATTCCATAAGACAGACCTCAGGGCTCTTTGTTGTTCACTGTCTGATCTCAGTTCCTAACTGGGGACTTCATTTCTGCTCTATCCAGCCAGGAGAAAAACTGCACACAGTGGAAGAGAAAAGATATTTTATTTTCAAATCTGTAAAGAAGTTGTCTCTAACACTTTTCAAGAATAACTAAACCAAATGTATTATGAAGATACTGGAGGAAAAGTAATGAAATTACAAATTGCAGGGGGTCCAGAGTGCTATAGGTAATGTTGGGTTCAGCTAGTGAATTTTTCATGATTTCTAATTTGAGTTCTTACGCTAAAAATCTAAAATGCCTTGGGAAACAGGCACATAGCTTAAAATAGGTGAATCTGGCTGAAAATACTTTGAGAGAGAAGCAAGGGTGAACAGGGTAAGGTGGAGAGTTGAGATCTCAACGAAAGGCAACATGGCCACTCAGCCACCACTCCAATCCAGTAAATCCAGCCCATCTTGGCAGTCCTGCTTTTTTGAGAGAACCTGGAAATCTGAATTTTAATGCAAGATCTAAGCTTGGGATGTGGTGATGTAATTTAATAATAAAAAAACTCTTTGTAGGACAAACAAAACGTGCCCACGTGTTGCATTTGGTCCATGAATATGTCCTCCTGCTGGAAATTCTAAGAAAACCAAGACTGGGCTTCAAAATATCAGATTTCGTGTCTGCTATTGTTTCCTGCCATTACTGGTACCACATGGTGATTGGCTGCATGAAATAATTAAACTTAGTTGGCAAAACACCCTTGATTTGGAACAAGAATACTCTGAGGTTTGCCAAGACATACTACAGTAATGCTCAATTATATTTCATGAAGGTATTTGATTAAAAATGCAGATAGAACAATCAATATCTAAAAAGCTTACTTTTATCTTTCTGTTACAGGATGGACTTTGTTAGTCTAAGTAGTCTATTCATGAATCTGTACACAAAGCCTTTGATTTTAATTTACCACAAAAATATGTGAGGAGCCAAATTATTAGTATTATTTTAATATCTGAGGAAAGAGAGCATTAACACAGACATAATTATAATATGAACAACTAACTTTTGCCTACTGAGCACCATTATGGCCAAGTTTGAAGCACTTCACATACAATCTTTTATTTAATGCCCATAATTACCTAAAGATATAGGTACTATTACTAACTGCATTTTATAGATGAGGTTATTGAGAATCAGAAGATATAAGCCGTTTGCTCAAGGTCATAGAGTTAGTAAGTGGAATTTAAACCACTGCAGACTAATTTGAGCTTTTAAGCAACACGTTCTATTGCTGCTATTACTACTTATCTTGAGCCCCTCAATGAACCAGATGCTCTCTCATCACCCTGATGGCCCTGTGAAAAATATGTTATCATCCTTATTCATAGGTGAAAAAACTAAGGCTCCGGAAGGATAGGCAATGCCCTTAATTGAAGAGGGAAAAGATGGGACACAATCTCATATCTGATGCCCAAGGCCTGGCATATTTTAAGCACATCACAGTGCTACCATAATGTAATAATTTCATATATTCTGCGTAGATGGAACCTAAACCATTTCTGTTTCAATGAAAGCTAATGTTCTTTGAGTCCATATTCCATGTCAATATAGGTCTATAGGACAAAATATTGCTAATGAATGAATTAGCCTTTAAAAGTTTATGAAAGCTTTTTAAAGTTTTCACTTAATTTCGAGATAACCTTCTTTCCTTTAATCTCTGATTTTATTCTTTATGTGCAATATGTTGTGTTCATCTCAAAATACTTCTATAATGATTTTAAAATTTTCTAACTGTATGTTTTTGTCCTACTTAATAACTAGATTCCATTTCCAAATATGAATAAGGTTTTATGGGAAAGGTAGTGATTCCCGGTCAGAATTGAAATGAAAGAGACCTTTCTACTGCCTTTCCATAATGCTGACACCTCATTTTATTATTTGTTATTCTGATCTTTCTAAGCTATAGTTTTTTAATAAATATTTTGTTTATTGATTAACATTATTATATTACTGCTTAGAGTTTTAAAATATCACAGAGAAATTATAATTAATGCTTGTAATTTCTCTTTTATGCTCAGATCTTATTTTGAGGAATAATGTTACCTTTTTCTAGATTATTTATACTCGAGTCACACAAATTGGTATACTTTAAAGTGTCTGGTAGATGAAGCTCAACTACTTACACAAAATAGTAGAAATATCAATGATCTTAGGTAGCATTTGAAATATAATAGCAACACCTTCCTATTTTATTAATTGACTTCTGGTCAGTTGCAGCAGAGTTATTCTTAAGCACAGCTACCAGCTCTCACTTCAAATAACCATTTTATAGGAATTTAGTGAATTTAAATATGCCATGTTTTTACCGTAGACTTCTCAACATATATTCCTGGAAAGATTTACGATTAAAATCACACCGGCAGCAAACTGCAGCTTTTCATACCAAAAAGCCAAGAACACAGGGCTGTGGGAAAATTTGATAAATCACACTCTAAGACTCACAACTTAAAAGCTTCACTTTTCTTTCCCCCACCCCATAATGTTGACCTTGGTCTGGTCTGTTCCTCTCTGATTGTTTGACTTGCATTCCCCTTCATGGATGATGGTTTCTTATTAAATTATTTATGGACGTGGCTGACACTAGTTGAATAGATTCATTAAATTTCACAAGTTGTTGGAGTCTAGTTCACTGGAAAAAAAAAACCCTCTTTAGACTCTTTAAAGGACAAAAAGCGTCATTTTTTTTGAGCTCTTTTAAAGCATTTAATAAAGCATGAAAAGATATGACATCAATCCCGCTAAAACACAAGGGAAAATGAATGATGTTACTGTAAATCTTTACATCAATCACACCCAATACTTCGGAAAACAATATAGTTTTGTTTGCATTTCAGAAGTGACAAACAACTCTTGTGACTGGCTTAACATAGTCACTTTCTATTAGTCAAGACCAGAAGCAAGTCAGAATTAAAATGTGGCCCTGCGTTGCTAGGCAGCGGAGTTGTCTTGACATGGTGGTTAGTTTCCTTTTCACTGAATGACAACAGTGAAATGAAAGAAGTTTTGAAAAACTTGATAATGGTTTTCAAAGGAGGAGGATAATTGGTGGTGCTCGCTTGTGCAGCACTGTGTGGAAACTTTCAGGCGGCCGTGAGAGAGGACTGTCACTAAAAATTTAAACTCTTGTACACAAACTTGACCTAGAGTCTTCTCCAGGTTTTGGCGGTTCATTTTCTGAACACCCCTCTGAGACCAAGGGGTGTAGGATGAAAGCGTTAAGACAGATGGGTAAAGCCCCAAAGAAAGAAAGGAATCAATAGTTGTGATTTAATCCATTGCTGAAAGGGAGGAATTAAGTAAAATCTTAAAAATGAGAAATGTGTAAAAGACTTTTAGCTAGCACCTATAAAAAAATGTTTTAATTGCATAGTGAGTTGCAACTGAGCAAACATTCAAATCAAGTGCAGGAAATAGAGAAAGGTAAAAAGAAAAAAAAATCTTTGCTTTTATATGCCAGGGATAAAACAATGACCCTGATGTTATTTTTTTTTAATATACTCTAGTTTAATTCAGAAAAATGTCCCCAACATGATAACTCCCAAAGCATCTGAAAATAATTACAACTTAAGCTTTTGTTGTCTGCGGTAATAATCAAACAGAGCATATATTTAACAAAATACAAACAAAAGACCCCAAGCAAACAAAAAAACACACAGAAAATACACGTTGCTCACTATTTCATCCCAAACTACCTAATGCAGGAACATTTTGTTTAACCATTTAATTTACCCAGAATTTTAAAAACTGAGCAAAATGGACTCATAGTGAAAGAAGGGACCAATTAGTGTTGGATTAACATTCATGGTTATTTACAGTTGTTTTTGTATTTGTTCTTGTGCTCTGACTTCCTAAAATTTCACAACCCAAAGATTTAGAAAAATGGGGTTGTTTAGACGCAAAGTGCAATGAAGTGGCTGTGACCATTGTGTAGACACCACCTCTCTCATTATACCCTCTCAATCAACACTCAGTACACAGGAAACCGCAATAAAGCCCATCTGCCACGGTTAATCTGCAGGCAAACCCACACCCATGTCTATGCCCGTTACTCTCCAGCCTTATTATTCTCAGATCCAAAGCTTCATAAGGGATCAGCCAAAGTCCATTAAAGTAAATAATAGCTAGAAATGACAGGCTTAGCAAGGATTGGGAGGAAGTTGAAGACCAATCTGAGCTCCGAGCTCTGATTAATAGAGAAAAGCATTAGGAGAAAAGGGGAGAAAAATGACCTCAGCCTGCTCCAAAGAATTCCTGAACCTTCGTTGTTAGGGCAAGTGCTACCATCTGAGACGTTAGTGATCCTTGGATTTCCTTCACTTTGATGCAGCTCAAATGGGAAAATTTTGAAGGTTCAGCAAGGCCCCAGACCTCAGCTGGAAAGCTGTCTGGAGTCAACCCTGTCAAAATTCTCTTGTGTAAGAGAAAGCCTTTATTAGCTAGATTGCAACAACGGCAATAACAACACCCACAAACGCCCGCCACCGTCTCATGAGGAGGGGCCTCTGCTAGAGATTGCAGATGCATTTATTATTTCCTTGTACATAGTCATTTTTAAAACATCTCCAAACAGATGTAGTAAGATAAAACAATAGTGACTCCTAAAATGAATGCCTTTCAGGAACTAGCTGAATTTAGTCTGCTGATAGGAAAGTGTGTGTGTGTGTGTGTGTGTGTGTGTGTGTGTGTGTGTGTGTAGGGGATAGTATTCAAATATTTATTCAGTTTCATCTTGAAATGTGATATTTATATTTTCATTGTACAACACAAAGAATCCTTCTGAAGTAGTTCAAGGTTTGTTGAGTCAAGACAGAATCAAAATGCTTCAGTCATTTCAACTGTGTGTTTTATATAAATTGACCAGGAAAAAAATCCCAAATTAGTTGTAAAAAGGCTTCCTCCCTTCACCATTTAAAAATTATTTTTACAACCTCTGTTTGATAAATTGCCTAATGGGAGGATCCTAGGCAATGATACCCTCCACCCCTCCCCACATAAGTGTATTTGGTCTTCAAATGAGACATTTTTGAATTTTGGAACAGCTATAGACAGATTTTGTTTTGTTTTGTTTTTAAGAAATCTGTACCTGGTAGACCTATTGGTGATAGGAAGAACTCATTTCAAGTCTGCTCTGTTAATAAAAAAAATGTCTTTCCTTGTAGAAAATACAACAGTCTTTATGAAATGTGAATTGAAATGAGAATAGTAGAGAGAGCTCAAAAACTGTGAGGGCTCTTTACAGTTAAGAGTTGAAAAATAACAAAGCAGCCCCTGCTTGTCAGAAATCCCAGGCTGAGGGGGGAGAAAGCATTTGGCAGAGGCAGGCAGGTATAGGGAAAGCCCTAGTGATTTCTCAGGAAGATAGTAATGGTCCAGATGAGGACTTGATGTCAGGGAGGCTCACCTTCGAATGCATTCCTTGTTCAAGTTGATATTGTAGCATGCAATTTTCATAAATAAAAGGAAGAGGCAATGTAAAGAACCATGGTTAAAAATGATGGTTCTTCACAGATATTGCTGATAACTTGGCTAATGCACTGTTGATGTGCACGTGGTACAATTTTCATATTTTAATCTTAAGTAGAACAAGAAATGACAATTATGAAAAGACAAAATAGATACCACCAACAGCTGTAATTGCTATCCAGGCTGCTCAAAGATGGGCAAAAGACACAGTAAATCAATATTAAGTTCCCTACAAACGCAGGTATCACAACAAGGACATCATATAACATCATTATAAGCAAATTCTAATACAATTTGGACAGTTGTAAAGAATATAGGATGAATACAGGGAATGTGAGGCTAACTTGTCCTCTGCAGCTTCAGCTGGTATATATTCCAGAGGAAAAAAAAAATCCCTGGGAAGCATGGCTATGTATTTAGTTAAGTATGCAAACTGTTGTGGCTTTAGTAAATGAGTGTGATCTTCCTTTTCACAATTTAAAACGTTAAGATCATCAAGGGTTAAATGATTTTGCCACATGCAATTATAACAAGTTGAAATTCACCAGGTTTAATACAGTAGGATTTGGGGAAATGTTTTTGTATATAACTACATCCTAGGAAATATGATGTGATATTAAAGAATATCTAATTAAACTGGTGGATTGAGAAACCACCTACCTTAAGAGGAAAAAAACTATTAAATAGTAAAGGCATAGTATAAATATAATTAAAAGAATGAAAATTGAAACTGCTCAATGCAAACCGTGGCAATGGGAAATGAAATTTTTAAAAAAGACAAATAGAAACAAAAATTTTGAGGAAAAGATATAGCGAAAGTGATAAAGGTGTACAAACATTTAACAGTAAAATCAAAATTAAATACTTGCTTTAAATATTATAGTTGTAGAGTATAATGATTTAAGTAACCTAGAAAAAGTAGGACTGATTTCATGTACAGCTTTCTGGGGATATTTATTTCCTGTATGGAAAATGTAGCACAAAAAGAAGTTTTTATAAATTCTTATCTATCTTTTGCATGTGTTCATAAATTATGTTTCGTACTTTTAAAGATTGGAGTATTTCACGTTTCCTTTGAACGTTTAAAATTTTTACATGAAGTAAAATGATTAGGATCTGTTCCTTCATCTTCTTCCTTTTTCCATAACTGAACATTGCTTTGAGTTCACAGGCTCTTCCACAACTACAATATGCAACGTAAAAGAAACTGTTTTCACCATAACTTTCTGATTTGTATACAAATGCTACAAATATGAAACTAAACTTGAATGATTTTTGAGAATTTTTGGTACAAGAGAAGAAATAATCTATTAATCAAAAGACTACCAGTCAGAAACATTTTTCTTTTGTGTGTGTGTGATAAGGAAAAACAACAAAAATAAAAACGCATCAATTGTTTACTACATGGGTTTGCACTTCCATAAGATTTCATCTCCCTGGAACATTGTCCTCATGCTACCATCAGATGGTAGACGTTCTTAAATTACTTTGCTACTTATACAAATAAACAATTAAGTGTCCGTATAATAAAGTTTATGCACATGTGGGATATGTTTATAAGTAGTTATATGCATGTCATTACGTATGTTACAGCATAAACTGACCCTTATACATGATCTCATGTAACATGCATAAATAAGCAACTGGATTTCATGGCCTTGAAATGCATTTTTTTTTTTTAGGCAACCAAACACAATTGAAAATTTAATTTCATTCATGAAAAATCAAAAGGTTTTAGTAATAAATATGCTGTGTAAATAAGCAAGATTGTGATCGCAAATGTTCTCCATTAGTCTGCGTAATAGAATTGACTTGTAATGAACTTAAGCATGAAAAAAAATCGTCTTTGGGGTATATCGTGTTGCCATTGACACTTAAAACAGCACTCTTTTCTGTTCTTGACGTCAGTGCAAAATCTTTAAAATGAAAAATCCTTTTCTCATCCCTTTACTGAATACTCAGAAAAAGGCCACTACTTACTTTCTGCCATAATAAGGATCTTCAAAAAATGGTTATATTGCTAAGAAGTAAAGGCCTTTGTGCTAACCACAAGGTGTCTCCAATCTTTAAATCCTCCAGATTCGCTCCCTTCCCTGTTCCATATCTCAATACCAAGTGAATCTATATGATCACACTGTCACATTTGGAAACTTTAAAAACACTCATCCAGATGTAAACTGAAAGTGTATTACTTTTGAAGACATTCTGTCAAACTTAAATATATATGCAAAAATATATATCATATTACATACAAATTATAGTGGTATATTATATGCTTATAATATAGTACATATTAAATAAGAATTTACCAATTATTTTATGACTTAATGTTTGGAACTTGGTCTCTTAAAAATAGTGATACAATACCGAAAGAAGGGCGGGGGGGAGTTTAACATCAAACTTCATTTCAGTTTATGTATCATCGAGATTTAATTTTTAAATAGTCCCATCATCCAGCTACAACCAGCAACTCCAAGGGAATTACAATTTCATAGTGGACTATACACACCCTCAAATATCCACAAATGCAACTAATTCCTGGTTTTTGCAAACCAGAGCTATTGGTGAAAAGCAATTACTAAAGCTCACCTCATTATGAAGTATGAATGTATAACTAAGAATGAATCTTGCTTCACAGAATTCCAACTACAGAAAGTCTAATTCAAGGCCATATATGGCTTATCTCCCTCTGTACACAGAGACGGAATATCCTGTGTGTGTGTGGGTGTGGGTGTGTGTGGGTGTGGGTGTGTGTGTGTGTTTAATGGGATGCTGTTTATCCCACTATATCTTACCACTCTGTCTCTTTGGATAACAATCACAGGACCCAGATGCTAAGGGTAAGTGATATTTTCCCACAAGCGGCTTCTGGCTCCTTGGCAGACGTGGTAGGCAGTTGTGTTGGCAGCCGCTGCGCTGCCTCTGGCTCTCTTGTGTGGCTTTGCTGTTGAAGGGATGCTTGGCCTGCCCTGTCCTCCTGGATACCATTTCCCTCTGACAGCCCTTGGGTTTTGTGAAGCTTTATTCTGTGCAAATCCCTTGTGCAATCTCTGGATGAACTCTCCAAAGGCAAAATAGGGCCTTTCTTTAGAGTTGTGCCTGATGATCAACTGAACTGCTATTGCAGGTACTCAGGAAAACCCAAACCCAAACCCAAACTTTTCCAGTCCTTGTGGGTATTTTGTTCCCCTTTCTGTTCTTGTTTTCCCTCTCAGCACATTGTATCCCAACCTAATTGCCAGGGGGCTGGCCAAATGATTTTGTATAAATGCTGCGCTTTGTGATTTTTATGTTGTAATTTATGTGATTTTTAAAAGTCCTTTGTTTCCCCCCCATATCCATCATCATAAATAATTTTTGACGATTTTTTTTCTCAGATCATAAATAACATTATGAAAGAAGTCTTGTAGGAAATGCAAAGAAAGAATTTTGTGAATTCCCTGGGCCATGGGTTGATGAACTATTTAATGAAAAAAAGTAGCGTGCTTCTGATATTCATACAGAAGTAATACTTCATTCCCTGCATGCTTGTAATCTGGATGACATTTTGAAGCATGTGCCCAAGTTGTACAAACAAAGGCACACAGCAGAGCCAAAGATGGTTTCAAAGACACCAATATAACTGTCTGCCGCATAATTTGTGAGACATTTTCACGTTTCCTCACAGTGATATCACAAAAGTAGTCATAAATGTGTATCAGGGATTAAACGATTCGCTGGTTTACCATATGGCTGACCACAATCCCCAAGGAAAAACAATATTTGGGGGAACTGATAGCCATATTTTCTTTGTAATCTGAAATATCAACAAAGATCCCAAGTTTTCTGAAAGAAATACCAGGCGCATTTTGCAGGGAAGCGCTCACTCCATTTAATCCTGGGTTGAAACGATTTCTTTCTACTTTGCCATTTTTATCCGTGTGACTGCAAAGCCCTAGAATTATTGATACTATAGTTTTATAGTGTAACAAGTAAATTGCTACCTGGTCAAAAAGAAAAAAAAAAAAAAAAGACTTACACAGGTGTTACATGGGTCTTCAGGTAATTACCTAAAGCGCTTTCTTACCAGAGTCTTCCTGTGTTGTATGGAGAGCTGAAAATTCTCTGATGTGCTAGGTGATAATATTAAAAATTAAGAACAGATATAATTTAGAGAAGAGCATCACTGAAGCCTCACAGGGAAATGAAGATCTCTCCTCAAAGCTTTGACTCTGCTTTGGTAAAGTTTGTTTGTAATATCCAATCCTCTCTGAGGCGGGGCATGTATTTATTGTATACAATGTTCTGCAAACCATGTGCTTCTGGCTCAGTCAGGAAATTATCACATTCCAACGTGATTCCAGTATTTTCTTCTGATTTGTGAAAAAAAAAAAAATCCAATTCTAGTTAAGCAATTCTAGTTTAGGAGCAATTCTAGTTAAGCTAGGATAAAACCCCAAAGATTGTTGACAATTAGGTTTGTGAAGTATTTGATCTGATCTCTCCATTCACGGATCAATTCTGCTCTTTCTTAAATGTAAAACGTTTAATAAATATTTCAGGAAACTTTAGAGAAATGTTAAAGGTTTCTGTTAAGCATTCCGACCATCCACCTTCTAGTTCTGTGAAACATGGCACTTTCCAGAGTGACAACTGCTAAATTTTGGCTTCTCCTTTTCTATGTTACATAAGAATCCAAAAGGTTGTAATTATGTATCTATACACTATTCCACAGCAATTTAGACAACATTCCTCTGCTAGTAACTTTTTTCATTTTCACAATTAAAAATTTAGATTACACTGCTTGAGCTTTTCCTCTCACAAGGTTCGGGAATGTATAGTTCTAGGTTTAAAAGACCTGAAAAGATCATGTTGAAAAGGTATATTTATACCAGCAGAGTCCCTGGTAACATTCTCCAAAACAATAAGCAAAAAGAAAACTAAAACTATTTTTGGTTCTCTTTCTACCAGAAGGTGTCACTATTGGGACTACAAGGTAGCGATCCCAAGACATCTAACAAAATTTACTTGAGAGAAGATCATGCATTACCTGTATAATCCAGAAGGTAATTTACTGGCATGCTCACCAAACTATCCTACGAAACATTGCTTGACTAAAATTTTATCTCAAATAAACACGAAATGATTTGAAAAAGCAAGCAGGGAGAAATCCTAAGGTTCAAGGGATTGGTCATTGCAACAAAAAATAACCCATGGGATTTTTGAAAGGCAATTTAGGTGCTTTCTTGGTATGCTCCCATTTCAAATAATATTGAATATAAAAATATAAATGTTGTAAAACAAGAAAAGAGTTAGGGTTTTGTCTTTTGAAAACTTTCAAAGTTAAATGACACTTGCGGAGTCGGGTGATTTTTTCAAAGAGAAAAACACCCCCAAGCTTCCCCGTGCAGAAACACATCACATATATCCTTATCCTAAGAAATACTAAATAATTTTAAGCTTCTGGTGGGAAGATTAAATCTTCTCTCTTTTTTCCTCCCAAAGTTTTTTCCTCTAGAAAGAGCAATGAGTCTATTCTTGGCTTCATTTGATGAAAACGTGCTGCAATGATATTTTCACGTTTAATCTCACTTGGGGAGACTATGTTTGGTCCATATTCCTTCACTATAAGTGGGAAAGCTTGGCAGTAATCTTCTGCATTGCAATTAAGCAAAAAAGTAATTTTTGGATACTTTAGTTCCATCTAAAGATTCATTTCAACTTTTTCTTAAATTTGCAAATTGAGGGAAATAATGTAGGTGTATGTGTGTCAGCAGGGTGCCCCGTCCACCAGCCCTTGCACACAATGTTAAGAAATAAAATTCCCTGTTCGAATGGCTTTAAATCTCACACTTGCACGAGACTCTGATGTACAAAGTAAAAGAGAGAGAGAGAGAGAGAGAGAGAGAGAGAGAGAGATTACCTGTGATATCCTTGTTGAACAATCTGAACATATCTCAAAAGTGTCCAAGCAGCTCATGCATCAGAGCTTTATGATTCTTTTTATTACCTGAAAAGAAGCAGTTAGACATGAGCACGTCAAAAGTGTGAACACGCCATTATTCAATGTTTTGTACGGTGTGTTCATCAGTGATCCACCTCGTGTGCAACTTGCCGGTCAGAGCTAGGAGTCATCATCCTCTTGCGGGCTTTTCTCTAAGGCGGTTCCATAGGACAAGTGCACTGAGAGGGACTCGCCAGTAGAGGCCTCTCTAGATTTGCCTTCGGCCTGAGAACTCTGGAATGAGCCTGGAATCCGCTGCGGTTAACACAACTACTTGAAAAGATTCTTGTTGCATAGGGGAAAAGATCACTCTTTAATGCCCTTTTAAGTTCCACGATGTTGATTAATGTTGCCCTTTACATTAATGATGTTTCAAGTAAAAGAAAACAAATTTAAAATGGATCAATTCTATTGAGGATGCATTAATTAGACAGAGACTGTGCCATATGCTGCGGCTGGAGGCTCTGCTGGCCTTTCCCTTGTAGTTACCTGTGTAAAATCCACCCTATCCTCTACATGAATGCCCAAGCTGAATAGCTATTTGAATGCAGGCTTTAGTTTGATTCGCCATACAAGGGGTACTGTGTCACTGTGTTTTCTTTCTAGGAGTCACTAAGTGATTTCTATATCTGTTGTCATGGTGATATAGCAAAGCAGGGGGAAATGGGGGCGACTTCAGGCTTTCTCCTCACCCTCTGCACTAAGATGTTGTTAGCAAGCCTATAAAACATTGGGCTTTCTCTGGGCCTTCTTTTTGTTCTCTGATTGTCAATAAAACTCATTTTAAGGGTAACAAGGACATCTAAATGTCATCTGTCACCGTGTTAGAGAGATTAAGTTTGTTTAGGGACTTGTGCTGGACAAAGGCCACTATTTGTTCCGCAGATACAAAGCGGTGTTGGCTATCACCACTCTTGATTTAGAAGGAGGCCCGGAGACCATCGAGGAAACATCATCTCAGTTGCAGGTGACGGAGAGGCCTTCTTGACGTGACAGCATTAAAATGACAGAAAAATAATGATGGTTTTGAATGAGAATCCGCAGTTCTGTTTCCCACACCCCTTTGTAGACACCCCAAGCGTAAAGTCTCCTCTTAGACCTGAGCTAAGAAAACAGCTGTCGAGGGCCACCGGCCTATTTAAAAACATGACATAACACACCTGATGGTCCTTGAATGAATGATAAAAGAAGGGAGAGAGGTTTTCCAAGGGAAGTCTGACAATAATATGTTCTGCATTAATTCAGCATTTGCCCAATAATGAGGCTAAATGGAATGTACAGATTAATGAAGACATTGGTGTTATTAAAATCAAATCCTGTGGTTCATATGCTTTTCTTAATAATGAACATTGTGGCTATTGGAGAGGAAGAACAGGATTTTTTTTTCTATTAATTTGGCACACATCCCAGATCTCATTCAACCAGAACCTATCCCCCGCAAAATGCATCCATGGCCTTTATGCGCCGTAGTCTGTTTTATATCTGTGTTGAGGGAAAAAATATTTCCCCCCTTGATAGAAAGATTTTAAAAAGTGAACATGGAACCTAAGTAATAATTAAGTAATTTTAAAAAGAGGATGCTTCTTTCAGTATAAAAGGTGATGGGTAGGTATATAAAATTACACGCACATAATGGGGTGCTCACATCACATCTGCCCGCACTCTGGAAATTGGGCAGCTATCTCGGGGCTTTCAGAAACTAGCCACATTAATTCATCTCAAATACTATTTTATAGGAAATATTCATGGTAGAAGTGCCACTTATGCTAAAACTTAGATGAACTGTTATAAATGTTGGACGATGGGACATTCTTTATTTACAATTTATTGGATCTTGATTTGGATATTGGTGAAATATGAATGAAAGCACAGTACCATGACCCATTTTCTAATATCTCTGTGAGCATGTATGACCCATGTGTATATGCACAAGAGCCACACTTAGACTGGAACTCACATTTGAAAGGACAATGGGACAACGATAACTCCCGCTTGGCTTTGTGGAGGAAGTTTGCCATATATGTATATGTATATATATACATATATGGCATATATGTGTATATATATATATATACACACACACACACACACACACATATATGGCAAACTTCGAGTTTCCTTGATTCATGCCCTCTCAAATCAATTTGAAAGTTTGATTTTAATCATGCTGAGAAGAGGTGTAGAGCCACGAATGCTATATACTTCAACTCTTGGGCAGATTCCACTTTCATTGCATATTTGGCAGTGTATGAGGAAGATAAACTTATAAAGGGCAACATTGAGAACTAGACCTTTTAAAAAACAAAAACAAAATCCTTGGAAGCTGCGCAGTCACACATTTGTAGGTATGTCTTGTGCAACTACTAAAAAGAGCTGCAGCAGGATTCCCTTTTTTAAAAATTCCTGGAGCAAATTACCACCAAGCTCAGTGTGTTTTTTTTTTTAAGATAGAAAGATTTAGTCTAGACAAACTAATGAAAGCAAATACAGTGCTGAGATGCTGTTACATCAATATTATGGGCCTAGATGACTTTTGTTTAGTATCTTAATAGCTCGGTCATTTGTTATTCATTCAGCTACACACGAGACACCAGGGTGTTATGAAGGACAATACTCTCGGGGCATTTTGAGTTCAATGTGTGTTTCTCTACTTATGCAGAACATGTGTTGGCATCAGCGATGGTTACGACAGGGGAATCACAATATACAATGAAGTTTTACCACGTTTCTCTGAGATGATTTTCTGTGTCTTGAAACACAATCCTTGGAACAGCTGAAGTATAGGTCTAGTGCTCTGTTATAGAACGTATTGGGTATATGTCTCCTTTCTATTTTTAACCTCTTATTTCTTATATTATCTCAGATAAAGAGTTATCTAAAAGAATCAAAATCAAATCCCCAACAAAAAGTATGTTGAGCTTTAAAATAGGCCAACAAAAACTAATACTTGTCACTTATACTTGAAGCTGTAAACAAGGGGACTGAGAAAACAGATTGAAGAAGTCCAGTAATTCACAAAGATAAACAAGCATGCACAAAAACACAAACTTACATGCACTGAGTTTCACTGCTTTGTCCCCAAAAGGACATCTATGTCACCCTAGATGTTTTGTAGCGTTACAGATTCAGAGTAATGAGACAAGTAAAAGGAAATGGGTGCTGCACTGTATCATTTTTTTCCCTAAATTTCTTGGGATGAAAATCCTCTAAGTGCCTTTACGTGACTATGCAATCTAGATACATTATTTAACTTGTATGGCCTCAGTTCCCTGTCCAGGAAAATGTAGGGATAGGTTTAGCTAACCTCTGAGGGCTCTTTCCATCCCAAAAGGCAGTTAAATTCATAAAAGGTTTTCAATTTTTATAAATGTCTAATATTTTGAAAGCAACTATTTTTATTAAGAAAAAACAGAATTGACAAGATTTTCACAGTATGATTAATATTCAATAAGATATGCAGCATTTTGCTTAAGATTTACTGTACCAAATTAAGAATCCAGGCAGTTGTATTTTCTAAGTACTATAATCTTTTCACTTTTGACAAATGAGTAGCAAAAGAGTTCATCAGATTGGGACTAAGTTAATTCAGCAAGGCTTTGTGTCATCTTGGATTTTTAACTACTCCTTTGCACTCAGGAAATAGTTAAACAACAAACGGAAACCCATTAATGAACATTCCATAAGAAAAAGACGGTATCTTTGATGAATAACACACTCATTTGATATGTTGTTGTCACTTGGTTCAAGTGACAATTGAGAATATTTCCTTCCCCTCTCCGCTCCCATCCTGCCTCCAGATTCTCAAATCATGCTTTTTATTCTTTTTAGAGCAATCATACGATATCTAAATTTATCATAAAGTGAGTGATTCTGGTAGGTAATTTCTGCTTGTCAAATTCACTTTCCACTTTACAGAATCCACTATTCTTTTACCAATTGTGGTCATCTTCAAGTAGATCTGTGAATAATATGAATAAGGGCGACTAGCATTGTTTTCTGAAGAATGTTTTCCGCCAGATAAAGTACTCCATGAACAGAAACAGCTTCCCAAAGATGTTGGATTGATACAATTATATACAATTCTTTCTATCTCTTCTGCCCATTCCTTCTACTGACTAGAGTTTCAACATGTTTTCATTCCAATTTCTGAATATAAAATTCTACAATATTTATCCAGGTTCTATTTCCTCAGCCACTAATTAAAATTGAAACACATACCCTAGTACAATCACTTTTTAAAAGATAGGAATATAATTCGGTTTTCATTAATAGTAATAACTGCACCAAATGGGAAAAAAAAACCCTATAATGTTTAATAAAGCATAAGGAGAATCAGTCTAATAATGTATGTTTTAGAAAGATGACTCTTGTCATATTCTCTTATTAGATATCGGTAGTATTTGTTAATAAAGATTGAGTAAAATATTATGAAGTTATCAAAATTCTTGACTAGATCATCTTAACTTTTAAAATTAAAATCTTTTCTTTTTCATATTTTAAATTATACCAATAACTTACTGTCATCAAATATTTTAAAGCAACAAAGTAAGAAAATATAATAACATAATTATAAACTCAAAATGTTCCTTGAATCTGCATCACAGCTTACTATTTTCAATAGAACGTAGGACTTAAATTCTACAAAAAAATTTTGGACTTGTATGGAAAGATAAATAATAAATCTACTGAGAAGACAGCATGCCTTAATTGTGATTTAATCATAATGGTGACAATTTAAAAATACTTTTATGGAAAAATTTTAAATGTAAAACTATAACTTTGAAAATGTTACTGAAATCAACTTTCCGTTTAAAGAAATATTCTACTTATGAGTGTATTATTTGTAGCATTTTCAGACTTCATGATATTCTAAACTGAGATGTACATCATATAAACATTTGAATGGTTAAAAAAGTTAGAATCTCAGTTTTATATGAAAGCTATTCTTTTAACATAATTCAAGTTGAAATAATGGAGTCCCTTTATAATTCTGCTTACATTTGTACTATCTAAAAATCAAGTAAACAGAGCGTAGTATATAAAACTTGAATAAGTTTTCCATTTTCATTGCAGCATTTGAATAACAGATTTTTCAAGCTGTAAAAAAACAAAAATGGATTTTATTTATCTATCTTTTTCTAGGGCTTCAAGAATCAGTATCATTCATTTTGTTGCAAAATTTTATACATGCTTTACAAGAATGGCTTGCTTCTCTTTTAGTACTGCTACCTAAGTTTCTGAATGTTTGGATGCTTTTTATATTATCTCACATATCAGTCTTTAGTGAAGCGTTGGTTAAAGTGAAATATTCATAGGTATTTCACAGTTTATTTATGAAGACTTTTCCCATCAGATCCGAGGGGAAAAAAAAACAAAACATAGATTTTTTTAAAATGTCCTGACATATTAATAAAATAATGCCTTGAAGGGTGGAAAAATCAAAATTCCGTTATTTGAATTTCGACTCTAAAAATTACATAGCGTTATTGATATAAAGTGATAGTAATAAGCAAAGTAGATCTCCCATCAGATAATAATCTTGTTGCTTTCAAATCCTGGCCACCTTTGGGTTAAAAATTGCTAAATTAGGTATTATTAAGCTATCTTTAAATAGAAATTTTTCTACTGATAGAACTCCATTTAATAACAGAATAAAATAGCTGAGGAATGTGATAACAACCAAAGAGTAAATATGTATTTTCAGAAAATATTTGAATATGGCTCATTTGTAAGTGAATGCATGTGTAATTTTAAAAGAATATCTTAAATATGTTGAAATATCTTAAAATATGTTAAAATAGCAACATCTTCATTGGATGGTATAGCCTTTTTGGAAACTATAAAGACATCATCTTCACTTCTTTGCTCCTATCAGACTGAGATCCCATTTCTTTTAATGCTCTTTTCTTTTTCTCTTGCCAAGACTAATTTACTTGAAGTAATTTTGTTCTCCTTCCATCATTGCGTTTTATCTCTCTTATTTCTGTGTCTTTCTTTTGCCTAACCTTGGTATCTTCTTATGGCCTCTCTTCCTTTAATAACAATCTTTAATAACATTATTGATAGGTTCACATGTTAGTCTTTATTATTTAAGCTCGATATTTAATGAGACCACTTTAAGTAGCTTAGAAAAGTGAGTAAAAAACACTTAATTTCATATTTAAATAATATTGTGCCCCTTGTAAATACTTCCTGAAATCATACTCAAGCCTCTATTTAAAGTCTGAATTTATAATAATTTGGTTTCCTCTTCATCAGGCATATTTAAGTTAAAAAATCCTGAGCAGAAGTCTTTGCCCTTATAGAATGGAAGACGAGGAGACGCAGTATTTACTTTTCTTTTCTTTTAACCAACATCAAAAAGAAACAAAGTTAGTAGATGAATTTTACAGCAACTTTATAATATTTAAAAATAAGCAAGAAGTAAGGTAAAAATAAAAGTAGACTCAAATCTGGTGTCAATATTAGAAAAGTTCATGTGTATACTTTCTCCATCCATTTTTTGTTTGTTTTAAACCAAAATTTGAAGGGTTTTTGGGTAAGCAGTATGAGTCGAGTTCTAGCTTCAGAGTTAGAAAGGTTGGAGTTCATTCATATCTTGACTCTAGAAAAGGTAAATAAATTCTCAAAGTCACCCTTCATTCATCTATCAAATAAGGCTGAGAGTCATGACTATTCTGTGACAATTAAAGTAAGGCCTATCAAATACCTACCAGATAAACTGGCATCCAGGAAGAGTTCAACAAAGTTGGCCTTTATACTGTTATTAGTATTTGCCGGACAACAAAGCATCACCAGTCCCCTCGCCCCCAAACACACACGCAGGTTTACAATCAGATAGAATATGTTGATTCTAACACTTGTAAGAGGAGTGGCATTTGGTAAATCAACTAATTCTCTGAGTTTAAATTTCTAGTGCTATGAAATAGTCTACATATTTGATAGAGGCACAAAATCTATGCTATGATAGTAAATGCTTATAAACATCTAATTTGCATTTGCTGATTTCTTTGGTGTAAATTCTCCCACAAAGGCCAAATTCAAGCTTCCAACACAGAGTTAGGAAGAGATGTACAACTGCACAGCATTTGAAGGTTTTTTGGGTAAGCAGTATATATATATATATGTTATAGTGTTTCTCATTATACTATTTTATTTCATATGATATTATTTCTCCCATATGGATTCAATGACTGTAAATAACATCAAAAGCAGGGGTATTGTATATTAATTGTATACAATAATATTGTATAATAATTAGGAATTAATGAATTTTGAATATTATCATTTTTGATATAATTTATTTCATGATAAAATTTTATAATTTACTTTTTTATAATAAGAGTGATATTCAGCAACTCAGCTCTCAGTAGTCCTGAAAATTTAACCATTATTTCCTGTGAGCCAAGAGGAGCTGGCTCCAGGACAACAGTGCAAGAAGATTTAATTAGATAATACTGGCAAAAGCACCTACGTTGATTTCTTTTTTAACAAAACACTTTGCAAGCTACATATGTCCTTATCTATATAAATATAAAGCATTTTATATTTATTTGTTATGACTTGTTTACACATAGATTTCTTTTTTTTTGGATGAATGATCTTTTATTTATTTTTTTTTATAAATTAATTTTTATTGGTGTTCAATTTACCAACATACAGAATAACATTTCTTTTTTTTAAGAATTTATTCATTTATTCATGAAAGACACACAGAGAGGCAGAGACATAGGCAGAGGGAGAAGCAGGCTCTATACAGGGAGCCTGATGTGGGACTTGATCCCAGGACTCCAAGATCACGCCCTGGGCTGAAGGCAGATGCTCAACCACTGAGCCACCCAGGCATTCCGACATATAGATTTCTTTGCCACAATACAATGGATTATTGCTTTTGTCTGAGTCAAGTAGGGAAAATAGATGAAAATATCAAAAAAAGAAACACACAAAAACAAATAAATAAAGCCCACTATAAGACACAACTCAATCTAGAAAAGATTTCATTCTCCAAAAGCATAACCTCTCACATCATATTTCAGTATCAGTCGACTTAATATTGCCTTCATTACTAATTTTAACTCCACCTTTGATGACTCTATGAGATATAAATGCTAGGAACATCATACTAAAACTACTTTAAAGCTTAAATTTTAGTATCTAATTAGCTATATTAAGTTGTAAGGTATATGATCATATAATATAAGTAGTAATATTAAAACAGCAATAGAAAATGCTACAGCATTTAGATCAGACTACAGGAAATATTTCAATATTTTTCTTTCTAGATAAATTCATTTGCCTGAGCCAGTTTATTTTTTTAAAAATTAAGCATAGCATGATTCAAAATTGGCACCCTGGGGAATCATCACCACCATAAGGAATTCTCTGAAAAATCAATTAAAGCAAAGTTAAGTAAATTAAATGAAAGGAAGCTCCTTCACTGAAACTCTCAAAATACAAACATATTAAAACTATATCAAGTTACTCTATTCAAAATACATACAAATATTTCTCCTTCATTACTAATCTGATTTTTTCCAAGTGATTCAACAAATATTTATTGAGTAGCTACCATATTCCAGATTCTTGTGCTAGGTGATTTTCCATGTCACTTTGATTCTCAACTTCTTTTTGTTAATATTTTACCCAGACTATTTAAAATCTTGCACATCTCAAACAAACCTTATAAAAGAGCTTCACATTTTCACATTCTGCTATGATTTATGTTTGTAAAAGAAGATTTTACATTTTTCTTTGCCTTCTTTACTCATCAGTATCAGTCTAAATAGATTTCTAAAGATTTTCTAAAGATTTTGTGCAAATACCACATTAAAAATGATATAAATTTAATCACCAAGAGTGATGTATAATTGTTTTATGAAACATAAAAAGAAATATTTGTTAGTTGAGCTGAAAATTTTAATCATAAACTAGCAACTATAAAAAATACTTTAAAAAAATTACTTTTGATATTCCTCAGATTAAAAAGAATAGGAGTTAGCTAATTTTCTTGTTCAGAATAAAAACAATCAGCCTATTATACTACTCATGTTTTAAATACATACACACACACATACATATTATTACATGTATGTAATGTGGATTAGAGAATGAAATTGGGTCTATGATTTTTCTCTCCAAATCAGAAAATAAAATTTAAGCATTTAGATAAATGGCAAAAAATAATATGAGTGGTTTAAGAAGTGAATTCAATAAGAAAATAAAATGGTAAAAAACTAAGTTATTTTTCAAGGTCATTATCACTTACAACAAATTAATTTTTCTGATCTATAGCAATGTTTACTTAGATATTCCAGAAAAATGTATATTATTTTAATCTTCCATGAATATTTTCAAAGTTTCAAGTGTATAATGGAAATTACTGTTAAGTGTTATATTTTTACTTTGATGAAATAATCTTTGGACACTCTCTTGATAAACAAGCACTGTGCTTGTACTCAGTATTATATCAACATTGCTCCGTAGAGCTGATCCTTTATTTGTACGTTTTATTATGATAGAACAGAGTGGCTTACAGAGAGGGAATGTGTAAATAAATCACAGCTTCCTAAAAAAATACAGACACCTTTAGAAAATTTCCACTGGCAGTGAAACTTGTTTTGAATTATATTTTTATTTCAAAATAAATGTAACTTACTGAGATTCACATTCCTTAAGTAACTGGGGAACAGAAAAGCAAAACAAAGAAGTGGAATGAAGTCATAAATTGTAATTGACCCTAAATGTAATATCATTCTTAACCTGAAAGATTTAGTTTCACTTTAAAATGGCAAAAATGGAAACTAAGTATATTTTAAACATGTGTGCTAATTTATAATTTGCTTTAAACACATAATTATTGTTTGTCCCTGAGGAAACTGTATGTATTACACATGTTAAGTGACCTCTTATGCCTATGAGCAAAAAATGATGAATCATTCAAATTCCTGAAGACAGACACAATGAAACAACTTATTGCTATTCAAGAAGTCAGTAGTGTCAGGAAGGTAATATAGATTTCACTCATGGAAGCATTGCTTATGGATTCATTATTTTGTCTATTTCACATTTTAAAACATAAACATTTAAATTCGGCACTTGGTAAATTTTAGAAAACACTTATTTTCTATTAAATAAGGGAAATATGGAAAATCTAAGTATACATTGGTGCAAGAATCATCAAGCTTTTGAAGCAATAGCAATACTTCTCTTTAAAAAAGCAAAAAGTGGGGATCCCTGGGTGGCGCAGCGGTTTGGAGCCTGCCTTTGGTCCAGGGTGCGATCCTGGAGACCCGGATCGAATCCCACATCGGGCTCCCGGTGCATGGAGCCTGCTTCTCCCTCTGCCTATGTCTCTGCCTCTCTCTCTCTCTCTCTCTCTCTCTCTCTCTCTCTCTCTCTCACTATCATAAATAAATAAAAAAAAATTTTTTTAAATAAAAAAGCAAAAAGTGGGGTGCCTGTTTGGTTCAGTCGGTTAAATGTATGTCCTTGGCTTAGGTCATTATCTCAGGGTTCTGGGATCCAGCCTTGGGTCAGGCTCCCTGCTCAGCACCGAGTCTGCTTCTCTCTCTTCCTCTGCCTCTCCTCCCTGCTCATGCCCTCTCTCTTTCTCTCTATCAAATAAATAAAATCTTTAAAAAAGAGAAAAGAAAGAGCAAACAGTCCTAAATTTCACCTATTGTCTTTTCTAAAGAAGTGCAATTGCACCAGTCTCTTTGTTTTATTTTTGAAGTAAAATCAGCATTTATAAACACAATTTTAAAACTTAGGGTATATATTCAAATAATATCTACTGAATACTCTGATCTACTTTAGGATATGTGTGTATTTTTGCCCTTCTAAGGGATAAACTGAATTTGTCATGTTATTGATAATGCCTGATTTTCAGGAATAGTGATTCAAATAATAATAATGATTTCACTTTTACAGAATCTTGATCTAACAAAAGCATCATGAACTAAGGAAACTTGACATCACAAGCCTTTTATGTGTGTATTTTAAAAGGCCATTTTATTAGTTAGTCACTATCCATGAACAAGCTACTGTAATCAGGCAAATAGAGGGTTGGTCTTTCAAGAGTCTATCATTAATGAAACTGAAAGGTTTAAAACTGATGTTTAGAATTTGATAGCTGGAAAAGATTATTTATGTAATAATTTGTATTGTGATTTCAGAGCCAAAGTTTGATGCATGACTTCATTGTATTTGAAAGTCAGTGAAAGCCATCGCTAGTTGCATCCTCAAAAGGAAACCATGCATTTTCCTTTCTAAGTATACAGAGATACCAGAAGGTTACCAAATATATAACAAAATTAAATTATTTAAAATTATGATTCATGGCAATTATTTTATAATTCAATTATTGAATAAAGTATTAAGATCTAAATATGACCATCTATACTTTCTTGTCTTTGGGGATATTGCACAACTTTGAAAAACACTATTGGATATTTTGGTAAGAAAAGCATGTAATTAGAAGTTTTAGTGACCTAAATTTAAATCCTGTTTCTATCATCTATTAGCTTTATATACCAAGTAAAAGTGATTAATCAGTCTCAATTTCCTGAATTGAAATGAAAAAGGATAATAAAATTTACCTAAAAGAGAGGTTTTTGAGGACTAAATGAGAAAACACATAGAAAAGCTAGCAAAAGTCTGCCATAGACTATGAGTTCAATGTGACTCTTTCTGTTCACATTCCCTCCAAATACAATATTACATCTGTTTTCAAACTTTGTTGTCATAATTGAAAATCTGAAGGAATATTTTTCTAAATCATGGATTCTAATTTATAAATTATCTTGGTTGATTAGAACACTAGATCTTCTTAAAGTTGGACTCATGTTATTAAGATTTTTGTTAGAACAATTTACAATTTTATCCTCAAATCATTAACTAATAAGAAATAAAATGAAAACTATATTCCTGTGGCTAAAACTAAAACTTTTAGAAAAACATTATCAGTGTCAGACTGGTTGCCCTGCCACTAGTATGTGTCCCTCCTGTCGTGACAGTACTGTTCTAAGCAATTTGTATGGTTTTCAATGTATCTCTGCAAATACAAAGCAAAACTGGAAAAGAGACTAGAACAGTCAAATGGAGGAGCACACCCTAGAACCCCCAAAAAAAGAACCAAGGGAGGAAGAGCAGGCAATAAGGCCTTAAAAAGAAATAATAACCAAGGAAAAGGTGGTAATCAACATCATCAACAGAGTTCAGTAGCAATAAGACTAAAGACAGGAAATTGAATTTGACCAGTAAGTCATTGTTGGCCAATATGAATAAATTTTTGCATAGTAGTCTAAGACCATCTACAAGAGTTAGTGAGACTGGATATTCACTCCACCAAAATAGCTGTGGCTGAGATCCACCTGGATATCCATGTTCCAATATTAAATGGAAGTTTTTAATTTTTCTTGAACTCTAAGCCAGATATGGGACTGCTGAAAACTTTTTTCTTAGAAATTCATTTACCCTGGGTTTGATTTACACTAACATTTCTATTGTTCTAACTCTGGCTACTTGTAACTCTCTGTTGCAGACATCCTCCTATGCTGACCATTCACTATGTAATTATTCTTTTGAGCTTAGACCCTACCCTCATGTTACTTTATAATCTCTTCCCATGAAATCTTATTTTTGTCTATGATGTAATTAATTATACCCAAATGAATCCCAAATATTTATCTCTATCTTAGACTTTAGTTTTGAACTTCAGGCCTGTAAACACAGCTACCTACTAAACAGCTCCACCTAGATGTTTCCAACATACTTCCAACTCATGGCATTTTCTAGAATTTTAACTTCCAAAACCTAAATTCCCAATTACAGAAAATAGATACACCATCTATCCAGTTCCTGAAGTCAGAAACTCAAGTCATCCTATATCTAATCCATCACTAAGTCCTGTCAATTTCTGTTTCTAAGTGTCTCCAACCATCTATTCTCCCTACCACCAAATTCATTCTCTGTACATGGAAAGAATGCTTTTTCAAAATTCAAAACTCATCATATAATGTCTTCCATTGTCAGCACCTTATCGCTCCTACTTTAAGTGCTTAATTATTTTTATAATAATGACTAAAATATTTAATAGAGCATTCAAAACTAATAATGATTTGTCTCTTTCCTACCTGTCTATAACCCCAAAAGACATAAAAGCAATAACTTCAAAGTTGAGTCAAGTGAAAGATATTTCAAGATAAAGGAGAAGTCTACATTCTTGAACATGGGAAGAAGATCCAGGAGAGAGAAATGGATTAAAGGTATCTAAAAAAGAAAGGTAGTAATAAAAGAATCAAGAAAGGTAGTAATAAAAGAATCAAGAGCTAGTAGTAGGAGTAAATAGGGATAGCTTACCCAATTAAAAGAGAAAAGACACAACTTACTAGTAAACAAAAAAGGGTAAAAAGTTAAATTTAAATATGAATATGTACTTTCATAATTGCTTCCAATTAAATTATTTTTAACTGTGACTGGCTATATAGTTTATAGGGGCATAGGCATTAAAACTCATTACTAGATAAGATGCAAGTAAATATTTATTACAATTTAAAATATTGTATCATGTTCTAGAAATTTATTTAAACACCAAGAATTATTTGCTCTATATTCCTAGATGTCTATGGTTTCTTAGTTTGCATTTTCAGTAAAGTCATAAAGTTGCAATTTAGTGTAAGATACATTTAATTTTAGTTTACTAGATGATTTTCTGTGAATTTTGGACATCAGACAAAGCTATTGGACAATTCTTAGTTGGCTACATAAAAAGCAGACCTACCCTAAAAAGATGAAAATTTGCACTATCAAAGACGGTCAATAAAGAGCCTCAGGCTCTGAGGGCAATTCCAGTTATTAGCAGATGTATGCTCTTGTGAGTATACAAGTACCTCTTCATATCTCTTTAACGCTTGTAAAGTGTCACTGTGTAAACTACTTTCTGGGAAGAAGCCAAGCACTTTGGAAGCTGAATAACTCAGGCAACTAGAGGTCTATTTATTTCACTGAAACAGTGAATAGTGTATGAACTAGAAGAAGAATCTGATTCAATAAGTATTAAATAATTTGTTTCTGTATAATTTTACCTGAGATCTGACTGTCAAGTATGGAGATTGATTTTTAGGTGCATATTTGAACATAAAAACCCTCATAACTGCTATTTGTAAAGAGACTAATCTTCAAATAGTGTATGTTTACTTCAATAATGATTGCAGCAATTAAGAAAATTTGAGAATCCTCTTTTGGAAATAGTTTCAAAGTAAGGTTATTGGTCAAACATGAAATCTCCTGAACATTTTTGTCATAAATTCCTTTTCATGGACTAAAATGTGATTTCCTGAGTTCTTACTTTTTTGTTTTCTTATTAAAATTAGAAGATTCACAGTGGTCTGGGAAAAAAATCACAGGAAATTCAACTATCACAAAAAAAGGTTACTATACAATAGAAGCTACATAAATGTTTTGAGGTTTAGCATCCTCATCTGAATACATTTCTACATGTCAGGTGTATACCATTAAGAACGTATGCATTTACTGATCCCCACCCACATCACCACCAACGTAATCAATGAACTCCAATGATAGGGTAAAAATTAGCAAAAGTCCTGGAGATTGGAAAAGAAATTTTGATAAAGTTCTGTGAATATATCAGCAATAGAATCATATTAAATACAATTACTCTAATCTGTCCATCTTTAAAAACAACAATATAATGGGTGAATAAATTAGGCTACTAATAAATACAGACATCTCGAGTTTAAAACATTTCTCTATGTGTTAAGAAATCTTGCATTTTATTTTATTATTTTATTTTATTATTGATTAATTAATTTATTTATTTGACACACACACACTGAGAGAGAGATGAGCAGGTGGGAGGGATAGAGGGAAAAGCAGACTCCCCACCAAGCAGGAAGCCTGACTCAGGGCTTGATCCCAGGACCCGGAGATCATGACCTGAGCTGAAGGCAGACACTTAACCAACTGAGCCATCCAAGGTGCCCTCTCTCTTGCATTTTAAATACAAGAAATCAATAGAGTGCCTTCTGTATTTTCAGGGAAAATAAAACCCATTATACGCATTCCTAAATAGACAGGATCTGAACAATATCCATATATTCTCCCTGAAGCTATTAGTAATTGGACAATGATCCGGCTGCCTTAGACACATTGCAAACCAATGAAATACAAGGATGAATGATGAGCATTGACGCTTACTCAATAATTTTTTGGTCAATGCCTATTACATTAATCTGTTAGTTCTTTCAATTCCAGTCATGAGCTTGAGTCAGTTTCGAGATGTCTGAAAATGTGATAAGAGAGCTTCATGGAAGGAAGAGGAGAGAAAAAGGACTGTGAGAGGGCTGTCATTATATATTTCGGAAGCAGTAGCAAATGTATACTTTCTGAAGATGAGAGACATAACCAAAGTTGAAATATCTGTATTTCTTTTTTTTAACAGCAAGACCAGGAACAGAGGTAAACTACTGAGCCCTAGACTGGGTTTGGTTTAGAAAAACAGAGAAGGTGGATTTATTTGAAGTATCTCATAGACATAGAGTGTGGGACAACAGAGAACTTAGACTTGCATTACGAAAATCAACCATTGGGAACCTGGGTGGCTCTGTCAGTTAAGCATCTGCCTTCAACTCAGGTCATGATCCCAGGGTACTGACATAGAGTCCCACATCAGCTCCCTGCTCATTGGAGGGTGCAGCTTTCCCTCTCCCTCTGCTCCTCCTCCTGGCTTGTGTTCTCTCTCTCTCTCAAATAAATAAATAAAATCTTTTTTTTTTTTTTTTAAAAAAAAGAAGGAAATAAAAAAGAAAGCCAATCATCTGGGTTACTACTAAGCTATGTCTCTCCCAAAGGAAATTCTTGCCCCTGGCTGATCCAGAAAAAAACCAACTAACTTAAGAATGGACTTTAAAAATTAGACACTACCAGAACTTGGATTAAAAACTCACCAACATTATAAAAGAAAAGAGAGGAGTAGTATAACTTTCCAATAGATGAAGGCTACTCACCAGAAAAATGTTGTTAATCAGCTTATTAAAAATATAAGCAATAACTACCCCTCTTTTAAAAAAAAATAATGAAGCAATTGCTTCTTTGAAGGAAGACCTCAAAGTAGAAATGCAAAAATTCAGGGAGTAAATGGAAAGACAATAAAATAAAATGAAACATGACCTGCCAGAAGTTCCAAAAGATTAAGAGGAAAATGATGTAAAAGAATATAAAATAAATTTTTTTAAAGGAGAGGAAAACAAAGGAAAATGGGAATTAAGTAAAATGCAGCAAAGTGCACAGAAGAATTTAAAAAGTAACCAAACTTAAATGGAAATTTTAAGTAGCTTAAATGTCTTAGAAAAAGTGATTGTTATAGACGAGAAGTGGAAGGGATTAACAACATAAATAAATATTGAAAATAACCTAAAACAGTGGAACAGAAGAAATATTTAGATATATAATTCAAGAAAACTTTTGTGAAATAAAGATTTAAATTAGCATACTGAAAATGTCAAAATCAGTCATGTGAACATCTACCAATAATCTTTCTATACATAAATGTTTGATTATAAAAATATTTAAAGAATATAAAGACCAAAATATAATTTACTCATAACTCCATCATAGATGCTAATTATTAACATTTGTTATATCTGCTTCAAATTTTCTGTACTTAACTATGCATACAATATAATACATAACATAATTTAATATTATATGTGATAAAATATACAATAAAATATTTAATATATATAAAAATTAGACGTGTTTTTACAGTAAACATTTTAAAACCATTTTTAATTTAAACCCATTTTTATATTTAAACCCATTTTTAATTCTAATCTAAAATTTATATTGAAAAACACTTTCGGGGATCCCTGGGTGGCGCAGCGGTTTGGCGCCTGCCTTTGGCCCAGGGCGCGATCCTGGAAACCCGGGATCGAATCCCATATCGGGCTCCCGGTGCATGGAGCCTGCTTCTCCCTCTGCCTGTGTCTCTGCCTCTCTCTCTCTCTCTGTGACTATCATAAATTAAAAAAAAAATTGAAAAACACTTTCATGATTATGATAAAAACAAAATTACACAGAACAAAATTGTGTAGAGTGAAAAATTAATCATTTTCCCATCTCAGACTGTTATTCTCTTGTATCTTTTCAGGTCTTCACACGAATGGTAACATACTATAAACAAAGTTTGGACATTTTTCCCATTAATAATACATTTATTTACAGATTTTCAAAGGGTCAAACATGAGCAATATAAGTCTACTTCACTCTTTTTTATGGCCACATGGCATCACATTAAAAGAAGGTACTATGTTTCTTAAGTATACTGTTAGCTTATTTTTGATCTTTAGCTTTTCCAACAGCATTGCAGTGGATATCTTACATGTGCTAGTATTTCTGTGAGATAAATGCCCAGAAATGCAACTGTGGAGTAAAAATTTAGGCACATTTAAATTTTTTTACAACTATTATATATGATTCCAAATTTGTAACCATTTTCCTTATTGAGGAAAATAGAATGAAGCCATTTATATTCTTTTACCCTCACCACACTGTGCATACCATTTAAAAAGAAAAATCTCCACCAATATAATAGGTATAAGAGTTGTATTTACTTGTTATCTAAAATTTTTAAATTATAAGGCTGAGCATCTCTACTGACACCTTGCATTTATTTCTGAAAATTGACTGTTTATGAACATCTCTCATTTTATTATTGGGTGATTATTATTTTCATATTGATTTACAAGAGCTCTTTACATATTAAGTAAATCAATATTTTTGCATGTCATATGTGTTACAATTAGTCTCTCCCAGATTAGTTTCTTTATTGATGCGGTTCATTTCTGCTTCTGTAGGCAAAACTTTTTAACTGTAATGTAGTGAAAAGTACTTTGTGACTTAATTAGAAAGACTTCTTCTTCTTCTGTAATTCTGTTTTGACTTCTCATAATTTCCTCTGTATTTAAACTCTATTAAAAATACTGCACAGTATCCCATGGTATTAATGCATCATAAGTTTTTAGTCTACCCATTACCACTGGCTATTTGTTTGGTTTAATTCCTTTTAAAAAAAATTCTGGACAGTGTTGGGAAGAATATCCATATGTTTTACATCCATTATTACAGCCATGACTGTTTCCTAATTATAGATTATTTTCCATTATAATTACAGTGTCAAATAGAATTATGTTTAATATTTTACATTTGTAGCCTGCCAAATGGCCCTCCATGAACATTATAACAATTTACATGCCCACAAGCAATATGTGTAAACTGTCATTGTTTTTGACACCCTTACTAAGGTTGAGTATTGTTAGTCTTAAATATATTTTCCAATTGTAAATTTTATGGTCAAACTTATCTCAGCACAAATAATTACACTATTCATCCCCAGTTGTTTGTCTTTTTCTTTAGACATCTTTTCCAGTACTTTTTACTCTAAATTTAGTTTGTTTTCTGTGCCACTCAGACAAAAGACTGGCTCCAAGGATAAAGATGCCCCCTGGGCAAATGGTAGGGAAATTGCACAAAGAAAAATTCAGGTTGCTACTTTTCCAAATAAGAGGATCACTCTTTTCTACAACATATTTAGATGCTTCTTTTCTTCAGTCTAACAGCCCCATTTTTTGTGTATGTGTTGAAATAAAAATATTTTCTCAATTGCATTATGTCTACTTCCACAGCCCATTTAAGTTTCTATTGTATTCTGTTCTCACTTGTCTGGGGAAAAGATGGACTATGTCTATGAGGCTGAGTGAGGCTCAGGCTTCATATCATTTCCTTACATCCTCATCATCATGGGTGGCAGAGGAGGGCAATTCATTCTCTCTCCACTGAAACCCTTCCCTCACATGTGGTGCAAAGCTCCAGGCAGACAGGCTGGAGACTTGCATGTCCTCCAAAGACTGCAGTTGTAAAACGGCTCTTGCAAGATCAGACCCTTGCTAATTACAATACCAACATCTATTAACTTTTTCATTCATCACCAATTTTCATTCATTTCTTAAGGCTAATACTAATTGCAACTTAAAAAAAATAATAATGCTAAATAGGGCAAGCAATCTGGGAACCCAAATGGTATATTCCCCTCCTGATACACATTCTCTCATTAGACACATTCACAGAGGAGGGAAAAAAAATCCTTTCAAAGCACTGGCGCTGCAAATTATTATTTTTATAAATTATATTTGTTCTAAGATTATTGAATATACTATTTTTTAACTTATAAAGTGAGAGTTTGGGGATAATCGACTTGGTAAGCAGTCTCAATGGAGAATTTAAAATGAGGGAAAACATGGTGAAGAGGAAATAATAAGGGGAGTAAAATACTAGATCTTGAAAAGTAATCTGGGATAAACCAAAGGGACTTTTAATAAACACGATTTTTGTTAAATTTGCTCTGGATATAGCCAGCAAAGATTCCAGAAATATTTCGCTACTTAAAAAAATAACCACTTCCCTAAAATGATTTTGCTGCCTGGTCTGTTGTTTATCATCTAGCTACAATGATCATATCAACATGTTAGCTAAAATAAAACAAATATGTCCTAACGACATGAAGAGAAGGATGCACTTTTATTTTCCTGATTTAGTAGTGTGGTAAGAATTTATTGGCATGTTTATCCTTATAATCAGTCATTTTCCAGTTAGGAAAATAAGAACCTTCACTTGTCTATGTTAATTCCTGGGATTTTTGGCCACAGGATAAGTTCCCATTATTCAAAATTGCATTTTGGCCTTCTCCTCTTAGGCCATCAGTCAGAAGCCAAATTTGCAGTCCATTTTAGTATAGAATGGGCTAACATTGAAGGAAGTAAATAGAATAGTATAGGAGTTCATAAACTCTGGTTTGTATTCAGGGAAATGTCAACTAACTTGAGATGGTAAGCATCCTTACTGTCCTTAAAACAAACAATGTGCAGCGACATATGCAGCTCTATCTGTGTGGCGCTCATAAATGGGACTTTGGCTCCTCTGGTTTACCAATGCAGTCAATTGGTGAAGATGAGATATGGGGGTTGAGGTAATCCACAGTTGGCATGGAAGCTGAGGTGATTCCCTTAGGATGGATCCTCATCTCCAATGACTTTAGACCTCCAGACTTGATTTACAGAGTCTCTTTCCATTCAACTTCCAGTTGCATTCAAATTCTCCATAGCCGGGGAAGACGCGGTTACAGGATCTATCTGATGACCACTTAAGCACTCAACACTGCCATGTGGCAGGTTTGAAGACCCTTCTGTCCCAAGGTTTTAAGTTTCTCTTATCAGCAACCAAAAATATACTTCAACAGAGAGAAGAGGGAAATACAATCAAAAGGTACTCTTATTGTGAACAGTGGTTGTATATGAATTGCAAGCACGATTAAGTCACTGCTTTATCACACTATAAAATAGAAGTCATAATGAAGCTTACTCAGAAGTACTGCTTGTCAAATTATAGCTTCTAAAATATGACTGCATGAGCAAAGCCAGTAAAGGCAAACCCTTATTAAATGCCCCCCAAATTAGAATTATGGAGTGTAGAGTAAATGAAAGGCAAATATAGTTCTAAATAACAAATATGTCAGTTACAATGCTAGTATTCTCTTGCATTCAATAAATTTCTAAAAAAAAAAAATCTAAAAAAGCCTGGCAATGCTGCCTTTTATCACCATACCTCATTTTGGTTATAAGGCCCTCATATTGGTGTCCTACCAAAACTTTGTATTTGGTGCAATGTCACTGTCTTTATTTTTTGCTTCTAGCTTTTGACACAATATTGAGAGACCACCTCCCCACCACCACAGGAAGCGGAGCATATGGGACTGGACTTCCTCTCTGATCCAGGGAAGAGGCACCTATTCACTCCAGTACAGTCAACATCTCTTTGGTGAAATACCATGGATATCCTAAGTAAATGTGGTTTATTTTTTCACAGTGGTTAAGCAGATTGACCATATTCGTAGCAAAATACAGATACCTTAAATCCTTAGTAAGACATTAAAAAAAAAAAGAAAAAGCCCACCATAATAGATGGAATTGACAAAAACAAAACAAAACAAAACAAAAACAAAAAAAACAAAACAAAACAAAAAGCCAAAACCAAGTAAAAACCTTCCACAAGGCACTGGACACAGAGTTTCATGGCTAAGTTCTTTCAAACATTGAAAAACCACAAGTTTTTCGCTCTTTGAGAGACTTTTTTACAAATTAAAAGTTCATCATTCATTTTCAAAACCAAAATAATAAATTATAAGGAGGATAGTTCAAAAACACTCTGGTACATAATTACATATAGATAAACATAAAAAATTCACACTTTTTATTAATCAATAATTTGATTCTCTGCCCAGGAAAACAAAGTTAATTTTTGTTCAGTAAAATGTCCAAGAACTATAGAAATAATTTGACTTAATCAAGAAATGTATTAAAATATCATTATTTCAACATCACCTAGTTGAGCTTTCTAAAAAAGAAATGCAAGGATGATGCAATATTTAGGAAATCTATATTTTCATAATTTTTCAATATATTAGCATCTTGACAAATATACAAGAACTTTTTTTTACAAGAACTTTTTTTTTACAAGAACTTTTTATAGAAACTTTCAGACTAGATTATTTTTAATAGACTTTCATTTTTAAGGAAGTTTCAGGTTCACAGCAAAAATGAAGGTACAGAGTTTCCCATATATCCCTCTTCTCACAGAAATGAATAGCTTCCCCAACTGTAACTCCCCCAGCAGATAATGAGCCTACAATGATTACAGTTGATGAACCTACACTGACACAATTATTATCATCTAGAGTCTGTAGTTTGCATCAGGGTAAACTCCTTATGTCATATATTCTATAGGTTTGGAGAAGTGTATAATGACATGTATCCATCATTATGGTATCATACAGGGTAGTTTCTCCTATTCATCCCTTCCTCTCCCCTAACCTCTGGCAATTTTTAACCTCTGATATATTTACTCCTTCCATAGTTTTTCCATTTCCAGAATGTCATATAGTTGGGATCATATAGTATACAGCTTTTCAGATTGGCCTCTTTCATTTACTAAGATTTGAGTTTCTCCAGAGGGAGTGATGTCAGCAAGATAATGGAATAAGATATCCCTTACTCATATCCCTGCTGCACAATGATATTTTGTCAGCCATCCACCAAAAACCCAAAAACCCAAACCAAAAGGAAAACCAAAACAAAGCAAAAAGTCCCTTTAAAAAGCCTTTGTGGGAGCTCTGCGATATGGGTAAGAGATTGTAATACCTAGTGGAGTCCAAGATCATGGAGGGCTCTTTTGATAAGGCAGGTCTGTGCCCAAGTGGCTGACTTGATGACTGCGGTTCCAGTTTCAAACTGGAAAACAGATCCATCTCTCTGTGGACTGCCTACAACCTGATTTGCCTTTGATCCTGACTTATGCTGGAGGAACCGAGGAGGGGGCAAGCATGTTCATGTCTTAGGCAGTAGACTTGTGGTTGCTGGCCTGTGTTATGGATCATGAAGTGACTCTGTGACCCAGCTCTGGCCCCACTCAGCTATGATCTGGAAGCAAGCCCACAAAACTCAATCTGACTTTGGGTTCTGAAATAGCCCTTGTAACTGGACTCTGGTCCTCCCAGCCATAGCCCATATGCAGTCCTACCAGCCTGGGGACCCTCTGGGAGGCCTCCGACGGTGCCCCTGGAGAATAGCCAACCAACCTCCATATGACAGCAGATCCTGAAATGGCCAGTGACTCAGCTCCAGCCACTTTCAGCTGTGATCCCTGAGCAATTTGGCTCCCTTAGAGACTCCCCGGCTATGCCCTTGCAGATATACTCACAAACCTTGGTTGATTGCAGATCCTGAAACAGTCTTACGACTTAGCTTCAGGACCTCCCTGCTCTGGTCAGGGGTAGTCTTGTTAGCTAGGAACCTGGCAGGAGACATGCCCATTTGTGCCCCTAAAGCTAGGTCTATAGACTTTGGTCTTGGCTATTAATCCTGAAGCAGCCCTGGGACTCAATTCCTGACCCTCTCAGCAACTTCAAGGCCAGTTCATGACCCACCCAGTGCCCCAGCAGGAGTCCTCTTGGGGACTTTACAGAGTCACACCATACACACAGCTAGTAACAGGTCCACTGTCTGTGGACCCAACTGCAGACCCTAAAACGTACTCTTGTCCTTTAACCAGCACTTCCAAACAAAGTTCCAAACACGAGACAAGATACACATACACCTGAGCCCCTAGTAACAGGCCAACAGTGAACCTTACTGTGAACTACATGATTTCTAATCCCAAAGATTAATATCTATCTTCTCTCTGTGTCATGACATTCTCCCAGGAAAAAGAAAATACAAGTAGGTAAATTGTGATTCAATAAAAGTGATAATTTTGAACTGCTAAAACTAGTTTAAAAAAAGAACAGAGGGCAGCCTGGGTGGCTCACTGGTTTAGCACCTAAATTCAAAAACACTATAAGAGAAATGAAGAATGATTGTGATAGGTTCATGAATGATTGGACACGAGCAAGGTAACAGTGAGCATGTCTATAGAAATTTCTTTTTTTTTAATTTTTTTTATTTATGATAGAAAGAGAGAGAGAGAGAGAGGCAGAGACATAGGCAGAGGGAGAAGCAGGCTCCATGCACCGGGAGCCCGACGTGGGATTCGATCCTGGGTCTCCAGGATCACGCCCTGGACCAAAGGCAGGCACTAAACTGCTGTGCCACCCAGGGATCCCTGCCTATAGAAATTTCTAAAAAGAGAAAAAAGAAAGACAGAACAGACTATCCAAGAACTCGACTGTAATTACGGAAAACAATTTTATGAAACAAATACTGCTGTGATATCAAATCAGTACAAAAAAGAAAACTAAAGACTAATATCCCTCATTAATGTAGGCATAATAAAATCTTCAGCAGAATATTAGCAAATAGGATCATCAATATACATAAAAATTATGCACCATGACCAAGTGGGGTTTATTCCAGGGATGCAAGCTGGTTCAACATTTGTAAAAAAAAAAAAAAAATTAGTGTAATCCCTCATATTAAAAGGAATAAAGAAATTTCACATGACTATGCTGTTGATACAGAACTCTTGATAAATTTCAAAGCCTACTCATGATTAAACTCTCAGAAAAATAAAAATAAAGGGAAACTTCAACTTGATAAAGAATATCTACCAAAAAACCTACAGCTAATATTATATCTAATAGTGAAAAACTGAAAGTTTCCCCACTATGCCCAGGGATTAGACAAAAATGTCCATTCTCACCACTCTTATCTGACCCAGTTCTAGAGTTATAGCTAGTGTGAAAAGGCAAGGAGAAGAAATAACTAATATACAGATGGTAAAGGAAGAAATGAAATGGTGCCTATTTGTAAATGATATGATTGTCTCGTAGAAAATTCTAAGGAGTCCACCAGAAAACTCTTAAACCTATAAGTGAGTGCAGTAAATTCTCAGGTAACAAAATTAACATGCAAAAATTATGTGCATTACTACACCATAGTGATCAATACATGGAGGTCAATTAGAAATGTAATATTATCTAGAGTAACGCAAAAATAAGTTAAGTCCTGAGACATTAATCCATCAAAAACATGTACAGAACCTTTATACTAAAATTACACAATGCTGATAAATACAATTTTGAAAATCTAAATACATCTAAATAAATGGAGAGACATAATATGTTTACATATATTGAATCACAATGGAATATTCAATATACAAAAAGATATTAGTTCTTCCCAAACAGATACAAAAATTTAACACTTCTCTTAAAATTCCAGTGATATTTGTAGATATGCATGATTATTGTAAAACTTTCATAGAAAGGCAAAGAAATAAGAAAGCTAAAAAAATTTCTGAAAAAAATATATAATGGGAGGAATTATTCTACCCAATTTCAAGAAATTGAAAGTGTGATATTGGTGGAGGGATAGACACATTGACCAATGGAACAGAATAGAGAATCCAGAAATAGACTCACACAAATATGCCCAACTGACTTTTAAACAAAGTGCAAAGCAATTTAGTGAAGGAAATAGAGCTTTTCAACAATTTATACTGGAGCAACTGAACACCCAGAGTCAAAATAATGAAATCAAGTATCAGACCTCACACAAAAATTAACTCAGAATGAGTTAAATATTTAAATATAAAAGGTACCATATGAAACTTTTAGAAAAATATAGGAAAAATACTTGGGATCTAAAGTTAAGCAGAGAATTCTTAGACAACGTTATGAACATGATTCATGAAAGAAAAACAAATTATAAAATGAACATTATCAAAATTAAAAACTTTGCTTTATGACAGCATGTGAGGAGAATAAAAAAGGCAAGTACCAGCATGGGAGAAAATATTTCCAAACCATATATCCAGAAAAGAATTTTACCTCCAATACATAGTGAACTCTCAAAGCTCAACTGAAAAAAAAAGAAGAAGAAGGAATCCAATTAAAAATGGAGATAAGACATGAAGGCGCATTTCACTAAAGAGAATACACTGATGGCAAAAAGGCACATGGAAAGATGGATCAACACTGTAGGCATAAGGCAAATGTAAATTAAAACCACAATGAGATATCACTATACACCTATCAAAATGGCTAAAATTAAAAATATATATATACTGGCGACACCAAATGCTGGTGAGGATGCAGAGGAACTTGAATACTGGGTTGCTGATGAGAAAGTAAAATGAATATAACTACTTTGGAAAACAGCTTGGCATTTTCCTAAAAAAAAAAAAACAATAAACTAAATATGCAACTACAAGATGGCCCAGCAGTTGAACTTCTGGGCATTTATCCCAGAGACATATACAACTTACATTTACATAAACACTTGAATATGAATGTTTATAGCTTAAAAGTGGAAGTAGCCAGATATCCTTCAATATGTGAATGGTTAAACAAATTGCAGTATATCTGTATCATGGAATATTACTCAGCAATAAAAGGAACAAACTACTGATATACACAACAGCTTGGATGAATAACCTGAGAAAAGTCAATCTCAAATGATTACATGATTATATTGTATGATTCCTTTTTAAATAACATTTTGATATGACAAAATTATGAAAGTGGAGAACATATTATGGTTGTGAATGTTTAAGGAAAGGGTTTGAGTATGAGGGAAACTGATGTGACTATTAAAGGACAATATTAGGGATCCTTATGGTGAGGAAGATGTTTTCTGTCTTGATTGCATCAATGTCAATATCCTTGTGAAATTGTTCTAGAGTTTTGCAAGATATCGACATTGAAGCAAACTGCTTAAAAGATACATGTGATCTCTCTGTATTATTTCTTACAATGCATGTGAATCTACAACTACCTCAAAACAAAGAGTCTAATTTTAAAACAGAAATCTCAATAAAATTAGATGGGACAAATACAAAACAATTACTAAAAGGGTAGAACTAATGTAATAATACATTAAATAGATAATAGTCCATTTAAAAAAATTATAAAGCTAGATACAATAAAAACAACACTCATTTATATACTACTTATAATAGATAGCCTTAAAGAAAACATAGAAATTGAAAGAAACAGAATGGTAAAAAAAAAATGTACACCATGAAACACTAACTGAAAGAAAGTTGATTTGGTTTTCTTACATTGGGAAAAATAGAATTTAAGGCAAGAAGAATTTGTAGAACTAGCTACGGACATTTTATATGATAAAAGTAATTAATCTACTGAGGAGTTTTAACAATCAAAATATGTATGCACCTAATAACATAGTTTCAAAATATAAAAAAGGAATCTGACAGATTTAATAGAATAAATTATGAGACATTTTAACATGCCGTTTTCAATATATAATAGAACTGTGTTAGTGAAAAACACAAGTTGCAAATTATATACAATAATGATATTGGTTTTTTTTCTTTAAAACAATATACATAAAATAATGTTATAACAGGAAAAAAGAGTATGGTACTGGAAGATTATTGGGGAGAAATTAACTTTTCCTCTAAATTGCTTGAAATGTTCTAAGAAGCATGTATTTATTTCCTCTAAAAGTCTAAATAGGAATTTCCATTTTTTCCTATTTAACTCTCTCAGAATTTCAACATTTATAATACAAGCAAAACTAGAAACAAAGAATAATGAAAATATTCATGAGTTTTATTCTCTGTTACTATTCACATCCTCCTAATATTTGTTTGCATCAAGTCTTTGTCCAATTTGACAATATGACAACTTAGGACTATGTCTAATTCTGTAATTGGAGGCCCTTGCACATTATTATTGTTGCCTGGCAATTGTTGTGATACAATCAGAGTAATAAGATTGATAGAGTCTCCATATCTGTTCAACAGATACAAGGGGACAGTGTAGATATGTGGTTCTTGATACTTTTTAGCTTTAATCTACTGATGGATTAATTGCCTACTAAGCTGATCATGTAAGACAAACAATTTTTCAAAGTTATCTACAAATCTGATGGCTGAATTTGTAAAAAGTTGTATTGGAGTGTGAAGAAAATGAGAAATGGCTGGGAGGAAGAAATTATGAATAAATCCTGAGCAAATAATGGAGACCAAACCTTCTATTCCCAAAGCAAAGATGGATGTTATTTCCATTATCACAGGATGTCCTTGTCTTTTTTTCCTTTTATTGTTGTGTACCCAGTGCCTTAAACACTGCCAGTGATATAATAGATGCCTGTTTATGAGTTCAACTGTATCCCTGAAATGATATGTTGAGATCCTAGCCTCTGGTACTTGTGAATGTGACTCTGGAAATAGGGTATTTTCACATGTAATTGAATTAAGTAAAGTTAATTAATTAATTTATTTATTTTGAATTAAGTAAAGTTTATTAGGATGGTTTCCTAATCCAATATAATGGTGTCCTTATAAGAAAAAAAAAACAGACACGAGGAGAATGCCACATTACAAGAGAGGCAGAATTGGAATGATGCAGCTCCAAGGCAAGGAATGTCAAGGATTGACCATTATCAATGGAAGCTATTCATTTGTGTTTTGGAGAATTTTCATTTTCCTGTTACATTTCCATAGCTAATTTCAATTTATTTGTATACTGCTTCATAGATGAATCCGCTTCCTGAATACACACTTTGTAGGAGAGAGACCTAAAAAGCTGAAAACACAATAAAAATATTTCGGAGCTAATCATTAAAGAGTCACTACCAGTTTATGTAGCAGGGACTAGTACTGTTCTCATTACACAGATGAGACAGCACAAGCTTAGAGAGGTGACATCATTTGCCCAAAGTAACAAAGGTAGACCTAGGATTTAAACCCAAACCTGCCTAACTTTAGCATTCATGCTTTGAACCACTTCCTTCTTGGTCTTTCTCAGTTTTAGGATATGACTTCATGTACACTTATATTTTTATGGTTGGGTAGAAGTTGAAACCTCTAGTCTCATGGGTAATACTTCTATATACCAATATCATCATTCTTATTGTAAGTAGAGTGATGCAATTAATCTTTACCACAATTTGGAATGATTCTTTTCTGCCAGTAAGTCTCCATATATTTGTAACGCTACCCCATAAGTTTATTCTTGCATTGTTACTGCTTTCCACATGTATTCAGTCACGAAATCCCTTATTGACCAAATATTCCTTAGGCTGATATTTTGTACAGCCTGCCTGATCATCCAAAAATTACCACTAGAACCAAGTAAAGTAAACTTTTATGGATAATGCTGGTGAGGATGTCCCATCTGTTGTAACCTGAAAGGTTTCTAGCACTTTTCCCTCCATCTTCCAAATTTGTCGTTCCCATTTTCTATATTACCCCCAGACTTATCACTGAACCCACCACCAAAACATGTGCCTTGAGCCAATACCTGTTTCTCTGTGGAATGAATGTCAAGGAACATGAATTCCAAAGAGTCCCTCACTGGTCTTCATCATCACTTTGCCGAGATAGATACAAAACAGTACCCGAGGAAGAGGTGATTTTTTAGGGCCCCCTCTATTTTCCACTTTTAGTTTATCACAGTTTTGATTATGAATGACTAGAGACGCTGAGCCCTGTTACTCTCACACTGTCTATTGCTAGGATATAAAGAGATGGATGAAGTGATGAGAACTTTTCATTTAAGAAAACTGCATGGTTAGAAGCTTTGAGGCAGGAAAACTTGGAGAAGATACTAAAAAGTTTTCTTTCCTGTTTTCCTGGAGTTCAGAGTTTCCATGAAATGAAACATTTGCAAAGTTGTTGAGGAGGGTAAAAGGGCATTGAAAAAATAATTATACACCTTACAAAAAATAAAGTGATTACTATCACTACTAAATTTTTGTAAAGCTGAGAGATGAGCCACTTGGGCTTTAAGTAAAAACTATCTAGCGCAATGCCTTTAATATAAAAGATACTTAACAAACCTTTGTGGAGAAAATGAGGAAATAATGAAAAAGGAGGAATTAATGACCAATATGGGGTCACTTTCTATCACTGCTATTCATCAGGTCACAAAATATACATTTTTTTTTGGAATTACTCATTGGGATCTGCTTAATGTTTCATGTACAATAAACATTGCTGAAGCCACTATACATTTCTAGAGTATTTCAAATGTTAAAGTAAATATTAATGACAGTGTAAGAAAGCTAGCAATTGTAAACAGTTCAAAATTTTAAAGAAGAAAGACATTTCCATTTTAGAGCAAATAAATCTGTTAAAACTGGGTGTAACTGGCAGGCTTTCAGGCTTATGCCAACTTCTTATGCATCTAAAGATTGGAAAACTGTCAGATGTCTTATTATGTAAAACTAATACATGCTGTATGAATAAAAGCTAAAACATATGGGGGAAAGTATTGTGTTCCTAGTACCAGAGATCATGCATGAAAACAAATGAGCATTAATCAGGGATTAATTTGCAGTGTAATGCCATAAAACTTAGGGAATTTCTCCCAAACACATGAGTAAATCTTAATTATTTTTTTCTAACCAAAAAAATTAATTTACATTTGATCTTGTGAAACTTTGCTTGTGTACCACGTTACTCATTTTGAGAAAGGTAAACTAGTTGAATAGGTATAGTGATGTTTTCCTGTATGTAATCATGACTCTTAAAATATCTGACAATGTCATAAAATACAAAACACATTAAAAACAGTTATTTTCAAGATTTCAGGTGGTTACTTTTAAAGCTACCTATTGCTGAAGACTGATGTGGGATTTATAAACATTGAGTCTTTAAATCCCTTAATATTTCTCAACTCCTCAAAGATTTTCTTTAAATTTAGATAGAGATAATTAAAATTCTCTAGAAAAGTAACATTACATTTTTGGCAGGCATTTCTGTGGTACTAAAAATACACTTTTGGAATGAATTAATGCTAACATATATGATATTTAAAACTTCCCAATTCCTGATATAACTAAGGCTAAAAAAGTAATTTTCTTACCGACATAGTAATTTAGACTTAATCCTCTTCAGGGGAAATAGATTTTAAATGTAGATGTACGGGAGAATTATACTGCCCTTTTAAAAACTCCTGGAGTCTTTTGTTGGCTGAAAAAATTTCTAAGTAGGGCAAATTATTGAATCTTTTTCAACAATTTTACCATTGAAGTATATAAGGAGGGGGAAAATGACTAAAAGAATTTCAGGAAACATGACCCTGGGATGGGATGGGATGGTGGGTTGGGTTCAATAGATGGAGCCTTCTGGTCAACACATGGTATTATGGGGACTGGCAGCAAAAAGACACTGGGTGCCTTAAGGTGAGAGCTAATGGAAGAAAATAAGTCTCTATGGGTAGAGAGTTCATAGTGGGGAGAGGGGTCTTCAGCACTGCATTCTCTCTCTGCTTTTATAATTGCCATCAGAGATCTCATCTTATTTCCTTATACTCCCAGTCAATGAAAATACACTATCATCTGTGGTTGTTATATTTCCTGTAAATTTCCTTTATATCACCTCTAGGAGGACTGTGTTAAATAATAAGCTTTCTTTCATAATTTTTAGCATTTTGAAAATATCTTGTTTTACTTGAAGGACTCAGATTCCACATAAGTAGTTAAGTAACAGTAAAGCCTGAGATTTGCACTTTTCTGTTCAGTCTTGTTAAATGTAAATTATACCAACATCATGGCCACAGTTACAGGTGCACCCAACAACTTCTTTAGGAAAATTTCTGGAATGATTTCTGGTTTAGGTACACAGCCAGGGAGATTTTGCCTGCAGACTGTGGGAATTCTCTCATATCAAAGCCTGACGCCATGCTCAGTTTTTTCAAATGGAATGGAGAAAAAACAACTACAAATCAAGCTGTTCTCTGTGAATCTGATTCACGATCCCCTTATGTGGTGAGAAAACAAGGATGTTTATGTCTAACGGAGGTTATAATAGTAACTGTATCAGATGTAGACAACAGAAACTGTTGGGTGGATTCTATGTGGGAAGAGAAGTACTAAATTCTATTTTTGGAATTTGCAAAGGAAAATAAACTACTACAAAACAAAACCAATAAACAAAAAAACTCCAGTAGAAATCATTAAATTACTGTGGGTAATAATGTAAAATATTCTTATTTTTTTCTCCTTTAAATTTTATTTGTTCATAAGAACTATTGGGATAAATATATCTATCATGTATCTTCACAGAAATATAAATAGGTCAGTATGATTTGGAGGCTCTTCAAAGCAAAAAAAGAAAATGCAAAATAATTCTTTTTTTCTATCTCCTTGTAACTCACAGTTCTTACCAGACTTCAAGAGAATTGAACTTGAGTAATAGCTCCATTAGAGCTCTTTTCCAGGAGCCAGTTCCCGTGGTCTCACTGGGTCCAGCTGCTGATGACTCACAGAGGAAGTGGTAGAGATTAGGGTGTATGGGGGAAAAATCAGAACAGCCCAGAAATAAAGCAAATCAACCAACCATTACCTTTTGTGCCAAACAGAACAATGGCTTAACTACTGTGGTTCAGAATGATCCGTCTTATTCCACTCATTTATGCTATTCCTGTTGGAAGGACCACCAGGAAACCTGTGAAACACTAGGGAACACACACCGGAATCCATGGCACATCTCAATTAATATTCCCTCCTGACTCAACTAGAACAATGAAGACCATCAAGCAGGTTAATCTCCGGCAATAATTCCTTTTGTCGGGTTGAGAGGTTTTCCCCTTGAATTAGGTTTTAAGATTGGATTTTCAAAATTAGTTAGTTATTCTACGTATTGTAAAGCAGAGAGCGCACATTTTATAAACACATGCATACGTCTAGGTGGAACATAATGAAGTCTGTGTGTTAGTTGGGGCATTGCTGCTATCGGTGATTTTTACTTGCTCTGAAATAAAATCGTTCTTTTATTAGCAAACAATTGTAACCAAACTGCACAGTTGTTAAAACTCTTCTTTCAATTTTCCTTAAAGGGTTGGAAATGTAAATGGGTCCTTTATGTCACCCAGTAGAATTAAATTTGAGCAGGAGAATTTTAAAAAGGCTACATTGGAGATTCTTAGCTTAGTTACTGATGAACTGAAAAATTTCATGTGTTAAAAGAACTGCGTATTCTCAAACTTATGAAGATATATATATATATATAATGTATATGAATAAGATTATTTTGGAAAGATCAATATTATTGTCTCACTGTTTTGTTTAACCACAATAAGCTACAAACACTGACCAGTGTAGAAAACAACTTAACTCCTTATTGACTGGCTAAAATTAAAATTACAATTAAAATCATTAGCTCCTCTGAATACCAGTGGCTTATTTATAATTTTGATAATATTTGGAATACTAATTAAAGGATGAGTATTCTTTCTATGATCAGGTTCATATAGGGCAGTGGCTGAGAAATCATCTTCCTATTACACAAATATTAGAATCTGTGGCTTTAGTGTTTGATGGATGCTGTTTCTCTGATAAAAGTAATGGCAAATTGCTTATGCCATTACATGCTTAGATTGTTTAAGATGAACTTTGTAGAATATTTCTTTTTTTTTATTTATTCATTTTTTTTGTAGAATATTTCTTAAAAATTACTTCTAAATGCACCTTATTGTTTTATAATAATATAATGGGGAGAATTTTATCCTGTTGAGGCCTTCATATAACATATAAGCCTTTTAAATATGTGAAATAATTTGTAGATAAAACACTCATGTTTTATTGACAGATAAAAACATTCTTACTTATTGATATGAAGAAACTTAAAGAATGTATTTTTCCAATTCTGAAAAAAAATAATAAATTAATATTGGAATTTTTAAACAATGCTTTTATTGATCTGATTGAATTCAAGAGATTATTTTAGCAAATCCACAAAATTTTAATATTAAATTTTTTAAAATACTGATTATTTTAAATGACTTAAAGTAAATCTATTTAAGTGTTTTCATTTAAAAGGATCAGTTTTCTTTACCATTTTGCCAACACAATTTATTGATTGGTGTGTCTTCCTAAAGGCTACTTCTAGGTACATTGTAAAATGCGAAAAAAAGGCAAGAGTAGACATGTACATCAGATCCAGTATTTATTCATATTCCCTCGGGCAGTAAAAACCATTTGAGAAATTTTCTGAAACTAGAAAACCAGCTCAATCAAATTTTTAAGTAATGTCTGATTTGATCAGCCATGAGGAAATGTGCTTCTCTCAAGGTTAGAAATCAAATAACTAGAGCCTTAATGCCTACTCTCTGTCTTTGGACTTCTAGTTCCACTGAGTCCAGAGAAAATCATGGGCCTCATGTCTGTGTAATTTGGCTTACCCAAGATATTATTTATCAGAATTCACAAAGCAACAGTTACAAAAGCATGTTTAGTCATTCTAATGCTCTGAATTTACCAAGTGCTTCAACAACCACTGGGTCTGGGTCCCCAAAAACCTCACCACGCTTGAGTAGATGCTTTGCCCCTGACTGCTCTGGACTGCCAGTCTCTCATCTGGAGGGGAGAATTAAACTGGGCAGCTTGTCAGCTGTTCATCAATTGTGGCCAGCAAGGAATAGGTTCTCTAAGAAAGAGATTGAGAGTGGGGGAGAGGTGATTGGCATGGCTGGGTGATAATGATGTGTAAGAAGAGCTGTATTAAAACTAGTGTTTATTCAACAAATATTTATTGTGCACCTACCATGGGCTAGGCATTGTTTTAGGCATTTACAGTTTTAGAAAGAAATAGAATCTATCTAAAATCAAAATAAATTTTGTTCTGTGAAGTTTAGTGGCCATAAATCACCAACATGACAATTTTGGATCTGCAAAGATGCCAATTGCATACAGTTAAACTATTATTTGTGTTCATACATATATTTTTATAAGTATTTATTTATTATTATAATTTGTACAGAAAAAAATGTTTACTTCCTACCATGGTATAATTATCAGATATTTTTCTTTTTTTAAAGATTTTATTTATTCATTAGAGACACACAGAGAGAGAGAGAGTGAGAGAGAGGGTGAGAGAGAGAGAGAGAGACAGGCAGAGGGAGAAGCAAGCTCCATGCAAGGAACCCAACGTGGGACTTGATCCGGGGTCTCCAGGATCACACCCTGGGCTGAAGGTGGTGCTAAACCACTAAGCCACCGGGCTGCCCTTATCAGATATTGATTTTCACTACCTATTGATCTCCCCGGCACATACTTCTTTCAAATAATTTTGCAACAAACCTATAAGCATTTCATACCATGGCTCCTTAGAAGGCAAAACTCATGACATATTTTCTATCCTGCACTTAGTACAGGATAGAACACTTATTGATATTTAATAAAAGTGTAGTGATGAAAGTACATTTTTACACAAGCTCATATATGGATTCAGGGGTGTACATTTTAACATATATGTGTGCATGTTTAGCTCACATATACACTTAAACACACTTTATAACCTTCAGTTTATTGAATGGGCAAAGACCCACTGTCTATAGCAGTGGTCTCAAAACTTTTTTATGAAGCATTACGTTGCTTGATTTGGCCAAATGCTTGCCAAATGACCATTTAATCTTAATATGAATAGTTGTCTTTGAGCTAATCTATTTTTTGTCGTAGATGATATTTATTCTGTGAATACTGAGTGCTCATATTGTATATGCTCAAAGTTAGAATGAAATTCATCCAGAATAAACAAAATTTAAAAATGTCTTTTTTTTACTTATTAATGCTACAAATCTCTATCACTGAGTATTTGATGGAAGTCATTTATTATTATTCATTATTTAAATTTTTTTTAATTTTTATTTATTTATGATAGTTACACACATACAGAGAGAGAGAGAGAGAGGCAGAGACATAGGCAGAGGGAGAAGCAGGCTCCATGCACTGGGAGCCCAATGTGGGATTCGATCCTGGGTCTCCAGGATCGCGCCCTGGGCCAAAGGCAGGCGCCAAACCGCTGCGCCACCCAGGGATCCCCATTATTTAAATTTTTGTTTAATTTCTTGAAGTATAGTTATTTATTAAAGCTCAAGTTTTAAGTTCAATTTATTTTGATACCTGCTTAGTGATTGTCACCACTGAAAAAGATACTTCTCAAAGGCAAGTAGCCCAAATGGATGAAGTGCATTATTGCTCCCTCTTAGTAAACTAGAATGCTAAATTTTCAATCCTATTTCCAATTATATGAAAGTTTTTGTAGAAATTCACTCACACTTGGAAGATGAGTATGTTCAGGTATAGTTTCTTTGCAGGAATCTTATAAAATCAGTGTCAATTTTGAAGGCTAGCTAATTAAAACTAAGTAATGTAGTCCACAAAATCTACTTAACTATGCACTATGTGGAAATACAACAAAAGCAAACAAAAGCCTTGATTCCTTTGTTATTACTTCCATACTATGATGAACCCTTCTCTTGTTCTAGGACACATTGTACATGCCAATAGTCTCTTGACGTAAGATGGTGTGAGGATAGGATGTCATTTACATGTTAAATATTAATAAAGTTTAATATATTTCTTATCTATAGATGAAATATAAATATAATTTAAAGTTCGAACTTTTTGTTTTCACACCTAAAGAGATCGTCTAACTTTCCTAGATGGATGCACCCCTCTTAAAAACCATGGACCATGTTCATTGATAATGTCAAACTCACAAGTAATAAATGTTAAATTTTTCCTTTATTGTTACTTTTAATAAGATTAATCAAAGGTTGATTTTCTTCATTTTGGTGAACTTGAATATGTAAAAAAAAAAACCTCAGTAAAATCTAAAATAAGTGTCTCTTTACTAGGGCCAATAAATACATTTGTAAATCCACCATGGTATAAGGCATACTCATTACTCTATGAACTGTTGCCTCTTAAATTACACTTTTCATAATTGTAAAACTATAATTTTAATTGCTAAATCAACTGTAAATTGAAGTGATTCTTAATAAAATAATAATTCTCAAATTTGAGGCATTTCTGTACATTTTATTTAGGAAGAAATATTAAATGTTTCTAACTTTTATCAGTTTTATATTATAAGGTATATATATTACTGCTATAATCATTAATATTATTCTTAATTTACAAATGGCAAAGTTGATACAAAATAACTTTCTCCAGTTCTTTTAGCTAAAAAATTAAATATTTCACTCCTAAGCCATTTATCTGTACATCGCCTTTACAAATCAAAAAAACAAAAAAAACAAAAACTCTCTTACACATTAAATATTTAATACCTCTAAGTTATCTTCAATAGCTGCTGTGCTCACTCATGACAATTTCTAATTAATTTTAAATGCCATTTAATAGCCATTGTCCCAACAAGTGCAGATGAATTAGGAGACATAATGCTCGTATTGTACAAAGAGTGGCCTATGTAAACTCTCAAATTAAATCCACACTGTAGTCAAAACTCATTTGATGTTTGCATTTCCTACTTTGCAGGCAAGATGGTCTCAAAAGGCAGCATAGGCTAAAGATGTGTTGGACAACTCTATAAGTACAGTCTCAAGACTCTTGTCATCTTAGCTGTCTAAATTACTTCAACAGGACTCAAGGGAATTTAAAGAGGAGAAATGACATGACAAACAATTATATTCTAACACTCTATTTATAACAATGCCCTTTCAGATTATTGTTCCTCCAGACTGACACATCACTGTAATCCCAGGGATGAATCAAGGGACTTATAGTTAGATCACGCACAGCTTGTAGGCAAAGAAAAAAATAAGAATGAAGAGCTGACATTCAGGAAATATAGAGCGACTCAAGGATAAATTCAGCTGGGATGAGCTTAATTTATCAATGTCAATAACAACGGTGAACACATCGCAAGAATACATGCATATTAATTGAAAATAATTCAGATTAAATCACTGCAGTTTGACATTTTGAGATAGGCACTTTATCTTTTCAAGAAAAAGAGCACTATAAAATCTTTAATCTGAAAACACATCTTAATTGCATGTTATCACCTCCTAATTGCTTCTATATTATATTAAACATTTTGCTAATTACTAGCCTGATCATGGTGTAAATAGCTTGAGGCAAGAGCTCACATCCAGCTAAAGACGTCTTCGGAGCACAGGAGAGCCAGGAGGAAGTTGAGCACTTGCTGGGTTCATGGACTTGTACCTTCTTCACGGGCTTTCTGCCTCTACCTCAGATCCCTACTGAAATAAAGAGATAAAGAAGCAATGGTGAAGATCAGAGACGTTTATTTATCTGTCAGATTCTCGTATTATTTTTGGAAAAAGTTTCGGTTCTTTCCTATATTACAGATAATGCTCTTTCAGATGGTGGTGCGTGAGTTTTTGATTTATGTTAAAAACAGGCTCAGAGAAAGACGATTTTGCATCTACTTCTTTTTAACTTTGATCTTTGGAACTTTGTCAGGATAAAATGCTCATTAAATATCAGTTCCATATATGGAATCTTCCAACCAACATGCATGTACAGACTTTTATATAAATTAGAATTTAGAGTTCTTCCCCAAAATAATGACTAACTTAAGGTGGGTAAAATGTCTGTAACTTAATAACAAACACATCTCTGAGGAAAAAAACAAAAACAAAAAAACAGTGACTACATTTCCCATGTCATCAAAAAGATACTCAAGCAAAAACAAGAATATAGAAAAAATATAATCATACAACTTGTTGGTAAAAAAAAAATTAAATTAAACCAATGAGATGGTGTCTTGGGACAATATGCTTGGCAAAAGTTTTCTTTTTGTCCTTCTCTTTTTATTCTTTAATAATAATCTATATTATTTGCAAGGATTCAAGGAATTGGAATAGATTGTACAATATTTTTCAGAAAGAAAATTTGCCAGGACACAATAAAATGCTCAAAATGTTCCAACCTGTTTAACACCTCTACTTCACTTCTAAGAATTTGTCTTGTGGAACTCATACTAGATGAATAGGTTTTAGAAAATTTCATATAATGACCTTTATCAGAGCATTATTAATTAGTTTGCTTATAAAAACAATAATACAATAAAAATTATACTCACTATGATAGTCATTTGTGATATTTTTCCAACATTCCACTTTTCCCCTTTCTAAGAATATGAAGCTAGGCATGATCATGTGACTTTCAAGACAACCGTTAAGGACTGAATAGTGTGCCTCCCCCCAAAATTCATATGTTGAAGCCCTAACCCAGAATGTGAGTATATTTATAGACAGTGCCTCTAGGGAGGTGATTAAAATTAAGTGAGATCATAAGAGTGGGGCCCTAATCTGACAGAAATGGTGTCCTTATAAGAAAAGGAAGAGAGTCAGATCTGTCTCTTCTCTTGCTCCCACAGAAGGCCATGCCAGTGGGGTCACAGTGAGATGATGATAGCCATCTACAAGCCAGTGAGAGGGCCTCAGAAGAATCTCCAGACTTGTGAGAAAATAAATTTAATCGTTTACAAGACCCAGACTGTGGGATTTTGTTATGGCAGCTCAAAAAGCCTAATAATGTAACAATTCACAATCGACAATATTGCATGAGTGTAAGGAAAAATAAACCCTTTCTATTTGTTTGTTTATTTTAAACTCTTGGAAATTGGGGATTTATTAATCTATTTTTACCATGGCACAACCTAGTCCAGCCTGATTAATATATAGCAGTTTTTGCTTACCTGTTTACAGAATATTTGCTGTTGGATAACCAAAAATATGTTTTATAAAATATAAAAAAATATATTTTAAAAAGGAAACAATAATTGTGCTATCATGAAAGAGTTATTAAGAATAAACTAGATTGTTACTCTAAATGGTATAATAAAATCAATGGACTAATTAACAGAAAACTTTTTAGTTGAATTAATACATCATTGTTTTCTCCTCTAAATGTTTTGCTTCTTTTCTCCTTCGTGTGTGTATCCTACTTTCCATATAAACTTTTGTTGAGACCACATGATTCTGCTTCCACTATTACTGATATAATTAACTCTAAATGTTTGCTTCATTAATACTTCGCGAAGACTTTTTAAAGTGATTCTTTTGATTTCTGTTTTCTTTTTTAACTTGGTTACACTCTCTGCATCTCGTCTATTGGCTTCCACATTGCCATTGATCTTCCTTTAATTATCCAGAGGACAAAAGATCATCTTCAATAAAGAAAGAAAAAATAATGAAGGGAGAGGAAATTAATCCCTCCTCTTTTCATTGAATATTTGTCTGATCTTTGCCAGGTACTTTATTATTTCTTCTTTTAGTAACCACTTAATGTTGTTCTAAAGGACTTTTTTTGTTTTTTAAACATTGGCCTCTTCTGCTTGCTTTTGTCTGTAATACTTTTTAATTTTAATGGAAGAAAAAATATCTAACCTAAGATTTTGATTGTTTTTTCCCTCTATTTATCAGCAATTTGTTTTCTTTATATCTATACTTATTCATGTGACCCTCTAAGCCTAAGATGTGTTTTCTTATAATTTTTCTCATATAATTCTCTTTTAAAATGTTTCATTTTAAAATAATTTGTAATATTGATATCATTGGGTAGTTGTAAAAGCTAAATAAACAGCTAAGTCTATAGTGGACTTCAATAAATACTTCTCTTTTGCTTCCATTTCTCCTATAAAATTCTAGGAAATTACTTAGAAAATTATTTTCTGCTTTCAGTGAAGTTTATCATCTATTTAAAGTATGAATAAATTATTTAATTTATACCACCACTGTATAATGTTATTTTTTAAAAAAGATTTATTTATTTGACAGAGACAGGGAGTACCCACACCAGGAGGTGGGGTGGAGAAGGGCAGAGGGACAGGGAGAGGGAATTTCAAGCAGAATCTACTGAACACAGAGCCTGATGCAGGGCTCCATCTCAGGACCCTGAGATCACCACCTGAACCAAAATCAAAAGTTCAATGCCTAATGGACTGAGCCACCCAGGTGCCCCTGTATGATGTTTCTTGATAGCCACATTTTTCATAATTGTTCTGGACTCTTTTCCCTCCTTTCTTCCTTCCTTCTTTCTTTCCTTCCTTCCTCCCTCCTCTCCCTTCTTCCCTTCCTTCCTTTCTTCCTTTCTCTCTTTCTTAAGCATACTCTATGAAATTGTGTGCTGTTTAAGGTTTGATTTCTAGTATTTGACAAACCAAATAATTATTCATAAATATCTTTATTTCCTACTTCTGTATACTGAATTTTTCTTCAGCTATGTCTAAACTTGGATAAATGGAAGGCTTTCAGATTTTTTTTAATGCAAAAAACTACTATTGGATGAGACCTGAACTGATCTTTCACCCCTGCTATTGTGTACTACTGACTGATTCACCACAGAATATGGAACTCTGCAGAAGGTTCTGTTTCATGAGTTTATTTCATATTCCTAGCACCACAGTGCACATAATATTTGCTTGAATATGTTATCTCATCCATATTCAAATGTAATATCACAATAGCTAGTAATTCCTGATAGAAATGATACTAAGTAGTAAAATATGGTTCATTAGCTGTGTTCCAAATATATAAATATAAATATATGTATATATATTTATGTAGCTATCTTAATAATAATATAAATTATGTTAAGGATGTGTAGCAGCAGAGGCTATGCCCTTCTGAACAGATGAATTTTCCTCAGAAGACATTGATTAGTTCATTTTTCCTAATGAAGCTTTCATTTAGGGTGAAGTTACTCCTTTCTTCCATTCTGCTCCCTTTTCTAAGAGCAAAAGCTGTTATCTGCCTTTTTTGAAAGATAGAGCAATTTTGCTTAGATTAAAGAGAAATTCTGAATCCTTTTCAATCTGGCCCAAGAGAAAAGTACGTGAGGATTTAGGCAACATAAAGCAATGTTGATTCTCAAGCAATTGTATGGTAATTTTTCTAGAACCATATAATTTTAAGAAGGAAAAGACTAATGACCACCTAGACTTTTTTATTCTATACATAAGAAAGATGAACCAAAAACAGCATAAGTAACTTATCTAAGGTGGTAAAACAGAAGTGTTTGGGTCTGGCTAAATGATTTAGTCACCAATTATCTTACTTGTCCCATACTATCCAAACAGGAATCATTTCCCTCTGCATATACAGCTGGTAGAGAAGCTTTGCTAGTTGTGTATAAACACTAGATTCAGAAACCAGCTCAAGGAGCACGAAGCTGTCAGTATACATGAAAGCAAGATGTCAGCTATTATTCAAAAGTGTTAGAACAGACTAGAAGTCAAGCCATGCTACCTTTGTTTCAAGCTAAAGAGCTTCTGAGAATCTTAATTAGCAGTAGCTTTGTAGACTCTGTGAGTTATACCAAAGTTTTGGGCATTATTCTTTTTCTTTGAGGTACGTATGTAAATTAGTATGTTAAATGGGATAGCTTTGTTTAAAACCTACAGTGATTTTTTTCCTCAATTTTTAAAGCAATGTAACTAATGTTTTTCCACCGCTAAAGTCATTTCTCTTTTCTCATAAATTGGAATTTAATCTTGCTAAAACACTACTTTCATTATACCCCTCTTCTTCTTTTAAAAGTCAGAAGCTCCCCATTACACACAATAGAACCAAAATTTCCCCAGGCCAAACCGGCCTACGGAAGCAAATGAGATCACATTAACATTAATAACTAGAATCTTACTGCCTCCTGCCCTCACATGAATTATACGGGACCTTGGTCCCTTGCAAAGCATATACCCCACCCAAGTGTTTCCAGGAGTCCCCAGAGGGTGTTTCACTCTTGCTCTAAACAAGTCACCCCCACTGGGTATGGTTGGTACCCTGCTTGCATTTATAGTTCTCCCATTCTGCTACTCTTATTCCTCAAGCCTGCAGGCAGGGTGAGCTTGCGGTTCCTTTGGGCACCACAAGAAGCCAGATGCTGTGCCTGCAACCACAGTGCCATTCTTAAATTAGTTCTGCTCCATCATCACTGCCCTATCACCTTCTTCTCCTGCTGGGGTCACTGCTGCTCTGAAGGACATGGAAATTTCTGCAGTGTAGGCAGGCGCTGCTGATATTCACATGCCACCCTTACTCTGTTGGGCTCTGGCCTTTTCTGGGCACATGCTCCAATGCCCTCTAGCTGCCAGCAGCCCAAAGCTGTGCTGAGGTCTACAATGAAGAATGGCACCTGCTGGATCCCTGCATGGACTACTAGCAACATTGCTTCTTCCCGGATGGTGTACAAAGTTTTATTTACTTATTTAGGGTAGGCAAGGGGAGCAAGAGAGGAAACAAGTTGTGTTTTCTATCAGTGAAAGTGCTATTTCTCATGATATTAGCCAATGAGTTCCATGAGATTTGCTCTGGAAGTGGCATCTCTGGGGGTGTTCTCTTGCTACCTGTGATACCTAGGCTTTCCTGCTGGTCAGGCTCACAGCACAAGTTGAGTTCTCTGAGAAAGAATCTCATATTTCCATGTCTGAATATCACCTGGATGGATTCTCACTACCGAATAATGCCACATATTTGCCCAGAGCCACAATTTTGCTCAATTCCACCTGTTCAAAACCAGTGCCTCATAATCTCTTTTTGCTTCCCTGATAATCCTCACTGTGGAGGTCAGATTTTAAGTCATCCCCCATTCTCAAGTTTTTGCTTGTTTTTGTCTGCATCAAACTTACCAACTGGGGCAACGCTTCTCCATAGTCTCAAAAACAATCCATTCATATCAAGGCCTGTAGAGAGATTTCTTAGAAAATCTGGTATAGGCAGGTTAGCTGCAGGAACCCCACAGATTGCTTCCCCACCTCTCTTCTCTTGCCTCTGGCTCTCCTCTTTCTCACTCTCTTCCTTTTGGCCTTGGCCTTCCAGGCTCTGACTCTGTGTAAAAACTTGTCTTCTGGCTTCTCACAGCTCATTCCTTTCTTATGCAGAGTAATTTAGCTCACTTCTGATTTGTACCTTCCATTGTATGCATCTTCTATTCACTGTGTGCTCAGTGTGACAGACACTAGAACTTATTCTTCTTAGGGGTAGTGTCCTATCTCCCTCTTAGCCCCCAGAAAAGGGTTTGAGACTCTTCTACACCACCTATGAGTAAATAAATGTAGAGATGCAAATGATATTTTTGGGAGGCACCTGACTTTTTAGTGTCTTGAATCAACCTACTTCCTGTTCTTTGAGTGGGTGTGATCAACCCCTCTACACTGAGACCCTTTATGGGGTCCTGCTGTATTAGTCTGGGTGGGCTAATGAAGTACCACAGGTTGGATGGCTCAAACAACAGAAATTTATTTTCTCACAGATCTGGAAGCTATAAATCTAAGATCAGGATGTCTATGGAGTTGATTTCTTCCAATGCCTCTCTTTTTGGTTTGTAGATGGCTGCCTTCTGCCTGTGTCTTCACATGGTCTTTTCTGTGTGTGTCTTTGTTCTAATCTCCCCTTCTGATAAAGGCATCAGATTGGATTACAGTCCACCCTAATGACCTCATTTTACCTCCTTAAAGATCAATTCTCCAAATATAATCACCTTCTGAGGTACTAGGGGTTAGGACTTCAATGTACAAATTTGTGGGGTCAGGGGGACACAATTCAGCCCATAAGAACTGCTTTCTTGCAGATCTTCGATATTTGCCATATCAGTAGTTCGCTGACTAGATCTTTGGGAAATGGATTCTGAACAGAAAGAGAGGATGTATTCAAACTATCTAATATTAATAGCAATCAATTAATATGTTTTGGGTAAATAGTATATCCTAGGCATCATAGCAGGTGCTGGGATGTAAAGATTGTTAGTCATAAAGACTCTATCTAGCAAGTAAGAGATTAAGACCAATCATGACTTGTCCAGAGTAGAGAATGAAAGTCCTATATGGGAAAAAAAAAGGAAGAAAGGAGGATTTTAGAACCTGTTCTATTAAAACAATATAAAGAAATTTTTAAAATGTGATAGCAAAAATAAGAAGGCAGACTTTTTAACACAAATTCCCTCATGATTCTCCAGTGATGATTCTGGATTCCGGACGGCTGGTATAACTGCTTCACAGGAAGAAAATGATGTCCTGTCTCTAGACACAACCTCCCCCATAGTACTCTATATTCTCTTACCCATAAGCTCTGATAACTCTGTGTTGCCTTTGGTGCTCTGTTACATGTCCATATTATTGCCAGCCTTGCACTTGGCAGGTTATTTCATGCTCAGTAGAAAGACCTCAGTCTCCTCTAACTTTGTAATAGAGCTTTTAGTTAGCAGGTTTTGTGGCATTTTACCACATTTCTTTTGACAATGTAGCTGGTATAGTCTTTAGAAAAGATGATATAGGACACTAGGCCTGCTCTCTGGGATGCCTTTCTCCAAGGGAATACAGATCCTTTACAAACGTGAATGAAAAAATAAACAATAATCCTTACAATACTAGGAAATACCTAATAAATGAAGTAGGATAAGATCTTCTCTTAAATGCTCTATGCAACTTAGAGACTCATAAAATAAAGTCAACAGTAAAAGCAAACACACTGAAAGGTTCTAAGGTAGCTAAGTGATGAAGAGACAAAAAAAAAAAAAGAAGTAAAAGGGGGATAACACAATAGGAAGCATGTGCTACAAAGAATAAATACATCCTTTGTTAAATTGTTGGAATTCTTGAAAGCCTTATAGAATACCCTGATAGTCTGTAAGTTCACACAAATAGTTAACATCTGAGAATAGTTCTTGACAGATTCTTTTTAACAGATTTTGTAAAATCACATTTAACAATTAACTTGGAAGTTCATGGAAATTTTGAGATCATAGTATTAAGTATCTGCCAAAGAAGGAATCCTAAAATTGTTCATCATAAGCTAGTTAATTCTAAATTAAGCTTCTGCTTCGTATTTACACATCTATTATTCAAATTTGGATGATCTGCAGTTCAGATCTTGCTTCATTTGGACGAGGACCTATCTAGGTAAAATCTCTGTTGGTTCTCATTCCCTGGAGGAGAGGATCTTGAACAAAATAATTACAAACACGTGAGCAATCTAATCACCACTAAAGATGGGAGCCAGCACTGCCACTGTGTGCACTGTAATTTTGTCTTCTTCCTGTTGTCTGGATATGTCATCAATTTGGGCACAATCTTAGGGAACTATCATTACATGCAAGGTTGAAATCATAAGAGGCAATATTCCCTGAGTATTATTATGTCAGGCATCAGACTCTATCATTTTTATAGGTACTTTTAAAAATTATAAATTTTGGGGGGTGCCTGGGTGGCTCAGTGGATTAAGCATCTGCCTTCAGCTCAAGTCATGACCCCAGGGTCCTGGGACAGAGCCTCTTTGGGCTCCCTGCTCAATGGAGAGCCTACTTCTCCCTATGTCCCTCCTCCAGCATATGCTCATTCTCTCTCTACCTCAAATAAATAAATTCTTTAAAAAATAATAAAAGAAATAAAAATTATAAATTTATGATGTAGATATTGTCTAATTTTACAATGAGAAGAAAGTGGTTGTTTAAGGAGGGTATGTAAATTGGCCAACGTAACACAGAAAAAGATCATATATTTGGGGCTGGCATGTTCTAGAATTGTATACTTAACAACTATATCATCACACCTGACATTCATCCTGTAGCCACTGCTAGATTGTTACCAGTCATAGGAAGCTGTTGCTGAGTAAGGTACCAGATGTGATGGCAATGATAAGTTTTAGGGTCATCCTTCTCATATTAATTATGTATCTTTCTTGTTTTTGTTATTTTTACCTATATCTCTTACCAGACTTGTGGAATTGTACAGAGTAATCTTTCACCAAATGAGCTTTACATATATAAAAAGATAATACAAATTTTATAAAACTAGGTTTTGATTTTTTCTATAATCATCTATAACTATTAAAATTATTATTCTATGACAAAATTCCAGGCCTAGCAAATCATATTTTACTTATTTTCAACATGTTCAGGTACATAAAAATCTTCCATCTGTGAGCTGCCCAGGATACAACCCTAAGACAGGATCTGTACAGGAATTAGCACCTCCCTCAATATGGGTCTCCATATTAACTAATGAAGCTGAAGACTATTATAATATTTTTTTGTAGCCATGACAATGACAATTCTTTTGAGTATGTTAGTTACCAAAACATCACACTTTTTTTTTGTTTTTAAATTAAACTCTGTGCTCAGGGTGGGGCTTGTACTCGTGACCTCAAGATCAAGTGCCATATGCTCTACCAACTGAGCCAGCCAGGTGCCCCCTAAAACATTGGACCTTTATGTATTCATACTTGTGAGACTTCCTCCCCTGGTAATATTGGGAATCTCAAGGTAAATTATTACTTTTACCTCCAAATATATTATGCTTTTTCAGTCTATTGAGAACTTTCAAACTTTGATTCTTCCACCCAACATATTACTGATAATATCTGACTTTTTGCCATTTATATAGCCATACAAGTCTTCTATATCTTCAAGTTGTCAAAAACATTATTGCTTGAGACAGGGTTAACAATAACAAAAGGAGTTAAAACAACAATTATTCTCATTACAGGTTAATACTGAGTGTTTTTAAAGTTGCAAGCACTGTGCTAACGTGGTATGTATGCATTATTTCATTTGATCCTCAAAAAATCTCTAGGTAGTAGGTTTTATTATTTTTCACTTTTTTAAAAATTGAGGTGAAATCCACATAACATACAATAAACTGTTTCGGAGTGTACAATCCAGTGGCATTTAATGCATTCACAATGTTGGACAACCATCACCTCTCAAGTTTCAAAACTTTTTCATTACCCGAGAATACCCTGTATCCTAAACATAATTGTTCCCCAAACAACCTAGCTCTGTCTTCTGGAAGCAACTAATACATTTTCTGTCTCTATGAATTTGCTGGTTCTGAATATTTCATATAAATGGAATCATAGTATTTGTCTTTTTGTATCTGACTTCTTCCATTTAGCCTATTTTTTTGAGGTTCATCCAAGATGTGCCACATTTCATTCCTTTTCTATGGCTAGATAATATTCCATCACATGCATATTTCTTTATACATTCACTCACTGAAGGGTATTTGAGTTGGTGGATGTCTTTACCTATTACAAATGATGCTGCTATAAATATTGTGGTACAAAGTGTTTCACGAACAGATGTTTTCATTTGTCTTGGTTATATACTAAGGAGTAGAATTGCTGGGTCATATGATAATTTTATGTTCAACTTTTTGAGGAACTGGTGAACAATTTTCCACAACGGCTACCTCATTTTACATTCCCAACAACAACGTGTCAAGTTTCCAATTTCTCCACATCTTTGCCAACACTTATTTTCTGTGTTTCTGATTATAGCCATCCTAGTGGCTTTGATTTGCATTTTATTAATGACTAATGAAGTTGAACATATTTCAATGTGCTTTTGGTCATCTTTGGAAAAATGTATAGCCAGGTCCATTGCCCATTTTTAATTTAATTGTTTTTTCTGTTTTGGTATTGTACTTTTTAATGTATTCTAGATATTAAGCCTTTGTCAGATATGGGATTTGCAAATATTTTCTCCTATGAGTTATCTTTTCATTTTCTTGACAATGACATTTGATTCTCAAAAGTTTTTAATTTTCATGAAGTCAATTTGTCCATTTTTTTCTTTTGTTGTTTGTATTTTTGGTGTCCAACTTAAGAATCTATTGTCAAATCTGAGATCATAGAAATATACCTCCAATGTTTTGTTCTAATAGTTTTATAGTTTTAACTCATCTTTAGGTAACTGATTTATTTTGAGTTAGTTTTTATATATAGATTGAGGAAAAAGTCCAATATATTTCTTTGCCGAGTGGTTATCCAATAGTTCTAGTACTATTTGTTGAAGGGATTACACTTTCCAAATAGAATGTTCTGATATTTTGTCAAAATCTATTGGCCATAGATATTGGGTTTATTTCTGGACTCAATTCTATTCTGTTTGTTTATATGTTTATCTTTATTCCTTTATATGTTTATCCTCTTTAATTACTGTAGTGAGACAGCTTTAAAATAAAAATATTTGATTTCTCCAACTTTGGTTTTCTTTTTCAATATTGTTTTTGGTGACTTAGGGCCCCTTCAAATTTGGTATGATTTTAAGAATAGGTTTTCTCAATTCTACAGAAAAGGCAATTATAGTTTTGATAGGGATTGCACTGAATAAGTAGATTCCTTGACAAGCATTGCCATTTTAACAATTTGCATCTATGAACATGTGATGATTTCCTATTTAATTGGGTCTTCCTTAATTTCAGCATTTTCTCTCTTTTTTTTTTTTGTAATTTTCAGTGTACAAATCTTTCACTTCTTGGTTAAATTTATTCCTAGATATTTTAAAGTATTTAATTTTTAGAGATTTTATTTATTTATTTGAGAGAGAGAGAGGGAGAGAGAGAGAGAGAGAACACAAGCACCAGGGCCAGAGGGAGAAGCAGACTCCTTGAACCGGAAGTAAGGCTCCATCCCAGGACCCTGAGATAATGATCTGAGCTGAAGGAAGCCATTTAACTGATTGAGCCACCCAGGCACCCCCTGGATATTTTATTATTTAGAATTATTTTGTAGATGGAATTGTTTTCTTGATTTTGGATTATTCATTGACAGTATATAAAAACACACCTGATTTTAGATGTTGATCTTGAACCTTGGAATTTCAATTAGCTCTAATAGTATTTTTGTGACTCTTGTGATAGCCTGTATATAGACTCATGTCATCTGCAAACAGAGATAGCTTTACCTTTTCCTTTCCGATTTGGATATCTTATTTCTTTTTCTTGCTTACATGCTCTGGCTAGGTTTTCCATTACCATGTTGAATAGCAGTGGCAAAAGTGGGCATCCTTGTCTTATGTCTGAACTTAGGGGTAAAACTTTCAATATTTCATCATTGAATATATGATATTAGCTTTAGGTTTTTCATCAATGTCTTATATCTTAGGACATTCCATGTGCATGACTATTTTCATCATGAAAGAATAATGAAATTTTTCAAATATTTTCTACATCAGTTGGGATGTTTAGGTAGGTTTTGTTTGCCTTTGTTCTATGCATATGGTCTACTAAATTAATTTTTTTTTATGTTGAGCCATTCATGGGATAAATCCCACTTGGTCATGATGTATAAACTTTTTAATTTGTTGTTGGATTTGGTGTGCAAGTATTCTGTTGATGATTTTTGTATCAAAATTCATAAGAGACATTGCTCTGTAGTTTTCTTCTCTTGTGGTGTCTTGATCTTTTGTATCAGGGTAATGCTAGCCTCACAGAATGTATTAGGAAATATTTTTCCTCCTTCTCCTCCTCCTCCTTCTCCTTCTCCTCCTCCTTCTTATTCTGCTGTTTAGAAGAATTTGAGGATAATTGGTGTTAACTATTCTTTAAATGTTTGATAGAATTCACCAGTGAATTCATCTGGTCTTGAACTTTTCTTTGTTGGAAGGTTTTTGATTATTGCATCAATCTCTGTACCTATTTTATGTCTGTTGAGATTTTCTATTTCACCTTGAGTCAGTTTGGTAATTTGTGTGTTTCTAGGAATTTGTCCACTTTATCTAGATTATTAAATGTGTTGGTGTATAATTGCTCATTATTGTTTTAGTACCCTCTTAATTTCTCTAAGATTAGTAATAAAGGCTACGGTTGCATTTCTGATTTTAGTGAATTACATCTCTTTTCCTTTTCTTAAAGTCTAGGTAAAGGTTTGTAATTTTGTTGACTTTTTCAAAGAAACGACTTTTGGTTTTGTTGGTTCTCTTTATTAATCACCTTTGGGATGCTGATGGCAACACTATTTTTTATCCAAAACCAAAAAACCTCAGGAGGAGTTTTGGACAGTTGTTATATAAATTAAACATTTGAATAATGTCAATTTTACAGCTATAGAGACTGAGTTAGTTATTTCACTAAATGGTCTAAGATCTATGCTATTGTTTTTAAGTACTGAATTTCTTCTTCTATTAAAGTACTCATCAGCTTCTCTACAACAATGTCAAAAGGGTAGAAGACAGTAAAAAATGTTAATGAAACAGATATTGTAATTGAATGTACATTGTTATTAAGGAAAGGCCCTATGGTCTAAAAACTGGGAAATGTAACAACTGTAGATTTTACCAGCTGTCTTTAGATGAGTCAGCCAAAATGATATTGTTCTCTTGGATTCTACAACTTTGCCATAAGTAGATAAAATGATTCTAAATAAGTACAAAAAGTTATAAAACACAAGGAAAGAAAAAGATACTGAATTCTTGAAAAAGGACATAAACAAGAAACCAAGCTGGCTGGTAAAGTAAAATGGAAATTTTACTAATGCAGATTCCTTGTTTTCCTTTAAATTGTAGTTCTACTTTGCTGCTTTCAGTGGTCTGTGGTTGTTGAATGCCCTCCAGCCATCAGTCTGAAATGGAGATTTGCAATCCAGCAAACTCCCTCCCAAATCACCATAAATACAAATCAAATTAGAATCAAAACTTTTTGGAAACACAGAGAAAAAGTGAAGAATGTGTTAAAAGACGTGCTTTTCATTTCCATCAAACTCTGTTTTCTTGATTCCCATTGGAATAGAAGTGTTGAAATCCTAAAAGAAAGTGTTCATATGACACATTATCCACAGAACTCAGCAAACCAAATACAACTTTGTAAGATGCCAAAATCATAAGTGCTGTTAAATTACTCCCAGATTCTATCTTTTATGGAAAAGTGCAATTGGTTTTAAGTACTGCTTATTGTTTACATTTCACAAACTTTTTGAAGTTAAATATTTCTCATTTAAGCTTACTAAAATGTAATAAGCATGTTATTTCAAAAAAAATGCCAGAACACCAGAGATATTTATGTTCTTTTATTTCTGCGTTGTTTCTATGGAATTTTTAGCCTCCCTTAACCCATTATTATGTCCAGTAAAACAAGATAAAACAACAAAATCAACAGTGTATTTAAAATATAGAGACTTTAAGGGGCCCCCCAGGAGGCTCAGTTGGTTAAGTGTTCAACTCTTGATTTTAGCTCAGGTCATGATCTCAGGATGGTGGGATTGAGCCTTGTGTCCACTCCATGCTCAACAAGGAGTCTGCCTGGGATTCTCTTTCTGCCCCCCATTCCTTCCCTTGCTCTCTCTCTCTAAAATAAGTAAATGAATCTTTAAAAAAATAGATAAACTTTAAAAAAAATTCCAGGAAAGAAGTTGTAGAGTAGGAAAGATCCTTAATAAGTCAAATTTATTCATTTTATACATAAGAAAACTGAAGCCTCAAAAAGTCAAGACTTGGCGAAACTCAGCTAAATTGTCAAGGCGTAATCAGGGTAAGGAAAGAATTTCCAATCATCCAAATCAGGGCAATTTCTATGACCCCCTTTTTTTTTTTTTTTCAATTTCTATGACCCTTACTTGAAATTACTGAAATTCATTTCATGCCTCATACAATCTAGAGTATTTCTAGTTAATAATTTATTCTATTATTCCCTTTCTGTCTATAGATTATTTTACTGGTAATGTAAGTTTCATTAATAAAGCTGATATCAATATCCATGGTGTTTAAATCTGCACTTTTAACTTAAGGCTAGTTAATTCTTTTAAAATTTATATTACTATATTCCCTAAAATACATTTATGCATTGATCTTTAGTGTGATTTGACAGTGGACAAATTCATTAGTTAAAACTTATGTTCTAACCAATTCAAAAAAAAAATAAGAAAACAGATGACATTAAAGCAGGTATCATAGAATGGTAAATGCATAAAGCATAAGAAAGAATGGAGAGCCAAGTAGTAAAGACAGAAGAGAGCCATGATTATGCCATAATGTAATCTAGACTTTCTCAACAAAATTTCAATTTGAGCTTCCTGAGAACCAAAGAGAAAGGAGGAACGGGATGGTTTATAGAATTCTCACATGACAAAAAAGAGATTGTCTCTCCTTTCATTTTATCTCAGGAAACTCAGATCTAAAACACATATATCACTATTTTAATGATTCTACTTTTTTCTTTTGTCTGTTTTCTTAGCATGAACATCCTGAGAAGAATTAATCATGTGAATTTTAAGTAAAAAATAATGAATAGGGGATCCCTGGGTGGCGCAGGGTTTGGCGCCTGCCTTTGGCCCAGGGCGCGATCCTGGAGACCCGGGATCGAATCCCACGTCGGGCTCCCGGTGCATGGAGCCTGCTTTTCCCTCTGCCTGTGTCTCTGCCTCTCTCTCTCTCTCTCTCTCTCTCTCTCTTTCTCTCTCTCTCTCTCTATGACTATCATAAATAAATAAATAAAAATTAAAAAAAAATAATGAATAGGATAAGACACAGGATCTTTTTTTCTTAGACATTTTATTGTTTGTTTTTATTTTAATATCTAATGTAGATATTTTTTTCTTGAGTTTCCTACTTAGGTTCTAGAGTAAAGTTGTGATGTATTTTAAAATCAAATAGTTGTTTTATATAATCCTATAGAGACAATTTTGTGCAAAGCTATACTAATAAATGGTGAGTTTGCAGATCTCTGATGCCATACAATCATGATTGGAATGTAGATAGCAAAGAATAATTATACTTTATAAATTTGGATACAAAAGCAGAAGTATAAAAAGATACTTGAAGTTATTCTATGAACAAAAGGTATTTTTCTGTCTAATCATGTTGTATAAACATGTTTGATCTTTAAAAGTAGAAAGAAACTCTTTCATTGAATTGAACATGGACTTGCAGCTTTCTGTGTCTTAACACATTCAGGTCAATTATTATAAAGTGGGGAAAATAATTTTTATAATTTTTGTACAACTCAAATATGTTCACACAATTTTTTAAAAAATTCAAAAGCAATTACTGTAGTACAGCAAAGCAAAGGATTTTAAAGACATTATTTCAAATTGTTAAGCCAAAATGAGTTTATGCTTCCAAAATCTACATTCTCCAACAACTACCATGTTGAGAATAAACCTTTTCTGTCCCCCTAAAACTTCACACGTGCTTTTTGGAATTGACTCTTTATTGGACAGAGCTAGAAGTTTTCACTCTTTTGCTAAACATTCTCTATTCTCTGTACCATTTATTACCCCATGCCTGGAATGTAGGCACTTTGCCACTCCTGACTCTATCAGAACTGCTCTCCGATAGGTTACCAGAGCCTTCTCAACACAAGGATCTCTCCTAAGTCCCAACCCTACATTTGATGTGTTGTTTTCCTGTGTCCCAACTAGTCTTTCCTTGGCTCACTTGACCCTTCACCTTTCTCACCATTCCTCTCTGTAGCTATTTATGTTTTTCTACCCTTACTCTGCTGCTTTCCTGTTATGGAACTCACATTTATGTTCTTGATACCTACAATTTTTTAATGTAGCAGTTTTATTCAATTAGTCACTTTCATTACTAAGCTTCCATTTTTTTTTTTCTCCTGATTACTTCTAACTGTGGAACTCCCTTCATAGCCCACTGCCTTTGTCTCTTGTGCCTGGTCGCGGCTTACCAAAATCCACATAGGGGGTACTCAAATGCAATACATCCAACAGGGAAATTTTTTCTTCCTCCAAGACCGGCAGACCTTTCAACGAGCTTCATTTCAGTCAGAGGTATCAACATCAGCAATCTCTTTATGTGGAAAGCCCAGATAATGTTTTGCCTTCATATCATATGTAAAACTATTTTAATATTATCATCGATTTCTTCCAAATGTATCAGAAATAAGAAAATCACCCCAACCAATTTAAACCAAATCACCACAATTGAGCACAGACCTGAAGACTTGAAAGTAATAAATACTAGTTTACTAATTTCCATTTGACCTCCATGGTTGCTTACCCAGACTTTTATTTCATTCCGTAAGGTTTCCATTAACATTACTTTTTTTTTTTTTCCATTAACATTCCAATAAGAGTTACCCAGGCCTTCTGTCCACACAGTCTCAAGTCTTCATTTTACCTTTTTGGTGGACAATCTCAAGTGCTACTCTATGGAGAAGATTTAAAGATGGCACCTTAAGAGAAACAGGGACTCCGATTCAGGAGCCTATCAAAATTTATTAGTCAAAGATTAGACCTGGAATCAGACTAAATTAGTTACATTCAAATATTGTCAGTTATAGAGATTTAAAACCTTTTATGCCCAAGATGAATGCATTTTCAGTGGAATGTCTCTTCTCTGGAATATTGTAGAGTAAGCCCCATCTATTAGGAATGTTTGTGGCAGTAAGAAATAGAAAGCCACCTATAGAGGCTTAAACAAATGCAGTTTCGTTTTTGTTTCATAACGAGAAGCCTCAGATGAGCAGTTGCTGGTGCTGGTTGAGCAGCTCAATGAAGTGCCCCCGACATTGTTTTCTTGACAGCTCCAGTATCATATCTGCATTCCAACCAGAAGAAGTAAAAAAAAGGGGTATGAGGAAGGCAACAAGCTTCCTGGGATTGCATGGTTGGCTTTCCATTAAACATCGTCATTCAGAACTCTTATATGAAGTTCCTCCAACTGAAACATATCTGAATGCGGATGAAGTTAGCCAGTAGTATCCATATGCCTCCTTCTGTCCAAATTATACTTTTTCTCCCCAAAGCTTACCTAAACTCTCAACTCCTCCATAGAAATTTATCCAGCTGCTGCTGACCACCCACATCCCTAACTCTGGCAGATTTCCCTTTCAATTATAGCAGTCTTATGCAATATACCATTAATATTTCCATGTCCTAATGTTTTCCATTTGATATTTTGTTTTCTGAAAATGCAAGTGTGCACTGAGGGCTGAGGCTATGTTGTCGTCTTTTCTGTCCACACAGCATGGAACACCTTGCTAGGCACAGTGATGCTGCATGTGATTTGGGGATTTAGATTCAGGGAAGTTCAAATCTGAAATTAGGAACCACTAATTTTAATTGTGTAGTCCTAGCAAGAGAATTTACCTTTCAAGTTTGGTTTTTTTTCTGCTATAAATGTGAAAAAAATATAGCTCCCAGGAAAAATATGAGAAATCGATATAATAAAATGTATCAATCACAGTATGTGTCTAATATGAATTATTTTCCTTCGTAAATGTTTGATTATAGTTGACATAAATATGCTTTCCACATAATATGGTATGTGGAACTTACATATTTAAAAGCCAAAACTCAAAACTTTAGAAATTAATCCCTTTAGAAGTCATTCTATTAAAAAAGACAACAACTTGAGGCACCTGGGTGGTTCAGTCAGTTGAGCGTTTGCCTTCAGCTTAGGTCATGATCCCAGGGTCCCAAGAATGAGACTCACCCTTGGCTCCCTGCTCTGCAGGAAGCCTGCTTCTCCCTCTCCTCCCCACTCGCTCTCTCTGTCACTCTCTCTCCCCCCAGGAAAAGAAATAAATCTTAAAAAACAATAACAACTTAGTTTTTCTTAAGTTTAAAATATATTTCAATTTAATTTAGTACTTAGTTCAAGGCTATTAAATATGTTATTTGCTGAGTATATTCATTTTAGATAGATTTTAGGTAATCATAGCACAGCAATCTTTAAAGATAATATCTTTTCATATTTATAGTCTTATTTTGCTATAGTCAGAGCTCAAGGGGTCTTATGTGGAAGCTGTGTGTATGAAGGAAGCCCACCGCTTTACTCACAGAGTATGCTTATTTGAGAGAGTGATAAATACCACGTGGGGGGGGGAGGATATGCCTAAATTACTTCCACGTTTCTCCTTCTTGTTGCCTCTACTTTATAGCCCTACATCTTTTTGTTAGCTTGGCTTTTCCATTAAGATTTAGTTTTTGGAAAGTTGCTGAAAATGGGTGAGGATAATCCAAATGTACTTAAATGTTATTAGAGAAAAAAATCAGCAAAGGGATTTAAAAGGACTGTTTTTAAAGAAAACTAAAAGTCCCTAAAATTAACCAAAATGTCAATAGTTTTCATTTAAATTACATCCTTGCAAAATAAAGAAAAATGAAAATCAATTTTCAAAGTTATATTCTACAGTTACTAAGATGTACAGGAAAGTAGATAAAATACTATAATGACTCCTCATGTTTTCATTATCCAGCACTGAAAACTCAAAAGATAGTCTATTTTCCTAGATACTGTGCTAATATATCGGTTGCTGCCAAAAAAGAAAAAAAAAAAAAAAAAAGCCACGAAATAACACCATCCTAGTAGCTCAGAATAAAAAACATGTATTATCTTATTCTCTGTGGGTCAGAAATTTAGGAGCAACTTAGCTGGGTCATTCTGAGAGTCACTCCTGAATTTGCAGTCAAGATGTTGGCTTGGGATGTGGTCATCTGAAGAATGCCTAGGGGCTGAGGGTCCACTTCCAAGGCGATTGGCAGGAGGCCTCAAGGGTTGTTGGTAAGAAGACTCATTTCCTCACCACACAGAACTGCTGATTGTTCTCATAACATGGCCACTGTTGTCCCCACACAGCAAGAGACACAAGAGAGATAACAAAGAGGCAGCTCTAACGACTCTTAGGATTTCGTTTTGGAAATCACACGTTGTTACTTCCACCATATTCTACTTGTTAGAAGTAGGTCACCGCATACAACCAACATTGGAAGAGGAATCAAGCTCCACATCTTGAAAGCAGGAGTATCAAAGAATTTTTGAACATAGTTTAAAATCACTAATATATCAGCCACTCTCTGTTCCTCATGCCAATGATCTGAAGGAATTCCAGATGACACATCATCTCATCTACAAATACTTCAAAAAAAAACCCCAAAACCACAATGTCATTCTCACAACTGAAAAAAAAATTTTTTTCAATGTCATTAAATATCCAATCAGTGTTCAGATTTCTCTGATTTTTTTTTCATAATTTTTTTTTACAGTAGGTTTGGTTTGAGTCAGATGAAAATATAGATGGAGTGCTTTACAAATGTTTTCTTGAATAATATGCATCCACCGCTTTGTTTCTACATTGCTTATTGTTCTTTTCACAAGAAACACTCACTAAGGTAAGGAAGCAGATTTTCCTAGGTTACCTTTGAACCTGGAATTTGTGTTACCACTTTGGTTATGTTCCTAATAAGCCACAGGTGTACACTACAGGAGCGAGTGGAAACGGAAACAGGGATGTGATGACAGTTAATTGTCCATAATCCATTTATCCCAAGGAGCACTTATACATCTGCTACATATTTAGGTATTTGCTACTTGTCGTTTTTTCATGATTTTTGAGCAGACAAGCATCTATACCTAAAGCACCATAAAAAGGAAAAATGCCATCAAGGGACTTTAAAGTAGTAAGACAAAGAAAGTACAGCTTTTTGTGTCTCGGAAATGAATGGCTCCATTCATTTCAATAGGGATTTTGTTTTATATGTACTATATTAGGTTTGGTCATTAAACACTTGACTCTCATTTCAGAATGAATTACTTTGTTAAATGTAGGTATTTGAACAGGATAGGTACTTTACTCAATTCTCCAATCTTGTTACATTAAATATTTTATAGTGTTATCCTCTGTTCTTTCTTTAACATGTGTATATATATGTGTGTGTGTGCATGTGTATTATATATGTATGTATACATATGTGTTATATCTATGTGTATGCATTTATATATAAATATGCATATGATATATATACATATACTCAGAAAATATAGATGTAGCTCATAAAATTTGTCTATACCCTATCTTTATTATATTTCTAAATTAATCATGTTTTAGATCCCTATTTGCAACAGCAAATTTTTTAAAATACAGTTACAGTTAATTTTGCATAAATGATATTCAAAATATAAAATGCTCACCATTTCACAAAATGAAAAGCTTACAGCTTATTTAATCATAGCTGTGTATGATAAATCTAGATCTAATCATGTACTAAAAATAATATTTAAGTTAATAATTTACTTTGGAAACATTTTGAAATATCTTAAATATTCCTTGCAGGTGGTTGTTTCCCCAGCCAATACATGCACACTTTTTCTTTAAAATAGTGTTGTTTTTCTGATATTTTATTTTCACGCTACGCGTTTTACTTTAATAAATACCAGCTTCACGAATTGCTAGATCATTCATTGCTACTTAAATTTGCAAGTCCACGATCACAAGCTTTCCGTAGCTGATTTTTACATTATTTGATAAAATGACAAGAATATAAGTACCAATAAATTCAAACGACTCTTCAACTTTATTTCACAAGCCACAGCCATTTACACCGAGAAATGTACACAAACAAGACTCCTATTTGCTGCTGGCATTAAACTTTGAGAGCAGTTGACTTTGTTATCTAGAGCCAATTTTTAATGCTTACTGTTAAGTTTTCTTTCTTTTTTTAAATTTCCAAACCACCAGAGGATGATTTCCTTAAGAATGTTCTCCCAGGTATGTTCAGAATATTAATTAGGCCCATCTATTTCTGTCGGGTAATAACAATGTCCGCAGGCTGAATGGACGCTGTGACCTGTGAAAGAACCATTCATATGCTTTCGTCTGCCCTCGCGCATTCTTTAACAAGTGAACATAGACCTTTTTCACAGTCATCTTAAATGTTTCAACTGTGTGTTTCATGTTTGGTCCTTGCATCTCCAGCCATATAGCTTTTCTGCCTCTTTTGGGGAAGACTTCCTTGCTCTACTCATTTAAATGCTTCTGCCTTTATGACTATTTTTACTGCCATACCTATGGGGCTTCTTACTGTATTTGCCTGTAACTGAAGGAGATTTTAAAGGAATTAAATTTATTCAGACTAAATCTTCTGGGGCATGCAAAGGCATCTTAAACAATTAGCAATAATTAAAAAGCATCTATTCAGACTGGATAAAAGGTAAATAGATTTCATTTAAATATACTAGTTAGTTGGTACAGTTTTCCCATTTGCATGTTTTTTTTTTTTAAAACCTCCTGTTGGTGAATGACTTCAAAATAACAAAAGAAAGCATTGACTTTTGTCAGTTTGTATAATTTTTTACTCACGAGTGCTATTAACAAATTGCTATACTAAAAATTTAATTATCTTTAATTTAGATGGTGTGACTAACACTGGGTATAATAGCATGACAACGATGCCTGAGTAAAACCTGGGTTTGCTTTTTTAATTTTTAATCTTAAGTTAGTGTAGAATTGGCTGAAAAGATCCATAGTTATGCGAATTCTGACATTTCCCTATAAATTTGATATTTATCTGCCTCAATGAACTGTTTGTTTTTTTTTTTTCACTATTTGCTTTATGTCGTGAAAGGGAAACTGCCTAATTGTTTTTCTCAAAGTCCTCCTTATGTTGTTTCAAAAAAGAACTTGTCATACGGACAAACAAAATAGGTAATATTTTTATTTGAGACATTTATAAACACCTACAAGTGTACATATAAATATAGTAATGCATGAAAGTAGTTTTCTGTGTGTACATGTGTATAGGAGCAAATACACATATACACTGACTTATACAAAAATAAATACACTTAGGCTCTTTTGCTCAAAATATTTATGGTTTAGTAGATTAGGTAACCGCTTATATGACGTGTTTGAGGGAAGCACCAAGAAAGAAAGAAAGGTGCCTAAAATCTAGCCCTTGATATTTTGGTGTTACAGTTTCATTTTTCAGAATTTTAAAGTAAAACATATTTTTAAAATGTGGCCAGTTAACATATTTAAAAAATGATAACCAGGTAGGGAAAAAAAAGTGACGTGGATCAATTAGACTGGGAGAAAGAAAGAAAGAAACAAAGAGCCGTGAAGCACCATGAAAAATACTGAAAACAAAAATGTGGCAGCCCTTTTTTTTCACAGGGGCTGTCCAAACTCAGCCATTCCGTGATAGTCAGAAATATATATAATAATTTTTGGTGCAATATAGCACCACTAAGACCAGAGCAGAATGTTATTGAGATTAAGCTTACAGGCTTGATCTCCTGTAAAGACATTCACCTCCACTCATGTCCAACTGCCCACCTTCTCAGACGTTCTGCAAATGCATCATAAGTAAGAGATTAGAAATAAAATACAGGAAATAAATAATCACCTCTGGAAAAAAAACAAACAAAACTGAGGGTATATTCACTTTCCAGTGATGATTGGTTATACAGTCTTTAGGTGTAGAAAAAAAACACTTTGCTTGGATGTATCCTCAGCTTTTGGGAAACAGTATTTTTTTTTTGCATCATGATGAACTGCAAAAAAGACTTTAGTAAAAGCAAATCTGGGTCTAGACAATGGCTCTACTAACACATCATCTCAGAGAGCTGCCCCTCCCCAAATATGAGCCTCTATAAGGAGAATAATAACCTATTCCTTGAGGAGTAGTCATGAGGATCAAGAAATAACCTAAGTGTAATAACACAATACAATAACTATCTCAGGAAAATGAAACACTAAAATGTAATTTCCATGTAATTAGTCTCATGTACTATTGCTAGACAGCAAAATCACTATCTTCTAAATACAGAAAAAGAGCACCCCTAGCAAGACATAACAAAGATATAATAGAGAATTTAATGAAAGTAACATACTTTATAGCACAAAAATCAAATATAAGTGTTTAGATGACATTTAGAAACTGAGAACTCTAGGGCTACCTCAGCATGTGCAGTCCCTGAACTTTACCCTCATACCTGGAGGTTGTGTTCCTTCCTGACTGGCATGGAAGATTGTGGTGTACTCTTCCTTCTATCCTTCTCTGTGATCCATTGCTTCTGCTGACTTCTATCTCTTACTTGATTCACAAAATGCACCAGGGCTGCCCGGAGAACATTCTAGAACCATTTCATCTTTTCAAAATACTTAGCCCCCAGACCTGGTAGTGATTTTATTTCACAAAAGCCTGATTGATAATTTGCAGATTAACATAGCATTATCAAATAACTCTACATTTAATAGTTTAACTTTATATTCTTAAGAGTCTAGACATTTAAAAAATTTCCATTAGTGGGAAAAGCACTTACATCTAATTGTACGTCGACATTGTATAATTTGTACTAGCAGATTTTGAAAATAGATTTAATGTGCATAACTATCTGATAGAGTCTCACTATGGTATAAAGTTAAAAGAATAATTTTTATATAATATAATAATGTATTAGGATGAGACATTTTAAAATATGAATAAAAATGCTAAAATTAAATAATCATGTATGATAATATATGACAAATAAAAAGCATCTGTCTTTGGAACTGTTTAGAAAGTTACTGTATGTATCATTTCATTGAGACAATTTTTAAAAGACCAGTTACTATGCTCATGATCTTGATTAGGTAGAGAAGTTTAAACATCAGTTCATAAATGAGATGCCAAATAAGGTGACCCATAAATTTTGAAGTTATTGGCTCAATTAATGGTTACCAAATTTTACCTCATGGTTACCAAAAATCATGTGAAATAAAAAGAATACTCAGCTATGAGATTTGGTAACTTTGAAGAATGTTTGGGAACTAAGCACAGACAAAGTAACCAGTCAAGGATATTCAAATTCTTATAAGCTTGGCTAAAAAACATTAGCTTGTCTTTTGGGGATTGCTAGTATTACTGGTAACTAACACCACTAATTAGCTATATAATTTCTATGACTAGAAAGGCCTGCTCTCAGCTAAAATAATAAAATTTATTTTTAATCTAGAAGTTTCCCTAAAGAGATCTGTACAAGTTTGAAAAAAGTATGGCTTTATTAATGAGCTTATAATGACTTGCTCTAACTAATGAATGGTTAAACATCATCCCACATCAGCAGTAAATCTCTTTCTCTTGATTTCTAATAATATGATTTAATAGCTATACTCTGGTATACACATATTTTTATATTATTTTATTTTGTGTCCATTTTTAAAAAGCTATTATCATTCTTGTAAGGTAGGTACAATCCAATATAGATCACAGTTCTGAAGATGAAGTGGCAAAATGAACACAGCAGCAAGATTGCTTTCAATTTTATACCATTCTTTTAATCTTTTAAGGTCAACAGAGAAAGTCTATATTTTATCATAACTTTTCCTATTGAATTTCATGAAAACAAGCTGTCCCCAAATGTAAACAGATAATGTGGCAGAAAGGACTTAAGTCAAATTGGAAATACTGATTTGCATGTATTGATCCTATGATCTTAGAAACACTACTTAAACTCTTTTAAATCCATTTTCCCAGGGATCCCTGGGTGGTGCAGTGGTTTGGCGCCTGCCTTTGGCCCAGGGCGCGATCCTGGAGACCCGGGATCGAGTCCCACGTCGGGCTTCCAGTGCATGGAGCCTGCTTCTCCCTCTACCTGTGTCTCTGCCTCTCTCTCACTGTGTGCCTATCATAAATAATAAAAATAAAAAAAAATAAAAAAAAGATAAATCCATTTTCCCTCCAAAGAAAGATCAATATTACTCATATTTTTCTGACTCCAGGGAAATAAGTAAACAATTTATTTAAATTCTGTGTAATGTGATAAGTGCAATATATACCCTGCAAAGTTGTTATGGCCAGGCAATAAGTGAGACAATTGGAACAGTGCTTGGAAAAGAACGAAGTTACTCAGTAAATGGTTATATCAAAAATATTGCAATACTTTTCCTTGTTGATAAGGCTCCAAGGCAAAACAGGATTTTGGTTAGAGTGACCCAATGTATAAAACTGTTTGGAGCATTTTAACCTAAAGCGTTCTTCTGAGGGGTCTGTCCACTAGGTACCATTTTTGAGATCCTCAGAACTGCCTAGGACTCTGCCAATCAGAGTTGGTTTCTATTGCGTATAACCAAAAAACCCTGAACAAAATTTCATTTTATTTATTTATTTTTTCAAAACTTCAATTTAAAATAAAATTTATTAAGGAAGAATTTTGCAAATGATCTTACTCTGTTCTTAACTAATAATTCACATGTAAGAAAGCAGACTATTGAACATTAAAGTTTTGCCCGTCTCAATCTGTGTCTTAAGATCTGGACATAGTGGGGACCTTTGTGGCTTAGTTGCTTAAGTGTCTGCCTTTGGCTCAGGTCAAGATCTCAGAGTCCTGGGATCGAGCCCTGCATCAGGCTCCCTGCTCACAGGGAGTCTGCTTCTCCCTCTCCTCCCTGCTTTTGCTATAAATAAATAAATAAATAAATAAATAAAATAAATACATAATACTTGAAAAAAAGATCTGGACATACAGCCGTGAATAATCAAGTAAAAACAACTTAAAATTTCTTTGTGAAAAGGAAAAACTTTAATTTCCTTGTGAAAAGGAAAAACTTTAATTCCTTGTGAAAAGAAGTGTGTGTGTGTGTGTATACATATGTGTATATGTATATATATATATATATACACACACAAGCTTTCTGTATAAGGATTAATTTATATTTTATTTTTCTTTTAAATTTGTAAAAGAATGCAAAGCAGTAAGAAAACAGAACTTCGGCTTCTAAGTTATATCGGAATAAGTGACTTGAGCCAACTCTCCCACTGAGAACAACCAGAAAAGCTAGATAAAACATTTTTTTAAACCTGCTTCAATACATCAGAGAACTAAAAAGGCAGTGAGGACTCCCAAGGCCACAAGTCAGTGAAAGATGGATTCCCCACATCGATGGCACTGCATTGGAAGGGTCATCATTTTTGTACTAGAGGCATCTGCTGAGCAAAGCTGAGCAAAACTTTTATCAGCCTCTGGAGGAGGATCACTCCTAGATTCCAGTGTCTGCCTAAATAGTATGTTTTGGTAAACATCCTCACAAGCACTCTGAGATAGGACCCTGAAAGGCTATTATCTTGGAAAAAAGGGAAACCAGAAGTAGACTCTCCCTAGCAAGTAATAAAGCTTTGAAATATCAAAACACTGGAGTGCAATTACATTAGTTTGGATTGCAAAGGTCCTAGCCGCTCACCAGGAGCAAGTGTGAATTCTGTCCAGAAACCTCAGTTATTACAATAATGTTTCATATAAATAATTGACCCTTAATCAAAGTTAACCATAAATTAAAAGGAAACAAATGAATGAGAACCAGTAGAAACAACAGTCAGTTGAAATACAATCACCGTGTGTGAAGATAGTGGACTAGGGAGATGCATGCTATAGCATATCCATAGTTACATGTTTAAGAAAATAAACAAGAAAAATGAAAATGTTGTCAGGAAACTGAAAACTACAAAAAATAACAAAACAGAAATTCCAGAACTAAAAAATATAGTAACTTATATTCTGAATGCAATGGAAGGTTTATTAGTAGCTTAAACATATCTGAAGAAGAAAGTTTATGTCAGAAAATAATTTTTAAAAAATGCCCAGAATGAAGTCTTAATACTTTGATTACCAATATTACTGCCCATTGCCAAATTGCTTGCATGGTCAAAGAACAATGAAAGAACAAGAACATGGAAAAAATATGACTACTGGCCTAAATACAGACACATACAAAGAGATAAAAACCTCTAAGTATTCATACGTGCCAATGTCTATTTTTTTAAAGATTTTATTTATTTGAGAGAGAGAACAGGAGCAGGGGGAGGGGTAAAGGGAGAGAGAGAAGCAGACTCCTGGCTCAGCACGGAGCCTCATACTGGGCTTAATCCCAGGTCCCCAGGATCATAACCTGTGCCAAAGGCAGACCCTTAACTGACTGAGCCACCTAGACGTCCTGCTTTAATTTCTCTTTTTAATAATGAATTGCTTTCACAACTAAACTGATATGGAATATTTTTTCCAGGATTCTATTATCAACAGGTATGTGACGATTACCTAGATTTTCTAACATGCCTCAGTATTTGACATCCTGGAGATTTATGTTGGCTTTCTGTGTGTCTTTTTACTTGCCCTTACTCCCAGTTTTAGCCCTTAACTACAGTCTCCTTGGGGACAGAGGGTTTTTTTCTTTTTTCTTTCTAGTTATACCTTCTACATTTGTACCATCCTTAACAGATAATAGGCACTTGATTAAAGTTGAATAAATAAATGTTTGAATGAATCAATTAAAAACATTAGTCTGAAAAATATATTCTCCAATAAATTCTTTTCTTTCTTTTGGTTCTTCTCTAATATCTGTCGCTGAGACAACTTAACCCTCATGTTTAGTCTTGACCTCTATACAAAGGAGTAGTTAGTAAAATATTTTGTTCACACATATGATCTCATTTTAGTCTCCTGGCTTCATGTAACCTGTCAGAGCAAAAGAATTTTTACACTTCAGTTGATCTGTATTTCCAAACACATATCAGAAAAAAAATACATATTCAGTAATAGACGCCTACTCCTAACAGAAACCTGTACAAGGAGATCTTATTGAAAGTAGTAGAATAAATTGAAATCTGAAAATGCCATATAGAAATAGAAAATAAGTCAAATTAAGGAATTAATTATAGTGACAACAGCCTAAATATTAAATAGAATTATAGGAACTCCTTCAATTATACCTAAATTTATGAATATCTATGCCTGTGGAAACCTCCTGACCCAGTGCACCCCCTTAGACTTTTGAATTTGAATATAATATAGGTGTATTTAGATTCATAGCAATTGAACCCCCTTTAAGCTATTCCTTTAATATTCCCCCTCCCTAGGACACCTGGGTGGCTCAGTCAGTTAAGTATCTGCCTTTAGCTCAGGTCATAGTCTCAGGGTCCTGGGTTGGAACCCCACATTGGGCTCCTTATTCAGTGGGGAATCTGCTTCTCCCTTGCCCTCTACCATTCCCCCACTCATGTTCACTCTCTCTCAAATAAATAAAATAAAAGCTTTAAAAAAATTCCTCTTCCCCATTCCAATTCTCAACAGATTTTATAATGGATTCAAAGTTTAAGCAAAACCATTTGCATACTTTTTTCAATTCATACACAAGTGTGGTGCCTTAGCTGAGAAGGCTAAAATACTGTGAAGCAGGCTGGGATCTCTCCGTCTCCATGGGGCTTTTCCATGTGGCTAGCTCAGCTCACTTACAGAATGGCAGGCTCAGGATTGTCAGGCTTCTTGCGTGGTGGCTGGCTTCCAAGGGTGCTCCTTCTGAAAAAGCAAGAAGGAAGCTACCAGGCTTTTTATGACTTGTTAGTTATAGTCATTCGGAATTTAGATAAAAACTTTTAAAAATTTAGTTAATGATTGTTTAAAAGTTACAGTCATTTCCACTGCATTCTATCAATTATAGAGAGTCTGCCTAGATTCAGTATAGGAGACTACAGAAAGGTACTAATACCAGGAAGCACAGCTCACTGGAGCATCTTTGAAGAAGTTCTGCTGTCTTATATAACCTCTTAAGCCAAGAAAAACAGAGACCATTTACAAGAAATGCATTTTTGCCTTTGACTCAATATTTCTGTTGCATTTTTTAAAGTTTTAAACCATGGATTCAACAACATCCTCTATCACAGACCACAAAGAGTGGGACTTTCACACTAGGTTCTAAGTGTGGTATGCAATAGAGACACTTTCTCGGGTCATCTCTGCTTTAGGTTTGTTCTTCTGGCTTAGCACATTAATGTCCTGAAGGGTTCATGGTACCTTAACTAAAATGCCATGCAAAACTCGAAATATTTCAAGATATCCTCACTGAATACCTACTGTATTCTAAATGCTAGGGGTATGCCAATTTTTAAAATGTGGTCTTATCTTCAGAGAGCTTAAGATAAGGACACACAGAGCATATAGTTTTTACATTTCAATTTCCCCTTGGACAGCTCCTTATATTGTTTGGTCAAAAAAATTTTTTTTCTCCGACTCTCACATTTTATCTGGAATCTCCTTCGTGCTGAAAAGAAACTGTCTTTCAGGTTCCAAAAAGAGTTTAGCAAATGAAACAGTACAAGTGATAAATGTTAACTGTTACTCCTTCTTTCCTTCCCCTATATGATTTCAGATGGGATTTATTAAGAGAAGATGTATTTCTTCTTTGGGGTCATGAAGAACATTTTTTTCTCTGTAACCTCCAAGGGAGCTCATGGTGAAATAGATAAAATGTCAGAAATAATTAAGAAAAATGCAGGGGTATCCAACAACCTAAAATTACACCTTTTGGTGAAGCCTAGTTTTCATCTCCTTGGTCCCTTGACAGATAGAAACACCAACTTATCACATTCTTTAGATGATGGTGTGTTAAATCAATGTGGATGAACTCCTGGTACAGTAAATGGGGAGGATGAAACAGAAATTCTCTTAGCAAGCAGAGGTCATGGGATCTGGGAGGTCAATATACACTATGCAATAGATACAAGATCTAGAATCTCTCAGAATTGTATAAAAAGCCTCCCCTAAATCTCTCTCGACATTTTCTCTAGTTTCAATCATACTTCCATTTTCATCACCTTTGAACCTACTATTTTCTTTAACCACAAAAATTGCTTTTTTAAACACATGTTTCAGTTTTTCCCTTTCCCTCTCAGTATTAAGTGTTTTCTATCACTATGGTAATAAAATCAACACACAGAGAAAGTGGACTGCCCCGTATCAGAAATGTGGCACCTCACAATCATGGACTCTCCTTTGTGAACACCTAGCACATATTTTCCTACCTCAGTTGAAATACTCTTACTCTTGCTACAAAAGCTGATTATAACGAAGTGCACTTAGGAAGCAGCTTTGCTTCTGATTAGCCATAATAAATAGATATGGATCATTTATTAATATTCTATTAATTCTTTGAAGCACATACTACTAAAATCTTTGACCAAGTAGACAAAATATCTGCAACTACATTAATTTGCCTGTTTGGAACTATTAATTTCTCATTAGTAGCAGTAGTTATAGTAAAATAGATAAAAGGCTTTTAAATATACTAGTGTCGAGCACGTTGGGGCAGTTGCCCATGGTAAGCATAAATTTAGCTCTGCTCTTCCAAGGAATGCATTTTACACTGGCAGGGTCATCCTTAGGCCAACTCTGTCTTTGGATGGGTAAATATGCTGAATACTGAAAATGACAGTAGATATTTCATTTGCTTGCAGCTATAAACCACATTCTCGGGATCCCTGGGTGGCGCAGTGGTTTGGCGCCTGCCTTTGGCCAAGGGTGCGATCCTGGAGACCCAGGATCGAATCCCACGTCGGGCTCCCGGTGCATGGAGCCTGCTTCTCCATCTGCCTGTGTCTCTGCCTCTCTCTCTGTCTCTCTCTCTCTCTCTGTCTCTCTGTGACTATCGTAAATAAATAAAAATTAAAAAAATTTTAAAAAATAAATAAAATAAACCACATTCTCCAATATTAGCTACATAAATAATAAAGGTCTGTTAATGGCCTTAGCTTTCCTTTTCTGGCAAACGTGGGTAGGGGACAAGTTACTGGCTTTTAGGCTTCTAAAGATGCCAATGATGCCAAGGCCTTATCTGAATAAAAATTCTGATTAATATAATCTATAATAACAATATCTTATTACATCTAACACATCAAAGTTGCTCACAAATATATTTTTGTATGTTTTCTGTAATATCTTGGCTAGCTCACAGAGATTCTCATATCGAATTAAAAACTATATCCTTGTATCTAGAGATATATATCTTGGATATATAGGTAAGAATGTTTTTGCAGTTAGAAAATGTACTTTGAGGGGCACCTGGGTAGCTCAGTCAGTTAAGCATCTGGCTCTTGGTTTCAATTCAGGTCATGATCTCAGGGTCGTGGGATTAAGCCAGGGTCATTGGGCTCTATGCTCAATGGGGAGTCTACTTGGGATTCTGTCCCTCTCCCTTTGCCCCTCCTCTCACTCTGCTCTCTCTCTCAAATAAATAAATAAATTTTTTAAAAAAAGAAAAGAAAGGAAAGGAAAATGTACTTTGAGTTACTCAAGACCACATTATGGTTTTAACATATTCACCTTTATTTATTTATTTTTTAAATTTACTCCCTCCAAACAGTGAAATCCACTAGGGGAGTTAAGAGACAGAGTGGGGGGGGGGGACACTGGGCTTGCTTTGTCCCTCTAACACAGGTAGATATCATTAAAACATTTTGAATAACTAGGAAATCAATCTGAGGATTAAATTTACCCCCAACCTTCAAATTTTTAATTCAAGTTTTTATTTGCTAACCATGATATGTAGAAAAATTGGAACATTTTAAACTAAATGCATACTCAAAAGACATTTTAGACATTTAAAATATACATACTTTAAATAATAATTTAAAATGTATTTTTAGAAATTGATTTTCCATATGCATAAATGTGTACATATATGCAAATGTTAAACATTCTATTTTATGTATGTAAAATTCAATATATTGCTATTTGATATTTTTTGTTTTTTTGACAATTCATATATTTAAGGCATATAATTTGATGATTCTATATATATATATATATTGTGAAACAATCAATTCAAGCTAATTCACATATCCATCACTTCAGATAGTTCCCACATTTTTGGTTTGCTGAGAACACTTAAAGTTTACTTTATTAGCAAATTCCAAATATATGATAAAGTATTGCTAACCGTAGTCACCTTGTTGTATGTTAGATCTACAGAACTTATTTGTTTTGCATAACTGCAACTTTGTACCTCTTGACCAACATTCTGCTCCTGGACACTACCATTCTTCTCTCTCCTTATGTGAGTCGACTATCTAAAATTCTACATGTAAGTGAGATCATGCAATATTTACCTTTCTCCACTGAGCTTATTAAAATTAGTGCAATGTTCTCCACATTCATTCATGTCACAAATGACAGGATTTCCTTCTTTTTTCAGGAGGAATGATAGTCCACTTTGTGTATGTGTGTGTAGTACATTTTCTTCATTCATTGTCACACATTTAGATTGTTCCCACATCTTGGCCATTGTGGAAAATGCTGAAATGAACACGGGAGTACAGAAATCTTTCCAAGATTCTAATTTTGTTTCCTTAGGATTTATATCCAGAAATGCTCCACAGTGTTTCTACAATTCTCCTATTGTACGCCAGAGCTCTCCCAGAGCTATTTCCATTGGCATGTAGTTGTGTATTCACTGTTCCTATTTTGTTGGAACAATGAGCATCAGGTGCTCCCAGTGTGCCATCTTGCTAATGCTACAACTCAACTTACTGCTATTTAATACTGAATTGTTGGTAAATGCCAATATTCTGGTGGGTTATAGTTTTTTAAGCTACAGTTAAGCACCCATATCATACTCATTGTCATTTTTGTCACTTTTACTCTATCCCCCTGCAATGGAAGGCGCAGTTGGGGTGTCCAGACATCCCAAAAGGCAGGTTCTAAATTAGTCGCCCTCTGAGCGGATAGTGAAAGGAAGTGGTTGTCTTGGCAACTGAAATGAAATTAATGTCCTCAGTTCTGATTCTTCTCTCAGATATCTTCTTAGAAGTGGAATGTGGTGTCAACCGTGTACCATGTTGCAGTTTTTCATACATATTGTCAAATTATTCTCTAGCTTTTAGGATAATTCTATAGTTTGGAATGTTCTGGAATGTTTTCACTGGTTTATGACCTTCTGTCAAAATAAGAAAGCTCCATGGTTATCATCCTCCATTCAGCACCGGGGTTTGACAATAGAATAATCTCCATGGGACCATATTGAAATACATTTCTTTATCAATGAGGTTGAATGGACTTTTATACTTTACTGAACACTTATATTAATTTTAAGTAAATTATCAATCTTCATCTCTGTTAATGTGTTTCCTATTTTCATTTTACCTTTTAACTTTTAACATCAAAAGCTTTTCTTTTTTTTTTAATTTCCTATAAGTCAAATTAATTTTCTCTCTCTAGGGTCTTTCTTTGTCTTTATGTTAAGACAATCCTTCCCAAACCCAAGAGCAGAAAAAAAACAAACTATATTTTCTTCTGAGTGCGTCATGATTTTGTTACGTTTAACTTTAATTTAATTTATGGAATTTATTTTAATGATTGGTTAGAGGAGAAGACCTCACCTGGGAGAGTGCATCTACAATAGTTCATTTAACTACCGCATCAGTTCCATGAGATAGACATCACTACTCTTAACAGAAAACAGAAAGAGGGAGATGTTATTGCAGATGGTCAAACATTGAGTAAGTGGTGTGTTTAACTGTTCTAATCCAAATAGTATGAAAAGTCTTCTCAGTAGCTTTATTGATATAAATTAGCTTTCTACATGAATTTCCTGGAGAGCTGCCTAATCAGACTTGATTAGGGAACTTTGCGATCAGTTAGTTCCAGTCTCTGCATCGTGCAACCAACATGCTTCCTTTGCTTCTGATGAACTTCACCAGATGGCTGCTCTACTATGTACCACTTTTCACTAAAGACCAGTATTGCCATCTTTCCTCTGGTATCAAATACCAATATCTGCTTATCTACTTCTTTCAAGCATAGAACAGGCCTTTTTCAGCATTTCATATAGGCTCAGGTGAGCAAAGATCAAGAAATTATTTCTCATGAAACTTTGCTGAATGTTTAGAAACAATGGAAGGGAAATTCAAAACAGAAAACAGTACTATATAAGTCCAGGTGCCCTCCCTGGACTGGCCCTGATTTCAATAAGACAGAGGCATCTCACCCCCAAGATTAGACAAAACTCAACTTTACCACCTGTAGAGGCAGTTCACTCCCCAAACTACCACCACCAGGAGGGCTCCAGGCATCTTTGTGTTTTAGTCTAGGTGAGAGTAACTCCTGACCCTAGAGGAAAGAAAAAAGTTTTCCCTTTACAAACTCATTTGCTCACTCACTCGCTCACTTCTTGAGTTTTGATTTCCTGCCCCAGCATTGGTCTCTTTATAGTATAATTTAAAGTGGGAATATACATGTCTTTCTGGGGAAACTTTATCCCTAAATACATACACACGCATGCCCAGGTCTGGTCCTATAGCACCAATAAAAGATCTTAAGACAGTAGTCTAATACCCCCAAAACTGGGCTATTAAGATTTAGGTAATAAACAATTCTCAGTCTTCTAGATGAATCCATGCCATATTTGCTCAGATTTATTTATATATTTTTCTAATCAGCTCTCTAAAATAGTTTGTGATCTATTCTGGCTATCTTTATCTACACAGACTCCATGACTCAAATTCATTTTGCTAACAAGTTGGTCTATAATCTATGCAGGACTTGGTGTGGCAAACTTGTCTCTCTGTTTTGCATCGGCAGAGATGGCTTGATTGCTGGGTACTAAATTCATCCTAAAGCTTATTCACGTATATGTCTGACAGCTGTTGCTGTCTGTCGATTGGGATTTTGGCTGAGGCTACCAGGCATAACACCTACACATGATGTTTTGATGTGGCCTGGGGTATTGTGTTTGGGTTCAAAGGGTGAGTGTCCCAAAAGGCAGAGAGCCAGGTGGAAGCCATATTACTTTATGAAGTAGAATTGAAAGTCATGTAGCATCATTTCCATCACATTTTATTAAATCAAAACAGCCACAAAGTTCCATCCAGTTTCAAAGAGATGGGAAATAGACTGTAATTCTTCACTAAGGGATGACAAGACTCTCGAAAAATTTGTGGGGCCAGAAATATTATTGTGTCTAATTTTATAAAATACAAACTGACACAGTTTCCCTCTGGCTACAAAATCCACATTCATCCCACATGTAAAATAATTTACCTCCTCTCTAAGCCCCTCTCCCCAAATCTTATCCTGTTACAGTTTCAGGTTCAAATTCAAATTTAAATTATGTTCACTTGCATAGGAGGTCCTCAGTATGTGGTTCTTAAGTATCAGGTCCTGGAGAATAGTTCTTCTCAATTAAAAAAACAAACTGTAAAGTAAATAGATAAGTTATCAGCTCCCAACATTACCCAACATACAATGGCAGGACAAGTATAAGGTAGCCAGTGGAAGCATTCTTATTCAAAATGGAGTGAAAGAAGAGATCCAGACCAATCCCTGGTCTACAGAACTCTAAAATCCTAGAAGGTTTATGTTGACAGTCCTTTGACTGTGACTATTTGATAAGGGTAAAGAGAGTTAAAAAAAGACTTTTATTTATTGATTTGTCAGCTTCTTAATATTTAAAATGCATACAATGAGCATACATTTATGGATAATTTTGTAATTATAATAATATAAATATGTGTTTCCAACTGGAAAAAGGTTAAATGAGGAATTCATAAGGCAAAAGCTAGAATCAACAATCCAAACACAAAGAAAGATTTGAAATCAAAATGATAAAATACAATGTAAATAAATTACATCATAAATAAATTATAAATACAATATAAATTAAAATCTGCTTATAATTTTAAGTGTGTATTTTGAAAATTTATACATGGAAATAAGATAAAAACAAACAAGTATGGTGTCCGTATTTTCTTATTTAGTTTAGTTTAGTTTTCTTTTACTTTATAGTCTCCTAGGATGTACTAAAGGAATAAGAAATAAATGAAATCAACATGTTTTATGGAGTATAATATAAGCTATTTAGAACTCTTGAGGATTGTGCAATCTGGGCCAGCTCATCCCCCAGAACAATTGAAAATTCAACATGAAATTATCAACATTTAAAAATTTGCTTTAATTAATTCAAATGAAAATATTTCTAAAATATAAACAGTCTCCTGTTTTTTTTTTTTTTAAATACAGCCTTGCTCAGGATCATTAGCTTTATTTTATTCAACAGAAATGAAAAATTCTTATATGAGATAATTATGTTTAAAATCCATTGAAATATAAAGTTCAACTCTATTCCTATGAAACAATGACTATCATCCTCATTGAAAGGTTAAGTAAACTAAGAGATGGACAAACAAGCCAAATAAAGATACGAAAAGTGGAGTACGACATACATACATAGACCTGGATGATGATTCCAACTCTGTATTTTGGAAATTAACACATGGGCATAAGAAAAAAAAATATGATGGCCAAGATCATTTTACTTTATCCCTCTGGAATCTACTATAGGCAAAATAAATCATGACAATGAAAGGCTGCTGCAGTTTTTGAAATTTTAAATGCTATCACTTTCCACTAATATTTGTAGGCTAGGTTATGGCAGCCCCCATGTAATTGTTATTCCTACTTTTGACTTTGAAGCTGGATGACTAAGTTCAGGGCATTGTGAATTAAGCAAAAATAAATCATTTCAATATAATAAATGAAATAAATCATCTTTGAGCAGTAGCTCCAGAGGCTTTCTGGTAAGTAAAAGCCAATCTGAACTTTGCCTAATTGGTTTTCTTCGCAGGGGTCTTACTTGGCTTGGTTCATGTTTTGTACCATGTTCCAAACAGGTATTATTGCAAGGTGGCTGAGGCAGGAATACATGGTTTGTGGTTGTGTGGTTGCATATTTTTGTAAAATATTTGTGTCACAGTTCTTAAAACACCATTTTGTTGTGAGAGTAGAGACATATTCATCCTTTGAAATTCAGTTTTCCAAATCCTTAGTTCTAGAAAGGAACTGAAGCCTGTATTTTGTTTCTGAAGTTTCCAAATTGTCTTCTGAAAATCTCTGATTCCAATCGCACACTGGAGAGCAATGGCCAGAACATCTCATTGCAAATGTGTATTTCTCAGCCCTTCGGTGCCCACTGAATATCGGTTAGACTGGCTTCTTAGGACACCAAAGCAGAAAAACAGCCAACCTGCGTGATCCTGTGAAACCTTAAAAACAACAATGGGTAAGACAGTAATTTATGTACTCAATGCCCCTCTGTCCTATTCAGTGCATTTCGTAGAGTAGCTCATTTTCTAAAGTACTTTGAGAGGTCACCTTTAATGAAATCGAAGCTTTTAAGGGGAAAGGACTGATGATATTGCAGCCCAGATATTCTCTCTCCACCAGATGGGCATGGTGTTAGATGCTTAACTTAGCACAGTGTTAGCTGCAAGATGCATGAGTTCCAAAATGATTCTAAGTGTTCATTTAACATGAGGCTTCCTTTGAGAAAAGGCTGCCAGTGGTGCATAATTGTGCCAAATGTGCAGTAGTTTCATAATGTGGGCTGTAATCCACTAGGAACTAAATCCTGCTATTACTCTCTTTAGGGAGACTTCTAAAATTCTACTCTTCTTATTGTGAATAGTAACCTGGAGTAGTTAGAGGTTACTGGAAATCTCCTTAAAAAATTGCTACACATGTGTTGAAGCTTTCTTAACGGAAGTCACAGTAATGTCCATCAGTTGGGCTATCCCTATAGCCACGAGACGGGCCATCAGACATAGAATTTTTTCTTCTCTAATAAGCTACTCTTTTATTTTATGTATTAGGCTTTAGTTATAAATGACATATAACTGACTCTTAAAATTAAATGATTATTTAATTTTGGCTTCTTCAATAACTGGAATTTTTTGTGAGTACTGACAGGGACTATACCTATTTCCAGGGTATTGGTGATACAATAGAATCTGGCCATTTGAAAATGTGGATGAGTATAGAAGCATGCCTGTCATATGAGATTTCAGTTCACCATTCACATATTAGTACTTGTGAGTGTGAGATGTAAACGCTTCTGTATAAGTGTGTGTGTGTTGCAGTGTTGACATTGACCTATCTCAGGGGCAAACTCAGTGGCCATTTCCCAGAGCATTGCCACATTCTGTAACTGTTCAGGCAGGAAGTGAAGAGTTCCTTATCTAACTGAACCAACCAGGGGCCTTTAAAAGAAGCAAAACGCAATTACCCAAATTGAAATTTGGCCAGGACACTGGAGCTAGTGACTCTACTCTTCCAGAAAATACCAGGACTCTGGTTTTATGTCTTATCTCAAAGTTGGTGCCTATAGTCAAGGAGTGCCTTGCTCTCATACACTGTTAGGTAATCCAGAGCTGAAGCTGCCATTGAAAAAAAAAAAAAAGTGCAACCAGTGAAATGGTGCAACCAGTCCTCATGGGGGCGGTTGCTGTTTTACTTTTTAAAAGAGAAAAATAAGGCTTTTGTTTTTCTTAAACCAGTTCACAGTTGTCTTTATTACTTCAATAACTAACAAACATTTATTGCCTCTAAATGCCTATGATTTGTCATGAGGATTAACCCTTTCTCTCACCAAAGCAAAAAAAAAAGATAAACAATAATTTCATTCTGTATCTTTTCATATAATTTGTATCTAGAGATAGTATATTTTAAATTTCTGATATTAGTAGAGCTTCCATATACCATCAGGTAGCTAAAATATTAATGAATTTATATGTAAGGATTTTAGTAAAACAGATTCAAGATAATAATTCAGAATGATCATTATTAATAGAGATAAGATGCATGCATGGTAGGTGTCTATCAATTAAAGAGAGTCTTCATAATATTTAGTAGGAAAGAATTATTTGACACTATTTAATTATAATCTAATATTTCAATATTTTAATATTCAATATATTTCAATTTGAAATGTCTAAAAATAACACAATTTCAGCATATGTTTCAAATAAACCTAATAAATGGATAAAAAATGCATCTCTTAAAAAGAAAAAGGCTTAAAGACTTTTTAGTAGCCTTAATTATTATAATAAGATTTGGTTCTTATTAACTCAGGAAATATTAAAGGAAAGGTAATTCTGATGTTAGTTAAAAGGAATGATAATGTAATTCAATTTACAAGGGTAATAGTTTTCAGTTTAAGTTTTATGTTTCAAATATCATACAATTATCTAAGTGTCTCTACTTGTGAGTGGAATTTATTTTCTCATTTATCTTTATACTCATAGAACTAATCCCAAAGTTACTCTTAAATGTACTGCTCAAGCTTTTCTATTTCCATTTGGGTCAGGGGGTCAGAACACTATTCTTATGAGGTCAGGGTCATCCTCATTAGCGTTGCTCTGTTCTGAGACCGCAGATTATGCCTTTCGTCCTGAGAAGCCTGGGGTGCCTGGAAGGAAAAGCAGATGGATCTGGAAAAATCTATCATGGGCATAAGTGCCCCGACTAATGGCAGGTCAGGACTGCCATTTTCATATACAAAGAATAGCATATTATTATTCTTCAGCCTCTACATTCTTTTTAAATTTACTCATCAAAAAAAAAAAAAAAAGACAAAAAACCACAAGACCTGCCTATATTAAGCATAAACCAAAAAGAAGTTAACATATTTAATTGAGAAATTGTTTCTCCACTAACAAAAAAGACTTTATAAAACTATTGCATTTATAAGGTAGTTTATTAAATAGGTCTACTTAAAATTTTTTAATGGCATGGAGAAATTCTCATAATGTAACATTATTTTAATTAAATTATGTTCATAATACAATGTTGAATTGTGTAGGAAATTTTATATACTAAGTATGTATTATAATTCTAATCACAGCACTACATATTAATTGTATAATATTATATGTTAATATTGTGTCATAATTAAGTTATACCATTAATATATATTAACATATTTGTGATTAATATTGATATAGTATATGCTACTATATAAGTAATATTATATGTTAATTATAATTATATTAAATATAATATAGGATTATAATATTATGATTCAAAATAATACTACATAGTATTATATTCCTGATGAAAACAATCTTCATGAGAAGTAAAATCACAACAAAAGGCAGCAAAAGTTAGGGATGGGATGTGAGGAGAAAGAGGGAGAAAGGGAAGAGAAAGGAGGTCAGAAGTGACTGCAAATGACATAATTCACCCTGGATCCAAGGGTATCTGAAGAAGACTGATTTACTCTTAGAATTTTAGTTACAAATAATTACAAGGCCCCCCTTTTTTCTTAAGTTGATTTGAGTTAATGACTCAAAAGATTCCTTATTAAATATCTGATAATTGCCTCTATTAACAGGTATTTAGCTAAAGAAATAAATTGTACAAAACTTCAAAATTGAAAGCATCTGTGTTCACGCTTATAGAGTATTTTGAGATTTCAGCGTGTATATATATATATCTTTTGATATATCTTTTGAGATCTCAAAGATATGTATCTTTGAAATATATATATCTGAGATTCCAGTGTGTATGTACGTATATATATTATATTATATTATATTATATTATATTATATTATATTATACTGGGAAAAGGGCTCATTTCACTTAAAAAGAAAAAAGATATAGTCAATAATTTTAGGATTAAATTATTTAAAAGCATTGTTTAATGATAAAAATATATAATAGAAAAGACAACCTATGGAATAGGAGAAAAGATTTGCAAACCATATATCTAATAAAAGGGTTAGTACTCAAAATACACGATGAACTCATATAACACAATAACAAAAAGAATCAGATTTAAAAATGGACAGAGGAACTAAAAAGACATCTTTCTAAAGAAGACAACCAAATAGTCAATAAGTACATGAAAAAATAACAGCTCTAATCATCAGGAAAACCATAGTGAGATATCAACTCACACTTGTTAGAATGACTATCATCAAGAAGACAAGAGATAAGTGTTGGTGAGGATGAGGAGAAAAAAAGAACCCCCTACACTGTTGGTGGGAATGTGAATTGGTCGAGCCACCTTGAAAAACAGTATGGAGGTCACTCAAAAAATTAAAAATAGAACAATCATGCGATCCAGCAATACCACTTCTGGATATGTAACTAAAGGAAGCAAAATCACTACCTCAAAAAGATATCTGCACCCCCATCATCACCACGGCATTATTCACAATAGTCAAGATATGGAGACAACCAAAATGTCCATCAACTGATGAAAGGATTTAAAAAATGTGCTATATATACAAGCATGCTATATATCCAAATATACATATTATTCAGTCGTGAGAAAAAGGAAATTGTACCATTTGTGACAAAGTGGATGCATGTGAAGAATATTAAGGTAAGTGAAATGAGCCAGACGGAGAAAGACAAATACTATATGATCTCACTTCTATGTGGAATCTAAAAACAAACAAAGAAGTTGAACTAACAGAAACAGAGAATAGAATGCTGGTTGCCAGAGGCTTCGAGGTGGGGCAAAATTGGGAGATGCAGATCAAAGGGTATAAGCCTCTAGTCATAATATGAATAAGTTCTAGGGACTTAATGTACACCACGGCTGTAGTTAATAATATGTATTGTGTACTTGAACTGTGTTAAGAGAGTAGATCTTAAGCATTCTCCCCACACACACATAAACAAGTAACTATGTGAGGTGATGGATGTGTTAATTAACCTGATTGTGGGAATCATATCACGGCGTATCAAATCATCATGTTGTATACTACAGGTATGTTCAATTTTCTTGTCAATTGTACTTCAATAAAGCTGGGAAAAATATAATGGAGGCATTTCATTTTATCTATATAAAAATAAGAGTTCAAAACCCATTTATTGAGTGGATATACTGAGCACTTCCTGTGTGACAGCCACTGTAGACACCAGAGGCACAAAGATAAGTCAGTCCTTCAACAGCACAGGAAGCAAGGGTAGCCTAGAGGATTCGTGACAGAAAGTGAAGGTCAAAAAGCAACTCATCTACGTGCTGATACTGACAGCATCTTGATTATGACAGAGATGACAGATGATAGATAGATAATAGGTGATAGATAATAGATATAAAGCCACGTCCACTTGATACATACGTCGTAAAATACATCATTGTTTGTCTTTGTAGATAGATAAGCCAGTAATGGCTCTTTCCTCCCACTTTGAAGTAATTTAAAATCCAAATGTATTTTACTTGGCCCTTAAGTAGCTTCCAAATACTGTGACATTCAAAGTGAAGTTCCCATGAAAAGTTCTCATTTCTTCTTTCTCCTTGACTGGACATGGTAAGGATCAAGCAAGGCCCCAGATGGACAAAACATGGATAAAGGGCAGTTTTAGAGAGGTGGATAGATGGGAAGTTTCCCTGGGCCATCCCTGGCTGCTGCCTCACACAGAAATGCTGCAGGGCAATCCCGAAAGTCACCTGGAGACTGTAGCAATACTCCTCTGCCATGTTTGGAAGCATGTGTTTTCTCCAATCTAAAGGTCTAAAGGACATCACTCCCCAGACCACTTAGCTCATTCCTCAGTCAAAGACTATCTAAATTTAGAAGTCAAAGAGTGAGAGTCCATGACGCAGCCATTCTTTCTACTGCCATTTTCACTTTGACAACATCAGCCAACATTTTGGATCAAGCTTACAGGTTTCTCCTCCCTGTCTCCTGATGAACCCATCCACTCTGCTTTCCCTTTCCATCCCTCCTGCTGCTTAGGTGATAGCAAATCATGACGGTATATGGATGCTTTGCTTCCAAAACTAGTGAACTGGGGCCCCAACTCTAACTTTCAAAGCTCTAACTGAGCTTACAGTTTATATGTCAAAGAAAACCTCCAGGAAAATTGTTCTCCGGGGGATTCTTGTAAAATACTGTACTTAGTTCTACTTAAAGGGAAGGTAACCCAAGCAAGAATAACAGAGCATTAGAATGAGGAAAATGAATTCTAGAAACCACAGTAGAGGAAACCCCTTTAGACTGTAAACTGCTACTTTGGTACATTTTGTAGGAAAAACATGATTAAGTTGACCAAGATTGAGTTACAAAGTGGGGTGGAACCAAGCTACGTGCCAGCTGAAACTCACAAAATCAGAGAAGGTCCTCTTTAAGAAAAGTCATACAAAATTATAAATAAAATGTTAGGCATGAATGTATAGTAATTTAAAAGAGAAAAGAGAGAACATTAAAATCTTTCAAAGAGCTGACAAAAAGGGAGCTTGCACCACAAATAAAGAGGCGCATGCAAACTTCACAAGGGTCTTAGCAACCCACTTCTAATTCCAGGTGATTTTCCAAGATAATTGTAATCAACTCTCTTTTGTGTTATCTTTTTATTCTAGTGCTTTCTCTATGTATGTTGTCTCTATTCAAGTTTAAACGTGTTCAACATCTGCCAGCTGAGTTTTTAACCATTTCCGTCTGACCTATATATCTCACTACTAATATTACTTGAACATTTTGCAGCCAGACTTGTGTCTGACGTTGTTTCTGATCCCCTCTGACTCAAACTCTGTCAAAAAAGCTGGTCTGTACCTTCACCAAAACATCTCTTGCTAAGAGCTCCCTAAGGTTAATGATGGCCTTAATGTCCAAATAAATCCTTGTCTTTACCTAACTTTTTAGCATGATTTTATTCTGTTAGTATTCTCTTTGTCTGAGACGCTTTTCCCTTGTCTTCAGTGAGTGCCATACTCTGCTAGTCTTTCTCTTTCCAGTCTGTGTATCTTCCTCTGCTAAATTATTAAATGTGGGGATTCTTCAAGCTCAGGCTTTGGCCTCTTTTCTTCTAACTATATTTTCTAGGAGCCCATGGTTTCAGTTGATATTTATGGAAAGAAGACTCACAGATTAGTATCTCCAAGCCTCTTGGTATTTCAGCACATCCAATGGTGCTGTGATCTTCCCCATCAGACCTATGTAGGCTTCAGTATCTGTTCAACTTCTGGGATAGCATCTCATGCATGAGGCAACCCTGACACCTCCCTTCCTCTCACACCCAAGTCTAACCCAGGATGAGTTCATGACAGTTACACCTCTTGAGTATCTCCCTGGTTCACCCATGGCTGTCCTATGAATGCTTTCACTGTAATCCAAGTCATCAACTTAGAGCCAAAGTGCTATGGTAGCCTACCAAGAATCTTCCCTTAGTCACCAGAGTAGCCAAAGGGATGCTTGTAAATTACACTTGATTGTTCACTCTCTGCTAAATACTTCCAATGATTATTTATTAAACTTAGAATATAGACCCAGATCTCTCTAATGGCTAGTAATATCCTGCATGGTCTGGCTCTGTTCACCTCCCCTCAATCTCCATGTTCTAGCTTTCCTGGCCATCTTCCACTTACTGGGGCCTGCTGTACTCCCCCATCCAGTCTTTGTGCTTATGAATTCCTTTTCTTTGGCATGCTGCTAATTTCCCACACGATCAACAAAAACAAAAACAGCCCGCTTCTTTGGGAAGGCCTCCTCTGATGTTTACCCCCACACCATCATCACTACCACAATGGATGGGCTTTCCCTATTCTCTACTGTAATGGAAGACCTTTCTTTTCATGATTAGCAGCTGATTTAGTATGCAACTACATATTCATATGATGATTTCTGTCCTTTACTCACTGGAGAATTTTATAAGAGCAAGAACCAATTCTGAATATAGCTGCCTTTGCACCTCTGCCATCTAACAAACTGCCTGGCAGACTTTAATCTTTTCAGTGAACATGTATTGAATGTTGAATGAAGTAGATCCTCAACCCTTACCTCCAGTAGGAAATGTAGCTCTGCCTTAAACAAACACACATAAAAAAAAAACAAAAAAAAAACAAAACAACAACACCCCCCCCCAACTTGGCAAATATACCAACTCTCAAGAGAATTGCTCCAGCTCATAGCTTTAATCCTCGTCTACAAGAGTTTTCCTAGATTCTGAAGCTCTTGATATCTCTAGCTGGCTGGTCTTTCTTTGATGTCTTTGACCTTAAAAATCTCTCTTCCTAGCATTTATTAACTTAAAAATTCTTAGAAATCTCTCTTCCTAGCATTTATTAACTTAAAAATTCTTACAAGAGGGATACCTGGGTGGCTCAGTGGTTGGCCATCTGCCTTCAGCTCAGGGCATGATCCTGGGATCTAGGATTGAGTTCCACATTGGGCTCCCTGCATGGAGCCTCCTTCTCCCTCTGCCCGTGTCTCTGCCTCTCTCTCTCTCTCTCTCTCTCTCTCTCTCTCTCTCTGTCTCATGAATAAATCAATAAATCTAAAAAAAAAAAAAACTTCTTACAAGATACTACTTCTGTAGATGTTGCTCTTTTCCCAGCATCTGTCTACAGCTTGAAACTTCAGAGGCTATGCTTACTTCCCAGCCCTCTTACTACAGGGACTAGGACATCTCCAGCTTTCCACTATGCTCAGGAGACATATCAGACACATAGAACTAGAAATGAGGGTTTTCACTTGGCTCTACCATTTTGAATTACTAAAATCAGCCCTTCTTAGAGTCTATATCATGCTCTAAATGCATTTATATTCCTTTTGTGCCCCATTATCACCAAACTGCCCTACGTAGTCCTCACTAGGATAATATATTAATATATATTAATGAAAAGAATATTTTAATTTAAACAGAGACCTTCTGGAAACAGTATTATTTTAGAATGAGAAGGTCTTTCAGTATCATTATTTGAAACTTTTTTTTTTGGTTTTACCTGTGTTGAGATATATTGATACATTTTCTTTAGCTACCTAAGATAGCTCATGTAATAAACTAATAGTCTTCAATAGTTAATGTCAATTCTCCGAGACTCTCCAGAAAGGGGAATAGTGTCAAAACTGAGTTCATTGAAAGTCACGGTGGTTTGTGTACTGTATGAAAAACAAAGAGGGCACTTGCACCTGCCCTAGAGAACTTCCTTCTGATATTAGGGAAGTTAAACTATGATGAAATAGGCAGTCTTCTAATTCATCAAGAACTCACGAGAATATTTTGATGACAAATCTGCATGTACATTTAAAGCATCCTAGATATTAGACTAAAAACCTCAAAAAGTGTTGGGAAAACTTCTTTTACCTTCACGGACTTCAGTGGGGTGAAATCAACAAAATGGTTTAAATAGGCCTTCTATAGAAATAACCACTTTTTAAAATTAGTCATTCTAAACATCACTCTGTGGGATAATATTGTGTTTCAAAGTAACATACAAATGTCTGTTTTTATTATTATTTATTGCCTTAATGATCTACAGTCAATAATAAAATAATAAGAGCTTTCATTTCTTTGAGTACCTATCATGTGCAAGATGTTACACTAGGGGCTTAAGATATATTAACTCATTTATCTTCTTAATAATTATATGTATCAGGGGACACCTGGGTGAATCAGTTAATTAAGCATCTCACTCTTGATTTCTGCTCAGGTCATGGTCTCAGGGCTGTGAGATGGAGATATGAGATGGAGCCACCAGTCAGACTCTGTACTTAGCATAGAATCTGCTTGAGATTCTCTCTCTCCTTTTGCCCCTCCCTCACCTTCTCTCTCTTTCTCTCTCTCTCTAAAAAATAAATATATATAATAAAGTACTTTAAAAAAATAATTGTAGGGATCCCTGGGTGGCGCAGGGTTTGGCGCCTGCCTTTGGCCCAGGGCGTGATCCTGGAGACCCGGGATCGAATCCCACGTTGGGCTCCCGGTGCATGGAGCCTGCTTCTCCCTCTGCCTGTGTCTCTGCCTCTCTCTCTCTCTCTCTCTATCATAAATAAATAAAAATAAATAAATAAATAAATAATAAATAAATAATAAAAAATAAATAATTGTATCAGTCCGCTCATTTTACAGCTGAGGATATACTCAAGATTGTTTTATAAATTAGGTATAACACTCCTGTCTTTTTGAAAATGGGCTTAATCAGTTATTCCTAGAGCCAGTTCATCTGCAATTATTTTTGTGATGACTTTATTATCATGTTTTGCATGTCACAGAAACAACCCAGATTTTTGTCACTTACAGATTCTTATTGCGAACTCTCATTAATTCTTTCACACTTGAAAATTCAGTAATAGATTAACAATAGCAATTAAGTCTCTGTGCTCTATAGTCTTTGTTTTACTCTGATGATTGTCTTTTCTGTAAGCTACCAGCATTTTTGTCCTCAACAAAGACTTAGTCAAATCACCAGAAAAGGGCCATAGCAGGGACTTCACACTACTGATGATTCAAAGAGGCTCTTGCATAAAAGCTTCTGAGGGCATCACTTAGACAACTTTCAGACTGGGATAAGTCAACAGTAAAACAACTCCATGAGAGTTGTTATCCCAAATCCAGTGAAAGATGACAATTTGATAGACACTGCTTTTGTAAACCGAAATGAAACGTTTAAAAATATATTCCGTCGACCCTCTCAAGAAATTCCTAAGTCTTCTGACTTTACATGTTAATTCTGTTATTTATCTAGGTTTAGTGAGTACCTATCCTTATTTCTACTAAGATAATTGATCATGCAAGCATGCTCTCATATAGGGCATTAGAGCTGAAAATAATGTTCATTTAATCTGGTGTGACAAGCCATTTTTAAAGAACTATGATTGGCTTTGCCTATAAAGGCAATGCCTACAAAGTCCAGAGAGACTACGCTGGTGCAGACTCTAGCTATAGAGTCCCAGTATTACAGATGGTAAGAAATGTCACTTCGGGTTTAATTCTTCTGCATGTGGCTGTCCAATTTTCCCAGCACCATTTTTTGAAGAGACTGGCTTTTTTTCCAGTGGATTGTCTTTCCAATATTTGCTTTGTCAAATATTAGTTGACCAAAGAGTTGAGAGTCCATTTCCGGGTTCTCTATTCTGTTCCATTGATCTGTGTGCCTGTTTTTGTGCCAGTACCACACTGTCTTGATGACCACAGCTTTGTAGTACAACTTGAAATCTGGCATTGTGATGTCCCCGACTCTGGTTTTCTTTTTCAATATTCCCCTGGCTATTCGGGGTCTTTTCTGATTCCACACAAATCTTAAGATGATTTGTTCCAACTCTCTGAAGAAAGTCCATGGTACTTTGATAGGGATTGCATTAAACGTGTAAATTGCCCTGGGTAACATTGACATTTTCACAATATTAATTCTGCCAATCCATGAGCATGGAATATTTTCCCATCTTTTTGTGTCTTCCTCAATTTCTTTCAGAAGTGTTCTGTAGTTTTTAGGGTATAGAACCTTTACCTCTTTGGTTAGGTTTATTCCTAGGTATCTTATGCTTTTAGGTGCAATTGTAAATGGGATTGACTCCTTAATTTCTCTTTCTTCAGTCTCATTGTTAGTGTATAGAAATGCCACTGATTCCTGGGTGATATACTATATGTTGGCAAATTGAACTCCAATAAATAAATAATTTACAAAAAAGGAAGTTCACTTCTTGGCATGCCAAAAAACCCAAGGATATTTTGGGGACATGAAAAGAGGAGAAATTCATCCAAATGTGTAGATAACGCAGGTGAAATCTGGCATAAAAAGGGTTTTTTGACTTGGTTTCATACTCTCATATTGAAGCAATACCTCATAATAGAAGCCTTTAAAGTTAAAATCCAGTCTGAGATTCCTTATGGCAATTCACAGAAAGAAGTTAATTTTATGATTGTTCAATACTGTATGGGTCTGGATTTTGCAAAAATAATCTTGAGGAGGAAGACATAGTAAATTAAGACTTTTGCTGCAAATACGCAAGTAATCACATCAAACCACCTCTATTTTGTAAGCAAGGATAATCTTTCTTTGAGTTTATGCAGATCACAAAGGAAGGGAAAATTATGGATAAAAGAGATGACTAGACATATTTTCACTGAAAGGGATAAAAGATACCACTGGGTATCTTTTCAGTGAACATCATAGCTTCCAGAGATTAACTGATCCTATAGGAATACTGCACTTTATTTTTTCTTTGACTAGAATATTTCACAACTCCGTAGAGACAGATATTAACTTCTAAAAAAAGTAATAATGTTGCAAATTAGTTCTGTCTATAAAAATACAAATGTGTCTGATAGATGCATTTGACCAATGCATACTGATATGTGCATATTGACTAATTTTCCTAATTCTACATCCATTTGTAAGTTCATTTTTGTATTTGTTATCTCACAATGAATCTGTGATACTTGAGTTTTCCTTGAATCAGTGTTGTTTCCTCATTAATTAATACGTTAAAATCTTTGACATGTGTTCATTTTATCATACAATCATGATTTCACCTTTTTCTCAGAAAATTTAACATTTCTGATTCAAGTAAAAAAATTAGTTTTTGGAAATCAACCATCTACTGCTAAAGCAATATAACTGGAAAGATGGTATTTGAGTTAAGAGGACTAGCTCTATGACATTCTCATGAGTGTGAAATTACTTGCTATCTTCACTATTTATATGAATGTATGAGGTTTTCATGACTTTAAGGGCTTATCATCCTTATTGTCATAACATGTACAGAGGAGTAAATCTTTTTTGATGGTAGGAGCACAGGTATTCTTAAATAGCCATCAGTAAGACTTCAGAATTTGAAGATAGAAAATATTTATCAAGTGTACATAAAAAATAGTGATAAACATGTTTGATGGACAGATAATATGGATTAGATAGAATGAAAGACACAGGGATCCCTGGGTGGCGCAGCGGTTTGGCGCCTGCCTTTGGCCCAGGGCACGATCCTGGAGACCCGGGATCGAATCCCACGTCGGGCTCCCGGTGCATGGAGCCTGCTTCTCCCTCTGCCTGTGTCTCTGCCTCTCTCTCTCTCTGTGACTATCATAAATAAAAATAAAAATTAAAAAAAAAAAAAAAAAAAAGAATGAAAGACACATATTTAAAATGAATCCATGAAGGTACAATGCCAGATACAAACATTTATGATAGGTAAATATTTCTATTTGAGAATAAATCTAAATAATATCCTCCTGACTTAGGGGAAGAAAAGATAAGATATAGGAGAGTCTTAGAGATTATCAGTAATTTCAAGGACAACATGTGCAATAGCATGAGAGCAATAGAGCCTGATGTGGAGCTTGGGTCCAGAGAGTGGGATGTGCTTTGACAGTGAAGGACAACTGAGCTCATGGTCTCAACTCTCAAGGTCTTTTGCCCATATTTTAAGGGCACGGAGGCATCATGCTTTCCCATGGCCATCCATGCTATAGTCTTGCCCTTTTTGTCATTAATGATCAAAGGCCAACTATACCAAAATTTGCATATATGCATTTTTATTTAATTGCAACTGACAAAAAGAGACATGTTTGAACCTCCAACAATTTATTCATTGATATTGACCTATGTTAAATATCTTTGCCATTCATTAATGCATTAGTGTAAGTAAGTGAAATATACTATTTTAATATCCACAGTCTCATTCTGTTCATGTCCTCTAAGATGACAGTCTACATTAAGCATAATCACTGTCATGTACTTCCATGGGGTGGAATGTGAGGAGCTGGGAGGAAGTCTTGTATTCATTAGGAGGATAGGACAACCAGACTAAGCAAGGGTGAAAGAGAAAGAGCAAGAGTAAGGGATATCTGTAAGAAAGAATTTTTGTTCCGTTGTTGCAGGATAAAACTAACTGAAATGGAGAGAAAACAAGCACTTAAATGATCTCAATATGGAAAAATGTGTATGTGTATGTTATGGGGCCAGAGTTCTAACTGAAGGAATACAATTTTCTTTTAGAAGGAATTGCCAAGAAGTCTCAATTGGCAAAAGTTAAATTATATGGATATTATTATTAAATTTGAGAAAACACAAAAGTTTGATGACATAATGAGTAAGGTATACATTACAAATATTTCTTCAGGTCATTTGGTAAGTTTCTCAGGGGGAAAAGAATCATTGCTAACAAGACATGCTGTACATTTACAACTTTTCGAGGACTGAAAAACATTGCCTAAAAGCGCTTCCAACACTATGGGATGTGACTAATGAGCCATAGGAATTTTAAATTAGACCCCCTTGTCTTCTTAGTTAAATTTAGCACAATTTACATATAAAGATAGATAAGAAACTAGTCAGCTAGAGTAAAAGGACACACAATTTTGATGGCTAGGAACCTGTTTTAGAAAGATGGCAGAAAGTTTTAAACATGCTATGAGGGATTTTTTTCTAGAAATGAAAACCTGGAGAAGTGGGGAGGCAGAAAACAGATCATCTTGCTGATTCTCTGGGATTAAATAAATAAACTCCCTTGAGATTCTAACTGGAAAAAAAATTGAGGTACTCATAGACCTACACCACAGCATGAGGTTTATATGAAGTAGTATTTTTCACATGTAATTGTAATAGGGTCTCTGAAAATATGGATCAGCATAAACTCTGAGGATAGCATGAAAAGGTTTGGCTTACTCTACTTCAAATTACAGTTCTTCAAATAGTGGTCCCAACAGTATGATAGACACTAAGCTCTGCAGTGGGGATATGGTGCAGGGTAAGACAAAGTCCTTTCTGCAAAGAGGTCAGCATATATTGTGTTGAAAGGCTTTGGTATTTTATTGATTTTTTTTTAATTGGCAGTTGTAGAATAGGAAATTCTGCTTTGTCAGTCAATCAAAATAAGAATATAGCTGACCCTTGAACAATGTAAGGGTTAGAGTCACTGAGCCCCCACAGTCAAAAATCTGCTATAACTTTTGACTCCTCCAAAACTTAACTACTAATAGCTGTTGACCAGAAGCCTTACCAGTAACACAGTTGATACACATTTTGTTTGTTATACGTGTTGTACATTGTACTCTTACAATAAAGTAACCTGGGAAAAAAGAAAATGTTATTAAGAAATTATAAGAAAAATATATTTAGAGTACTGCTTCTTGAAAAAAAAATCCACTTATAAGTGGACCTATGTGGTTCAAACCCATGTTGATCAAGGATCAACTGTACTTTTTACTACAATAATTATTTAGTTAAAACAAGACACACTTCACAGAATAAATTATAGTTTTTCAAACTGAAATCAACTTGGCCTTACGAAAATGTGTTATAGTGGCCTTATTTTTCTAGCTTTGTCACAGACCAGTAGAAAATTCACCCAGAACTTCACTGATTTGAGAATCACTAAGTCTGACACATAAAAAGAGTGTGCAGTGTTATGAATCCTACCTTTTCAATAAGAAGAATATGTCAGGTCACTGAACAAACAAGCAGATGGAGAGGGAGGGATAGCATCGACGCAGATATGCCTACATATCATCTACCAGCAAAAAGATAAGTTAAGATAATATCCAATTTTATTTTATTTTATTTATTTTTTTTAATATCCAATTTTAAAATGCGACATGCTTCCTAGGGATTTCCCATCCACTTTTAATATGTGTATGTGAATTTTTAATCAGATAACATCTTGATAAAATCTGATGCACTAGTGCAATTTGCATTTTTATTGGGCGAACAGACAAAGGTAATCTTGGACTTTTAGGGACATCCCTATTGCAAAGCTGAGTGTGATTAGGTTTTAGAATCTGAGGACCACATGTGGCTGTAAGCATCTGGGAGGCAGGTCATAGGAGAATTGGAAATGAGAGAAGATCAAGGAGAACATTGGGAGTGAGCCAAAGATAACTTAGGAATTTTGAATGCTTTTGTTGTCCTTCTTAAGGTGCTATTCCAACTCTTTGGAGTTTTGGAGTTTTAAAATAGTCATCTTTTCTTTTTTTGACAGGACCTTAAATAGATACATACAATATCAAAAGGATAACAACTAAATGGTTCTGGTTGAAGTGGCAATGAAAACCCAGCATTCTAGCTATTGGAGCTGTGCCCTCAGAAATCATGGTTGCCTATGTTCAAAACCAATGATTGTGAGAGGAAAATGTGGACAGACTAATAAAAACAGCAATAGGCAGAAACTCAGAGAACTGGTATAAATATCTCGAACACATGAAATGTAAGGAGTTATTTGTGTTCTAAAACCAAGTAGTTTTGTACGTACTCACATTTAGCCTTAATTATCATGCAAGGCTGACATGCAAATTCTAAGGTGGCAGAAGGAACAGGAGGTTGGATAAAGATGATCTACTGAACATCTACCTTTCCCCAGCACAAAATTTATTCAGTGTTATGGATTGAAGTGTATGTTCCCTCATAATTCATATGTTGAAATCCTAACTGCCCAGTATTAGAATTAAGAGGTGGGGGCTTTGGGATGTAATTAGATCATGAGGGTAGAGCCCTCGTGAACGAGATTAGTGAGTGCCCTGATAAAAGAGACTCCAGGGAACTCCCTTGCCCCTCTTGTCATGTGAGGATGTAGCATGAAGCCAGCCATCTATGAACCAGAGTGTGGGCTCCCACTAGATGCTGAATCTTGCCAGCACCTGGATCTTGGACTTCCTCTCTCCAGAACCATGAGAAAGAAATATTTGTTGTTTATAAGCCGCTGGTCTATGATTTTCTGTTACAGCAGTTTGAACTGACCCAGACATTTTGGTTCTTTAAAAGGAGATATAAGGTAGGGTTGGGGGTGGGGAGCGGGGAGGGTACTGAAAACCATTGCCTGAAAGCATTTCCAATACTATGGGATGTGACTAATGAGCCATAGAACTTGACTGGGATAAATGTAATGTTGGGGGACAGGAGGGAGTAGTTAGAAGAAACTTTGAGGAAAAATTCTGAAAGAGAGAAAGCCAAAGAAACAACAGCCAAAAATATCTACACAAGACAGCTGTGGAGGTGGAAGTGGCTGTGGCTTCGAAAACCCATATTCAACACAACTGTAAGCAGGCATCAACCCTAGTGGAGTCTCAGGTATTAAGTGGAAATAATTAATTGCAATTCAGAGTAGCCAGGCAGCATGACCAATTTACGGGTGTTTCATAAGGAACTGTTAGAGGGAACAATGGGGAGGAAATAATCCAAGAAACAGGAAGATTTTTCATTACTAAAGAAATGAATCTCAAAGTAAAAATGACCTACATGCTAAATTTTTAAAAATAATTTGAAAACCTTGCTTGTAGTTTTTCCCCAAAACTATAAAATCAAAATCTACTTGCTGTTATGAGCCCAAAGCAGACATCTACAAAGAAAAAGTAGACTATATCTACACCTCCCCACTCCAATATCATCACCTGTGTTAGCTAGTGTTACAATGATGAATTCTTCTGTTTTCACTAAGCTCACGTAAAAAAACAAAACAAAACAAAACAAAACATATTCATACCAACCTGGAGAGTAATTCTCCTAATTTCTTAAACAAAAATGGGATCACATTATGCCATATTTTCCTGTCATTTTTCTTTTTTAGTATTATCTGAACATCCCTCTGGATCCACTGATAATGCTATAAGGAAGATGTTCATTCCGCCTTTTCCGTTATCTTCATGAGGCTTTCTCAGTTTGTTCAGGTCTTAGTTTATCTCCCTATCTCTCATTTCTTATCATATCACCCTGTTTTACTTTATCCTTAGTATACAATCACTCTCTAGAATTCTTATTTATTTATTTACTTGTTTATTTCCCATTTTCCCTAGTACATGAGTCATGAAAGACACAATTTCCCATAGAACTTGCTTTAATGTCAACACTTACAACAGGACATGAACACTGTAGGTATATGTTAAATGTTTGTTGAATGAATAATGAATAAGCTCATTCCTTTTTTATGGTTGTGTAGCATTTCCCAGCATGAGTGTACCTTAATTTATTCAACCTGTCTCCTATTAATTGACAATATAGTTTGCTGATTTATTTTTGCCACTTATAAAATGCACAGCAAACACTTTTGCACATATTTCCTTATATATCTGTGATTTTATTTCTATGTGATAGATTCCCCAAACTGAGATTACTTGGTTAAAGGCTATATATATGTGTATGTGTGTGCATGTGTGTAGATATGTATATATAAATATGTATGTAATATATGTAAGTATATGTAAATATATATTTAATTTTAATAGATACTATCAATTCTGTTGCAAAGGGCTCATACTATTTCATACTTCTGCCAGCATGTATAAGAATTCCCATTTTTCCACCTTCTCCTCAGCACTGGACATTATATATTAAACACACACACATATTTCTGCCAAATGTATGGAGTAAACAAACTACCCTGTCACTGCTGCTTCCATTTCCTGACTACTGATGAAGTTAAACATCTTTTCACATATTAATATCTATCTTCCATTGGCATTCCCTCCTCTGTGACTTGATGGTTTATATCACTGATGAACTTTATGGGCTTTTATGTACTTATCAACATGTTACTGCTGTATATATTACAAATATTTACTCTAATTTCTGAGAAAGAAATTTCCTTATTTCTATAAAGATGCTCCCGTATGTAACCTACTCTTTCTTCCTCAAGTCAGTAAGGAAATCCACAACTCCAACATTGTTGGCCTTGCCTGGCAATACCCAAAGGAAGCAGAATGAGAATGAAACTGACCAAACAGAAACAGAACAAAAATGCAAAAAAGATACACTGAGCCACAGAATTTAACTCTACCCTTCCAATTTGTAAACTAATAAATCTTCACTTGTGCTTCTTAAAATTCAGTGTGAATTAAGAGTCACCTGGAAGGCCTAAAACAGATTCCTGGGCCCCACCTCTCAAGATTCTAATTCAGTGGTTCTGGGGTAAACCTTGAGAATATGCATTTCTAATAAGATCACAGGTGATGCTAATAATGCAGCATGCTCACAGACCACATTTTAAGAAGCAGTGCCCGAATTGTTGCAGCCAGTTTGAGTTTCATTTCCTTTGTTTGCAACCAAACACATCCTGTTACGCTATCTAGGAGTGGTTTAGGTTTTGTTATGGTCAGGTTCCTTGTCCATCAGTAAAATTTGTTTGTTTATTTATGAGATGTTATACTTTTCTTCATCTAGGCCTCTTTCCTTTCATGGTTAATTACTTGGATAAGTTAGAGGTTTTGTCAACTAGCATAAGGACTACATTAGTCCCCGCCCCCCCAACCAGTGAGTGATATGTTTCGAGATCCCCATTGGATGCCAGAAACTGCGGATAATACTGAACCCAATATAGATTATATTTTTTCCTCTACATACTGATGATAAAGTTTAATTTATATATTAGGCACAGTAAAAGATTAACAACAAAAACTAATAACAGAATAGACTATTTATAACAATATACAAAAAAGTTATATGAATGTGCTGTTTTGCTATCTCTCAAAATATCCTATTGTTCCTGTACTCATCCTTCTTCTTGTGATGATGTTAGATGATAAAATGCCTACCTGAATAGATGAAGTGAGGTGAATGGTATAGGCATTGGGACTTAGTGTTAGGCTACTACTGATCTTCTGATAATATATCAGAGGAAGATCATCTGCTTCTGGACCGCTACTAACCAAGGGTAACAGAAACCTTGGAAAGTGAAACCACAGATAAAGAGGGGGACTTCTGTGTAAAACATATGTGTGGGCATGTATATATATATATATATAGCTGCATGCATATATATATGTATGTATATATATATACATATCTATAGTTTGGGGACATTTATTAGTGTTCAGACAATTTCCTAAGATGAAAATAAGAGATGGTTTGCATTATACTCTCTTTGGTTTTCAAGATATAAAAACTGTGTGGAGGTTCCTCAAAGAGTTAAAAATAGACCCGCCCTATGACCCAGCAATTGCACTGCTGGGGATTTACCCCAAAGATACAGATGCAATGAAACGCCAGGACACCTGCACCCCGAGGTTTCTAGCAGCCATGTCCACAATAGCCAAACTGTGGAAGGAGCCTCGGTGTCCATCGAAAGATGAATGGATAAAGAAGATGTGGTTTATGTATACAATGGAATATTACTCTGCCATTAGAAATGGCAAATACCCACCATTTGCTTCGACGTGGATGGAACTGGAGGGTATTATGCTGAGTGAAATAAGTCAATCGGAGAAGGACAAACTTTATATGGTCTCATTCATTTGGGGAATATAAATAATAGTGAAAGGGAATAGAGGGGAAGGGAGAAGAAGTGGGTAGGAAATATCAGAAAGGGAGACAGAACATGGGAGACTCCTAACTCTGGGAAACGAACTAGGGGGTGGTGGAAGGGGAGGAGGGCGGGGGTGGGAGTGACTGGGTGGTGGGCACTGAGGGGGGCACTTGATGGGATGAGCACTGGGTGTTGTTCTGTATGTTGGCAAATTGAACACCAATAAAAATAAATTTATTATTAAAAAAATAAAAAATAAAAAATAAAATCTGTCACATTCAAAATCCTGGTGGAAACCAGTCAGCACACTAAATTTTTCACTGATGAAAGTTTTAATGGGCTGTGTACAGAGGACTTAACAGGTTTAAAGTAACATGGTTGAGATGGGAAAACATTCAAGTGAAAGATCAAAATAAAGATTCTTCATACATGCAGAGACTCACAAAGATTATTATTATGAATACCCAAGGCACATGGGTGGCTCCATTGGTTAACTGTCTGACTTTGGCTCACGTCATGATCTAAGTACCCTAGAATCAAGCCCTGTGTTGGGCTTTTTGTCCAGCACGGAGTCTGCTTGAAAGAAATATTCTTTCTCTTCTCTCCCTCTGCTCCTCCTCCCTTGTGCTCTCTCTTGCTCTCTTTCTCTCAAATAAATAAAATCTTTTAAATAAAACTAATGACCCCCCAAAGGGGAAATGTTGGGAAAAGATGAGAAAAATAATTTCATAAAGTGAATACCTGAATCTAGATAATTGAGTTTATCATTTAAAAATAATATTTTCATAATATTACTCATAATATTCCAAAGTATCACAACATTTAGTGGTAACAAGTGGGGAGGATGAAGAAAGGTAGGCAGGGTTCCCATTGTATGGTAGGGAATAAATTAATATGGTTACATCTAAATAACAGTAGAAAAATGAATTGAAATATGTACATGGGATGCTTAGGTGGCTCAGCAATTGACCATCTGCTTTCAGCTCAGGGCATGATCCTGGGATCTGGGACTGAGTCCTGCATCAGGATCCTTGTGGGCAGCCTGCTTCCCCCTCTGCCTACGTCTCTGCCTCTCTCTCTCTGTCTCTCATGGATAAAAAAAATCTTTAAAAAAAAAGAAATATGTATATTAAGATTTTAAGAATATACACTAAAAAGAGAAAAGTATTTTTTACATCATCAACCCACAAATGAGAGGAAGAATAAGAAACAACTATGCTTGATGGATCGAGTTAAAAGAAGATAAGAAGAATACAACAGAGTAGAAGAGTATGGGTTATACACAATATGGTTAAAAAAAAAATCAGGCATTAGAATTCACATACACACAAAGGGGTTAAATTCTCCAAGACAAAGTTTTTTTAAAAGGTAATTATAAGGGTTTTTTTTTTTTTTCAAGGAAAAGAGAACTAGCTATGAAGTAATGTTGTAGACTAAAAATTAATTGATGATAATGAAGTACTAGGCAGATACTAACTCAAAGAGAGCAGTTATCCAATTATTGAGATTGGGCAAAAGAGAATTCCAGGTGACATTCATTAAAAAAAGGAAAAGGAGATATATTAGATGTGATAAACTAGAGACCTGTAAAAAATACATAAAGTCATAAAACTGCCACATGGCTTTGGAAATTTTTAAAGTATAAACAGTTGCAAAAACCAAGGGAAATTTACAATTTCACAGTCATAGTGGGAGAAATCAAGTGATTAAGTGACTAAAAATTGAGAAAGATCTAAATCAAGAGTGGTAAACATTTTCTGTGAAGTGTCAGGTAGGAAATACTTTAGACCTGTTATTAGGTGGTCTTTGTCATACATTCACCTTTGCTGTTTGTAATATGAAAGCAGACAAAAATAATAAATAAATGAATGGGCATGGCTGTGTTCCAATAAAATTTTATTTTCAACTGTAGAGGGGGAAAAATAATTTTCCACCTACCCTTGTGAGTTCTTGGCCCAGACCCCTATAATAAAAGATGGCCTAACAAGAGAAAAACTAACAGAAATTTATTAACTTCTCATGTATACATCAGAGATACCCAGGAAAAGTGAATAAATTTTCACAGAGGTGGCTTAGGATTCAGAATTAAATGTCATTTTAATGGGTAAAGGGGAGGCGGGATATAGACTTCTTAGGGAAGAGTAAATGATTTTTAAGACAGAATAGATGGGAGGTATGATTGTCTGTGACAAAGTCTGTCTGGGCTAGGTGTCAACTTCTAGTCTTTTCTTTTGGGTAAGAGTCAATCTTCCCTGATCGATGAAAAGTCCTGGGGAGGGGATCTACAACAATCAGATTCCTTTTGGAGAAATTACTTTTTAAGCAAATAATGGAAGTACAGATACGTGTACGTAAGTGCCCACACTTCAAATGAATCAATATACCAAAGTGCATATTTTGGGGTGGCATGTCCTGAACTCCTACAGTCTTATTTTGAGGTGGCACATTCTTCTACCCTTCACGACTACAGGTGACAGACAGATTTGGCCTAAGACTGTAGTTTGCCAACCTCTAATAGAAAAGTGTGAATAGTATGACAAGGAAATTGATCTCTAAACATATAAGGCAACCACTGAAGAAGGGAGACTCTTAGGATACAATTAGGAAGCAACTACTTTCATCCCAAACCACCACTCTGTTGGGCCAGCCTTCGCTTTTCCTGGAGTGAAATCTATCATTTTCCTGATCACTCTCAGAAACTAAAAAGTCCTTCAAACACTGTGAATCATAATGCACACTTAATTCAATAACTAAATGTCTAGTCCCATGCAGTAGTTGAAACTCAGAGTGTTTGTAACTTAGTGTTAGGGCTTCTGTCTCTTCTTCATCTGTCTTCAGTTTGATGGGAAGCCTTCAGGGGGAAAGCAGGGGGCATGGTTGACTTCTGCAGTATTGTCCTAGATTTATATTCTATTTCTTTTCCTTCCTACTTATTGGGCTCCTCTAATGTGGAAACAGGGAAGAAAATTAAGGGACAGAAAAAGGCTTTCTTGATTGGCGTTGACTCTGGCCATGGAAAATATTGAATCTCATTCTTTCTTTCATGGATGTGTAAAGGTTCTTCTGGAGACCTCCAATCACTGAGTCTCTTGATGCAATTAAAAGCATTTCCTGTTGTGTGTAACTGATCACCCAGTCTCAGGTTGTGTTATGTTTCTGGCTTCTTTCCGCAGAGGTCACCTCAACCCAAACCCCAGATAGTTATCTTGAGCTACTCCTAAAATTACTCCAGCTGATTTTTTCCTATGATCTGCACCTGGTCATTGGGTTTAAAGAATGTGAGTGCACAAATTGGGATATTAAATTCCAATCACAGCCACAGTATCTTGTCTGCACCAGTGAATGAAAACTGTTTAATTGGTATATCTATAAAAGCTATGGTAATATGGGTGTGAGTAGCAGAAAGAATATATGTGTGCTGATAACAGGTAGGATTAACACATTAGGATTACTTTGGCTATAGCCAATCATAGCCACGGGTCAGAATGGGAACCACACTTGAAGGGGAACCAGTTCTAGAAAAGGAGTTCTTTGCTACAGGTGAGAATAAGGCATTTTATAGTTCAAAGGTACTTTTCTCTCACCTCAGGGCCCCGGTTGTCCCTCTGCTCTCCCAACACTAGAGTAATCCAGCCAGACAAATGCAGATCTCATTCTGACTAACAAGGGTCATTGTATGGAACCCAATCCGCAGTAATGGCCTAGACTGCTGCTGGGGAGAGAAGCCCACCACCCAGGGGATAGAGGGACTTTGATGAAAGTACTAGTGAAAGTAATATGCATGTATTATGTGCATTGACAGGAAGACTGAATTTGAATTGACTAAATAATTTTTCATTAATATCTTTTTAGGTTTATAATCCCATAGAAAATGTAGGTAGTTTGGACAGGTTGCCCTTGATCAGTTTTCAAGTGTATGACAGTCAGTGGAGTGAATGTCACAGCTCAGTGTCAGCTTCAGTCCACTCCCTGCGCATGTAGCTTTAACCATGAAACATGCATAGCTTTGGTCCTCTGTCAGTGGAAATTCTCTTACCATTCACTTTAGCTCTCCACTCTGATGACACAAGGAGCTTCACACAATTTGCATTCTTGAAATTTCTCAGGAATGTGTCTGATATTGTAAGGAACACATACCAAGCTGCCTGGGTGGTCTCAGTAAAGCGTCTTCCACACAAGACTTTATAGGTAAATTGGAAGCATTTCTCATTCTTCCACAGAAGAGTGGATGGTACTCAACATCCGTCATCAATTCTTTCCAGAAAAAGCTTGCCCCCTCTTTATTAACCTACCTCTGGCTGAAGTCTGGGTCTGCGGTTTACATGAGCTGGACTCTTGGTGGGCAAGAATTGCAAAGCTGATTCTAGGCCCTTCTTTGCAGGAGTTACATGACTGGATAGAGCCCCTCAAGGTAGAATATGAGAATACTCAGTTTTTGTGCCCCCAGCCAGACCTGATGTAGAAAGAGTTCCAATACAACATCATATTACACAGAAATTTGTCAGTATCCATGGAAATTTCATTTAAAAAGACCATGTAATCATTTACACAAGGGAAATCTCAGTGAAGACTCCAAATCAGGAATCACTCAAGGTACATTTCAGGCAATAAACTGCAAAAATGAAGGCAAATACTTATTTAGACATCATGAAGGCTTCTCTAAGTAACCCCAGGTTAACTAGGGAGATGAAAGCTAAAATTAAATTCTAAGTAGAAATGAGCAATGAGAATATTACCTACCTCATCATGTGAACATGACTGAAATGCTACAAAGAGGAAAATACATAGCCCTTAGAGCATTTATTAGAAAACAAATAGAACTAGAAATAAGGATAAAAATGCTCTGGGACAGAAAGACAGGTATGGCTGTCACAATGTGCTGTCAGGTTACACCTGCACACAGTTGGTTGTCATAGCAACGGCTGAGATAAAAAAGGTGGATTAAGAGGACACCAGATTAGATGCCCGAGGAGTTGAGACTAAGCAAGATTATGAGGCAACATTGATCTTCTTAAACATCCAATGGGATAAAATGCCATGAGAATTATTAAATTTGGTCAGCATTTTCTCCTGTTTCCTTCTTGAAGCTATGGCACGGTTGAAAATAAAACAAAACAGAACCTACAAAAAGTGAGCTTGTGATTGGATAAAGCGGAATTAAATTGGCTTAAGTAAAGGGCCAAACAGATTGCAGTTAAATGAAATGCTGGTATCTACAGTTAAGTAATTCCATCCTAATTCATTTCGTCGTAATAAAACATTTAAGCATACACATTATGGATATAAGGTCACCCACTGTTTTGAGTCTCCCAAAAAGAAGCTCATAGCTAAGTTGTAAATTAATTTAAAGGGTTTTATAAAATTGTAAATGTTTTGCTGAGCCTTTAGAAATGTTCCATGGGAAATTACTAAGAATGCAATAAAAATATTTTTAACAAGCTTAAACTGGCAATTTAAATTTTTCTAACGTGAAAGATGATTATTTTTCAAAGTCAGCTCAGCATCAGAATTTTTTAAGATTTGAATCCATTTAAGGAAATAAAATAATATCAAGACATTGTCGCTTCTCTCTCCCTATTTTACTCTTTGTAAAAAATTTCACATAATTCAGGAAAACAAAACCCATGTATACTCCTTTGAGAAAGTCAACCCGATTTTTGAGATTTTAAAGATGCTTAGGCCTCTCTTCTGCTGATTTTAATTGCATCTTATTCACCAGCTTAAAATATCCAGCTGGACTCTCTCAGTTTTTGATGACTGTTTTTTTTTAAGAGGCATTTCCTTTTTAAAAAAATTTTTTTTAATTTATTTATGATAGTCATACAGAGAGAGAGAGAGAGAGAGAGAGAGAGAGAGAGAGAGAGGCAGAGACAAAGGCAGAGGGAGAAGCAGGCTCCATGCACCGGGAGCCCGACGTGGGACTCGATCCCGGGTCTCCAGGATGGCGCCCTGGGCCAAAGGCAGGCGCCAAACTGCTGCGCCACCCAGGGATCCCTGATGACTGTTTTTAGGAAGTCTTTCCAAATACAACATTGACTGTGGTAATAATGCAATGCAAAGAAATCAGTCTCATCCTGCCGAAAAGTCAAATTATAAGCATATTTTAGAATTGTAAACAAATGCAATAAATAATCTAACCAACTAATAATAAATGGAGTAGTTTAGATTCGTTCTCTTTTTTCCCTCTCCTCAGATTGAAGTGTAAAGAAAGGAGAAATAAATACTACGAGAGGAAAGGAGGGTCAGAAAAACCCGCATGGAATGCATAAGTCTTGAAGTGAATCTTGAGTTGGATGTAGTGGTGTTTACTGGATAGGCAACAACTCTGTGCCTCTGAGCCCCTTTCCATGAGCTCCATCTCCTCAAGTTAAAGAGGGAAGATTAGGTTGTGGAAACTAGACAACTATGTATGATGTGGAGTAAATTACTTTGGGCCTATCTCTTGACCTCTCAGATCTGACCCTCATGTCCAGTGTGGCATCACATGACGGAACGGTTCTCATGTGTTGGCATGTGTTAAATGTTGGTTCATGCAGACAGGCGTTGTGTGCCAGTTGTACACTGCCACTGAGTTGTTTACTCATTACTCTGTTACCATACCACTTCCACTGAAACTAGTCATCCAATCAGAGTGCTTCCACCCTTGTCAGAAAAGGGCGGATAACGTCACACCAAGAATAGTTTTAAAAACAATGAGAGGAATGGAAAGTGGACAGAAGCTAGAAAAGCTATAATATATTAAGATGTTCTACAGGGCCAAAGGACAATATTTACTTAAAAATGTAGTAAAATACAGAATATTTACTCCCAGAGTAAGCTCTGAATGATTTGTCATCTTAAAACTTCTTCCTCACAGTTTACACTTTTGTTAAAGGATGCTTCATTAAAAAATTCACATGACTAGAGAAATTACTTTTAATGAATTCTAACAAAAGACCTATGAATGCTTTTTTTATGTCCTATGGCTTTACCTCTACTCCCTTCCCTGAAACTTCCCTTCTTGGGTGTAACTTTAGTTAACCTGGGTTTTGTTTTAATGTGACTTGCTAAACTCTGCATCTTTCTCAATTTTAAAAATTTATCTGACATCAAAGCATTTTTACTCGAACTGAAAACTCTCATCAACTGCTGTTTGTTTCTCTTTGGGAACATCACCAATCCCCCTGGACCCAGGCAACCTTAGCAGGATATATGCCTTTCCCATGTTCTCCTATTTTATTTCCTGCGGTGTCTGATGTAAAACAGATTTTCAAGTTCATAATAGAACAGGGGTCAACATGAAAGGCTCTAGGATCCTGGCCTTTGGTTTTGCTTCTGGTCTTTATTATTACAACAAATAGTTAGTTGAACTATTATTTTCCATGTCATATAAAAACATTGGAATGACAGCTCTTCCTTTTTAATCGTAGATGAGGATTTTCGAAGAAATCTCAAATATGTAAGAACAGGTATAAGGAAAAAATATAATAGTAACACAAAGTAACCAAAATGAACTGGGACAGTCTCAATGTTTCTACGTCTGGGAAGCAACAAGTATACCATCTAACTCCCTGCTCTTATTCTCCTTCCCTGTTTTGATCTAGAACTTCTCTTCAAATCTACCTGTGGTTTGGATTCTGCCCTCTGCTCCTTCATTTGGGAACATACATTGAGCACTTTCTTTTTTCTCTTCTACATAATCAGCTTTTAAACATGCACTGATCTCATCCACTTCAAAACAACCCCCAGCCTTGCCCCATCTCCATAGCACCCACGGCATCCACTTACCTCTCTTCTCTCCTCCACAGCCAGACTTTTCCAGTGGGTGGCCTAGTGTCACTTCATTTCCTCCTCGCCTTCCTCTCCCTCTTTAGCCCATTCCAATTTGCTTCTAACAGCATCATACTACCAAATGGCTCTTACTGAAGTCACCAAACCCAGAGGCCATTTTTCGGTGTTCCTCTTAACAGCCGTCAACTGAGAAGGGCCCACTTTCCTTTTTGAAATAGTCTCATTCTGGGCATCAAAATCCTACAAGAAATTACTAATCTTGGGATGCCCGGGTGGCTTTAGTGATTGAGCCTCTGACTTCAGCTCTGATTGTGACCCTGGGGTCCTACGATCAAGCCTCGCATTGGGCTTTTCACAGGAAGCCTGCTTCTCCCTCTGCCTGTGTCTCTGCCTGTCTCTCTCTCTGTGTCTCTCATGAATAAATAAGTCAAATGTTAAAAAAAAAAATTACTAATCCCATATTCTCCCTGCGGATCTCACCTTCTCACCTTCTCCCAAGCCCTTCCTTTCTTCTCCCATTGTCCTCTCCTAAATCTGGAAATCCTGGGCTCTTCTCCTATACCTCCTTTGGGATTTAAAGATGTATAATCTGTAGAAAGAGAAGGAATACAAGAGGGGCTCAGGAAAATATAGAAATCTATTATTTCTATAATAAAGTATTGGATGGACAGATAGGAATGAGAAGAACAAAGTCAGATACATTCTTTGTGAACAAAATAATTTTATCCTTTATATCAAGCTTCTTTTCTCTGAGTGAGATGGGAAACTACTAGGTTATTTTAAGAAAGAGACATTGGAGCAGATGGAATCTGATGGAGATGGAGCAAGATTAGACAGAAATTGTATTGATATTTAATAATTCATTAGATACCTGGATATCTTCAAAGTTGTTGACACACTTGCAAATAAGGGGTAGAGATATTCTTAAAAATTTTTAATGACTTGACTTTAAAAGTTTGTGTTTATTTTTTTTAATATTTTATTTATTTATTAATGAGAGACAGAGAGAGAGAGAGAGAGAGAGAGAGAGAGAGGCAGGGACACAGGCAGAGGGAGAAGCAGGCTCCATGCAGGGAGCCCGATGTGGGACTCGATCCCAGGACTCCAGGATCACACCCTGGGCTGAAGGCGGCACTAAATCGCTGAGCCACCCGGGCTACCCAAAAGTTTGTGTTTAGATAACATCATCCATTCCCACATCGCCATGGATTGGCTCTATGCAAATTACTTCTAAATATTTGTTGTCAATCCAGATATCTCTGAATGACAGATTCAGATATATACCCACTATTTGATATTTCCACCTAGATGTATAAATAGAATTATTTAATCCAAAACAGAACTCATGATCTTTATTGCATGTCTCCTGTCTCTAAAATACATTCTCTTCCAGGGTCATTTATCACCCTGAATGCTATCCCTGTCTACTGAGTTGTTCTACAAGCCTCAATTCATCCAAGATGCACCATTAAAAGAAAAATACACAATCTATAGTCCTGAGCCAGTTAGAATGTTTGTAGCTACAAATAACGGGACATCTAACCAAAGATACAATGGCTGAACAATGAGGGATGTATTATCTCATATAATAAGAAGTAAAAAAGCAGTAGCTTCCAGGATAGTTAATTCAACGTCATCAGCACAGTAATAATGTCCATTACTTCCAAAAAGCTTCCCTTAAGAGCTCCAGGTGGTTGGTGCAGCTTCAAACACATTGTGTGATCACAATGACAATTGACCAAAATCACACAAAAATTTTAACAAAGGAAAAAGAGATACCATGATCACACCACACCAAAAGAAACGTTATGTTGCAATATTAATATCAAGTGCACTGACACTAATTCTGGAGTAAAATCCCTTGGGTTTGAATTTTAGCCCTACTAGATGTTATTAGCTGTGTCACCTTGAGCAAATTACTTAACCTTTCTGTGCTTCCATTGCCTTTTGACTCCAACCGATTGATTCTTAGAAAGGTCAATCACAAAAGGTAGCAGCATGCAGATGACCCTGGCCTGACCAGAATAGTATACAGCCTCTGACCACTGTGCTTGGTCTAGAAGTCAGGCACACTACCTGAGCCAGGCCAATCAGAACCTTTACTAGGATTATTTACACTGAAGCCAGAAAGAAGACCATCTTCCCTCTGGAGCTACTAAACATGCCACAACTTTACCCTCTACCTTTATGATATAAAGGAAGCTTTTCGCATAGAAGAGAGAATGTGGCCAGAATTTAGAAAAAAAAAAGCTAAAATGAGAACTGAAGAGAAAGATGAAGAGTCTAGAAAACATTGTTAGAATCTAGCTCTACCTGCCTATTGAGATGGGCCACAGCTCATGCTCTTTTTGGCTTCAGCTAGATTAAAATAGATTTCATTTGCTTACAGAAAACAGTCCTGGTTAGCTCTATATTTCATGGTATAAGCTGGTTGCAAACGATAGTTTTTAGCCTCAATAGGCATAGTAGTCACATTCTTTCATAGGTGTATGATTCTTGAATGCCCCTTCTTCAAAACTGCCAATAACACCTGAAGCTCAAGGAGTATGGATCAAAAGGAGGAAGTTGGACAGTTTTAAATTAAATCATATGATAACAGGTCACTGGCATTATCCCTGTACACATGAAAGCACATTAATCACTTAGCATAGTGCCTGGCACATAATAGGTGTTCAATAAAGATGGTAAAAACTTTTTTAGAGATAATACAAAAAAGAAGTAGTCCCCATCTCCAATACATAAACAAATATCATCAGCCTCTTTCTCAGTTTGAAATTTTAATATTTGAGATTGATGATAGGAAAAATGGACATTTTTCTGGTCATTTTAAATTGAAGATGCTATAGATTCTCTATTCATAATTTCAGAATTTGTCAGTGTATGTGCCTGGCTTAACTATTTTATGCAATTACTTTTCCACTACCAATTTATTTTACCATTTTTTTTAACACACGCCCTTTCAAATTTATTCAGAATCCTGTTGCAGAGCATCATAAAGTTTGAATGATCAATAGAATATTTTTGATCCCTTACTATAGTGCCCTAGCAATATAAGAAAAGAAAATATTTGTGGGCATATTGGACAGAGAGAGAAAGAAGAAAATAGTATGAAATAAATTTGAAATGGAAGACTGTGAAAATGCAATGTTTACTCATTTTTTTTAATTTTTAAAAGATTTTATTTATTTATTCATGAGAGACACAGAGAGAGAGGCAGAGACACAGGCAGAGGGAGAAGCAGGCTCCATGCAGGGAACCCGATGCGGGACTCGATCCTGGAACTCCGGGATCACACGCTGAGCTGAAAGCAGGCGCTAAACAGCTGAGCCACCCAGGTGTCCCTGCAATGTTTATTTAAAAGTGCACAGCAAAAAAATGCTCCCTGAATGTGTTTCCTCACAGACTGGCCACCCCATCCTCACCCCAAGACCCAACGACATCTCAAAGAAGAAATCCCAAGACAAAACTTGGACTAGGAATCAGGAATTATATAATTTTACTCCTGAATCTGATATTGATCATTAAAAGGAATGATTTTGGATTAATTATATTGTGGGCTCCGTTTATTCATCTGATTTGGAATATTATAGTCTCCATAGGTTAAAAAGTAAAACAAACAAATTCTATAGGAGAATTCAGTGATTCTCATCAGGGCAAAAGCCAAGCAGAGAAGTTAGGGGTATGATTTCTTTAGTGTCTTTCTAACTTCCTTGTGAGTGTTCCTCTGTCAGGTATTAGCAGTAAATAACAGGCTTGCAGTTGTCACTTTTCCAAAGAGTATTTTCACTTCGATAGCAGGGTCCATCATTCGAAGGAACTGGTATCTAACCATGGGACTTAGGGCCCTACCATCATGAGACTTCAGGTTAGTTAGGGGAATATTGGGGAAACATGGAAAAAAAAAAAAAAACAAGAATAATCTAGGTTTATCTAGAGCCCATCCAACTGTGATTAAATTTGAATTTTTAGTCAATGATAAATCATTATGAAGCTTAAATCTTGATTGAGCTTTTCATTAATATCCCCAGCCTGTGAACTTTTCCATCAATTTTATTGTCATTTTATAAGCTTGGATTTGGACTTATTTTCTCCTCTCCTTCCCCACTTTCTCGGGGTGGGGGGGGAATGGGAGGGGGACAGGGCTAAAGGAGTGGAGGAAACGCTGTAGTTCTAGTAGGCAAGACTGGATTTCAAAATTGTTTCTGTAACTGGAGGGAGAATATGCTTGCAGGTATTCCAGGCCATAGCTTTCTGAAAGATCCTCCCACATGGCTTGCTTAGCTTTTACTTTCATTCTGTATTAAACAAAAAGTCATTTGAGGGCTATTTAATGCTCTGGTTTGTGTTTTCCAATACCAGATAAAAGTTAAACAGATGAACCATTTGGGGGGTAAGGATTGGGAAATCCACGGCTGCTAAAATGCTTTAAAGTTTCAAAATGGTTTTGTTTTTTTAAACCCATTTTCCATGTTCCGGCAGCTGTGGGTTTTCCCAGGGCTCCCCCTGTGGCTCAAAAGGGAGCTGCTTAATGCTTAACAGATGAGCCAATTGAGTTTTTAAATGCAAAATTAAACTTAAAGTGTACAAAGAGCACAGGGGAATCCACAGCCAAGAATAGCTGAAGGAGAGTGAGCTGCAAGCACCGGGCTGGGGAGTTTCAGCCCCCTCTGAAGCATGCAACCAGCAGCAAGTGGGAGGAGGTCCGGGCACAGTTATCTTTTCATCAATCCTCCAACAGGCTGCAATTATACTCCACAGTGACCAAAGTTTTTCATAACTACTTTCCCTAGATTTATTTATATATGTTTACTGTTTCTTTTTTTTTTTAAGAATAGCAAAATAGGGAAAGAAATAGATGAATGGGCTCTACAGAATACAAGGACAACTATATTTTGATCTCCTTGGGGTTTGTTCTCTCAGTGACGGTGGGAGAATTCGGTCCCTCACATCCCTCAGGGCTTTATCTTGTCCCCCAGACAAGTCCAGAGTCTCAGAATGGCCCGCTTTGAATGTGAGGAGCCAAAATGAGGGCAAGTCACTGGATAAACTGATCATTCATCTAAATAATGTGAACGTGAAGAAGCAATGCATTTTGGTGCCTAAGAGTAAGATTTAGTAATTTTATAAAGTCTTCTCTGATTTAAGACAAATCATCCTAACACCTTTAAAAATCCCCATTTTAAATGTATGAGTGCTTTTCCTCGAGAGGCTCCCAACATCATCAAGACTAAAATTCCACAGGCACGCTCTTTTTCACCGAAGGTGATACAATTAACTATTGGATTCCAAATTGTGAAAATCTTTTAGGAAATCGATCTCATGATTTCAACAAGTTTTTCACAGAAATAAGAATAAGTACATTGGCATTCCAGAATAGAATACAGCCTCAGAGGGGTCTTGTTGTCTGCTGCATTTTAATTGCATTTGAGGAATATTTAGGATAATCTATAAAGGTGCTGAGAAATGACAAACCCACTGGAAAACTTCTGTTGTTCAGATCTTGTATTCATACTCGGCTTTTAAGCTAGGAAAGCATTGAAAATCCTTTAATATTTCATTTCTGGTGAAATCATTTTAATAGATTGTAAACAAAAATCCTGTTATGCCAGCAGAAACTTCCCATTGAGGTACCAAGGAGAGGGTATTAGAAAACTTCAAGCTCACATTTGATGTATCACCAAGTTCAGAAATGACTAGCGAAGTCACAAGGTTAAAAAAAACTTAAAAAGCCCACAAGCACATACACATATATGTTTCTGTATGTATACACACACACACACACGTGCGTGCACACACACGTTCCGAACTTGTCCAAAGCTACCTGTTCAGTTACAAATTATATTCCTTAGGCATCTTTATCTCTTTTAAACTTTCAAAGTCAATTTTCTTATTTTAGGTTTCGCAAGCTATCGTGGCTCACTCTCAACACCCAGCCAGAAAAGAATGAAACAAATAAACCAAATCAAAGCCAAAACCAAAGACAAACACGCATACACACAAAACAACCAACTATACTACAGGTCATAATCGTTTGGTTTTAACCTTTCTGATGATACTTGTCCACGCTTGACTCTTTAATGGAACAATTATTTTACCTGAATCATTTAAAGTGTTGACTGTGAAATGGCAACTGCAAAAAAACAGATTGTGGATGAATATTCCTACTCTGCATTTGGGACTGTATTCAGAGACTTGTACCTCTTAGGCAATCAAATCCACTTGAGTCTTTGACTATATCCAGCCTTGTCAGTTTGCCGGAAGGAAAGATACTGATGAGGTTGGGCTCCTGTGAAAGCAATCATATGGTTAATTGCTTTAGTGTGAACCTAGCCATTGTGATTAAAGCCTAGGACTCCTGTTTAGGTAGAGCAGAGTTTCCATGCTTCAAGGCACTCCTTGGCAGATCTAGTACTCTCCAGACCTTGAGAAAATGTGCTGCGGCATCAGCATATTTCCCTAAGGAGTTGCAGTGTTTGGGGGATCATTCAATCATTAGACCATATTCAAAGAAACTGGGTTAATTTGAATGCATAATCATTGGATCACATATTCATATATTTGCAACCTCTTTGAAAGGGTGATCATCAGAATGCAGATTTAAATAAATAAGAACATATTCAAAACTTGACATATTATGTGCTTGAATTTAATGTGAAACTGTACTCACCCCCAAAGTATCTTATACCTGGCATCGAATGATTATACATGCCTGTATACTCCACTGGTGCACTTTTCATGGATGTAAATTAAAGAGACAATCTGCTCTACTTTTAATAAAATGTTATGGCTTATCTTTTCAGAATTCCAAAATTTAGCTCCTTCTCATCGAATGTGATTATCAATAATTAGGCAACATATATATATATATATGTATACACACAGACACATGTACGTGTGTGTGAATATATCTACAGATTAACTTCCATGCATATAACATTTCAAAACTTTTGTTTACTGATTTTTCTCTTTTTGTAAAATTATACAGAACCGTATTATTATTCCTTCCCTCTCCAGTGAAATGTTGGGTACAGAGTTCACCTTTTATAAAGAAATTTTAAATTGTTAAATAAGTAGAAGCCTCTCCCCCTCTTCTTTTAAATTACCCAACATACTTTTGGGGCTTACACAAGTGGAGGCTAACATGCATTGATGCATGAAAAAAACAGCTCTCAATGTTCCAGTAATTCAAATCCAACGCCATCTTGAATAGATTTTTAATATACTCATGGGACTCACACAGGGGTAATTGATGATGATTTCAAATTACTTGCATCTTATTTCTCTTAAAATCTATCCCATAATCTGTTACTACATTATGGGCGACAATATTCTGTTAATTGTAAAAAAAAAAAAACAATGAAGTTTTATTAATTTAACTGTATTTATTGCTCTTCTCTAACCTCATAAAAAACTGACCCCTGTATATATAAGGTATTTTAGAAACCCTACTTTCTCAGAAATAGAGGCAGCTATTAAGATTTTAAGAAATATTAACCAAAAAGGAGAGCATATTATGGTATAGTCTTCATCATTTTGCATTGTTCTCCAAACAGTTGCCTTCATTTCCAGGGTGGATCTCTGAATGTTAATAGCAGATGCATCACGTGCAGAGGCTGGGAGCATGCAAGCCACGTTTGGCATATAGATTCTTTGTAGGGAGAAATGTTACACAAAGCATGCTGCACCAAGTACTATACTGCTGAAATGGAACCTTTCTCTTAGACCAGTTTGACTCAGTATTTTCTATCACTGCAAAGATTTACTCATAAAAGAGCTAAATATTAAAATTGAATGGGACGTAATGGAAAAACATAACCTCTATTCCCCAACGCAAAAATCAAATATGCAAATATGAAAATGAGGGGACTCTGCTTCTTCCCCTTATACAACTGATTAAATTGTCACTGCTGGAGATTACATGGGTTTTATTCCCTTTACAGCCATATTCAATTGGACAGACAGAAAAATATATTGCCACAGACGAGACCCACCACCTGGGTACACTGTGCTTCCAGTTGCCTGCAGAGGCCTTGTCCAAAACTTTGCGGCTACGCCTTTAAAAAAAGAAAAGTATTAGATGTGATCATTTGTGACACACTGGATGATCTCTAAAGTCCTTTCCAACTTAGAGATTTCAGAAAGACAAAAACTCCTCTCATTACCGGATATTTGCCTGCAGTTAGTTTACTCCCCATGAACAAAACCCTCACTAGCACACTCTCTTTCTCTTTAGATCCTAAACCACTGCACTCATTTTGCCTGAGACCTTCATTTAAACAAATAAACAAAAATAATCAGAGGCTCTTCTCTTTCAGTGTTTGCAATTTAGTTCCTAGCTGATTGATAAATTCATTTCCTTGCTTATCAGTTTTGACACTGAACATACAACCTCCCCTTTTGCTCATTTGTCCCTTCCAGATGGAGATATTTGAATCTTGCAAAAATTGGATATAGAAACAGAAGAATTACCTTCACTTCTCCCATGTCTTGACGCAGTTCCGATATGGTTCTCACAGTCTGCCTGGATTTAATAGAAGTTAGTGCTCAGTGACTATGTCGCCTGGCTGTGTCACTCTGTACTGCAGGCTGAGCAGAGAGCTGCCTCCAGCTGCAGACGAGGGGCCTCAGTGTTAAGGGCTCACAGAACTAGTTTGTTAATGAGACTGTAGAGATGTAGCCACAAGGACAAGAGGAATGACCAACTAAAAAAGGTGGTAGGATAACGTTTTGAAATGGAGCATTTGGGCAAAAATATACCAATAGCCAAAAAACCCAAACCAATCAAACAAACAAACAAACAAAAAACCAGTGAGCAGATGCTTCATTGTAAGGACAAGTGAACAGGAACAAGTCTATTTGCCTGTAGATTTGTGGTAGATACACACGTGCTACTTTGCTATAGAAAGGAAGGGATTGATCCCCAAAGAATTTTTAGGTGTCTTTTTGTATGGCTGGAAATATTTTTGTGGCTGTTGTTGTTTTATCCGCTCAGCAAAATGACACTTACAGATCTTTTAACTGGATCAGACCTCTACTTTATCTATTGATATAACTGCAATTTGAAAAAAAATGTATCTTCTCTGATGGGGTGGATGAGTAAACAGTCAAGTTTCTCATTTCTGGCATCCAGATGGGTAAATTTATAATGAAATCAAGTGATTTCTTTATGCCCCAAACCTAGAATTCCATATGCATTTAAAACACAGACACATATATCATGCTTAAACATAGCCTTCTGTTATAACTTGAGAATTGGAAAAGCATTGCTTTCTAACATCATGTATGCCCTTTTCTTATAATAAATCTGCTCAATTCAGATATCTTTTTGCTGTCAAAATTAAAAGCAGAGTTGTGCATGTTCTACTGGCTTGAACATATGTATACTTCAACCCTGCATTCTCAGTGTGCGCTTTTCCCCCGTCTTTCCCATGTTTCTTTGTTTTTCTTTTGTTTCCTTTTCAAGGCTTCCCAGGGTTTTTGTTTTATCATATTGTTCTCTTGGTATTGTTCAACTGCTCTTTGACAAAAGTTCCATGTTTAATCTAATTTTCTTGTTTTTTTTTGGTTTGTTTGTTTAATTTCCCTATAGTTTTATATTGTTTTCTTTTTCTTTTTTTCTTTTTTCTTGTCTGGGACATTGTGCTTATTTGTAAGAACACAATTCCAAAAGTCAGAGTAGTACTAGATGGACAAACTTTTCTATTGAGTGTCTTTATCTTTTAATATTTTGGCTTTTGACATCTTTATTTTATCAACCAGTACTGGCCATTGTAAATCATCTTTTCACCTATTGCATCGCCTTTTCTATTACTACTATCCTTCTTTTTTCATTCCTTTTCTTGATTCCTTGATTTCCCAGGCACCTACTTATTACTAAAATGTGACCACCATTTAGTCAACACTTAATATAAACTCTGCTGCGTTCAATGCTTCACACGTATTCCTTTGAACTCTTGCTACAACCCTGAAATGTAGGCATTCCCATCCCCATCTGATACTGGGCCTCATGATAAAGGAATTGCCTTAAGGCCACACAGTAACTATGATAGCAAGTATTTGTTCCCAGAACTATTAGGCACCAAATCACCTTCCCTTCAACTAAATCATATTGAGGCAAAATATATTTCAAAAGTATATTTTGAAATTCTGTTATGGATAGAGGAAAATATACTCACTTGTTAAACTTCACAACTACATACTTACTTCATTTCTTGTATGTACTTATGCCTGAAATGACTAAATAGAAGTTATTCCTTATGTCTTCCTTTTAATAGCATTTAACAACATTAATTAGTTTTACTTGTGATTTAAAAAAAGAGGAAGTTCTAAACTCAGGTTAGCATTCTTAACAAAATCTTTAAAAACTGGGTCCAAATTTTCTTTGAACATGTACCAATTTACTAATACATGGTTGTAAATGTAAACAAACTGTGACAGCAAGTTCTTGTTAGTTAAATAACCAGGGAATGGCAATTCTAGAAGCATGAAGATATCGTGTTGTCTGCAAACCCTTAGCGTGATTATCAGGCTTTCCAGTAATGACATCAGTGATCAAATATGTTTTTACAGTTGTCAAAGTAGTGGATCAGACATTTAATCCCAGCCTACTTGCAGCTGCTTTTTCCATCCTTCCTTCCCTGTATTACATTTGCCTTCTGGGAGAATAAAAATATTATGTGTTTTTCTATGTTCCTCATTCAGATTTAGAAACCCTCATACTTTCTGCTATGCTGATGATATGCAGGTGTCATTCTCTAAACAGGTCAGTTTGCAAGTTCCATAAACCCACTGTTTAGTCATTACCACCTCCTTCATCTTATTCTTGCAATGACACACACACACACACACATGCACAATATTTACTTTTAATAAGCAGACACTTATATTTGATATTCCATTAGAAGTCTCTAAAATTGCTCCCAGAGTTATATTTCTTGACTTTGGACAAGAGCTTAACCAAATTCTCTTTGATGGATTGCAGTCCTGAAAGGTGTTCTTGAACTAAGCAGCAATTAATGTTTGTACACAGCAGTCACCTAAGGAATTGCAGAAAGAACAAAGTTAGCAAGTAGACCCAAAATAGCTAGAGGGCTTTGGCCACTAGGAAAGGATAACAGTACCCCAGAGATTAAGAGAAAAGATTGGGAAGTAAGGGAAACTTGACTTGAATTTCAATTCTATCATTTGCCACCTTTGTGGTTTAGGCAAGTTACCTTTTGAACCTTAGTTTCTTCATCTATAAAATGGAGATAATAACGCCCACCTCCAAAGGCTATCAGAAAGAGTGGGGCACCTGGATGGCTCAGTTGGTCAAGGACCTGACTCTTGATCTCAGCTCAAGTCTTGGGCTCAGGGTCATGAGTTCAAGCCCCGCATTGGGCTCTGTGCTGGATGTGGAGCCTACTTAGAAACAAACAAACAAACAAACAAACAAAACCAAAAAACTGAATTATGTAACACATGTAGAACATTCAGGACAAAATTTGGTATTTCATAAGCCCAGTATAAAAGGCCACTGACAAACAACATCATGGTCATTTTCACTTTTATCATAACTATGCAATAACTAAAAATTGACTTCTCTTTCTTCCTTCTGGCACTATGTACTGAGCCATAGAGTGCTTTATCAAACTTATGAGTGATATTTGAGGTCCTACTATTTTCTTATTGTTGTTTCCCCCCAACACTATAACAACATATACAACTCCCATAACAACTTTAAGACCAAGATCAAACCTGGACTAAAGGAAGCCTACATAAGCCAGCTCTTCCACATACATTATAGCACTTGAAATTCACGTCTACTGGCAAGTGTTTAAGAGTATCATCCATACAATGGTTCTTACCTTGCTATTTTAATTTTTGCTAGTATTTTATTTCTTTAATAAAAGTTTCCAAGGCTAACCCCAAAGCCTGGCACATAGAAGATGTTCAATCAGTTACTGTTAAAAGGAACTGAACTGAACCTCTATTATCTTATCTGCCTTAGGCAAAACATAAATTCATTAAGGGTATGTTCTACTCATTCATTCATGCATGACACATGCCTTCATTCATTCAGTAAGTACGTGTGAGATGTCTACAGCATGATAGGCACTGCTTCCAAAATAATCCACACAAGGGCAGGGGCCATTTATTTCTTGTATAGAACTGTATCCTCAATATGTAGCACAATGCCTGGCATCTGATAGGTGCTTAAGAAATATTTGCTGGATCAATTAAATTCCATTTTTGGATGGATTCCTTTCAGGGTTCACAGAAACAGCCTGGAGAATGCCATGATGAGAACATAAACAACAAACAATGAAGTGGTAATAAACCCCCGTCTTTCACAGTTGCTTGCCAGGCTAAGTGTCATCAAATCTTAAAAGTTTGCTTCCAGGTTTCAGAACTACGAGCCAGTATGTTTTCGGCTGGGTCTGTCAGAATTTTTCTAACAACAGTTGCCTGATCAGCAGTTTTCCCTGATAAAAAAGGAAGAATGACTAGTAGGTGAAAAAAGAGTGACAGCAATAAGCAACGGTAATAAATATACAACCCTGGAATTATTTAAAGATTGGCAGACCTAATTATTGACAGTAGGGGAAGTCTAGGTGTGGTAGCTTTATTGGGAATTCTTTCTATAAGAAAGAAGTAATATATTTTGATGGGAATCATAGGACTTAATTGCTTAGAGGCCTTAGAAATCAGACCACCACTCAAATTTTTACAGATGAAAAAGTAAAATCCAAAAGAGATTCAAAGACCAACCCAAGGTACTTGGAGCCGGAACTAGGGTCCTGGTCTCTGATGTTTAAGAAAATGAGTATCTCACCACTGAATCACAGGACCTTTCAAACAGAAATACTAACGGGTAATTCCATGAATAGAAACATTTTAAATGATCTGTGAAACATCAAAAATCTAACTAAAAGCAGTAAATGTGCAATAAAATATTCAACATGAATTGGTGTTGTTTTCTATCAAAAAGGTTTAAAAATAATAGAAACTTCCGTTGTTCAAGCATAATGTACTTCTCTATTCAATTGATCCCCTAAATCCAGATTAAGACCAGAGTAGGTTCCAATGGGCATGGCTTTTTTTCCTCTCAGCCATTCATATTGTTTTCTAAATTCATGTTAGCAACCGCCTATACAATCCAGGGAGGAGGAAAAAGGAGGGAGTAGGGTTTGGGGTGGTGTTGAACAAATTTCTGAAGTTTTTAAATTATAAGTTTGCAATGTAATTTTGGAAGATGAGACTTTTGAAGGGTTCTTATATCAAGAACACCGCACAGAGTTGTTTGCAAAAGTAACTTGGAAATGTTTTTTAAAAAACCGTAATTACAAAATTACAACAGACCCTTTACAAATAATCATTCAAACAGTCACAAGAAAAGGGTGATGAATTCTATAGTATATTTGTTCATCTGGAAGTACAAGACCCAGATTTGAGAGGCCATGTATTCAGAATATCGCTATATGAAAGAAACAAGAGGCAGTTATGCTAATTTCCTAGGAAGTTACCACTTTGGGGTAGGTTATAATTAAGCATTCGCTCCAAACTATATCATCTTCCCACTGCTGTTTTACTGGGTGGCATAAATGTTCTTGAAAAATGAATTTATGTGTATAATCTTCTATAGACATAACAGTGAAGGGTGACCCCGGAGGACCAGGATCAAGGCTTTAAAATGAATGAATGTAAGCATGTGTAATTATTTCCTTCAGATTTATAACAACATTCTTGCTGTTAACAAATATAAATGTAACATTTACTAGGAAATAAGAGACTGCAGACGGAAATAAACAAACCTAGGATGTAGTTCATCTAAGTAAACACTGAGGTTATAAACCTTCAAACTCAAATATCAAGAGCCCTGCAAATTAATGCTACACACAATAGACCCTTTGGAAGCTAACTTAATCCACCCCCCTGAATCTACATGAGAGCCATGCATAACAATGCAGGAGCTGGGTTTCCATTAAGAGTTTCCTCTGCAGGCTGTCAGCTGTTTGAAGAAATAACAATTTCCTAGGCATGAAAGCTTTTTCAGAAGGTTCCCACTGATGTGTAATAAAAGTGACTTTCCTTTTTTTTTTTTCTTCCTCTTCTTCCACCCCCCCCCCCTTCCTCAGATGTAACTTTGTAGGGAGAAAAGGGGTGGACTAAGGCCACAGGCCCCCTACGAGTTTACCTTACTTGGATTATCAGTGCAGGTGTTAATATAATTGAAGGTGTGGTAGCAGATACAACCCCCTAATAGCTTTTCCTATATGGAGATTACCTAGGTAGAGAATGCCAGAGTACCTGAAGAATAGGCAAGTGAGTACCTTATTAACATATCACCATTCAGCGGCAGCTGCATATCTGGAGAAGAAGAAGAAGGGGAAAAAAACCTTTAAAGAGCCTATTCATCTATGTTAATGGGCCCATTGCACAGCACATTGTGTGAGAAATTAAGTCTCTGGCTGTGAACTTCCTGTGCTGTGCAAGCTGCCTTGACTCTTTTTTATTGCTTCAGTGTTATTATCTCCTCCTGGAAATAAAAACAATCATGTTCTCACATTTGAGAAGCCAAAACATTCTGAGATAACAAACTGGAGATGCTGGTTGAAAGTTTCTTTTGTCTCCCTTATTAAGTGAAAAAATATGTTTTGAAATTAAAGCAACCCCCAAATTTACATCAAAGCACATCAAATTAACTGAGCTGCCCTGTGAATAACAAAGTTTCCCTCTCTCTCTCTTCTTATAAAATACACAATTAAATTGCTTTCCTAGTTATCGTTCCTTTCTTAGAATTAATTTTTGACGACAAAATATGTTAATGTATTCAAATTAGACATGATTTTTAAAAATGTGCAACTGGCAAAAGAATTGCTTTCCTCCTAGAAGATAAGTATAATAAATGTTAAAAAAAAAAAAAAGAATGGTATTTATCCTCGGCAAAGCATTTCAATTTCAGAACAGGCTTGGCTAGCATTTCAAACATGAAAATGGAAAAGGTAATTTAAGGTTAAGGAAACTCCTTTTAGATTAGTTAAAAGCCCAGAATATTCGTTCCTGCCTTTTTTTTTTTTTTTTGGTTGTGTCAAATGTAAACCTATGTACATTTGGCGTGAAAAACGAATCCTCTTCAGATTAGCAGAACGCATTTCCATCATTTTGTGTGCACGTTGCATCGTCATCATCACCACCATCATCATTAACATCCTCATCATAAAAGAAGGGGCTAACGATCAATACTAACTGATTACAACTCAATTAACGGAGAGTCTCCCAGTGCAATTTTTAAAAAAAATCTAGTTACCTTCAGACTTGAAGCATTTCAAGTTAACCTAATATATTTTACTATTTAACAGGTTTAATGAGTACGGGAGACAATAAAATGAATACTGTAATTCAATCTGCTGCTTCACTTTGCTAGTTCCTTCTGGTTCTACTGGCAAAATTTGTCTGAACAGAATAACAATTATTATCTGATGTTTCCAAATGTATCAATAATACATCTTTATTTTAAGAATATGGCAAATCAGCCAATGATTCAAACAAAGGTTGAATATGTCCAGAGTGGATACATGAACACTGTAGAGTTTGTCAAGGAAATTCTTGGAACATTACAGACTTTAGATTTTTCATTGGGTTTGGCTTGTTGTTTTTAAAAGAAAGGAAGGAAGGGAGGAAGGGAGGATGGAAGGAAGGAAAGAAAGACTTTCCTAACTTTCTATTGACTTGAAAAAATAGGAAAAACAGATCCTTCTGTGAATGATATGATGGCAAAGATGATTCCTTAATTTGCACGGTAAAATCAGCATCTACTATTTGAAATAATATGTACTGAGCTGTTTCCTAAAGGGCAGGTAGGCAAATTTTCCAAATTACTACTCACTAATACTTCTATGTTATATTAGTTTATTTATTGACACACTTATTTACAGGAAGCATTGGAAGAAACAAACCTATTTCTATTTAGAGTCAGCAACTTTAGTCCTTGTGGCATGTCCATAAATGGTACATTTTGATAGACATTGGGAGGAATTGCTAACTTTCTATTGACTTCTTAAAAAGAACACTTACTAGAAAACAGTAGAAATAAAATTTGGTTATCGATTCTTTGATTAACTAGTTCATATGTTATATGGTTTCATGTAGACTACTAAATATAGAGGTTTTGAGTTGCCTCTCTTAGATTCTATTGTTTAAGCACCCCTTCTTTAGATGAGTTCCTTTCATAAAAGAAATATTTTTTTTTTTGGACAAAATGCCTTCTCATTTTAGGGGCTAACATTTTATAGAGTCACAATCTTTTGCTGGGGGTACTAAAACACAAGAAGCTCTGAGCACCACTAGTTTCTACAGCAGGGAACAGTTGATGTTACTGAAATCATGGAGCCCAGCGATTTAGAGAAGAGTAAAAACATTTTTTTAAAATCTATTCCCTTAAAATAATTCATATTAATGGGCCATTCGTAGTCCTGTTAACCTAGAACAACTGTATGCACCAGGTACTCAAGGTGACATTGTTGCCAGTGCAAAAGCAACCTCAGAACTTGTCTTCGTGGGCATCAGAAATGCCAGCCATATCACCTCTGACTGCGTGGCCCCACATCTATTAACCTTATTGATTTGGAGTCCTGCTGGGCTTCCCTGGAACACTGTTCCCTGCTGAAAGGCTGAAGTGGATCAATCCTGAACCATGAACAAGAATTCAATAAAACAACACAGTAAGGACCTTTAACCATTAAGTATTCCTTAAAGTAAATCAAATTAAGGACCTTGCCATAATGAAGCTCTTTTAAGATTTTGAGATGTCAATTGATTCCAAGTCTCCAAAAGTAAACTATTGTCTAGAAGGAGCATCAGGCTGTTACAAGAGACACCTTTTTATCTGTTGTGAGGTAATTAACTGAATATAATGAGGGCTGGGTTTGTGTAATCAAGATGTCTGTCATGAGTAAATAAGCGGTTTTAAAGCCAAACATTAAAATGTTATTATTTTTATGACAAAACGGACTGTGATGCATATTCACTGTAGAAAACATCTTGGCATAAAGAAAAATGTCTTTCTCAATGGCTGCCAAAATAAATTTATTTTACTTATTAGTTGTTTTCCATAACATGCTACTGAATTTTCTAAAGTTTTTTAAAAACGTAAAATCCTTCTCAAATTCATAGTTCACAGGGAAAACAACTAGAGATGCTCAGTGCTTCATATTTCTCTACAAAGGTAGAGGGAAAAAAAATCTCATTCTCTGAAAACCAAACATAATTTTTCATGTCCAAAATATGAGGATGGTACTAATACTTATCCTGATGTCCTAAATTCACAACAAAAGCTGTAGATTAGATAGATAATGATAGATATAGATATAGATAATATTTTAGCATATATTATAAAAGCATTTACATTATGTATTATATATACATATATGTATGTGTGTATATATATTATATATGTAACATTTATGCTTCTTTACTTCTGAATGTGTCTATTTTCTCCTAATTATATTTTTAAACGACTAGCTGTTTTTAAATTATCGACGTAGTATTAGTTAATGAGTATACCTGGAAGTTTTAAATAAAATAGTTTTGCAGTTAAAAATGCAGAGACAGAGTCTGTGATTTAAGAAATAATATCAGCTGACATTTTATTTCCCAAAATACCTTCTGTACCATAGCTCAGAAGATTTAGTATTGGCATTTTTTTTCTTTACTGGCAAAGAAATAGTATAACATCTTGCTCATTGAAAAAAAAAATGACCCAGTCAATTAGTTAATATGGTGAAATTAATGCCACATAACTAGAATAATGGAAATTCACGTTTGCTTGCTATAATTAGTGTTTATCTTTGATCAATAATGCATAATAGCCTATGTGAAACATCTAACGCAGAATATATCATATGTTATCTCTAGTCAGCACCTCTAGGCAAGAATATTGTATAGGGAAAAACCCCCAAATTACTGTTTTTCTTTATTGACTGCTCTCTGAGGAATACACTGGAATGAGTTCTGTCTGCCAACTAATTGATAATTATTTAATTAGCAATTTATAATGACAATGGGATTTTACCCCCCACCAGTCCAGCTCTTCTTTAAGATCAACCGAAGTAGACACCCTAGTGCATTTTTGCACTAACTTCTGGGAGCTACCGGGGGCCAAAGTGTGCCCTCACCGAGAGCTCCCGAGTCATGCCCCCAAACCGGTGTGCACCTGCCATCCCCACCCCTCCATCCCCGCGTGTCGCATCTCCATCCAGCCAGGGGATGACTGACGGCTCCACCATGCGGGTGGGTGCACAGCCTGGTGGCGTCGCCCTGGACAGTTCTAACACTGGCTTCATTAGTTCTTTTTACAACAAAAGATGGGGTTTCTGCCTTCTTCTTTCTTTCCCTTAGTTGGCAGGCGGGTGGAATTTTTCTTGGACCCCCTGCTTGACTTTTTTATTTTATTTTATTTTATTCCAGAACTTCTTTAGAATGGTGCAGCTATTGGAACACGAGGAATTGTAACTGATCGACTGTTTGCAGGGGGAACTCATGAAAGTTCTCTTTGTTCTGCCTTCTTTAGCCAGGTTTATCGGGGCCCCTCCCTCCCACCAACCAAAAAAGGAAAAGGAAATCCACTTTTAATTATACATTGATGGAAATCGCTGCGTAGGAAGGGAGCATTCACTGTCGAATGCCCATTTTATACTTTCTTACAAGGGAAAAGAGGTGCTTGCATCAGAGGAGCAATTCTCAATCCTGAGCAAGATATCAAATTAAAATATATCTTTCTCCATAATATTTCCGTTTGGTTTAAGATTTCTCAGCTAATGAAAAAGTCTGGTTAAGAAATAAAACTGGGCAGTGGATTTTATGTATATTTTAAATCGAAAAATACTTTTATCTGTGTTAAATATATATATATATAATATGTATAAATACATGTATTTTTAAATAAAGAAAGTGGCTTAAATATATATGTGGCTTGGATATATATGCATATATATATAATGTATAATCTTCAGTCAACTCTATGGAAGGACTTTGTATAGATAAAAAGGATAAGATTGAGTCTATAGATAAATCTCAAAAAATATTTTAAATAGCTGTTTACTTGATTGAGGTTTTTGACAATTCAATCCTTTCTGTATCTCCCATGCAAAGAAATAGGCATAGAATTCAAAAGGTTTGAGATGGAAGGAGGTGGAGTTGTGGGATCCAGTTGGGAATAATAGGGGGAAACCTATATTTTAATGTTAATCAGTGACTAATAAGGAAATCTCAATATTCTTTCTGGGAGTAAAAAGGAGAAAAAATTGAAAAGAAAGAAATAGGCACACTCTTGAAAGAGAATTTCAACTGCAATTGCCTATTTATTTATTTACTTACTTATTTCTCTTTATTTCTAAGGCAAACACTTGCTTGACATTAGACACTGCTTTCTTTCTTTTGTGTTTTGAGGGTTTGTTTATCCAAGAAAGAAGGGTAGTAAGGTCCTGTATGCTGGAGCCAAGGCACTTACTCCCCAGGCCCAACAATCAGGCTGCAATAATGCCACATATTTACAGTTTACACACCAGCCTCATTATCACTAGATTCTCACTACAGCTGTGTGAGGCAGGCACAACAACCCATTTCTTACAGGCAGAGTAACTAAAGCTTGAAAGCGTAACTGGCCCTAGTAGATAGGGTGAAGAAAACATAACCGTAAAGAAAATGGAACCACTAAAAATACTATGGGAATCAGAGTCGTCGTATAGAAATAAGATCTTTTCCAAATTGTGGGGAGTGGAGGAGTATGTAAGCACAAGTCTGTACGGGGGGGGTAGAGTTTGGAGGTGCAGTTAATAACCAGGTCCAAATGAAGTACTGGCCCAGGAGGACAAGTGAGAGTTTGCAGGAAAATTTGAGGTGTATTCCTCTGGACGTGTCTGTGGAAACTCTCCCCTCTAAGGAACATGTTGCTTCTGTAATCTCACAGCCAAGTATATAATGGTGGCTGGGTAGGGCCAGCAGGCAAAGAGGCAAGCTGGATGCAGACCTAGGGGAGAACAATGACAAGCTGGGGCTCACTGAGGACCTTTCTGTCTGTCCCTCACCATGTCTGACCCCCCATGGCCTTCTAAGGGTAATTTCTTCTTCAATTCAACCTTCCAATATCATACAAATTCCTTTCTTGGTTAACTCCAACTCAGAACCAAGCAAGGAAGGGAGATCTGGAAAATGGAATTCCCATCTTTAAATGAGAGTGGAAGTACCAACCTGCCAACCCACAATCCAACACATTTGTCTAAGGCTACATAGCTTGAAAGTGGCAGCACCCAAATTACAGTAAGTTTTTTGACTCTGAGAGCAATGCTGCTTCCATCCTGTCAGGCTGTGTAGAGTTGTCAGAATCAGTGAGAGACTTCCTAGTGAAAAAGGGAAAACATCAATCTAAATGTCAGGGTCAGTTGCAAGTGATAGAAATCCAGCCAAAAGTGGCATAAGTCAAAGAGGAGATTTACGTCAAATGGGAATTTGCTTTCAGAAAGAAATTTATTGCTTAATTGAAATATTCAGACTTCAGGTTTGACTAGATCCTGGAATACAAATGGGATTGTCAGGGTTCAATTTTTTTTTCCCCTTTTTCTCCTTTGGCTCTTTATTCCTCTGGGTTGACCTTATTCTTGTCTGCTAAGAATGCTAATGCAGAAAGATTGTGGCGGGGGGGGGGGGGGGGGGGGGGTGGGGGGGGTTGGGGGGGGTGGGGGGGGGTTGGGAGGCAGGCAAGGAACCAAAACAAAACGACAAGCCTTAGACCCTGAAAGCATAAATTCTTCCATGGAAGAAACAGGTTTCAGCCTGTATCAAACCAGTTTCAATTTCAAAGTAAGAGAATACTTCTCTTTCCTAATAATTTGTTTTAAAATATTTTAATTGAACCATGTTGGCCTGGTGTGGATCAGATGCCCGTAGTTGTATCAATAAATGAGGCCAACAGATGACTGTTCATGCCTTGGATCTGTGTTTCTTCCGAGAATCAGATAGAAGGAGAATGTACCATCCAAACTCTCTAGTGGGAGAAGGGGAACTTTCCCGTGCTTAAGAACATGGCATGGACAATAAATCCCCACTATGCTGATTAAATCCCCTTTTTCACTGAATTTTGTTATTTCATAAAGGCAGTGAAGGAAGGACGAGCTAACCAACTGTAAGAATCTAAAATTCATGAAGCAAAACTGAAATGGAACAATCAACAAATTTTTTGTTGGTTAATATATACTGTATGTGCCCAGTACTGTTCAGGGCATGGAAGGGAAAAGGAAAGTGAAAGTTGCAGTTTCTATCTCCCTTAACAATATTTACATTTGTATTGAGATAGATCTTATATACATAGCAATTAGCAAGCAATTGAAGGCAGGATGTAATTAATGGCAGCTTTATGTGATATGCATCAAAAAGAGTACCAGTCCATTAGGAATAGGCTATATAGGAAAGCCTTGCAAAGATGGCGGTACTGTGGCCTGCCTTTGAAGAGTAATGAAGATAAAAAAAGATATCTAATTCTGGAGAAACAGCATCGATAGAGACAGAGAGACAGGACTAAGCATATATGGGCTAAAATGGTAGATATTACTTCCTCTTCTTTACTTTTTGTTGTTGTGGTTAAGGACAGTTGCTTGCCAAGCTTAGAAGATGAATAGTCATTGTTTCAAGCCAAACACAAACATTTTATTCTCTCATTTCCCAGGCTTCTGTGCAGTGGGGGATTCCATGTGCCCCAACTCTAACCAATGAGATAAGTAAGGAAAATCTGTTGGGGGAAATCTGAGGAAAGCTATTGTTTTTCTGATGTAAGGTTACACATTTGACCAGTGATGGGGGCCATATTGAATATTTAAGTTGAAGGGGTTTGAAAGAATAGAAACAGCAGGAAGGGTCACTCTGACTTTCCACTCACCTGTTTCCCCCGAAGTAGGTCATAAAACCCTCAGAAGAGAGGTCCCCTCCCTATCCTCACAGAAAAGGAACATCCTTACCTCTGAAGATGAAGGGACGCCAGAAGAATCTAAACAAACAGGATTTGCTAAGTTTTTCCCAGTTTACTACACTTAATTCAAACTCTTCATGGTTACACGGGACTGTCCACATTCTATCAAAGCTAGGATAAAAACACCCAGGTTTCCTCGCTTTTTCCTGTCTTCCTTTCCTTCTGAGGGCTCCCATGTCACATAAAACTCGTATAAAGTAACTTGTGTGCTATTCTTCTGATGATCTGTCTTTATCAGTTTAATTTTCAGACACAGCCAGGGACTCTACGAGCGAGGGTCGAGGATCACTTTGTCTTCCCCTGCATTGATTGTTGGCAAAACTTTTTTCTCTCCTTTCTGTCTTGAGTATGGACAATGTCTGAACATAGAGCAGCCACCTTCAACCAAGAGGCAACAGACTTTTAAAAGAAAATCAATATACTAAAAAATGGTAAAGAACAAAAATCTAAAAACAACCTATCTCTAGACATCTTGCTGTAAAAGATATCTTTATTTAAGTCACAGTAAGTAAGGGTTGCCTTATTTGCAGCCCAATCCATTTTTAACTTATACAGATAGGAAAGAAATTAAGCTGGGGAAGGGTAGGAAGTTATGGGAAATACTACTTCACTATCCACCACATGCGCTTTCACAGATCTATAATTTTATGAAATGAATACCCTCATTCTAAAATATCCTTTCTTTATCTCTTTACCTAAAACGTCATCTATCTAGGCCCAGCACATTTGTTATTTCAATCATGCAAATTTCTCTGATTTCCACAGACAGACTTAGTAAAGCCCCTGTCATGGGATCTCCAAAAGTAAAATATTATTTCTCTGGTTTCTAAGAGTTTTGTGAACTGGTACAACGTTTCAAGCTATTAGAAGACATTGAATCTCCTTTATAAAACTCATGGGGATATGTGTCCTACTTCAATTGTTTCGTTCTTTGTGAAACTTTTATATGAGTATTTTAACATTTTAACCCAGAGTATTAATAAAATTTTCCATTTGGTCTTAGCTTGATTCACATGGACTTGGTTATTCTTGAGCAAGAGTCAGATCCTGACAGCACACCTCACTAAAAATGTCCGTTTTATACATATATGCTGGGTGAATTTTAAAGCCATAATTAAGGTTCCTTAGCTTTGATTCTTAGTGAAATGCTTTAATTCAAGGGGTGTTAGGAAAACTTAAGGCATCTCTAAGCCACTTTTTGTAGCTATTTCTTCTTGTCCCTTGGACAAGGGATGATGACTGGATCATTCTGTCTCTCCAAGTTCTAAGTTTTTGTGAAGGAAGGTTTATGTAGGATACAGAACAGGTATCAGGATATTCTGAAATATTGGACATATAAGCCAGAAATAAGGGTGTCACTTCTTAAACAACTAGAAAGGAAAAGCTGTCTGTCTGGGGATGCCTCCATGTGACAGGAAAAGTCACAGCTCTCAGACTTACCCCAGAGAGGCATTTTCTCTGTATAGGGCTTTCTCTGTATAGGGCTCGAATAGGGCTCCACCCATCCCAGCCCCGGGCTTGAAATATCTTTTGTTCCTAAATTTGAAAGATGTGTTCTCAATCCCCCAAATTCATCTTCACACTCTTTACACTCTTTTCTAATATATCCTTTCCCACATCTTAGATGGTCTACAGAAAAGAACATGGAGGTATATGTGAATGTATTTTCGATATAGATAATTCCAGCTTTATGATCTGAACAAGTTTGTAGTTATAAGCAATGTTTCCATAGTTTTCTTGAAGCAAAATTGGAGTTCATTTTAATGGGCTGTGGGTACTAAAAAATGAAGTTTCTGATAAGCAAAGATTTCTCCCAAATCCCCCACAATACTATTAATATCGAAAGCAGAAATTGGGATCTGTAAAGTCATAATCCTATTTCCTAATTAAATTTTTTGTAAGTCTTTATTACATTATATAAGAAATATATTATGTGTATACATAAGAAATATATATTTCTATCTATAAAATATTTATTAATATATTAATATATGTTTAATATATGTATATTATATATAATATATATAAAATATATATATTTCTAGATCATTCTAGAGAGAGGCTACTCCTGAGAAATTGACCTTAGGGTCATTTATCTCCTCATGAACACTTAGCAATGTGCTGGAGCTAATGGTTATTTGTAAACTTTGAGCAGGAAGATGGATGGCCAGAATCAGTTTAAAGAAATTAGAGAAATCAGTTGGGAAAGATAAAATAAAGTATAGCGACTTTGTATGGGGGCAAAAATAGTGCATCAAACATGATAGAAATTTATCTCAGTGTCACATAGATATAGGCAGTTCATAGTTGGTATGATAATTACATAATCACCATGGGTTTTTGTTTGTTCTTTGTTCTTCCAAATTTTTTTATACACTGTGGTAAAATACACATAATATAAAATTTACCTTCTTAACCATTTTTAAGTGTGCTGTTCAGAGTATACTCTTATTTCTGTACTACCATCACCACCATCCATCCACATAATTCTTTTCTTCTTACAAAACTGATACTCTGTCTCCTTAAATAATAGGTCTCCATATCCTATCTCTAAGCCCCTGGCAACCACCATTCTAGTTTCTGCTTTATGGTTTTGACCACTCTAGCATCTCATATAATTGGAATCATACAGCATTGTCCCTTTGTGATGGGCTCATTTCATTCAGTATTATGTCCTCAAGGTTCATCCATGTTGTAGTACGTGCCAAAATCTCCTTCCTTTTTTATTTTTTTTTATTTTTTTGAGGAATCTCCATACTGTTTTCCCATCGTGGCTGCGGCGATTTACATTTTTTAACCAACAACCAGTGTTTGTTTTTACTGTGCAGAAGCTATGTAGTCCCCCTTATTTATTTTTAGTTTTATCAGTTATGCTTTTGGTGTCATATAAAAATGTTTGACATGCACAAAAATCATTGCCAAGATCAGTGTCAAAAGGCTTTTTCTCTAGGTTTTCATCTAGGAGTTTTATGGTTTCAGGTCTTCTGTATAAGTATTTAATCCATTTTCAGTCAATTTTCTTGACTGGTGTTTAAGATAGGGGTGCATTCTTCTGCATGTGATTATCCAGTATCACTAACACCACATATTGAAGAGACTATCTTTTCCCTGTTGAGTATTCTTGGTTCCCTTGTCAAATATTAGTTTACTGTACATGAAAGAGTTTACTTTGGTATCTCAATTCTTTTCCATTAGTCTATAGGTCTAGGTTTATGCCAGTACCATATTGTTTTAATTATTACACTCTTATAATATAGTTTGAAATCATAAAACACAATGCTTCCAGTTTTGTTCTTCTTTCTCAGGATTGCTTTGGTTTCTTGGAGTCTTTCAGAGTTTCATACAAATTTAAGATTTTTTTCTAATGCTGTGAAAAATACCATTGGAACTTCAGTAGGAATAATATTAAATCTATAGATGGCTTTGGGTAGTATGGACATTTTAGCAATATTAATTCTTCCCTGTCTCACAAATTTGGGCAGGCTTTCTGTGCCTGCCCATCAGCTGTCTGCCAAAACTTGTTGTCACCTCCACTGTCAGGAGAGCACACAGGGATCCAGCAATAGGGTGGGGATGTGTGTGGGTAAAGGACACAGAGTGTCGGGGCTGTCCGTTGGTCCAGTTGGGGAGATTTGCAGGTGAGCCATCCTAGTGGCTTGTGGGTGGGCTTCTTGATAAAGAAGCAGTTAGTAGAATCTGCTTCTCTTTAATGCCCTCTGAGAATCCTATCTTCTCTCCCTGCCCCAGTCCTTCCCACTCCCTAGTCATGTGGCATCCTAGTCAGTACTCTGGTTAGGACAGGATTGAAATGAGGCTCTTTGGCACTGTCTTGGACAGGTGGAGAAGCCAGGGGCTCATGCATATATCCTCACTTTCCCTTACAGGAGAAATCATGGGCCAAGAAGATTTCTCTTGGCCCTGAGCTGTGTTGTCTTAGGGAAGCAGTGGTACAGAGGATGTCAGGCTGTTCTTATTCTCTCTAATTTTTTTTTTCTCCAATGATACACTGGAACTTAGTTGCAGGAAACCTGAACTTCCACAAAGATATTTTCATCTGTGGGTGATTTTCTGAAACAATGTTCTCCAGGGACTTCTGCACCACATCTAAGAGGGGCTGAAGTAGGTTTACGGGCCACTGCAGGATCTACAGCCAGGACAGGTGTGTATATCTATTACCCAGTGCACATGTGGGTGAGACTTCCGGGTTTCTTAGCATATGGTGCTATATCCCACAGCTCCCACAAAAGCATTTTTGTCTATGGACAAATGCCAAATTATTATTATTGGGGTTGTAGGGCTGGGACACAGATGAAGGATGTCTTATTCAGCCATGTTGCTTATGGAACTGTCAAACCTCAGTCTTTATTGGCTTGCTTCACCATCCTCAAGTAAAGTCAGCTGTTATAGTCTTTCAACAGTCCAGTACAGCAGGGAGAAAAGGGAAGGAGACAATATGACTCTCATCTCCATGAACACTCCTCAGAAGTTGAACACTATACATCCTCTTAACTCCCATTGCCCAAAACCTAGTCAAAAGGCCAAATGTGGTTGGACAGAGGCTGGGGGACAGCCTGTATTCTAGCAGTCTCTGTCTTGAGATTCTCTAAATGAGAAATAAGCAGATAGAAGATACTGGGGGGGGGGGATAATCAGTCTTTTCTAGAGTTTCTAAATATTCACAGACTTTTCTGAAAGATGTCCTTCTCAGAGGATATGAGGAAGCTTCCTAGTTCATGAGTGTGGTTTGAGCCTGGCAATGGTACCCATCCAAAGGGGATTTTGGTATGAGTGTTTATGTTTTACACAGGATTACAGAAGGAAAAAACAACAAACTCAGTAATGAGAACTAAGTCACAATGACTGAGGTTGGATTTATGGTAGTTAGTAAAAACTATTAAAGATATTCTTTGTTAATTTTTGAAAATTTCTCTATTGTTTGAATCTTATTCTACTTATATATTACTTTTATATTTAGAAAATTCCTTTTGCATTGGTAGAAATAGGAATTATTTCAGTGGACTTTATTTTAGGAGTTTTAGGTTCACAGCAAAATTGACCAAAAGGTCAGAGGTTTCCCATGTATCCCCTACTCCCACACATGTGGCTTCTCCCACTATTATCATAACCCATTAGTGTGAACCTATTTGATACATCTGATGAACCCACACTGACACATCATCATCACACAAAGTCCATAATTTACATTAGGGTTCACTCATTGTGTTGTACATTCTGTGGGTTTGGACAATTTATCATGCCACGTATCCACCGTTACAGTAACATAAAGAGTAGTTTCACTGCCCTAAAAATACTCTGTGCTTTGTTCATCCCTCCCCCTCTCACCCACTGGCAACCTCTGATCTTTTCACTGTCTGCTCAGTTTTGTCTTTTCCAGAATGTCAGATAGTTGGAATCTCTTCAGATTGGCTTCTTTTGTTTAGTAATATGCATTTATGATTCCTCCATGTCTACTCATGGCTTGATAGCTAATTTATTTATTTTGTTAGTCTTTACTTGTTTGATTTTAGACTGGCTTAAAATATCCCAGTACCAAATTGACTGTGTGAACAAAGCAGCTAAGCGAGATAATACGTTACAGGTTGAAGAGTGTGAATTTCACACCATTAGTGAAAAGGGGAAACACAAAAAAATATCAAAGAAGCAAAATGATGAAATGAGTAATTTAGAAAAAAAATGTTCTGAGTTTAGTGTGGAAATAGATTAAATAGGACAAGAATGAGGTAGGAAATCCAGTTAGGTGCTTTGATAGCAATGTAGAAAGCTAAAGGTAGACTGAGAAGGAATTTGGAAGAAAGATCCATGTCCTTAAGAGAGGAAATTGACAGGACATATCCCATGAGGCATGATAGAGAAAGAAAGTTAAGAAAAAAGGCCTGGTGTCTAGCATGATCTTCAGGGTAGATAGTGGTAGAGTTTACTGAGGTAGAGAATACAAGCAGAAGAGCAGTTTTGTAAGAAGTCAGGATAAATGTGTTTTTGGTCTTCTTGAAAAGAAGACATCTGTGGGATGTCTTTAGAATCTTAAGATATAGAGCAGGCTCTCAGTATGACCAGTCTTCCTGCTTGCCTGTGGACTTTCAGTGATAAATCAGGAAAGTCCTGAGAAAACTGGCATGAGGGCAGCCCAGATGGCTCAGTGGTTTAGCGCTGCCTTCAGCCCAGGGCGTGATCCTGGAGTCCCGGGATCGAGTCCCACATTGGGCTCCCTGCATGGACCCAGCTTCTCCCTCTGCCTGTGTCTCTGCCTCTCTCTCTCTCTCTCTCTCTCTCTCTCTCTCTCTGTGTGTGTCTCTCATGAATAAATAAATAAAATCTTAAAAAAAAAAACTGGAATGAGTTGGTCACCCTACAGACTACAGGTATGGATTTGGGCATTGTCGACATATGGATGTTGAGTAGGTTCAAGGATCATCCTCAAGTCACTCTTGTCCCCACTTAAGTATATTTTCTTTTAGAATATGCTATAACAACGTGTAATTTGCAGCTCTACTGATATTTTATGTATAAAATTTTATATATAAGATACGGTATTTCCCCAATGCAGTTTTAAGCTCCATAACAATAAGGACTATATCAATATCTTTCTTTCCAAGGAATCCAATTGAAGATATTGAAACTAGCCTTTAGTAAAAGGAATTGATTGACAGGTACAAAAATTCTAAAAGGGTACCTATTTGAGAAAGAAATAAGAACGGAATAGTAATGATGTATGCCAAGTCCTTCAGAATTTTACCAATTTTTGATCAAAGGCTTCTGTAAGGATTGCAGGTATAAGAGTACATAGAATGAGATAATTCAAATTATAAACATTAAAGCACTTTCCACATTTTGCTTTAATTAGCCACTGATACTCGACTGTTACTTTTCTCTTTGAAGTTCTATTCAGAACAAGGCTTTCTCTAAAGATACAAATACAGAGCAGTGAGAACACTGAGGATTAAGTAATTCCTTAATTGTTGAGTGGAAAGACACTTTATGATAATATTAGGGAAACACTGAAATGTTAGCTCTGATGAACTTAATGAAACTTGTCCTTTAAATGTTTCAATCCCAATAATTAAAACCTGCTCTTTTGCTCATCAACTGCTCCTCTCTCCTAGATCTCCCCACCGGAAAACACACATTCTTGTTCCATACCTCCCTAGCTATCACTTCATTCTCTGTTGTCTTTTAAAGTGAAACTATATAAAAGAGTTGTGTATATCCAGATTGTGGTCTTCTCCACCTCTGGCGTTTCTTCAGCAAGTTCCAGTGGGGTCCCATCTCCACCACTACTTGAAATGGCTTTAGTCAAGATCATCAATGGCTTCTATCTTACCAAATAACAGATCTTATCCAATCTCTCAGCAGTGTTCAGTAAAGTTGAACCTTTCCTTTTCCCAATATTTTAATCTCTGGGGTTCTATTTAACTACTATTTATTGATTGTATGTATGCCAGGAATTGTTGCAGGTACAAAACAAAACAAAACAAAAAACACCTTGATCTTATGGAGAACTCAGACAACACTACTGTAAATAAATGAGTAAAATTTATAGTGCATCAGATACTGCTACATGCTATAGAGAAATGAAGCAAGGAAGAAAATTAAGGAGAATTTGGAAAGGGGGTTGCCATTTTATTTTTTGTTTTTATTTTTTAAAGATTTTTTTTTTTTTGAGAGAGAGAGAGACAGAGAGAGAGAGAGAGAGAGAGTGCACCCACAGTAGGAGCAGAACAGAAGAGCAGAGGGAGAGGAAGAGGAAGAAGCAGGCTCCCTGCTGGGCAAGGAGCTGATGCAGGACTTGATCCCAGGACCCTGGGATCATGACCTGAGCAGAAGGCAGATGCTTAACTGACTGAGCCACTCAGGTGACCCTGGGGTTGCCATTTTGCGCATGATGTTCAGGGAAGATCTTACTGCAAGGGTGATATTTGAGCAAAGAACCTGAAGGAGATAAGAAAATAGGATCACTTATGGGGGAAGAGCATTTCTGGCAGAGGCAGCAGCCAATGCAAAACACTATAGTTGGGGAGAACCAATTGTGTATGCTTGGGGCATGGTGATGAAGCACAAGCAGAATGGGTAAGGGGAAGAGATGGGATCAGAAAGATAATGGTGCAAACTATCAAAGGCCTTGGGGCCATGGAGAAAGGTTGACTTTAAAACTCCAGATGAGATGGAGACCCAAAGCAAGGTGTTGAACAGAGGGGTGACATCAACTACTAGTTGTATTTATAGGATCACCTGGCTTCTGGGGGGACAGAGTAGATGCAGGAAGCTATTCTAGCAACTCATGCAAGTGATGGAGGAGGTTCGGACAAGGGTAGAAACAACTGGTATATTAAGAAGTGAGAGTCTGGATATATTTTGAAAAAAGAGGTACATAATTGTAATATTTAGATGTCCTGATTTTATCTTTCATCATTGGATGTTGCTTTTTTTTTTTTTTTTGGATGTTGCCTCTTATTCTTCTTTTCAGACCTATATTCTTTTCAGCCTCTAAATGTCAACCTGTTCAAGCTTCATCTTAGTTCTTATTCTGCTTTCTATCCACGTCCCTATCCTAGGTGATCTCATTTTGTTCAATAGTTTTAAACACTTATCTGCTGATGACTACCCTACCACCCTAGACCTTTGTTGCTACCATCAAACTCCAGGCTCTTAAATTTACCTGATATCCATTTCATGGGTGTCTAATAAAAATATCAAACCTAACATATCCAAAACAGAATTGTCTGTTCTCACCCTGTATCCCCAATCTTAGTCCTTCATTTTTTCCCCCCTGTGAATAACTCTTTCAGTTACTCAGTCTAAAAGTCTGGGTTTGATGTAAGCCTTGTTTACCACATACCATCACATTCTACACTAATTATAAGATTCTACCTTCAAAATATATGTTTCACAAATCTGTCCCCTTTTCTGCATCCCCATCTGAATTTCTAACTAATCTAAAATCTTCTCTCCCCTGAACTATTACAACAATTCCCAGCTTGTCTCTCTGATTCTATTCTTGCTTGCTCAGTCTACTCTTTACCAGCATCCAGTAGGAAATCCTGTTGTTTTCTTGTCTAAAATCCTTCAATGGTTTCCATTTTCTTATACCATAGTCTTAGGGTTCTACATTTTTGGCCTATATATATATTTTTTGCCTGTATCTTTCAAATTATTTTATATTACACTCTTCAAGCTTACTGTGCTCCAGAAACACTGGCCTTCTTTCTTTTCCTGTGCTAGGATAATCTTATTCCTGCCTCAAGGCCTTTGCACCTGCCATTCTCTCAGCATGAAATAGTCTTGCCCCATATCCTTGCATAGCTGCCTTCTTGCCCTTGGTCAGAATTTAATTCAAACACTGCCTCCTCTCAGAAGGCTTACCTGACAACCGTATCTCAACTATGTTCCCCTCCAACCCTCAAGTACTCTCTATTTCATTATGGACTCAATATCATTTACTACTGTCTGAAATTATGTGGACCATTTATTCGTTTACTGTTTTTCTTCTCCAGCTAGAATGGAAGCTACATAAGAAAAGACTTTATTAAACAAGAAACCTGGTCACAGCTGTAACTCTATGCCTAAAACAGTGCTGCCTATATGGAAGTCAATAAGTATTTACTAGAAGAATGAGTGAATAAATATTATTCAACTTATATGCCATGAGAAACAATTGTGGGAAATGAACTACAACTTTTAAAACAAGAATTAAAGGGAAAAAAATAACTTGGAAGGACCATTAGGTCAGATGGACTTTAAACTCTTACAACTCTGTAACACCCCTCTCTGAAAAATTAGGTAGATTGCCCGACTTTCATTGAAATGCTATCTGGGTCAGACTGTTTTCAGAATGACCACTATAGCTCTGGCTAATTGTGTTCCTACTTCAGAGCTGAACCTGATCAGCCTTCTCTCAGTTTATCTGACACCATAGGTACTGAGGAAGCTGCAGGCTGAGGAATGAATCACAGGAGCCATTTAACTTTGGGGTGCCCCCATGTTTCCTTTATCATAACATTGCAGACTATAGGACGGTAGGAGACAAATGGTCCCTGAAACATGACTCGAACAACAGCTCAAAAGAGCCACATTAAATATGTTACCTGAGCTTACCTCTTGAGTTCTAGCTTCAAAACAGACCTGTTCGAATATCAAAAACCAATATAAAATGTATTCTTTTTTAAATAAAATGTATTCTGGTTGATGAAGGGAGGTGGATGGGGGATGGGTATCAAGGAGGGTGCTTGTTATGATGAACGCTGGGGGATTGTATGTAAGTGATAAATCATCGAATTCTATTCCTGAAACCAGTATTGCACTGTATGTTAACTAAATAGAATTTAAGTACAAATTTAAAAAGATAAACAATTAATTCTGAATTGCCTTAGATAGTGGCTATCATTAATCAAGGGACTATTTACCTCCCATTGCCTTGTGTCTTATTGCTGGGGAATACTGGAAATATATGGGAACACTGAAGCAAATGGAAAATTTTGTGTGGTTGAATGTGTCCAATTTTAATGTGGATTTCAGCTTATACTCCTTATATACTCTCATGTCAATCTGTGTAGTCCAACGGGGCCTAGAGCATCTTTCTCTATTAATCACCAAAAGTCAGTTTTTACTGTGAGATTTTTCTGATGTTGTCATTTCATTTGTTGTTGTTGGTTTTTTTTTTAATTTTTTTTCATTTGTTGTTTTATTTGGTTCTCAACAGAATGGAAAGAGAACACGCTTTTTAGTAAATAAACACACACTACACTTTAAGTGCTTGTTATGATATTCTAGTTGAGTGTCCATGTTCAAGTACTTTGTTTAGAAGAGTTTTAATGTGAGAACACTTTGCAAGCTGTGAATTCTAGGTTAGTTATTACTAAGTGAGTTGTGCAATTTATCAAAGGCTTTAATTAGATAAGCTAGTTTACTTCTTTTAATCTCCCCAGATGTTGACTGTCAATTCTGAGGAAAAATCTGTAGGCAGATCTTTTTTCCTGTCTGCTTCTCATTTGCTGCAAGCTACAACCACAAACTCTTGAAAAAAAAAATGGCAACTGTCCAGTCCCATAATTCCTGCGACTCTTCTCATTTAATCAAGAAAAATGGGCATATGTTTACTGTTGAACAACTGTAGGAATTCCTCCCTCATTCTTTGTTTTCTCGTCCCTTGCTCTTCTGTTGGCATCTGTAGCTGTGATTTGCTGATTTTGGTGATTCACTCCTCTTGCCTTCTATTAAAGAATTCCAGTTTTTAACCCACTTTACATGGTTGACTTATATCTTCTGAACAGATTTTTTTTTTTTTTGCTTTGTAATCTATTTGGCATTCACATTAGTATAACAGTTACAGCGTTGCTACATTTTCATTTCCGAAATGTTACATGCTATAATTTAGTCATTTGTGCTTTTACGTATTAATGAGTTGGTTCTTGGAAATACAAAGATACTTTTGGAAGTATCTTTAGAAGATACTTATGGATATTATGCTTAAATGTTTTATAGAAGTATACTTATAGACAATAGTACGTCTGTATAACCTAAACATTTTACCTGTGTGATTTTAAAGATGTTAAATACATCCATGCTTTAAAAGTTTAAAATGTAAAATCATTTTAAATGTTTTTAAAGTTGTAGAAGAGCAGATACTATCTTTTTGAAAGAAAGTATTCGATGTCAGAGGCCAAGATAAAAACACTATGAGAGAGGTGTGATAATTACAAAGACTAAAAGCAAGATGGCAGGAAGAAATTTGGATTGACTTGGGATAGAAAAATGTAAAAAGTATTGTGATTGAAAAGTGGATCTCATAAGATTTTCACACAGCCTAATAGCACTACATTGATTCTCCAATTTCCTTTTTTTAAACTTCCCCATAAAATGAGATATAGAAATGTATGTACACAAGAAACTTGAAAAAGTGAATCAGTTTGGTCCTTTGATCGGTTTGAAGTTGAAAGTTGTCAGGCTTTCCTGTTCAAATACAATCATAGGTATCTGCCTACAGGTTCTCCAAGTGGTACTCAAGCTGTGCACACACTGAACGGTTTAGTTACATGTTTACTCTCCCCCTCCTCTTACACAGAATTAAATCATCTTGAACCTCTATGATTATGGACAGAGTCATTGTCACAAAGTCCTTCAGACTACCAACCAACAATTGTGTACCTTTTTTTTTTTTTTTATCAGACAATCTGGGCAATTCGAAAACTTTTTCTTACTTGGCTAACCTCAAAGCATAAAACAAATCCAATTAGGCTTAGATGATAAGTGAACTAGTCAATTTATAGTGTTTACACATGTGCTTGAAATAATGGTTGCTCAGTTAACAACTCTATTCATTAGAAACTGCAATGCTATCAGATTCTTTTCTAAGACGGGTAGTTTCTCCATTTAACCCTTGCACTGCTTTTACTTTGACTATCTCCCTGTTCAGAAGTAATCACTCTCTTGCATCTACTGTTTATCATTCCCAAGCTCATTTTTAAAGTTATTATAATTGTTCCTATCCAGGAAGAAGGATATCTGGCTGGGCCACTGTCAATATGGCATCACTGCCATCACTTTCAAGGTCTTCAAAGGTCTCTGCATTGCAGAGGAGAAACGAAGAAGGATATTTTAGAGTTCCCTTTTTCCTGTGGCTCTGAGTGAGACTTTACCAATGAGTAGCACTCCAGTGATATTTGGAAGGAAGAAAAGTAGGGGTGGACAGGATTTTTTGGAGGTGCTTTCGGACAGACACTGGGCAGATGGCAAACAAGAAGACTGCAACAGCTTTCTGTCAAGCTCATCCTCTTTAATGCTGTAAGCAATCGAAACACCAAGTAATGGCTTCTTGAGAATCAGTATTGTCTGCTGGGACAGTCAGGACCTTCCCTTGGTTCTTGAGACTTTCAATGCTTTCTAAATGACCTCTTGAGACTCATTTTAGACAGAAGGACACCTACAACCTGAAAATAAAAGGTTGGAGAACCATTTACCATTCAAATGGTTCTCAAAATATACCCTAAAAACTATAGAACACTTCTGAAAGAAATTGAGGAAGACACAAAGAGATGGAAAAATATTCCATGCTCATGGATTGGCAGAATTAATATTGTGAAAATGTCAATGTTACCCAGGGCAATTTACACGTATAATGCAATCCCTATCAAAGTACCATGGACTTTCTTCAGAGACTTAGAACAAATTATTTTAAGATTTGTGTGGAATCAGAAAAGACCCCAAACAGCCAGGGGAATTTTAAAAAAGAAAACCATATCTGGGGGCATCACAATGCCAGATTTCAGGTTGTACTACAAAGCTGTGTTCATCAAGACAGTGTGGTACTGGCACAAAAACAGACACATAGATCAATGGAACAGAACAGAGAACCCAGAAGTGGACCCTGAACTTTATGGTCAACTAATATACGATAAAGGAGGAAAGACGATCCACTGGAAGAAAGACAGTCTCTTCAATAAATGGTGCTGGGAAAATTGGACATCCACATGCAGAAGAATGAAACTGGACCACTCTCTTGCACCATACACAAAGATAAACTCAAAATAGATGACAGATCTAAATGTGAGACAAGATTCCATCAAAATCCTAGAGGAGAACACAGGCAACACCCTTTTTGAACTTGGCCACAGTAACCGGAGAAGGACAAACAGTGTATGTTCTCATTCATTTGGGGAATATGAATAATAGTGAAAGGGAATATAAGGGAAGGGAGAAGAAATGTGTGAGAAATATCAGAAAGGGAGACAGAACATAAAGACTTCTAACTCTGGGAAATGAACTAGGGGTGGTGGAGGGGGAGGAGGGCGGGGGTGGGGGTGAATGGGTGACGGGCACTGAGGGGGACACTTGACGGGATGAGCACTGGGTGTTATTCTGTATGTTGGTAAATTGAACACCAATAAAAATTAATTTATAAAAAAAATAAAAATAAAAAAATAAATGACCTCTTGAAAACTACCAGTTCTGTTGTTACACCTGAGATGGTCACCAGTGGATCTCCTAATCACCCTCTCCCAGCCCTTTCTATTGTTTTGTATGCCTCTAATCTTTTGTATCAAAACTGTTAATATTTGGAATGTAATGTGGCTTCTAATTTCCTAATCAGACTCTACCTGATAGAAGCAGTGAGTATTGTTCTCTGTGATTTTAAACTTTATGCAAATGGCAATCTACTATGCCTACCCTTCCTCAAATTGCTTTTTCACTAAATTTATATTTTTGAGATGAATCCATGTTAATACGTATGGTTTTAGTTCATTCCTTTTAATTGACATATGATATGCTAATGTTTTATTTACTATAATTTATCCATTTTTTAGTTAAGTTATATTTAGTTGGTTGCCAAAATTGTATTATTACCAATGATGTTATAATGAAAATCCTTTTATTAGTTTTCTTTCTACACAAAAGAATAACACTTTTTAGGATCTATACTGGGAGGAGCATTGATGCCTCCAGTGATAGAGTTTCCTATGTCCTTCCATCCTGGTAATGTGCCAGACTTTAAAATTTCATCAATAGTATGAGTATTTAGTAGTATTCTATTATCATTTTAAATTGAAATTTAAAAATTCCTAGCCAAAAAAAAAAACCCATAAGTTCAGCTGCTTGTAAATGTAATGTAACATAAAATTTGCTTACATGTATATTTTTGCTTAAAAAGCTATTTTTATAAGTGCTGATGAAGGCTTTAAACAGGTAAGCTATTGACTACTATACCCTGTAGCATATGAAATAGGGTGTCTTGACAATTGGATTTATATTTTTATTTAAATATCTTTTGAATCAAACTACCAGTTAAAGATGAAAGAATAAAGGCATTTCTATCCCCCCTTCTCTCTAAAAGCAGCCAAATGTTGCAAAATAATAATAATAATTATTATTATAAACCCAATCTCCAATGAACTAGGAGACAGCCACAAAACCCAATGATAATGATTGCAGTTTGAAATTTGGATCTATTTAAAGGAGAATGCCAAGTAAAAAACATAGCTCTATAGAGCTAGAACAAATTTTAGAATTTTGCTAATATAAATAGACCTGATCATTTCCCTGTACTTGGCCAGCAAGATTTGGAGAGGGATGGCTTGAGAGAGTATCTCTGGGTCCAAGGATATACATCACTGTGTAGAGATGAAGTAGAGTCAAGTCATTGTTTAAAGGCAAAAGCATACATTTCCAAATAAGCAAGAATTCACAGCACAATGATTCCATCAGGATGATGAAATTTGGCCAACCAGCAGATGACTAGAGAAAACAGAGAAAAATATTTGGAAATGGGTATCGAATCCACTTAAATACAGAAATAGAGCTATATTTGCTCACACATATGCTTGTTCTCTCTGTCCTCTCTCTGTCCTCTGCCTTTCTCACTCGTCACCACATGGAGACACAGCAAGTAGGTAGCAAGCCAGGAATAGCTCTCACCAGGAACCGAATTGGCCAACACTGTGATCTTGGACTTTCCAACCTGCAGAACTGTGAGAGGATACATTTCTGTTGTTTAAACCACTCAGTGGTTTAAAAACCACTCATATTTTGTTATGACAACTTGAGCAGACTATAATAGCATATGTTAATTTTGACATGTCTTCTATACAGCTAGGAAGTTTTACATAGGATTCCGGAGTTCAGGGGAGAATTGAGTTCAGAGATAAGAATTTGGAAGTTATCATCACTTATAGTTGACATTTAAAGTCAGACTGAAGATGCATAACCCTACTGTGTTTTCTATCTGTGTGATTCCTATTTATAGGGAAAGGAATGAGATTGGTCAAGTGTGCTTGGAGTTTATTTAAAAAATTCACACCCAGTTTTATCTGTTCTTTGCTCAGCTTACTTGGTTTTGTACATAATGACTCATTTTATGCTTTCTACTTATTTCTAGATACAACCATTCCAAAAGATACTTCTATTGCTTCTCTCTGTTTAATTCAGAGAGTCAAATCTCAAGGCCCAAATCCTATAATTAATTATTGTGCTAGTCCAGACCACTGGACTAGCTAAGCTTGTATTTCTTCCTGCCTTGCTTGTTACAGGACAAAAAGTCACTACTAAGCCAGATATATATTTAGAGTGACCAAACAACACAGTATGCACAGGACTGATAAGGTTTACACCTATGGTCCTGGCATAATGACTAAGAGCATTCCCTTTCACCCTCTGAAGTGTGCTGGTGATTCTTTTCTTTGTTCTTGCTAATTTTTTTTATTTGGGTATAGTTGACACACAATGTTACAGTGGTTTCAGCTGTACCACAGCAGTGATTCAACATCTCCATAGGTAACTACCCTTGCAGTGTGCTTGTGGTTTGAGTGATACATTTTATGGTCCTCTTAACAATATTAGATGTTCCTTCTTCACAATTCATTAGGTAAGTGCAAGTTGTAGATTTTTTTTTTTTGAGTTGTAGATTTCGATTGAGACTATGGTAGTCTATGCTTGTGTTTCACACAGTTGAATAATACAAAGCAATTTTTAAAAAGGAATATATTTTGAGGGGCACCTGGGTGGCACAGTTGGTTAAATGTCCGAGTCTTGGTTTCTGCTCAGGTGGTGATCTCAGGGTGGTGAGATCAAGCCCCATGTGGGGTTCCACCTTCAGCAGGAATTCTACTTAAGTTTCTATCTTCCTCTCCCTCTACCCTGCATGCATGTGCTCACATGTGCACACATGTGTGTGCATGCTCTCTCGCAAAGAAATACACAAATCTTTAAAACAAAGGAAAAAAGTTTTAAAGACTCCTGATGTTAATTAAAATTAATTATATATTGGCAAATAGGAGCAATTATAAAACTCGGTATAGAAATCTTATTATACTATGTTAACGAAGCTGAATTTTCAAATTAAATGACAATGAAATCCCTATAAAAACTTTACCATTTAAGCCGAGAATAATAATTAAATATAAAATATGATGTTGTTTTGCAGAAACTAAATGTCCTCTTAGGATATGCTATAGTACTCATGCAAGTTTTCTGAGTTCTTCCAGAAATGTTCTCTTTTGAAATAACTATGGCATTATTATTCATAGAGCACAGCATGGCATCATTTGGCCTTCATTTTGTATGAAAACATCACCTTAATATTAAGTCTGCCTTTGTTCTTTTCTCACTATTTAAAAGTAAAGTTATGTTAAGTAGTTCCTTTTTTTAACCATAATGCAAACGTTGGTCCTAAAATTACTTGGTAAGACTTGATTATAAAGTGGTTCTCCATATGGCTAGAATATACCTGTATAATTTCCTTTTATATTTTATCCAGATGAAAACACAAAATTTGAAAAAGTATTGTGAATCTCCAATAAGAAATTTGTAGAACCACAAGATTATACAAATTTCTATTTGTAAGATGCTGCTTAAGGGTTTAAATCTAAGAAGTCACACAGTAGGTACAAATGATTAATAAATATAAACAGATACCCTTTCTTACCATAAAAAATGAAAATTGCAGCAGATGACAATTTTAAGTATTTTGGGAGTTCAAGGAAAAGGGCTCTCACCCTTACACACTGGTCTTGGGATTTTAATTGGGTACATTTCTTGAAAACAAGTTGACGACGTGTATTAAAAATGTCAAATGTGCACAGCCTTTGACTAAATAGTTTCTGCTTCTAAAAATCTATAAAGAATATGCTTAAGAAAATTCACAGAGTTACATCAATTAACATAGGACTTGGCACATAGTATATATTTAATATATATTGTATGCACACGCACATACAACCACAACACATGAGTTGCGTCAATTTGTAAGGTGCCAGGTAGTCAGTAAATCCTTGCCCTCAGGAACCTACAGTTTAGCGGTGGAGACATTAAAAATCATATAAAGATGTGGTGATTATAGCAAGTGCTATGTAAGGGAGATAGGAGTGTGTTTAATAGGGGTATTTAATGTTAAAAGATCAACAATGGCTCTTCTCAGGAAGGTCCCTTTAAGCTGAAAGCTGAATGAGGAACATGTGTTACCCAGAAGAAGGAAGAAAGCAGGATTCAATCAGAGAAGTAATAGTTGCAAACATCCTTTGGTAGGAAGAGACATGGTGAATATAAGGAACTGACATGACATTTTTGTGGCTAGAACGGTGAGAGAAGGGTTGGAATGTGGTCAATGAGGCAGGAAGGGGCCAAAAGCACCAGCGTTCTCCCCCCCCCCTTTTTTTTCAGGTTTTGTTCTTTTTTTTCAAACAACTAAGGTTTCCTTTCAAAATTTTAGTTTTAAATATCAGTAGATTTATCTTTGGAAAAGATTGCTTCAACTGTGTGTGAGAAAATAGGTTGCTGTATATTTGTTAATGAAGTTAGTTATAATTGTGTTATTTACAGTATTTTTAATCATAATGAAAAATGGAAAACAGCTTAAATGTACAACAATGGGGTTTATTTAAGTGAACTTTAGTGCATTCATACAATGAGATATTTTGAAGTTGTTCAAAATTATAATACTGTAGAACGGTCTTTATTGACATGAAAAATTATCCCCAATACACTAAATGAAGACTCTTCTGACAATAAAATATCTTTGTTCTCACCTCAGACTGGCATGGTTCTCAGGAAAAAATACAACCACTGTCATAAAGTATTGGGCAAATGCAGGTCGGGATAGGAATTAAAAATAACTCAGCAGTTATTAAGCAAATGTGTCACTTTTTTAAATTTTTACTTTATTTATGATAGTCACAGAGAGAGAGAGAGAGGCAGAGACACAGGCAGAGGGAGACGCAGGCTCCATGTACCGGGAGCCCGACGTGGGATTCGATCCCGCGTCTCCAGGATCGCGCCCCGGGCCAAAGGCAGGCGCCAAACCGCTGCACCACCCAGGGATCCCAAATGTGTCACTTTTTAAAAGGAACATATAACAATAGGCTACACAGCCCTGATGAACTATCCGATCCACTTGGGAAGTTTTATTTTCCTTGTGTCACAGAGAAATTAAAAGGCACAGAAAATTAGGGATCATTAATACAAGAAATCATTTGACTGAATAAATAAGTGTGCAACTTTTTTTCTAAGACAGTTACTTTCCTCCATAAAACTATTTTATCTTAGCCCCCTCAGAAGAAAGGGAAAAAGAAAAATGCAATAATGTGACCTCGGAATAAATAAATAAATAAATAAATAAATAAATAAATAAATAAATAAAGGAAGAATCTCAGAACAGAATGAGGCTTTGCTTTGAACTATCTAATCTTCTCGAGACTGCAAATTGTGCAATGAACAGAGGATAATTTATCTCATGAGTTTTCTCCCAATCAGGAGAAAAATACAACATGAGCCTTTCTCATGGATTTCAACATAACTAATCACATACCTCAAAGAACTCTAGAGAAGATATATGAAAAATTCATAAAGAAATTATGTATGTAGTATGTTCAATTTTTATTTCATACAAAACTTTGAAAGAAAAATCAGAATTATTTTGACGTAATAATTCACATTCTAATTCACAGTGTATAAAAGCAACTAACATAAAATCAATGTCTGAATTCCTCTGGGATGCCATTTTGCTTAAATGTTTTCAATGTAGTAAAGTTTTTGATATCTTTTTTTCCAACAGAGGGTTGTTTTCCATTTTCTTCTGTATTTTTATATTTTATAATGTATTTCAGAGAGTCAAAATATGTTGCTGCTGATGTAACAAAATCTTTAAGCAAAAATAAACTTTGACACAAACCCAAGGTTTGAGCTTAAGATTTGATTTGGATAATAATATCAAAAGTAAAGAGTACTCTGGAGCATGGATTGTTAAAAGCTCAGTCTTTGGAGTAGAACAGACCTGAGTCTGAATCACAATTTCACCAATTGATAAGCAGTGTGTTTTTGGACAATTTACTTCACATTTGGGACCTTGGGTTATAGCCTCCACGCTCATGATCTAAGTAGTAATATGAGACATATGTATGAGACGAAAACCAACAATATATGTGTAAGTTGAGTGGTAGACACAACATGTAATAGTGGGTAAGCATAGGAATAGATCTCTTCCAGGTGGAATCGTAGGTGTATTTAAGGGGTCCCTAAGGTCATCCCATGTGAGTTTCTACCCCATGCCATTTTTTAATGAAACTTTTCATACTTGCCTAAAATATTTGCCTTCTATAGAAGTAAAGAGAAAAAAAAGAAAAGAAAAGAAAAGAAAAGAAAGTAAAGAGCATACCCGGATTTCTGGAATTTGGTAATATACTTTTAAAGTAGCAAACAGCCTAGACTGCAAATACCTTGATGAGAATCAGGCGTGGGCCTGGTTGCCTCAGAAAGACAGCACGTCAGCATAAGCTATTGCACTTGTATACCAGTTTATCCTCAAGAAGTAAATAAAGTTCAACATTTCTTGGATTATTTCTTATCCGCCCATTTCATTAGAATCAACCCAAGTAGTTTGTGAAATCGAAAAGAAAAAGCAGCTGGCAGTTGTCAGTATGGTCAAGATTTTCTGCCAAATTTTTGGCATGGATCATAAACAAGTACAAGAGAAAATAAACTGATAATATGAGTCATGACTACTGCCAGAGGCAATTCTGAGTCATTTCCAAAGTCTGTTAATCTGTTTAAGATTACAAAGTCAGTAGGCACACATGCAAACTATTTTTTGGGTGATCCCTCTTCACAAAGATTGTCCTGGGGAACTAAGTGGCAGGGATGGTATAGATACACTTGTAATTGGAAATGACTTCCCATGGCAATGAACCTGCCATTGTCCTTGAATGAAGGGTAGGGGTGCACAGTGCACAGAAAACACGTTCTGCCTATGTCTGCACCCATCTGAGGGATCATTGTCCCCTGAAGAGATCCTTTTACAACTAGTCTTGCCTAGCTTCTTATTTTCCAAAGATATCCTTATCATCCCTAGCCAAGGTGATAAACTTTTTTCTTGCTCTTTGGTTAGAAATTTGGATATCAAAATCCAGTGGTCAATGGGCAACTTGGTCTATAAAGCAACACATCCTTCTCTATAATACAAATATTCATGTATGGGTATTATTGTGCTTTCAATCTGCCTTAATACCTGAGTAAATAATTGCCAAAAAAAATAATTTGCTCAAAATAAGGAGAGAATGAGAAACAAAAACCAAAAACCAAAAAACAACACTATTGCTTCTATCTTAAAACGTGCCATTAAAAGCTGAAGCCTTGTGTGTGTGTGTGTGTGTGTGTGTGTGTATGTGCTTGTGTGTATGCATATATATAGAAAGCCCAAGCCCTAGAAGTGCTTCACATTTAGACTAAATAGCAGGCTATTAGCAAAATATTCAAAGAAATATAAACATGGACTCCAAGACATAACACTCAAAAGTTTGGGGAAGGATGCTCACCCTGCAATTTTTGCATTTTAGAGATTGCAATATTTTGAACCCTATCTTGGCATTTCTTTTTACCCTCCTGGAGGCCTTGGGAGATAGAAGAACCCTGGTACTTACCTTACTCTGAAAGGCATGTCTGTTATCTGTTAAATATGTAGTGCCTGATTTCTACGCTTTGGTGCAGAAATTATATCTCTCCCAGAGTCCACCAAAGCACTAGGGAAATGATCACTGTGTTTGTTTTAGGGTTTTCCCCTGTAAAGGACCTAGTAAAAAGAGGTAAGAGCCCAAGTGCAGAAGAAAGAAAAGGACTTGGAGGCAGTGCTCCAGAGTTGGCATCACTGATGACAGCCGCCCCATCACTCAGCACTTTTGATTCCTTTATCTTCTTGGCAGGGTTTAGCTTCTGCTCATGTACCCAATTTATTAGTCTCTGAATGCCCATTACACTCTTTGAGTAGAGAAAGAGAAAGTATAGCCACCTCTTATCTAAGAACCCCTTGACCTTTCCATTTCTAGTGGGTGAGCTTTGGTGATAGAGCGAAAGTGGCTGGAGACTAAAGAGAGAGGCAGGAAGTGTTGCCTGTTTTGAGTCACTCTGGCAGTCACTGCACCAGGACCAGTGCTGGCACCTATTTAGGGGAACCGGGCTATTTATCATCCAAACTGGGACACTTCTGCCTGAGGAAAATGCTAAACTGGGCAGAGCACTGAGTCCACCCTGGCAAAGTAGAGTCACATAATAGGTATTCATTAATTATTCATTGAATGAATGAGTAAATGACCAAGAATATAGCTCGTCAAATACCTGTTCTGAGGGGTGCCATGGATAAAGGTCAGGGGGTCATTAGGGTTGTTTCCTATGGAGATCCAGTGAACTGAGGTACTGAGGTGAGGAGCTTCAGCTTTTCCTAAGGCCTGACCTTGATACTGTAGCCATTTAAGCCACCAGACACTAGTACAAGCTGTCTTAAGCATGCGGTAACTCAATACATTCTCAAAGTAGAAACATTAGATTTATTTTCAAATAAACATTTACCTCGTTTTATTTTTATAAATGGAACAAAGTGAGATCAAAACAAAAAGAAAACAAACAAAAAGGACACTGTAGAGAAACAGGGTTTGAAATGGGACTATAAAGACCTGAACCCTAGCCCTCATTCTTCATTCACCTTGCTCTTAAATATTGGGAAACTATTTAGATTTCTGTAATATCTTACCTGTAAAATTAATAAAATAAGGCAAATAAGGCACCTAATAATCTCAGACTTTCCCAGCCCTGCCTTTCCACCTCACAGGGTTATTTTAAAGGAAGAGTGACAAACCCTAGATCAAAAGTCTTCTTTTCCAAAAAATAGAGCATTGATCCATGAAAGTCTTAAAAAAGAGAGGAGGGAAAAATGTGATTTCAGATCAGAAATGAGACAGAAATGCAATATGGTAATCTAGAGTCCAAGGCTGCAGGAGGGCTTTCTTGGCCCAGAGTCCAGAAGCAAGAAGTGTGGTCAGGAATTAGCCCCTACGGGGCAAAGGAAGCAAGTACCCGCCTTAAGCAGTGGCTGGAATCAGGCTCACTGCCTGTTGCCAAGTGCTGCTCCCTGAGTTTTAAAGGAAGCTGAAATTTTCTCCCACCAATTATTATGTTTTGTATGGGGTTCTGCTTTCAGGAGTACTGCAGGCTAAGGCTGCAGAGGGAACGGGCCCAGCTTCCAATCTGGAGCTAAGATAAACTGTTGCTGAATCAGAGGCTGGATCTGTAAACCTTAAATGTCACGGTGTATTCTGGGATGCCTTTCAAAACCATCATCCTAGGTTGGGGGTCTGGTGAGCTGGGTAGGGGTAAGTGCAAAACCTGCAGGGACAGGGAGAGGGAGGCAAAGAGGGAAACTGACAGGGGACAAATATAAGAATCCATCCAAATTAAATTGCCAAACATGAAAAAAAAAAACGCTAAAAATGACAAAGAATAAGCATTTGGAAACTCATTCATTCATTCCATGCAGAACAGTCTGACAAAAACTTTAAAATAAATATGCTGTGGATTTCCAAAGAAATGCAAGTATACGTTCTTCCTTTTTAAAAGAATGACAATTTATGAAACAAAACAGTGAAAAGGAACGAGGAAGCAAAAAATAAGTTTAAACTCTTGAAAATAAAAGGTATAGTTATTAAAATTAAAAATTAATAGATGGGATAAACTTAAAACTGGATATGGTCATAATGGAAATTAATAAATTAGAATATGGTGCCATAGAGCATTAAAGATATAAAGATGGAAAGAGCAGTTGAAAAACATCATGGGTTAAACTGAAATGCTCCAATATTGATCTACTAAGAATTCCAGAACACACTGGAGGAAATGGCAGAAAAATCAGTGTTTGGAGGGGTAATTACTGACAACTTTCCAAAACTGAAATTATTCTCCAAATACAAGCAAAATAAAGAAAAAAAGTAAATCCACAGCTAGATACCTAATTATACCCCAGATCATCAATTATAAACAAATCATCTAAAAAACTGCCAGGGAAAAAATATATTTTTCTTACAAATAAATGACATTTAAACTAACAGCAACAATTTTTTTGCCAGAATTATTTGGCATTGATTCATGCCAGAAGTGAGGAGAATGTATCTTCTCACAGAGAGGGAATATATCTGTCAACATAAAATTTTATTCCTGGCCAAATTCTTCTTCAAGGGTAAGGGGGAAAAATGGTGTTTGCAAACATATAAAAATAAATAAAGGCTATCACTCAAATGTTTATTAAAGGGTGGAATTCTGATAAAATAAAAGTGAACACGGAAGAAAGTGTTAGACATATGAAATGATAGTGTGCACTGATATTGACAAAATATGTCTGAAATATTAAATAGTAACTGTTGAGACAAACATTAAATCATTTTTTGCTTGATTAAAAGGAGGCAAAATTACAACTGCAGAGAGCAATAACGTGGTGGAAGTAGAGGTTGTTAAATGGGAATGTAAAGTATGCTAAAAGTCTCATTGTGGTTGGTTGGATAGAAAACCATTTAAGAGAGATATACATGCATTTTAATAATCTAAAAGTCACCCCTAAAAGAAAATAAATATCTATAGTTTACCAATTGTGTATAGAAAAGAAATATATACAATATATCTGATATATTTGTATATATATAATATTTATATACATTTTAATATGTGTAAAAGGAAGGATAGTAATAAGATAACCCAAAATAAAAGGGCAGGAATAACTGTGTCAGTAATCTCATCAAAGTTAAATAGGTACAACTGTCTTACTAAAGAGATAATTTGTAAAGAAAAAAAAAGAAGTAAAATTAACTAAATTGTGTTACAAGGAACACCCCCTGAAGCAAAACCACACAGAAAGGCTGAGTATAGTGATGGGAAAAGATATGTCTTATAAATTATTAACCACAAAGTAGTGTAGTAATATTAATCTCAATCGAGTGGAATTTAAGGAAATGAGCATTAAGAGAAACAACAATTCCACACTGATAAAAAAAAAAGTAATGATCACAAACATGTAAAAAGCTTCAAAATATATGAAACAATGACTGACAAGCAGGAAGAGAAATAGACTATACTCATCGTGGATTATTTTAGCCCACTTAGCAGAAACTGATGAATCAAGCAAATTGGTAAAGATACAGAGACTCGGGATTGTTAACATGGGCTACTTAGATAATCCCCTAAGTGGTCTTTTTTGCTCTTGACTTCACTCTTGACTACTTTGTGGCAACATTATATTATTCCACTTACTGTTTCTGTATGATGTGTTATGCTATCCAAGAGGTAAAGTGTCCCCATTGCTCTATTTTTTTCCTCTTTCAAAATATTATCAATTAGATTTTCCCTTGTAACTCTAAAATTTGTCCTTCAAATTCTAAAAATTAGACATCTTGTTAGAAACTTGGAAAAATGCCTTAAATTTAGAAATTAATTTGTGGAGAATTGAAATCTTCTACAACATTGAATTTTTCCATCCAGGAAGAGTGTACCTCTGCATTTATTTGGGTCCACTATATCATCCTTAACAAAATTGTATAATTGTCTTCATATCATCGTTGTGCTGTCTAGAAGAAGAGCATTTGATATAAAAACTGCTAGTAGTTAAAAGTATAATATGGCAATCCATTTTACAGTGTTATTTTGGCTAATAGTGCTCTGAATGAATTCATCCAGCTTTTTCTGGTAGGTAAACTATTGAAGTTATTTTTATGACAGTCTCTTCTGTTCATGATCATTGTTTCAATCATTTAATTAATGTTTGTTTGGGACATGATTCACACTCTGATTGAGCCTTAGGATGTTAAGAAACATAAACTATGGTTTTTACCCTCAAGAGGCTTATAAATCCTAGAAAGGAAAAAGAAGAAATTAATATATCCAAAAAAGTAAACACTATAAGAAAATCCTTGGGTACAAGGAAGGAAAGAAAGAGCAAAAAGGGAAAAACAGGAAAGAAAATCACAGACTACACATTATGAATCCAAAAGTAAGTCTTAGATTCCTTTCTCAACCTACACCAATGCAAGGTGATATAGAATTCATTAAAAGCTGCACAATAATTTAAATATGTAGATAAAATAATATGGTTAGCAAGTGCATACTTAAAAATACTGTGATAAACTGAGGAAGAGCAAATTCTGAATCTTATTTCTAAACTAAAGGACATGATCATATTTTGCCACCAAATACCTTTTTTCCAGGTATCTGAATTGTTTATTTTTAGTTTAACATAGTTGATTGTGGATTGTTTTGTTGCTAGTTCACAGGCTTACCCTTTAAAAATTAAATATCTAGCAGGCATCTGAAGGACTGGGATGATTATAATCCTCCCCAAAATGAAACTATTTGTTGACATTTTAAAATGGCTTATTACTAAGATGCTGCCAAGGACTTTTAGAAATCAAATTCTGCAAAGAGCAGCTTGAAGTAGGTGAACAAAAATAATTTACATTACTCAAAAAGATATTTTTTTCATTTAATACCTAGGGCAAACTAATTGAAAATCTAAAATTATGCTGCCTTCCTATAGAGTATGAAAAGGGATTATAACATGAAAAAACATCTCTTAAATCTAAATACTCCATACCTTCCTTACTCATACCTCCACTGTCATCTCTTGCTATCAGGTGATATTTAGGTCTGTGTTAATGGATTAAGGTCCATTGATCTCAGCTGGAAAATATGAGTCACCCTCACTGATCACTGTGGGCTGTTGCCAAAGCCGCCTTCTTTGCTAGTGAAGTATGATTCTATTGAAGTCCGTCCCAAATAATCATCTGTATAAACAATGATATGTGGTTTTAAACTTGGAGCACATTTTCTAACCAGCTGAACCAACTCTTTTATTTAACTTTTACTTAAGAGCAATGCTACATGCTGTGATTTTTTTTTTTTTTGAAAAAAAAATTTGTTTTCAAATGGAATATAGTGATTGTTTACTTGATCGGATGCTGGTTGCTCATCACGGGGACAGCAAGTTTTGGCCAAGCTCCAACACCACATTCAACAATCTATTTTAATGGAATCCTTTTGACTTGTTTGGGATAAGTGTTTAAATCAGAACAATAACTCCCTCCTTTATTTAACAGAACTTGATTGAACACGTATTGTAAACCAAGCACCTCAAGGCATTTTTAGGATTAAAAATCGAAAAACAAAAGCAAAAACAAAAACTGTGAATCCTGCCTTACATAGAATGTCTCTGAAATGATGAATGCAAAATGAATTGCATCGTAGTGACCTAAGTGCTAATAGAGTTTAGTACAAAGTGCATTTCTGGAGGATTAGAATTTGGGAGGATCTATCGGGAGAAGCAGGAAGCTGTTGAAATGTATAAGGTGACTTTCATAGCAGTAGGTCAAACGTTGAGTTTATGAAGCAGAGGTGTTAGGGTCAGATAAGCTGAGTTTACCTCCTGGCTTCTCCACATTCCAGCTGTGTGGCTTTGGCTATGTTATTTGACTCATCGGTAAAGCCAGATTGATCATGTCTACCTCATCAGAGCATGTGAGAGTTAAATGTAATAATGTAGAGAAAGTGACTGGTGTAGTGTCGGGTGTAGTAAATGTTCGATAGATACGAGCTGAAATTATTAACTGCTCTGGTGGGAGGGAGCAGAATGTGTAAAGAAATAAAATATGTCTGGGACAGCCCAGGATCCAGTGACTAGGTGGTGGGAGGTGAGGTTGGGCCAGCGTGTAAAAAGCCATGTGTGTCATGATGCGAAGCTGCTCTATTCATCAACCCTGGAACTGCCTCGTGGCTTGATTCCTTAAAATGTCAAGTAGCATGCATGTTGTTTAAGATAATTTTGGATTGTTTTAATATGTATAGTTAAAATATTCCAACAGATTTACTGCCACTTGTGACACGTGACACTTCCCTTTATTGGGAACAAGAGGGGACCAAAGGCATGAAAAATGATTATGTCCTAAAGTGACTCTGCATGACCAGGGTAGTAAGAGGAATAGAATCCCTTCTTCAGGGACATTTTTTTTTTTTTTCATTATTGTTTCCAGGGAAAAATAATGAAAGAATAATTCAGGCAGTGTATCTCACAGAGGTTGGTCAATGAAACATAGTATATTTGTCTTTATGGAGCATCTACTCTAGAAATAAATAGATATATAAGATAATATTTAATCACAGATGGTGCTAAGTGCCATAAAGGAGGCAAATAGGGGGTAGACAGTGAAATCACTCTACATTAAGTATTTATGAATGGCCTTCTAAGAACAAGGACACTTAATCTGAACCCTAAAGTCAGCCATGGGAGAAATGGTGGTGGGAGGAACATCCTAACCAGAAGAATGGCATCCATAAGGACCCTTCTAGAACTGAATGGAGACAAATACGGCTGGAACATTGTGGATAAGAAGAAGAAAAGCACAAAATCACAGGGAAGAGGTAGGCAGGGGCCAGCTTACGTACTGTTTGCAACTTATTTTCTGCCTTTTTACAAACTGTTTTTCAATTAGAAAGGATTCCTATTATAATTAGAACACGCACACACACGTACACACACCTATGCATGCATGTCTTCATTAAAACCTCCCTCTTATTTTCTAAGTATTTCATAAAAATAATCAGGATAATCAGGACAGACCTCCGAAAATACAAGCCAACTAAATTTCCCTCTGGGTCTCATTTTCTTGTAATTCCAAAACTTTCACTAAAACTCTTCTTTATCAAAGATGCCTAAAAGAACCTAAAATCTCTTCAGTGAGCAATAAATTGATATGCCAAGTATTTTTTGGTCTACTATTGTATTCCGAAAAATTAATCAAAAAACTCAAACTCAGAGAAAATTGTGTTACCTTGCTGTTTGAGGATCAGGCTCCCAACTTCTTTCTCATTAGCGCGTAGTTTGTTTTTTGAAGTTTCAAATCTCTAAGGCTTACATCTTAACTAAACGTGACTGACGGTGGTGTAAAACATAATATGTTTACTTCAAAAACCTGACACTGTTTTTTTTTTTTTTTTGAAGAATAAGCACAATTCCCCTCAGAGGGAAAAAAAAAGTCATTATTCAAAATTCTCTAATAGTTTTCTCCAAGAAAATGTAATATAATTCATATTTTTGAGAAACTAATTTTAAGATCAAGGGACTTTTTCTGCTGGTCTCTCAGTAAAATAATTCTCTGTAACTTAACATACATAAACTTACGTTTTGCTTTCTAGGTGTAGCTTAAAACCCAAGACAGAGCAAGAGCTTAATGTAAAATAAAAATCTAAATACACGTTGAATTCTAGTCTCACTGATTAACGGTTATAAGCTCTCGTTAGCTAATGACAGCATAACACAGGTCTCTTTTTTGCAGTTTTGCCAACTCTGGCCTCACAGGTACTTTTTAAAGGCTACCGTCCATTTTATAATGTTCTTTCAAGTGAAGGGCTGAAAAGCTTTCTCAGCTCATCCTAGCTACTCTGAGCACTGTAAAACCTTCCTTCCCAGGGGACAGACTTCTAAATTCCTCCCAATCTAGGTCAGGCTACACCTATTATTCTCTGTCTGCCTACTGGCATTTATTTTTCTGCACAGAAAAGGGTCAGACGTTCTCTGACTGCAGTGTGTTTGTTGTTCATTTTAATTGTTAAACTAAATCTGTCGAAACAGTGTAGAATAGATAATGGAATCCTCTCACCACAGAATGGAATCTCTCTGTAGCAGGGTTGTGGGTGCTCCACCCAGATCTCCTGGAAGGCTCACCTTTCCTGCACCCACCTGAGGCTTCTTCATCTGCAACTGTCCCTTGGGGGGTTGGTGGGGGGAATGGTCTGCAGTGGCAGGAGCATGCGCAGCTGTGCTCTTGGCAGGTAGATTCACTAGGGGTTAATAGCTTCAGGGAGCAGCTGTCGATGATAAGGTTTAGAAGTTGGTAGATAAATACCCCTGCTTTCTTATCGTTCTGCTGGAACAACTCAGAGATGTGTTCTATTCTGTCTCCCAGAGTTTCCCAGGGACTCCCTGCAGCAACGTGTTCATGAACCCACCCTGTCTTGCCCCCTTCCCTTCCCTGTCTTACCTCCTACAACCTCACAGGTGTTTTCTGGAATCGCCCTCCAGATAAGCCACTAAGACTCAAATCCTTGCCATAAGGATAGCATCTGAGGAACCCAGTGTAAGGCAGAGCCTGAATATATAGAAAAGAAAAGAAAAGAAAAGAAAAGAAAAGAAAAGAAAAGAAAAGGAAAAGAAAAGAAAAGAAAGGAGAAAGTTAAGGAATAAATTAGCCAATCACTTATTTTGGAAATATTCAGGTCAATAAAATGAATAACCTAATTCTTAGGCACGCACACATATTTTGGACAAAATTATGAAAATAGATGCTGCTTTTAAAAATAACACGTATGAAGAAAAATATGGTAATCTTTTGGCCTTTCTTTCTATATTTCAGGAATGGAACATAACGAAGAAAGTACACAGGCCTCAGAATCCAGCTGATCCCCACCTCCTTCACCAGCTGTGTGGCCTGGAGCCTGCTCTCCCGTAAAAGGGAGACAATGTGAAGAAAAGCAAGTGCGGAGTCAGCTAGGCAACACTGATAGGGTGAGTGATCATCATTTCCCTTTCCTTCAGCCTAATTTTTTATACCCGTGCCCTGGAATAGACTCCTTTTTGGAAGTTGATGGGTCTAAACCAAAAACTGGATAAATGGCTAAATTATCAGCCCTTCAGAGATGACATTGTACCCGAGATACTCTCAGAAAGATTAGGATTGCATCATAGTTTTTTAGAATCTTTTTCTTAATAGTTGGGAGTCATAGAAATCTATTGAATTTGTTGGAAATTAAACATATCCTTAAAGGCTCTTTTAGTTACCTTTTTGTAATGACTAGAAGAAAGCATTAAGAATTATTCTTTAAAGATTCCATGCACTTTCTTTAATCTCCCATGTACGGGACATTCATTATTCTTAACTTATTTTTAAAATGCAGACCTAAAACTTCATGTGAAAGAGTAGGTGATAAAAAACAGTCTGCTTTTCCAGCACCATTTGCTGAGAAGTAGAAGTGTTAGCTACTAGTATTTGGTTGTAATGAGAAATCTTATCTCTAGTCCAAAGTCTGGGTAAGGATCTAACAATACTAAAATCACATACTTTTAAAAATTAGTAATTAAGTCAGTGAACATTGATTGATTATATCATAATCAATAACCATATCAATAATCAATCATATCATAATCAGTAATCAATCAATCATAGCACACATTGATGTGTGCTAAATGCTATAAAGTACTACCTTTTTAAAAATTTTTTTGGACTATTGCTCTTTGTTGGTTACTCTACAGGTTAACCAGGCCAGAGTGGATATTGGGACAGAAAGTTCTGGTTGCTCCTGTTTTATAGGTAAGGCGAGTCAGACTCATAGACGGGGGTGACGTTTCCAAGATCTCAAACCTTAACAGTGGCAGAACTGGATATTGGGTCTTCAAGTTAGCACATTTTCTTCCCTTAGCAATGCTACTTTGCTAAGTTTTTAATTCAGCATGCCAGATTATACTTATTAAATAAAACCAAACAAACAACATGATCCCTTTCAAAACCTAAGAAATTTCTTTATGGACTGTTCTTACTGAAATGAAGCAAGAAATCAAGACGTAGGGAGCTGATTTTCAGTATTTGATGACAACAGCTAGCTTTTTCCATGGATGTTAAAAATCCCGGCTTTAGAAGGAAATGACAGGAGGTGGGAGGGCTGAGGGAGTTCAGTGATGTGCCCTCGCAGGCAGCTCTGGGTTTTGCACTCACAGCATCTGGAGGCCGATTAGCTTTTGCCCGGAATAAGATTTCTTATCTCACTGGTTTTGTCTGTGAAAACTCTGCAGGGTGAAAATTAACAAATTTTTTTAAATTACCGTAAGCGACTCAGATATTTTTAGATGTCTCATATGGTCACACAGGTCATCTCCAAAAATTGAATCCTAATATTGATTTTTTTTCCCTTACATTTATCCACCTGAGTTTCACTGTTGAATCTTTTGCACATTCATTCCCAATGTTTCACCCAAAGAGGAAGGGAATGAGGTAAATTGTACGTAACTGTTCACTGTAAAGGAGAACAGGAAAAGGATCCTTGCCAAGGGCATCCGATTAAGGCTGCGCCCTGTGCAAAGTGAGGGCACATTCTAGCCTTTCTTATCGAGAGATCTGTCTGGCACTCGTCAGGCTGTGTTACTTGATCACAGCGGGATAAAAATGCACACCCAGGGCAAATCTGTAAACACCAGCTTAATCTGCATGGGAAGAGTCACTGTCATCTCCTCTGACAGAAAAAGCCTCCAGGACACATTCCAGCAGTGACAGTCACCTCGGTGTCTTAAAAATCTTGTTAGATTTATCACAGAACTGTTAGAAATGTTAGAAAGCTGCATTGGGGGGAAGAGAATAAGTATTTTCTTTACAATTTTATTTCTCTGAAGGTAAATCTAACACTGCGACTAAAATAAAAATAACTTTATTACCCTAGAACTGTAGCGTCTTCAACATTATTAAATGACAGCATCATTCTTATGTATAGTATAGCGTTAAGCAGTCTGACTACTCTGAATCTTAGCACCATCCATCTGATAGAGTAGGTTGGAGAGGATCGTCCTAATGTTTAACTTAGTATTTTTTATTACTGTGTGTCAAGTGGAAAAAACACAAAATGATTCAGGATAATATTTATGGACAGATATGAACACACTTATAGAGACACCTGGAAAAAAAAAGATCAGATATTGGTAAAAATTAAATTGTGTTAAGTAATGAAATATAATTAACCCACAAAGTATAATATTCTCCAAGTCCTGGAAATGTTACATGTGAATCTTCATAGAACTAAATTTAATGAAAGACAGATAACCATTGACCCCACCCTCCACGTACTCCTCCACGTACCAGAGAAATCTTAAGAATCTTGATTTTTGAAGTCTTGCTTCTTTGTGAAATGAAAATTCTTACCATTAGAGGTGGTTGGCAGTGGAGTAGACAAGAACCCCTCTGAGAATTCGATGAGTGGATGAGCTTTTTTTTTTTTCAGGAAAAAAAAAATCACACACAGAATATTTGGTATACAGTTTCAGGGAATTCATCAACCCCCTAAAATCCTCCTATCCTGAGTTAAGAACCTCTAATGTATACATTGAAGTGAATGATTGGTTCTGAATGTGGTCAAAGCACTATGGAGGGATGGGCAATTCCCAAAGTCATTCTGAGCTGTCATCACAGCTGGAAAATGTGGACTTTAAATTTCCTCTTAATGCCCTGCCTGAGTTCACCTGAGAATTACTTAACTTTAGGCTCTACTTCCATTTAATTCAACATCCTGGCTAATTCTTGAGTAAACATATGTTTGACTATACATATATGGAGAAGAACATATTGAAAACATTAAGTGTTTAAAAAATGGTCTACATTAGTTACTTCCATATATGCTCATTTGAATAAGGTGAAGCATCAAGAAAACTAGTTACCAGGAGCCTTATTTATCCAAGATGAATACCTAAAGGTATTCCTTAGTATTAGTGTCAGCGTTTGTAAGAAAAAATTATCCCATTAAAATAGCCCTCATGAATAATTCAGAGAGTTCAATTTAATGGAGAAAGGGAGAGACAGAAACAGGTTATCAAATTTGTTGGAAACCTGCATTGCTGCACAGCATTTTTTTTATGAGCAGTCATAATGTAGGTTATTCTTTGTTCTGTATCTACATGAAGAAGTAGACTCAACATTTACATTTTTTTACCTTTAGTTTTCTGTTTTGTAACATTCATAAACACATTTTTTCAAATAATATTTTCTGAAAAATGTTTTCTGAACTCTGGATTCCCAATTCTATTTCCAGTCCCTCTCCCTCCTCCTCCTCCTCCTCCTCCTCTTCTTCTTCTTCTTCTTCTTCTTTCTTCTTCTTTCTTCTTCTTCTTTCTTCTTCTTCTTTCTTCTTCTTCCTCTTCTTCTGTTGATTGGAACTGTTTGCCAATGTTGAAAGAGTAACAGACTTGAAGGAAATAGACAAGGGATGGTAAGCTTTATGTATGGAAAAGACCATCACTAAGGTGGTTATAGTGGACACTGGTTGTTCACCTGCTGTGTTTTTGGCGAGAGTACAGTAAACAAACAAGCAAACAAACAAACACGAAAACATCAGAAGCCACTCAAAGGAATGGTTTAGTAGAAAGAACTGAGCTTATACGATACTTGGAAGAACTGAGGGGAAAAGGTTGGGAGAGGGAGACAGATTAAGGAGAAACAGGGATAGCTATGAGATTGAGAAGTTCACCAGGCATAGAGAGTCTCTTCTTTATGAAATTTCAGGAACCACTGCTCCTCCTGCAGAGAAGCTGGATACATGTAGAATGTTTCAGATTTGAAATTTAACAAAACTTAACAACAAAGTTTTTAACTATAAATCAACAAGTGCTCTTCCTACTGTATGGATAGCATATTATTTACTACAGCAAAAAAGGAAAGATATGTCATATTTCCTGCTTTTCTCTTTTTCTGTGCCTACTATATACCATGTTAATCAACTTCCAATATATTGCAAAGATAAAGCTGCAGATGTTAATAATTATGAACCAAATAGCCACTAAGTTGTATAGTGCTGATACTTTTCAATTATCTCTTCTTTTTCCTTATCATCCCCCTCAACATTACCAAGGCTCCAAGACTTCAGGGTGGGAAGAAATTGTGTAAACTGAAGTGGCAGAAAAATCTTTGTGAGAGAGATGGCACTCCCCTCTGCCCTTGCAGGGAGTTTCTCAGGGGCGAGATATGAAGACAGTGGAAATGGCAGTTCTTAAGAGGAGCAGGAATGAGAAGGGTTGCAAGTGCAAGCTGGGTTCCCTAGGAAGCAGAATCTGGGAAGGAGATTCACGTGCTGAAGGATTTCCAAAGGATGCTTATGCAATCAGCACCCAGGAAAGAGAAGGGAAAGAAGAAGAGTGGGCAGAAGTGGGCAGAGGCTGAGAGGTAACACAGTCTCAGTATGGAAGCCTCAGCCTATCTGGCGAGGAGCCCTGCGGACGGTACAGACTTTTAGAGCTGTTCCAATTTGGGGCTAGGAGGCCAGGCCTTTATAACCCTACTTCTATTATTGGGTGAGGGTTACCCTGGGAAGGGGACATGACTTGGGATAAATTTTCTCTGTTCAGCTGTGATAAACCCTGAAGGCGGCTGAGATCTAAGGGCTCTCTGCTAGCAACACTCACAGCACTAGGAGAATAAGTCCTAGATTCCCAAAAAGAATCACAGGAAAAATGGGATGGACAAGTATTAAAACCTTTTAGGTAGGAACAACAGTACATGAGAGAAGACTCAGAAGTAGGAAAGAATGACACAATGAAAAGAAAAACCTGTATGTAAGCAAGGTATTTGTATTACTTAGGGCAAGGATAGTTGAACCGAGTCATGAAAGGGCATTAAAAGCCAGGCTGAGGTTTCCCACGATTTCCCATGTGGTAATCACACAGGAGGCTCTTCGATCTGACTTTGAAAAGGGAAGAAAATGCATAGAGAGAATAAATATGCCAATGTGTGTTGCCAAAGAAGCAGAAGGAGAATCTTGAGTCAAATAGCATGTGGAAGAATTTGATAATCACCTCTTCAATATTGTGTGTTGTTTTTTTCTTTAGTAACTGACCCCTTTACCCAAGGAGGCTTTTCATGAAGAGAGAGGTGATCAGTGAGGTATGAACATAAGTCAGGTAGGGGTTTAGGGAAAGCTCTTTAAAGTGTGACTTTCAGAGGGGATCCCTGGGTGGCTCAGGGGTTTAGTGCCTGCCTTCAGCTCAGGGCGTGATCTTGGAGTCCCGGGATCAAGTCCCATACTGGGCTCCCTGCATGGACCCTGCTTCTCCTTCTGCCTGTGTCTCTGCTTCTCTTTCTATGTCTCGAATAAATAAATAAATAAAATCTTTTAAAAAAATAAAGTGTGACTTTTTTGGCCCTCCCCTCTCTTCCTGACTGAAGCTCAAAAATGATGGCCAGAGCTCCAGAACCCATCTTGACTCATAAGGAAAAGACCAGGAGAAATCTCAAAGAACGCAACTTGCATACTCTTGAGCCACCAAACTAATGCCGATTGTCCTTTTCTTCTAGATTTGCTATTACATGAAAAAAATCCTTATGTGTTTAAGTCACTGTAGTTGGTTCTCTGATACCTGCAACCAAATGCAGTTCCTCCAGATAACCAAAGGTTTGACAATAGGCAGGGTTTGCAATTAACTTAGGCCAGTGGGTGAGAGTCTAAAAAAAAAATTATCTATCTATCTATCTATCAATCATCTATCTATCTATCATCTATTTATCTATCTTTGTCCTCAAAGGGGCTACTATTGAGTTAGGAAGATAAGACTTTTACCTTGAAAGAATAATAAACATGGCATATAGGATAATGAAGCACCTATTTAATTTCATGCTACAAAAGATATATCATATAGGAGTTGGAAGGAGAGGGAAACTAGGGAACTTGGCCACCAGAAAAGACTTCACTTATGAAGAGAAGACATGAATTCAGCTTTGAGGAATAGATAGATTTGCACTACAAAAGAAGATGGCATGGGGATTTGAGTAAAACCATCACATTGAAGATGGCATGCCTTGGAATAGAATCAGAAATAGAGTAGGTTGGCTAATATAGTAACGGAGGATGGTGAGAGACTGGCAAGTCACACAAGGAAGGGAGGATTTAGTGTGAGAGAAGGTAGGGAGCCACTGAAAGTGAATGCAGTGCAAGTGACTTTGAAGAGCCTGAGTGTAGCCTGGAATGGATTTGAGAGAAGCCTGGACATAAAGAGATCACCCAAGAGATAACAACCCAGTAACACACAGACCAATTGCTAAGACGCTGAATCATACTGTACTAGTGAGAAGGAATGGGAATTCCCATGGATTCCCATGGATTCAAAAAACATTTCTATCTTTCAGCTAGTGGGTATTTTTACCTACATCCTTAAAAAAAAAAAAAAAAAAGCAAGACAGGAACCGGTTGTGATCAATACCACAGCACACAGTTGTATTACTGCTTTGGGCAAAAGTTTCTGTTATAGCTCTCCACTGGCCTTGGGGTAGAGGAAGCCTTCATTGAGAAAACCCTTCGAGAGGATGGTGTGTTTTTCTAGCTTTTTAAAAAATTCTTTAGGCCCATCAATAAGATTTTACGGGTTTATTGATATAAATTATAATTTTCTTGTTAATTATATTATCATTTTTTGTTCTTCTGATTTTTATCACATTATAGTTAAGAGTGGGGCTCCAGAATTGGACCACTTGGGGTTTTGAGTTCTGTCTTTCCTGAGTCCCAATTCTATGACAAAGCTTAAGCTCTGCATGCCTTAGTTTCCTTATATATAAAATGAGAATGATCGTTTCTTCATTGAAAGGCTAAATGTCTACGTTAATGCTTGTAAGGAATTTAGAATGCCTTGGAATTTTCAATAAATGTGAGTTTTATTGTTATTTTGAGGTTAGTTGCTTTCTGTCTGGTTCAATGGGTCAGTAATGTGTTATTTAATAAATAATGCTAATATGACATGCTACCTATTGGGGAGAAATAAATATTTGCCAGAAGAAAAGGAAAGTGAAAGAAATCCTCCCTCTAAGTATTTAATATGGCCATTTCCTCCAAAAGTTCAATTTTTTTTTTTTCCTGGTTTCTGGGCCTCAGGCCTTTAGAATCCAATCTGTATCTCAGCTTCTGTTCACCACCTACCAGCCTCATTGTGGCCAGCTTATAGCATTCATGTTACTCAGCTTTGAAACATGGAACCTTGGAGAGGTGATCTCTCCCAATGTTCCCCCGATCTGTTTTCAAGTTACTTATCTTTTCTCAATCTTGATTCCACCTTCTGTAAAATGGGGTTCCAAATATATGTTGAACTTATTCCACTAATAATCAAGAAATTCAGGGGAACAGGTATTTTTAAAAGTGCTTTGTAAAGACTAACTACTGTTCAAATGGCCTTTATCTTCATCACTAACACCATATTCTATTCTCCATTGTCTACCCTTCACATCCAGCAGAGTTAACTGAGAACTAAATCACTTTCTTTTTAGGAGTTTGTCTGGTAAAGCCAACCCTAGGTGGGGAAATGGGAAATGGGTGATGTATGTGCCAGAAAGCTTGCCTCTGAATTCCCTCTCTTATCTGCTCTTGATGCCGCTTCTTGGTAGCCTGCCTCTGTCCTTCCATGTGTTGCTTCTCCAGCATCAGTGGCTTTCTGTAAAAATCAGACCCCCAAGAAGATTTTTCCATTTGATTTTCAGAGAAATTAAATCCCTCCCTCAAGTAACTGGGGAAAGATTTCCAGAAATTCTGAAACGCATTGTGCCAGTATGCCATTTTGAGTGAGATCAAAGACTTCAGATCAGAACATATACTGCTGGCCTCACTGGGCCTCTGACAACGCCTCAGGTCTTCTCACTGGCTAGTAATCTGGAGGCCAGTTAGTTTCATGGAGTTGCCAATCCCTGTCATGCTTAGCCCTCTGGCTCTAAAGTAGACATTCTGCTGGCCTTTACCCAGAGCTGTGTTACTGTGTGCTCCTGGACCTAACAGCCTCCTTCTTCCGAGCTCTGTGAAATCCCAAATCCACTGTAAACAGCCCCTCTCCTTCCTGAGAAATGCCCTCCATTTCCAAACCTTCCATCAAATTAGTTTCACTCCATAGCACCCTTCTGCCCCGACTTCCTTTGTGAGTAGACAACTGAGGTTGGCTTACTTCTACCTATGGATGGACTTCTAGTGGCTTCAACTATGGAGAAAGTAGCTCATGGCAGGACTCACGTGCCACTTTTTTTGCTTGTATGAATGTAGCAGTGGTTTTGTCTTTGACTTTCCTCTTACAAAAACCAACATTCAAATACATCTCTAGGCAAGATGAAAAACAGGTAACGATGTAGGATATGGGAAAGGGACCTGCAATAGCAAAGTTTTAAGTTTCCAGACCAACTATCTACAAAAAAACCAGTACATCCTAAAGTACTCTCTTATATAAATACTCGAGAAAGTCTTGAATCGTGCATTGTCTCTTTTATAAACTTAAAACTGCCATGGGGAAGGACAGCTCTTCATTATTGTTATTCTTGTAAAGACGAAATAGTGACTCCACGTGGCAAATGACGTCCTTGAGGTTGCCTGGTAAGTGAGAAACAACTCCCTCTTAGACCGCTGTTGTCTCTTGCTTGCTCAGAACCTTTCTGTGTAGCTCCAGGATCTCCCAGTTAAAACGCTCATTTTAATAATCTGGATGTCATATGAATATGGGGCTTTTAAAAAATGCATGTAATTTTATCATATAATTAATTCATTATTTGTGCTTTAAGAACATGGCCTTGCACCAACACACTCTCTAATCTTACACTTAAATAAAATGACCCCGTAAGAATGGTTTTCTGCACAGCAGAGCCCTCAGAGCTGTCAAGCTCAGATGCTCGTTTCCCTCTTAATGGAGAGGGCTTGCATGGGTGAAATGGTTTTATCCGAACCTAAACCCTTGCCATCAATAAGCGACTGGCCTGAAGGCATAAAGTGACAGAGTAATACTTTCACAATTAATTTCCTTAACTGGCATTGCTGGTCTTTGGAGACTGGTCTCCTCTATGGGACATTGCTTCAGAAGGAAAAGTGCACATTTTACAGCACACGATTGTCGCTACGTCTCTTTAATCCCACGGGGCGAAGTAAATCCATGTAAGCTTTGCAGTTCTGTGGCTGATTCAACAGAGCCTCAGAGAAGTCTATTCTTCACCAGATCTAAAGAAAACTTCTGTGTGTATGTGTGTGTGTTAAATAGCAGCCAAATCACCTGTCAGGAGAAGATAAGACTAAGAAAACTCTCATTTTGGGGGGACCTAAATACAATATTCCATCTTAATCATCACAGAAGCCCTTTGAAGCCAGCTATTATACTTCTTATTTTTTAGATTAAAAAGTTGAGGCTCGAGAAATAAATCCCTTTAGTAAGGCCATAGAGGTAAAAAGTGCCAATTCTGTTAAACTCTGAATCTCAGGTTTTCCCCACTTTGCTGCATAGTTTCACGAAAACTACAGAAGCAGTTTCTCTGGAGCCATCCTGTACTCATTTTCTCTGAGTCCTATGAAACCAACCCAAATTCCTAATTTTAAACAGGTTTACAATTTAAAACATTATTGCAGGCCGGTCATTGCTTTTCATGTGCATTAAAAGGCTGATCTATCCTCCTGTCAATGACGAGTGTGCACTTTTCTTTTTTTCTTTCTTTTCTTTTTTTTTTTTTTTTTGCTTATCTCTTTTTTAGAAGGCACTCTATAAACAACATCATTCTGATTTAGAAAAGAAAGTCTACCTTGAATTTATACCTGGTACCAATTTATGTTGTAACATTACTGACAGTGTCACTTAATTCGCCTAGTTGCCTATGGTCTAAATGTAGGTAATTTACAAACCTTTAAAATTTTCAGCTTTGCTAAATGGTACAGAGAACTGCAATTACATTTAAAATGCACTGGCGCTCTATATGTCAGTAAAAAGCACCTACAAAGACATAATTACAATGTAATTGCCCACAAGTTCATGAAGTAAACATACATTATTAGAAGGCACTCATCTGTTCAATTTAAGTAACATTACAGCTAACATATTGCATAAATAGGGAGCCATTTTGTGACTAGTTACTGTAATAACAGGAGTTTAAATTAAAATGTGGTGCCTAAGTATATGTATTCTTAAGATCATTTCAGATATGTTAATCAATACCCAGCGGCTTGATTTTAACCTTTAAAAAATGCATTTTAAATATTATACTCACTTTATGGAAATATTTACAATCAATGTATAGTGTCAGATCTGGTTGAAAACTGGGGTTGCAGAAAAAGCTTTCAAAAAGTTTGAACCCTGAGGAGAAATCCACAGATTCATGTTTGCCATACATTTAGAAATACGATGCACATATAAGAGAATGGCCAATTAAGAGCTAACGCTGTACAGAACATACAAATCTGTAGCTTGGAATCATCAAAATAATCTTGTACTGCATTATTATACACATATCGGCCCTAGGTTTCATATCTTCACCCGTCACATCAAATACGCATTACGTACGCCAAAGAATCTGAGCTGCACATTTTGGAGGAAAAGGATAATGTGTACAGAGGTCTTAGAACTCAGCTTTGGCTCAAAACCTATGACTCCCCTAAAATGATGGACTGTTCTTTTGCTTGAAATACCGTGAGGAAGTAAATGGGAGAAGCGGGGGGGGGGGGGGGCAGAAGAAAAAGGGAACCACAAACCTGAAGCTGATATCAGCATAATATGTCAGCAGTGATTATATTTGTAGTGTAAGACCTTTTGTCCTGAAGCCTCTCAAAGCACTTGGCAAACTCTGTCTCAATAGCATTTTTGCCACACCTCTAGTCCTGGGTTCAAGAACAAGAAGAAAAGAGATAAGGAAAGACAATGCCTTATCTAGTTGCCCAGGACAGATTTTAACAGAACAAAAGAACACCTTTGGTAAGATGTTCCATGAATGATTTCTGAGTAAGTGGGGTCTGTAGTACTGTGAGAAAAATCTTCTTTTTTGCTAACTTCTTTTCCAACTCGTCTCTCATTTTCCCAAAAGACAGGGTCAATTCCTGCAAAATAGCATTAATTGTGAGAGGACCACTCCTGGTTTAGGCTAACAAGACAGAAATAAGCAGATTACTTCTATGTAGACACTTTTTTTTTTCTTTTTCAATGTTTCTACCGACTTGTTCTTACTGATATATTGAAGATTTAGGCACAATAGTTGAGTCTTCTAACCTTTGTATGAAATTTAATACAATTACTGCTTTACCAATTATAGTTTGGACCTATAGATTTGAGCCAATATCTTGTCAGCCTTCCACAGGACAGAAGTCCTTCTCATTTTCTTTCTTTCTTTTTTTTTTTTTTAAGATTCTATTTATTTATTCATAAGACACAGAGAGAGAAAGACAGGGGCAGAGACACAGGCAGAGGGAGACGCAGGTTCCATGCAGGGAGCCTCACGTGGGACTTGATCCTGGGTCTCCAGGATCAGGCCCTGGGCCGAAGATGACGCTAAACTGCTGAGCCACCAGGGCTGCCCTCCTTCTCATTTCAACAGTATTTGATGAAAGTAAATTTGAACTAGTAGAAGTGGAAAGGAAGTTTGAAAAGATAAATTCCTACAAACAATACAATAAAACAGTCTTTCTTGAATTTATCATTAAGAACTCGTTAAACTCATCTCTTGGTCCAAAGTAGCGATGGAAACATTAAGAACTTTCTCTTTATTAGAAGGGATGTGGACAAATGCCAGCATTAAAAGTACTGCTTTCAACATGTATTTTTCTGGTTTCTCAGTATTCTTTGGTTTAATAGAAAATTTGGACATCGAGTAACTTCTCTAGTCCTCCATTTCCTGTTATGTGTCCCAGCACACTCTCAGCTCTCTGCCTTCTCCTGGAAGCCTTTTTAAAGATTCATTTCCAGTTTCTGCATCCCACCTTACATGTGAGAACAGTGAGTAGGCCATGACACCCATTCTAGATCAAGTCCTCCATGATTTTTCTGACTTCTGACCAGCCACCTGGATCCTGCCCAGCCACAGTCACGATCAGGACGTACCAGATGACTGGAATATGGCTTCTGTCTTGGTCCAGGCTACTTGGGTCATTCAAATCATAACTAAATTAGTAAGTACAACTCTATTATAATCCCATTAGGCAGAGTTCATCTCTTGCTTGTGCATTCTACTTGAGACATTTCTATTCTACCTTTTCACCAAAGAAGCTTGCCACCATTTTGTTTAATACTGAAGGATGGTTCTCACAGGCAGTAGGCACTGGGGAAAGAGAAGGAGGGAGATAGATTTTTCAATCTTGTAAAGCAATGAGTACTTCCCCTTTTTTGGCACTATAAGCATTACAGTGAAAGCTCATAGTAGCTGCCTTTATGGAATGATTTCCAGGCTTCTAGAAGAAGAACTCTTGTCTCTCTGAACATCTTGCATGTATGCATGTATATAAAATGTTTATTCTCACTTAATAAGGCCTGAAGTTCCACAGCCAGACCTTACTTTGAATGTCTTATGGAGTGATTGCTTTTAAGGTACAAATGATTATAAGATGTATAAGACTTTAAGCCTAATTAGTATGATGGGTTCAAAATTGATGTTTTAACTTAAAAACCATTATGACGTATTAAATTCTAAGGTGGGGGATGCCTGGGTGGCTCAGTGGTTGAGTGTCTGCCTTTGGCTCAGGGCATGATCCTGGAGTCCTGGGATTAAGTCCCGTGTCGGGCTCCCTGCAGGGAGCCTGCTTCTCCTCTCTCAGCCTGTGTCTCTGCCTTTCTCTCTGTTTCTCATGAATAAATAAATAAAATATTAAAAAATAAATAAATAAATTCTAAGGTGGGCCTGAGAAAAAATGTCTATATGAAGATTTACAAGGCATCACTTGCTTTGTGAATGCAAGAAATGCATGAGAATTCTTTAAATGGATTACTAAGAGGAGGCCTGGGTGGCTCAGTGGTTAAGCATCTGCCTTCAGCTCAGGGCATGATCCTGAGGTCCCGGGATCGAGTTTCACATCGAGTCCCACATCGGGCTCTCTGCATGGAGCCTGCTTCTCCCTCTGCCTATGTCTCTGCCTCTCTCTCTCTCTCTCCCTCTCTCTCTGTGTGTGTGTGTGTGTGTCTCTCATGAATAAATAAAATCTTAAAAAAAAAAAAAAAGGGTTACTAAGGAGAAAAACATACAGTATTATCTGAGTTCTGTCCCAAAGAAGAATCTAAGAATTGCAGCAGGAAGCTAAAGGCAAATTTGGATCCTAGGACCTGCAGAATAAGTTGCAATGAACCACTCAGTATAGAGTAGAGCCAGAGGAGTTTCACAGAGTATCCTATTGACAGGAGTCTCCAAGAATCCTTAAATTCCCACTGAGGACTGACTTTTACCATCTGTCAGGCCCAGAAAGTAGAAAGTCACTCAGCCTAATAAGGAAAGCCCTGTCTCTCACCTTTCCTCCTTCTCTTTTTGACCCTGAAATGGCTTCACACAGCAGCTACCAAGTGAAGTAGAAGGTAAGTAGGAAAAAAGGGAGGAAATTGAACTGTAATCCTTTTATGATGTTGCAAGCAACCACTCACTAGCTTGTGGAAAGGGAAAGAAAGATTTAACTTGGGAAGAAAATTGAAGTCCTGATTATCTTCTACTGGACATTTTCTAATTACTGAACCAAGACTATATCTCAAAGAGAGGCTAAAATTCATGGAATCTGGGATGACTGGGTAGCTCAGTGGTTGAGCATCTGCCTTCAGCCTAGGGCCTGCAAGGAGCCTGCTTCTCCCTTTGCCTGTGTCTCTGCCTCTCTCTCTCTCTCATTCTCTGTCTCTCATGAATAAATAAATAAAATCTTTTTAAAAAAAGTCATGGAATCTGCCCAAGTTTCTATCCAGGAGAGAAACATTTGTGTCAATAAAAAATTTGTATTTATTTTTATTTTTTTCAATGAAAAAAATTTTAAACTGATGGTGAGATAGGAAGATAAAGTTGTACTTTGATTATATCACAAATTGTATTTGTTCAACGTATGCATTATAAAAACTATCCCAGGTTTTCCCCAAACACCCCCAAATAGGGTAGTTGTAAGGTCAGTAGGGGGTGAGCAGTGGGAGTGGGGGAAAACTGGAGAAAAAGTAAGAAAAGAGAGGAAATAGCAAAGGGTAAATGATGATGGGCAGGAGAAGGCGCAGGAAGAGTGACACCAGCCAGGGGAGATGAGAGCGTTGGAAGAGCAACCTTCCCAGTGAGTTTATTAAGGAAATGAATGAGTCAAAGTGTGAATGGAAAAATAAGTGAGGTAAGCAACTTGGAATCCTTCAGGGGGTTAACTTTGAACTTTCTAGGTAGCATATAAATGTCACAACACTCGAGTAAAAATTGCCTCTCACTGGAAAGACTTATAAAATTGAAAAACAAACTATTCCTTGATTTAAACACACTGTGATGTTATATTTGATTCTGTAGTAAATTCCCAATTGGCTAATTCTTATACTTGCTGTGAAATTCATAGGAGATGAGCAATACAGAACTTTACCTATGGAGAAAGGTCAGAATCTGCCTCAGGGCATTATTTCATAGACATCATGTTTGTACATATTTATCTTCTTAGAAGGCCAACCATGTTCTCATTAGGAACACCAAACATATAAGAAGCTTTGGCAGACTGTGTACATAAGTAAACGAAAAGGGATCTTTATCTGTCAAACTGACAGAAGTGTTTATTTGCCCTTAAAAAAATGCAGTACCATTTAGATTTGAATATCTTTGCTCAAACCCATTGCAGAGCCATGTAACACCTCCCCAAAAGATTCAAGATTGATTAAAACTCCTTGAGAGTACAGACTGTTGTTTCCCTTTGCTTTTCTTGTACCTTGTAAAATATGTAAAAGACATGTATGTAGAAAACCATGCATATTTTATTTTATTATTTACTTATTTTTTTAAGATGGCATTCACCTGTTATTATTTTTTCTTTTTTATTTTTTAAGTAGGCTCCACATCCAACATGGGGCTTGGGCTCATGAGCTGAGATCAAGTCACCCACTCTACCGACTGAGCCAGTCAGGCACCCCATCTTTGCATATTTTAAAAGCACCAATTTATATATTTTACATGTATACACCCATAAATCCAGCACCAGAATCACAATAGTGAATTTATCCATCATCCCCCAGATTTCCCCTTGTCACCACCTGCCCTTCCATGCTTCCACCACACACACACACAGGCAAATGCTGAACAGCTTCCTGTCACTGTCAATTACTCTGCATTTTCTAGAATTTCATTTAAATGGAATCATACAGTGTGCGTTCTTTTTGATTGTCTCTAGATCCAACCATGTTGTGTGTACCAGTATTCATTCTTTTCTATTCATTCATTCTATTCTCTTCTCTAGTGAGTATTATTTCATCGCATGGACAAACCACAATTTGTTTACTCGTTTACCCGTTGATGGACTTTTGGGTTGTTTCCAGTTTGGGGTTACTCCAGATAAAACTGATATACATATTCATATATGAGATTTTGCTTCATGAATGTGTTTTCATTTTCCTTGAGTAAATAGCTAGGAATGGAATGGCTGAGTCATATGTTTAACTTCTGAGAAACTGCCAAGATGTTTTCCAAAGTGGTCGTGCTATTTTATACTCATATCAACAGTCAGTGAGAGTTCCAGTTACTCTACATTCACACCACACTTGATGTGATTACTTTTAAAAAATTTTAGCCATCCTAGTATGTGTATCATGTTACTTCATTATGGTTGTAATACGACTTTCTCTAATCAATAGTGACGCTGAGCACGTACTCATGTGGTTATTTACTACCTGTGTATCTTGCTTGGTGTAGTGCCTGTTAAAATATTTTGACCATTTTTATAACGGGGTTGTTTTCTTCTAATTGGGTTTTGAGATTTCTTTGTATATCTAGATACAAGTCAATTATCAAACATATGATTTACAAACATTTTCTCTCAGTGTATGGTTTGTCTTGTTTTATCCTTCTAGTAGTGTATTTTGAAGAACAGATGTTCTTAGTTTTGATAAATCCAATTTTTTATTTTTATTTATTTATTTTTAAATCCAATTTTTTAATATTTTCTTTTGGAATGATGATTTTGGGGTTTTAGATAAGATTTTTTTTAATACTGTGTTTTTATCTTTCTTCTTTCTGCAAAAATTCTGAATTTTTATAATTTTAGGTTACACGTTAAGGTCTGTTATTCATTTTGAGTTGAATATAATATTTCATATGGTATGAAATATGATTTCAAGTTCTTTTTTTTTGGAAGTCCACTTTTTGTTGCTTAATTATTTAAAAAGACTATCCTGTCTTTCCTGCATTGCTTTTGCATCAGCATCAAGAATCAATTGGCTACCAAAAAAAATTTATTGGCTACATGTGTATGGATGTACAAATGGATGCTCTCCCTTTTGTTTCATAAATTAATGTATCTATCTTGATGTTAATATAGAAACTTGATTTTTGTAGCTTTGAAAGTAATCTTGAAATCAGGTAGAGTTTGTATTCCAACTTTGCTCTGCTTTTTCAAAGTCATCTTATCTATCTATTCCAAGGTCTCTTCTTTTCCATTTGAATTTTAGAGACAGTTTGTCAAGTTTAATAGAATAGACACAACAAATTTTTTATTGAGATTGCATTAAATTTAAAAATTGATTTGTGAAGAATTGACATTATATTAACTATCAAGTATTCTGATCCATGAGCACAGTATGTCTTTCTATGTACGTAGGTCTTCTTTAATTACTCTCAGCAGTATTTTATAATTTTCAGTGAACCTAAGTCTTGTGTGTCTATGTTAGATTCATTCCTATTTTATGTATTTTGTTTCTGTTATAAATTGAATTATTCTCTCAATTTTATTTTTGATTTTTTTGTTTTTAGCATGTAGAAATAGAATGTAACCTATATTGATTTTATACTTTACACCTTTCTAAACTCATTCATTGCTTCTAGTAGCTTCTATTATAGATTCCATCAGATTTTTTAGATATACAGTCATGTAATGTAGGAGTAAAGACTTCTGTTTCTTCCTTTCATTTTGGATGTCTTTTCTTTTCTTTTCTTTTCTTTTCTTTTCTTTTCTTTTCTTTTCTTTTCTTTTCTTTTCTTAACTTACTACATTGGGTCCAACACCCAATACAATTGTCGAATAGAATGGGTAAACTTGGAAATCCACGTGTTGCTCTTGATCTTAGGGAAAAAGCATTAGTGTTTTACCAGTAAGCATGATGCTGACTCTAGGTTTTGTAGCTGTCTTTAATCAAGTTGAGGAATTTTCCTTCCAGTTTTAGTTTAGTGAAGGTCATTATTTTTTAATCAAGTATTGATGTTGGATTATCTCAAATACTTCTCTGCTAATATTGAGATGATGTATGGTTTTTCTTACTTGTCTGTTAATATGGTGAGCTATGTTGCTTGACTTTTGAACACTAGACCTTATTCCATAGGCAAACCCTATTTGCTAATGATATAGTAAACTTCTTTATACATTGTTGGATGCCATTTGCTAAAATTGTGTTAAGATTTTTTTTTAGGAATCTATATTCATAGAAGATATTTGTATGTAGTTTTCTTATAATGTCTTTTCCTAGTTGTAGTATGAGAGTAATGTTGGCTTCAGAAAACGGGTTGGGAAATATTCCCTGATCTTCAATTTTCTAGAAGAGTTTATGTAAAATTGATGTTATTTCTTCTATTCCTTCTATTAAATGCTTGGTAGGATTTTCCAAGGAAGCCATCTGGGCCTGGAGTTATCTTGGTGGAAAGGTTGTTAACTCTAAATTCAATTTCTTTAGTTTATTTAATAGAGATAAGGCTATCAGGTTATGCAATTTCTGAGTGATCTTAGATAGCTTAACTCTTTCAAGGAATGTATTAATTTAATCTGAATTGTCTTTTTTTTTTTTTTTGGCCAGAAGTTTTTCATGATATCCTCTTGTCATTTTAATACTTTTTAGAATCTTCAATGATGGTATCCTTTCTCATTCCTGAAACTATTTATTTGTGTTCTGTTATTTTTTTCTGATCAGGTTACTAGAAGTTTATAAATTAATTGATCTCAGGGAAGCAGCTTTTGGTTGCATTTATTTTCTCTACTGATTTTCTGTTATCTATTTCACTGCTATCCTCTTTGAACTGTATTATTGTCTTTCCTGTGCTTTCTTTGGGTTTCGTTTGTTCTTCTTTTTCTATTTTGTAAGGTAGAAACTGATGTTATTGATTTAAGATCTTTCTTATTTTCTAGCGTAGGTGCTTAGTACTATAGCAAAAAAACTATAAACCTAGCATCGTTGCACACTGAAATTCTCTTTCAAAACCAAAATGATTTTAGTGGTTCTTTAAAGTTAAGCAGAGTTACCAAAGATGTAGAAGTTCCACTGTTTTTATATAAGGAACATATTGAATAAAAACGTAAGTTGAAATTCGAAAGGTGGAGATAAATCAAATAAAGAAGGATCTTGAATGTCATTTTAAAGAATCCAATCCTTACTTATAGACAAATAAGAGAACTCTTGAAATCTAAGTAAAGGTGTGCTATGACAAAGTTTCACATTACATTAATCTCTCTGGAAGAAGTATCAGTTGGGTAAGCAAGAATCCGAAAATTATAGTCCATGGGCAATTCCAGCCCACTACTTGCTTTTTGTGAATAAAGTGATATTGGAACACAGCCATGCTTATTTGTTTACATGTTGTGCTACAATGATAGAGTTGAGTAGTTACAACAGAGACCATATGTCCTGCAAAGCTGAAAGTATTCACAATTGAAGACTTCACAGAAAAAGTTTGCCGACCCATGGATTAGAGTGAGTCAAGAATGATTTCAGAAACTAATTAGAAAGGTTCTAGCAATAATTTTAATGAGGCACTATAAGAGCCTGACATTTAACAGAGTTTCTCAAATGTTTAGCATCATTGGACCACAATTTTCACCATTTCCTTCAGCACTAAATCAAAACCAGGAGGCATTTTGTTAACCACCAACTGGTCTCTGCGAATAAAGCAGTATGTGGGCAAAGCAGTGTGTGGATTGGCAGTGCTGCTTTATTCATTCAGCAGCGCCTTTCTCGATGCTCATATTGCTCGTGCTCCCTCAGAAATGAGCCTGAAGCACCTTCTCCAATCTATGTCACGGCTCATAAAGTAAGTATTCTTCTTCTGTAGTTTAGGTGTTCAGAAAATAATATAAGTTATTGAGTATATATCTTCCCTGTACATATATATTAAGAATGAGTTCCTACGCTGGAGGTCTCATCCAACTGTAAGTCAAAATCTTTTCACACCTACTCAGTGTAGTAATTCTCTTCCTGATTGTGTGCTATTGACGTAAAAACCAAATGGTATCACTGGATAAGGAATTTTGCCAACAGCTTGCCTTGCTTTCTTCTGAGCATAATACTTGTCACTTTGCAGATGGTTTTTATGTGCTTCTTGGCAATGTGTGACTTGCAAATGGTTTTATTATGAACAAAAGAGTAAATTTTGACCATTTTTCTATTTTAGCAGAAAAACTCAATATCATGTTATAAAGTGTGATTTGGGGATTATTCTGGAGAAATCTGATTTTCTTACCAGTGAAGTAATTTTGCTTTTAAAACTAGCGTAAGGGGCACCTGGGTGGCTCTGCAGTTGAGCATCTGCCTTTGGTTCAGGTTGTGATCCTGGGGTCCTGGGATCAAGTCCCACATCAGGCTCCTCACAGGGAGCCTGCTTCTCCCTCTGCCTATGTTCCTTCTTCTCTCTGTGTGTCTCTCATGAATAAATAAATAAAATCTTAAAAAAATAAAATAAAACTAGATTAAAAGTCTTCATAGCTTTATGTCACTATTTGAGCATGCTTTATAACAGATGACATCCTGAGGATTAGAATGGCCTCTGGCTATTTGAATAAAATCAGTTTCAGATATGACATGTCACATTTTGTATTTCCAGTTTTCTTATCACGTTCTTTTAAGATATTCCCTTAGTCCTACATATATCGATTTTATATTTTCATTTTATAATTTCACTGGAGTGTTGTTCAATATTTAAAACTATGGCATTGGGTACCTAGGTGGCTCAGTTTCCTAGCATCTGCCTTCAGCTCAGGTGATGATCCCAGGGTCCTGGGATTGAGCCCCACGACAGGCTCCCTGCTCAGCTGGGAGTCTGCTTATCTCTCTCTCTCTCTCTCTCTGCCACTACCCCCTGCTTTTGCTTGTTCTCTCTCTCTCTCTGTGTGTCAATAAATAAATAAATAAATAAATAAATAAATAAATAATAAATAAATAAAATCTTAAAAAACAAACAATGGCATTTATTCTGAATACTCCTATTTGCTTTACAAGAATTTTGCTCCTCAAAGACCAGCTCTTGAGGCATTTATAATTTTCAAATTTAGGGACTTACAGCTATCAATTAAAATAAAAAAATACAGATTTAGTGTATGTGAAATATGACAATAGGCAAAAGACCAGGTGAGCTGCCTCCTGATAAGTAAATGCAGCTGAGATAAACTGATAAACTCATTCTTTTCAGTACCTTCACAACCTTTAATACTGTAAAGATTATTACTCAGCAAGTGTTTGGATTTTTAGGAAAATCTTAATCAGCTTTCTTTTTCAAACTTCTGAAATGTATGTGAAAAAAGTTGTAGTTTTTATATCCAAACTGCCAAACTCCCTGTGGGCCACTAGATCAATTGTCATTCTTTAAGACCCCAAACTATAAATTTTGGTTAATATTTAAGTAATATACAAAAGCTATACAAAAATGCTTATTTAATCTAGCTAAACTGCTATATATTTCAGTGTTAAGTGAGCAAGTATATACAAATTGCACTTAGGGGAATATAATCATTTTTTAAATTTCAAAATTATTTATTTATTTATTTATTTATTTGAAGGGGGTAGGGGCAGGCTCTGCACCTAAAGTAGAGCCATGCAGGCCTCTCTTTCCTACCCTGAGATCATGACCTGAGTCAAAATCAGAAGTCGGATGCTTAACTGATTGAGCCACTCAGGCACCCCTCAATAAAATATTTTAATCCAATATCCAAAATATTATCACTTCAGTATGCAATCAACATCACAAAATGAGATATTTGACACTCTCTTTTCATTCTAAATCTTTGTAATCTAGTGTGCGTTTTTGCACATACAGCATCTCAATTCAGACTAACCACATTTCAGCTACTCAACAGCTACGTATGACTAGATGCTAACATGCAGTTCTTTACATTAAAGAAAATTAGGGAAAGAGAGTAAATGTTATTCTTGTCCGCTACCCCATGTTGCTACTAATTCCATAATTTCTTTTCAATTTGTATAGTCCTTTCATGCTGGTTATTTCATTTGATAGGAACATACCTTTCCTTGATGGAAACAAATGGGCAGAAGCAATAAGAAAGGAAAACAAGGAAATTAGAAGTCAGGGAAATAAACCTAAGAAAATACATCAGGCAAATCCTCAATGCCAGACCAGGCAGGCTGGGGTGTTATTTGTCAGTGGTAGGGAGAAACCAAGGTTGTGAGCAGGAAAGGGACAAGATTGGACTAAACAGGCAGCTAAATACAGCATGAAACAGAGTGGGAGAGGCTAGAAGTAGTTCAACAGGGAAGCACTGCATCGGATCTCAGGAAGAAATGATCTAGATAGAAGAATGGAGAGAAGAGACAACTTTGCAGTGTCTGGTACTCAGGAGATCCCAATATTAGTTTCCTTCCTCTTTTGGGGTTTGGGGAGTTTTTTAAGGGACCTTCTAGAAAGACGTTTCCATCTCCTACTCTCAACTAACAAATGTCTTGCATATCTATTACCCGCCAAGGACTATGATAGACCCTGAAGATATAAAAGGGAGCAAGTCAGGCAAAGTTCCTGACCTCTTAGGTCTTATATTTCCTTCAGAGAGACAAAAACCAGTAGTCAGATAAATGAAATGATTTTGCATAGTGCTAAGTACTCTAAAGAAAATAATAATGAGTGTCCTGGAAAAGGAACCCGGAGGCAGTGACATTTAGACGGAGAGCTAAAGAATAAAAGCTGGAGATGCAAGAGGTCCGGGCCAGAGTATTCCATGTGCAGAGTCCTGGAGGCTTGAAAGAACTTGTGGGGTTCAAGAAACTACAGAACAGTGTTGCTAGAGCATAATATGGGTGGGGACTGCGTCAGGGTTATAGGAAAAGGGGCAAATGAGCAGATGAGTCATGGTGATTCCGTAGACCATGACAAGGAACTGGATTTTATTTTCAGAGCAGTAGGAAATCACTAACGTGTACTGCCTAAAAGGTTGGAGGCAAGTGAATGGCATGATTTCCATTTTAAGAACACTCTTGCTGCAGTGGGAAGAAGCTGCTTAAGGCTGGTAAAGGTGGACGCTGGAATATATTTCAGTTAGCAGAGCAGGACAGGTAAGAGATGATGGTAGCATGGCCTAAGTTACAAAATGTCCTTGGAAAAATGAATGAACCTCTTTAATATTCTTGCAAAAATAATCCTCTGTGATTGTGCTACAAAAATGTCAGATGACGTTAAGCATATTGTCTTGTCCTGTCATGCACATTTTTTGAGGAAATGCTACTACAAATTCAACATGAAATGAAATCTTTGTTATTCTAGATATTAGAACATTGTTACAATCTTAACCCCTATTTTTTGAAAGATTTTATTTATTTATTCATAAGAGACACAGAAAGAGGCAGAGGGAGAAGCAGAGTCCCCGCAGGGAGCCCGATGTGGGATTCGATCCCAGGACCCCAGGATCATGACCCGAAAAGGCAGATGCTCAACCACTGAGTCACCCAGGTATCCCTTAACCCCCACTGCTAAAGGCAAAAGAGAATTACTTCTAAAATGTCAGTTTCATTTTAGTTAAGGTGGTTAGAAATCTCACCCAGGAAAAGAAGCAGCCATTAGGATTCCATGAGAAAGAACAATCAAATACAAGCCCCTGAGCTAGGAAGGGGATTGCCATGGTCAAGGAACAGACAGTAGCCCAGTGGCTGGAGCAGAGTAAGTACCTGTGAGCATGTGGTTTGTGATCCATATTAAATCAACAAACATGGGATTTCTTATTTATCTGTCCCTTCCACAATGTTAGCCTGCTGTAGCCATCAGTAAGAAACAATTAGAGAGAGGTCTCAGGCTACCCCACACTACCGTAATTTAAATTTCACAGTTGTCTCACGAAAGCTGAGAAGAGCTCCCTTACTTCTGGTGAGCTAAAAGCAGAAACATTGGTTCTAAAGAGGATGAATGTATCTAGAGGGTGCCTGTGTACCCCCAAAGTTGTGACAATAAAGCTGTTTATGGTTTGATCACTGCCTCAGTCACACAGCACTTTGTTCCACACCCTCAAATATCAATCAACACTTCTGGAAAAATTTGAGGAACTGTCTCCTGCAGCAATTGTCCAAGCCACTTCACACATGACAGCCTTGCCTCCTCCAACCCTGGGCCCATCAAACAACCACAGAGAAGCTTCTTTTCACTGGGTGGTACAAACAAACTCCCTAAACCTAAATCCTAAAGGAGACAGGAAATCTATAATAAAAATTTTACTGTAAAGAGTAACTATAAATAAATAAATTGATGGAATTATCATTTATAGTACTGTTTATATATTTATTTCCTGTCCCATTCCACAGAGCATTTAACGAAGCCTAAATAAATACTGGTGATACAAAAGGCTAATATTAATGGCCAAACGAATCTGATTAAAGGGAAAATGTGATTAAGGATAAAAGGTCTTTTTTTTTCCCTTGTGCTATGTGTTTCTATAGAATTTAGAGTACTGGGTCTTAAAGTTGGCTCATTTTTTCTGGTAGCTAAAAGCAAGACTATAGCATTACTTATTTGGAAGCATTACTCTGGATTATCCATTATCCAAATGAAGATGCCAGAAATCTCTCTCTTATTGAAGTTCCACTGACAAAAACCTTCCCTCATATCTTCCTAGAGTAGTTGAGCTATTTTTATATTCATTCATTGCCTAACATGTTATATGTAATAAATAATAAATGTTGAATGAATCACTCATCTGTTATTACCTTCTACTCGCTTAATTTGTTCATTTTTAAAAATTATTACTCAAGTTTTAAGACATTTTAAGATAAGTCCCACAAAGTACATATCTAATAAAAGATTGTCTTGGTAAAAATTACGCGTGTATGGCAGGTTGTTGGGAAAGGTATTTTGAAATATCCAGACTTTCTTTTCCTCTTGACTCATAGCCCATAATACTAAAAAGTCAGGATATTTCTTTTCTTATGTGTGACTATGTGATATTTCCAGAGCGGTAAATATGCTTAAGTACTTCTTCATTAGGAACAAATTATAGCAAAACAAAATTCTGAAGAAGTTATGATTGTTAGGTTCATTCTTGAAAACTTGGTTGGATTAAAATAGCCTCTCAATCAAAATATGGATTGATTAAGCAATAATTTTATACCTAGATCTCAAGAATTACCTGTCTCTTGGCCATATCTACTTCATCATCACTTTTAAGTACAACATTAACAAGAACACTCAGAATGTTTAACACGTGGGGCTCCTGGGTGGCTCAGTTGGTTAAGCATCTGTCTTTGGCTCAGATCATGATCCCTGGGTCCTGGGATAGAGCCCTGTGTCAGGCTGCTGGCTGAGCAGGGAGTCTGCTTCTCCCTCTCCCTCTGTTTTTCCTTCCCCCTCTCCCCGGCCCACTTGTGCTTGCTCTCTCTCCTGTGTTCTGTGTGTGTCTCTCTCAAATAAATAAATAATAAAATATTTTTAAAAATGTTTAACCTGTGACGCTGTTACAGGTAAAAGCAGGTGTGAAAACTACTCACAGACCTTCAATAGTTAATAGTTAATCTGGTTGATCAGAGAACACACAGATAATTCTAATAGAACAGAAATAATTGAGTGAAATGGACTCGATAGTCACTTACTATCTAAGTTAGAGGTATCACTGATTTGTTCTATCACAAACTCAAACCAATGGATGCAATGAAATGTCTCTTTCCCTTCCCATTTAAAAAACTCATATGTTAAAACAGAAATACTGAAACTTTGGAGCTGAAGGAACATTTTGGAAAATAGGAAAAATGCCCAGAGGGCTGCATAGAGTTATGATATTTAGAAGTTCTAGTACAGAGTCTTACACTAGAAATGCGTAAAGCATCTCTTGCCTATAGAGCTGTCAGCTGTATGTATAATTTATAACTTTGAGAAGATACATTAGAACATTAATAGTTAAACTAGTATCACATTAAATCCAGAATATATTCTAATAGACCTTTATAGGTGTGTTACCTTTTTAATATTAGGAATAAGAAGCAGTATGTTAGTAATTAAGTAAATACTATAGTAAATATAACTTATACTTGAAGCTTATCACTCCCCAGGGAACAGATATTTAATTTGTGGTCATGATAATAACAGCCTAATGAACTTCACATCTTTCAGGAGAGCTTAATAAACTTCAAAGTAGACAAAACAAGAATGTATGAGTAAAAGTACATCCTTAGCCTTTCATTAGGCAAAATGAGCATGAGTCCTGGCCCAGCATGGCTTCCAAAGTTAGCACTCCCAACTACAAAGCAAATGTATGCAGAGAAATGTACAACAAAAGACATAGCTTTTAAAGCTCCAGTTGCATTTCCACAAATGTTGCTTACAAAAGCCACCATTCTCTGTGTTAACAAAAAGTTGTGGATCCGTTCTTCACTAAATCCTCTTTTCTTGCATAATCCACCTTGTGCACTTTAGCTTGAGTGTGTTTTATCTGATCTAATCCTGGGCTCATTCACTCTCAGATAGAAGCAACAGGATTATTTCATACTTAAAGAGGTCCAATCTTTATGTGATCCATAAGAGGACACCTGGCTGATACAGAATTTAAGCAAAAGATTAACCAGGTGCTCAAGACGCATAATGATTTCAAATATAATAACAGTTTATGATAAAAAGAATTACAGTCAGACTATATCAAAAATGCATTTTAAAATGCACACATTAAGGTCTATTCAAGTCTATTATATAGATATTTTAATGCATGTAATGGTCACACACCTATACACATATGAGTATTCATTTCAAGAGAAGAATGCACACTTTATTAGGAATTTAAGATCCAAAGAGCATGTTCACATTTTCATTCATGTCTTTCTTTCATATTCAGCACATCTACAGATTAAAATGGGTTGAGTAGGGCTAGGCTTTGTAGCTTAGCAAATTAGTCCCTGGTTTTCTCTTTTAATGCAGTGGGCAAGAAAGCTCAATAGAAAATAATCTAAGCCCCCATGAAGCTAGAAAACATGGATTAGTATTAAGTAAGTCTAGCTTCCTTAGCTTGGCTCTACAAGATCATTACATTATAATGTGTGTGTGTATGTGTGTGTGTGTGTGTGTATGCACTTGTGTGTGTGTGTGTATATATATATATATATATATATATATATATATATATATATTACATTTGTTGATCGTGTACATGTTTCCTGTGGGTCTTAGATGCTAGCTTATCACTACTAATATGTCAAAGGCTGATATTCACTAAAAATAAATGCAACTTTCTGATTCCAGAATCTGCCAGTATTTTAAATACAAAAAAAATTAAGTTAAAGCCAGAGCTATAGAAATATTCTTTTTGACTACAAAATCTATATAAAAATCTATACAATATACAGTTTCTATTTTTTTCCTTGAGGTTTGTATACTAGTTATTTTTATTTTTTTTAAGATTTTATTTATTTATTCATGAGAGACACAGAGAGAGAGGCAGAGACACAGGCAGAGGGAGAAGCAGGCTCCATGCAGGGAGCCCGACATGGGACTCGATCCCGGGTCTCCAGGATCACACCCTGGGCTGAAGATGGTGCTAAACCGCTGAGCCACCTGGGCTGCCCTGTATACTAGTTATTTTTAAAAGGAGGCAAGTTTCATAGGCACTTAAGGAAAATGGAGGATAATAATAACATTGATGTGTATCTTGTAGAGTACCTCTTGGTTTTTACATCAGTATCAGAGAAATGGAATATGAATGATACATGGGAGAGATCAGAAACTTCAATAGCAACACTTGACTATTTTAACACATCAAAATTTGTCAAATAAAATTAATCATCCAAAGGACCAAAAAGCCAGTTCCACGTGGAAATAATGTAGATCAAAATTCTAAGTATTACTCACCAAAACTTCCTCATCTCCCTGAGGTTCAGTTTCTTCACCTACAAAGTGAAGGAGATGAACAACTCTTAATTCCCTTTTTATTTTAACATCAATCTCAAATAGATAAAGATCCCTACATTTCACTGATGGAAAAATACCTTCCAGATATTTACACTTCTGATAATTTAGAGTGATATATCAATTAATGAATCTCCAGGAATAAAGAAATTTGATAGAAGGATTAGAATGCTATTTAAATAACAATAAGTTATGAGAAACTGTGCTTCTGTGATCATTCAATGCAAGGAGTTTTGTTTCCAACAAGCTGCATGTCAGTGTAGGTGTACAGAACATAAGTAATCTTTAAGAAAAATGTAAAAGTGAAATAACCTACCTGTACACCATGTGAAATAAAAGTGAAATAATCTTTAAGAAAAATGTAAAAGTGAAATAACCTACCTGTACACCATGTACCAGGTGTACAGAAGATAAGTAATCTTTAAGAAAAATGTAAAAGTGAAATAACCAGTTATAAAAAATTACATTATGTGATTTTGAAGTGCATACTATATTGCTCATAGTAAATTCATAAATTTAATCTTCAAAACTAACATTGAAAAATTTGTGAGAAACAAAAACTAAAGGCTGAGTTTATGATGTCAATACTTGATCAACTTAATTATTCCAGTTTTTTAAAAAATGACAATCTTTTTCTTCAGCAATATATTGGTAAAATCATAAAATTATTTTACCTTTAAAATAATTGTGGTCATATCGATATGACTAAGATATATGTCAGAAATAGAATTAAATGTTTTCAAAATTAGTTCTCTAGGTTAAAATGAGTAATGGTCACATGCTCATCACACATGACCACTGATCATTGCTATTAGTTGGGCCAGATCTCTTTATTCTTGTTAATCAATAAACTAAAAACTATAGCTCTCAAAGACAATTAAAATTTAGATGCATAGCTGACTGCACTGCAGTTAATCCTGGGCATAGGTAACTTAGATTTTCATTAGCAAAATAAAAAATAAAATAAAAAGTGAAATTTACATGTATAAAGAGTGGCATTAAAATATACCACGAACTTGGAAATCCAAAGAGAAAACGTGCGGAAGAGTGAGGGTGGAGAAGAAGAGTTGCCTATATTGTCTCCATACAAATAATTGGTTAGAACATAGAAGGAATTATCAATATCTCAAACAGAGAAAGCAGTGTGTTCAGATACATACTTCTATCACTGTCTGGTGATTATTATTTGCTCAATACTAGTTCAAACACTTTACACAAAAAAATATGTCATTAATACCCAGGCGACCCGAATGAAGAATTAAAGTATTATTTTTCTCTCTGTTTTACAAATGAAGAAACTAAGACTAAGAAAAGCTAGGTATCTTGCCTCATGGTAAATCTAAATCCTTCTCACACTTCAGAATATGCATTATTTCAGCGACTACTCAAGTTTGGTCTCCATTTGTCCCCAGCAATGATGCTATAATCTACTCCTTTGAGGCTCTTCAATGTCAGTAAAGAAAACTGTAAGAGGAAGAAAACATTTTGTAATTATTGTGTGATCATGGGCCAGCAGAGAAGCCTTGGAAATTCTACGACTTTTATGATCCATATCTCTATTCCTTCTAGAACTGTTTTTGAAGTCTAGGGACAATCTGAATGGATATGAAAAGAAAGGCTGGGCATTTATTCTTCCTTGGTTTGTCCATTAATGGAATGGGAAAAAAATTTCACAATACATGTGTTTGACTATTAAAAACTCTGTCCGACTTCTCAGAAACTATATCAGGTTTGTACCATAAACAAAAAACTTTATGAGAAAGTTTGAAATTTAGCAAGGATATGCAAGTGTTGGAAATCTGTTCCGACTGAATAGGTGTCTGTTTTGATTGATCAGTGGTCATGGCACAACTGATTGTTAAATGCTTTCAAAGTCACTCTTGACTGATGGCAAATAACCTTATTCACTATGGCTTCCATAAAGTTATATTCTCAGCCATTAGTTAAGTAGTATTTGTCCTGAAAATGTCAATGCCTATTCCATGCCTAATGTTCAATTGGGATTCAGTGATGCTTTAAACACACGTGGAAAGAAAACATTGGAAATTAAAGTATACACACAGACATAAACATTCATAAACATGTAAATATTAAAATTTTATATTTCTATATACACATGTATGTATATTATAATACACATAAATATGCATACATAGGTACATACACATGCATTTTTTTACCTTATTGTCTAAAGGAAATGGTTGCTTTCACAGAAGACAAAAATAAACACAAAAATAAATGGAGAGAAATTAAAAATAAATTGCAAAGACACAGCAATGCATATATATTAGCATTAACAACATGTAATATAGAAAAGGAGAATTCCATATTTTTTCAGCATACACAGCCCAGTACACCCAAGAGAGACTTAATTAAGAAGCTTCTAAACTGCAAGTTTATTAAATGAGCATACTGAAGAGGCTAAATCTTTACTTTTAAATACAATTTAGGAGTCCTACCCTGCTGTTACTTACAGTTCTGATCATTTGTTTATCAGGAACCTACAATTTACAGTTGCTACTTATACATTAGATGATATTGCATTTTAAATGCGTTATTTTTTTCTTCTGAGCCAGAAATATTTCATTGGCATTTATTTATTAAGTATCAATATATAGATTTGCAAATACTATGTTTCTTATCATAATTTAGAAAAGTCCTTCGCAGGTAATTTAAGAAACACAAAAATCTTAAAATCTACAAATGATGTCACCAGCCAGAAAGAATAGTTATATCATTTGCATATCTTCATTGTCTTCTATAAATACCTGTACGCACACACCCACATATTCACCTATGTGTGTATACACAGCCACAATCTATTTTGAAAACTGCCAACATTTTACCTTGTTAAATTTGGAAGAGGACAGAAGACTTTATCTTTGGGACATACCAATCTCTTGTTTGGCAAAACTCTCAATAAACCCTAGCTATTAAAGGATAAAGATCTTCCTACGGCATGGAAAGTCTGAGATTATGAAGAGCTATAAAATTCTGCAAAATGAAATGGAAATCTCTCTTCCCTGGGGTCTCTGGTGACATTTCAGGGTATATAATGGTGAGGTAGACCAGAGTCTTGAGTAAAGAAGAAATAGATTTAGATTTTGTCCTCTCTTTCCAGAGATTTCTTGTTGTCTGTGAACACTCCTCTTCCTTCTCTTCCTCTTCTTCAGTAAGAGAACTTTGAATTTACTTGGGGAGGCACATGGTCCTGCAGCTAAAAGGGCCATTTAAGATCTCTTCAATGGGATGTAACCAGACATCTCATTGTGTAGTTCTATCAAAGGAAATCTTCATCCAAGCCAATGAGTGAATTTCCTCCTACATGTAATAGCAAAATGATCACTGGAGTTCAAATGTTCAACTTGGAAGCATTGGGGAGAGGCCATGCTTTCTGGCCAAGAAGTTGTAGGGTCTTGATCTTTAGTCCCAGTCACGGACATCTCCCTCCTGAGTCCTCTCACACTGTTACCTGGGGGGTTGCTGTTAGAGCAGAATTCATGTTGTGACTGATAAATTCTCACTGAGGTAAAGAAAACTGGAGAGAATTTATTAGGGGCATAGGCAGTTTGATTAGGGAGAGGTAGTCTGCTTATCGATGGATGACACAATGAATGTCAAGGAGACAGATGGGATCTTTTGAGGAAGGTTTCAATCTCAGTCTCCAGAAATTGTGGTGCCAGTGGCTAATTTGAAGGTTTTATTTTTCCACCACATTATAATTTCCTTCTTTTTTTTTAATCACAGAGACTTCAGTGAAATATCAGGAAAAGGTTATATTCTGTTATTAGTTATATTTTAGAAAAGTGAAGAGTTTTACCTGTTTACAACCCATGAAGTGGTTGTAAATGAAAGATTATCTATAGTGGTTATAAGAGTGATCTCTTATAGTGAGGTGACTGGCTGACTGGACAAGGGACACCAGGACGAATTTGTGGAACACCCAAGCATCCCTTTGTTTTTCTCAGAAATAGTTGATTTAGTGAGGGGACCCCAGTAGAAATCTGGACTTCAAAACACAAGATAACTTATTTTCCAGTGGAATGTGATAGATAATGACAGTCCTAAAGATGAAAGAGTGGAGATGTGGAGTTATTAATGCATGCCCATATAACCCAGAGGATAGCTTTGAAACCCTGGTAATAGTGGTAGCAGTAGTAGTAGTAGTAGTTTAAAATATTTACATTTATTTTTAAAAGAGATGATAATCTCCCCCTAAAGACTTATTTCATAAAATGAACATCTAAATTCCTCATCTATCTGTTTTTTAGGAAATGAGTTAACTTCTTCAGTTATGCATACTGATATTGAAAAAGGAAAATGCCACAATTTCCAGACTCACAGTGAATGAATGTAGCATGATACAAGATAAGGACATTTCAAGTAATTCTGACAATTCTACGGTGGCTTATAAATGCAGTGAACAATAATTAGCAGGACTGCAAGGCTTAAGTTGGAATCAGTTGATAACTAAAAGAATATGGGAAGAGAATTAGAAACTATGTGAAATAAAGAATAAAATGAAAATCTAACATATGTTAAGGGGTCAGTTGAAAAAGCAAGGAAAAACATTTTCATTCTTGTAGGAAGCCTGTAGAAAAGAACAACAATATTTTTTTTGGAGTGCTAAATTTTGAGAAAGCTAAAACTCATTTTGAATAATTTTTTATAGAGAAAATTCTTCCAGAGCAATGATTATCATTTTATAGTGTTAACATTATTTTAATTATCCATAAGCTTTCCTTTTAACAAATTATTCACTTTGAATGCTGTGTTGTGTCTTTAAATGACTATTATTTATATTATTTCTAGCACTTTAATTTTGATGGTGAATATTTTAGGTTAAAAAAGTAATTGCTAATTTTGGGGGAAGTTTTTTCTATTTGTTACTTTTTAAAGAGAGATTTTTTTTTTTCAAAAGTTGTCTAGAGTGCAGAGAAGAAAGGTAATTTGTCTCTTTTTACAATCTAAGCTGTTTAAACTCTCAAACTTTCTTCATGGTAGAAAGAAAAGAAAAAAGAAAAGAAAGAAAAGAAAAGAAAAGAAAAGAAAAGAAAAAAGAGAGAAAAGAAAAGAAAACAAAAGAAAAGAAAAAAAGAAAAGAGAGAAGGAAAGAAAAGAAGAAAGGAATGAAAGAAGAAAAAATAGTCACAGGCATTGTTTCTAGGCTTTTTTAGGGGTCAGAAGGAGGATATTCACATTCATCACATCTTTTTAACAATATGATACCTTGAGAGTTCCAGTGCCACTTCAGGACCTGAGAACTTTTACTTCATCTCTTCTACATAACATAAAAACCTCCTGTTTTCTACACTGGAAATTCTGGTTCACAAGGATGCTGGATATAAGATAGAATATTCTATATTCATTTGCTTTATATCACTTTATATATATATATAATAGTTTAGAATAACAATATGGATTATCATCACAAGATATGATTATGGAATGGTTAAGACAAATTTTGCATGTATTCTCTCCATTTTCTCCCCATTTTTTAGGTTTGTGATAGAACTACATTGCCAGATCGTTTTGCCTGTATATTACAGCCTCTTTTCCTTAATGTCTTTTTAATTCTTGTTTTATAAAGAACTATGTATTTAGTCCTGAATTTTGATTGCCTAAAGTTTATCTCATAGATTTTTTTTAGGAAAGATCACTGTAATAATATTCCCTGAGGTCTGCCACTTTGATAAGCATTTGCCTCTGTCCTCTATACTTGAAGGTAATTTTTGCTACATGAAAAAAATATTTGGTTTACATTTTCTTTCCTTAAATATCCTAAATATATTACTCATTTAATTTTCTTTGGTATTAGAGAGTTGCTGTCAAAAGCTCTGATGACAATCTAATTTTATTTCACTTAAAATCCCAGAATCATTCTGCTTAACTACACATAATATATTTTATTTTTCTTGAAGTCCAGGAATTTTACAACTTGTTTTGATGTTGACCTTTATGGATTAATGTTCTCAGGTACAAAGTATATTCTTTCAATGTATGTTTTCCAATTTGTGTGTTTGTTTCGAGAACAAGGTATTAAGTTATAGGTCTTCATACTGCTTCTCCTCTCTTGCTTTGGCTTTGTTCTTCAGGGACTCCTATATTCGTATATTGGATCTACTTTGCCCACCTTCACGATTTGTCTCTTTCTTTCAAATTTTTAAAATCTTCGTATACTTCTGATTTAAAATCTTTTCACCCTCTTTACCTTTGTAATTGTCCTAAGGCAAGATATTGTTTCATTTACTCTTGAGTATCTACTAGCTTAGTCTTCATTTTTAAAATCTTTCCTTATATTTAGAATTTCCTCAACTTCTGTCAATGATTTCTGAGGTGTTCAAATTCATGTTTCTGTTGTCCTTTCTTATCTTGAATCTTTTAAAATGTCTTTTAACTTATTTTGAAATAGTGTGTAATAGTTTTGAATTTTTTTAAAAAGTATGCATGCTTTCCTTGCCTTTAGAAATGTTATGCTACTCCTTTTCATTCTTCTATTGTAACTTTATATGGTATTTACCTTGATATATTTCTGTTGCATATTTTTATGTGAATTTACTTTATCTGTATTTTTTAGAATAAACTTTAGTGCAAATAACTTGCTAACTTCAAAGAGTTCCCCACTGATGTAAACTAAAATGCATACTCATAAAATAAAAAATATATATAAGAAGACATAAAGTGGTATGCATTAAATATATGAGGATGGTTGCTTATGGAAGGAAGAGGAGTAGAAATAGGGATGGAAGTAAGGGGAAAAAAACACCACATAAATAAAAAAAAAAAAAAGAATGCCTTATGTGGACAAAGGATGATAATGTCATGAATTGAGAAGCATCATTATTTCCATCTTCTGCACCTGAGATCCTTCCCACAACAAAATGGGTGTATGAAGAGAATGTGTGTTTATCGTATTAAAAAAATGGATAAGAAAGGTAATATTTAAATCACCTTTAATTCTACCACTTAGGGATATACACCAGGAACTTTTTTTTTTTAAGATTTTATTTATTTATTTATGATAGTCACAGAGAGAGAGAGAGAGAGAGAGAGAGAGAGGCAGAGACACAGGCAGAAGGAGAAGCAGGCGCCATGCAGGGAGCCCGACGTGGGATTTGATCCCGGGTCTCCAGGATCGCGCCCTGGGCCAAAGGCAGGCGCTAAACCGCTGCGCCACCCAGGGATCCCTACACCAGGAACGTTTTGGAATATTTTTCATGTCTTTTGTCCTGTCTGTATGTGGGCGTGTGTTCTGCAATATTCATAAAGTAAACTCTCTGTGTTCACATGAGAAATCCTAATTCTAATCACTCTATAAAGGTCATCTAATCTTGCTTGACATTATTTAATTTCTGAGTTCTCTATTTCTTGTTTTCGATCTTTTATCTTTTGAATAATATTCTTAATAACTTTTAACTTATTTTGAAATAGTCTGTAGTAGCTTTAATTTTTTAAAAGTATGTCGTTATAGCATGTTTTCACTGTCTTTAGGAATGTTACGCTACTCATTATTTTTCTTTTTGTAGCTTTGTATGGTATTTTACTGATAGATTTCTATTGTTTATGCTATGTGAATTTACTTCATCTGTATTTTAGAATGAAGCTTGGTATAGAGAGCTTCCTAATGTCAAAGAACTCTCCATTGGTGTGAACCCAAAATGCCTTAACCCTAATTAATATAGATGCTTACTTAATGTTGGTATACTTTAACATTTGTTATTTTAAATTTACATCATGAAAATTAGTGATTGGCTCCAATTTTTGCTACTATGCATAAGGCTGTGATTGGCATTCTTGTGTACAGATATTGGTCCCAGTGACCAATTAGTTCTGCGGAATACATTCCTAGAAATTGACTTATAGGTCATAGATCATATATTTCCTTATACCTAATCAGAAATGTTAAGTTTGTAAAACATTAACAGGGTATCAAAGTGTTCATTTTACCACTGTCATCAATAATTTGTCATTTTGAGGGGCACCTTGGTAGCTGAGTCTGTTAAGTGACCAACTCTTGATTTTGGCTCTTGGCTCAGGTCACAGTTTCAGGATCCTGGGATTAAGCCCTGCATTGGGCAACATGGTGTGCAAGGAATCTACTTGAGGATTCTCTCTCTCTCCTTCTCCCTTTGCCCCTCCCCCTACTCACGTGTGTGTGTGTGTGTGTGTGTGTGTGTGCTCTTTATCTCTTTCTCAAATAAATCAATCTTAAAGAAATAATTTACTAATTTGATAGGTTAAAAATTATATCTTTATTTTATTATGTATTTTTTGATGAAGAATAAAGTTAAACGTAATCATATTTTACTGATATTTTAATTTCTCTTATTATGAATTATCTATTTTGTAACTTAATTTGTAAATTATTTTCCATCCCCACAACACCCAAAATCTTCTTTCTATCCCACAGAATGGTACTTCTGTCCATTTAGTTCCTATGCAATGAACCCATGACTCTTCCTTGCTCCTCATTCTCTATTACATTTATATTCAGTCTTTTCCCAATTTTCCTGATTATGCCTGTATATAGGCATTATATATATATTATATATAAAACATCTGCCCAGTTTTCTCCATGTCCATGGCTACCATTCTAACTTCAGCTACCTGGTCTTTGAGATTCTGTTCCCCTTCTAGTCATTTTCCACACTGCAGTCACTGTGATTTGCAAATATGGTCCTCTCTAATCCCTTATGGCTGAAAAGCCTTCTCAAACACAAGATGTTGTACTAGCTCTTTTATGACATTCTTATTTTTATTAGATCCTAATACATTATGTTTTCCTCATTATTCTTTTCTAATAATATAGAAATTTTGGTTTGTTTTGTTCCTTTGATATGAGATAATTTATTTAAATTTTCTGGTGGAAGAGCTTCTTTATTATCATTACTAGTAACAGGATTAATTGCATTGTAGTCTGACAATGTTGTTCGCTTTTGTATTTCGGGAGTTATTTGTAACCTAATATGTAGCTAATTTTAGTAGATGTTTATGCGCCACTTGAAAACAAGGCATATTCTGTACTATGAGGAAAAAGTGCTTATTTTATATCTGGACTCTATCTTATGGTTTTCAGGTCTTCTATGTCCTTGCTAACATTTTGTCCCCTTGATGCATTTAGATCTGAGCAAAGTGTGCTAAAGTTTCCTATTTTTAATATGTGTCTGTTTCTCCTTTCATGTCCTATCATTTCTGCTCTATGAAAGCTGTACTGATATTTGGTGAATAGATATTAATATCTTCACTGTGAATGGTAGCCTTTAGCATTATAGAGTGTCCTACTTTGTATTAATTCTTCTTGGCCTGAATTCTACCTTGTTTTAGATCAAGATCATGGCCTCTGCTTTCTTCTTACTTGCCTTTATTTGATATATTTTTGCTCATACTTTTATCTTTAGTCTTTTCAATTCACTTTATTTTATATATGTCTTTTGCATACAACATAAAGTTGAATTTTGCTTTCTTAGTCAATCTGAAAATCTTTCTCTGTATTACATAACTTAAGTCCACTAACATACATGGATGCGACTAATATGTTTGGTCTCAGTTCTATACTATAGTATTATGTATTGTAACTGTGTATAAATGTAGGTATGCCATTATGTTAGCTGTTTTCTTTGCCATTTTTTTCTTTGTTATTTTCTTTGCTATTTGGACTTTTTTAATGATTAGTTTTATACAGATACCATTTTGTGAGACTTTAAACAACTTCTTCTAAAACTGCTTTTTTTCCCTTTAATCAATGTCAGCAAGAAACTGCTTCTTTTCCTCTTTTTCTTATTAGTATATTTGTGTTGATGACTGTTGAGCAAAATATACTTATGCTTCAAGTTCTTATCAGTTTTAAATAATGTATTTTCATTCATAATACCAGTGAGTCGGTCAGCAAGTTTATTCCACTTTTTATTTACTTGATGCCTCCTCTTCCCATTTTTTTGGTTGCATTATTTTCCTGACATCAGAGCCTGTAGTATTCACACTGCACTTTGTCACTTTTATCTCCACCTTTTAGTCTGTTAATGCTTACTGCCAAAGCCCCCAGACCTTATAAAGAAGCTTCTCCAGATATGATGTTTTTCTGAAACTCCTTTCTGTAGTAGATTCCTCAGGAAAGTTTTATCAGAATAACATTTTTTCAAGTATTGCATGTTTATAAATCCTTGTAGCCTAGATATCTAAATGATATTTGGCTGGATATAAAAATCTCAGCTCACTTTTTTTTCTTGAATAGTTGAACAATGGTGCTTCATTGTTTTATAGTTTAAAATTTTGCTGCTGAGAAACGTGATGTTACTTTCATTTTCTTTCCTTTATTTGTTACTCAATTTGTGTGTGTATATGTGTGTGTGTTGGTGGGCCTCAGGGGCTCAGGGTGGGTCTGGATTTCCAAAAGTTGTTTTTCTTTATTTTTAAAGTCTAATAGTTTTACTAGGCTATAAATCTTGGTTTTGACTTCTCTGATTCCATGTACACAGAGTCTTCTTTATTTTCTAGAAAAATTTTGTTGAACTATGGTTTTAAATAATTTTTTTTCTCTTCCATTACTTTAGTGTTCATCTTTAAGAACAATCATTAAATACTTATTTAACTTTGCAGGCTTTCTCCATCAGTTTTCAAATCCTTTTATTATTTTTATCTTTCTGTTTTGTTTTCATTTGTTAGCTATCTATCTTACCTCCTTTATGGCATTCTGCATTCCTCTTGGCATCTATTCACTTCTGTGTTCTGCTTACTTTAGATTTATTTATTTATTTGTTTGTTTGTTTATTTATTTATTTATTTATTTATTGGAATGTGCACACACACATGCAAGCAGGGGAAAGGTCAGAAGGAGAGAAAGAATCTTAAGCAGGCTCCACACCCAGCTGGGAGCCCAATGTGGGGCTTGATCTCACAACCCTAGATCATGACCTGAGCCAAAATCAAGAGTTGGTTGTTTAACCAACTGAGCCATCCAGGTGCCCCATGCATTAGTTTTATTTCTAAATATTTTATTTTTCTTTTTCAATTAACTTTTGATTTTTGCCAGTTCTTCCTTCATATCTTCCTATCATCTAGCCACATTCTTTTTGAGATTTAAAATGTCTTTTTTTTTTTGAGATTTAAAATGTCTTAATTGTGCTAGTCTTCCAAAATTTCTAGCATTTTCTTTATGTTACTTTGAAATATGTTAGAGTTCCCATCTGTTTGAGGCCATGTATTTTCCTGATGTGTTCTTATTGTCTGTTGGAACACATCACTACATCACTATATTTGCAATAACTTTTACTAGAGTTAGATTGTATTTTCCTCCACATTTTAAAAGGAGATACATTTCCCTAGGCTATTAGAAAGCGGCTCCTTAGAAGGGGAGCAGACAATAGTGTAGCTTTCCTGATATTATGGTCCTGTGGTCTAAATGTTTGTGTCCCCCTTAAATTGATATATTGAAATTCTAACTCCTAAAGATGATAGTATTGGGAGGTGAGGCTTTTAGGAGGTGTGAAGTAACGAATGGGATTAGTGCCTTATAAAAGAGGCTCAAGAGAGACCCCTAGCATCTTCCACTATATGAGGACACAGCAATAAAGTGCCAGCTAGAACCAGAGAGAGAACCTTTACCTGACCATTCCAGCACCCCAGTCTTGGACTTTCAGCTTCCAGAACCATAAGAAATAAATTCCTGCTGCTTATAGGCTATATATATATATATATATATATATATATATATATAGCAGCCTGAATGGACTGAGTCATATGGCTTAAGGGCTTACTCTTCTGTTGTAACCAAAAGGGTTAAGAATATGGTCTCTCTCTACAGATTTATCTGCTAGAAAGATTTTCAGCCCTCAGAACTATACATAGCCCATAAACTCTACAAGCCTCATCGACCTGGACAGTGCTTTCAGCTTCAGATGTTATATCTCATTGTTAAAGTACATTTTAGGAACTGTATCCTCCTTTCTACCCTCTCCCACCATCTGATACTTCAACCTCTATTTCAGTCATTTCTGCTCAATTTTGTTTCTGGCATCAAGCATATTTGTTTTTCCCAGTTTTCCCAGAGTGAGTTCTGTCCCTTTGAAAATCAGAGGAGATTGGGAAGGGGGTTACTGCATACTTCACTAATTCTCAAGGCCTAAACTGTCCCAGGCTCACACACGGATTTTCTTGCACTGACTTTCACCTTGGAGGCCATGAGAACTTTGCTGCACGCCCTCTGTTGTTCTCAGATCCATCCACTCAGGTTTCAGCTCATGGTAGTCTCCTTTCTTCCCTTGGAAATACTTGCCATGAATGTTCTTTTCCCCCTTGGTTTGTGGTATGTGCTATAACACTTTTTCACTCTCAAGTTGTCCCACAATACATCTGTTGATTTGTGCAGGTCTTTTTCCTGGCTAAGCCATACCCATCTGTATTTTGTAGTCCATTCACATTAATAATTTGTAAAAATATAAAGCATTATAGTTTTAGAGTTGAAAGAGTCTCTAGGTAACCCCTACAGTAAATAACTAATTTTTCAGATTTTAAAAAAACTCAGATTTTCTCATAGTCAGAAGGCTTGTAGCTATTACCACACACTGTAATGTTTAATCACCTCCACAATAATTGTATTATATCTCAACTCTACAAACAGATGGTAAGTACCTCAAATTTAAGAACAATGTCTTATTCATCTTTGGAACCTTCTATAGGTATCTGGGACGGAGCTATGGGTATAGGGGGATCTTGAAATGTACTTACAGAAGTGAAGTTAAATAAATGCCTTTGTTCAATATTTAGTATTGTTCTAGGCACTTGGTATTTCTCAAGTAAGAAAGAGTTTTTTTTTATTATTATTATCTTGCTTTTCTGGATCTTATATCCTACCAAGAGTAGACAGATCATGAAAAATAAATATAATAAATATATAAATTATGTAGAATGCTAAAAGATTAAAAGAAAATAGAACATAAGAAGAGAGATCTGGAATGGAGGATAGTGGAATTTTTAATGGTATGATCATCATAACAATAGTGACATTTGAGGCAGACTTAAAGCAAACAAAAGAGCTAATCATGAAGATATGTTGGGTGTTCTACACAGAAAAAATGGCAAGGCAAAAAGCCCTAAAGTGGTAGCCTAGCTACAGAAAATAACAGTAAGGAAACTCTAATGTGACTAAAAACACAATAAACAAGGAAAATAATCATACAAGTTGAAGTAATTGACAGGCTGGTGGGAGGGGGTCCTGTATTAAACAGGAGCTAGAGTTAGACCATGCAGGTTCAGATGCTACTGTGAAGATTTTAGCTTCCACCCTGAAACAGGAAGGGATTATAGAGTTTGGGAAATACGGAATATCATGATCTGGCTTATATTTTTAAAAAGATTACTCAGGGAGCTCTGTTGAAAATGCATGATAGAAGAAGGAAGGGTGGAAATAGGAAGACCAGTTAGAGGCTGTTTCAGGAATGCAAGAGAGGGGTGGTGGCTTGACCAGGTGATAGCAATGAAGATGGTGCAAACTACTTAGTTTATAGGTAGAACCAACAGGATTTTCTTATATATTAGATATGTGATGTGAGAGAAAGAATCAAGGATGGCCCTAAGGTCCTTGGTTTTAGCAACTGATAAGATTTACTTATTCTGGTTTGCTCAGGAGTTTCACAGTTGCTGAAGTTTGAAAGTTCTTCATCCTGAGGATTCCCTCAGTCCCCAGGAAACTTGGGTGGTTGGTCATCCTAGCAACCTTTGTTTTGCAACCAAAACGAAAGCATTGCAGTCTCCTGAAGCTCTAAGTAGAGTAGATTTTTGGAAGAAGATCAGGAGTCCAGTGTTGGACATGTTAAGTTTATCTATTATACTTCTGAGTGGAGACACTGAGCAGGTGGTTGGATATACACATCTGGAGTTCAGGCAAATGGTCTGGACTGGAAATACATGTTTGGGAGCTCTTGATTTATTTTTTATTTATTTATTTATTTATTTTTTGGGGGGGAGCTCTTGATTTAGAGATAACGTGTAAAGTCCTGAGTCTAGATAAGGTCATCAAGAGAATAAGTGTAGATTGGGAAAAAATTCCAACATTAAGAGGATCACAGAAGAACCAGGCACAAGAAGATTGAAAAGGAAGATTGAAAATGAAAGGGAGGATGGAAACCAAAAAAGTGTGGTGAGCTAAAAGCCAAGAGAAGGAAAGCATACCAAGGAGGGGAAAATGATCAATGGAGTAAGTAAATGTCAGTGAAGGGTCTAGTAAGAAAAGGGTCGAGAGTGTGACTATCAATTGAGCAACATGGAGGTGAACCTGAAAAGCAAAGTCTGGGTTATGTGGTGGGCACAAGAGCATAATTGGAAAGGACTACAGTGGAATGGGAGCAGAGTAATGTTTGCATATTAGTGGGAATGACCTGGAAGAGAGATAAAAATTGATAGTATGAATGAGAGAAAAAGTGTCAGGGATTTTCTGAAGTACGTGAACGAGGACAGATTCCTCAGCAAAACCACTTCCAAGACAAATGCAGATCTAAACTGTCTACACCAGACTCTTACCAAAAAATGACATGGCATGAAATGAAATAAAATATAATTAAATAAAATTAAGATGACAGAAAAACAGAGGAGCTTTTCAAAATATTAACTACTAGATTTTGTGCTACAGTTCCCCTGATGAAGTTTTAATCAATCAGTATGCTAGTTTAAGACTAAATTATTTAGGGCAGCCCGGGTGGCTCAGTGGTTTAGCGCCGCCTTCAGCCCAGGGCGCTATCCTGGAGTCCTGGGATTGAGTCTGCATCGGGCTCCCTGCATGGAGCCTGCTTTTCCCTCAGCCTGTGTCTCTGCCTCTCTCTCTCTCATGAATAAACAAATAAAATCTTTTTTTTAAAAAAAAAGATTAAATTATTTAGTGAACAAAATGAACCAAAGTATTACATAATCTTCCATCTCTACAAAATATCTGCTTGCCTTTTACTAAAGTAGAAGGAGGCACTGACAATAATTATTTTAGAAGGCTTTCTAACCAATATTTACTGAAACAAAGATCAATTTCAGAGTAAAAATTCCATTAACTTAATTATCTGTTTTCTCAGAACTTTTTCAATTAAGCAAGTTATAATTTTTTTGTATTGAAATTGGATGAATGTACAGATAGACTCTTCAGAATCCTCTTTGAATTCCCGGTTCCATGGTCTACAAAGACTCATCTGGATATCAATATAAATGTATTCTTTTCCTTATGTCATTTTTCCTCATTTCTTGGATTCTTTTACTCTCAACCTGTTTTGATATTAAAGTCGAAGCCTGTATACTGTCTCATCCATACAGTTCTTTATGTTGAGGCCCACTCTGCTAACCTCACCTAAAATGAAAATTGGATTTTACCAGCAAAAGGAAGGGAGGTGAAAACGAGACCAGATGACAATAATTATAGAAGAGGCACTAATTAACACTATCAAAATGAAACAAATGTGCTTTGTTAATATGTCACTTGCACACGATTGCTCCCCAGCCTGAAGAAATATCCTGTACATGATGACACCATTGTGTTCTGTCATAATAGTGCTATTAATACATCTGAACAGAGTCTAAGCAAGACTTTGCAGCTGTCAGACAAAAGGTATGCACTTTCATTTCCAGCTAATCTTTCTAGTTCTGATTCCAATATTATTTTCTTGTAATTATTTACATGCTTTAGGCCATAATCTAAAATACAAATAGACATAGGAGGCCTAAATAGTTTATGTTATCTTAAAGGCCTAAATACATTGCTATTAAATTTTATTATGTGACTTTTACAATCCAGTTAAAGTGCTTGAATCTGCCTTTTCATTCTGAATACAATGAATTTTATGAATTCAGCCATAAATATTCTTAGATTTAAAAAGTATTCAGGAATGTTTAAAACAGTCAGCAGAGACTGCATGCTTTTCTCTTTCTTTTCTCAAAAACATGCCAGGATGAATGAAAAGAGCTAAAAATAGAGTATATTCTATCCTTAATGAAAAGTCGAAAGTGGCAATAATCACACACACACACACACACACACAGCCTCTGAAGCATATGTGCCAAATATAACAAAATTTGAAGGGAATCAATAGACAACATAGAGTTTCAATATGTAGCTTTTTTGTTTTTAATCTCAGGGGGCTAATAAGTGAGGCAATTCTGAGTGGTGCTAGGTTGAAGAATGGGAACAGAAGTGAGCCATGAGGAAAGCAGAAAGGCTCTCTGGCACCTTATCCCCAGCACTGTCCTTCATTAGTGAGCAGTAGAGACTCAGAAAGAGGTAAATTTGCCCTGGGCCAGGCACATCAGAGAATCTCATATATTTTGTCTATCAGAAACATGCAAAAGCAAATTCATTACTACACACATAGGCCCCTTGGTCCCAAAGAGTTCAGTGCTCAGCACTGGCACCATGCAGCTAAATATAGACTCTGGGATTGACATCTTTCAGACTCTGGGAGAAAGAACTCAGAGAGAGAGAGAGAGAGAGAGCACATGCATACACACACACACACACACACACCACATATACACATGAGTGGTGGGGGTGGGGCAAAGGGAGAGAAAGAATCTCAAGCAGACTCACCACTGAGTGTAGAACACTATGTGGAGCTTGACCTCACGACCCTGGGATCATGACTTGAGCCAAAATCAAGAGTCCGAGATGCTTAAGCAACTGGGTCACCCAGGCACCCAGAACTCTTGTTCACAGCTCTTGCTGAGTACATCTGTAAGTCTTGGTGAACTGCAGGTTGTGCCACAGGGATGGGTACAGTATCAAGTTCAAGAAGGATTTTTGTAGCCAAAGCAACTAGGGAAGGGAAAGAGACTAATTTTTAAAACCTTTCACTTCAGATAGTGTAAATATAATATACCTTGTACAATAAAGATTAGTTTCCCAATAGTATCAACCATCAATTTTCTTGCTCTTCTTCTTGTTCTAAGGCTTAGTTCCCGAGGTACTCACAAATCGCATCAGTATTTGTAACAGTTCGCACACAGGGGCTGAGGAATGTTCACAATGTTAAACAATTTACATTCTTCTTTTACTTATATAAATGAAAGTCTAGATGTAACAAGCTAAATATAGATCCCTGGCATTGGGGGATATATGAAAATTGAACACTAGGATTGTGTGTAGATTTAAAAAAAAAAAAAGATTCATTCATTTATTTGAGAGAGAAAGTGGGGTGGGGGAGGGCAGAGGTCGAGAATCTCAACAAGGAGATGATGACCTGAGCCGAAATCAAGAGTTGGAAGCTTAACCAACTGAGCCACCCAGGTGCCCCGTAAATAGCATTATTTTAATAAAATATTTACTAAGATTTAATTTCTATGGAGAGTGGCTGTTACTGATCACACTAGATTGAGGTTTCATCTCATTTGAAAAGCTCTTTGAAAGAATTGAACAACATACTGCTCTTTTTGGTTTTCTTTAAAATGTCTCAGCTTTGGAGCATTTGAAAGAATGAAATCACTTTAGACTTTAAGGGATGGTGAAAGTAGAGCAGTTTGGAGAAAACATTATAAAATATTATAATTGTATCAATGAAACAACTTACAACTTATATATTCCCATTGGAAAGTTCAAACATGGTTCACATTTGTCAGACCACCAGGAATAAATGTCAAGGCTGCATGTGAGACCTATCTACCATTGACTACAGTCGTTCAGTCTGAGATCTTCCCTTCAAATTTTTTAGGTTAAAAATAAACTAATTGATATACAGCCCACTAAAAGAGAAGGTTTTATAAGAAGTCATGTATAAGGCAAAATCTACTTTCTTGAAGGATATTTTTGGAAAAACAAAACCTCACTTACATGTAGGTAGGTTAAGCAGCAAACAAAAGCACTTGAGTTACAAGTCTTTCACCCATCACTTCTAGTGAGGCGGAGATGTCCTCACGATGGTCAAACTACTGAGATCAAGAAGATGCTGGCAGATGTATCCATAGCCAAGGACAGGAGAGTGATCCGAGAATGCATACAGTATGGCTGCCTCACACCCCATGTCAGGGTCCTTCAGTGCAAGAGGTAGTTGAACAGCCGAACACAAGCAATGCGCTGTGTCCAACCCTCCAGCTACAAGTCTAATGATCAACTGGGGGAGCTGGAAGAGAGTTCAAGGGGGGTCCACTCACAGGAATCCTAGCCTCATGCTGAGCTCCTCCACAGCCATAAGAAGCAGGAAACAAAACATCTGCAGAGCCAATGAAAAATATCATTCAAGGGAAGATAAGTAATGTAATAAATGAAAGTCAAGAAGACATTTTGGAACACTTACTCCAAAAAATAGAATGCATGTTTATAAAATGTGCCTCTGGACCTTAAGGAAATTTGAAAAGACAGCTCTATGTATAATAAAATCTGTAAATATTACTTCTTATGCCTTATCCTTTGCAATAGGTCCTATAGAATTACTCTTCTGAAGTAATATTTAAAACATTAGTAAAAAAAATAAAAATAAAAAATAAAAAATAAAACATTAGTGATTGTATATTAATTCATCTTTAATATTTTTCTGTTCATTACAGTAATAAATATGTGAATTTAACAGGAGAAATAATTTAAAATAAAAATAAGAAAGATTTGCTCTTCCAGACATTGGAAGACTATTATAAAAATATAATCAAATTGTTCCTGGGTTAAAAATGGGGAGAAAAAAACAATGGAATACACTAAAAATTCCCAAAATGGAACTATATATATATATATATATATATATATATATATATATATATATAAGAATTTAACATATAATAAAATTGGCATTTTTCTTATGGGGCAAGAGGAGAGGATGGATTAAAGAATAAGTGGGATTGGAACAATTTGATTTTGATTAAAAAATACTTCATCCTTGCCTCATACCAAAGATTTCAAATGAATTAATGCAAAAATCTGAAATGAATTAATGATTTAATGGGAAGAAAATAATCACAAAATAAAAAGAATACTTAGAAAATTATTTTTATTATTTTAAGGTAGGAATAACTTTCTTTCTTTTTAAAGATTTTATTTATTTACTCATGAGAGACACAGAGAGAGAGAGAAAGGCAGAGACACAGGCAGAGGGAGAAACAGGCTCCATGCAGGGAGCCCGATGCAGGACTTGATCTCAGGACCCCAGGGTCATGCCCTGGGCCGAGGGCAGACGCTCAACCACTCGAGCCACCTGGGCTGCCCTAGGAATAACTTTCTAAGGAAAAGACAAATAGTTTGAATTACACAGAAATTTATAGTGAACAATACAACAAAGAAAATGTAGGATCATGCATAAAAGAATATATGTGCCCATAAAACATGAAAAGTTGTCTAGGCAGATATTTTTCAGGTAAGAAATTTGTTAAGGCTTCAACATCAACATTTTTAGTATTAATTTGAATGTGAATTGTGCACTGATACCTTTATAGACATCAATTTAGAAATATAATTTGAGGTTATTAGTTCTCCTAAGAATGTAATTAGGTAAGTGTGTTGAGGGTATATGTACAAGGGTGCTTATTGCAGTTTCGTTTATATTTCTTAAAATGGTAAGAACTTAATGTCCATTGTTAAGGGGGTTTACGATCATTTAAAATGGTTGACATTAAAAAGTGCACATACCATATTATTAAGAGAAAAAGAGCGGGTTACACAAACAGCTCAAGGCAGATAAGCTCCAAGTCTATTTTCTATTGATGCATAACTAGAAATATTAGTAGCAGTTATCTCTGGGTAGAATGTATTTTCTTCATAATTTTCTGAAAAGTTTGCAATGAGTATGATTTTTTGCTTGTAATAAGAAAAGATGACATGGCTCTTTTCTTATTTCTTAAAAGTCTTACTTAACTAAACAAGTAATGAATGAACTAATTCTTTTATGTAGTCATATACCTTCACGCACTATTATTTTGTGGGAGCCGTGGGAGTTTTCCAATTTCCAGTGACTTTATCACTTTACATGTAACTCTCTAAAAAAATGACTTTATTCATTTTTAGGTAACTTTATTTCAAACCAAACATAGCACTTGGAAGCCATTTGAACATTTAAATAAATGATTAAAATTTGAAAACAACACACGCTTTTGCCATAATTGCTTCATTTTTAATTTCCCTACTCTGTCCTTAATGAATATCATGCCTTTTTTCTTTCTGTGATGCAGCACACCAGTGATCACCTCTGAACCAGGAATATGTAAAATTCCCTTCCCACACCGTGCTAAGTACAATACATATGTTTTTGCCTCTCAGTGTATTGTAATTAACTTGCTAAAGTTTCACAGGACATTAATCTACCCTTTTATTTTTATAGTTCATTAAGCACATTATTATGTCTGTGTTCATATTTTACATTCACAGCACTCCTCAAAACAATTTTATTAGTTATTTCTCACCTATTGTTATTAAAATTTGAAACATAACCCAACTAAACAAACACACTCAAAAATAAAATTATCTCTGGTTCTAGCTCTGGAGACAATCCGGTGTAACAGGTAGAGCTATGGGAGGTCCAGTTCCAGATCAGAGCTGTTTCTACCAGTTCTAAGTCAGTTTAAGAAAACCTGAGATGGTCAGAACAATACCTGATTTTACCTTTGAGTCTTACCACACTACGTCTGAATTTTCAAAACTGCGTTTAGTTGATATTGCATGCAACTATGAATTCTAAAATTCGCCATATGGACTAGATTTCTTGTTAGCACCTAAAGGAAGTCCATTTATTGATCCATAGTGTTTCCATTTTTCTACCTGCCAACATGGTGTGTTTCTCTGCATTTTCATGTATTTTTATTTAACATTCCTCGAGAACATGGATTGGGTATGTGTCATTCCCTTTAATTACATGTCAAGTAGAAAACCAGGTGGTGCTGCTGCCACTCAAGCAAAAACAAGCAAATACAGAAGTCCTCCTGGACTCTTCTTCTTCTCAATTCATCTCCAAATTCTGTGAATTGTTCTTTTAAGTGTACATAGGACCTTTTATTTTCCCATCCTTTCTGTTCATCCCCTTGACTTTTTCAATCGCTTTCACATTGGCCTTCCCACACATTCCCACCAGAAAGATCCTTCGAAATTCATGAGGACATCACTTGGACCTTTAAAACCCTCAGTGGCCCTCCTCATCTGCCTGGCAAGAGTCAAGCTCCTTAGCTGGCACTTAGCTACACTCCCTTCTTTTACCCTCCAGACTTATCATCTCCCATCCACATTCATACCTGTGTGGACCCCTCCCTAGGTTGCCCTTTGCTTCCACCACCTGCAATCATCCCAGTACAATCTTGTGGGTCATTTACAGTTTTCAAACTTCCAGGTGTGCTAGTATCACAGGTACTTGGTCCAAGGGCCCCACACTTGAGACCCCAAGAACCTAGGTATTTCTGATACAAATAATGGGCACTGTACCAGTGATTTTTCAACCCAGGCTGTGTGTTAGAATAAAGTCAAGTCTGGAAGAAAGGTGGGAAAGCACTCACGAGATGTTTGGAACAATAGTGTGATGTAAATACCGCCCATGTACTTCTAATGTTCTGCAAGAAACCACTGAGCATTGAACTTTGAAAACACTGCTTTAAAATACCACGTTCAGAAAACAGTGTTTCTGTGAAGAATTCCTTGATCCTTCAGACACAATAAATCACTCCCCTCCATGGGATTGATTCGCTGCTAGAATAAAAGCCCTGAAAACAGCCATGCCGTATTTGAATTTGCAAACTCAAACACCTAGACAATTCCTATATAAATGCTCTTTCTCTCACATTCACAGACACACACACTCTCTCTCACATACACATATACCCTTACTGCTTCTCACTGCCCATGTCTCTCTCTCTTTTTATTCTTGTTCTCCTGCTCATGAAACTTTTGGGACAATCCTCTGGAGCTAATGGTAATGTTCTCTGCCAGATGAGCTAAACGGTCAGAAACTATCCCAACAAAAATCAACCAATCAGTGAAAACCACTGGATGTTCACTAAGCACCCAGTCTTATAGAAAAATAGAAATAATTAAACAATGAAATTGTCCTTTGAGAATATAAACATTCTTTTCCTAGCTGAAAACAACCTTCACACTATGTATTGCAGTCTAGCACCTCCTAAATTCTGCTTTGGCTAAACTTTCATCCTTCAGCTCTACTCTTTTAAGTGTCTGAGTGTGAGATTGCACGTATCTGATTTAGTGAAGGTCTCTGTCATTTCCCTACCCTGAAAATGTTCTTAAATATCATAGTTTTATTCCTTCCCCCCCTCCTTCAGTGCTATTAGATGATAGTCTGAAATTTAGGATTAAAAACTTATCTCTTAAACAACCCTTCAAGTCAAATGTCCCAGCCCACGAAGCCATAAGGATATGTCCATGGTAGCCATGTAGGGACCAGCTTTGCCTACAGTGCGTTCTCTCTGACATCACTGCCACTTAAGGGACTGCGGTACTATCAGCCTATTTGGTGACAGCTCTTTATGAATATATGGGAGAGCTAGTACACACAAGAAAAACTTTATAAAAGGTCTTTAAAAGGAACATACACAAACAGAGCAAAACCAAGAAAAAGAGGACAGTACAGGGTTAGAGTGGGCAGAAACTCCAACCAAAAATAAAAGCTAAGAAGTGGTTATAGTCCTGAGGAACATGAAAAGGGGAGAGATTGGCATGAAAGTAGGGGAAACAGATTCAGGGTAGAGAAGAAAATGAGCCCTAGAAAATATTTCAAGGGACATGAATTGTGGAAGGACTATTAGAATAACAGTAAATGCATGTGAGTGTTTCTCACAAAGATCCATTCATGGGCATGGAGAAAGAAAACAAGATAAGTGTTTTCTAACGCTACTAATTGTTTTCATTAAGCAATTATGTGCTTGCCTGAACCTTGAGCACATGCTGTTATTTGTATGAAATGTTTACCGCGCATGCTTGCTCCAAAGGAAAGAAAGCTGTTAAAATTGAGTTGAGTCCTTGGGGTGCCTGGGTGGCTCAGTCGGTTAAGTGTCCGACTCTTGATTTGACTCAGGTCGTGATCTCAGAGTTGTGAGATTGAGCCCCTCGTCGGCTCTGCACCCAGTACAAAGTCTGCTTGCGATTCTCTCCCTCTCCCTGCCTCTCCCCACTTCTCAAATAAATAAATACATCTTTAAAAAAAGTGAGTTAGGTCCTCGAATATTCTAATATAATGCTTTCATAGTCTGGAAGGCACAAATACAGATATGTTTCATTTGTGAAGTATAAAAATAAATTTCACTTTAGGCTCAATACTTTGGCTGTATCCTTGTATCATTACTCATATTTGTTTACTTATATATATGTAGATATTATGTACATTTTTATATATGTATGCATATTTTATTTATATTTTTCTTACAGTCCTCTCACTCTGAATTCTTTCATATCCACATAGAAGGAGCAGCCTGGGTTTGGAGAGAATTTCCAGCTAGCCATTACCTAGGGAAAATTAAGACTATGTTTATGGAGAGTTCATTCTGATTTAATCATTGCCAACATATGCTCTCTCTAGACAACTGTTTGAAAATAAACTGGAAATGTCAAAGTCCAAAAACCGTGTGAACGGAAACCTTTGAATTTTTATTGGCTTGATCTAGACCTCATGGCCTAACCATTCATTAGCAATGCAGAAATAATTTTTGCTAAAATGGTCCTAAAATGAGTGGTGGCTGGGTGACTCCATCAGTTCAGAATCCAGCTCTTGGTTTCCACTCAGGTCATGGCCTCAGGGTCTGAGATCAAGCCCCATGTCAGGCTCCATGCTCAGTGTAGAGTCTGCTTCAGATTCCCCCCTCCCTTCACCCCTCCCCACCCAAAAAAATATATAAAATCTTAAAAAAGAAATGGTCCTGAAGTGATAAATCAGCCTCTCTGTATTGACATGGAATTTGATGCCATATCAAGGAAGTCTAAATATTTAGATAAGCAAGCACAGTGCAGCCAACAAGTCCTGACCTTTTTGTTGCATGTTTCAAAGCTGGTTAGCAAGTTAACTTCCTGGTTTTCCTTACCCTGAAGATTCTGAACTGGAACTGCAATAATGGTAAACCACTACGAAGGTAACACTGCAATACCGAGGGGTTTGCTTACTACAGAGTTCATAGAGTAGGGATCTGTCACCTGTTCTCCAAACTTCAGAACCTCATTCTCACATTTGGTAAATATTTGGTAGTCCCCTACGTGGTAAGCTTTTCCATAGTAGAATTTTTTAATTCTACATTTTCCTCCTTTGTGCTAGATGCATTTTCCACTTATCAGATGTACTTGTGTGAGGTTTCATTAGGAAGCAAGAACTGTGAGGAGAGGGCACTGGGTGGGGAGTGGCAGAGATGGAGAGTATCTGAGATTGCCAGTGGTTGTGGCAGTTTTCTGTCATGGAACCAAATGAGGTTCTGGGCTCAGCAAAGGAAAAGCCTGACATCAGTAAAAGCACTGTGGTTCTGATGTGGGCAGTGGCAGTTCTGCAGTGTGACAATTAAAATTATTACTGTAGCTGAACCTAGAATGTATTCCCTCAGTCCTTCCAAAAGTTCTGCTACATTTCTAATACTTCTCAATAATCCCCTACTACTTAAACGAACTAGAATAGATTCTGTTATCTCCAACAAAATCATAATTTAATGTAGTACATCTAGTAGCTATTATTTCATTTTACAGAAAAAAAAATATTGGAGACTCTTCCTTTCAAGAAGTAACATTTCTACATGGACAAACAATACTGCTTGACTGCTACTGTGTGATCAGAACCACACTACATGTTAGAAAAAAAAAACCTGTTAAAATAATTGGGCAAGTCATGCTCATGCAGCATATACATATCTAAAGTAATTTTAAGTAATGAAATGTTTTAAAGTAAGCTGATTTGTTGCAACTTAGAAAATTGAAATAAAATGTTGGTACTGCCCCTCAAAAGAGAGCAGTCTTCACCCAGATTTTCCTATTTTTTGTGAGACATTTCCTATAATTTTCTTCCTTTACTAAACTTCTGAACACAAATGGTTCAAAGGGTGATTCATAGAGAACCTGAAGAAAGAGATAACTGTCAAGTGATCAGAAAAAATGAAAAAGATCAGGTACCAATTTCGGCTTTAAAAAATCTGAACTCTCTTCGAAGGATCACAAGGGTAGCGATTCTGGCTTTACCATCAGATCAAAAATTTGGTGGGCCAATGCATTGCTTTAAAAAAAATCTCATTCATAGAATCCTAAAATTTATAAAACTAAGAAATTCACATGATCTAGTTCAACAACCTAATTTATAGGTAACCAATGAACCTCTGTTGTGGGAAGGGGGTTGAAATACATATTTATGCATTTCCTCATGCCTATGTGTCTTTGCCACCCATCCAAAACATGTGGGCAAATGCCACTTTCAACTAGGCCTTCATGCTTCCCACTCTTCTATATCCAGTAAGCACACCCCCACATGTGTATGTGTGTATATATAACTTTGAAAAATGTATCTTACATTTTCCTTTCTATGACATCACATTGCACAATTAGTGGTTTTTAGAACCATTATACTTTGCTTCTGGAACAATACACATAAATCCGTATATTTATACACACATACAAATATAATTGTGGTGGGTGTAATGACATGAAATAAGACTTAAGGGTCTTTTACTTAGAATTAACCTGTATCCGGTGATGATTTATGGGAAATACAAAGAATAGAATGCCATGCAGGTGTTAATTGTACAGTACAAGTCAGTTGCAAAGTTAAGGTACATATAAGGAATCTAGTCTCTTAGCTCCAGAACAAAAACCTCCATTCCAGCCTCCTCCTCAATACAAAATTATCTTGGAAGAACAGGAAAATAGCTCACAGAAATGCAACAAAAGTTTGTAAACAATCGAAATTCAGCACCAAGGAAGACATAAAAAGTCCTTAGTGAGTCAGACTTGAAGTTTATAGCTTTGTTTTTTCTTTAGTCTGCATTTCAATGGTTTTTCTATTTGTGTTAAATATAAGTGAAGGGAAAGAGGGTTTTATTAGAGGTTTGTTGACTAGCTGCACACCCTGATATGCCTTACATGTGCGTTGAGAACTTTAGCTGTCAGGTACAGATGGCAGGGCAAGTATTCTTAGATTTGAGTGGCTATGCTCCACAAATCTCACAAGCACATATTTTGAATTAGGTATAGTTGTTTTCTCTATCAACTAAATGCTGATATTTCCCAGTAATCATATAGAATTTCAAAGTCTGTACATATATTGTTTTTTTAGAACAAGATGGTCAATGAAGCAGTCACTGTGAAAACCTCATGAGAACAATTAAATCTCGGCAATTAAGTTGATGACTAAATTTGGCGTTAGAAAAATGTTAATGACATACTTTCTGTAGCCCTTTCTGGAAGGGCAAACTTTCTTATCCCCCCCTAATTCCTGTAATCAAAATGGCTAGGCACAAATGATTAAAAATATCATACAAGTACTTGGAACTGGGACCTGGAAAGATACAGCTAGAAAGAGCTGGAAGACATATTCTCAGGAGGTCAAAGTTTCCAGCTCCTCTTATTATTTTTTTTTTTTGGTACCAATATGTATATCCATGAGGATTTCTTTTTAAAATAATGAGCCCGAAAAAAAAAAAAAAAAGCACATGAAACTCCACAGCTTTTTGCTAATCCGTTTAGGTTGAGTTTTTATAGTATTTTATATGGGGAAGAGAAACAACTTATTATTTGTGCTCAGTGACCTTAAACTCTAAAAAATGAGGGTTGAAAGTTACTGGAAGAGGAAGGAGGCAAAAATCCATAATTGATCTAAATATAAATGTGGACTTTTGTGTTGAGTGTACTTCAAAACTGTTTTTGAAATGATAGATCTGTTACCTACATAAGAGTTTTTCCAAAACAGTTGTTTTCCTAGTATTGCATAAGGAAGAACTAAGGATGTAAATATATCATCATTTCATTTAGCAAAAATTTGAGTACAAACAATGTGCCAGAGGTTTTGTTAGATCCTGGAGCCAGAGAACAAATACTCTACCTTCAAGAAACACAGTCTATTGGAGGAGTCAGGTGCAATATTTTAAAGTAATTATGTGAGGGGCCATGGTTTACCTAAAAATTTAATTTCATTTTAAAAAAATTTTTTTAATAATATCTAATTCCATAATTATACTATCAAACAAAACAAACCACAACCCCCAAATAACTACATACCCCTTTTCCTATACAAATCTCCCATACTCACACAAACATTCTTTCACCTCCCCTTCAAACATTATACAAATCCAACCATAACAACCACCCGAACAGTTGTACTTATTTAAATATGTATAGTAACTACAAACAAATTCTTACACACACCCCTCCTCCCTTACTCTCCAATCACCTTCATTTTTTCTAATAAAAAAATAAATAATCCACAAATACTCACTCTATATACATAAATCCCCCCAAAAATCCCCCCCCCCAAATAATTTCACACTTTATTTTATCATCAATCCCATTAAGAGATATTACATCCCAGATCGAGATTATTTATTTCTGTGATATGATACCCATCTTCGTAAGCATCCTACTCAGATAAAGTAACCCCCTTCACACCACCCCCTGTCTCTCCTTCTAACATCCACAACACACCAAACACATATCACATTACCATATATTCCAATTCACGCCTCCTCACATCGCGCTCGCACTCCATAGACCCCCCTCAAACGTTCCTCTCACACACTCGCTGCAATAGAAATTTGGTCCGAAACACACCCACCACCATAGGAGTTATGTTTGTGTCTCAGAGACCTAGAGAAGATAGATAGGAGATAAGACACCTCGTCACGCTCCACTTTTTAATTCTCTATCCACTCCTCCCGATTCCTAATATTGCCTACCCTCCACCCCACCCAATGACAGATTCTCGTGTGATAGATTATAGAGACACCCTAGATATAGAGTGAGTGTCGAAATGGACACATATGTATAGTATGATATCAGTGTGTGTGTATTACTACACTCGTGTGCCCCCTCGCGCAGGCTGCGCTAGCACTACTGACATTTTAGACTAGATAATTCTTTGTTGGTGTGGGGAGCTGTACTCTGCATTACAGGATGTTTAGAAACTTCCCTGGCCTTTACTCACTAGCCAATGGAAGACTCCCCTCCTCCAACAGTTGTGAAAACCAAAACATCTCCAGACATTGTAATATATCCTCTGGGGGACAAAATCACCGCTGGCTGAAGACCACTGCACTAACCTAAGTTATTGCAACTGTGTTCTACTGCGGCAGTTCAAATGGGGCTCAAATCTTTTACTTTCAGTAATAATATAATATTGAAAGATTATCAAGTGACTTGTGTAGATAGTATCCAGTCACCAAATATCAAATAACTCACAATAAAAGCCAAAAATATCCTGGATAGACACATATTAGGAAAAGTCCCATACTGGTACCAGCATCATAACCTCTGCTGGTGACATTTTTGTTCCTTCCCTGAGCACACAAGACAGGCCCAGCTCCTCTGTGACCTGTAAGAAAACTGGAATGAATAAATCTTTCCTAAAGCGATCCTACACTCTAACCCATGGTTCTCAACCTCAGGTGCCCTGTGGAACCTTCTGAGGAGATTTAAATAATACTGAAACTTTGATTACTCTGCAATGTTCTGATTTAATTTGAAGAATTCTGATACCCCAGTTACACCTAGAGGTTTAGATTTAATTGGATTTAATTGGTGTGAGGTGAGGCCTAGGTATTAGAAGTTTTAAAAGTTCCCGTGAGATTTTAATGTGCTGCCAAGGTTGAGAAGCTCTGCTCCCTTTACCTTACCTAAGGCTACGAATCATCCTTTTTTTTTTTTTTTTTTTTTTTTTAATCTCCAATTTTGTTTAGGGATGTTGGGAGGCAGTTAAATCTTAGTTCAGTTATACATATATATAATTACATATAATTAGTTTTTATAAAGGTCATAAATTTAGTGTCGACTTTAAATCTAGGAATTTAGCTTTTGGAACTAGGAATTTAGTCTTTAACCCCCTGTTTCCCAAACTTGTCTGCACATTAGAATCACCTGACTTTTGTTTTTTAAGCTCAGGCCACACCCCAATTAACTCACCATTCCTGGGGTGCTCCACTACGTCAGTTATTTGTGCAGTTCTCCAAATGATTCCAAGGAGCAGACGCATTTGGAAACCACTGCTTTAATCAGATCCGGAAAGGGATCTTATTGTTTGAGCCCAGTAGATATAGATCATTGGTTCTCATCTTTAGCTGAGCATTAGAATTACCTGGGGAGATTTTAAAACTCCTAAAGCCTAAGCTGCACCCCAAGTCTATTAAGTCAGAATTGCTTGGGGTAGCAGCCAGTCACCAGTAGTTTTTAAAGCTCTGCAGATGATTCCAATGTGCAATCAGGCCGTGGGTTTCAGACTTAAGCACGCATCAAAATCACCTGCAAGGTTCAACAAACCAGATTGCTGGATTCCATACCCCAAACTTCTAATTCAGTAGGTCTATGTTGAGGCTCAAGAATTTGCATTTGTAACAAGTTCTCAGTTGCTACTAATGTTGTTGGTCCAGAGGCCACACTTGCAAATCTAAATCACTGGTTTAGAAAATCAGCTTAATACGTGAAAGATGGAAAGTGACACATGAAAAATTAAGTTTAACTTTCAGGAATTTCTTCAGTGCTGCCTAGTTTACTGATTGTCGAATTCTTCTGGTAAGTGTGCTTGCTATTATTTAAAATCCCCATGATGAGGGGCGCCTGGCTGGCTCTGTCTGAAGAGCATGTGAGTAAGCTTGAGCTATGGGGTCCTGAGTTAGCACCCCATGTTGGATGTAGAGAGTGCCTAAAAATAAGTAAATAAAATCTCCATACAAATTTTAACTATTTTAATATTTTCTTCTTTTTCCTATATTAATTCTCTTCCATTTGAATTAGTTTTCCCTTTTTATGCCTTGATGCTTCTTTTTTTCCCCCTCTTACATTTGTAGATGAGATGTCAATACACAAGTATAGAACCTAAATTCATTTTATTATCCAAAATGAGGAGTATCTATGTGCCTGGTAGTAAATACAATGTCTGATGAAGGAACCATGATTGCAAAAGTTGTGGCCCTACAGAGGGAGAGATGAACACCTGTAGCAGAACAGGCTCTGCTGTAAGGCGTGCAGATTGTCTATCAAATGCTAAAGTACTTATCCTGCACAGAAGCTCTAAGAAATATGGAATGCTTGCCTGGTTTCTCTAGCCCTAGGACTCACCTGGAAATCTTAGATGTCTGCTCTCCTACTTTAGAAAGTAATACGTACAACTTCAGCCAAATGATGAATGTTTGAGTCAACCACTCAAAAAGCTCTGAAGGAAGGTGCTAAACGTGCCATTCTATAGCCCCATCATGTCCTTATTTCTACAACAATCTAGGTAATGCTATTCTTCTTTCTCCATACCTTCTCCAGCCCTCACAAAAAAAAAAAAAAAAGAAAAAGAAAGAAAAAAATATTTACTCAGAAACAAATTAGGGAATTAGAGAAGATGATCAAATAAATAGTATGGAAGTAAACTTCACAATTAAAAAATAACAAAACAGCCAGACAGAAAATTAATAAGTAGAGTACTTGAACAGCATCTTACATCAATTGGACCTAAAAGATACGTACAAAATACTCCACCCACTAACAGCAGTATATACACTCCTCTCAAGTATATATGGAACATTATCCAGGGCAGACTGCATGTTATGCAACAAAGCAAGTCTTAATATATTTAATAAAGTTGAAATCATACTAAGCACCTTTTCTGACCAAAATGAAACATGACTAATAGAAGGAAAACTGGAAAATCCACAAATATGTGGAAATTAAACAAGATTTTTTTTAAGATTTTATTTTTAAGTAATCTCTACACACAGCATAGGGCTCAAACTCACAACCCTCAAAGCAAGAGTCCAATGCTTTTCTGAATGAACCAGTCAGGTACCCTTAAACAAGACATTTTTCAACAACCAATGAGTCAAAAAAGAAATCACAAAAAAATTATAAAATATTCTGAAATAAATTAAAAGAAAAAAATAACATTCCAAATTATGGGATACAGTGAAGACAGTACTAGGATGGCTGTTATTGCTTACAATAAAAAAGAAAAATTTCAAATCAATAGCCTGAGTCTATACCTTAAGGAACTAGGAAAAAAAAAAAAAAAAGAACTACACCCAAAACTGGCTGATGGAAGGAAATTATAAAGTTTAGAACAGAAATAAACAAAAGAAATAGAAAAACAATAGAGAAAATCAATAAAACCAAGAATTATATTTTTGAGAAGATCAACCAAATAAATAAAACTTTGGCTAACTTGATTATATAAGAAACAAAGGAGACAACTAAATTGGAAATGAAAGAGGAGACATTATAATCAATCTTACAGAAATAATTCTAAGAGAATACTATAAACAATTATATGCCAGTACATTTCGTGACCTAGATAAAATAGATGAACTAAAGACACACAACCTGCCAAAACTAAATCATGAAGACTTAGGAAATCTGAGCAGATCTTTCACTAGTAAAGCAATTGAATCAGTAAACAAAAACCACCCCAAAACAACAACAAAAGCCCAGGACCAGATGGCTTCACTGGTGAATTGTACCAAATATTTAAAGAAGAATCCACACCAATCTTTTTCAAATTCTTCCAAAAACTGAAGAGAACACTTCCAAACTCCTTCTATGAGGTCAACATTACCCTGATACCAAAGCCAGATCAAGACAATACAAGAAAACTATTCACCCATATCCCTGATGGATATTGATGCAAAAATCCTCAACAAAATACTAGCAAATAAAGTTTAACAGCACATTTATACACAATAACCAAGGATTCCGGGATTTATTCCTGAAAGAAAAGGATGGTTCAACATATAAATTCAATCAATCTAATATAATCACATTAACAGAATGAAGAACCAACACCATGATTATCTCAATGGATCCATAAAAATATCTAACAAAACTCGATATCCTTTCATGACAAAAAAAACCCTCAACAAATGAAGAATAGAAAAAAAACTAATTCATCATAAAAAAGGCCACATATGAATATCCTGCAGCTAACACCATAGTCAAAGGTCAAAGACTAAAAACTTTTCCTCTAACATCAGGAATAAGAGAATGTCTGCTTTTGCCACTTCTATTCAACATAGTGCTGGAAGTCCTATCCAGAGCAATTAGGCAAGAAAAGAAAGCATGTATATCAAAAGGAAAAAGTAATATCTCTGTTAAAGACACAATGACCTTACATAGAAAACCCTATAAAGCTTCCATACAAATAGCGTTAGAACTAATAAAAGAATTTAGCAAAGTTGCAGGATATAAATTCAATAGACAAGAATCAGTTGTGTTTCTATACATTCACAATGAATGATTCAAAAAGGAAATTAAAAAAATTTATTTACAACAGCATCAGAAAGAATAAATATCTACAAATAAACTTAATCATGGAGGTAAAAGACTTATACACTGAAAACTGAGAGATGTTGTTGAAGGAAATGAAGGAAAACATAAAGAAATGGAAAGACAACTCATATTTTTGGATTGGAAGACCTAATATTACTATCATGTCAATACTACTCAAAGTGATCTACAGCTTTAATACAATCCCTCTCAAAATCTCAATGGCATTTTGAAGAAACAGAAAAATCCACCACAAAATTCATGTGGATTTTCAAAAGACGCTGAGTAGCCAAAACAGTAAGTTCAAAATGGATCAAAGACCTACATATAAGACCTAAAACTATAAAACTCCTAGAAGAGCACAGAAAAAAGCCTTCATTACATTGGATTTGGCAAGGATTTTTTTAATATGACCAAAGCACAAGTAAGAACAACAACAAAAAAACAGGCTAATGGAACAATACCAAACATAAAAACTTGTGCACATCAAAGAACACAGTCAATGTAAAAGCAACCTACACAATGGGAGGGAATATTTGTAAGTTATGTATCTAGTAAGGGCCAATATCCAGAATATACCAGAACTCCTAAAACTCAACAACAACAAAAAATAAGCCAATGAGAAAATGTACAAATAGCTTGAATAGACATTTCTCCAAAGACGAGATACAAATGGCCAAAAAGCATAGGAAAAGACACTCAACGTTGCTAATCATTGGGAAAATGCAAATCAGAACCAGAAAGAAACATCATCTCACACCTGTTCTAGTGGCTACTGTTAAAAACCAAAACAGAAAATAAGTGTTGATGAGGATGGGAAGAAACAGGAACCCTTGGCATACTTTTGGTGGGAATGTAAAATGGTGTAGCCCCCATAGAAAACAATATGATGGTTTCACAAACAATTAAAAATAGAACTATCATATGATTTAACACTTCCACTTCTGGATATATTTCCATAAGAATTGAAAGCAGAATCTTGGCGGTGCCTGGGTGGCTCAGTCGGTTAAGCATCAGACTTTTGGTTTCGGCTCAGGTCATGATCTCTGGATCCTGTGATGGACCCCATGTCAGGCTCCACACTCAGTGCAGAATCTGCTTAAGACTCTCTCTCCTTCTACCGCTCCCTCAAATAAAGAATTAAAGAAAAAAAGCAAGATCTTAAGGAGAGATTGGCACACCTATGTTCATAGCAGCACTGTGGATAATAGTCAAGAAATAAAAACATTCCAAATATCTATCCACGGATGAATAGATAAACAAAATGTGGTATATACACATAAGAAAATATTATTCACCTTTAAGAAAGGAGATAATTCTGCTATCCGAGGGCTTTTGGACAGTTCTTCCTGGAGGGTTTTCAGCCAGACGGCCTTGGACTTGAACTACAGCCTTGGTTTTTCCCTGGGGGATTTAGCTTGCCATTTCTGTGGATTTTGGACTTTACAGCTTCCATAACTGTGTGAGCCAATTCCTTAAAATATATTTATATCTTTATCTATATCTATCTCTGTGGCTGTGTGTGTGTATATATATATATATATATCTCCTATTCTGTTTCTCTGGAGAACTCTAATTTAGAACACTGAGTAATAAATGTATGAAACTTCAGGACATTATGCTAAGCAAAATAAGCCAGTCACCAAAAGACAAATACTGTGTGATTCCATTTAATGAAGTATTCAGAATATTCAAATTCATAGAAACATAAGAATGGTGGTGGCTGGGCCTGGGGAAGGGGGGGAAATGGGGAGTTGTTTAATGAATATAGCATTTCAGTTGTGCAAGATGAAAAAGTTCTAGAGATTGATTCCACAATAATATAAATATACATGACACTAGTGAGCTATACACTTAGAAAAGGTTAAGATGGGACGTTTTCCGTTTTATGTTTTTTTACCACAATTTAAACAAAATGAAGCAAAACAGAAAACAGTGATATGCTGTCAATACTTGCCTGGTTCTATTCGTTCTGAAACAAACTATAGAGTTAAAATTGGGAAATGTTTGCTATAGCTTCAATGACAAAGAGGAGATGTGAGTTGAAATGGACACCCAAACTGAATTTGAATCAACATTTTCCAGTTCGCATTACAAATTGTAACAAATAAACAAGTGGACAGAAAGACAAATGATATATTTTCCTATATATAGCATACAACGATACATGATGTATAAGGGCAAGGACTAACGCCTGCATTGCACTATTGGTGGCGAGTTCCTTATGGGATCTTAAATCTATTGAGTCAACACAGGATATGTGAGAAAACTGAAGTGTGTTCAAAAAAAAAATCCTTAGAACTGAAAATATGTATTATAGAAATGTTAGTGGCATATGGAAGTTAAGTGTTTGCATATAAAAACCAAGAGATTCCAGATTTCTTGATGTATATATTGGAGTGGTAGGAAAAAGTCAGTTATTACAAGGAGGATCAAGTTTATTATTGCAAGGACTAAAAGTAAGATCCCATGATACTCACAGTCCCATCCCCACTGAAGGGGAGAGGATTATACAGGTCATGTGGGTGAAAGTGCAGGACTCATTGAGACTGTCTTGGAACTCTGCCTACCACATAATCTGAATTTTTACATATCTGACTCCAAACTATATCACTTCCTACTCCATGGCTGAGTTTCACTTTAACCATGGAGTAGATGAAAATCCCATTCATTCCTATCAAAAGTCCTTACAGAACATTTTTTCAAAAGGAAAGCTTATGGATGGGCCAGCCCAGCATGGAGATAGAAGAATCAGCATATGCATGGTTGAAGGGGTGTCGTTTGACCACATCTGCCTGAAAGTGTCTTCCCAGGCTTGCAGTGAAACCTGACCTCACCTTCAGTAGAGTCACTCTGTGGGATCTATGCTCCAGAAATGTATCCAGTTGAAAGTCAAGAGATCGAGTTGGCTAGGATGGGCCCATTGAGGGATTCAAATTTAATGTTGATGATGTTCTTTAACAGGAACACCTCAGTACTTTTGGATTGACATTACAAGCTTCCATACGTGTGTCTCCCAACATAATATTCAGAAAACAATGACACTTAAAATCCTATGTTGACTTCAAAACCAAGATATTTCAATAATTTCTGCCTTTGTTTTTTGGAGTCAGATCCAAAAATTCAATGCCAAGACTCATGTCAAGAAGCTTACCATTCTACAAGTTTTTTGGTTTCAGGTCTCACAGTCAAGTTTTTAATCCAATTTGAAGTAGATTTTGTGTATAGTGTAAGATAGTGGTCTGGTTTTATTCTTTAAATATGGTGGTTCCCCTTTTGCTTAATCATCTACAGTGCTGTCAGGGTTATTTTCCTTCACGTTATTCCATATTTCCTAGTTACCAATGCAGATGGAAACTATAGGAATTGCACCATTACCTCTAGGAGGCTATTTTTTGTTTTGTTTTGTTTTGTTTTGTTTTGTTTTGTTTTGTTTTGTTTCAAATACATTAGTAAAGTTATGTCACATTTTCTTTTCCCCAGGGGAAATTCCTTAGCTTTGTATAATGAATAAGATGTCTTTATTAACAAATCTCAGAACTTCATCATTTATTATATCACTTTAGCTTAGCTATATTCTTTTTCCCCTTCTGTTAAAAAAACATTGTAGGTATTGACTAAAACATGACATTTATTAGTTCTCTGTATTTTCCTGTTCGTATGTCAGTGGAACATAGCATGATCCAGAGCACCCATGATGTTCTCTTCAGGCAAGAAAAGGCACATGTTTATATAAACTATTACTTACAATATGTGTAACAAGTGCTGATAAATTGTTGATTCAATGTCCTAGCTGATTGTGCACATGTCATACATGCTATTTAAGGCAAGTGACCACATTGTATAGATTTTTTTTCTTTAGTGTCTGTTAAAGTAATAGCACAGGAAGCATGTTATTATAACCTACAGGGATCATAAATACTAACCCTATAGCATTTTTATTACCAACTTATATCAAAGGCAATCTGGCACTCTTTACACATAAGATTCTCCCATTAGTAAGCAGTCTTATATTACACACATAAAATATTTGTAAGCATTTTAACTTGGCCAAGCTACTGCAGCTGTGTCACATTTGTTTTTCCTTATTTTAATATGAGCTTATTTAGATGAAATTGGAATTGCCTTCTTCTCCTCTAGATGACAGGTCTGGTTTAGTGCCAGGCCACTTAGTGAGGTCTATCAAACAATGCTCTATTATGTACAGTGGCATAATTCGAAAATCACAAGACCACTAACTCATAACACATGTTAATATGCCCAGTTAGTTCAAAATCTAGCTTTTTACAGATGATTTTATATTCCATTTAAAAATGTTCTTTATTGCTTCCACTGCAAATAGTTCATCTAATCATCTCTGAACTATTTTAACTTCTTTTTTTTTACATTTTTTTTTATGGAATACAAAGCTATATATACAACTAAACAAACACACCACAAAGAGACGTCAAATCAAATTTGAGTTAACCTTTGTGTTGTATCACCTTGCTCTTGGGAAAACTATTAACTGGATTAAAGAATGTGACTTGCCCTCATTTCCCTATCACTGCCTTTCCTACTCAACCTTCGCCTAAAGTGTTGTCATTCAGGGACGTGGGGCTTGTCTAATATCCTGGTGGTTCCTGCCACCTAATATCCTGGTGGTTCCTGTCACCTAATGTATTTCCAGTGCTATCATATGATACCAAAGTAAGAACTCCTCCATTTCCTCTCAAAAGCTATGACCAAACAAAACAAAACAAAACAAAACCCTGAGACAAGAAGACTCAAATCCTCAGATAACATTCTCCAAGGTAAGTGACCAACAGAGGTTTTAACCAATACTTGTTTTCATGATTAATTTGAAAGCCTCACCCATCTACTGGCACAAACACTTCCTCAACCCTATATAATTTAATAACAACTTCTCTGAACATCTGTTTACAACAGGAAACATCATCACTACCCTGAAGACCCCCATTGGGGAAAAAATCCTGCTTTCTCAATTCTTGTGCCTTATACTTTAATCTCTGCTTGACTGTTCTGGATTTTATCTGTTGGCTCAGCTCTCAACTGACCTTTATCCTAAACACCGTGTAGCTCCAGTTTTATGTGACAAGTTACATATACATGTATATTGACTTTTTTTAAGATTTTATTTATTTACTCATGAAAGACACCCAGAGAGAGGCAGAGACACAGGCAGAGGGAGAAGCAGGCTCCACGCAGGAAGCCCGATGTGAGACTCAATCCCAGGACCCCAGGATCATGCCCTGAACCAAAGGCTCAACCACTGAGCCACCCAGGCATCACATATATATTGAATTATTTTCCAAATTCTATGAATAATCATTAACTTCTATATTAGTGGGTTTAGTCTTCTCTATATTAGTGTTTTAGACTACAAAATCTTTTATGGCTGGAACTATAATTATTTTTTTTAAGATTTTTTAATTTATTTATTTGACAGGGCGGGGGAAGAGAGTGTGCACAAGCAAGGGGAGCAGCAGGCAGAGGGCAAAGGAGAACCCAAAATGGGGCTCCATCCCAGGACCCTGAGATCATGACCTGAGCTGAAGGCGGCCACTCAACCGACTGAGCCACCCAGGCACCCCCGGAACTATAATTATGACTGAAAAATAAGTAGCATCACAGGGTCCTGATTAGGTACCACCTAAGTTAGCAAATTTATGTTGGGAATAATGAATCAGTGCATCAGAGACATCCAAAAAGGTACCCCAGTGGGAAAAATCTACATCCAAAGTGTTGCTAAATTGATTAATAGAATAATAATAATATATTGCCCCTGTAAGTTTCTGGTAAAGGGCACAAACAGAATGTAACTGAAACAAAGAAAGTAGAGGGATCCCTGGGTGGTGCAGGGGTTTAGCGCCTGCCTTTGGCCCAGGGCGTGATCCTGGAGACCCAGGATCGATTCCCACATCGGGCTCCCGGTGCATGGAGCCTGCTTCTCCCTCTGCCTATGTCTCTGCCTCTCTCTCTCTCTCTCTCTCTCTCTCTGACTATCATAAATAAATAAAAATTAAAAAAAAAAGAAAGTAGAATGTGAAGAGGAATATGGCCAAAAGTCCCAAAGAATAATGTTTTTATAGTTATTACATGTTGCAAAGTTTTAATGCAAACTCAACTTTAGATATACATGTATAAGTGTGGTAAAATTTCATTCAGTATTAGGTAACTAGACAAAAAAATTGAGTTTGTTATGCAAAGGATTATGTTTATTATTTGAGTTTTAGTTTCAGCTGAAAACATTATTGAAAAGGATTACAAAAAGCACAGGACAATTGTTTTGACTGAATTTAACACTATAGTGATTTTCTTTTTTCCCCCCTTCCCTTAATCACCTGGTTTGTTGATATATTTAGCAGGTTGATTGAGTAGTCAGCATCACAAAATTCTATAATTAAGTCACAAATAGCTAGTGATGGGTTCTGTTCCTATAAAAATATTCTAAAGAAACGTTTGCATGTATTTTTTAAAGCTTTATTGCAATTTTGCCATTAAGCAACAAAAATAGCAAAGGGTAAAATTCCACATTCATATAATAATCAAATATATTGTTCTCAATGTCTATGAGAAGAAACATGGAACCAGATTACTTACTTTTCAGACAAATGTTAGGATTCTTAACCAATAAAATTTTCTTCTGCTCTCCTCTTACAACAAACACAACTGATGTGTGAACTTTGAAGGATAAATAAGAACACTTTTGTTTTCTTTACATAATCAAAATTTCCAGATCTTATCATTCATTAATTCTATATCATTTTTTAAACTCAGTTTTTAAAAATAGTAATAAAAACTAAACATTTTTTAGAGCAGCACATAATAGGTTTTCAGTTTGGGGATTTTTTTTTTTTTTTTGATGACTTCTAAAAGCCTTTTGATGTGGACTCCAAAAAAGGCATATTTTTTTTTTCCCCTTAGAAATGTATTTTAAAACATTAAAACCCTGAGAATTGTAGAACTGGATATTCTCAGCTGCAGCTCTGAAAAAATATGGGTAGAGAGACGAAGCCTGAGAATAAAATTTTAGACACTGGATAACGAGGAGATTTAGTGTCAGAAGCAAATCAACTGGCCAAATAGCAAAGAGGCCCTCTCGGAGCAGGAGAGCTTGAAGCCAGTTGAGTTATTTGGGAGATGGGGAGAGAGGCCCACATGACCGGCGCACGGATGGCGTGCACATGGCACCTTCCCCCACTGTGCCTGTCCAGTCAGCTCTGCCAAGTGTGGGCTCATGATTCAAACTGACAAGAACCTTGCTCCCTCCCTGATCCAGAAAGAAAGAGCCTTGTCAAGTTGAATATCCTGCTTGCTACACAGGAGCCGTGTTGCCAGGAACAATGGGGGGAACTCAAAATGTGCTCTCAATCAGCAAGAGGCCTTGGGCCCTGGTGTGGCTGCTCCCAGGGCAGCAAGAAGTGTAATTGAAGCTTAAATGTCATTGCATTCTTTTTAGAGGAAATGCCGGTTTGTTTTTGTTGTTTTGTTTGTTTTGTTTTTCTGTGGTTCTTTGCTTACTTCTGAACTTTGAAAATAAGTTCGTAATACCTCTTTTTTAAGGAAAACAAATAACTACTAAACAAACTCTTGCCCAAAAAACCAAATTCAATTCAACCAAGTAATAAACACATTAAACTCCACTTATGCCAGGCAGAGGAGCCATTGGGGGGTGCGGGTGTAAAGATGAATAAAATCTTTGGCCACGGGGAAACTGACAACAGCCTGTACAGAGTGACTCTGTGCATTTGGAAGACGCAGGAAAACTACAAAATCTGAAGGCTAAAGGCCTGCTTTTGATGGCTTTTTTACCTTTGCTCGCTCTGTGATCATTGGCCAGTCATCTGACTTCTCCTGAACCCTATTTTTCTATATGTAAACTATTTATGAATAACTAACCCAGAGGGGAAGGTGAGAGAACTAAATGATATGATGTGTGTGTGGGGGGGGAAATGCATTTTTTTTATGTACGAAGTTACAAAAGTTAGTTATAATTTGGCAGGAAGCAGGCAGGCAGGACCCATGGTTTCTAGCTTGCACTCCTAACTTGATCTTGCTCTGTATTTTCAGACACGAGGTGTCTTTCAGAGCTCAGATTCTGTCTTCCAACAGACTATATTTCAAGAAAGAATTAAGTATAATAGATAAGAGGAAGTACCAAAAATAAATAAATAAAGCCCTGAGGAATAAAGGATCATATCCAACTGGGGCAATAGCAGAAGGCTTCTCAATTAGAGCTAACATGTACCTAATGGAAATGGCACAGATTCCCACAATGGGATGCTTTATATTGGTTTAAATGCCTAAAAACCAGTGATCACTTTCCTAGGCTTTCCATTCACAACTCCAATCCACTGTGTGCGAGCATTTCAAAGAGATTGGTCATTAACAAGTGAGGGAGCAGGATGCAATGCACTGGCACCTAAAGTTGGCTCTGCATTTCCATCCTTTATCTGGAACAATAGAGTGAAAGGCATCTGTGCTTGGAGGCTGTAATTCCCACCAAATACAGTTATGTCTTCCTGTGGTTTGAAGGGAGACTGTCTTCAAAATGAGAAAGATTTCTAGGAAATAAATTTGCTGTAAAGTAGTGAGGAAAGGGTGAAAGAGAAGGTTGTTGCCAGATGGAATACAACCCAAAAGGTCAATGTTGACGTTTGTGAAGGAAGCGCTAGGTCTGTGGCCCTGCAGCATCAGAAATACCTTGAATGCTCGCTAGAAATAAATCTACTGAAGCAAGAGCTCTGATTAGAGGTTAGAGCCTGGAACTCTGCTTTTAAAAAGAAACCCAGGAGCGCCTGGGTGACACAGTCAGTTAAACATCCAACTCTAGGTTTCTGCTCAGATCATGATCTCTGGGTCATGAAATTGAGCCCCGCATGGAATCTGCTTGAGATTCTCTCTCCTTCTCCATCTGCTCCTCTCACTTGTTCTCTCTCTCTCTCTAAAAATAAATAAATCTTTAAAAAAAATAAAATAATTTAAAAACAGAAAAAAAAAAACCCCACACTAAGAACGAGATTTACGAAGCTCCTGTCCCAGACAAAATTTTTATGTGTTTAAGAACTTGTACTACCCTCTGATACTCTCCTGATTCAATCGGTGGAAGACTAGCTTCTCATTAGAGAATCGCGGAATATACAAGTACTGGGGACCCTCCTGTGTCAGCAAGTCACAGCAATGAGGATGCCTCTTTTCCTTCAGTTTAGGTTAAATCCTATAGCACCCCAACTGTGACACTTAGCACATTTCACTGCACTGATCTATCAATGTGTTTCTCTCCCTACCCCTAACTCAAAGATCCTCAAAGGTAAAAACCCTCTCCTTCATTTTTACATCTAAGGTCCTCACACAGTGTCTGCCAAATTCCAGATGCTCAATAAGTGTTCATTGACTAGAACTAAAACTTTGATGCCAAAGAAAGTTGCCTCAGCCATGAATCTTATAGGAGAGCCAATCCCAGAGTAGCAGCTGCAGTTGGCAGCCATGGAGCGATCAACAGGAGATGACAAATGGTTGGTTTGGCAGGAGTGTGGAGTTAAGGCTGGAAACAAAACAAGGCAGTCCCACAAAGGAATGTACAGTCTGTATCTATTATAAACTCTAGTTCAAAGAAAAACACAGAGGAACAGAATAAAAACAACTTCAAAGAGTCAAGCATTCAGCAATATTTATTAAGTAACCACTCTGCGCCAGGTACTCTGCTAGATGCTGGGGATGCAGCAAAAAGCTAAAAAGACATGCCTGCCCTTCTGGAACTAATGGTCATATACATATGAAGGTGCTATGGAGGAAATGGAGAAGGGGCTATGAGAATGTGTAATAGGAAGGCCTGCGTGTAGCTGTAGCTGCCAATATAAGGACTGACGGGGTGCTAAGGAAGATTTTTCTGAGAAAATAAGTTATAAACAGAATCTTGGAAGGATAAGTAAGCAATGATCAAGAGAAGAACAATCTAGGCAGATGAAGCTCTATACGAAACCTCTGACGTGGCAAAATTTTGTTGTGTCAGAGGAAATTTAAAATATTTTAGATAAATCGTCAGAACGATAATTCTTAGTGCTTCTTGGTTCCCAAACAGATCACTACTATTTCCTCTGGCTGGCTGCTGCAAAATCTGCTTTTCCCTACCTACCAGAAAACCAGAAGCTCCAGGATGGTCTTTCTATCCCTACACTGCTCCCCAAGTTGTTCCATCATGGTGACATCTTGAGCCACATAAGTTCCAAAGGAGAAGTCGCTCGATTGGCACCTCCATGGTCTGAGGATGTAAGAGAGGGAGGATTTGGGGGTATTCTCAGTTGACCAAAATACTATGCTTTACAAAATAAGCTTTTTGGACATGAGAGAGAGTTTTGTGGCCAAATTGTATTTTCCCCAAAAGTAATGACTTATACAGAAGGTTCGTAAAAATCAATCTCTTATGCCTGTGATGGGTCAGATTGCACCTCAACGTCAAGCAAGCTGGCATGATGGAATACCAGAAGAGTTGTATTTCTTGGCAACCCTTTTTGCCCCCCCCTTTTTTGCCACAGTTATTAAACCTATCTTGACCCTTGATATTATCTAAAAAATGTATTTTTCTCTTCTGAATGAAACTTCTAGTAGAACTACATTTCTTCAGGGGGTGGCTCAGCGGTTTAGCGCCTGCCTTTGGCCAGGGCATGATCCTGGGGTCCCGGGATCGAGTCCCACATCAGGCCCCCTGCATGGAGCCTGCTTCTCCCTCTGCCTGTGTCTCTGCTTCTCTCTCTCTCTCTCTGTGTGTGTCTCTCATGAATAAATAAATAAAATTTTTTAAAAAGAACTACATTTCTTCTGGTTGGTATATACTTCATCTACTCAAGATTATTTTAATACTAACATTTTTTGAAGACCCTGAGTGTCCTCAAGAAATTGGTGCTCTTCAGTGGCTTCACTCTCATTGTACAAAAATAATTTGTATGCAATGTTTGTTCTTTGCCTAACAAAGAAGTACTAGACTCTTATTTTGATATATTATATGTGCTATATGCAATGTTTACCCACTAGCTGTTTCAGCCTAGAGAGAATTTTTATGACCAACTAACAAACCCTAAAACAGTATTTATAATGTAAATACTGATATACCATTATTTATACTTCAGTTCAGTAGCAAAAATTGGTTCTATGATAAATAAACTCACGTTACCCAATCGTTAGTCTATTGTAGCCACACTGACAAGTCATGCCACAGGCAATACAATATCACTAACGAAATGAATTAATTTATCTTTTTCAAAGGCACATTGGGGAATTGGAAATGTATGTTTTATAGCAACACTCCAAATAGAAAATATGTCTAATAATTCAACATTTTAGGTAGACATTTCAACCCATCAAGTTTATTTTATTCAACAATTGTTCACTGAGAACTTCCTATGTTCCAGGTACTTTTCTAGATGATGAGAGTAAACTGTACTGGGGAAAGGGAAACAGAGGATAAACAACAACAAAAAAGACAAGGCAATTCCACCTTCTGATAATTGCTATGAAAAGAGAGAGAGAAAAACCCAAAAAGCAGGAAAATCAGGTTGATAGAATAAGGAGTTACCAGAAGACTGTATTTCATAAAGTGACCAGAAAACACTTTACATCGTTTCAAGGCCTTTTTCCACTATAAAAGTCATGGTGATAAATTTACATTGGACCCCATGAAATAGCTTATAATCAACATTTTCACCCATAAAAATGACAATTTCTTATGGTTCAACCTAATAGCCAATAACCCTGAGAACTAACAGAATTTTAAGAGCTATGATTTTTATTATTAATACTTTCTTTCAAACTCATAATTTCTCTGAGTCTGAATTCTCAAAGACTTAGTTTTTTGTTTTTGTTTTTTGGTAGACCCTGGATCTAGATGAAAAATCACTTCATAGGTCAGATAGACTCCTGAGCAGTTTGTCCAGTCCATAAATAGACTTTAAGGACATGATGTCCGAAGAAGAGGCTTTTCCAGGATTGGAAGGAACATGGTGGAGCTTCTGTAAACAATATAGTAGCAGAGCACTAGCTTCAAGGCTTGTGTGCACGGGTGAGAACATAATGTTTTTGGAGCTGTGCTCCTTCAAACTCAGCTTTGCCGGCTGCGAGATCTATAGCATGTCACTGAAGCTCCCCTAACCTCAGTGTTTGATCTTTTAAATGAGAATAATTACCCTACCCTGCAGGATTGTTGCAAGTCTTATGGATACAGTAGGGTAACATGATATGCACATTCACTTAGTGGTAAAGCAAATTCAAATTTACACTCTTGGGCCTCAAAAGTGAGGGGAAAGGAAAGATAGAGAAATAGCACTTTTTAAAAATGTAGGAGATTCCATCTACTTACATATTCAAAGAACTCACATGCCAGTGTGAGTGAGCATTAACTGAGAGGTGTGAATCCATACTTCCTTCGGCTGGTCTCAGGTCCCATGCATCTCGTGGTGTAAGCTTCTCGCCATCTTGAGTTATTTTTGTAGTGTTTTAGGATAAGCACTTCTCTTTAAGTTCAAGCTGACTATTTAATCTGTGAATTAAAACAAGAAAGAACATTCTGTCCCAAAGCTGATAGAAAAAACTGTTTTTTATTATTAAGAGATGGAGAGATTTTATTAACTGGTTTTATTTATTAAGAGATGGAGTTTCAGTCTCCATGGTAATGTTGTTTTAAGAGATTTCCAGGAATAATTTTGATATTAATGAATTCGGCTCTATAAGATGACTTTAGAACCTAAACTCACAGAAGATGCAGCGCTAAAGTGAGATATGTCAGGTGGCACTAGTAGGGCCTGGCAGACTGTAGATGATGAACAAGGTTATTTTCTCCTTTGAGAAAAAAAATGGGATCCTCATTCAGGGAGTGGACTGTCAAAGAGTGGACATTCAGGCTGTCGCAATCTGAATGCCCATGGACAATGCACCTCTTTGGTGCAATTTTGCACTTTTCAAGCTTGTTCTTGTGTGTCACTGTGTTCTGACCAGCATAATAACTTGTAAATGATATCTCATACACTAGAAGAATTTGAAGAAATTCATATATTCAGTAAACATTTCTTGGTTGATTTAATTTAAAATTGATATTCTTTCAAAGTCTTTTTAGTTGCATCGCAAGTCCCAATTTATAAGCAAGCATTTTGTCCAACAGGAAGTAGATGGAAAAGCAAAAACTGCCTATCATCCTCTTTCTTTTCTGTTTCTCATCTAGGGGGAAAAAAGCCATGTAAATCACAATAAGGAGCAACCAGCATAGCTGTATCAGAGTTAGTATCAAAGTTATTTATAAGGGAAAATTCTGAGTGGTCAATACTCCTTCTGTTTAATGGGCACCCGTGCCTTTAAGATTTACTACACATTTAAATATCACTCATGATTCTAAGGACATTAAGCTGTTGTTATCATAAATAAGTCCTTATTTAGAAGTTTTATGGGAAAAGATAAGTTATTTTTTGCAATTTACCTTAAAACATTATTCTGTGCATTATTGGGGAAAATAACTTCTTTGTTGTTATGAGGAAGACACATATAATTCTAAGAGTACATATAAAATCAGATAGAGAAGTCTTCACATTTCTATAGTTTTCGTTAATTTGTAGGTTCAAATGGATCTGATGAACTAGAAATGTAGAAGTAAGCGTAACAAAATTGTTATGTTTTTGTGTCTGTAAATGTGATTCACAACTCTGGTGGCAGGAGTTGGAGAACAGAGGAGAAGGTATATATTTGAAGGAAGCCTTGAGAAAGAGATGGACTTCGTAAAATAAGCAGCTTAGATAATAAAGCTCTTATTCATATAAGCTCTCCAACCAGTATTTATTTAAACAGCTAGATTGGCAGCCGTGAGAAAAGGACATATAGGCTGAGCATATATACTGAGCAATTTGAGAAAACCTCTCTCACACACTCTGTAGCATTTGGCAGAAATATCTTCCATTTGGAACATTCATCATTTTCAATTTTTCAAGAATTGTGGTAGCTCATTTTCAAAGTAAGAGCAAATTATGGTCCAGATGGGTTTGTTGGTGATTTTTTTTCCTGTCATTGTTGCAAATGTATTAACATAAAGTATTTTAGGCAGAGCGATGGTTTCATCAGTACATATGCATTAGCTGTGTACAGGCTCTGACGAGCTCTATGACTTCAGGTGGGTGCCTTGTTCATCTCTCCCGAGAACTCCCACTCCGGCTAACTTTGGGGACCAGGAGCAGAGGATTCTCAGAGCAGCCACACAATGTTAAGGACCACAAACAAGTGGACAGTAGTGTCATGGACACATTTTCCAATCTATTTAGTGCTTCCCAAAACACTAAATAGAATTTGCTACCTTTGGTGGAGGTCTCCAGGGGTCATGGTCTTGGAGAACCGATAGGGGTAGAAAGAATTCTTTAAGCAGGCTCTATTAGAAAATAAGTGTCCCTGGCCTCACAAATGTCACAGCTTAGCTAGACATCAAGGCCCTGACCTGTCACATATATATTATACCTGAGAAGTATCAGACAAGCTGTTGGACTCTGCCAAAACAGCATCTCTAACACAGGCCAGACGTGTGAACGACAGGTAAGGGAATTTTCTGCAGCTCAGCAAGGAGAACAGAGCCGAAGACCATCCCTGAGCTTGCAGAAGGGGAAATGTGATTCTTCACTGCAGGATACATTTCTTTGTTCATTTAGAAAGACATATCAGAGGTGGTTTTAAAAGTAAGCTCATCAGTTTATAAATGCAAGCTTTACAAGGAGTATTTATTTAAACAAATTGTTTAAACACTCCACCAGCACAGTGGACTGAATCCAGACTTGAACTTAAAGATGCAGGGTGGTCTAATATTATGAAAGGGATGTGTTTCTGAAGACCTCACATCATTCGACTTGCACATGACTTAAGGTGGACTTTCCCATGGGAGTAAATATACAGGTTGTGTTTTTGATACGCATAAATTTCCACCCAAGGCGGCTTAGAGACACTTGGCCCTGATTTTTGTTTTTTTTGTTTTGTTTTGTTTTGTTTTGTTTTGTTTTGTTTTGTTTTAAATCTTGCAACCAAGTCAGGTCACACATTCTTTTTTCTTCCTGTTACTTTTCTTATTATTTTTGCCCAGTTATATGAAGTGTATGAATCAAAAAGTGCCCTATTTTTCTTAACACTTTCTCTAAAACTACTCCAAATACCTTCTCTTAAATTAAAAAAAAGCACGGGGTGTTGTGGGATTTCTAGATCTTCTTCAAAGAGTTGTTTTTTTTTTTATTACATCTAAACATCTTTCCAAAGTCTATCATGTTTTCAGCACGTTTTAACACCGCAACTTAAGGAGAACTCAAGCAACATAGTTTTAGGATTTTAAAAGAAATTTTAATGTTAGTAATTCGAAAACTAATACTACAATCATTACCAAAATTACTCAGAAAATTTCTGGTGCATGTACAGCATGATTGATATTACCTATTTTGTACTTCTGTGTGTCAGAGAGCGATGCTGCCAGGTGACAGTAGCACAAATACAATTTCTGTTTTACTTCCCCTATCCTTCTAAAACTGCACAGTTCTTGGCCACTTTCCAAATTTGGTGTACAAAATGAGACTAATATGCTATCGTGCTTTGTGCAATTCACTTGTTTCAATAAAATGACCTATACAATAAAAGCCACTCACTGACAGAGACTATATGATAGGTACTACATCCAGTGACCTTTATCCTTGATTTTTCCCATTTTAGAGGTAAGGAAATTGAGATCCTGATTGGGTTAAGTAATGTGAGAGAGTTGTAACCTAACTCTGTGGATTCCAGAGGTTACTCTTACTTTGCCACTGTTTCTGAATGTAGCGCCCTTTTGAGAAGGATTTAATAATGGTGATAAAATAACGGATATGGATGTGATAGCACTTTAAGGCTAGATTTTAGGGAATTAGGAAGAGAGGAGGTGGTGAGGATGCAAAGTCAGTAAGAGCTGTCCTCTGGATGGAGCTATTTGGCATCAAAAATGAGAAGGAGAAAAACAAGATTACAGGAGGCCCCAGGTTGGAGAGAAATCTTTTTAAATTTAGGATAGAGATTTGTATATTCATGTACCTCTACAGAAAGTAGGAAACATTTAGAAAGGATTTGTCTCATGTTAACAGAGATACAGATAAGTCTAAATGTCTGAAGAGGCTCAACTATAGAGAAAACTGTGAATTAGGCAAAGAGTGGTTTTACTTTACTTTGCATGTTTTTACTCTCTTCCAGGGCTGTCTCCCCAAAAAATAGCAACAATATTTATAACAGCTGCACATATTAAACTCAGTAAATTTAATGTCAATTTACATTAAATGTATGTAAAACTCTAAGCAATATTCTAAGCACTTAATCTACATTAACTCACTTAATTTTCACAACACTTAAAATAGGATAGTATCATAATCCCAGTTTTATGGATGGAAACCATGGCACAGAAAGATTATGTAATTTTCCCAAATTGTCCTCTGTCAAAACTATTGTGTTGTCTTCCAGGATCCTATTTTCATGGCCCATAGGTCTGTCTCTATCCACATCTCTTCTTGCCTTTATCAAAATGTATGTGTCCTGTGTCCCCAGAATCTAACTATAGAATTCATTGATTAAGTAGATTCAGACCAAGTCATTTAGCCCAATGTGTCTTATTTCCAAGATAGCCTATCTCTATCCAATAAAAGAAGAAGGTTAGTAATAGTTGGGGTTTTCTTATCAAAATACACCAATTCACAGAAGTAAAAATCATTTTACACATCTCAAACGAAAATTTATTTGTCTAACACAGACATTGTGTTACAGATTTAGAACAGAATTTGGTTTAGATTTCTTTTTTTAAATTAAAAAATAGGGAAATATAAATTGACAATAGGTCTTACAACAATGTATTTTAAAATAAAAATATAAAAAACATATTAAAAAATAAAAATATAACAACCTTGCAGTTGTATATCATCTTCCTATAAATATGATTTAAGGGAATAAAAAGAAGGTGAAATGTACAGATCGATAAAGACAAAAATGTTAGACATATAGAGAAAAAGAAGAACAATCCAATTTCTTGCCCTAGCAAATGACTCATCCTTCAGCATAGAACCTCTTCTTTTTTTCTAAAGATTTTATTTATTTATTTATTTATTCATGAGAGACAGAGAGAGAGAGAGAGAGGCAGAGACACAGGCAGAGGGAGAAGCAGGCTCCAAGCAGGGAGCCTAAAGCAGGACTTGATCCTGGGACTCCAGGATCACACCCTGGGCCAAAGGCAGGCACTAAACCACTAAGTCACCCAGGCATCCCAGTATACAACCTCTTCTTATAGGACCCAAATTCCTCATAGGTTTAGATTTCATCTTCCAATTCTATCACCAATCCTTCTCCAGCAATATTAGCTGTCCTTCATGGTAAGACTTTCAAGAGCCAGAACAGTTTCCCCTGAAAGAACAAGAAAGTCAGAAGGCCAGATGTGAGTCTGAATCTCCTCTTTTTTTAGTTTGGTGAACTTGGTAAATGCCTTATCCCCCATGTGGTAGGCAGAACAACGTCCTTCACCCCTAAAGATGTCTATGTCCTAATCCTTGGAATTTATGAATACAGTAGGAGAATTAAGCTGCAGATGGAGTTAAATTTGCTAATCAGATGACCTTAAAATAAGAAGACTATCCTGGATTATCCAGATGTGTCTTTATTTAAAAGTAGAAGAGGGATTCAGAAGACAGACCCAGAGAGATGGCGGTGTTAGGACTCAGTGCCCTGTTGCTGGTTTTAAAGGTGGAGGGAAGAAGCCATGAAATAAAAAGTGTGTACAGTCTCAAGAAGCTGGAAAAGGCAAAGAAATGGATTCTCCTCTAGGGCCTCCAGGAAAGAATGCCGCCCTACTGATAACCTTGATTTTAATCCAATGACAATGGATTTCTGAAATGCAGAACTGTAAAATAATACATCTGTGTTGTGTTAAGTCACTATGGCTGTAGGGATTTGTTACAGCAGTCATAGAAAACTAGTCACTCCCTAAGCCTCTTTCATTTTTCTTGTGTAAAACAAAGATACAGAAAATAAGGTATAATCTCACAGAATTCTTGCAGCGGAGACAAAAAGTTACCATGAATGTGAAGAGAGCATTGTAAATTAAAAACACCACAAAATTTTTAGATACTATAACTCATAGGACTATTAGTCCTTCATGCCCTCAAACTTCTTTAAAGAATATTCCATTGAATTGATTGTACTCTCAATTTTATATTTGACATTAACTATTCTATTAGTATTTATGAAGAAGTCAGAAATTGGCATTTTTGATATACCATAATATATAACTTGATTCTGAAAATAAAACATGAAGTACAGTGCTCTAAGCAAAAGTTCATAGATTTTGTTGGTAAATACGCCAAATTATTTCATGGTCTGGACTAAACAAAATGGCCCTAGCTATGGTTTTAAAAATAAAATTGTCATTTGTAGTTCACAAAGCTTGATGCAGAAAACTTCAGAAATCAATGAAAAATGTTGGATTTTCAAAACCTAAGTTTTTATTGAGAGTTGCTAATGATAACTCTAAAATTTGTTCTGACATTCATATACAAATTTATGGCATTTAAGGAAGATGGCAGATCGACTAGATCTATATAAATGCTAGTTATCATAGACTAGTGGTTCTCCAGAGGTCCAGGGACCTCACGGTTCCAACCACTCTTTCATGGAGTCTAAGATGTCAAAACTATTTTCAAAGAAATACTGTTTAATAGCAATGTTATTTAATTTTTCATTCTCATTTTCCTACATGCATGTAGTTTCATGCAGGTGACTATTGATAGATAAAACCTATATAAACAAGTCTAAGAGGTCAAAACTCTTTTCAAAGAAATACTGTTTAATAGCAAAACTAATTAATTTTTCATTCTTATCTTCTTGCATGCATATTCATACAGGTGAGTGCTGATAGATAAAGTCTATATGACAAAATTCTTTGGGGTATTTCAGAATTTTTAAGAATAAAATGTGGTTGTGAGGTATACTGATAAGTCAGTTCTTCAGACTATCCAAGATCAATCATAGGTAGGGAAATGTGATGGCTAATTTGTATTCTCATACAAATGAGAATTTTCTTAGGAAAGAAACACAGTTGAAAGATTTATTAAGAGGTTTCCTTATGGTTAGAATACCATGAGAAGGGCAGCCCGAGTGGCTCAGGGGTTTAGCACCACCTTTGGCCCAGGGCCTGATCCTAGAGACCCAGGATAGAGTCCCAGGTCAGGCTCCCTGCTTGGAGCCTGCTTCTCCCTCTGCCTGTCTCTCTCTCTCTCTCTCTCTCTCTCTCTCTCTCTCTCTCTCTCTCTCTCTGTGTGTGTGTGTGTGTGTGTGTCTCATGAATAAATAAATAAAATCTTTAAAAAAAAAGAATACCATGAGAAGAGCTTATATAGGGAAATGGGGTGGGGTTCGGGGGAGTAGCAGCTTATTCAATAGTACCCTGATGGCTTCAAATATATGATACAAACTTTCCAAAAATGTCTTATTTACTCCAGGGGAGTAGTTCACACCTCATTACGAGCCCACAATTGCAAATAAATGCACGATAATGAGAGCAACAATAATATTGCAAAAATATGCCAGGATAACTACAAAAGAACAAATTTGTACACAGAATTCTCCCCAACCATAGAGCAACCTTTGCCAATTACTAATATCCTATATTAACTATATAATCTAGTCATTAATATCTTTCTAAAAATTATTTTTGACTCATTAGTTGATGATTACAGAATGAAACATCCTTGATATATTCTCCTTTGATTTCACTGCAATTCTGTCTCTCGTCAGTGAGGGGACCCCATTGATTTCTTTTATGAAAATGTCACAGCTGCCAATTCCTCTTTACTTTCAGTGCAGATAAGGATCTCCCTCCTAGGCCTCTCTGAAATATGTTGGTTTTTTTCCCCCCATTTCATGTAAATAGATCAAAAGGTTTCAATGATTCATTATTTTCATTCTTCCAATTAAACTTATTTGCTACCTACTACATTTGGAATGCCTAAAAAAATGGTTTTTCAGCTTTGGAAACATGGTGAGGAATAAGACAAAAAGAATCTGTGCCCTCACAGAGTTTACATTTGGGTAGAGGAAGACAATGAATAAACAGGTATACAAATACATGAAGTATTTCACATAATGAGTAAAAACAAGGGAGAAAACGCAACCAAGTAGTGTTAGAGAGGATGATGGGAGTGATATTTTAGGTAAGATGGTCAGGGAGGTCTTCCATGGGGACTTGACATTTAAGGTGAATCTCAATAATAAGGAGAAAGCCATGTGAAGAGTAGCAAAATTATTTAAAGTATACCAAAAGCTAGGTTCCTAAAGCTTATTAACCATACATAGTTTCTAGAAAATGAGGAAGACAAAGAATGCATAGCTGAAGCATGGTGAGACAGAGGAGATCTTGTAGGTTATGCAGGACTCGTAAATAGGACATGGTAAGGAGTTTGAATTTTATAAAGTTCAAAAGGAAGTTACTGAAATGTTTTGGACACATATTGCATGGGCCCAAAAGTGACACAGGGAAAATAGTTTGTATTCGAATAGTCCAGGCAAGAAAAGACAAGTAAATTGGGTAAGATGGATGCTTCAGGTTATACTCTGGGGGCAGAGCCTACGTGTCTTGTTGTTAAATTCAAGGTAATGAAAAAAAAAAAAGATGGAAGAATCAAGCAAGGCTCCCGTGGTTTCCAGCAGATGGGCCGTAACCTCTTTTGTCTAGCTTTCAAAGCAAGTGCCCCCTTTCTATCCACCCTGAGTTCCCCTCTCTGTTCTACAAAACCCCCGTTGCCATTCTTCCTTATTCTTGTCACATGTAGTGCTCATTCTCACTTTGCCCAGAAGGTTTGCAGTCATCACTCACCCACGTTCTCTAGTGCTGATTATTACAGTTCACATTCATAGCTTGTATCTCCTTATTGAAATTCCATATTTTATTATTTGTTTTTTTTAATTTTTTTTCATATTTTATTATTTGTTGCTTCATATTAGTGAGTATTGAGTCCCCAGTAATAAACAAGGTTTTCAGAAACCACACACTGACTAGCCACATTTGAGAAATAAAGCCTTGCTGATTAATGATGAATTTTATTAAATTTAAAATTCTGTTCTCATCTGTTATGCCAGTCGGCCTTTGGCACATCTCTCTTTGTACTTCCTCTTGTCCTTCAGGCCTCAGCTCAAATGTTGCTTCTCAGGAATGCCTTCCCTGATCACTCAAGCCCAAGTGTCCACTACCCCATGACCCAATTTTTTACCATGTGTTTTTTATACTTATTCCTTGTAGCACTTATACCTAATCTGATGCTATCGAATTTACCTGTTTACTTGTATATTATCTGTTTTGCTCATTAGAAAGTTCACATGATGAAAGCAGAACTTATCACTTCCTGGACCCTATAGCAATTACAATAGTGCCTGCCCTAGAGTATCATATTTTTTGTCAAGAACTGTTCCAGGTTCTAGGAATAAAGAAATAACAAGACAACAAAGATAATTGCCCTCATGAATTTTATATCCCAGTGAAAGGGACCCACAATACAAAAGATCAATAAATAAAAATATAGAGTCTATTAGATAGTGCACCTGGAGCTCTTTAGCAATGGTCCAATTTGCTAAGGGTCTGAAACAACATGAGGAAGGGGGAAAAGAGGTGGGAGATGCAATCCAGAAAAGTGGGGGTAGAAGATGAGAGTAGATAATTTAGGGTCATTGAGGTCAGTCAAAAGATTTTGGCTCTTACTCTTAGTGAAATGGGAAATGACTGGGAGATTTTACATAGAAAAGTGCCATGAGATAATTTATCCAAGTGCAAAAGCAGAGAGATCTACAGAGAGTCTACTGCAATGACTCAGGTGAGAGATGACGGTGGCTTCCAATGGAAGAGCAACAATGGGATGGGGAAAATGATTGGCTATGATCCTTGATAAATAGTTGTTAAACTAATGAAAAGTAAAAGGTTTCCCATCTCAGCAGTGATGGCTAAGACTTCATTTAAACATATAAGCTCGTAAACTGAACAAAAGACATGTCCAAAGACTTTGTAATTAGATAGATATTTTTAAATATCCATAAGTATACATTTCCACTTTTGTTAATATAAATTCATAGAATATTTATTCATAGACAGGTTACATTTACTTTTATAAAATGCCAAATGGATTATTCATCTGGTTTATTTACTCTAAACGCATACATTTCCCTTTGTAAGTAATTCCAACAAGATGGTGGCATTTGTAGGAAATTCAAGAATATTTTTGTTTGGAAGGAGAAACAAATAAAACAAACTTGAGCCCTGTTATTATTCTGTCTGCTTTGAACATAACAGAGATGATAGTATCGTTTAAAATTCTAAATTAATAGTTTTATGAAAATGAAAATCCTTTTCCTGTCTGTAATAGAGGTATTTTTAAATTTATTTTTATTTTTAGTGTTTTTATCTGACACTTCCTAATTGCTTCTTTTGGATGAGTGCTAATATATTTTCACAGTGCTACCTGGCTGGATGTCATCCTCAGACACAGACACTTGAGTTCTACTTTATGTTTACCAGTAGAACTGGTTTTGACTGATTCTGTAATGAAGTGTATGTTCTTGAGCTGTCTTCAAAAAGAAAAAAAAAAAAAAACAAAACAGAATTCAGAACATGTGAAATTTCTTTTTTTAAAGAAATTAATTAGCTTGGTGAAATTGCCTCATTGTACCTCTTTGAGTTGGTTTACATTCAAATCATTTTTTTCAAAACAGAAAAATCTGTCATTAGGTGGAGTTAAAAATCTAAACAAGAGATCCCCAAGCTCCAAATCATGTAAATTGTAATACCCGTGACAGTTTACAACTTCTTTCCCCCCAATGGGAATATCCTATGTGGTTTATTACAAGCCATCAAAGGCAGAGCTCTCAAAAACTGCAATATGGTGTCTCAGCAGCTCTCACAAAACCCAGCTCAAGCTGATAGGTTGCAAAAAGTGGAAAACAAACAAAAGCAAACATAATATTTTCAAAATATGCTGATGCGCACAAATCACTCATATTCTGTAGCCTCAGTGCCTATAGTTTGCTTCAGTCAGCTTTAGAAATGCTTTGGGATATTGCACACATTACAGCACATTTTACAATCATCTAAAATGCACTGGCTTTTGATATCAGTACACCAATCACATTCTCTTTGGTGCACAGAGGCAATCTCGTTTACATTTCTAACAGATCTTTGGTTACATTCGGGCAGTAAGGGCACTATTATGAATAGAATAGAAAAAGATGGCCTGTGTTTGTTTCTGAATTTTTGTGGAAGATATTGGCTTGCCATCTCTCACACAGTTCATAAACAAACTTGGTAAACATCAAAGGCTCTAGCATTACAACCTGCTGAGCCTAGATTACACACCTCAAAAGTCAATGTTACCTCAGTGAAAACTCTTCTGAAATTTAAAATCAAATAAAACTCAAAATGTCCAAATGGTTTCTTTAGAACTCAGGCATTGTGTGGGAGGATGTTTTTTTTTAAACAATGATTTTACAATGATTGGATCATTAACCCTACATTTACTCAATTATGTGCAATCCCTCATTTGTTTGGTGCACGTTTGTTGCCTCTCCATTTATCTTCACACGTATGTTCCACATATGCTTTGGCACTGGATATGGGAAATACTGGATGTAGTAGAAAAACAGGACTACAGATGCCCCTTTTATTACTTTTACCATGCACCATACTAGTCATGTTAGAATATAGGTAAATTGGGGGCACCTGGGTGGCTCAGTGGTTGAGGGTCTGCCTTTGGCTCAGATCATGATCCCAGGATCCTGTCCTGCATCAGAGTCCCTGCAAGGAGTCTACTTCTCCCTCTGCCCATGTCTCTGGCTCTTTTTTGTGTGTCTCTCGTGAATAAATAAATACAACTCTTTAGGAAAAAAAAGAATATAGGTAAATTGTTCTTGAATTTGAGATTCAAAGATCCTATCGCTAGCAGTGGTAGCCACTTACAAGCATATCATTGGCCTTCATGAAGACTTATTTTTCATGATTCGCAACTAACTCTGTTTTATTGATACACACACACACATACAAATACGGACGGCATAAACAATTGACTAACTTCAAAACAAAGGCAACATCAAAGTGAGAAAGAGTGACATAAAAAAAAAAAACAAACAAGAAAAAAAGCCCAAGACATCTTTTTTCTGTCCAGTTTTGTGTTTCTACCACGAAAACACATCTGTGAGAATGAGAATTTCTCCTACGGGAATCCACAAGATCATGTTATATATTACCCTTGATTATATATCAAACACAGTTATGTGGGAAAGATTCCAAAAATCTGAAAGAATTTGAGAGAAAGTATCTCTCGATTCTTAAACTTTGATTGTTCAAAGTGACTCCAATCGGACACTAGTGATATAGTTCATGTAAATCTTCACTGCTAATATTGACTGCTAATAAGTCTTAAGTCTCAGATATTGTATATCTACAGTCCAATTTTTATCACCTTACTAGCCTGTGCCCTCAAACAGAATTTATTGCTCCCTCATGTGTGACCTAATAGCACTGACCTAATTAATACCTGCGACATGACAACTACCAGACTGTATTACAATTACACATTATGTGTCTGTTTCCTCAGACAGCATGGGCTTCTTGAGAGCAGGGCCATCTATTGCTCATCTTTCATCTCTAGCCCCCATCATCATGCTTGGAACATAGTAGCTGATAAATGTAAATGTTGAATAAATAAATTTCAGCTCAAACCACTTTCTTTGTATCTCAGTGGAAAACCATCAGCTAAAAACATTTGGTCTTTGCCAATGACATACTTTCAAAATGTGATTTCCCAATGAAGATGCTAAATCATTCTTGTGTTTGTATTATAATGTTATGAAAATGATAATTTTGGCAGAACCTCTAGTCTGTGGTAAGGGTATTTAAAATCAAATTCAAGGGGATCCCTGCCTGGGTGGCTCAGCGGTTTAGCGCCTGCCTTTGGCCCAGGGCACAATCTTGGAGACCCGGGATCGAGTCCCACGTCGGGCTCCCGACATGGAGCCTGCTTCTCCCTCTGCCTGTGTCTCTACCTGTCTCTATGTCTATCATGAATAAATAAATAAAATCTTAAAATAATAAAATAAAATAAAATATAAAATAAAATAAAATAAAATAAAAAAAATAAAATAAAATTCAAGAGATACATTGCTCTATACTTAGTAGCATGGCTATTAGTCTGACAATACCCACTGGGATTCCCATATATTGCTGGTTGAAAGGCAAAAATGGAACAGCCTCTTCAGAGAAGTTGGACAATTTCTTAAACATTTTAACATATACTTATTACGTGATGCAGAAATCCCACTCCTAGATAGTTACACGAGAGAAATGAAAATTTATTTTCGCACAAAATCTGTACACTGATGATTAGAGAGCCTTTCTCTGATCACCAAAACTAGAAGCACTCCAAATGTCCTCCAAGTGATGAATAATGAACAAATTGTAATAATCCCTTCAGTGGAACTCAGTGATCCCTGTAACAATATGAATGAAACTCCAATGCATTATGTTGAATTTGAAAAGAAGCCAGTTCCAAAAGGCTGCATTTCTCTGATTTCATTTCTATGACTATATTAGTTTTCTATTGCTGCATAACAAATTACCACAAACTCAGGAGCTTCATCCATGTATGAGCTCACACTTCTGTATGTCAGCAGTCAGGGGAAACCCAGTGGGTTCTTTGCTTAAGATCTCACAAAGACAAAACCAAGGTGTCAGTCAGGCTAGGCTGTTACCTAGAGGTTCCCGAGAAGAAGAAACTTTCTAAGCTTATTTAGGTTGTTGGCAAAATTCAGTTCCAGAATTCAGATTATAGGATTTGGGTGCTTCTTTCCCTGCTGTCTTCAGGAAAAGACTCCTCATGGCTTCTAGGGGCCATGCTCAGGGCCTTTCCATATGGCCCCCTTTATCAGAAAGCCACAGGGGAGCACCTTGAATCGCCTCCTGCTCCAAATCTCTGATTCCTTTTCTGTTAGCAGCTGGCAACAGTTCTCTGCTTTTGAAAAGCCTGTGTGGTTATGTTAGGCCCACCCATATCATGCAGCATAATTTTCGGAGTTTTACGGCCAGGTTTGTGCTTCCCTCAACAACTTCCTGGAAATGGCAAAACTATAGGGAAAGAGAACAGATCGGTAGTTGCAAAGGGTTAAATGTTGGGGGAGGGGTTGGCAAGAGAACCTTTTTGGAGTGAATGAAAATGTTCCATATCTGAGTTTCTGAATTTCTCAGTACTCTGAACTCTTCACCAGATAGTGAATTTTACTGATTGTTAATTTAAAAAAATAAATTAAAAAAAGAAAAATAAATGAAATGAAGTCCCTTTCTTCTAAGATAGACTGAGCTACATTAACTCTCATCCTAAGTGAATCTAAACCTATTATTTCTATTCTTGATCAACTTGGGGACTATATAAAGGACAGAATAATCTATAATAAAGCACTCTAATTAGAAAACCTAAACACAAATTGGAAAGAGTCGGAGTCCTTTATTTGTGCATCACTTTTTAATTTTATCTCACATTTTTACCAGGAATTTTTGCTCAACATTCAAAGCTTCTAGTGAAATCTTATCCTCAACTACGTCAACATCTGATTGCTCTCTTCCCTGAACCTCAGATAACACTTGATTTTATGTCTTCAGTTCTTTTTGTTTAAATTTTATTTATTCGGGTAATCTCTACACCCAACATTGGGCTCAGACTTGCAAGCCAGAGATGAAGAGTCACATGCTTTCTGGACTAAGCCAGCCAGGTGCCACTGTCATCAGTTATTTATTTTACTAAAACGTTTTCTCCTAAATTTTGCTTAATCGCAACTTCTGGGTATAAACCCGAAGTCATACTGACCAGTCTCCCTTTCTAATCTTATGTCTAAGCAATAATCAGGCCTTATCCATTCTACATGGTCACACCTCCCACATTTACTCCTTTTTCTTCTTTCCACCATATTCACTAATGCATAACTCTATTGCTTCTTAATTAGATCCCTGTCATAAATTCATATCTACTTCCTGTTTTCCATTTCCAAGCATTCTGTTTATTAGTTTTACCTTCCTCTGCTATCAATTTAACCTTTCTAAACTACTGCCCCAACTATTTAGTTTTCTTCTTTAGAAATTTCAATACCATCCTTCACATTGAAAAAAGTCTAATCTCTCTAATGCTGACACTTATGATTTTCCCAAGTCTAGCAGAAATCTTCCTTTTTAGTTTTTTCCCTTTCATATATTATATTATATACAATGAAAAGATTTTACTGGAAACATGCCCCAATATTTTAGCATGTGTCCATGCTATTTTTCCAATCTGGCGTAACATTTCCCCTATTGAAATCTGCTATCTTATTTTCAAGGTCCAGATGAAATAAAATTCCTTCTCAGACGTCCTCCCTAGGGTCCCACCACTCTCAGCTAAAAGTAAGTCTCTTTCCTCTCAACATTCACAGCATTTTTCCTTGAATATATTTTGTAACACTCTATATATTATATACATTAAATTTTTGTAGTTGTCTTATTTCTTCCTATTTATCTTGAAGTCCCTAATATTCTTCAGAAATAAGATTAAAGAATTTTTGAATGGATTAATTAAAACATGAATTTGTAGTAAGTAAGTGTCATGCAACCAACATTGCCTGGTAGAAGCAGAAAAGAGTTAAAAAAAAAAAAAAAAAAACCTTCCAACGTGCACTAAATTGGCAAGAACTGACCAAAAGGAGAGGTGAGGTACCACTTCTATCTCACGGCAAATGGTTTAGTCAGAGATTAAGCGTATATGGCCGTATGCTGCTGAATATTGTGCACCTACACTTAGGCCAGACATAGGCATGACCTCTGCCTGGGCAAAGAATAGACACAGAAACCCAGGGCTGGAGAATGGCATGATCTTTGTCTCTGAATTTATGCGAAATTGGATGAAGAACAAACAATGTGGTTTAACATCACCTCAACCGACGAGAGTCTTCACCATGAAATATGAATAAATAGAGCTGGAGTATATTTGGTAACATTTCCTCACCTAATTGGCCTCATCCTTTCCCCTAGATGTTTCTAACCTCAGAGAGGCAGGAGCTCCAGTTTTGTGCTAGACGTCTCCAGTAAGAAAAGAAAGGTAAGTTAATTACCAACCAACAGAACAGGATGTGAAAGTCAAATCTTCCTTTCTTAGTTTTAGCTAAGACCTCCAAAATAGAGAATAAATATTATAGGTGTCGAGAACTCCAAAATGAGGGACTAGACCATTTATGCATGATGTGCAAAAGAAGGTGGTTAAGAACCAGTCTTCTAATTCCCACTTTAACACTATCCTTGTGGATATTTACAGGTTGGAGAAACCAAAAAAAATGACTATTTCTAGGGAAAGAATTTCTTTGGGGAAAACTATTGAATTTTCCATTGCCTGTGAAAAAGGGGTCAGGGTAGAAGAGACCACTTGCAGAGAGTTTGCTGTGTCTTCCCGTATCAGGTAGCATTTGACCTGCACCTGGGAGATTAAAAGGCTAAAGACTGACTGGAAATGTTTGTGTAGCTGGAGAACAAAGAGAAATGATGACGTTGAGGAAAACTTCACTTGGCAGAAGCAGAGGCATGAGTTTTCCATGAGCCAAACACGGACCATGTGAGAGGGAGCCAGGCTCAAGTTGGCCTGAAGAGGACTTTCCGGAGAGGGATTCCTGGAGTAATGGTGGAGCCTCATCTGTGAGAGTCTGTGTGGCACGGCCATCCCACACCCTGGGAACTGAGGTTGTAAGCAGCTAGCCAAATGGAGACCTCACCGTAGGAAGTCATTGCAACTAGAGCATCCCAACAAGGCGTTCTCCAAATTATCCATATAATCACCCTCTGGGAGAATCAGAATTAGGAACCCCGGGTGTCCTTCCTAAGAAAACCATCACTGGATTAAGTTGCTGTCGTCAAATGAGATATTTACCATGTCAAACTTCTCCTTTTCCTCCCTCCATCTGTAAGAAGGATTAGAAACCTTAGTCAGCAAGGGAAGTAGAGACTGGGTGGAGGCACTTAGGATAAGGAACAAAGATGGAGCCAACCATGCTCTTCCTCTCCCTTGCCCTATGCCCAAAGCAATACCAAGCTGGAATACAGAGACCAAGCATTGATTTTAAGTGAAATTCATGTTATTTTTTTAATGTTACCATAAATAGGACATTTTCATAATGCCTGTGAGAACTTGCTTCTACCAACACTGACTGTAGGACTTATAATCGAAGGATGTCCAGGGAAGTTATGGTACTTGCTTCAGTTCTCATCCAAGGAACAGAAAACAAGTCTGGAAAAGAGGTCTGAAAGATTAAGGTGAGGATGACAGGGAGTGGAGATAATAGGGAGAAGGGAAATAGAGTTGTATTCCTGGGGCACCTTCTCCCTTTTTCAAGGTGCTAGTTATCTTGCAGACACAACAGGCCAATTAACCAAAGGAATATACAGTGGAAGGCAATCATTCACACAGCTTTAAGGTGCAATTTCATCTCTGTCTTTCTATAGGACATGTTTACTGACAATTATGTTTCCTTAATAAAGAATTTGAGGTAGAAAAAAACGTATCGATTACATTAGTTGTATTTGGTGAAATAGTAATCACTGCCTGGAGAAAACTGATGTTTATGCTACCTAACAGGCAAATACAATCATATAAAAGTGACCAAATTTCTTTTTTAAGATTTCATTTATTTAGGAGAGAGAGAGAATGTGCAAGAACTCACAGGTGTGTGTGAGCAGGGAGAGGGACAGTGGTGGGGAAATGGATAAGCAGACTCTGCTCTGATGCAGGATTTGATCCCAGGACCCTGTGATCATGACCTGAGCCAAAACCAGGGGTCAGATACTCAACAGACTGAACCACCCAGGTGCTCCAAAAGAACCAAAATTCTTAACTGGAGTACCCATGATTGTTTGAAATAACTGTATACAACTTTCACATTTACCTTTTCAAGCAAAAGCAAGTCTAAAATTTAATGCTCCCTTTGTGTTACTCTTATAACATTTCAGTGATATTTATTTTACCTCTTTTACCCATCTAGTGCCTTCCTACCTTCTTAATATCCAGGTCCCGGAGGAACAAGAAAGAAACTAGCAAACCTTTTTATCTTAACTTTTCCAATTAGTGAAATAAAGCATTGAAACCCTTTATCTCTATTACTGAAATTGTGAATTCTCTCCTTTGAAAAAAAATTGCTTTCAGAAAACAGTTAAGAAGGAAGAAATCACTTGGGGGGTGTTCAGTGGAAAATTCTTATTGCTCCTAAAACTCAATGGTGTCTATGTTGACCCTGAAAGAAAAATTATTTTTAACATTTTATAGCATGCAAAAGGTAAGGCCAGAGAAATAAAAATTCAGACTCCATACTTCACAATTATCAGTCTAATTGGTTTACAAATGTTAATTTCATTTTCTTGTGGTAAGGGATCATGATTCATATTTTCTTATCACAGTTCTTAGAACTTCCTTTATTCCACAAATATTTATCAAGTGATCGTTATATTGCAAGCACTTCCCTGGACATTCATATACGTGCTATGTAGTTAATTGGGTCTGTCACTAAGAAGACTATAAGTAATTCAATAGTATTGATGTTTGTATTTTGTCTCCCAATCTAGCGGAGAACTGGTATTCTCTCTAATACAAAACCTTTCCAGTAGTCCAGGCCTGATTTCTGGTCAGTTTTGAACCTCAAGTTCCTAGCGATTGCTGGTGACTTCATTCAAGGGCAAATACAAGGTGACTCCAGGAATTTAGGTCTGGACTGACAATGACTATCCAAGAAAGAATCCACACAAGCTTCACTGGTTTTCAAAGATCCTGTTAAATAACAATATTTTATTATATTCTCACCTTGAATAAACTACCAAATCCAGATCCAGATTGTTACTAGTTCAGCCTCAGAGGGCTATGGGTAAACAGTTAGGGCTGACATGGCAACAAAAAGAAAACATGCCTTGCTAAATTTTCCTTTTTGTACCCAAAACCCTTTTTGTTATACATATGGCTCCAGTGGGAGTAATTACAATGTGTCCAATGTCATCCTTTAATAAACTTTTTTGTCCTATGCAAGACTAGTCTTTATATGTTCCATAAAGCACCTGGCATATTGTGAGCATTTAAGAAGTGTTTAATGATGCAACAATGGCAACTAAGACTCTAAACCTTGGTTTCCTGTGGCTATTGTAATCTAAGTGGAACTCTGCTATGACAAAGGAGGAGGAAACCTCACTTTGGTTACTGCAATTTTATAGCCTATTATCCCATCTGATCTGTTTATTAGAAATCCTCACACTCTATTTTGTTTTAAAAAACACTTGGAACACAATCTAGTTTTGAGAATAAAACAAGTTCATCTTATACAAGCTCATAAGTATCTATAATTCTCTCATTAAACCTTATTGAACATGATGAGATCTGCAAGGGATAAAGGAATGTTACACGAGAAATGGCAGGACCATTAGAATTTGGCTTAATTCTTATAATTCTTATTAAGAATTTATAAATTCTTATTAGAATTTGGCTTAATTCTAATAATTCTCTTAATAATGAGACTCAGGAAATAAAGAAAATTGAACTTTTCTTTCATTACCAAAATATATTTTTAAGAAGAGGATTCCAGAAGCCTTGATGATAAAATGGCCACTATCAGGCAATATACAGAAAGTAGCAAATTCAAAGGATGACCTGATCATTTTTCTTCCATAGGGGGAAAAAAGTTTCTATTTTTAACTTGACACAAATAACATATGCTCATGAATTCTTAGAGGTGGGAAAATTTTAGAGATTCTTTAGCCCAAGTCTGAGACCAGGCATGTACAGATTATTTAGTTTAACAATACTGCCATTATCAGATATTAAATGGTGGTCTTAGATGCAGAGGGTCATATTCATGTTTTTAAGGGTCAACACCAGCCAAATGATCAAATAAAAAAAGACCCTGGAACAGGTAAAACAAAGGACAGAGGGAAGAGACTGAGAAAGTAACTCAGAAAGAAACATAAAATTGTCAAAGAAATGGCTCCAAAGTCAAAGAGAACTCCATCTCTTTCCCCCTCCCCCCACTTTTAAGAAGATTTCACTTTATCTAAAGAGTAAAGCACATGCTTTTAGATCCAAGGGTACCTGGTTCAAATCTCAGCAGGGGCAGATTTCTCACAAACTAAAAAGGCACTCTCCCTATTAAAGGAACTGACTTAATACAGTTATATGGACCATTACTGTACAGAATGGGGATTCACAAACTATTTTCTAAATGGGGCCTTTTTGTGCATGTACAGTAATTCCTATAGAAGCCTTTTACAAATAAAAAAAGGAAAAAATGTGGGGGAAATCTAAGAACCCATGATTTGAGCCTTTAATAACTATTGGTGTATTAGAGACAGCCATCTGCAGTAATATAGCAGATCAGGTCTTCCTGGAAATGACCTGAAAAAGCATTCTAACGATAAAAGCTTAATATTTGTGCAGACGTCAGATGCCTAGAAAAGATGAACAAAATACACCTTGAAGTTTGGCCTCAATGTTGGACCTCAAAATGCATGGTTTCCATGGAACTTCATTTAAACAGGAAGTAGCACTCAAACAGTTCCTCAATAAAGACACTATTTTGCTTGAGATTTCCACAAGAAGACTTTGTTGAGCAAAGTTTTATATGACACCATAATTTGACTGCTGAAAATGAAACCATGGAAGACATGTGGTAAACATTCTATCTAATCCACTTTAGAAAAGAACTCTGAGGAAACTATTAGAAATCTACCATAAATTTATACATGGAGAGCTAGGCTTCATTTGGTTCCACGTATTTGTGAAAATTTATATCACTCACCCTGAGAACAATCGTTTAGAACAGAATAATATTGAATTCTGAAAAGACTTCCTTCTTCACCAGTTTCATTGTATATATACTCCTCTGGAACCTACTAGAATCTAAATAATTCCAAAATTGGGGAGAGATTCCAAAATATGAGTGACCCAACACATAAAGTCTTTTCAAAAGTAAAATTTGTTTCCTACAGAATAAATCTGAGCACTGGGTCAACATTTCAGGTAATAGACATCAGAGAAAGTAATTTATTTGACAACTACAATTCATCCCCAAGTTTTAGGAGCATCTTATCTTTATCGTATTAGCTTCAAGTGACAAAAATAATAAAATTTTAAAAGCTCAAACTGGTTTAAACTGGTTTAAAGAAAAGATGTAGAGAAAAATTTTGGGTTTTATTTATTTTAATAATAAGAACTGGTTTGGGAGCAAAGATACACACAAAAGTTTGAAGGATGACCTCAGAAGTCAGCCTACTTCTCCCTGCCCCTCAGGTGGTCTTCTCCTTAGGTTGGCTCCTCTCTCAGACAAGCACCCCTCTCAGTCCAACAGGAAGGCTGCCAGCACCTGCAGGATTGCACACATGCTCACAAACTCAAGTCCTATTCCCCTCAACATTGCAAATCAAAACCTTCTCTTGAAAACTCAAGCCTGAATTATTGTTTGATTGAACTGGCCCAGGTTTAAATGTTAAAATGTACAGGGATTTCCTTTGATTTTAGCCACTGGAGATAAAAGCAAACCATGTGGATTTCTTTGGAGTTTGAACAAAAAGAGTGACCAAAGGACATTCTTTTGGCTCCAAATGTCTTCTGCATAACAATGACTGACTCCATAAATTCTGACCTGGAGGGGCACTCGGGTGGCTCAGTGGTTGAGCGTCTGCCTTTGGCTCAGTTTGTGATCCTGGGGTCCTGGGATTGAGTCCTGCATCAGGCCTCCTGCAGGGAGCCTGTTTCTCCTTCTGCCTATGTCTCTCCTTCTCTCTGTGTGTATCTTTCATGAATATATAAATAAAATCTTTTTAAAAAATTCTGAACTGGAGTATACCTAGGAATACACATGTGCATACACATACACACACAAATATCACACACACACAACAAAATCATACAATTTTGGAAACTAAGACTGAGCAATAATGTAGCGTCAGAATCTGGAAACCATTTTAATGACATATAAAGCTACTGAGTCCTGCTAAAAATATAATCTTTATAACAAAAAAAAAAGTAGAAGCATAGCTGATCCTCAATAAACATGAATAAAAAAATGAAATCATAAGAAGAAAAACAAGGTGAGTGGTGTGTCATGGAAGCTGACAGAAGTAACTACTTCAATGAAGGCAAAGAAAATCTCATTAATAGTCGGAGTGTATTAAAAACGTGGGGACACCTGGGTGGCTCAGTGGTCGAGAGTGTTCCTTCAGCTCAGGGTGTGATCCTAGGGTCCTGGGATCAAGTCTTCCATCAGGCTCCCAGCAGGGGGCCTGCTTCTCCCTCTGCCTGTGTCTCTGCCTCTCTTTCTGTCTCTCATGGATAAATAAGTAAAATCTTAAAAAAAAAAAAAATGTGAAAGCGTCTTCTTCTTAGCCACCCGGCACACTTTTTGGATCCACATCTAGTCTTCCCATTGCTTGAATTTCTCTCCATAGGAGAGATATATAATGAAAAAGAATTATTACAAGGGGAATTAGACCTTCTTCTTCATGATACCAATGTGGTAGGCTTTGCGGGCGATGTATACAAAACCTTTATTCTGATGATATTCCATATGCTTTGAGAGAAAAAAAGAACCTCAGCTGTTGCACAACTGAAACAGCTTCAGGCAGAATCGGGACCAGTCATGATGATGTTTGATCCCGAAACTACAAGGAAGATGCCGTCAACCAGAGATGGTCGGATGTTGGTTGACTCACTGGAGGATTTTAGGCAGGAATGTTTAGATACATCCCACAGGTATGAAAAATTCCAATATGAATGTGGGCATGTCTTTACATGGACATGTAAAGGAATGACATGTTGGAATGTCTTTACTTCTTTAGAGTGTTGGTTCCAGCAGCAGATAGAAGTGCTTTGAGTTCACTCTGGGGAAAACTGGCCTGAGATCTTAATGTGGAATTGGGATGCCTCCATGGAAGACCTGACAGGGTTAAAAGAAACCACAGAAGTGATTCTGTGAGCTCTCCCTTTAAGCCTCTTCGGCAGCAAACATGGCTCATCCACTGGTCTTGGTTTGTTTTCTTCACCCACCCCAAAGGGCATGATAACTTTATTGATCTCTTCCTTTACCAGCCACAGTGTCTTGATGTAATTCAGATGATGTGTCCACTTATTCTGCACCATTTGACTACACCCACCATAACAAACAAAACGTCTGAAAACCCCAACGGGTGTTAAAAGCTTCCGTTAAAGTTATTCAACAGGAGTCTTACACATAGAAAGACCCAGTGACAAAATTAGTTGAATGTTTATCTGTTAACTTTGGCTTCAGTAGGGCTCAGGAAAAGCTGAGGGACTGTGAATCAGTACTTATGAATGATTTCTTGGTGGCTTATTTTGAAGATTTCACTGAAAATGCACCTCTCATCATACTTGAGACTTTTTATTCACCCACCAGTGTATCAACATTAACATGTTGGCAGACAAACTAAACATGATTCCAGAAGAAGCTGAAAGGTGGCTTATAAATGTGATCATCAATGCAAGACTGGGTGCCAAGACTGATTCTAAATTAGGTCATGTGGTTATGGGTGACAAAACAATCTCACCCTATCAGCAAGTGATGGAAAAGACCAGAAGCCTTTCATTTAGAAGCCAGATGTTTGCCATGAATATTGAGAAGAAACTTAATCAGAATAGTAGGTCAGAGGCTCCTAACTGGGCAGCTCAGGATTCTGGCTTCTACTGAAGAAGAAGCCATCTTGTGTAAAGACAAGATGAAAAAACTATAAAATAAAGATGAAACAAAAAGCCATTTTATAAAGGGTGACATACATTTGAGAAACAATATATGGAGTACACATTTTAAGGAATTTGAATCAAATTGGCTATTTTTTTTAAGTGGAAGTGAGTTCGGGAAGCTAGAAAAATCCTTCATGAAAAAATCAAATTTGATATTAAGCAACATTCGGTCCTGATTAACATTTAGTTATGGTTTGAAAATTTTAAATCCATAAAATAATTCATTCATCAATTTGGCAAATGAAATAATTATTGACCTTCATGATATGCAACTTGGGATATAAACTGAAATTAGGGAACTGCTTCTCAGAGTATCCCTATGAACAACAAGCAGGGGAAGGTGGGCATTTGTAGAGTAGGAAAAACTCAAAGAGAGTTCGTTAGACTTGGAGGGTAAGTTTAAGGAATACTAAGTGTTGAGTGAAGAATAATTTAGGGAAAATTAAATGATTGACTCTAAAAGAGAGTTGATCATGTTCCTTTCACAATAAGAAATTAATAGACTGTGCCTCTATATACAAAAAGAGTGGGGTTGAACATGACGTCTAAGAGATAGATGTGAACAAATGTCTGCGCCAGGGGATATGGCAATAAGGTGCATAAGTAGGACAGTGGTATCCAGAAAGAATCTCAGTATGGCAGGGCAGTTTCTAGACAAATCTCAAATATTATCCAGTGAAGCTCAAAAATTTCTTCCAGATGGTCTTCCTAACATGTCTACCATTATATTTATTCTTTGACTTTTGGGATTAATAATTTATTTAACAAACTCTGTTATTAATTTTTGCAAGGCTCACTGAAAGGAGTCATGAAGTCTGGAAAGGCGGTTTTCCAGTAGCCCACGGGATAGCCATGTTTTCTAAAAACATCTTTGCTCTCATCAAAAGGTGGAATTTGGTTTTGGGAGAACAATGCTTTAAGACTGGCTAATTCAAGAGATTTAATCCAATAATATTTAATTTCAGAATTCCAAATCATAGTGCAAAGCATTTTAGCCATAAAATTGCTCAGAGCCTCACATGCCTCAAGTGGATAATAGAGATAATGGGCACTTCACAAGGTCATTCGAAAAATTAAATTGGATAATATATAGTAAACCACAGCACAATGTACAGCACTGCATAAATTGATTTTTTAAAATTTTGCTTTGACTCGATTTCCTAACTACACACTAAAAAAATCCCCACATTTGTCTTAGTTTCAATAATCCATATTTAAATTTTCTTGTCATCCTAAAAAATCCTGGCAGTGAACTTCTCAAGTGGTTAAAGTCACTTGACCTTTAGCCTCTGGCTTTAAAAATCTCTCAAGAGATATGTTAAATGGCCCAGAAATATATTGCCTGTCATGTCTTATTGCTTAATTAATGGCCAACTACGATGCCCTGTATGGACTGCCCTGAAGTAATTGTGAACTGATCTTGTACTCAAGGAAATGAATTGGCTTCCCATCAGCAGTTGTCATAGAACATTCACTGTATTGAAATTTCTGTAGCCCTTAGAGTAGACAGTGCATGCAAGGGCTGGCTAGCTGAGCACGCAAACATCAGCTGAGCAGATAAAAAATGTTTTGTCGCTCACTGTACCAGACGGCGAATCATACATTACCGGTTTCTGAAAACTGCTTTGGGTATCGAATAAAAAACTACCAAGTAAGCATTTTTATTTTAGCCATATTTGTGATAGAACCGGGTGTCACTGGATTCTCCTAGTAATGATAAAAAAAAAAAATCATGGTTTGAAATTGTTCCCTTTGAAGACAGAACTCTGGAGAATGGGAAGGAAGCAAATATATTGTGAAAGTTCATGACACTAGATGAGTGGTAGAAAATTAATCCCAGAATAAAAGAAAAGCTGGCGCTACTTTAAATTTACTTTCAACAGAGAGAGCCATATGACCTGACTTGCTGATAAAATGTCACCAAATAATTCTGGAACTGTCCGGATGGATACAAGATTATTTACAATTAAATACTGAATTTTAATCCTCTCAGAGTCTCTGATCTACTCATCTGTAAAGAACTCAGATCACTAGTACTTAGACATTCATAATATTATCCTCAAAATAACATTTTCAGGATATCTATCTATGAAGCTAGGACATCTCTAGCTTTAAAAACTTACTTTGAGCCACTTTGAGACTGGAGGGTAGGGTCCAGATGGATCCCTCCGTTTAAAAGCACCCATCCCTTTACCTGGGCTCTGGTTAAGGAAGACAGGGGAAAAAAAGGAGAGAGAAATAAGTGGCAGGTAAAGATATGAAAAAAGAAAAGAAAGATCAGTGAAAAATAGAGAGAGGACTGGGTGAGTAAGCAAGCCAGGATAACTTAAAGTTCCTCAGATAGGAGAAAACTGAGGCAAAGCTGTCAGGGCCAAGAAGCAGAGCCATAGTGCTATTTATAAATCAAAATGCTGCGTTTTCAAAATAAGATGATTTTTTCAGAAATTATTAAACTAATTCTTAATTTCATCTTGGCACAGTGGCACTTTCCCCATTTCCTCGCACGGATACCCCACCCCTGTGAACACGCCAGATCTACTCACGAGGGTCAATGGCCATGGCACATGACCAAGAGCATTAGGGCCCCGTGGCAGTTACTCAGAGGCAACTGCAGAATGCATTTATTTAGGACACCACCCGTCCCTAGGGTGAGTATTTGTTTTATGGTCTTGGCTTCTCAACCTGACCCCTATCCGGGTTGCCAAAAGTAACATCATTCAATTTGTAACTCAATGTTTCACCAACAAGATTCCTGTTTTGTAGAGGCACAGAAGACAGAAATCTTTGAAACTAAAAGGTGCCTGGATTAATGGGGCTGACACACAGCCCAGCACTAAAGGGCAGAGGACCAATGAAAACATTCTCTGGGGTCTGTGTCAATTCTGTGTCTAGGTAACTTTGCCTTCCTGCCTAACACGTGGATTGTGTATCATCCTTAAGTTGCCATCATATTGAGACATGAAATTTGGAGGATTTGAAATAAATGGAGCTAAATGGAACTTTTGGATAAAGAATCTCTGCTTTGTTCAGATCTGTTAAAGTAATAGGGAAAGCCACAAAGGATCAAGGCAAGAAAGGCCCCAATCTTTGTCCGATGAGTGATAAAACAGTATTACGTGGGGAAAAATTGGCCTGACCTTCCCCTGCGTGATGCTTCCGCTGCCTCAGTGATTCTCACTTTGCTCTGATAGGTAAAGATTGTCCCCTTTCCCTGCAGAAAAAGTCAAAGAACAAAAAAGGGGGAAAATTCTCGACTTGATTCTGAAGGGTTTTTTTTTTTTTTTTCATCACAGTTGGACTCGTACAAGCCAGTCGGTAATCTTATTTTTGTAGGCAAAACAAAACAAAAACCTGCCTTTTAAAAGAAATTCTTTGGATCACTTTCTTTACAACCTCTACTCTAGATGTCAACTCACATTTCTTGGATGTATTAAAAAAAGGGCGGGGGGAGGCAAAAAACTCTTCCTCACTTGAAATGATAGTTTTTTCATTTCTTTTAGGCTATGGTCTAAGCTCTGCCAGGAATGGACGGAAGGGAGAAAGACACAAGGCCCCCTCAGCTGGCTGGAACAGCAAGTAAAATGCATCAGTTGGCAGAATTTTGCCACCGTTCCAAAGAAACTCGAAGCGGGTTCCCACCCCCACCCCTCCGTGGATGCCCTTGGAAGGCAGAGCTCCATGGAACCATGATATTAAGTTGCAGACTCTGTTCATACAGACCAGAGCTTTTCTGTGACATTACTGTCAAACAGCCCCCTGTGTGACTAATATTTTTAACAGCATGCTATTTAAAATTTGACAAGGATATAATAATTCATTCTTCAGATAGTCAACATACTACGAGAGTAAGTCATGTCTTCAAAGTATCTTTCAAAGGGGCTATTAAAAGTAGGTTAAATTTTTCCCCCTACAGCATGCAATTTCATTTTGGCTCTAGCACTTCAACCACATAAAATTAAATTTTGACTCGAGAGTGACCTGCTGAAAATTAGATGGAAAAATAAGGGGAAAGATGGAAATTACTGATTCAAAGAAAACTAACATGTCTGTCTGCAATTTAGCATACAGTTTGCTAAGCCCTCTGAGAATCTTATGTTTCTGGTAGTCAGTATTTTCCTCTTAGGATTCGGACTGTATTTTTAATGGAAATGTTGTAGAACTTAATGGAATGTAATATCTTGTGATATATAGACTTAAGGCAACACAGGAAAAAATTATCCACACATATTTTCTGCCATAATCCTCGTCTCTACTCCCAGCCTTCTTATAACCTATGATCTAGCCACCCAAATCAACCAGACATTCTCTAAACTAAACCATGCTCCTTAAAACTCTTACAAAGTTGTTACCTGCTAGTCCTACTCCTTTGAAATTCTTCTTTTCACTAACAATCAAAATTGATCCTAAATTTTTTATAAAAATGAAATGCTGAAACTCTACTTTTAGATGGGTATAAGGCAATAGAAAGTAATGATCATCCTTACAGAGTACAGCTTGAGTTCTACTCAAGAAGACTTAGAGACGTTTACTGCGGAACTACGTATGGTATATTCTAGGAGGCCAGTGGGAATCACAAAAATGTCGTAGAATATTTCACCAGTGGATTTTTGGGTCTTCTTCTTTGAATTGTTGTATTAAATTTCTTTAAAATTTTGAAGGTATAGTTAGATAGACACACATGCACAAGCATACAGGTTGGTCAGGAGAGGCTGGGTGGTGCTGTGGTAAGGAGGATAATGTGTCCAAATGTCAATGGTTTAACAAAACCAAAATTAAATTTTCGACCAGGCAAATCCACTGCAGTCTCCTTGGTTATTTTCCACTGCACCTGTACTCCACATGTTTACTTGGCATTCTGATGTGCTTTGCTCCCATAGCACACATACCTCTGTGATCATCTCTGCAGAAGAAGGGCGTGAAGCGAGTTCAAGTAATCAAATGCTTCACTCAGCCTCTCTGCTCATATTTCATTGGCCAAAACATGTCCCATGGCTAAAACCCACCATCAAGGGGGCAGAGAAGTGCAATTATCCCATGCGCCTCATAGAAGATGAGAGAGATTGGTGATCAGTAGTAGCGCCTACCATAAATGCAGACAGAATTTCTCAATCAAAAGCCTTGCTCTTCTTGTATCTCCAAATTACTCTCATCTTTACTCTGTGGCTTATAATTATTGCCAAGAGCAAAGTGTATTACAATGCTAACACTACTGGCATTCATCCACAGATGCTGATTTATTTTACCATTACTTAAAGAAGGACATCATCCTTCAAGATCTCAAGTGTTTTGGGCATCTAAATATATCTGTGTAACATAACTTTTCACAAAACATTGAAAGTATTAGAAAGAATGAACCAAGCAAAGAGAATATGTTACAAAATCACCCACAGTAAAAATAACCTAAGTGGAATATGAGATAAAATCCTTTAAAAACAGGTTGATATTTTCCTTTTCTATTCTTTTACAGGAGAAATGTGTAGTCTATACCTGCCAATTTTAACGGCTTGGCAATTCTTCCAAGGATTTACTCATGCCATGCATTTAATGACAAATGTATCGGCATCATCTGAGATGGGAATTGAGATGCTCAAAACTGCAGTCAGTATCTCCTATTGCTTTATACTCCATCAAAGATGATGCAAGCTGACTTCAAAGGGAGCTCAGTACTTGCATCAACTCTGCAGGGGTGTTGAGTAAAATGAGGAATGAAAAAAAAAAAAAAGGAACACCATTATGTTTTGAATTTCAAGTCCTAAATCATTATTTCCTAGCTGTGCATGAGGTTACGTAGACAGAAAGTAGAATATGACAACTGGTCATGTCATTGGGATGATGATATAGGAGGATCGCGAAGCTTAAGAAGGGGAATTTTTTTAAAGTCACATTAAAAAAAAATCTCTCTCCCCTGGTGTTCAGATATTCCTAGGACATTTTTCAGTGATAGAGTGACACTCTGGTACACCCATAATGTCCAGGTGCCTGCTGAGGATTGACCTGTTTCAGAACTCTCTTCTCAGGAGCAATAATGTGCTACCCCTGAAGATAATTAAATGTGAGGTATCCAAATAGTCACTTACGTCTGCCGTCGGGCCTCTATTTCTAAACGGGAATTCGTATAGCTATTTGTCAGTAATGGAGAATTCACTTGTTATTAATCTTTGAAAGCTAAAAGTATTCAATTTTATTTTAAAAATACATTTATTTTGCCATTCCAAAGTGTGTACAAAATGCCGTCTCCCACTTGGTGCTAAAGTCATAGTGCGGACTTAAAGGCCTAAAAGAAATTTACATGATCCATTTATTTTAAAAAAAATCTTTGAAAGTGCCTAAGTATTTAGTTACAATTTCTAAAATAATATTTATATCGAAATGTGTGTGTATGTATGTGTGTGCATATTTAGGGACGAAAGGCAAAATAATGTATAGTACTAATTCTGGGTATATATTTAAACATGATAGAATTCATATTTATCTGAAAAGCAAGAATGCCTCTGGATTTAGTTAAGTATCTCAGTATAGTAACATGTGATTTATAACGTTCCTGGAAGTCTTTTTTATAGCAGTACTTCTGAAAAATAAATGAGGAAAATTTCAGCCAAGGCTGTACTTAAATTATGGTGTTATGATACAGCATGAAAGCACTAGGAAGGCACAAAAGGCAAAATGAAGCTGGAACTCATTGTGTTTCTCCTGGTCTCATTTGAGGAGAAGCGGACTTTACCATAAACACTTGGCTCTTTTTGAACTAAATTATATTAGGTGATCTTCAACATTTATTACATAATGGCTTTTTGTTCATTCTACAATTTAGAAAACACACATCTACAGCCCATAGAATCAGGTGATGGTTTTGATACAGAAGGATAAGAAATCTTGATAGTACTTAGATTCGTTGCCTCGGTACCGATTACGCTGCTGAGACGTCCCCATTTTCCCAGAGCTGGTCCTGTCACCATTCCTCATTGAAGTATTTAGTGTTTAGATATTGCTAAAAGGTCCCTTTTCACCATAGTTCCTGAACTGTACCTTTTGTTCCTTATGTACATTTACCATTATGAATCTGATAGCCTTTAGATCAGCGGTTTCCAAAGGAGGACACGTGGAACTTAGCATCTGTGCAAGTCAATTCTTTATATAAAGGTAGATATAATTATGCTTCATCTTTTTTAGTGGTGTTTATGCCTTATAAACTAAATGGTATATTACATATAAAAGTACTCGTATTTCTGAAAAAAAAAAGTACTTGTATTTCATTTTTTATTTTTGCTTCTGTTTTTGTTTTTTAAGCTTTTAATTTACATTCAATTTCATTAATATATACTGTATTATTAATTTCCAAGGTAGAATTCACTAATCCATCAGTTGCATGTAATACCCAATACTCTTTACTTCAAGTGCCCTCCTTAATGCCCATCACCCACCATCCGCCCCCACCTCCCCCTCCAGCGACCTTCAGTTTGTTTCCTATAGTTAAGAGTCTTATGGTTTGTCTCCCTCTCTGTTTTCATCCTATGCTATTTTTCGTTTTCCTCCCCTATGTTCATCTTTTATTGTTTCTTAAATTCCACATGAGTGAAATCATATGGTGTTTGTCTGTCTCTGACTGACTTGTTTCTCTTAGCATAATACTCTCTAGTTCCACCTGCATAATTGCAAATGGCAGGATTTCATCATTTTTGATGGCTGAGTAATATTCCATATTATATATATATATAACACATCTTTTTTAGCCATGTATCTATCGATGGACATCTGGGCTCTTTCCATATTTTGGCTGAAAATATTTGTATTTTCATTTAAAAAATAGATAATATACATTTAAACATTTATAATGGGGCAGCTCGGGAGGCTCAGTGGTTTAGCACCACCTTCCGCCCAGGGCATGATCCTGGAGACCTGGGATTGAGTCCCACATTGGGCTCCCTGCATGGAGCCTGCTTCTTCCTCTGCCTGTGTCTCTGCCTCTCTCTGTGTGTCTGTCATGAATAAATAAATAACATCTTTATAAATAAATAAATAAACATTTATAATGAAAAGGACATACATGAAGTTTCAGATCACTAGTCCAGATATCATTAAGCAAAGCTTAAACATATATTTATTATACTTTAAATGGCCAGATGTAGTTTTAGATTAATACAGAATGTACCTAGATTGGCAATGGAAAAATTATTGGTGTCAGACAGTAATTTTGTCAGAGATTCAGCATGAATCACACAGGAAACTATCCTAATGGACAAGACTCACGCTTCTCAGATCCATTAGATTTGTTTGATAATTTTATTTCCTAATGTAAAGTGCCTGATCTATGAAATTAGATTAAAATTTTGATGTAGAAAATTAGTTTTACATGTAAAGTTGTTGACTAATAATCTAAAAGTCAAATATTTCTAAATAGGACTAGTAACTTTCTGATTGAATATCTTCTGCTCCTGGTATGTATCTACATAATATGATGAGTAGAGAATAACTGTCAGTAAGAGCCTCCCCGCCAAACCAGAAACACTGAGACCTGCTATGTGCCACCTAACATTTCACCTTTGTACCTGCAAGATTTCGTATAACATTACTCCAACTTCATAAATAAATTTTGGTAGAAGTAGAATGCTAAGGAGTATTTTTAAATTAACATGCCATCCGGACAAGTTTGTAAGAGGTGATTTTTTTTTTTTTATACCTTCAAAGTGATGAGAAGATACAATTACTGAAATGCTTTGGTGTTATAGGAACGGCATTGCTTATTCCTCCTTTAAAAAAATATCAACTACTTTAATAAAATTCACAAATCTCTATATTCTAATACTTAAAATGATATATATGTTTAAATTCCTGTATCATCAGAGCAGCCTTCTCATTCCAAAAATACCACAATAGCTTTACTCTCTGCTACTTCACTTCTCTCCTTCCCCTTGTCCCTTCCTTTCTCTCTGTTTCCTCCCCAATCCTATCCTTCCCTTCTTTTCTGTCTTTCCCTCTATTTTATTCTCTTCCCATTACTGGCTCAATCACCACACAAGATATAGGATATAAAACAACTTTTTATTTCCCAATGTTTTCTTCTTGAACCTATAGTCTTTTTCCCTGAGTAATTTCCTTTGAATAATAGTTATGTCTGCCTTTTATTTTAGAGCAGTAGTCTTAAAAACACTGACATTTCCATTATTTTATTACATATATTCTTCTCCCAAATGAAGAAACACATTTTAAAAATATATTTTCTACAGCGAGTAATATAGTTTGATCAATCATCAATAAAGGCCTAAAGCAACTTCCTGCTTGATATATTGGCACATTAGAAGATGAGGCTAGGCACTGTGTCAAGCTAGGGCAATAAGGCTAAAAGATAACAAAAACGAGGCCGAGAATAAAAGGTGTTAAATTCTACATTCCATATAGAATTCCTGAACAAAGTCAAAAAAGAGAAAAAGAAAAGCAACACACACACACACACACACACACACATTCTGATGGAGAGATTGAAATGGCATCAGTAGAAATGTGAGATTTTACTACAACCTAGATGGATGGATAGTTGTCAAATGGTTAGGAAAGAGTGCGTGTCAAAAGGAGGCCACTGACTTCAGTAGATGGTATGGCCTGGGCATTTTTAAATTTTGGGTCCAAGCTAAACTGCAGATAACCTTGCTGCCCCTTTCTGCCTCCATCTTCCACACCCCTTCCATGGACGTAGAAGTGATCCACATATGATTTGGGCATCAAATCAACAGATAATATTTATTGAGCACCTACTATATTCCTGACACTATACTGTATATTAGAAGGGTATCACTAGAGAAAAAAAAGGAAAAAAACCCTCTCCTTTACCCCTACCCCAGTCCATTTGAACTAGAAGAGCTCCTCATAAAAGTCTAACTTAAATGACAGAAAATAATCTAAAACATCATAGCTATGTTTCAGTAGTTCTTGAGGTGACCAGTGTCATAGACTACTCTGATATCCATTTGAGATCCTAAAGCTTAACTTAGCTTTTCTACACCCAGTGTAGTTTGGCATTAGACTGGGAATTAGCCTGTCTCTGTGCAGTAATGCTGCCACTAAGCTTCCAGCCTGCCTCACCTGTTACAATTTAGTAAGAAAAATAAATGACAGCAGATGTTATACCCAGTTACATTAGGGAGAATTGCACCCATTTAGTTCTAATCAAGCCATTTTTCACCCAGCTGAAGAAAAGATAAGTTCCTTTTAAAGGGTTCTGAATCAATGGGAAAATATTTGCTGAAGCAATGAACCCGAAAGAGATAACCTGACTACTCCTGGGGGAAACATTTTCTAAAATTTCCCACGATTCGATATGCTATTCTGTAAGAATAGAGTGTTATAAAAAGGATATATTCTGGTTTATATGAGGATGAGAAGAACTCCTTTATATATTATTTTATTTTCATGCATTTACTTGAAAAACATTATTTGGGTTCATTATACAAAAAGAATTGTGAGCAACAATGCTCCAGTCCTTGAAGTCAATTCAACTTAATGTCTATTTGGAAAGAGAACTTGGAGAACCAGGGAAAGTGAGACAATAAAATAAAACCAATCAAGCAAGATTAAAAGACAAAGTCTGATGAAGTTGCCAGTCTTAGATATGAATCTATGCGACCTTGGGAAAGTTAATTAATCTCTCATTAAGAGAGCAATTGTTACAATCATAGGTTCAAAAGAAGCAGCTGTGAGTTTTGGAGTGTGAGACTTGTTTGCTCCTAATTGCGTAATCACCCTGAACCGATATGAGCAGGCTTTTTTCAGGTCCTCATACCTCAAGTTGGCTATTCCAAAATGGAAAATTATTTTTCTCTTTCTCTCCTACTTTCCTTTTTCTTCACTTGCTCCCGGAGTGTTGCTTTGTGCTTGTTGTATGCTAGGCAAATGCAGGGATGACTACTATTCACTCAGTGTGGCATTCCCTACGCCAATATCCAATTGTCTTATTCCCACTGACTGTCATGATACCCAATGACTGTGCATGAAAGCTCCAGCCTTCTCACCTAACAATTACTGTTTCTAATAGACAAGTGAAACATCAGAGTCAGACCGTGATGCTCTATTTCTAACCCCACATTTAAGAAAACCCACAATGGTGGATCTCCAGTGGAGGCGGGATTGAAAAGGCTATGTATTTAACAGGCCTAGGTTATCAGTACAACAGGACACCATCCTATGACTTCCCTACTTTCCTTCCTTCACCCCAGGCTTTTTTGTATCAGTGTCAGGGAAACTATGGAGACAGTCCACTGAGGAAATTCTTATTTGTTATGCTTATGTTCATAGTCAACTCCATTCCCTTCAAATACTACTTTCATACAGAGTGGATAAGAAAGGAAAACCTTTTAGAATTCAAGTGCTTCAGTTTCTCAGCTTTCATAAGCTTCATTTTTTATCTATAACTGGCTGAATTTTTTTTTAAAAAATGGCCCATATCAAGTAGTTCCCAAACTTATCTTCCTTCTTGTGATATTGAGATAATATGGCAAACACTTTTATTGACCCCCCCCACCTCCACAACACACAACTGTTCTCACATGGATGCTCAACTCGACTAGATTTTCCTGCCTCCCCTGTGATTAGGGATGGGCACATACCCTCTCTCTGTCTAGAGTATCTTCCCCAAATAGCCAAGGGGCTAATTTTTCATTGATGTAATGTGAAAAAAGTAAGCAGAACTTCTACTTAAAAGGCACTAGCCCTGAACATGCTGTTCCTTTTTCCTTCCCATTGGCTAAAAATGAATAGAAACGGCTGGAGTTATCTTGGAAATCATACATAGAAGATGGATTTCTAGAATTTCAAATGTGAAGCTCAGTGACGAGGACTCTTGACTACATGTGGAAATCATGTAGGGAGCTTCTCAAAGGAACCAATGGCTGAGCCTCAAACACAGGATTCTGATTTAATTATTTTGGTTTGGGGCCCAGGAATATTATTATTGTGCTTGTTTCCCTGGTTTTCTAAAGGTAAGAACACTGAAGCAGAGGCCAGTGCAGTAAATGGCTACTACCTAATTCGCCCTTCCACGCTTCTCCCTTCCCTTGAGATGGATACCCTTACTGCCCTCAAGCACAAGATTCAGCAAATCTAAGCCTACAGAGAATAGTCTCCCCGTAGAGGCTAATTGAGATGGGAGATTATATAGGAGAGAATCAGTTATCCATCTAAAGCAAACGATACAATGAAACTTCCTCTTCAGTGACTGAATCTGTCTCTCATGGGTCTCTGCTCTCCCTCTTGCCCAGGCAGCCAGAGGGATCCCTTGAAATGATAACCAAATCATGCCACTCAAAGGCCTGCATTGGCTCTCCATTTTACTTGGAATAAAAGCCGAAGTTTTACAATGTCTCACAAGGCCCCACACACTACGGTCCCTCTGAGCTCAATACCTACTTCTCTTCCCTCTGCTTATTCTGCTTTGTTGTTCCTGGAATTCGCCACATACTTTCTACCTCAGACCATTGCACATACTCTCCTTCTATCTAGAACACTCTTCCTTAAATAGCCAAGTGGCTAATTTCCTTACTTCAAGTATTTGCTCAAATGTTGCCTCACTCTCCTCCTCCTCCCCTCCTACTTAAAATTTTGACTTTCCTACCTCTCAGCATCCCCAAATTTCCTTTTTCTGTTCTATTTTTTAACTTGAAAATTATTACATTACTGGAAACTCTATACTTTTTTATGACGTTTACTCCATCATCTTCCCCCTACTAGAATGTAAGCTCTATGAGAATAAGGATTTTTTATTGTCTAATTTGTTCATTCCAATATGCCAAGCCCCTAGAACAACATAGAGTAAGTACTCAAATATTGAATGAATGAATAAATGAAAATACCTAACTCGTTTTAGAAAAGATTTATTATTCTACTATGGAGAAACCAAGGAAGTAAAAATGGTTTCTGTCCCCAAGTATGTCAAAGAAGGGTATACAAATTTGATTTTGGAGGTAAAGAAAAAGGTGCCAACATTGTGTGATTCATAGGCCTTCAAGTAGAACTCTCACTCCAAAACACCTTTCTACATATTTACATACACACACACACACACACTCACACACACACACATTGCCTATTGCTTTATGTTAGCATTGGATTTCAATCTTGGGACTTTATATGCTAATGTTTAAAAGAAATTATAATTGAAAGGAGAGAATAAAGTGCTAGCAGGTGGGATCGATGAATGATAATTCTGAGAATGGAAGAGGCAGGGTCTCGGAAGAGGGAAAAGCAAGGTCTGTAGAAAATTCACTTGCTTCACAATATTGCCTAGAAATGACCCAGATCACACAAATCCATTTTATTCAATGGAGGAAGGTGAGAAATCTGCTGTGGCCCAATGGCCAGCCAGCACATAGTAGGGAGTCAATAAATATTTCTTTAATAAATGGATGAAGGAAGAGTAAGCAGTGTAATTTATCATTGTCTTTTTCTCACTTTTCCCTATAAAAGAAGGTCTCCTTATTTAGATTAGTATGCTCACTTTTTTTTGCTCTTCCTCTCCCCACAAAAAGGCTGTGAGGTAAAAGGATAAAACAAATGTTTCAGCATAAAAACTATGTGTGATATCTGTGCAGTATCTTCCATCTGTACCTGCTGTGCATAATTTCAGAATTCACTGCTTTCATCAAGTAAAGAAAACCCATTTGCTCTTTCATCTGTGTATCATATCACACTAATTTTCATCAAAACCAGCCAAACCTTTATGGGCTACCAGTCCCCAGGCTTCCTGCAGGACTCCCCTGTCTGCCTCTAGTATAAGCAGAATTAGGCTATGACTCTGAACTGTGGAAAATTTCAGTTTTTGTAAGCTACAATAAGCACAGTGTTTATATCTGGAAAACTGGCTTATTGATTATTGATGATTATTTTCCTAAACAGAGAGTCTCATGAATTTCATATGCTCATGCCTTTTTTGATCTTTATTCCAAATTCGACATCTTCACATGCATAAAGTAGACCAATCTTAAATACAAATAAATGGGTTATCATATTAATGAGAAAATAAATATTTTTGCTCTGACTATGCATCCCACCTCTTTTTCAGGAAGTTCTTATTCTCCATTCGAATCCTCATTCATTTATTTGTAAGTTCTTTGTCTTCTGTGCCTCAGATGACATTCTGATCTGTTCTTAGTTAAACCTGAACACTGATTCGCAATCTTGTGACAAAGATGATCTAGATGACAAAGCTGCTCCAGAAGTTGGTGATGCAAAGGTCTACATCGAAGCTGCTGATATTTATTGCTGAGAGGACTGCCTCTATAAAAGCTAAAATAGCTATGGTTTGACCACAGAATGTCATCACTGAAAGAGCTGGGTCCCAAGGCCATAAAAACTCTAATAAGCCACTCAATATGCCAAGGCCACATTATGTGTTCTGTAACCTACCTATGTATTCTGAAACCTACAATGCTGTGTTTCATACCAAAATGACATCAATCATTCCTTCTCCCATTTGTATTTCAGTGCATTGAATGCTTTGAGTTTTGTGCTTTAAACATCTTAAAAAGTTTTTAGTTACAGCTTCCATTTATTATGGTTTTGGCTAAGTGCCTTAGTGGCAAATGGTGTGTATATCAGAGAAGAAGGAAACACATGAGGAAATCAGTTGGGGTAGTCAGTAAAGGAAGACAATATAAATTAAATATTACCATTTTCCACAGCTTTCCATGACAAATCCATTGTATGCTTGGTCTCTCTCTTTCCACAAGATGATTTCCTTCTAAAGGGGCCTCACAAATCCCTGAAAAGTTTAACTTCCTGGCAGTCTTGTCCTCAAGCTTCCCCAGTTACTTCTGTACATATTAACTCATGATAAAATATAAGATAGCATCATACCATCTCCAGTCTGCTATGAAAAAATTTTCAGAGACTACAGGTTTTATTAATAAAGTCAATCAAATATGGGATTATTATATGGCAGGTATAGTGACAAAACAAACTTTAAGTAAAATTTAATATTAGTTATATATTGTAAATTATAATTTATCTTTTCACAAAAAGAGAACAATCCTATCAGTGTCATCTTCAAGTAAAAAGTACAGAGTTGATGTACTGTCTTTGGTAAAAGTACAGAAATCAGAACACTAAGAATGAAGATTATATATTTGGAGGAGAGAGAATGGAGTATAAGTATGTCTGAGTGAAAAAATACATAAAAACAGACAAAATAATTAATGACATAATAAAAGAAAACTTTCCTGAGGTAAAGAAATACTTTATTCTATAGATTAAAAAGTATTAATCACTTTAAAATAAATGATTTAACCAAGTGTGCTTTTATAAAAGTAGACGTGCCTAAACTCAATCCCTGAAGATTGATTGATAACTGTATTTTTAAATGCTTCAGAAGTGATTGTGATATGTATCTTTAGATTGACAACGATTCTTCTAAGAGTACTTATTATAGAGAAGAATAAGTACATATCTAGATAGTTTCTAAAAAAAAAGTGAAGGAAGTAGGAGGAGAAGGAGGAGGAGGAAAGAAAAAAGAAGAGAAAGGTAGTTCATGTTTTAAAATCAGGAAGAGAGTAGGTAAGAGTTGTTTATATGAGTTAGATCCTTACCTATTTTAATATGAGGTTTATAGATATTGGACAAAATTAATAATTTAATAAATGGTAATATCATCACATCATTTAGAGAAAACGTAATAATCACTGAAAAACAGTTACAATTGGTACAAGTGGCTACTTCCGCAGGCTAGGACTTTTGGTGTGAAGAATAGGCAAATATTATAAGAATATGTATAACAGTTCTATCATGTCTGTGCATTATTTTCAAATACAATGTAAACAATTAAAAGGTAATAACATTGATATTTATAATAGTTACTAATATTTATTAAACATTTATCCTTTCCAAGTTCTACTAAGCAGTTTAATTGCATTACCTAATTAAAATTGAAAAACATTTATGTGTATTTATTTATTTATTTATTTATTTATTTATTTATTTATTTTTGTTGTTGTTGTTGTTTTGAAAAACATTTAAAAGAAACCCTAGATGGTAGGTAAAATTATACCTATTTTCTGTAGTAATAAACAGAGGCTTAATGAAGTTAAGTAACTTGCCTAAATTCACAGAATTAAAATTCCCTTCTAGGGTTAATGTAAATATCAATGATCATGACAATTGAACAGAATTATGAAGAACCTCTTTCTTTTTTTTTTTTTTAAAGGTTTTTTATTTATTTATTTACGATAGTCACAGAGAGAGAGAGAGAGGCAGAGACACAGGCAGAGGGAGAGGCAGGCTCCATGCACCGGGAGCCCGACATGGGATTCGATCCCGGGTCTCCAGGATCGCGCCCTGGGCCAAAGGCAGGCGCCAAACCGCTGCGCCACCCAGGGTTCCCGAAGAACCTCTTTCATATCAACATATTTACCATCTTTTAAGAGTATTCTGGGAAAAATAAGCTTTTTCTTCAGTTTTACACTTCCAGAAATTATATGCTGACTGCTAGTCTTCATTTTGTTCAGATTATGTTAAATTTCTTAACAAAAATAACACAGTAAAGAACATATTAAAGAAGGTGTCACTTTTGTGTTCCTCTAGAGAGTCTCAAGGTTGCAACATCATTATTGAGAGATTGTCAAGGGACCCGTAGGTGTCTCAGTGGTTAGGCATCTGCCTTGGGCTCAGGTCATGATTTCATAGTCCTGGAATCAAATCCACATTGGGCTGCTTCCTCCCCTTATCCTCTCAGCTCACTATCTCATGCTCTCTCCTGCTTTTTCTCTTTCTCTCTCTCAAATTAATTAATTAATTAATTAATTAAATTCTTTTTTAAAAAACAACTTAAAAATAAAAAAAAAGATTAAAAGAGAGAGACTGTCAGATATCACAAAACAGCTTTCCTTTGGAAAAAAAAAACAAAATATAAATGACTTTGCCTTCTTGGTTTGATGTTTTAGCACAAAGACTAGTTCCTCACTTCTTCACTGCTTGTGTTCTCCATTCTCCATCTTCGAAAAAAATCATTAACCTCTGACATTCAGTATGGAGAAATATGTATGCGGACGCTTCAAGAGGAACAAAATATTACACCAAAAATAACATATAATGAACCAAATTATGGAGTAAATGTCTGTCCAAACATTTTTCTAGAATAGGAATTGGCAAACTGTGACCCATTGGCCAAATCCAGCCCAGTGCCTGTTTCTGTTTTGTGTATCCCAGCAGCTGCAACTGGTTTTTTTGGGGGAGAAAAAAACTGAAGGAAGAATAATATTTTGTGACATATGAAAATTGAGAAAGATATAAATCTCAATCTCCATAAATATGGTTTTATTGGAGCAAGGTCACACTCCTATATATATGTATTGTCTATGACTGCCCTTATACTACAACAGAGTTACAGTTGCCATAGAGACTAGATAGCCCTCAATACTAGAGCCTACAATATTTACTATCTGGACCAGAAAAAAAAAATTCGCAGAAAAAATTACCATCCTCTGTTTTGGGACGATGAAAAATTTCTAAGTGCGATATTAGCTATTACTTTTTTTAAAGATTTTATTTATTTATTCATGAGACACACGGAGAGAGAGAGAGGCAGAGACAGGCAGAGGAAGAGGCAGGCTCCAAGCAGGGAGCCTGACGTGGGACTTGATCCCAGGTCTCCAGGATCACACCCTGGGCTGAAGGCAGCAGTAAACCGCTGAGCCACCTGGGCTACCCCGATATTAGCTATTATTAATGGGAAATAAACACTGTCCAGTTGCAGAGCTCTTAATGACATCATCACCACTTCCAGGGAAGTAACCAAAGGTGACAATGCAAATGTAATGTACTCAAGCATGTGTATGAATTCACACAAAATATTAGGAGAACAAATGTAGTAAGAAAATAGTTCGTTTTTATTTTGCTAACATTTAGATATATGCTGGATAAACCTCAAGTTTGTTGGGGACATTTTCCCCCATAGTTTAATTATTTTCAATAAAGAGACAATTGCTTCTATAGGAAGAAAAGCATATCCTGGTACAGCTGTATCAACAGAATATTCTTTCGTTTTGGAATGCAGTTGACATTGCATGTCAAGTTTGACATACTTGGCCAATGATGCAAAATATGACCTCCATTGTCCATGAGCATAAGTTCGGAAGACTTCCCCTGAGTGAGTTTTATTTATTTTATTTATTTATTTTTTTGTTTTTTGGAGGAAGGGGTCTAGAGGGTATAATTATGGGTCCCTATTTTATGATTCTATAATTTATCTAGTTTATTTAATTTATAATTCTATAAAGCATTTAATTAAACACAAAAGCATTCAATCTTCTACAACATATTTTTCTTATATAGAATTATACAAACACTATAGATCTGTAACTCAAACTACATACTAATCAGTACCCATGGCCAATATGAGGAGAAATGTGTGGAATTATTATTTGCCATTGAAATAAGAATATTCCTCTAGCATCTACCTATTTAAATAAACATTGTTTTGGCTTTTAGCATTCATAAATTCTCTTAGTGAACAATAAAAGGCAACAATAACAAAAATAACAATAATAATACTTCCATGTTTCAAATGTGTTCTTAAATGATTCCACCTAATTCTCCCAAACTCCAGGTCTGGAAACATACCAATAAAATAACTTTCAGTTGGTTAATCCAATATTCGTGGTCTATATTGTATCAAAAACCCTAATTTGAGTAAATTTCAAGATCAAATTGGCTTCATCCAATAATTCATGAATTGGGTAGCATTCCATTTAGCAAATTGAGAGGAGATCCAAAGAGCTGTCCAAAATGGAAGACTTTAATAAGCAGAAAGGAGTAGGAGCAGATAAGCCTCCAAAATGGAAGACTTTAATAAGCAGAAAGGGGTAGGAACAGATAAGCCTCATCTTTTGGGAGGACAGAAGCAGTCTGTTAAGCAGGTTACCTCACTGCTGCTGACCAGGAAATTTCAGATTGAATGGTTTAAGATAATATTCTTAGGAGACATTGAATTTCCAATCATGTTAGGTACCAACTTTTGATTTCCTGAGGTGGAGTTTAGCACACTTGACTCCATTTTGGGTCTCTCTCTCTCTTTTTTTTTTTCTTTCTTTTTTTTTCCTTTTTAACACTACCAAACATCTTGATTGTCATTTTAAGTTGTTACAATAAGAACCTACTAAAATGTTGAAGGCTTCTTCATTATAGTTATATTATAAAGTTATATATATATACACATATATGTGACAAGCTACACTGTCTGACTTCTAGAAGAATTAAAATTTATATGCATATGCAACTACAGGTTGATATTCACCTATCTAAATAAGTAACCATAGCTTGATTTATTAACCATGAAGAGGTACTAAGGTTGAAGAATTCAGAAAGTCACATTCTCTATACAGTCATTAACAGACTGAAGAGCAAATTTAACTTTATCCATAGTTCCTGGAAATAACAAGGACATCACTAAATCATTACTGTAGGAATTAAAATATTTTCCTAGTATATCTAAATAATAGGTGGTGGATGAAACACATTTTACATGATCTTTCACTCCTTTGATGTATTGAAAGCATCCAATGTTGCTTAGGCTTACCATGAGAATCAGGAGTCCATTGTGAGATATTAAATAAATCATTTCCTTGTTGAAATGATGTAGCTTTACATGATAAATATACTTTTAAGAAAGAAGGTGAGTAATGCTTCTTCAACGGACACTGAACTTCCCACTAAATCCTCTAACCTTAGAAGAACTCTAAACAAATGATTTCTTCCTAGACCTCTTCTTCCTTTCTACAGGGAACATCACTGAGATGCACCAGGTTCTACTTGCCATCCATTTCTTCTTCTGTTTTTGTTTTTGTTTTTTTTTTGTCACAAATAGTCAAAAATAAGTTGCTCATTAGAAGAAACATCTCCAAGTTGTTGCCAACTTTCAGAGATTATCTAAAGACATTATCTGTGGGTTTCTTTAAAAACAAAAGGTTAAAAAATAAATACCTAGAATCTAAAATTATGTCCACCACCCTCGATTCTTTCCAGTTATGGTGGATGAATTGCTCTTGCAAATGTTAAGTTCTGATGACTCATCACCTTAAATTATTGTTCTGAAAGAACAGTGCAAAGGATATTAGAAGTGTTTTCAATAAATTGCACTAAAAAAAAGTGTCCATATTTCTCTTTTCTCTGATTTCGTGTGTTCAAGAGAATCACATGGATGGGACATTGGAAGCAGTTGCTTGGATGCATATGGCAAATCTCCCATCTCTGAGTTTATGATGGATGTCAGTAAAGTTTGTGGCTGGATAACAGTAGTTCTACATCAAGGAGATTTATGGGGAGGATGCATTTAGTATTATTCATGAGCCACTTAACAAGCTTCAGCCAAGGATACAATATAGCCTTTGTTTATAGTCCCAGGAGGTCTTCAGAGGGCCTTTGAAAATTGAAGAGATTTTTTGATAAATGGTAGAGGATCTTGAGGTGGGCTTGAGAGCTATAAGTGTATTTTCCTGTTACCTTGAAGAGTCCTACATTTCATCCTAACTTCCCTGTTTCCTCAATAAAAAATTATCAGATATTCTGCTGGTATTTTGTTTTGCTATTGTTCTGCTACATTAAATAACCAAGAGGGACACATTTTGTAGAAAAATGTTCATTTCACTCTCTATTACAGGAAGTTGGAGCATCTTAACAGGCTATCCAGACTATTTGAACAGAAATGAAGCAACATATGTTTGAAACTGTCTTTTATATTATATTCTTTATGTTTATGACCCACATTCTTCTCAATGAATCATTATTTATGGCAACTTATGTGTATAATAGTTTCGATTTAACCAAGAACTTCAGTTCCGCAGCTAACTGAAAGACCTGGGAATCAGACGATTGCATTGGTGTGGCTGGGCTGAATTAAATTAGGAAAACAATTCCACCAGTCTTATTAGTGTGAGAAAGAGAAGGGAGCTACCTGATAGGGCTGTTAACTAAGGGCGATAGTTGATATATTTCGATAAGATGTTTAAAAATATTTTGGAATATCACCGGTTTTCTGAGCAATTTGCAACCAAAAAACAAAGAGACCTTCGGAATGTAACCATATTAATAAGCAAAAAATGAAAGTATTTTTATTTTAGTGAAAGCACAGGACATGACAATGATTTCACTTGACTTAATTCTTAAAAATGCTTCAGAAGCATGTTTATTCAATCCATTTCATGGTCACTTTGCATAAGGTCTGGAATTGGAGTGTGCCTGAGATTGCAGTTTGAGGTTTAAGAAATAGCTATTACCATTGGAGAGGGAAACCTCATTGGAACGGCATGGTTTACAGGCTTTATTTTATAGCTAATATTTTTTATGCAGAGAGCTTCATGACACATAAAATGCTTCACTCTCAGCCCATCTTCCCTTCCATTTTCAATTATGGAGCTCCGGTCAAACTGCAAGAGGTAGGACCTCAGACTTCCCATCCACTACAGTGTCTGATATGACTCCAGCATGGAAACGATTCACAGAATCATCTGATCAAGTCCTTGATTTTTTAGATGCAGACACGGACAAGTTACTAGCAAAACATCACACCATTTGTGAGCTGAAAGAAAACTTCTTTGTAAGAGTTTCTTAATCTATCTCTTATCAAGTCCCAAGGATGTCTGAGGATGGTTTATGTGCCCTCTGAGATAGTCAGCCAAACTACTAAATCAACGTACCTGGAGAGAATACATATTTTTTAAGAAGGCATATCATCCCATAACTGCTTGGAATGGAAACCAAGTTTAAAGTATAGCAATATTAAAACATAGAAACTTAAATATAGTGTGGCTGTTGGAAAAAATGTGAAGCCATCATAAACAATCTACTGGCTAGATACTGAAAAATACACCACTTTTAATAATTCAACACACACACACAAACATGCTAAAATAATTTGAAGGTTAACACATAAAAGCTGGGACAGAGAGAGGAGGGAAAAAGAAGGCTCACTCAAAAATTCTATTAATCCTCACTAATGTTCTGTTTTGCCTCCCCTAGGCACTAATTCTTCGGGAGAATGCCAAAATGCTAGATGATATTACCTTGAGTTTCCTGAGCAGAGAGCTCCTTTTAATAGTATGATACAGCAATGTTTATGTTATAAAGGCTGGCAAGCAAACGGGGGCTAATATCTGCAAAGTGGAAAGCCAATCTGGAGTTCAGGAAAGGTATTTTGTTTGCACCTCAAATGAGCCCAGAAGCTGGTCAAATAATTATCATGGTCTTCCTTAATTGTTGACATCAATTACCATGAGTACATGACATTGGGAGTTTTGCCGGGGCCAGCATTTGAAAATCGAAGACCATCTCTAGGAACATATTTGTTTATTGACTCCTGTGGCCAGTGGCAGCCAGCCCTAGCTTGGGCAGTGAAAGTGGTACATTTCTTCACTTAGTCATAGGCATTTTTAACATCCCGCTAATTCAAATCTTCAGACTATTAGTCTATATTGTGCAAGGCAGGCGTGCTTAAAAGCAAAGGTGCTGACAGTTTGCAGATAAAGGGAGCAAATGTCTTTTAAAAATCTCTCCAGGTGCTTATCAAATTCTATCAAGGCGGTGATTATAACAGGAAAATATGATAGGGTTCACTGACAAAGGTGATGCGAGTGACTGCCCACAGAAGCTCCGCCATAAGGATCGGGGCCTGGTATTATGTCTATTTTCTTTTTTTTTTTTTCTATTTTCAAAGTTAAACTTATCCATATAATCATTTCTCTGGAAGAATGAGAGATCATCTCCAAAGGTGAAAAGCAGCTGGCCCCCTCTCTCTGCAAAGTTTCATCTCCTTGTTTATAAGAAGCAAGGGATTTAGTTTCCAAATGTAAAGTTTCCATTTGAAGTAAAATTCTTTGTTCTTACATAAGTATCACTGAGTATCAGTTCCAAGATCTTGAAGACATGGTAGGTTTTCATTTCTGAAATTCATATGGAAGCATCCTGGGATGTATATTCCTGATGTGAATTCCCAGTTATCATCCCTTTCCTCTTTCTGGAAGGACCTGCCACCCTCGAATGTTGGGTTCCACCTTCAGGTTCAGGCTGCTGACGGGTCCCAAGTGAAGTCCAGGTGTAAGCCATGGAGAAACAGAAGCAAAGATGAGAGAGCAGCGCAATACTTCTGTCCAACTGAGGGAGAACCAAATGTCATCAGGTGACAAAACTGCTGACCCTTGCAGTCTGTTCCCCTGTCTTCTCTCCTTCATTCGGTATTCATTTAAGAGCTATGACTACTGATCACTAAACAAGGTGACTCTGGGGTTCTTTAAAAAGAAAGAGAAAACTGGGGCACCTGAGTGGTTCAGTGGTTGAGCGTCTGCCTTTTGCTCTGGTCATGATTGATCCCGGGGTCCCGGGATCGAGTCCCACATTGGGCTCCCCACAGGGAGTCTGCTTCTCCTTCTGCCTATGTCTCTGCCTCTCTCTGTGTGTCTTTCATAAATAAATAAATAAATAAATAAATATATAAATAAATAAATATTTTAGAAAGAGATAAAGAAAAGGAAAAGAAAAAAGAAAAGAAAAGAAAAGAAAAGAAAAGAAAAGAAAAGAAAAGAAAAGAAAGAACAGAAAAGAAAAGAAAAGAAAAGAAAAGAAAAGAAAAGAAAAGAAAAGAAAAGAAAAGAAAAGAAAAGAAACTTGGCCCCTGCCTTCAAGGAGCTTTTGTGGGAGACACCTGCATGTGAATGGCTCTAGTAGTAATTCAAGGCTTATCATGTTCCATACTTTGCAGAAATTCCCAATTTAACCCGCTTATCAAGTCTATCCTGTAGGCACTATTCTGATCTCCATTTCATGTGTAAAGAAACGGAGCACAGAGAGGTTGAGTAATTGGGGCGCACTCAGCCGGTAAATGAGAGAGCCAAATTTCAGCCCAGGAGGCACAAGGTCAGGTTCTCAGCCCTCTGACTACCCTGCCCCTTACTTACTTGACTATGCTGGAAAGACAGAGAGAAGAGAGAGACAGAGACAGAGATACAGATGGGGGTGGGGGGAGGAAGTGCTGGCAGAGAAGGCCTGAAGAGCGTTTGGCTGGATGCTATCAAAGAATGATTTCAGAGGGAAAGAAGGGCATGAGCTGAAACTTTAAATTTGACAAACTGTTCCCAGAAATATGCAAAGAGACTTTCTAACAGTTTTGGAGAAAAAAAAATTATTTCCCTCCACTTGTACCTACGAAATGTGTTAACTTCCTTCCCTTTGTATGGGTTTTTCAGGAACCTGGAAATTTGCAGTGTGTCTCAGCATCAAAGGCTATTCTGTAATCGCAATTCAGTTTATCTGGGAAGTGTAACCATGCTTCTCAAAACTCAGACATTACTTTTCCATAGCCCTGGCTATTTTGGAGGTTAAACACTCTGATAAAATGGGAAAAAGCCACCTTGCCCCTAGTTATCTAAATTGAAATTTAATGAAATTTAATGAAGTCTAATGTAAAGAGGTGTTTCTACCCTTTCTTGCTTGCTTTTCTGCAGTTTGGTCAAATCTGCCTCAGTAGCCTCAAAGTTGTGATTTACATTTCAGCGGATAGGAAATCTGAAGTCCTTTGGGTCTGAGAAGCGAGTAAGCACAGGAAATTGGGAAAGGATGCATTTGATCCCAAGTAGACTCCTATAAAACTCCGTGCAGAGTACAGGGATGCTCTTTGCCAGAAGCACCATTTGAAGTAACAACTTTCGGTTGGAGGCATTTTACACACATGGTCATAGATAAATAAGGCCTCTCCTCCTCCCTTCCTCCTTTCCCAACAAATTTCTATGTTAACTAGAAACCGACTGTTTCGAGGGATGCTATATTGAATTGTAGGATAGTAAGAAAGTCGTGGAGCTGATATACTGTGAGGGGAGCAGCTTAACAGCAGATTTAACTGATAATTCCTAGTTTTCTGCAGGCTCATTAGCGCGAACAGTGCGGAATTGGTGAAACACTGTCCTAATCAGTACAGTTGTAGGTTAGGCATTAGACGTTAGGGTTTCCAGAAATTGGACCCCTGATAGCTCTTAGAACTAGAGCCTATGTCTTATTTCACTGTCCTAAACCACTGGAAAAAATAGTAGCCGCAGCATGTTTAATTTCACTGTCTTCTAAGTATTGGTGGTGGTGGTGGTGGTGGGGTCTTTTAAAATCACTTTCGGATTTTCATTAATATGTCTCATAATCTGTTGAGAAATTTCTATCAAAGCAGCGGAAAATGTGATGTTTACAAGGTTTGGATTTTAGTGAAGTATGGTTTTTGTGTGCTTTTTATTCAGGTGCCTATAACATCACCAGGATTATATTAGTAATTTATGTTCTACTTTCCCGTATTTTGATACAAACTGTCTTACACATCTCAGTTTTATTTGCTAGAACGTGATTGTAATTTTCCACTATTTGTGGACTAAGTGGAGTTTCAGAATTCAACCCAGTAGTCACCCAGTACTACCTTAAAGTAATGAAAATAACATAAAAATCAGCCAAACATTCTGCAACACATGAAGTGTGAAAGTTTAAGTATTCTGGTGACAGCCCGTAAGAAGAATAGAAAGCGGCATACCATTAATCAAGTTACTTGATATGTTGTAAAAAGGTGGGATTGGTGGAAAACACAGATATTTCCACTGTATTCTCAAGACAGTAATGTCTGCAGGTATTCTTCTGAAGCCTTCGTGCTGAGGACCCTTTTGTCCAAAGCATTTTAAGAAGGTCTCCTGTGAGCCCTTTTCATTAATCACCAGCATAGTCTACACAGGCGTTTCCCAAAAGGGGTGGAGGAGACTCTTGTGTTGAGAGACCTTCAGAAACAGATGACAAGAGCCCCCCAGCCCCGAGACGGGGTCATGTAGAGTGGAAATATGAGCTCCTAACCCTTGACCCCTTTGCCTCTTTATTTTGATTCCTTGAACAATGCACAGTTGGCAGGCACAAGCAGTGGCCAGTCCTTCTTTCTTTTGTTAGGCTTGGGAAAAACTCAGGGCAGCTCACTGTGACTCCCACCTAAGGGCTTGCCTGGTTTTTAATTAGAAAGAATTACAACTCGCACCATATTTTTTCAAATCATGGTTTTTAAAATGGCCCGAGCAATAACACATTTTTCAAATTTCCACAGTCAAACGAACTTGTTACCAAGCACCCTTATTTTATGAATGAGATTTTTTGGTGGCTCTGCTTGCATATATAAACCATAGCTGTTTTGTCTCTTAGAGTTAATGTCTTCTGGAAGGGATTTCACAAATATTAGTCGTCCCAGATCATAGAAGGATGGTAAGAAAAAAAGTACTACAACTCTAGAGGAACAAGAGTAACATTATCTATATATGTTCTTACAGTCTCGGAGAAATCACAACAAAAATTCTAGCAATTTCTCATACAACTGCCCATTCAAATATGACCCCATAGCAAAATTATAAATACAGCTTTTTCTGAAAACACACCTTAGTCTAACTTAATGCTAAAATAATCTGGTCCCTTTATATGTGATAGATTCTGAGATTCTAAAAGCTTGTGTATTTGTTGCCCCAATGAAGGAAGTTGCCATGGTTTTGTCCAAAGAAAATAGAAAATGTAACATACAAAGAAGCTGGGGAGTAAATGTCACATGGTTTTGGGTCCAACAATTCAAAGAATAAGCAGAGAGTTAATAGTCAACTAACATTCTGGTACATACTACCAGGGGAAAAAAAGATCCTGCTTTTCTATTTTCTTCCTAGAGAAATACTTGTCCCTGCCTTCCCTTTCTCTTTTTTATTTTCCTCTACTGCTTCCTCCTGTTCCCATGCAAACAAAAATACTGAACTCAATTTTACCATTTTCAGTTAGAGTTGTCGCACGGATTAGTATTTATATCCCAAGATCTAGCTAAACTATTTAAAAAGTTACTTGGGGTTCTTACAGAACTGGTGCTGGCAAACCTGGTATCACATGCAACCACGGTAGTTCAATTTGTTCAATTTCTGCTCAGGTTCAAACGCAAGCACCAAGGTTGAATATTTTAATTAGGAGGTTGAAATTTTAACAATTCCCTTAGCATTTAATGAGACTTTAAAGTGGACTTCACAATTATTGCTGTTGTTTAGACTACTCTGTAAATGCTAAATCATTACCTCCTCGATTAGGCTGATAGCCAAAAAATAAATTAAATGTGATATTTTTCTTTGCTTTAGAATCTATAATTCCTGCCTATGCACTCTAAAAGAATGCTTTATACAATTACTCCTTCACTGAAAATAAACTATGGCCATCAAAATATTAAAAAATGGGCTGTGCTATTTTTCATCTCGATAAGATACTTTTAAAAATGCAAAGAAGCCAGTTTGGCGAAGAAGATTATGGAGTTTAAGGTGAAACACCCAAATGTCAAATTTCCGAAGCCAGTTAGAGATGTGGGCCTGAAAGCGGACCCAGTATCAGGAGAATGGACATGTTCACAAGGGAGATATTTTAGAGAAAAAAAGAAAAGAAGAGATGTTAGGACATATGATTGTAATTCACATCCCTATGTTTTTTGAGCTATCACATAATTAAAGATAAATTATTGCGTTTTCCAGATTTGAACACATACTGTCACACCTTTAATTTAAAACATGTTCCCTATATTAATATTCTACTTCCCTTATTATAATCTAAGGGATTTCATAAAGTGATGTTTCAATTTTCAAGAAGAGCCATTTTCCAGATAGCTAAGTTGAATTCAGCAATGCCTCCTATCCTTTCTGTGCCTTTCATCCCTGCTCCTACTTTTTATTAGAGCCCTCCCTTCTAAATCATTACCTCCTTCCCACTTGTCTTCAGCTCTTCCCCCCTCCTTTCACTGGCCAAACATGGGTCCCCATCCCCATTTAAAAATGCTCACATCTCTCCAACTTAAAATCAAAGAAACAAACAAAAAAACCCTACAATTCCTTTATTCATTCTATCTTCTACCGTTTAGTTTTAACAGCTAAAACTCTAGAATTTGGTGTCTGTATTTCCACAGACCACTTCATGTGTGCCCATGACAAGCAGGCTTCTATCTCTACAAAACCTTGGAAATTGGCATCACTAGCAACTCCCCGCTGCTAAATCTAATCTAAATCCCCAACCTCACTCACCTCTGTGGCATCTGACACTGCGGACAACCTCCTTTATCTCTGGATTCCTCTGACAGCACACCCTCCTGAGCTTCCAGCTCCTCCTTTTAAAAACTGTATATCTTGAAATCATTCTGAACAAACAAAAGTTGCAAGAATTGTACAAATAATTCTCTTTACCAAGATTCAACTATTTGTAATGTTTTGCTACTTTTGTGCTATCTTTTTTTCTTAATAGATGACAGATAAATACATGCTAAGTTTTTTCATGACTCTTTTTTTTTTAAGATTTTATCTATTTATTCATGAGAGAGAGGCAGAGACATAGGCAGAGGGAGAAGCAGACTTCCTATAGGGAGCCTGATGTGGGACACGATCTCAGGACCCCTGGATCACAACCTGAGCCAAAGCAGCCGCTCAACCACTGAGCCACCCAAGTGCCCCTACCCCATCTCTCTTCTATATGTATTTCCTAAGAACAAAAATATTATCTTACATACATCCACAGTACAATGATCAAATTCAGGAACTAAATATTGATATAAAACTGTTACCCAATACAGTCCATTTTCCAAATGTATTTTATAGCTTCTTTTTGGGTACAGACTCTTGTGAAGAATTGCCTGATGCATTTCTATGTTTCTGTTAGTCGATTTAATATGGACAAGTTCATCAATCTTTCTTTGATTTTTAGGCCATTGACATTTTTTAAGAACATAAGCTAATTGTTTTAGAGAATGCTTTTCACTTTGTGAGAATTCTCTGGCGTTTCCTCAATGGTCAGTTCAGCTTGTAAACACTTTGGGCTGGAATACTGCAAAAGGAATGTCATATGCTTTTCAGAGTATCACATCTGGTGGACCATAATGTCCATTTGCCCCTTTGTGAGTGTTATTAATTTGGATCACTTGGTTAAAGTCTTGTCAGATATCTCCACTGTATGTTTATTATTTCTCTCTTTGTAATTACAGTTGAGCCGTTGTTCAAAATAGTTAATGTTTTATGGACTTTCTCTGAACACCAAGTTAGCAAGTACTGAACATTGCTTCCAAAGAAAACACAGGGTTAAGTTCCTAAGAGCCGCTAGTCACAACATTTTCATCAACTAATCAGTATATAACCTTGTTTTATGTGGGTTTTCGTTTTTTTTTTAAAGACACTTTATTTAATATATGTTGTCAACTCATTAACGTTAATTAAACCCATGGACAACAACATTGTAATTCATGCCTGAAGAAGCTTGTCTAACACAGTGTTTTCTCTATACGGCACATAAGATGTTCTCACCCTTTGGAACATGGAAAAGGACTTTGTTACCGCACTTTGGAGACAAGTTAAACAGCAAAATAACCAACAAAAAGCACAAAAATAAAAAGCCTGACTATAAACATACCTTGAAAAAGACTGGTTTACAGAACGACAGCCGAAATAAGAAGGCAGAGTGTTGCCTTGTTCGACCTTGGCTGAACATGTGCACATTGGACATCTCAGATTTTTCACCCTTCTGTGCGTATCCATGAATAATGACTGAGAAAATACCATGAATATTGAACTTGGGGTTACCAACGGATTTTTAAGGAACAGGTGAATTCACAGATGTGGAATTCGTGAATAATGAAGATAAACTATAATAGTAATTTGGGGAAAGATACTCATTTTACCTCCACCTTCACCTCTGATTCCTTCTTGAATCAATTTTTATAATTATGGTAACACAATGGTGATTCCATCATTCTTTCTATATTTATTAGTCAGCATGTCACTGTAACAGAAAAGTTTCCCTTCTTTTCTTTATCTATCTACCTACCTATTCAGCCATCATCTATCTATCATCTATTTTTCACTCTTATCAGTAGAGACTCATGGAATCAAATTTTACTTAGTGAATCCTGGTATATTACTACTGTTCAGGCCTAGGGGAGTCCCTCATGTTGGTTCCTGGATCCTTGTGACTCTTCTACACCATCTTTTCAGACTTATTCAGTACTTACTTCTGGTACCACCGATATTTCAGCCTTGTCTTGAATCTTCCCTTACCTCCCTTGTCATAGAAATAGCCATCTTTTCAAGGGATTGTGGTTTATTTCATTGGGAAATGTTCAACGGAGAATGCTTCCTCCTCTCCACCTCCCCCTAATGCTCTTTCTCAGTCTCTTTCTAGAGTAGTCTTCTTCTGTCACCCCTTACATGCAGGGGTCTTTATGTTTCTGTTCTAGGCCTCTTCTCTTTGCACATAAATAATTGCATCACTTCCATGGCTGCATTTCTCTCTTGAGTATCAGAGCTTCCTACCCAACTTCAAAGTAAATTCTGCTGCACTGGCTATGTCTGTAACTAGTATAATTAGTTCCTAAAATCATAGATAATCAATGAACACTTCTATGAAAATGGGATAAGGATGAAGCCATCCTAAATTGTTATGTTAGTCTGGGCATATTCTACTTTGACAGATTATTCTCTAGCCTTTAGTATATCTAACTATATGTGATAATTCATCATGTCAGAATGGGTTCCTATTGTGGTCTTTTTCTTAGTGTTAGAATTATTTTTACTAGAAAATTTTAACAAATCAACAAATAAGACTATAAGATAGAATACATCGCTGCAAATTAAATTCAAATTTCAGGTGAACAATGAGTAATTGTTTAGGAAACGATGGCCCAAATAAGTTTTTGAAATTCCATGATTTATCTGAAATCCAAATTAACTGGGTATCCTATATTTTTATTGCTAAATCTGATAGCCCAGCCAATAGATTATAAATATTTAATAGGCTATAACAGATTTAATAGGGTATAAGTATGAAGTGATGTAAGAGACGCTCATATTATCTCAATGTAAAAGTAAAATTGTCTTGAAAACTTATCAACTTCTAGTACAGAAAAGAATGAGAAAAAAAGAAAATTCCATTTTCCTGACTGGTATATTTTGGACATTTCATGAGGATGCCTCTGAATTATAATTTAATTTAAATTTAAAAGGTCTTTAAATATACATACAAATAAATTTAAGCATTGTTCATCACTGTGATGACGTAGCAACATGATGCAATAATGTTCCTCCCTCTCAATGGTGAGTGGAGTGGGTTATGTCACATGATTTAAAGCAGAACATGATTCGTGGAGAGTACAAAGTAATGAGTCCAGGATGACCTCAAGTTAGCACCAATGCTCCAAGTCAGCACTCTTGCAGGGAAGACTTTTGCTTCTTCCCAAGTATACAAAAAGGTCTAAACAGAGCAGAAAACTCTATTAGGTAAATAGCAAAGACACACTGAAAGACAAAACAGTGGAAAGCACAAACAGTGGGTGTAATTTAATTCCTTCAATACATAACCTAAATTCTAGAGTGTGAATTTTTGTAGTAAATATAAGAGTGGCTGTACTCACTGGTGTGGATTAATAGTGTGACACCACAATCAGTACATTTGTTTACTATCAAATCATGGATTAATTCAAATGTATCTAAGAGTTTAATGGTCATAGCAGAATTGAGAACTTCAGTACAATCTCATAAAACTATTTTTTACTAGAATGTGCTTGAGTTGACAGATTCTAATGTTAAAAGTGTCAATTTCAGTGACCAATTTAAATGGGAAATACTATAAGTTTTTAGTTCACTGGGCATAGGATATTTCCATTTTCTCTTAATAAGTTGACTAGACATTGCACACTTGTATGGCTTGTAATAGAGTGATGGGTAGAAAGCTCAAGGGTTCTAATGCTATATGATATTCAATTCCAGTTTATAACAGAGAATAAAGAAAAATAATAAAAAATATGATATGATATAATATATGATATGATTCAACATATGTTGATTATGGCTAGCAACTTGTTGGGATGAGGATTCTCTATTGCCTAATAGAAATTAGTTTTTATCTTTGTAAGAAGTCTACCTTAATCATTCAGTTAGCATCTATTGCATGCATGATTAAGTACTATACTTCTATTGTGGATACAAAGGCATGGTGTTGGCCCCAAGAAGCTGAAGTCTATGGAACAGAAGCCACAAACGTACTGTGTTGGTAAACGAGGTAGAGATTTTGTAAATATTTCCACCCAGTAAACCTTGATGTCATCTATGAGTTTTGGTACTTAAAAAAAATGTGCTTAGTTTTCCCCTTTCAAGATATTCCTTGGGACAGGACTAGCCTACAGCAGATGGAAAGGGAAGTGGTAGGTAGAGTTTGTTCCTTGTTTTTTTTTATTAAATGATAAATGAAGAGTTGAGCTTTTTTATGTAGAGGAGACATGCTTGACAATTCTGAGGAAGATTAATGGAAATCTGGATTCTATAAATCATTAAAATGCTTTCCAATTTAAGAGACTGTGACACATGGCAACAATATAGATCTAGTAATGGGGAATCTTACCCAATTAGTGCTTTCTCTAGGATTTCACTATTTAGCTCACACTTTCCATAACAAATTTCTTGATGGGAAAATCCTATTCCATGGGCATAAAGTTTCAGTTAAGCAAGATGAATACACTCTAGAGACCTGCCATATAACATCGTACCCATAGTCAACAGTAATGTTTTGTGCACTTAAAGATTGTGGGTTTTTTAAAGATTTTATTTATTTATTCATGAGAGACACACACACACAGAGAGAGAGAGAGAGAGAGAGAGAGAGAGAGAGAGAGAGAGGCAGAGACACAGGCAGGGGGAGAAGCAGGCTCCATGCAGGGAGCCTGATGTGGAACTCCAGGATCATGGCCTGAGCCAATGTCAGGCGCTAAACTGCTGAGCCACCCAGGGATCCATCTTAAAAATTGTTAAGAGAGTATTTAACATAGTACTGAAAGTCTAGCCACAACAATCAGACAACAAAAAGAATTAAAAGGCATCTAAATTGGCAAGGAAGAAGTAAAACTTTCACTACTGCAGATGACATGATACTTTACCTAGAAAATCCAAAAAACTCCACCAAAAAACTGCTAGAACTGATAAGCAAATTCAGTAGAGTTGCAGGATACAAAATCAATGTACAGAAATCTATTGCAGAGAATTGCAACAATAATGAAGCAGCAGAAAGAGAAATTAAAGAATCATTACCATTTACAATTGCACCAAAAACAATGAGACACCTAGGACTAAATCTAACCAAATAAGTGAAAACCCTGTACTCTGAAAACTATAAAACACTGATGAAAGAAATTGAAGAGAACACAAAGAAATGGAAAGACATCTCGTGTTCATGGATCAGAACAAATACTGTTAAAATGTTTATAAACCCAAAGCAATGTACACACTTAATGCAATCTCTATCAGAATACTACCAGTATTTTTCACCAAACTAGAACAAACAATCCTAAAATTTGTATGGAACCACAAAAGACCCTGAATAGTCAAAGGGTATTTTTCTTTGAAAAAGACAAGTAAAGCTGGAGGCATCACAATTCCGGACATCAAGTTACATTACAAAGCTGTGGTGATCAAAATAGTATAGTAGCAGCACAAAGTTAGACACATAGATCAATGGAACAGAATAGAAAACTCAAAAATGAACCCACAACTACATGATCAACTAATCTTCAAAAAGCAGGAAATAATATCCAACAGGAAAAAGGCAGTCTCTTCAACATTTGGTGTGGGGAAAACTGGGCAGCAGCATGCAAAAGAATGAAACTGGATCACTTTCTTACACCATACACAAAAACAAACTCAAAATTGATTAAAGACCTAAATGTGAGACATGAAACCATTAAAATCCAAGTGAAGAATACAGGCAATAACCTCTTTAGCATCAATTATAGCAGCTTCTTTCTAGATATGTCTCCTGAAGTAAAGGAAACAAAAGCAAAAAATAAGCTATTGAGACTTCATCAAAATAAAAAGCATCTGCACAGTGGAGAAAACAACAAAACTAAAGGACAAACTCTAGAATGGGAGAAGATATTTTCAAATGACGTATCAGATAAATAGTTGGTATCCAAAATATGCAAAGAACTTATAAAACTCAACACCCCAAAAATGAATAATCCAATTAGAAAATGGGCAGAAGACATGAACAGACATTTTTCCAAAGAGGACATACAGATGGCCAAGAGACACATGGAAAGATAATCAACATCGCTGATCATCAGGGAAATACAAATCAAAATTATGATGAAATTCACCTCATACCTGTCTGAATGGCTAAAATCAACAACACAAAATATCTAGGAATAAACCCAATCAAAGAGGTAAAAGGATCTTTACTCTGAAAACTATAGAACCCTTATGAAAGAAATAGAAAGAAATGGAAGACACAAAGAAATGGAAAAACAAACCTGTTCATGGATTGGAAGAACAAATATTGTTAAAATGTCTCTGCTACTCAGAGCAATATACACAGCCAGTGCAATCCCTACCAAAATATCATCAACGCCTTTCACAGAGCTGGAAAAAATAATCCTATAATCTTTATGTAACCAGAAATGATCCCAAGTAGCCAGAGGAATGTTGAAAAAACCAAAGCTGGGGGCACCACAATCCCAGACTTCAAGCTCTATTACAAAGCTGTAATCATCAAGACAATATGGTACTGGCACAAAACCAGATGCATAGATCAATGGAACAGCATTGAGAACACAAAAATGGATTCTCAACTTTATGATCTACTAATCTTTGACAAAGTGGGAAAGAATATCCAATGGAAAAAAAATAGTCTCTTTAACAATTGGTATTGGGAAAATTGGACAGCCACATGTGAAAGAATGAAACTGGACCATTTTCTTATACTATACACAAAGATAAACTCAAAATAGATGAAAGACCTAAATGTGAGACAGGAATCCATCAAAATTCTAGAAGAGAACACAGGCAGCAATGTCTTTGACCTCAGTGGCAATAACTTCTTGCTAGACACGTCTCCAAAGGCAAGGGAAACAAAAGCAAAAACGAACTTTTGGGATTTCATCAAGATTAAAGCTTTTGCACAGCAAAGGAAACAGGTAACAAGACCAAAAGACAACCTACAGAATGGGAGAAGATATTTGCAAATGACAGGTAAAGGGCTAGTATCCAAGATCTATAAAGAACTTATCAAACTTAACACCCAGAAACCAAATAATTCAGTCAAGAAATGGGCAGAAGACATGAGCAGACATTTCTCCAGAGAAGACATACAAATGGCCAACAGACATATGAAAAAATGCTCCACATCACTTGTCATCAGGGAACTACAAATCAAAACCACGATGAGATATCACCTCACACCAGTCAGAATGGCTGAAATTAAAAACTCAGGAAACAACAAATGTTGGTGAGGATGCAGAGAAAGGGGAACCCTCTTACACTGCTGGTGGAAATGCAAACTGGTGCAGCCACTCTGGAAAATAATATGGAGGTTCCTCAAGAAGTTAAAAATACAGCTACCCCCACAAACTCACAATTGCACTTTTAAGTATTTACCCAAAGGTTACAAACATTGTGATCATATATATATATATATTAGAATACTACTCAACCATAAAAAAGAATGAAATCTTGCCATGCAACAACATGGATGGAGCTAGAGAGTATTATGCTAAGCGAAATAACTCACTCAAGAAAGACAAGTACCATATGATTTCACTCATACGTGGAATTCAAGAAATAAAACAAATGAGCAAATGGACAAAAAAAAAAAAGAGAGAGAGAGAGAGAGGCAAACCAAGAAAGAGACTCTTAACTATGGAGAACACACCAATGATTCCCAGAGGGAGGTGGGGTTGGGGGGATGATTGAATAGTTGATGGGGATTAGGGAGTGCACTTGTGATGAGTACCAGGTATTATATGGACGTGATGAATCACTATATTATACACCTGAAACTAATATTACACTGTATGTTAAATATCTGGACTTTAAATAAAAACTAAAAAAAAAATTGTTAGGAGAGTAGATCTCACGTTGTGTTCTTGCCAAAGTAAAATAAAATAAAATATTAAAAAAGAAGAAAACAGGACTATAGATTAACATCACAGTTTTTTGTTGTTGTTTGATGGCATTCAGGAAATAAATATCTAAAAGGACGCCCAAATAAATGTTCTGGGAAAAAAATCCTGAGATATCAGGATAGAAGTTTTGTTTTGTTTTATTTTGGGTGTTTCTGGGTTGTTATTGTTGTTGTTGATGTTTTATCAATTAAGTCACATGTAGAGTCTAATTTCTAAGGTATTTATACCACATAGGGCCCCTGAGAGTATTTTCTCCTTTACCCAATCTCAGTAAATAGTGGGGGCACGCTGCAGAATTAGAGTGGACTGTCTGTGGGTATCATGCACACCATTACATCTTTTCCACAAAAGCCTGGTGTGTGTCCCAGCTGATGTACCTTTAATCTGCACAGAAAAACCTTATCAGGATCCAGTAAATAACAGTACTTGGCTCATCTCTTTTAAACATGCTCTAAAACGTAGGATCAATACCTACCTACAGCTGCAAGTAAATTAATTTCAATGTTTAATAAAATAAGCTTTCCATTTTCATTTTAATTCTCAATCCTGTGGAAATTCAAAGTTTTGAACTCTAGGGGAAGAAATCACCGAGAGTGTGGTTCAAGTAACATTCTCAGGAAAATAAAGTTCATTCTTTGGAGTTTAAGAACCGTTCTTAAAGCATGCGTTAGCATTTCCAGCTCAATGCAGCCAAGAAGAAAATGTCTCTCAGTAGGTAAGGAAGTGACAGGTGTGATGTGCAGATCTGGAACTGGAGTTTGGCTCCTTTCTTTCCTCATCATGGGAGATGGATTGTTTTCCACAGTGGAAATGTACTCTACGAGAGTCAGCCAGAACCTTAGAACTACTCGGTAAGTGTAGGCACATGCTTTTGACTATTTTGTGGTTTATCATAAGAATTAGGACATAACAATTTAGCTATGCAAACATAAATTGCAGTTGAGGAACTTTCTTAAACTTCATTTCAAAATGTTGAACAGGGACAAGAAACATGCTTAAAGTCCTCTCCCCTGCACCCCCGCCCCTGCCTCCTTTTTTTTTTTTTTTTTTTTTTTTTGGCATTCTCATTATTAGAGAGGTTTTAATTGTAACCATGTGGCTCATATTGAATCTGACAAGTCATGTAGCGATTAAAAATTGGAATGCTTTGACAGCAGGGTGAGCATGAGGATCAGTTGCTGTGTTCCTCTCCAGGATGGGGAGAGCCTGGCAAATGACTAGGCTCTGGTCAGGGGGGAGTCTTCAACATCAGTGCCCAAGGCGGAGAGGACTGACAAATCTCACCAGGACAGCACCTGGGGATGGCAGATGCACTGACCAGTTCCACTACTTGCTGGTCTTTCCCTTGTGCTGTTTCTCTGCAAAAACAAAATGGAAATGGATTTTTCACAGCCTGGAGAGGGAGATTTTATTATTGGCTCTGGAAGTCAAATGGGAGCTTCAAATACAGCCTCACATATAAATATATATATATATATACATATGCTTTCTTGCAAAAAGGTAATACATTGTTAAAGCTCTTATATCTGTGAGCCAAATTTAAGGATGAGAGGTTCTAATTTCTGTTCATTTTTATTCAAGCAATCAGACGATCATTGTTTTATCAATTTTTTCTAATTTTAGTATAAATTGAAATCTTTGTTTTCATCAAATGTTTTTGTCAATGATGTGATCATCTTTTGCTGGTACGGATTGATTTTCAGAATCCATAGAAAATATCTTGTTAAAAACTTCAGGTTAAAAATTAAATAAAATTCAAATGCTATTTACAAAGAAAAGAAACTGTTCTACAAGTCATATCCATGTATGTGTGAAAAAATGTGTTTCCAGTTAGCACTCAAAGTTTTTTTTTTCAGGAGGAGTTGTATTTCCTTAGAGTGGTTGAACCCACGGAGTACAAAGCAAAGAAACCAAAGCAGAAAGTTCAGAGAAGGAAAAAAAATAAACTGATGAAGGAAAAAAAGTAAATGTTATTTTCAATATTGCTAATGTAATTGTCAAATTTATAACCTGCAGGTTTTAATATTTTGGAATTAGTATAAAATATCTTTAAGCTGCATTTCATTGAAACAGCATTATAAGTAAATATTGTTAGGCTAAAGGGACAATTTGAAAAATGTTATTTTTTTTTACCATTTTATCAGTTTTCAGAATGGTAAGATAGTGAGTAAACAATTACCAACGGTAACTGGTTGTACAAGTCCCTGTATGTGTGTTAGTACCATTATGAGCTCATTGATATTTTTTTAAAGTATACTTCATTCTTTTTATTGCTGAGTAATATTCCATTGTGTACACCACATTTTGTTTATCCATTCACATGTAGATAGTCATTCAAATGCTTTTTTGGCTATTATGAATAATGCCGCTATGAATGTCCACACACTGGCTACTGTGTGGACTTATATTTATCCAGGGTACAAAACTAGTTGTGAAATTCCTGTGTCATATAACTCTATATGTTCAATATTTTGAAGGACTGCCAAATGGTTTTCCAAAATAGCCGTCCATTTTACATTCCCACTAAAAACGAATAGGTTTCCAATTTCTCTATATCCTTGCCAATTCTGGCTATTGTCTGCCTTTTTTTTTTTATTAAAGCCACTTTCTTTGTGAGTGATATCTCTGTGGTTTTTGATTTACCTTTCCTAAATGCTTAATGATGTGGAGTGCTGTGTGTGTGCTTTTTACCATTTCACATATCTTCATTAAAGAAATGTCTGCTCAAATCTTTGGCCCACTTTTATAATTGGGTTGTCTTTATTTTTGAGTTTTAAGAGTTCTTCATGCATTCTGAATACGAGTTCTTTATCAGAGGTTTGATTTTCAAATATTTTCTCTCAGTCTGTGGGATGTCTTTTCACTTTCTTGATGAATCATTTGCAGCACAAAAGTTTTAAATTTGGATGAAGTTCAACTTACTGATCTTCCCCTTATTGCTTGTGGGGTTTTTTGGTGTTGAATCTAAGAAATTATTATCAATCCAAGATCATGAAGATTTGCTCCTACATTTTCTTCTAAGAATTTTATAATTTTAGCTCTTAGATTTATATAGAGAATCAGTGATTTCCCCAAGGACCCCTAGATCCTGGTTCAGGGATACCACAAGCTGGGCAATGATATTTAGATACCACAAGTTGGGCTCTAGGGATGCACATTGCTACAGAATTCTCATGACTCACTTTCCAGTGAACAAAGCCTGGAAATAAATGATGCACATACATGGTGAATTTGAATCAATATCAATATTTTTAATTTAAGGTTATATAATTTTATATAGATTTACTTAGCATTTGTATTTTATAATTTTATCTTTTTTTCTCTACCTCAAAAATTTATTATTTCCAAAGATATTAATATAATTGTTTGTTTTATTCATTTAAAAATAAACCTATAATATCAAAATTATAATAATATTACTATTAAAATTAAAATTAAGAATATTGAATTCACTATTTTTCATTTGAATTTTTTATCATTTGAATATGCTTCACTAAGAATATTGAATCAAGTATTGTAATTCAGTGTCAATTGAAGTAATTCTCTTTTCACTGTGTGGTTATTCCTCCAACGGATATAAAGGTAGGCTCACTTGATTCAGTTGTTTTTCAGTTTTTAAGAAATCTTCACATTTAAATTTGCATCTAGATACAATTCAGTTGGTTGTTTTTAACTAGACCATTTCACAATTGTTTTCAATCATGTTAAATAGTTACACAGCTCCATAACAAGATGTACCACAAACACCTTACTTCCATCCATGTTCCATTCATTTTGTTCTTTTGCTCCCTGAAAGTTACCGATCTTAGTAATTTTGAGTTTATTTTTCTACTATATATTTTTGAAAATATAAGCAAGTAATACATATTAATATTTGTATATCCATCACAGCAGATGCAGTCTATGTCCTTTGTGATCTCCTTTCTTTCCACTTCTGTGCACTCCTCCCTCAGCCTCTGTATTTACTTCTTTTTTTAAAGATTTTATTTATTTATTTTAGAGAGAGAGAAAGAGAGACAGAGAGAGAGACAGAGAGACAGTGCGAGCTGGCGGAGGGGAGGAGGTAAAGGGAGAGGGAGATTCCTAAGCAAGCTCCATGCCCAGACATAGAGCTCATTGTGGGGCTCTAGCTCAGGATACTAAGATCATGACCTCAGCTGAAATCAAGAGTCAGATGCTTAACCAACTGAGCCAGCCAGGCACCCCGAGTCTTTGCTTCTTATGGTTCTCAGCTGCAACTAGAGGACTGCCCTCAGGATACTGGAGCAGGCACCACTGAATTTATCTCCTTCCATGGAGGCTTTTTGCAAAGGATGAATTGGGGTCAGAGTGTGAATGCCCAGGTATCCTTGTGAAATCACACAGAAACTCCTTTCTGAAAACTTTGCCTGAAAGTGAATTCTTGCAAGACATCTTCACCTTCCTTGCCCTCACTCCTTTAGCGTAGGAGCACTTCCCTAATTACCCATTTGTACATGAATCTTTACCTGAGGGTCTGCTTTTAGAGAACTTGACTCAAGATTCTGCATATATGTAATTTTGCCAGATATTACCAAATTTCCCACCACATGGGATTTCTCATTTTGCATTCCTGTTAGCAATGCACAAGTGTGCCTGTTTCTACAGATGCTCACCAACAGAATGTGTTGCCAAATTTAATTTGGTATTTTCAAAATAGGTAAATGATTTCACATAATTAGAAGCTGTGATTTAAAAAAACAACAACAACTGAGGTTTTAATTCATCTTCTATTAGGTGCTCGGTTATCTTGAAAAAATATAATGGTAAGGCCTGATGGTTCAAGGCTATTGTCAATAACCAGACAATCACATTCTTCCAGTTGATCTCTTTCAAACATAATGAATGAATGAATTAGCACCAAAAAAGAAATAGACTTTAAAATCAATCAGTTAATTCACAGGATTTTTAAGCACCTATAAATTATCTAAATATAAAGAATAGTAATCAATAAGTTAAAGAATAACCAATAAATTAAATAGAGTCAATTAACCATGCAGCATAATAACATAACACAAGGTGGCCCCAAACAGAAAAGATTTTATATTCAAACCACAATCTAGTATAAATGTTTTCTTTTATTCAACAAGTATTTATGGAATATTGCCATATACCAGGCATTAATTTAAGTGTTCAGAATGCCATTGGCACACAAAACAGATATTCTAGGGAGACACTCAATAAACAATAGCCATAATAAATAAGTCAACTGTATACAATGTTAGAAATGGAAAAGTGCTAAGAAAAAAATAATAAAGTGGGGCAAGAGGGATTTGGATGGTTCAAAGTTTGTGATTTTCAATTTGGTTGTCATAGCAGGCCTCATTGAGAATGAGACACGGAGGAGACTGGAAGGAGGTAGCAAGTGTTAACCATGTGGCTGTCTGGGTGAGGAGACTCACAGGCAGAGGGAACAGCTGGTGCCCAAGGGTCTCAGGCAGCAGTGTGAGTGGGGTGCTTGGGGAATAGCTGGAAGGCCATTGTGACTGTAACAGAATGAGATGTGATGAGTGAAATAGACATTAAAGGTCTTGAACAGAATGACAGGATCTGAGTTAAATTTTAACAGGATCACCCTGAAATATGTTACCAAAATATGGAGTAGGGGAGGGGCAAAGACAGAAGTTAGGAGAACAATTTAGATGTTATATGCCTGAGAGAGAGATGGTGGTAACTGGCACCAAAGAGGAAGCTTTGGAGGAGGTGAAACACTTTGATTCTGGGTAAAGTTTAAGATAGAAGCAATATTATTTCTTACCAAATCAAGTGTGGAGTGAGAGGAATTAAAGATGATCTCAAAGGTTTTTGGTTTGATCAATGGGAAGAATGGAGTTGCCACAGTGAGACGGGAAAGAGTAGTGGTGGAGCAGTTTTGAGGGAGGGGATAAGGATATCAGTTTTGCACAAAGTGTAAATACATTTCCATGTTAAAATGATGCATAGCCTCTGAAATTAAAGTTCAAAATAAAATTTCCTTCAAGTTAGGAATTGCATCTGATAGCTTTCCGATTTCCACAAGATATCTAGTACAGGACATTACACACAAAAGATGTAGGATGAATATTTGCTGAATGGAGTAAAAGCACTCAGTCCTTACAAATTTCTCACCACAGAGTGTGTGAAATATAGGAACATAGCCTATCTCAAATTCGTTGCTAATACTTTATGCTCTACTTTAAGTGATGGAATAATTTTTGAAAAATTGGTGAAATAGCCAAACTAATAGTACTTATAAAAGACAATCTAAAAACAGTACTATAGTATCTAAAAATAGTACCATAGAGTGTGTATATAAATGCAATTCATTTAAGAATATATTTCTTAATGTATTTAAGTAAAAAAAAAAACCTAAGTAAGTTTGAAATATATCTCTAAGTTTTACAGCCATTCATTTTATGAAAAGTTCCATATTGTTTGTTTTCTAAGTCAAAATGTACATGCCTGTTCAGTAAGTACCAATATATGTAATACAACAAAAAGACAGCCATATACTTACAATATCTTATTTCCATACCTCTTAACAAAATCTTATATTTACACAAAACTTCTTGGATTTCATTCTCATATTATTCTATAATACCATGGAGGAAATGCACCTATAGTTCCAAATTTTAAAAGTGAGGCTCATGCAAAAAATGATATTGAACATCTTTTCATTTTAATAGATAGCAACTAAATCTATGAAGAAGTTGGATTCCCCAAGGAGAACTGCATCAATGCACAATCTATAGATACATTACTGTGCAAAGAATTAATGTTCAGATATTTCTTCCTCTATATTCTCCAAATTATAACAGTTAAAGCAAAACATTACTAAATTAAGAATTTAGTCTCTAGAAAGTTTGCTGCAATACTGGCTGATAAAGAGTTAAATTGAACTTTGGGTATATGTTAGTCATAACATAATCTCTTGATATATTAGTAGGTCAATAGTTCAGCCAAGAAAGGGACTCTAACTTGAGCAGACACTAATTAAAAGAATCAATTCTTATCCTACTACATATGTCCAATCATATTAACACATTTCTAGATTTCTTACTCAGTGGACTAGTCAAGATTAAAGGATTTGCTAATATGAAGGAACAGAGTATGCTTCCAAACTGACTGAGCAGATTTGTGAACAAATTAGTTCATTTAAAGTTGACAGTGAAAGATTGATTTTGCACAGAATGAGTTACCTAAGGTATTCATCATTTCCTCTGCCTCTGCACACAAGACAGAGATCCGTTTCCTTCACTGTCTGATTGTAATAGGGCTGCTTACTGAGCACCTTTATTTTATAGTCCTGATTGCAGCCTGTCATTCTTTTTAATTCAGACATATTTTAGCCTCTTAGACAGACCTTCAGAAATAACTTCCTTAAAAGCCTCAGTAAAATGACTCATTACATGTTGTTCAATTCAACTATACTATAAATTATAATGCAGAGGAAAGTTCTAATTGCACAAAAGATTCAATTACTCATAAGGCTATTGGACTCATTATTCAAATGCAGGAGTGATCAGGAAATCCAGATGCAGAAACACTTTTCCAAAGTTGAAAGTCAATACTCTACAACTCTGATAAAATCTAAGATGTTTGATATTTGCTACTATTAGTAACTATTCAGTGATAAATATGTTATAAAAAAGATTAGACACTATTCACCTGCAAAAAAATGGAACCAAAAATGCTGAAATTGTTGAAGAATTCATTTTTAAGTCTAAGAAAATAAAAGCAAAACCTTGTGGAAGAAGAAAAAATACAGAACATAATAATGATCAAGAAACACAGTTTAGGAAACAAGAATTCAATTAGAAGATTCAAAGAAAATGTGATGAATTCATGCTATTTTATTCACACATAACTAGACTCCAAATATCAGAAACAGAGATTATAGTAAGATGACATATGTAGGGGGTAGAATTTTTAGGACTTGTGAGTTAAATTCGGGATGATGGGAGAGTGGGGAAGTCTAGGTTAATTATTGGAGGGGGAAGTTGGGTAATTTGGTCCATGCCAGTGCCCATTCATTCAAATATGGTGGGGAAATTAGTGAAGAAACAATTTTGATTTTGATATCTGGAATATCTATGGGAAGACAAACAAAGATATCTACAAGGGATTTGGATAGACAGATCTGTGTTCACAAGTTATATGTAAGTGTACTATTACCTTTATTTTGCAAATGCTCAGAGAGAAGATTCAATTTTCCACAAAGTATCACATTCAATCAACACTGGTATCAGATCATCTGAAATTTTAATTTATTTTTAAAAGATTTTATTTATTTATTAGAGAGAGTGAGAGCCAGGAAGAGCACAGAGGGAGAGAGAGAGTAGACTCCCGGCTGAGCAGAGAGCCCAACATGGGGCTCTATCCCAGGACCCCAAATCACCATCCTAGCTGAAGGCAGATGCTTAACTGACTGAGCCAACTAGGTGCCCTGACATTTTAGATCAAATGTTCATTTGTCCATGATAAGAGGGAGGGGTATGTGTGTGTTTAAAGCAATACAGATGTCAGGTAAGGAAATCTGGTGGATTCCTCCAAGATTTCTGTGGAAAACTCGGTATATTTCATGTCTACTTTTAGTTAAGTTTTGGTGTGTTTCAATATCCATGTCCTGTTTGACTTGTTCCATTTCTGGCTGGACAGGGAGCTCAGTTCCCATCACCAAGTCAACAAACCTTACCTATATCTGCACCCATGTATTTGTCTTTCCTTCTGTTATAAATATGTCATAACTCTCCTACTCAAGAACCTCACTCCTGTAGTGATCTCCTCGTTTTCCCAATCATTTGATCTTTCTATCAGATTGTTTTCCATTAGCATAAAAATAAAATTTAATAAGAACTATTCCTCTATTAATTCCCATCAAAAATAATTCTTAATAATGACCATCCACAAAAAAGCCCCCAAAACACACATGCCCTCCAGTTTGTCCATTGTTGCTTTCTTGCTGTCATGGACATTTTCCACCCTACCACCAGAATTACCCTGTAAAACATAAATTAGATCATGATACTCTCTGCTCAAAATCAGAATAAAATCCATTGTCATTCAGAGTGAAATTTAAAGTCCTTACAATGGACTACAAGGCCCTCAGTGATTAGTTCCCCTATAAATACCTTGACTTAGGGAAACAACACTCTCCTTCTTGCTTATTGTACTCCTTTCACACTGGCCTCCAAGCTGTAATTGGAACATTCCAAGTATGATCCACTGCAGGACTTTCACTTTTGCTATTCCCTTAACAAGAATGCTTTTTGTCCATAAACCTTCATGATTCCTCCCTATTTCAGATACTACTCAAACGTTACCTCTAGTCATTTGAATATGGATTTGGCCATTGTAACAAAGCAAAACATAACAATGATTTTAAAGATAGGAGATAAAAGTTTCTCTCTTTCAAGTATGAATCTGATATTAGTGGTCCCATACTGTTATTCCTGCTCTACAGTATAAGACACTCGGACATCTTTAATCAGGTTGCTTAGCCATCCTCAAAGTGCAGCTTCCATCTTGAAGCCAAAGACAGCCACTATATCTGACACCACGTTCACCCTTCAGACATTGGGAGGGAAGGGGAGCCAAAGTTCAGTTGCACACATCACTTCTAGTTATATCCCATTAACCAATGCTTAATCACCAACTGCAAGAAAGGCTGGGGAATGTAATCTTAGCTGTGTGATTCTGTGGCCAGCTAACACTCAAGTGTCCTATAACCAAAGGAAAAGGAAAATGTGGACATTGGGAGACAATTAGCAGCCTTCGTCACATCACCTTATTGGAGAAGTTTTCCCTGACTTACCTATGTAAAATAACACTTCTTTCTTCACTCCACAATTGCCTTTAATCTGCTTTATTTTCTTTATAGCCCCTGTATAGATAGATATACCTTATAAAATATGCCTTATGTATTTTAATGTTTACTTACTAAATTATTTTCTATTTCCCACCTCTAAAATGTAAGATCCTTCATGGCAAGAATTTTGTTTTAATCGTGGCATCCTCACATATATAGACCTTCAACAGATATATTTTGAATGAGGAATAACTCTCTGAATAGACTTGACCTCACTAAATCCTCTCTCACTCCCACGCGTTTCACATCATGCTTTCTGTTTGAAATGTCCTATCGCCCTTTATTTGCCTAACACTAATGTCTTTTTTAGGATTTAGGTTCAGGCTCAGGCATTAGCACTACTGTGAAGACTGTGAATTTTTTAGACATCCATTCTGAGTGCTCATCTAACTCTGAATTGTGGTCCTCTAAGCCAACATCTGGCATAAAGATGTTGTTATTATTATTATACTATTTATTATTATTATTTTATATTATAAACTCCTGGAGGTTAAGAAATCATTTTATATCTGTAACACAGGCACTCTATTAGTCAGGACTCTTAGCTGCGATTGACAAAAACTCATTTGAAACTGCTTAAGTTAAAAAGAGTCTTTAAAACCAGGTGATGGTGAGGGAGAGGCTGTCTTATGTGACTCCAAGAGCAATAAGACTGCATCTGCCTTCACCTTGATCATTTCCAATGGAAATGGAAGCTCTCACACAGGAAGCTGACCTATTTTTTTTCTGAGAAACACCTGGTGATATATTGTATGAGCCTGAAGTTCCCTTTATACTCTCTATACGTTTAATAATGTTTTTCTTCTCTCTGGATTAAAAGGCGAGGGGAAAATGTGACTCTCAAGAAAGTCACCCCAAGATTTGTGGATTCCTTTCTGGAAGGTGGATACCTTTCTGGAAGAAAAATCAATTCATAAGCTTGTAATAATTCAAACATGCAATTCCTATGGGAAATATTCATCTAAAAATAGTCTCTACTTGTTGTTTAATATTGGTCATAAAGAACCTGACTCATGAGAACTATCTGAAATTAGGTAATAAAGTTTTGATTAGATGTCATCCCTGCCAATCATTTTTACCTTAAAGTCATTATGGGAGAGGTTGAATATCCCTCCTCTTTCAAAGTAGAAGCCCAGTCTGCCTGCCAAAAAGTATGCATGTGTGTTGTAGGCCAGTCGTACTTGAAAATACTAAAAAATAGAAACTCTAATATGCAACACGCACAACCTAGAGTATAATATCTTAGTATTGTGTGATATTATTTTGAACAGACAATATTGGGCAGCCATATAACATTTCACTGATTTTAACAATGATCCCCTGAAATTTCTGTCTTGCTGCTTATCTTTATTTATTTTTATTTTTTAAAAAAAATTATTTATTTATTTATTTATTTATTTATTTATTTATTTATGAATGGGAGGGGGGCAGAGACACAGGCAGGGGGAGAAGCAGGCTCCATGTCGGGAGCCCGACCTGGGACTTGATCCCGGGACTCCAGGATCACGCCCTGGGTTAAAGGCAGGCGCCAAACCGCTGAGCCACCCAGGGATCCCCTCACTGCTTATCTTTAAAGAAATAAAAATCAGTTCTAGTCTGGAGAAAGTCCTCACCCTCTGACTTTCAAGGCATCTATTACAGCTTCTCTCAGTTCTCAAATGTGTCTCCCTCTTCTTTCTCATTGGCTCAGATAGGTTTAGAGGCCAACCAGAAGTCACTCACTGTGGCCTGGAGGAGGGATAGGATGAGTAACTAAACCAACCTAGTTCCACTCAGGGAACATGGGAGGGTCTATCCCATGTAGAGTGGGAAAGTGGGGAGGGAAGAAGAGTGAATTCTTCAATAGAGTGCTTTCAGCCAGAAAAGGAGAGTGTGTACTCTAAATGTAAGCTCACTACAGATTTCATTGAGAATTTTGTAGATAAATATGTACAGAATAATATCGTGTAAAAAACTATATTTAGAGATCTATAGATATGTATAGGCAAAACAGAAGGACTTCAAGTCAGGCAACATCATACTAGAAGTGGTTACCCCCTGAGAGGGTAACGTGAACTGAGGGTGTGAGAATCCTTCTAAGGGGAGAGGTTCACATTTAACCTGCGTACATATGTATTGCTTAAATTTCATAATAAGAATGTAGTGATAAGGGGTGCCTGAGTGGCTCAGCCGGTTAAGTGTCTGTCTTCAGCTCAGATCATGACTCCAGAGTCCTAGGATCCAGCCCCACATCAGGCTCCCTGCTCAGCAGGGCATTTCCTTCTCCCTCTGTTCCTCACCCCACTCATGCCCTCGGTCTCTTGCTCTCACTCACTCTCTCTCAAATAAATAAATAAAAACTAAAAAAAAAAAAAGAATATAGTCATAAATTACTTGTGTGCTGAAAACAATTTTTAATTAGAAAACAACACGTATCCCTTATGACAGAAAGTTTATAGCTTTACTTAATGAGCAGTCTTTTTGAACAAGGCAGGCAATATTGGCAGGATGTCATTACATTCATACTTGATGAACCTTGATATGGATAGAAATAACTGGCTTCACATATGGTTCTAATTTGTTTGAATTATACTTATTTGTTTGTGATAAGCCTAATAGAACCATTTTTAGTAGGTTAGCATGTGTCTTGTGGAATTTAGCATGTAGAAAACAGGACAAAAAGATGGAAAAAGGAAAAGAAAAATATGTCTTTGCCTAATGATTTCTTGCATACATTACAAAAATTGCTTTTGTCACTTTGCTCCCTGAAATTATATCTATTTATGTTCACATGAGGAAATAATTGTGGGTCATGGCTTCAGATGTTCAGAGGTATCAGTAAGTTTAGACTTTAGTAAAGCACTAAGAGTTGCCCATTCTGCCCTTACTATGGTGTCTCTTTCTAAAATAAATCCTTGGGGATCCCTGGGTGGCTCCGCAGTTTGGCGCCTGCCTTTGGCCCAGGGCGCAATCCTGGAGTCCCGGGATCGAGTCCCACGTTGGGCTCCCTGCATGGAGCCTGCTTCTCCCTCTGTCTGTGTCTCTGCCTTTCTCTCTCTCTCTCTCTATGTCTATCATGAATAAATAAATAAATCTTTATAAATAAATAAATAAATCCTTAATGGGTTACCTGACCCACCATAAATATCAATGTGATCTTCCCTTTGTTTTCTGATTTGTCAACAAAAAGTACAATGTGTGTGTGTGTAGTGACAATAATTATTAAACACATGCAAACATTTATCTATTCATGTATCAAAATTTTATTGAATATCTACTATGTTTTAGCCACTGTGCAAGGAATACAAATAAGTTGAATAACAGAGTTACTGCTCCGAGAATTCCAGGCACTACTAGAAACTACTAATGAGTAAGCAATGCCTTTGAGTGTGCGGCATGTATGAGGAAGGGGGAAACAGAGTTAGCAAGTCAGCCGTACATGGAGATAAGGGTAGGGAGGAGATTCCGGCAAAGCTCCACAGAGAAACAGTTGCTTGGCAGACTATTGGGGTTCAGGATATGCTACCCCAAAATATGGCATCTTAGCATAGTGAATATTTTAAGCTGAAGGAATTTGAGAAAATGGAAGAAGGAAGTTCACTTTGACCTTCCTCCCATCCTTCTTCCTTGAAACAGGTCATAAACCCTTCAGGTGAGAGATGCCCTCCCTACACCTGCAGGAAATGAATATCCTTATCTCCTTAGACAAAGATCTGAGAAGAATCCTAAGAAACAGGCTTTGCTAAGTTTCCCCGAGTTTACTATAGTCACCTCATACTCCTTAACTTATCCTATTCTGACATGACTACCACTCTTCATCAAACCTAGCATAAAAATACTCAGTCCTTACTGTCTCTTTGGGTTTCTGTTTCATTATGAAGTTTCACACATCATCACATAAAATTTATATTAAAGAAATGTGTGCTTTTTTCCTGTGAATCTTTGTCAGTCTACTTCTCAGATACAATTAGGGACCCTAAGAGAACCAAAAGAAAATTTTTTCCACCACTACACAATGGGATGAGAGCACATTCTAGGCTTAGGGAAAGTATGCACACCAAATAGAGTTCTAAAATACATAGTAGAATCAGGAAGCTGCAAATAATCCAGTACTAATGAAGCGGAAGGGGCAGGGTTATTACCACCAGGTAGGCAAGAGGCAACACTTACAATGCCATTGTAAAGACCTTTCCATAGGCACTGCAATAATACTACATAGGGTAGAGGAATGGTGTCATGCAGTTTAGGGAGAAACCTCTGGTCTAGATGCTTGTGAAAGCAAATTCAAAGGGATAAGGACAGAGGGAGGACCAGTTAAGAAGCCACCATATTAATCCAAGTGAGAAGTGATGGCTTGAACTAAATGGCCCTGGCATACTTAGGGGATTTTTTAAAAATACATTTATTCATGAGAGACACACAGAGAGAGAGAGGCAGAGACACAGGCAGAGGGAGAGCAGACTCCCTGTGGGGAGCCTGATGAGGGACTCTATCCCAGGACCCCAGGATCATGACCCGAGCCAAAGGCAGATACTCAATCACTGAGCCATCCAGGTGCCCCATACTTAGGAGATTTGAAGAACAAATAGACATGGGACTATGAGAGCAGGAGGGATCAAGGATGGGCTTTAGAGAGTCTGTAAGCCTTCCCCCAGAAAGGGAAATGCAAATGGTTACGTGCTTTTTTCTGGGGGAAATCACGTATATAGCCCTTATCAGATCCTGACGTGGGCTCATAAACCGAAGGTTCAAACTACTACATTGTGCTATTATCATAGTCACACTTTATTTAAAGACTCAATCTTCTTATAATTGTTTCTTATAGTTGCCAGATTTAGCTAAACACAAGATTAGATGCAGGATTTAGCAAATAAAAATTTATGTTTAACTGGGCGTCCCGTACTTTATTTGGCATCCCTACGGAAAGACACTCATGCTGTGAAATAACATTTCTCTGGGATGACACATTATAGTCCTCATTATCAGGGTACAAAGTTCCTTCAATTCAAATTCCATTAATTAATTTATTCGTTCAACAAATATTGATTGGCTGCCTACTTCTGTACATACTGAGTACCCATTAGTGAGTAAACAGATCATAGTCCCTTTCTCTGGGGAACTTATAATGTAATTGAGAAGACAATTTTTTTTTGAAAAGTAAATGAAAGAAATAATAAATAATTATAACTAGTAAATGCTAGGCGACAAGCAGGGAGTAGTGATAGAGAACAAGGTGACATTACACTCAGAGGACAAGGAAGCCAGGCCGGGTGAAAGGCAGGAAGGGAAGCCTATGGAGCAGTGGGAACTGGAAGGGAGAAAGAACTATTGAGTCTGAAAAACAGAAAGATTTTGTCTCATGGTCAAAGGGAAGAATGAAATGAGAGTCAGCCACATAATATGCAGGGCCCAGAAGGAACATGTGGCCCCTTGTTCAAAAAGCAAGGGGAAAAGTGCCATTAAAGCTCTTAGAATATAACATCTTTTCTTTTGTCGTGATTTTTTAAACCTGTTATTTAATATCATTCTAAGTTTGAAAAATCCCTTTTTAAAGTTAAAATTTTAAATCACTCGCATAACTTTTTCCACCTATCTTTATATCTGGCAATGTCACTTGTAAATGGGAATACAAGAACATTCACCTCATATGCAGAATCACCAAAACTACACGATTTGTATTTCATAGCTCATACACCCACATGCTTTTCATTCTGACCCAAACAGTGGAAACGCTGCACAAAACTGACAGTTTTATACCACTCTTCATACAAACACAGTCTACCAAAGCTCTTTTTTATACCACTGTTCATACAAACACAGTCTACCAAAGCTCTTTACTTTACCTTTAGCTTGCTGACGGATAAGGAAGAAGGACTCAGTGGAAAAGGAGCTGTGGACCGCCTTATCTTTCCCTTCTCATCTGTATCATCCGTCTCAGTGTAAGTTACTGGCTAATACAGGGCAGTAAGAGTAAGAAAGATAGAGTAGGGTTTCTTGGTCCTTTGGGTTTCAAGAATGCTATTTTTCTGCACTATAAGCAAGGTCTGAGTCAAAAGGAAAAGATGGCTTTAGGGGCTTCAGCACCCTCCACTTATTTAGCTACAGACAGAGCCCACTCACCTTGTACTCTGAACTCCCACAGTCTTGAGTCCAGTGGAATTTTGTGCTTATCGAGCACTGCAAACTGGGTGTCAGGGAATGATGGGTCCACACAGTTGCACATATTTCTTCTGCTGGTGGCACGCTCTATTGTCTCATTGGACTTTACTTGAAAAAAAAAAAACAAATTCAAGGATGAAATTAAGGATTTCAGAATGGCCACCACAGAGCATTAAACCAAACACAAAGTCCTGTGGGTCACAGGCCCATGAAGCCAGCCCTCCTTGAGAAAAGATGAAGCTAGAGAAGTGAATAGATATCAGACCATGCCATTCATGATATTTGGGGTTTATAATTTTCCCAATTGCTCTCCCCACTCCCAGCTCCTCTTTCCTCTGTATGGAAAACCTATGCATCATTTAGATATAACAATCCTTGCCTTCAATCCACTCCATTTATTCCAATATAACTGCTTCCTTTCTATGTATGAGGCCTTTCTTTCCCTATTACTAATGACTCCTGGAAGTTAAGTGAAAAACAATCAAAACCCAAATTTCCCTTTATCTCAATATTTATCTCTAGATCTGTCACAAAAAATAATAACAATAAAATAACAACAGTAATAGCACAGTATAAATTGAGGAATCAGTAATGAAGGTCAAATATATTATGTTGTAGTTTGCAGTGAAAAACGCTCGGAAGCAGACATTATGAGTCTGCAAGAACTCTTTCACAGTTGAATTTTGCCATTTCACAGGACTGTTGGCTCTGGGGTGATGCCCTCTTAATCTGTTTTCCGACACCCATTAATGCATTTCCTCACTTCCATGATTGAAGTACTTCATGCACTGGTCACTGATTTGTAAAGTTGAGTGCGGATGTCCAGTGCATTTTAAAAAGGAACCTTTAACACTTCATTCTGTTCTAGCCTGACTTCACTTTACAGTGTAGTCCCCTGTGTCACTTGCTGTCTGAGTCCTGATGCACCAGAACTAGGTAAACAGAAGGAGGTAGGGGACAGAAGAAAAAGCATAATAAACTTGCAGACCAAGGGCACTTGTCGGGCCAGCATCCTTTCGTAGATTATAACTAAATGAAACCCCTGAAAAATCTCCTTGATGGTATTTTTGCTTGGTTGGGCTTTTTGTTTGTTTTGGAGTTTGTTTTTGTTTATTCTTATAGTACACAGCACCACTGAATCTCATTACAATTCTGCTCTGGTCTGTTCTCTTCCTGCACTTTGGGAAGCTGGCTGTCATTAAGGGCTCATGAGACACCTGTGCAATGCTCACTGGGTTTCATGGAATTCTCCATGCTCACAGCTTTTTGTAATGATATGAATGCCTGAGCTTGGAAATTAGCATCACTTGAGAATAGTAACAAAATGTTGAGCATGGGCTTCTTCTTCAAATACTTCCTGTCTTTGAAAAGAATCATCCTTTTTCTGAAAAATAATTTTCAAAATTCCCATAGAATATTCATTTCTAAAACTTGCATTTTCATCACATTTATTCTTCGGAGCTGATTTATAAATACTGTTTATACTACATTTTTGTTGTTGTTGTTCTAAGAGCAGATAGCACCAAGTCAATAAGACAAGAGGTATGTTACATTCTTTTCCCTTGGGTGTCTTGGGAGAAGTACCAGTGATATATAAAAAGATTTGTATTGCAATTTAAGATCACTAATTATTCCTAACTCATCAAACTTTTTTTTTAGTACCTACCATATACGCATGGTATATGTATGTACATAGGTATATACCGTATGTATATGGTGGATACTAAAACCAGAGTTTGTCTAATGTACAGCAAGGAAATAAAAACAGACACCAAGCTTTTTCAGTGAAGAGAGATAGTCTATTGGTGTGGTACTACCCAGGAGAATGGGGAGCTAATACTCAAGAATCCCAAACTCCCCAATGGCTTGCAAGTGAGTGTGGTACTACCCAGGAGAATGGGGAGCTAATACTCAAGAATCCCAAACTCCCCAATGGCTTGCAAGTGAGAGTTATAAGAACAAAATTTGGGGCAGGGGTACCCTGAGAAGGCGGATGCTGTTGATTGAAGACCCATAGGTCATGTTAACAAAAGTCTCCTGAGAAGGTGGGCACCACTAATTGGAAGCCCATGAGGTCATATTAGCAGATATTACTTAATAACTTCTGGTGTTCCTTCACCCGGTCCCCTGGAGGCCTATTATATCTCGAGAGACTTGGAATGCAAAAAAATACCTTTTTCTTTATATTAGAGATTTCATTAGTTATATCTCCTGATTATACCTTTAGGGTAGTGCTGATTAAACTACTTGTCCTACAGGTTCCTTGGAATGATAAGCATTTCTATCCCTTGAGCCTAGGCCTTTGTGTTGCTTGGCGGGTCTGGCTCGGCCCTGGGACTTATAGGATTCCTAGTGTTCATTTCTCCATCTGAACTTACAAGATGGAAGCTGGCTTCAGTATTAGTGACTGTACCAGGTACCAAAGTCTATATACACATCTTTTTATGTAATCTATAGTAGTGCTATTGCCATTTACAAAAAAAAATGGTAGCAATATTTTCCTTGTGTTAGGTGAAATAAACTGAGATTTCTTTGAGACCATATTCCAAGCACGTTTCTGCCATCACGCTTTTTCCCCTTATTTAATATGCCTTATTTAGCATCCTTTTCTTCTCTGGGCCAAAGCCCCAGAATCATGATTGCCTGACTCTTTTCCTTCTTACTCTCTCTTCTTCTCATTTCCTTTTATTTTTTTTAAAGATTTTATTTATTCATGAGAGACACACAGAGAGAGGCAGAGATATAGGCAGAGGGAGAAGCAGGCTCCCTGCGGGGAGCCCGTTATGGGACTCGATCCCAGGACTCCAGGATCACGCCCTGAGCTGAAGGCAGAAACTCAACCACTGAGCCACCCTGGCCTCCCTCTTCTCATTTCCTCCAGGGTACACAAGTTCTTCCCTAAATTGTCCAAACCATAGCCTTCTTTTGCCCAGTACCAGTAAGCCTCTTGGCTTTGCGTTTGCAACCAAAAGAACCTCTCTATACCAAAAATTTCAGGAGCTCAGTGCTGAGCTTTTGATATGCTAAATGAGAGAATAAAGAATTTGGAAAATCCTCTTTCAAGGCAATAGCCTGGTTTATGAAGCTATTGTCTTGATGCATAATCCTACTTTGCATTTGTTCCTTCTATTTGTGTGCCTTCTTGAACCTATCTAATCTCTACACATACTCAATCCCAGGCAGATGGATGCATAACTAACTAGACTGAAGCCTTATATTTAGAAAAAGCAAAAATAATGGCTTATAATATACAAATGCTCTCCCTTTTTTAATGATATAGTCAATACCCAATTTCATAGGAATTCTTCTAGTGTCTTCTCAACTTATATTTGCTATTTATTTCTTCATCTTCTTACAAATCTACTATTTGCCAAAACTACCAACAAAAAATAAAGCTAAATACTATAGTCCTTTCAAAATCATGCACACATGATTTTCACACTTCCACTCTGGTGGTAAAATGGTGGCACTAAGGCAGCATAAGAAGAGATGATAGAAAAACTGAAATTGAATACAGGCTCTCCAATTAATAAAATTTAGTTTATCAGTAGTAGTAGTAGTAGTATCAATATTTATAACAAATGAAGTGTACTGAATAACCAAGATTACACAGGCTCTGTCCAAAATGAGCCAAACTGATCACAAGCATTTATTATAATCGACATATAAAGTGCCTTAATGTACCACCTTCTGAAATACTCTGAAAACATCAATCTCAATTTTATTATTTTTATTTATTTATTTATTTATTTATTTATTTATTTATTTATTTATTTATTTATTTTACGATAGTCATACAGAGAGAGAGAGGCAGAGACACAGGTGGAGGGAGAAGCAGGCTCCATGCACCAGGAGCCCGACGTGGGATTCGATCCTGGGTCTCCAGGATCGCGCCCTGGGCCAAAGGCAGGCGCCAAACCGCTGCGCCACCCGGGGATCCCTCAATCTCAATTTTATAAACTAGCCCATTAATATACCAGAAAACTGTACAGCTGCTGAAATAAGGAGTTTTATTTTGAAATATTTCTATTTCTACCTTTGCTTCAGTTTCACTTTCATAATTACTTTATTGTTTTGTTGTCTGTGGTTATTTTTGGCATTTCTATTCCATAATAGAGCAATGGTCTATCAACATATTCTATCATCACATGGTTATCTGATTAAATAAATAGAATAAAATATTTCAGTAATTGATATTGGAAATGAGGCACTCTTAATCTGAAGTGGTTTATCAATGTCAGTGAATGATAAGGAATAGAGAGCAAGACATCTCAAAGAGAAAATCAAGGCTACTTGATGACTAATAGCTAGAGAGAGGAAATATCATGTAAATCAGAAATTTTTGCTGATGCACTGGGCCATGTTGGATAGGAGGGTTGCAGGAAACGGGGACAAGTTTTGATATTTTGTTTTAAGTCTCAAGGGCAAATTTTGGCATAGGTTCTGACAGTCCTGATTTGAAGATGAGAGTAAACACACCTTCTGTCACTACCTAAAATTCAAGGTCTTTTAAGTAATAAAATGTACCAGCAAATGCCATTAAGACCTAAGGTAGTTTTAACTTGAGGAATAAACAGAATTTGAGGTAAATTTTGAAGTGAAATGTGAAACAACTACCATTGGCCAAAAATAAGGCCAAAACACACACATTTTAAAAATTGGATTTAAGTCACACAGCAGGCATATGCACGTTTATTGAGAGCCTTTAGAGAGGAGGAAGGAGATTATCACTTCAGGAGATTCCAAACTCTTCCCCAACTAACACTGGCCTCTACTAACCCTGTGACCTGGTTACTTAAGGCCAATTTAACATATCCTTAGAAGTGTAACCACCACGCCACTTACATAGGTTGTGTTTGGCCAGAGGATGACAGGTTCTTTCTCCTCCTATGTGTGCTTTCCAACAGCTGCAAGTTTCCTATGGTTTCTCTTAGGATGCCAATAATTATTAGTCAAGTGCCTCCATTTGTCCTAATACGAGGATGTCATTTCCGGATGTGATAGCTATGTGATTTTGGAAATGTTGAGTTGCAATGAAGGCAAGATATGCAAATAGAACCATGTCATGGACAACTTAAGGAACGGATTGGTGCTGTGATGGCCGGGAGATGGCTGGGGAACAGCTAATGATGGGAATTAATAATGCATCCTTCTGGAAAGCAAATTCTGGGAAGAGAGAAACAGTGCCTACTTTCTGTCCTTTCTCTTTTTACAGGCCTAACCAAGAATTACACAAGTATTCACCAAATTACAGGGGTTGCAGGGTCTTGTGACTCTGCTTGGTAAAAGGTTCATCCGGACAAAGGAGGACGTTGTTGAAGCTCTCCCGGAGGCTCCCAAATTCCTGATTATCTCATTTCTCCATAACACTGCGGTGAGAAGACAGACAAGCATCTGCATTATGGGCTAACACTCTTTACTATTTTGGTTTGTTTTGAGTGTGCAGTTAGGATTTAGAAAGTATACCTTTGCACTGCTTTATTTCCAAAATCTTTAAAAATAAACTCCTCTCATGCTGGGGTTCTACTCTGTGTATATTAGCAACCAAGTTGCAATAGTTGCTACTATTAATTATTGCTATTTCAATTTTCCAGAAAACATTCTCTAGAACCATTCATACCAAATACATGCATAACATTAAAAAAATAGAATGAATTGGTTCTTTTTCTTCCTAAAAATGTAAATTTAGCAAATTTTTAAAAACACAAAGTTGAAGAACATTTAAACTTCTAAAATATTTGTATGACTGTTATCTAATTGTATTCCCACAATATGCTTACAGATAAGGCAAGATAAAGATTATCGTCCATGCAGCTGTTGTGGAAAAGGAGAGTGAAGTGAGTTGCCTCTAGTTCGCAGCAGTTCCAAGGCTACCCCTGGGCCTTGTCGAATTCCTAGGCCAGAACTTTTCCTGTACCATGCTCTGGGCCACAGGAAGTGGACAGGGAGCAAAGGATTCCTGGGAATTGGAGCTAAACACAGAAATGCAAACACACTTGAGTGACTAGTCCTGAGCCCGGCAAGGCTCGCAAGCAGATTCTCTCCAGCTGCATGGTCAGCGAGAGACTCCTCAGTGGTATTGAAATCTGCTTGGAAAGCTGCTTCTATCCGTGACCATGGAGGCTGACAGCTCTGGCTGAGTGATCCTTGGCCCTTATTAGACATATACCTCTGAGTTCAAGAAGGGTGTAGAAGGAGCGTGTATAGTCTTTCCTCTTCCCCTCCTTACATCTTAAGAGGGTCCATTATGTTGCGGGCCAGATCATGAATCAGAAGAGCATTCGGATTAGCATGATCACTCGTTTATCAGATGAAAGGTGTGGTCCAGTTCATATTGGAGTCAAGGGCTAGTGTATCTATGTTTGTGCATAAACACATCCACCCTCCATTTGCCTTCTGTACACAGACACTCTAGGCAAATTTGCTTTAATAAATGGATCTGTAAAGTGCTCTGTAATTCTTACATGGTTGATTATCCATGTAAAAGGTTTTCCAAATAACAAACAACTAGTAGCAAATGAGAATATGTGATGCCACTTGATGTCTATATGAGTAACAGATTTTAAATAGACAGTTTTCCCTGCCGATTGAATACCTGTCTTTAAAGCCTATATTTAAAGTTAAATATTTATACCATATGGTTTCGGGAGGATTAGCCCTCTGTGGTCCTGAACTATATTGAAAGCATCATTATTTATATGTAAAGTAAATTTATGAATGGAAAACCTTTATATTAAATATTCTCAGTGGCAAATAACATGAAAGAGAGTGGCTGTATTCAGAACAGTAGGAAATAGAGACAAATAGAATAGATAAAGGGAACGATTTCATAAAATGGGCTGGGGGCATGTGGAACACATTAACAAAAACAAGATAGGTAACATCTACCACATGTTCAAGAGCCGATATGTTCAGCAGACTCCTAACTGAGCTTTACGACAAAGAGACTGTCATGGACCTGGAAACCCTGGAGAGGCAGAGGGCAGATTTGACATATTTGTTAAGCAGGACTAGATGATGAAGCTATGGAATCTGTTAAAAATCACATTTCCAAAGAATGGGAAAACGTCACGGATGAGTTTTTGCTTATTATCCTTGTTTCTAATATTGCAAAGTAATAACATACTTTTTTTTAAGAGAAACACTTCATATGGAATCTCCCATTTACCCAATCATTTATTCACTTTCATTCACTACTCCCTCACCTCCACTCCCAGCAAAAATGCAAACCTACTTACATATATGCATGCATGCAATTTGGCCCTGAAGGCCGTTATTGCAAGTAGACTACCTCTGAGATTTTTGCTGTCTTTGTGGACAATCACTAGTGGAAATATTAGCTGACCACAGTCCTTACACCTAGATGTAATTATGACCAGCTTTTAAATTGACTGCCCATGGAACATCATCTAGAAAAGTAAGGACAACAAGAAATCCAGGCCCCTGATGATTCCACTGTCTAAAGAAAGGACATAAATGAAGAGAGAATTCTTAAAACCAATTGGTTGATTTTTAAGGCCAGAATGTGACTAGAGACTAGAAATTTTTTAATCACTAGAGAATCAATACATTGAAATTATCATCTTGAGATTTTTTGTTGTGTGTCACATAAGGGAATAGAGAATCCTAATGAACTATATGCCAGTATAAAGAGGTAAGTCAAGAGAATAAGATGCAAAATTATTCTTTAGAAAGATTGTTGCCCTTCTTGTAACATGGAACATTCTGGTTCATTTTCTGAGAGTCTTTTCTGATACTGAGCCTATTGTTCCTGATACTAAGCTTAAATCTATTGAATTACCAAAAATATTCTTAAATGATTATAGGTGAAGGGACTCCTTCACTGCTGGAAGGAGAGCAAGCTGATTCCCACTGTCCCATTGTACACATCTTATCTCTTATGAGGGATTTTCTAGGAAAAGGAAAGAACATCCCAGAGGTACCCGTTCCTTTAGAACACAAGAACACCAACAAGGACAACAGTCTTGAAGATTTACAGAGGAGTGTCTTGGAGAGACATAGAGACAAGAAGAATGAATGGTCAGAGCACAAAGATGACATTATATATGAAAAGCTCAGTTCAGTGCTAAGAGGCTCTATCCAACAATCCAACCAAAAAGTCCCAGAGTGAGAGCAAGCATTCCAGACTGCCTTCGGGGTTGTTGTGTCATTTTCCCCATCAGGGACTGATCTGCCAAGATATTGGGAGGAGGCACATGTAATCTATCGGACTCTTTACAACAACCCAAATTTAATTTGGGGATAAAACCCCTCAAGATGGAAAAAGACATCAGTGTGTACTTATTTCATCATAACAAAAATAGTTTGGCATCAGGAATTCTGCTGTATTAGCTTATTACCTTTGAAACCTGTCATTTGGTGGGATGCTGTCATTTGGATATTATTTAAGAAATCTAACTTTCTGTAATTCAGAAACTGATCCCTAGGCAAAACGCGTACAGTGAATTCTTAGGTGCAGTAAGTGTGCTTATTCTTGTCCTGCCTACGTTTATTCCAGACACAGGCACATACGGTGTGTATTAGCAATACATATTCTATAATACAAAGTATCTTACTTTGCATGAAATAGTTTTTTCAAATATGGGTCCATTTTATTATTTTCTAACATTAATTACCAGACAAATCCAACTTCACAAAAACTCAGAATGGGCAGCTATGTGGTTGGGGTAATTTAAGGACATCTCAAATAACACTGAGGAAAATATTGTTCACCATCAGCCTACTACCATGCCTGACTTTACTATAATCAGCATCATACAAGAGAGCTATGAAGAAATAGGCATTTTACTATCTGTTAATGGTAATCTATCATCTGGCTAGTACTTCAGCATGAATCACTTAAACTCTGTATGAGCCAATGTGATTTAGCAGAGAAAATGCCAAGGGAGTAGTAGTATAAGACAGAAAAGTATTGATTGGGAGACAAGTGGATAGAAAAAGAAATAAGAAATGTCTGACAGACAGTGACATACATTGAGCACTGCTACCACAGGGGACCCTAGCAACCAGTGTTTGGCTGTAGGGCACAAGAACCCTAAAAGGTGCTATGAAAGGTTATGTCATCAGGTTGATAAAATCAGGAGACGATGGGTACCTAGTTTCTCAAAGAGAGAGTATTTTATAAACTAAGTCTGTAGCAGTTCTAACATGGTACCTACGTAGTGTTTTACAGGGGTCATTCTAATTCAAATTATTTTATCTGGTATTCCAATGTTGAAAAAAATTAAATTAAATGTGTGTGTGTGTGTGTGTGTGTGCCTCGTATACCATAATTTGGAATAATGGGAGGTGAACCTGCTATCATAAATCCAATTTAGGTTTGATATTACAAAGAGATTTATTTTTCTGGCCACTCTATGCATTTACCTTTCCTTCACTTTATTTTCATAAATTCATCACATTGTCACTATAGAAAGCTTCTCATGAGGATTCAGCACTTTGTCTTTTATCTTTGGGTAGAAAAATGCTGACACACTCTTTCTATATAATCTCTAAGTGTTCCATACAAGGTGCTGGCAGGTGAACATCCTGGATTTACTAATCCATCCCCTCCCACACACACACCCCTATCCCCGCACCCTTGGCCCAAGTTATTTTTCTGTTGAATCTACAATTCTCCAGAATTGTTTGTGTGAATTTGAAAGACTAAATGGTCATGGTGCAAAGAGGTGTACAATTATTAAAGCAAAGTATTTTTTAATTCTTTTGTCTCCACTTCCTGCTTCCAATAGCTGACACTAATTTAAATAATAAATAAGCTCCATGGTTACCTTTTGCTCTATTCCATTCTAAACATCACCACCTGATCTGGTTTCCAGCATTATTGCAAAGACATTTAAGTGTACAGTATAAGATTGTACTTGATTTATTAAAGTAATGAATTAGTTTTATTGTGGGTGATTAAATGTATTTTACTTTTTAAAGCACAAGAACTAGAAAAGAAGAGCATCGTTACAATCTGAAAATAACTAGAAAGATAAGTTCATTAACTTGCCTACACTTGTGCATCATAAAAACCTTGTTAAAAATTACTCCCTAGCCTGCTGTATTAGCTTCTTTATGAGGTAATTTCTCCATACAGTAATAAGATTTTTCTTTTACTCTCCAGTGCATATTAAACCCACTAATCTTCTTTTATAAACTATAGTTTCAGCCACTTTCTCAATTTACTCACTTTAAAGATACACTCCTATTAATATTAAAGGTAGCAAATGCAGATATGAACTTTGCAAAACATGCTCTCGGATTTATGGCACAATCTTTTAACAGTGTACTGGAATAGCACAAAAGGGAAAAAGCCGTAAATGTCGAGTATGTCTCATGACAAACCAAACAATCTCAGTCCCCAGAGAATTAATTTCCCACCCCATTCATTATGTGAATGAACTGTAGACATATTTTCTGCTGTCAGCAAATAAAAACAGAATGGAAAGACTCCGTTCATTGAAAGAAATAAAATAAAATCTTGCACAGGAACCACACAGTCATCAACGATCTGATTGATATGGATTATTGGTGTCCTGGGGAAAGGACAACTGGTAGCCATTTCTACCTGTGGGTTGAACTCTTAAGGGTCAAGATTTTCATTCTGGATCCAAAATCAAATAAGTCCTGTATGAGTTTGAAAATTCAGTCTTTCGAAGATCAAATTCAAATTATTTTGGTTATAATCCTTGTTTCTATAATTCATCTAAAATATCCAATATTTTAAACAGTTTATTATTCAACAATAGCAATAAGTAATTAAGCTAATACTGGGCTTCAAACATCCTCAAATGGGTAATCCATCTTGGAAATAAAAAGTCAAATTGTTGTAGAAGTCTATTTTAAAAGTTAAGACAGAAACGGCTTCTTTGATGTTTTTCCTTCTATTTGACTTTAAGGTGAAAAGTAACACCCTCCCTATTGCTCAGTAGTTGGACTTATGTTGTTCACTGAATAACAGAGATTTACATTTTTTTCCTGTTTGTATCCAGAACTGGGGAATGACATTTGAAATATATGAGAAAGACAAAATTGCTCATATACAAAGTTTCTTGCAGATCAACAAAAACTAGAGAAACACCTCAGTGAAAAAAAGAAGTTGGAACTGAAAAGTCTATACAAAGGAGGACTATAATGGGCCAATAAATATATGGGAAGGAGATCCCTGGGTGGCTCAGTGGTTTAGCACCTGCCTTGGGCCCAGTGTGTGATCCTGGAGTCCTGGGATGGAGTCCCTCATCGGGCTCCCTGCATGGGGCCTGCTTCTCCCTCTGCCTGTGTCTCTGCCTCTTTCTCTCTCTCTCTCTCTCATGAATAAATAAATAAAATCTTAATATATATATACATATATGGAAAAAAGTTCAACCTTTCCACTAGTTAAAAATACAGGTTAGAAATTTTAATGGAAAATGCCATTTTTTCCAACATCAGAGTGATAAAGATTAAAAATAATGGAAATAAGTTATTGTTCAGAGTTTAGAAAAAAAAACTCTCCTACATTGCTCATGAGTGCATAAAGTAGTGCAATCTTTTAAAACTTTTAACAATATATAAAAAAAAATTAGACATGATAATATTGACCCAGCATGGCTAAGGATGCATTTGGATGTATATAGATTATTGTGAGAAAGAAGAAAATTGGTAACAATACAATTGTTCATCAATACTTCAGTAATTATGATACATTTTAAAATATAGAACATTTTCAGCCATTATTCTATTTGCTGACATTGAAGAGTTTTATTATGCATTAAGTAGAAAACAAATGATCAAGCAGCACACATGGTACAGTGTGAGCTTTTTTTTTTAAGCACAAATATATAAATATGTATGTTCATTCAAAAAAAGAATATACACTAAAATACTAGCAATAGCTATTGCTGTGAAACAGAATAATGGGTTGTAAATAGCCTGTGCTGATTTTCATTAACATTCTGCTATTCTCTTTTCTTTCCACCTATCAACCACATGGAATAAATAAATGCTAGGAAGCTAACTTCAATCATCTGTGGAGCATATGATTACTGCCACAAGAAATTAAAGCCCAGATATATCTTTAACTTTTGTAGGTAACACAAATCATTCAGCTATACGCAAAATATACATGATAGAATAATGACGTATAGGTGAGGTTGCTGACATTTAATAGATAATAAATAATGTGTCAATAATGTTAAAAATAAATGAATTTAAGTGAACATTAACATTTGTGCCATTTTTATTGAGTTAGCAGATTAAGATCAGAAGAAATTATTTCCTCTTTTTTCAAAATTTTGAATATGTTTTTCAAGTTAGAATTTATAACATTTTAAAGTGTCTAAAATTTTTATACATGTTAAATCTAACATTTCAGAAGTTGGAAAACTATCATTTATTCACCTAAAATAAAAACATGAAATAGGTTTTAAGTAGGATTTCTCCAAATTTGCTTCTTCTGTGTGTGTCTGTCTGTGTGTGTGTGTGTGTTTTAAAAAGAAATTAAAAGCCTTTTTTAGATAGGATAAGTTGTCTTATTTGCTATACTCTATGGAGAGATACTTCATAGTCAAAATTTTTTTAACTTTTTTTAAAAAATAGGAATTTACATCTTTATTTTTACATTTATCTAACAGTTTTACATTCTCATATTTTTCCCTCTTGCCTTCTACTTTTCATATCTTCTTCAGGCTAATTTGTTGTTCAATCCTACAATCAATCACATAAGCCTTCTTCCCTGGTATATGTCTTGAGAAAGAAAGGGAGGGGTGTGTGTGTGTGTGTGTGTGACTTTCCTTGGAGCTGCTGTCATCTTTTCTTGGACCAGATATTAAAATTCTCTTCCTTATTTCTGTAAATCTGCATTCTATTTTAGAATTCCTTCTTTCATTTACATCCCATATTCTGAATGAGCAAATTATCCAACATGAACATCCCAACACAATTTCTTTGGACGCTTCCATTCAGCCAGGTGTTACTTGATTCTTTCTGCAAAGCTATTAGGAAAGTAGCTTTCTCCGAGATGGTCCTAACAAGAATCTATGTTTTATAGGCCTCACTTCAAAAAAAGGAGGTAGTTTCATCAAAAAATAAACTAAAATAGAAGCCAGTGTTAGAAGTAAAGCATAAAAAAAAACACATGTGAAGAAAATTCACTAGTTATGCATGGTTGGTAAGAATTATAGAAACCTTGACCTCTACCAGTGAGAATATAAAGTAAAAGTCATTGTGGAGACTTCCAGATCTTTGTTCCATTTCTAGTTACTTGTGCCTCTCACATAGTAGGTCATCAGTAAGTATTTATCTAATAAATAAATAAGTGATGGAGGGTGGACTGGCCACTCTGATTCAGAGCTTTAAACACTGAAAGAAAGAATCAATCATCCTTATATCAGTTTTTTCAAGAGAAATCTAACACTGTTTCATCACAGTCACTGTTCTTGTATCTGGTCTTAATAAAAAATATATTTTAATAGTCTCGGAACCCATTACATTTGGCTGTCATAAGCTGTTTCCGCCTGCAGCCTTTACACAGGCTTTAAATAAGCCTTTTCTGATTAAGGAAGGACAGACCAGGTTGGCATCATTAATATGAACTGTTCCTCCCTTCTGAGTACATATGTTGCTCCTAATGACAGATGGGAGCATTGGCTGGTTACACAGACTGCAAAGACTGAGGATTATAGGGCAAAAGGGATGCTAAAATAATAATAGACCAGCTCTGGTATTGTAAGCAAGTGCAGAAGGAATTTCTTCATCTGTGCTTACCACTGGCCCTGACAAGGGAATTGGGGGGCGAGGGCGGGGGGGGGTGCTCCATGGCAAATTTGTTGACCAGCACACATGATAAGCAGCCTGTTAATGGTGGGTTTAGCCTTATTTGTCTAAGACATTAAAGTTACCCTTTTTAGTTAAGTGTTTTATTCTGGCATTTTGGAAAGATACATGATGCCAAACAGAATATTTATAACAAACCTTTTAAGATTTATTCTCATCTATTTTTGCCCTCAAAGGTCATTTCATAAAAGAGATCAAAAGGCAGCTTCTTCCAGGCCAGCTCAGTGGGTGGCCAGAAACAGATTAAGTACTAACAGAGGCCGGAAGAAGTACAAATCTGTAGGACTTGTTTTACACAGTTCTATAATATATTGTCTCGACTACTATGCCACATAATTACACATATGAAGTGGTTTAATTATAAATGATATAATGAAAAAGCATTAAAAATGATCTGGAAACAGGCTTACCAAATGGGCTTCCTGTGAATATCTAAACCTTTCCTGGTGCTGATTTGTTTATGCAGTAATTTAAAGATCTTTGGAAAGCCTTACATTGCTTGGGGGTTAAACTCTATCCAAAAGAATAGTTTCTATCTTTCTAGTTGCTGAAGTTCTACCACTGAGAAAAATCTGAATTTGGGGTTTACTTATTTTCCAGACCAGTGCTGATTAAGTAGGTAAAAGTTTGAATTTGAAGTTTGTATGCCCCCAATTTTTTAATCTCTTGCTACTTTTGTAGGTCCATTCAGTCAGCAGTACTGCGTATCATCTATGTGCAAGCCACTACGCTAGACTTTTTGGTATACGAAGATAAAAGGGACATGGTAACTAACTCCAAGGAGGTAAAATCCAAAATGAGAACCAAACGTGTAAAAAACAAAAACAAAACAAAACAAAAATGTAAAATATCTCTTGCAGTCTGAAAAATGCTAAAAAGAGGTGTCTATAAAGAACAGTCATAGCTCAAAGGACATGAGCAACCCCGCCAAGAGGGGCAGAGCAGGCTTAAATTAAGTTAGTCTTAACAAGTGGAACTGATATTTATCAAGAGAATGACAAGGTTTCAGATTTTACTTACTTATTTGACAGAGATAAAGAGGAGAGCATGCCTGCACCAGCAGGAGGAGGGGGCAGAGGGAAAAACAGACTCCCCACTGAGCAGGGAGCCAGATGTGGGGCTCAATTCCAGGACCCTGGGATCAGGACCTGAGCCAAAGGCAGAAGCCTAACTGACTGAGTCACCCAGGCACCCAAGGGAATGACAAGATCTCAAAAGGAAGAAAAAGAAGAAAAAATAATATTTGGAGGGAAAGGAAATAATATGTTCAAAAGTAAAAATAGGGAACTGGAGGTGGATATAAGTAGATGGAGAGTATGAGAAAGGGAATAAGGAAAAGGAGGATAGACAAATAGATAGGGGTCAGGTGGTGGACAACTCTTACTCTTTTATTTTTTTTTAAGATTTTATTTATTTATTCATGAAAGACACAGAGAGAGAAAGGCAGAGATGCAGGCAGAGGGAGAAAAAGGCTCCAGGCAGGGAGCCTGATGTGGGACTCCATACTGAGACCGCGGATCACACCCTGAGCCAGGGGCAGGTGCTCAACCTGAGCCAGGGGCAGGTGCTCAACCGCTGAACCACCCAGGCGTCCCAACTCTCACTCTTCGTAAAGAGCCACCAACCAAGTAAGAGTCATAATACAGACAAATAGCTGGGAATGTATTGGAGAACAATGGAAAAGAAACATGAGGAGGAGAGAATGGTTATGTATGTTTCAGCCCTTCAGGGAGAAGTGATTAGGCTCTCAACTGAGAGAACATGAGGAGGAAGGAACAGATCTTTGAGGGATGCTGGATGAAGTAGGACTTAGCAAGTTTTGTGAGTGCAGTCTCCAGGTTGGGTGAAAGATGTCCATGCCCAAATCTCCAGAGCCTGTAATATGTTGCTTTACATGGGGAAAAAAATGTTTTGCTGATGTGATCAAGGTGAAGAACTTTGAGATGGGGAGATACCAGATGGAGTCAATATAATCACATAAGACTTGAAAATGGAAGAGGAAGGCTGGAGAGTGGGCCAGCGAGATGCCATGTAAGAAGGGCCTCACTTGCCATTGCTGACTTTGAAGATGGAGGGAAGGGAGCCACGAGCCAACAAACATAGACGCCCACTAGAAGATGGGAACACTCCTTAGCTGACAGCTTGAAAGGAAACTGGGATCTCAGGCCTATATAATCAATGAACTGAATTTGCCAACAATCTGAATAAACAGATAAGAGATTCTCCCCTAGAGCCTCCAGAAAGGAACACCACTTGCCAACACTTTGATTGCAGTCTAGTGGGATCCATAACAGACTTCTGACTCACAGAACTTTAAAATAATAAGCTGTGTTGTTTTAACGTAGTGAGTTTGCTCTAATTTTGCTACAGCTGCAATAGAAAACCAACACACCACGTTAAAAAATAGGATGGAGGAAGATTATGAGAGAATGGGCACAGGTAGTGGTAGTAAAATTTTGAGTCACAAAGCAGAATTGCAGAAACATTTTCCTCATCACTGTAAATAGCAAAATACAGAATTTTTCCATGTACTTAACTGGGAAGTACCTAGGTCTGTCTTCCCAAGGCACCGCTCTTAATATCACTTGGAAAAGTTTGTTAATATAAAATATTAGAATAATATAGCACTGATTATAAATATTTTATTTATTTACATCTACCTCATTACCAGTAGACAGAATTATCTAACAAAAATATGTATAACGGAATAAAATTTAATGTGTTGTCAGGGGTCTTTAGCCTGCAAGTAAAAGAAAACAACTAGAAGTAATAACCTACAAGGGAATTTATTATAAGCATTTGAGAATGGTCTGGAGAATTTAAGGATAGGAATGCAGCTCTGCCTCAAGACCAAATGGACATGAAAGCAAATATGGCCGGCACAGTCCCTAAGTGTTTAGCAGTGGTCTTGCCCAGCACCTGTTCCACCCTGCTCTCTCACTATTGACTGCCTTCCTTTGTTCTTCATCTACAAGGTAGCACAAGGTCATCAAGTGCACCAAATTTTAATTTTATTAGAAGTCCCTGAAGAGATTGGCTTGCCTCTCTCTGCCCCAAGTCTAAACCAAAGAAGAGACTCATTTGGTCCAGGTTAGGTCAGGGTCCAATCACCTGTAGCCAAGAGTGAGGTTATGTCAGGTTAAGTAGATCCATGAGGCTGTGGGAAAAGGAAATTTCCACCTAAGGGATACTAGCCAAGTCAGTTTCCTATATAACCACTATAAATAGAGAAAGAGTATAAAACAGAAAGGTAAAGACAGAATAGAAGAATAAAGCCAGTGTTAAAGTTGATACACAACACTGCAGATCAGAAGGTCTTAGGCAATTGTGAAAGGGGGTTGTATATTTGTAGCTAAGCTTTATAAAGTCAAAGTAAAGGTGAAGAGATAATCAGCTCAAAATTCACCACTTCTATAAGATAAAACTACTCAATAGCTAAGGAAAAGCAAACTCTCTTGGCACTCAAGTTTGAGAAAAATTTCCCAGAATGGATTCTTTGTGTGATATAATGGGCAATATCCTAAAAAGCCTTATAAAGTACAACTGAAAACTCATGTTCAGCTGCTTCTAAAGGACTCTTCTCTGCAGCCAATGTCATGGACATCAGCAATATTTGCTAACTGGCCACCTGTTAATTGAGCAAAAGCATTAAGCTTATCTATGAAGTATAATCATTGTTTCTAATTTTGAAATTAAAACAATTGTTGATCATAGAGTCCAACTAATCTTCTGTTAATGTTTATTGTGAATGCTGAAAATATCAATTTCATAATGAGGTAAAATCTCATATTAATCCAATTTGTTATGAAAGCCAGTGGTGTGCTGGTCAATGTTTAACAACCAGTTCTAGGCAGTGTTGGGGTGGGAGGGTTGAATGATGCCTTACTTTGTAGAGTTCATTGATTTTTATATTGTAAATGCTCTTACATTAACCAATTTCAAGTGAATGATGGCATAGTACCCAACGTGGAGTTGGAAAGAAATGTCCACACCACTATAGGGTATTTCTACCATACAGATACGATAAATATAAATAAACTCAAGACAGGTCATTGTAAAATATGGCGAATAATTAGGAAGTGGTACATTTTTAGTATTTGTTACCCAATTTATTTGTAAGTCTATCATTTAAATATAATAATAGCTGCACTTAACAACTAGTTCTCAAAGTTCCCGAAAATATAGCAGTCAGCTCTTACAAACTCATACAGGCCAGCTCTATGACGATACTGGGGAACTAACACCGATCAATTGTTTTCTAAAATGATAGTTCAGTCAAGACACACAATATGGACCACAATTGACTATAATGTAGTGGAATCAGCAAATAGTACTGAGAACATTTTTTTTAAAGCTGGTTTTCCCCAGTGCAGGAATAAACATCTACTTTATTGCAGTAGGTGCTTTCTTAGCAGTGCCTTTTTGGGTCAGTTGTGGCCAGCTGTGAGCGGTGAGGCAGTTTTTGTTTTGATGGTCTATAAACCAATTGAATGTGGTCCAATCTGAATGTACTTCAATGTTAATTCAGAGTTTCTAGGTTTTATTATCTGATTCACCATTTTAGTTTTCAATAATAAAAGCTATATTTTATTATTTTAAGTCATCCAGGAAACACAGCCTTCTGAACCTTCCATTTTTGCTAGCTCCTTCCTCTCAACTGAATATATTTTTATGAGAGAATATTTGAAAAATACAAGATTTCTTAAGAATGTAGCTATGTGCTAAAAGCCTAAGACACTGTATTTAAAACATTTAAAACGTTTTCTTAGATGCTGGGGTCTTAAATTTGTCACATATAATAAACTAAAACAATGGGGTAAAATGTGAAGATGATACATTTTTGAGAAAGAAACATAAAATTGGCTGATGAAACAACTCTATAAAATATTTTTAAAATACTAACAGATTAAAGCTTGTTGTGTGTATGTCCTACACCACTATGCAGTATATGGAGTTGTGGAGATTTAGCATCTCATTTAGAGACCTAAAAACAGGAGGAAAAAATACTATGCCAGAACCAGGAATGGGAAGATAAATCTCAAACATATAGGAAAATTTCTGAAAGTTTTGTGTGTGGCTGATGAAAAATCTGAGCTATCAAGTGCCCTGAAGGGAATAATATTTTTGTCCATGTATAAACAGCTACTGTCCAAAGAATTATGTTCATTTGCAATTTTATATTATTCAATGAGATAGACACAAGATAAAGAGTGAGAGGATACAAGGGATGGTGCAGAAATGAAAACACAGTTGCCACCGCAGAGTCCCAGCAGCATTTCTCAGGTACTAAGAGACATAATCATGAAACTCTTGATGAACTTCCTCTCTGCATTTTATTATTTATGATCAACAGACAAGGAATCAATGCAAAACAGGTTATGTGTGGAAAAGAGAGATTATAATAGAAAGGCTTTTTAAAAAAATAAGTGTTTATTGATTTATTTTTAAAAATATTTCTATTTAAAGTAAGCTGTATGCCCAATGTAGGGCTCGAACTAATGACCTCAAGATCAAGAGTCACATGCTCTACCAACTGAGCCAGCAAGATGCTCTGATAAAAAAGGGTTTCGTATAAAATTTTCAGTTGCTAGAGACCTCATCATAGCCACTATTTTGTAGTGACCTCATTTCTCCTGTGTTTCACCCATGCTATAAATACAAAGCTATTCATGCTAATTAGAATACATATATCATAGCAATTAAAAGTGAACACTGGAGTACGACCAACTACATGCAAATCCCTGATCTATCAGTTACCAGTTGTGTAAAGTTAATATTTAAACTCTTTATGCATCAGTTTCCCCCATTTATATGAGGGGGATAATAATAACTAATTCACAGGATTGTGGTGAAGTTTTAATAAGTTAATATACTGATAACAAAATAAATATATACAAATATATTGGACAGGGTTCAATAAATGTCAGCAATTGTCATGATCCTTATCACTATCATCAACATTATTGTTAAATTATTATTATGAAAAGGCCATAAGTTCACATATATACACCACCTAAAATGTTGAGAGGATGTCAGCTAAAAAATGTTCTAAAATTGAAGCCTATGATGATTGTTTAGATAGTCGTCAGAGGAAAATTGTTAGGAGCTATCTATCAAAATAAAGGTTTGGTGGAGTGACCCCACAAGACAGACTCAGAAGATAAAAATCTTACAGCTGGACCTAATAGCCCAAGCTCCTGGCACTGCTCCCACATCTTAACCTTGTCTGACCCGGTGGAAAAAGGATCTGGGCAAGCTGCCCCCATAGCTTTGGGGAAACTACCCCTAGATGGAGCAGTTTAATTGGAAATTCCAAAACTTCCTAAAATTCCCTGATGGGATCATGTCATCCTCACCCAGAGAGCCTAGAGCTGTTTTTTTGCCACCCAAGGAATATTTATTCCATCACTGTGCTCTAAGAAACTGGGTTGAAGCTACTCTCTTTTCCCTTTTCTCAAAAGAGAAGCAATGTCGTTATTTAAAGAACCACTTAGGTATATATTTTTTAACTTTAAAATCTATATGGGGCAAGACTAGAATATAGGGGAAAGTTCGATAGCCTTGATTAAAGACTTGAAAGTCTGTTCACATTTAGAACAGTGTGGGTTGTGTGTGTAAGTGTATATGTGAAGATGTATGGGATTCGTTTCTAAGTATATGTATGAGTGACGTGTACATCAACCCACATATATGAGTAAGAAAATGTCAGGAGACAGATGCCTAAATCAGGATCTACAGAGACTAACAGGCAGCACCCATGCTGCATTTCAATATGCTAGCAAATTCACAGATGTTTGGAGAAAAGGGTGGGAAAATAGGACTTTATCAAGGCTCTCAGACAAATTTTACTCAAGGTATGGATCTTTTTTTTTTTTAAAGATTTTATTATTTATTCATGAGAGACACAGAGAGAGAGGCAGAGACATAGGCAGAGGGAGAAGCAGGCTCCATGTAGGGAGCCCGATGTGAGATTCCAGGATCATGCCCTGGGCCGAAGGCAGATGCTTAACCGCTGAGCCACCCAGGCGTCCCTCAAGGTATGGATCTGAATTAAAATAAAGGCCTAAAGAGAATGATCATCTTCAAACTTAAGAATAATCCTGGAAAGTGATTTGAAACATTTTTGAAAAGAAATTATTAGACAGACTACACAGGATTAAAAGAAATTTGTCCTTAAAAAGGAAACTCTCCAGGAAAGTATGCCTAGATATGAAAAGATGAACTGACAAGAAACTGTATTGTTTAAAACACTACAACGATCATAGTAAAGAGAGTCCAACAAACTATTTACACAGACTCAGAGTAGTGATAAAAGGAATAAACATGAGCTCATATTCTCTTAGCTAAACATTATGGAGAAAAAACTATCAAAAAGAAAATTAATCAATGAACTGGTGCCATGTAAAATTGGCCAATGTCTTTGGCTTCTAAATATGGCTAAGTATAATTGCCCAAAGGGACATGATTTTTTTTCTTTTTTTTTTTTTCTTTTTTTTTCTTATAATTAAATTGTTGCATTATTTTTTCAAAATGTATTAAGTATCCTTGCCCTCAAATAGACATTCTGCCTTCGGTCTTTTATCTAAAGAAAAATCTATAGCCTGTAGGATTTAAAACTAGGTTTTCAACCCAGTCGCGTTTTACTTTTACAGTTTCATAAGCTCCGCCCTGTGAATAGGTTAGCTAGCATCTATCTACGTTGTGTACAGGCGAGGATCAAACGTACTTCCTTATTTACCAAAGAAACAACAATGTAGACCACTCAAAGAAGATCCCACAAGCTCAGCAAAAACCAAACACATAAGATTTGGCAAGCACTACCACTGCAATCTTGGTCAAAATTGACCTTCTACCCAGAGAAATAGTAGGTACATTAAAGCCCATTTTAGTTAAAAGTGGTTCTTTGAACATCTTACTACTGAAACTGCCACCTGCTTTGAAACTCAAGTTTTGTGACCTCACTTGTGGATATATTCACTTACCAGTTGGAGATCTGAAGCCTCGGAGGCCTGATACCTACCACCACTGATGATAGTAATTAAAGAAAACAAAATAGGAGCACCTGGGTGGCTTAGTGGTTAAGCATCTGCCTTTGGCTCAAGTTGTGATCCTGGGGTCCTGGGATCGAGTCCCATATCAGGCTCCCCATAGGGAGCCTACTTCTCTCCCTCTGTCTTTGTCTCTGCCTCTCTCTGTGTCTCTCATGAGTAAATAAATAAAAATCAAAAAAGAAAACAAAATATGTTGCTCACTATCAGACTGTGAGAAACATATTTATTTTTTAATTGTATATTTTCCCCATTCTCCCCAAAATAGTTTCGACAATTTGTTTTAAGAAGTTATAGTCTATGGCCATACCACCCTGAACGCGCCCGATCTTGTCTGTTTTAAGAAGTTATATATACTTTTATGATATATCTATATCTACGTATGTATACATATATATGTATATGTTTTTACTTTAAAATAGGGAGATATACTGGATAACTACAGAAAAAATTCTCAAGAAGAAAAAGAAAACCTCTAGGCAGAAAATGAGCTTGAGGAAATTTTTAAACATTATCTGTAACATAGATTAGTATTTTATGAATACCAATAATCTATTCTCTTTTTTAAAGCCAAATTCAGCAAAATCTTAGACAGTTGCAATTTAAGAACTACGAAATATGTTTACTTAGACTTTTATTCCAGTGCTCGCTTCGGCAGCACATATATTAGACTTTTATTCCATTTAAGGAGAGTGAAAAATATTATGCCACCCAATCCATACAGATACTCAATTTGAAATACTTATAAATAAAATTGTGATTTGCAAGTTTCTTGAAGTCTCACTCATTGTGTATATTTATGTTTGACTGGACAGTGGACACTTGGCTAGTAATTTAATTGAAAATTACATCAGCAGATATTTCATTGAAATTACATCAGCAGCCCAGGTTTATGGTTTCACTTTGGTCAGCAGTTTTTTTTGTCCACTCATCAGGTGCTGGACCAGGTTTCTATGCTAAGCTCTACACCCACTACACCAAACGGCCCAATATAATCTACTGAAACTATATCAAAGGAATGACTACAGCTGTTGACTAAACATTTTATTGTTGAAATTAAGAATGTAAAATTAACACTAAATGATTCTACAAGGTATCAGTACTGTTGCCTGCAGAAATGTGGTCTGTCTTCCCTCTACCCCACTTACGGCTCTATAACCCGCTTCTACTCGTCCACTGTCTGCACATCCAAAGTGATTTCCCCTTCGCATAGGTAGACTTAAACTGATTCTTCCACCCGCCCTTGTCTAGTTTCTCTTATAACCAAAGGCCTAACATTCAAGATGTCTGTCAGGAATGAAGGTGGCCATTTGTTCTGGAAGTAGACAGGGTCACGGGACTATGTTCTTCTCAAAATCCCAATTGCTATATTATACCACTATGGAAATTACATCGATTGACCAACCGATCGATCAATAGATAGATGGAGAGACAGACATTCAACTTTTATGGTTACAGGCTTTAGCTTCCAAAAGGAAAGGTCTGCATTTTAAGGAACCAGACCACATCGTACTCTTCAGTGTCGTAACACCGGGAGCCCAGAGAGAGAAAAAGAACAGTGGGAGTAAAGCACATTGGACATGCCAATAAATGAATGATAAATTATTAAAGCATGATTGGAAATATTGCCATTTTTCATAGCTGTCACTTTAAGTATAAAAGCATCAGCACATTAAACTAGTTACTGCTTTTTCATAATTGAGACTTTAGCTTCTAGCTGTGCCCTGCAGCTTTTCATTAATCACTGGGACTGAAGTTCAAGCTCAGTGACAGCTTAGAAGGCATTAAACGGGCAAAGTATTTTCCAGGTACAGTTAGGAAAGGCCTTTTAGTCCTATAATCCATAGCTAATTGTTTTTCAAAGTCTCTAAACACAATCTACTCCTGGCGTTTCCTAGTGACAGAATTAGCTGCAAACTGGTTTTCTTTTTATCTTCCCAGGCTTTCTCCCACTAAAATCTATTGAGAGGCCTATTGTTAGCTGCATAAAACAGGTGCAGAATGACTGTGATATGTAAAACTGTAACTGATACTTAACCAAGGAAACATTTATTAGATTGCCTCTGAAACAATACTTCCTGAATACTTATTCTAATCATACCATTTAATTTGTCATAAAAGAAACAAGATGGCATGAAACTTTGCACACAGGCCGAGTTCACTTTTCTAATGGAAAAAAAAAAAAAGACCCCACTAGATCTCTTAACAAATGCAACCGAATCTTTGCCCAACATGAAATAAGAATGCAGCTTCCCACATTTACACTTGAACTCCAAGATTCCCAGCATAAGCCCCCTCTGTTGCTTTGGTTTGCCAATTTTTTTTCCCCTTTTCTGCAAAGTGTTGTACATCAGGTTTTAATGGATGTGCCAAAACATTCTTTCTTTTGTATAACAAATTATCAAGAGCATTGAGGTTCATTAATTATGTCATCTAATTGGATTGAGGCAGGTGCAAAATACCTCAGATGAAGTGGTCACTGGCAGGAAGGCCTAAGTGCAAGTTTTTCTATTAGAAACCAGCATGTCTCCAGACTCTTGGAATTACTTTGTACTTATTGATTAATGGCCATAATTTATTACAGTGCAGAAGATCTTGCATTGAGTTAAATGTGTGATTAATCAATTTTCCATCAAATTATGAACAGCAGACCAGTTGCCAGAAAGAAAATACCAAGTGCATTTTCCCATGGTGTAAATATATCAGGACTTCAGCTAATAACTGTCTATCACTTGCTTAATATTCCCTGTCACACTGATAAATGTCATCTCCACAAATGGGCCACAGGTAGCAATGATGGAAAGACCACCAAACATGTTTTATAGCTGCCCTTCTTATATAATGAAATACTCTTTGAATCCATCTCAAAACAATTTATTAATGCAAAATTCATTTCTGCCTTCAGCTTGACATACATCATTGTTAAGTCAACAATATTATATTAAACTGATAACTGATATTGAGGAAAGAAAACCTTAGGCAAGAGAGAGATGAATTTTGGACTTCCTGCGCACAGGAGCTCATTTTTTAGTTCACGTCAAAAATGCAGACATATGACTAATTGTTCTCAATTCTAATCTGCTTTTAAAGCCTAGCACATGTGCGGAGTGGGGCGGCCACAGAGACCAGCTGATTGAAGAGAACGCATTTTGTTCCAAAGGTTAATTTCTTTGCTTAAATAACAGGTACTGGGAGGGTTCACTAAGTAATGGTCTCTTTCAAGCAAGGGTACTTTATCTTATAACAGAACTAGGTGGATGCTACCTCCAGGAAAGTACAAAATGCAAATGGGAGCCGTGAGATAAAAGAGCAGTACCTGAGTCAATCACATTTTGGGAGAATGAACTTGTATCAAAGCCTATAGAAATAAAAACCGATAAGGTATGTAAAGATTTAATTGAGATAAGTAAAAGACAGTGATCAATCCCTGAGCCATCCCAATCCAGAAATAGTAGGGCAATACATCGAACAACTATAAAGGAAGCTGAACCGATCTGAAAGAAGGGTTCTAACAAGGCTAGAGCAGAGAATCACTATCATCATTCCTCCTCTTCCCGGAGCAGGGTGACAAATGAGCTGAGAGTGCGAAGCTTGCTGCGTGGATCCCAGTTGGTGAGACACCAGCTCTCTCTTGGTGATGTCAGATCTGCAACCTCGGTGAGGTGGGGCTTTTACACAAGAGCATTGGCACTTTCTGCACTAGGACATGAACACTTGGCCAAACTCCCTTGTAGAAGTTCGCTCAGGGGCTGTAAGTTTCATCCTGACTTCTTAGGCACTCTGTCGTGAAGTGGGTTCTACTACACTTTATATGAGATTAGAATGTTTTTGTTTTAAGCCCTTCCTCAAATACGTGCAATGTGTCCTCTCTGGAGCAGGCCTGGTTCTACGACAATAGCAGTCGGACCTGGTGTCAAGCTTGGCAAACCACTTTGCCCATTGTCGCAGTATCTTGAGCTCAGTGAATTATGATGTCTCTGAACCTATTCTTCTCCAAGAGTAGTCACACCCTCTATTAAATTTAGATTCCCTAGCTTCTGGACTGATGTGCCAGTAGAATAAGAACTAGAAGTTCCATCTAGAAGCTCTTTCCAGCCCCATTCCCATTTACTGTAGGATTTGGCATGCATCGTCTTGGAAATAGTTCCCCAGCCCTCCTTTTGATGCCATGCAGGGGATTTATTTTAGCTGACTCTTTAATCCCAGTTCCCTCCTCCTGTGTTGTATAGAATCTTTAAGTATGTCTGTGTTGGATGTTTTATGCTATGTATTAAAATTCTGTAATTCCTCAAGCTCAAGTCTCAATCGTTTTAACACCTATTAAATCTCTCCAGCTAGAAGGGATCAAACTACTCCTTGGAAAATGGGGGGATTAGGGCTTTCCACGTGCCTAGCAAAAGTGTATATTACACAGATTTTTTCTTAGTCCCATGGAATTTTCAAGTTGAATCTTATTCTAACACCTATCTTAGTATTTGTCTTTGGTCACACCATATTTAAGGTAGGCCTCAAACTTGCCACACAGGAGGAAGTTTTTGCTTCAAGGAGGTGAGCTGGCCTAAAGGAACACATGACTATAGTGAAAAAATTGGACCCTCTGTATGTTCCTGATGGGAATGTAAAATGGTGCAGCTGCTGTGGAAAATTGTACGGGGTTTCCTCAAACAACAAAACATAGAATTACCATATGACCCAGAAATTCCCCTTCTGGGTATAGCCCCAAAAGTACTGAAGGAAGAGACTCGGATATTTGAACACCCATGTTCACGGCAGCATTATTCACAATAGCCAAAAAAGTGAAAACAATCCAAGTGTCCATTGACAGATAAATGAGTAAACAAATTGTGGTTCTACATATGGTGGAATATTACTCATGAATATTCCCATTCATGCTGCCACATGACTGAACCTTAAAAATATCAGGCTAAGTGAAACAAGCAAGTTGCAAAAGGATAAAAATGGTATAAGTCTACTTATGTGAGGTTCCCAGAGTAATCAAATTCGTAGAGACAGAAAGTGGAATGATGATTGCCAGGGGTTAAGGGGAGAAGAAAATGGGGAGTTATCATTTCATGGACACAAAGTTCATTTTTGCAAAATGAAAAGAGCTCTGAGATGGATAGTGATGATGGTTGCACACCAATGTGAATGTACTTAACGCCACTGAAAGGTATACTCGAAATGGCTAAAATAGGAAATTTTATATTATGAAAATTTTGCCATAATTTAAAGCAAGAAGAAAAAGGGCACATGACTATAATAAAGACGGGAGAAGTGGGAAAAAGGACATCTCAGAGATGGCCTCGCTAATTTGGACTTGAACCCTCTCACAAACATGATACAGACCCTAGATAGGTATGGCCAGTCCCTTTAGTAATAGTGCAAAATGCAACCCATCTGTCTACATGTAGAGAGAGGTAGAAAGTTCAATTACGTTACACGTCATTGTTGAGTACTTTTTGCCTCTCAACACAGCCAAACAGGTGGAAGAGTGGCTGGGATCGGCAGGCACCATGCAGTGAGCAGTGTGTAAACCTGGGATATTTAATTTCTGGGTACCATGTTTCTCTAGTGGCTTCAGGTTTGGAATCCGGTTCACAGGTTTGAGTATATGACTACTATGACTACTGCTGTCATAGCAATGGGAAGAATGGATGTCCCAGAGGGGCAATCATTATTTGTGTTATGGACTGAATGTTTATGTACCACCACCACCCGCGCCCCAAATTAACATGTTGAAATCCTAACCCAAAGGTGATGATATTAGGAGGTGGGGCACTTGGAAGGTAATTAAAATTACAGGAGGTCATCAAGGTAGAGCCCTCATGAACAGGATTAGTGAAGCTTTCATGATTGGGACTCCTTAAGGGAATCACAAGAAAGCTTCCTTCCCCTCCTACCCTTCTGCCTCTAGAGGACACAATAAGAAGGTGGCAACTATGAGGAGGAAGTGGGCTTCCACCAGACACTGAATCTGTTGGCACCTTGATCTTGGACGTTCCAGTCTCCGGGACTGACAAATAATTTCTGTTGTTTATAAGCAACCCAGCCTATAATATTTTGTTATACCAGCCTGGACTAAGACAATTTGCCTTCAAATAATTGTGGTAGTGTTGGAACAAAAATTAAGGTTTGTCACCAGATCTTCCAATTTTTCAATGAAAGCAAAAAAACGCAGACATTTATAAGAAAACTTCCAATATTTAAATACTGAAAAATAATACAAAAAAAAAAAGAGAAAAAGATCCTTTGAAATACTATGCATGTTTTAGCCTGGTGACAAACTCAGCCTTTGAATCAACAGTTTATCCCTTCTGCTTTACTGGATCAGAGGAAATCCTCTACCACTGTATTATTTTTCTGAACCATACCAGTTAGAAGCTCTCTCTCTCATCTCTGAACGCACGGATACGTTGTTTGTATCTACCTATACACTTAACAGATATCACTTCTTTTAATGTGTGTGTGTGTGTGTGTGTGTGTGTGTGTATGTAATTTTGACTCCTATAACCCAAGCTGCTTGAGGATAGAATATAGTTATTCATCCTCATATATATCCAGGGCTGCTTCATACAGTATCTTATAATCATTATCTGCTAAATAGGCACTTGCTAAACGTATGAATGTCTAAATCAATGAATGTGAATGGAGGAGGGTGATGACCTCAAATAACAGCCTGCATTATACTAGAAGTATATTTCCGAGTTCAAATTCATTTGCAAATTTTCTGTTCCAGTCTATAGCTTTATTTATATGCAAGGTTACATCAGCTTTTATCTTTGTTTCTCTCCCCACCCCTACATTTACTAAATGCTAAGGAACATGGATAAATTATTTCTGTCCTATTAACTGTTTGTTAAGTGCCCCAAGTTCTGTATACTAACTAGTTCGTCCTGACACAAATCCTATGATGCATGTGCAATCATTGCCCCTAATTTCAAATGAGGAAACCGAGAGGAAAGTAACTCGCCTGAGGCCACACAGAGTAGGTGATGGTGCTGAAACTAGATCCTAGGCAGTGGCCTCGTTGCCACATTGCACAATCTCCAAAATGCCTAGAAGGGCCTGGAAACAAAGGCAGGGGAAGGAGCTCTTAATCTTTTTGGCTGTTTCAACATCTTAAAATGTTGTTTTCCCTTTGGGCTTTTGTTTTCATTTTTTATTTTCTTCCTTTCTTTTATAATAAAAGAGATGCGATTGCATTTGTCAAGCCACGTTTGAATTGAAGCCACAGGTTGGTCACCAAGACAAGACTTCCGCAAACATCAAGGGAAACTTTCAGTGTGAATCAATTGGCTATAGGAGGAATTTACAATAGTGTCACATATGTTATTAGTATTTATAAGTTGAATATAAATCCTTTATATCAGCAAAATCTACAGTAAATAATATGTACATATATATGGTCATACCTTTTGTCCCAGGGAACTGGTCGTTAAACCTTTACCGTACACCATGGTCTTGGAGAAACTGCAGGCATATTTGAGCTCTAGCTAAGCTGAAGCTGAGCTGGAGATACATTTACTTTGGCTTTAGTGGGATATATTTATGAGGTTTGCAGTCCCTTCCATGTATAGTTAAGTGACTGTTAGCCACACACATTTAGGAAAGGCTTCTATAAATATTTCAACAGCTCGCTGTGCTGACTTATTCAGTACAATGACATAAAAGTGCAAAGCCAGAGACGGTATTGTGATCTGAACATACCCTGTGGTGCCCAGTACAGGAAGTACGTGGGTTGTGGTCAAGAAACAAGAGCCAGAAGTGAGTTGGTGGAAAATTCTTCCGATTATCAACCATGAAAATTATTAGCAGAGAATTAGAGGAGATCCTTGACACCTAGTAAAATCCAAAATTCCCCTCTGTCAGGAACATACATAAAATATAAAGGTTTATAATTATAAACATACCATACTTAAAAAAAAAGAGTTACTTGATTTAGAAAGGCAACTGTTTAATGCGGTGGGAAAACTGTAAAGGAAGATCTCTGCAGCCTTCTTTCTTCATTTTTTCTTTCTTGATGGAAATGGCATATTTTATAAAACTTGAATTCAATGTTTTAAAAGCAATTTGGAAACAATGGAGAATGTTTCAATTAAACAACAGAAAAATTATAATGATCTGAGTTGGGCAAATATGAAGGCTATATTCTTTAAATTTCTGTAATAAAAAACTGAAAAAAAGTCAGATAAAAATCAATAAAACCCATGAAAGGTAATACAGTTAAGCAATGAAATCAATATTAAGTGGCTGCTAATTTTAATAAAACCTTTATCAGGTCATAGCAAAAGCAGTAGCTCATTCAGAAGAGAGACAAATGAGATACATTTCAATTGTGGTGAAAATGACTGTCCCTGAAAGAAACTGCTAGGCTGATAGGTATTAATTAGGAGTGTTAGAATGTGGGTGACAGTGTCTTGGAAAGAATACTGGCCTAGGACTTAATAGAAGGACTTCTAGCCCCAGCTCACCCTCAACCAGTGATGACATTGGGCTATTTGTGGTTCTTCACTGCTAAAAACGCCTTCAATTGGGCCAAGAGTCAACCATCTGATTGAATCTCATTCTCTCAATCAATTCTGATTCTTATCATGAAGAATAAATTACCATCTGACAACTAGATGATATAAAATTTCTCAAATTAATGTTGAGGAGGTCTTCAAATATAGCATGGGCTAATGCATGGACTATTCTGAATTCATTTTATATGGAACAGAGCTCTTGCCCCTCAGAAATTGTTCCTCTCCCTATCCTATATCCTCATCACCTCACCCCCCCAAAATACTTTCTAATGTCTCATTACAGCATTGCCAACGGCATCCATCTGTGCTCTGCCTACTGAACTCTGCCTCGGTAATGTAAAGTGTTCAAGCCGGGCAAACAAGTTGGGAATTCAGTGTTCATTTCCCAGACTGTGGTGGCTGTGGTTAAGCATTAGAGAAATATTATTTCTTATTTACACATTCTGGGACACCAATTAAGAAGGACTGCTTGGATGTGTTCCACACCAGAAGGTACTGAGGCCAAAGGCTTTTACACATTTTATCCATGACTTGGGTGATGAAATAAGAATCCTGTTTATCCATTTTAAGGATGAAATCTTGGAAGGAGATGCTGCTTATCCTTTGGAATATTTGAATAAAAGTCAAGAAAACCTAAGTAATTTGGAAAAATAATCAGAAAAAGGTTGAATAATCTCAAGAGACACACATTGGATGGTAAATGTTTTAAGTAAATTAAATCTTTTGGATGTCAAATAAAAATGTATTGTGAATAGTTGTGAATAAATTTTAAGGGTCTAGTTCTCAGACTAGGACAGCAATATGTCAACCTAGCTTTCTTGTCCCCCCAAAATCCTTATGAATCTGGCCAAACTTGGACATATACAAAGGGAAAGTTTCAAATTCACTCACAGTTTTATCCTTGAAATTAATAAAATGAATATGAAACCGTAAAAAGCAACAGTATTACCTATAGGAATTATTCGTGCAAACTTCTCTGCATGTCACCGTCTCCATGGTATATAACTGATTATTGACTGCACATTTAAAAGAAAAAATATAACTTGGAGATAATGCAGAAGAAAGGAATGACACTGATCAAATAATTAGAATTAGGTGACTCTAAAAAAAAATCTTAATAGGAATTAAAAGTGTCCAAAATGAAAAACAGAATGCCTGAGGAATGGCACCAATATGGATTTTGATGTTTATAAAATATATCTGAAATTCTTTTTGTTGAAATTATGAATAGAAAAAATCATTTTAAAATTGTTATTTGGACTAAGGCAGCTATTTGTAACCATCTACTTATGATCATGGGTGTTAGTGCAGGGGACAGTCATACAAAGCAGAGAGCCTACTTGCTCTGGTCTAAAAATAGCAGCCCCTGCTTCTCCTTGTGCACAAAGCTGCCTTAGGCTCTTCTATCTCTCTGTGTCTCCTTTTAAATGCAAATGATTTGGGAGGAGTTGCCCTTAATTCACTAATTTTATCTAGCAGCTAACACCTTAGCAACTAGAAACCCAACTAAAAGAAAAAGAGGAACTGGATGAGGGTTTTGGTGGACATGCAGCCTTCCTGAAGATAAGAGGGAGAAGTTAAGGAAGGATAAGAGTGTTTGTCAGAAAGGAGGGATGTAACCAAACTGTCCCTCAAATCAGTCCACTTTTGGTGTTCATACCAAAGGTCACAATCCCTGACCTAGTGTCACTCTTGAGTTTGGTATGGAATGATGAAAGAAAATTTAAAGAACTCTCTTTAAACTTGTCACAGGCACAAATTCCAAACCCCACGAGGTGAGGCCCTTTTATCTGTGGTGCTCCAGGGCTGGTAGGAAAGAAAAAAAGTAAATGGCTTGAAAATAGTTAGACCTCTTTAACTAAAATTAGTTTCTGGCAAGGGCTCTCAGCCACATTGGCCTACATTTTCCAGAACTATTGTTCTTAAGCTTTTTGCCCAAGTGTGTTTGTGTAGTTTCCAAAGTCAGGAGCTGGCCATAAAGGGAAATCAGAAAAGCTGTTACTAAATGAAGGAGAAAATAAAATCCATATGACTAAAATTCTACTGCATAAACGTCATTAATCGTTACTTCTGGAATGTAAGACTCTTCTGTGAGCATACATGGAAAACTTAATTTTGTGTCCTTGACATACACTATTAAAAACTACCTTCTAGCCAAGAAGAAAGAATTGGCTTACACCCACTTAAATGGTGCTATCATTACTCAAGGGAAGTGCGGCGTACTTTGCTCTAGATGTATGCTGCTTTTCTTGTTTGGCATCCATTTAGTGTTAAGCAACTAAACTTTGTCCAATTGAAAAAAATGGAAAGTGGGCAGCCATAGCTCATATGGCCATATGATATACATATTTATCAAAATGTTTTGAAAGAATCATCAAAAAATGTAGAGTACAAGTTACTACTGTCCTGGGATGGCTGAATATTACATGCTGTCTATTCGAGTGAAAAATTACTGAAGCACACACTTCAGCAGTGTGAGAATCATCAGATCAACATGACTTTGAAGATCTGCATTTACACAAACCACATACACATTCTGACTAAGGAGAACAGGATATGATAATTTAGCAAAAAAATAGTTTAAAACTTACTTTGACCAAAACAAAAATTAGTAGTTGTATCTTTATTGCAAAACACACTGATTTTCTGTGCTTGGCATCTCAATTAGCCTTAACAAAATGGCAGTCTTTTCTTACTTTTCCTACAAAGTATATATGAAAAGTCCATTGACAATATTTGTCATGACCTCTAAGCCAGCCCTTCTAAGCACATTTCCATTTTTGTATTTGCCTTTATTTTTATGCCTTTAAACATCCTGGAGTGAGAAAGTAGGGAGGGGGAAAGATGGTTTTGGGAGAAGAAAGTGTGATTTAAGATCTGTAGAAAAACAGGGTGTTTTCTCTCTGTTAAGAAAATATGCACTTTTTTCTTTGTTTTTTTCTTCCTTTATTTCTTTCTATTTTTTTTTATGAAGGTAGACATTTGGATCTGCCTTGTTCACTGCTGTATTCTCCATGCTTAAAACAGTGTCTATCAGACAGTAGGTGTTTAGAGAATATATATTGAATGAATAAATGGTGTTTTTCTCTGTAAATAACATCCAATGAATATTTTTCTAAGTATTGCTTCTTGATTGTAGAAAATCCATTGACAGTATTGACTGAACAAGTGTTCTTCCAACTGCAGTCCCCGCTGCCCCCCGCCCAGGAAGAGCTCCTTCTAAAAGGGCACATAAATTCCAGAGGAACACATGTGAAGAGGTAAGAGACAAAAGTAATATCCTCTCTACATCACATCCTCCCACTGCCCAGATAAACTCAAACCAACCCAGAAATCAATTGTGTAACGATGTTGCAGTCTTCACTGAATTGCTGTCCACAAACATTATTAAGCATCTATCATGTGTATGGAACTGTGCTGTGAGCCATATGCAAAGATGAATAAAGCATAGACTTTATATTCAAATTAAAGTATACAGAGGAGAAAGATACATAAACAAATAATTTCAGTACCGGGTACAAATTGCAATAATAGAAGCAGTCTACTCTGTTTGGAGGAGCTGGCAGGCAGGGCAGATTTCTTAGAGGATATTGTGACAGATATTACAGAAGATATTTTGACTAAGTGTTAAATAGAAGCTTGCTAAGCAGACAGGAGCAGAAAGGCCGTTCCAGAGAGAGTAGCCTGAGCAGTAATGGAAGTCAGGAAGCTGCCTAATGCATTTGGGAAACCACAAGTCAATGCCTGACGTGAGGTGCAATGGGAGTTGAGTTTGGAGAAGTAAGTAGATACGAATTCTAACGGTGATGGAAAGCAATTAGAAGGGTTTAATAAATATGGACATAACATGATCAGATTTGAATTTGAGAAGGATCACCCTAAATCGCATGGAGAATGGGTGTTTTGTTTTGTTTTGTTTTTTGGAGAATGGGTTTAAATGGAATGTGACTAAGGACAGGAATGTAGAACTAGAAACAAATTTAGGGGCTTAGGAGCAGGGAAGGCATAACTGAGGTATCTGTGAATAACTTGGTGTTCTTTACATTTCAAGAGAAATTTCTGAGCTAAAAATGCAGATTAAGGAATATTTGATGTATAAGCAATCATTAAAGTCCATGGTATATGACAAAATTATGATGAAAAAAGCCAGCAAGCCAAGAGAAACAGAAGGAATAAAAAGAAAGGAAAAGAACTCCAGGCAGGAAAGAGAGAAGTAATGAGCATAGAAATAGAAGTATGAGGAAAACCAAGAGATCAATTACTTCTATTGTAAATATATCCACCACCTCATTTCTTTCCAATGTGGGAGAGTCAGAAGAAAGGCAGGTAGGGACAAGGGGGGCCCCCCACCCTAAGAGGAAACCACATTTAAAAGGATTTTACACCAGGAAACCTGGGTAGCTCTGGGGCACCAGTTTGAGCATCTGCCTTCAGCTCAGGATGTGATCCCAGGGCCCTGGGATTGAGTCCTGCATCAGGCTCCCTGCCAGGAGACCACTTCTCCCTCTGCCTACATCTCTGCCTCTTTCTCTGTGTCTCTCATGAATAAATAAATAAAAATCTTTAAAAAAAATTTTTTTTAAGAATTTTACACCACCCTTTCCTACATGATAGGTAGATGACAAATACTTGATAGAGTGACAGGCATGGAGGGCTAATCAAATTTAAGAAGCCCACCAATAAGCCCATAAAAACCCCAAGACGTAGAAACTCCAGGGTCCTCTCCTTCTTTGGGAGCTTTGTACTATCATGCAATAAACTTTGCTTTGCTGCCCACCACTCTCCATCTAGTCTACCTCTTCACTCTTTGAAGTGGCATGACCAAGAACCACGGGCACCAAAAGAAAAGAAATCCCATAATATTTCTATAGTTTGAAATCTTCGGAAAGTAAGCATATGTTTCAGATAGTTAGGTATTTCTATTGTTCGGTATAGAAGTGTAAAAAGAAAATAAATTTTCTTAGAGGGTGTGAAATATTCTTACCACCAAATCTGATACACATTGGCTCCTGATTTTGCCTATAAGCAAAGCATTTTTTAAAATTCCATTTGTGGGCATCTGGGTGGCTCAGTTGGTTAAGCCAACTCTTGAATTTGGCTCAAATCATGATCTCAGAGTTGTAGGATTAAGCCCCACATGGGGCTCCGCTCTGAGTGTGGAGGTTGCTTAATATTCTTTCACTCTCTCTGTCTACCCCTTCCCCACTCTTGGCACACATGCTCTTTCTTCCTCTTGAAAAAAAAAAGTTTTTTCATATGTACCAGCTTATTATCAATTCTTACTATAAGCCTATAAGGTAGGAATTATTTTCTAAAGGAAAAAACGAAGGCTCAAAACCCAAGTAACCTATCCAAGAAAAGTTACCAGGTCTTCTGAGCCCTGAGTTGCTTACACTTTTTATTCAGAGTTCTTAGAGTAAAGCTCTTTTATTCATACAAAACAACTTGGCCTTTTTTGAACAACTAATCTGATGATGTTCATGTTGGCAACTCCATGAGTTGTCTAAATTGCCTCTCTAGGGTTTAGTCCTTTGGCATAGATTAGGGCTTTTAGAGTGTAAAGACATTTTAACAATAACACAGTATGTCACAAGGCTTAAGGGGATGTGTCGAAGATTCACCATGGTATTACACTGGCCCTTTAAAATTTCACCTCACACCTGTCAAAATGACTAAAATTAACAAGACAGGAAACAACAGATGTTGGTGAGGATGTGGAGAAAGGGAAACCCTCTTACACTGTTGGTGGGGATGCAAACTGGTGCAGTCGTAGTAGGAAATAGCATGGAGTTTCCACAAAAGTTTAAAAATACAACTACCATAGCAATTGCACTACTAGGTATTTACCCAAAGGATGCAAAAATACTGATTCAAATGGATACATGCACCCCAATGATTATAGCAGCATTGTCAACAATAGTCAAATTATGGAAACAGCCTAGGTGTCCATTGACTGACGAATGTAGAAAGAAGAGATGGTTTATATATATCATGGAATATTACTCAGCCATAAAAAGAATGAAATCTTGCCATTTGCAATGACCTGGATGGAGCTAAAGAGTATTATGCCAAATGAAAGTCAGTCAGTCAGAGAAAGAAAAATACCTACCATATAATTTCAGTCATATCTGGAATTTAAGAAAGAAAATAGATGGGGCTCCAGGTGTCTCAGTCAGTTAAGTTCCTGCCTTCAGCTCAGGTCATGAGCCCTGAGTCCCAGGCTCCAGCTTCTCATGGGGCTCCCTGTTCAGTGGGGAATCTGCTTCTCCCTCTGCACCTCACCCTGCTCATGTTCTCTGTCTCACTTTCTCTCAAATAAATAAGTAAAACCAAAAAGGAAAGAAGGAAGGAAGGAAGGAAGGAAGGAAGGAAGGAAGGAAGGAAGGAAGGAAGGAAACAGATGCACATGGGGAGTAAGAGAGAGGCAAACCAAGAAACAGACTCTTCACTATAGAGAACAAACAGGGTTATTGGAGGGGAGGTGGATGAGGGGCATGGGCTAAATAAAAATGGGTGCTGGGTATCAAGGAAGGCACTTGTGATGAGCACTGGGTGTTACATGTTAAGTGATAAATCACTACATTCTATACCTGAAACTATTATTAGACTGTATGTTAACTCGCTGGAATTTAAATTAAAACTTGAACTCCAAAAAAATAAACAAAACAAAATTTCAAAGAACAAAAATATCAGCTTAACCCAGGTGTCTTAGTGAACTAAACCAAAATGTCCCTACCTGACTGGGTATGGTCATGAAAACTCATGAGAACTTGTGGCAAATAAGCTTGCAAGGTATGGAGACATAAGGAGAAAATTTTTTTGTCTGCCCTGAAGAGTAAAACTCTTCCATCTGGTGCTAGTTGTCATGGTTAAGATTTTTTTTTAAACACCTTTATGCCACTATATAGCTGTTGTTTGTTTGTTTTTTTGCTTGTTTGTTTTTTAAGATTTAATCTATTTGTTCATGAGAGACACAGAGAGAGGCAGAGACACAGGCAGAGGGAGAAGCAGGCTCCCTGCTTCGAGCCAGACGTGGGACTCGATCCCGGGACCCTGGGATCACGACCAGAGCCGAAGGCAGGCACTCAACCACTAAGCCACCCAGGTGCCCCTATAGCTGTTTTTAAAACAACTTAAATGTCCATTTTTTAATGTAACCTAGACTTTGATATTATAGATCACTTTAACAAATAGATAAATCCTATTGACATTGTTGTAGAATAAGTTTGTGTGTGCAGGTATCCAGAGATGAAATCTCCTGAGAGTTGAAAGAAAACACTTTTTGCATCAATTGTTAGCATTTTCTCTTAGAATTAACTTTCAGTCATCAAATTCCAGAATGCATGTAAACTAAACTTTTTTTTTTTTTTTTTTTTTTTTGGTATGAAGGAAAAGAACAGGTTCATTTAAGAAAGTCAACTCAGGCATTGTGTGTGCCTTACCAGTAACCCCAGAAACATCTTTTCAGACAAGGGTTAGAAGAAACTCCACTGCTTCAAGGAGAAATCGTTTCTGAAATCCTGGTAAGTATAAATTATTATTCACAGGACTGTCTAAACAGACAGAAATTCCTTGACTCCCTGGTATGGCTTCTTGAAAATTTTCAGTTAGAAAGTGTGACACACTATTACACAGGGAATGTTTGAGCCAAATCTTCAAATACACAGTCATTTAATAGATTTTATCGGAAGACTCTTTCCTTATTATTTTAAGACCTTTCTATAATTATACACGGAAAATTTGTATTCAGCTAGAAAAATTTTACATTCTTCCTAATCCACCGCTTTAATAGAAATATTTCTTCCAGCAATTATTTCTTCCCATTGTTTCTATCTGTGTTAAATTTTTCCAAAGCTTAAAATTACAGTAGACGGATGATATACCTGAAAGGACTGTAACACTGTGTGTTAACTACACTGGAATTAAAATTTAAAAGATTATAGTAGAGGATGAAATAAAAGTCTCTGTCAATATCTAATGACCTTATACTTTTAGACTAACTTTTTGAAGCTCAATATTAATTATCATATGCATTCACGTTAGTAGCTATAGACAGATTGCCCGCTAGAGTCCACAGCAGGATGAGACAATTAGTCAATCCACGAAATTTTCTTCTCTTTATACTTCAGTTTTAGAGGCTAAATGTTAGTTTGCTTAATATGTTTTGTGTGTTAGTCGCAGATGTTTCTATACAACAGTGCTGAATGGGTGTCTACGTGGTATGAAATACAAAGTGTACGAAAATCAAGGAAACCAAATTTGGCTTCATTTATTATATGGCCATGAACATTACAAAGCCTGTGGAATAAATAATTCAATCTATTCCATTTAAAATACATTTATGGACTGTCTGTATTGGGCAACGCACTGTGAAACCTGTTTACAAAGTTTGAATCCAGTATGTACACCACACACAGAAACACACACATACACATACACATGCATGCACACAAATAACTAATGTAAGGATCATGACAAAAGCAGAATCAGGCTAATGGAGGGTGTATTAAGGGCAAAGATACCGACCATTTTGCCTCAAATACAAGCAGGGCTGATCCTCAATGGGCAGGCACCAACACAACGATCCTATTTGCTTCAAAGTTGAAACACTTCTATACTGGGGTGCTTGCTTGATCTCCCTCATCTTGGCTGCTGAAGGCTCTCCCCCAATCTCCTCGGGGTTCAGAAATAAAAAGGCTGAAGCTGCCAGAGCAGGAGACAGTGAGGGTTGCACTGTTGGTTGGTGCTTGGTGATTGGAAACCAGTATAACCACTAGTCAGATCTCTTGAGCATCCATCCTGAGAATAAGGTGGTGGTGGTGGAAGAGAAAACAGGTGAATTGGAAGCAGATCAGAAGTTAATCTGCAAAATAATAATAATAATAATAATAATAAATTTGCTTTAAGTGTAATCTGAAAACTATTCCTTAAGCCCAGGATCGAAACTGCAAATGCTTGTAAGAGTTCAGTAAATAAAGTAAGTCGGCCAGAGGAGGACTGGCAAAGCGGATAGTCTGTGCCTCATAGAGGCTGGAAATTTCTGGGTCCGCACCCAGTCTGAAGACTGGCAAAGTCTTCAGATCTTGCAAGTGGTATTAGAAATCTGGATTTGTATGTGAAATCTATTGATTTTTTTTTTCTAAGAGAGGTAGAGAGGGCAGAGGAAGGCAGAGGGAGAAGGAGGGGGAGAGAAAGAATCTTAAGTAGACTCCATGCACAGTGCACAGCTCTACACAGGGCTCCATGTCATAACCCTGGGGTCATGACCTGAACTGAAATCAAGAGTCAGATACTCAACGGATTGAGCCACAGAAGTGCCCCTGAAATCTATTGATTTTTAAATTTGGCAATTAATTCAAGTAAAAATCAAAACCTGAACCAAAACACCAGGAGAGCTAAACCATATATATCTGTTAGTGGGATTCAGCTTGAGTTCCATTAGCATGCAACTCTGACCTAGAATCTCTGTTCTTTTCTTTTCCTAAAGATTTTATTCATTTATTTGACAGAGAGAGCAAGAGAGCACAATGGGGGGGGGGGAGCAGCAGAAGGAGGAGGAGAAGCATACTCCTCACTGAGTAAGGAGCCCTCGCCAGCAGGGCTTGATCCCAAGACCCCAGGATCATGACCTGAGCCAAAGGCAGACACTTAACCCACCCAACCACCCAGGCGCCCCTCCATTCTTTTTGGGTGAGATGTGAACTGGTGCCTTCTCTTTTGACCTAAATAGTACAAGTAGAAAAATCTACTTTTTATGACCCTTGCAATTTCATCAGTTCACAATTACATAAAATGTTGTGGAATTGTATGCCTTGAACTCGTTTTATAAAATAGTAGAAATTCATGTGGCCAAACAAAAAGGCATAATGTTTTCAGGTTACAGGTCACAACTAATTCCTCCCCCCACATTTTTAAAAGTTCAATTAAGTGTATACTATTCTACAGAACATGAATTGCTGTTCATTTGCTTCTTGCTAAATAAAACCCTTATATAAATTCTGTCCTACGATTTATACCTAAAAGCTAACAACAGAAAAAACAGGCTGATTCTAGAAAAACATGGTTAAACACAAAGAAAATAAAACATACGTGCCCATTTCCTCATTTAAACAAAATGAGGACCAGAACAAAGCACCACTGCCCAAACAGATGTTGAAAAAGCTTAAGAATTTCATACAGTTCAGAGCTTTTCCTCCTTCCTATTGAAAAGACAGTAGTTCTAGGCACTATTTAGGAGGATCAGTCTATTTGGCACCTAAAAAATCTCCATCCCTGAGCATAAATATTTTTGGGGGAGAAAGAACATAGAGTCGTCATGCTTCAGAACGTTTCATCTGACAGGCAGTACAGTGTGGTGTAGCAAATGAAGCCAGCTTCAGGCATTCCCAAAACCTCTGCCATCCACTAGCTGAATGATTAAAAGCAATTAGTTTAACCTCTCTAAAGGTCAATTTACTTTTCTGTAAAATAGGAATAAAAATGCCTACCAGAAATGTGAGAACCAAATGAGACTACAAAGGATCTACAAAGAATTAAATATATTTAGCATGATGTCAGGATGGTTATTAATTTTCCTGATACCCCACCCATGCAACACATCCACAACAAAAACTCCAGTTACCTGCAGCCAAGAAACAAGCAAGATTCTAGAAACAAGTTTACCAGTGAGTAGAGAAGGTACTAGCCCCGGTTATATCTCCTGCCTGCACAGACCATTCATTACTGGGAATTCTACTCTTGGGGAATAAAAGACCTTCTCGAAGTTAAAAGCACTCCTTACTATCCTCTTATCTCTTCCTTGTTTCTCCTTCCTCTTCCCTCAGCTCTAGATTATTAAAGTGTCTGGAAGGAAGAATGCCTCAAAGCTTATCAACTAATAATTTAGCAAGGATTACTTTTATAACAGTGGCAGAAAGTACCTGGGGGATCGCAAATAACATGTCCTTGAAGTAGGCTCTGGAATGAACCATGAATAAATGAATGGGGCCTCTGTAGGTGGACAGGCTGACCAGCATGGGCGGAGGGAAGACTGAGAATTCAACAAAGCCAGACTTGAGATTGGTCCTCTTTGATTAACAGAGGTGATATATAAATAACAGGAGGTTTTCTTTATTGTCTACTGATTCTGTTCCAATTACCACGCAAAATGCACGTATAACAACGGTATCTTTACTCCCTACACTTAACTTTAGGAAGATACTATTATCCCCATTGAACAGATATGGCCATGGGAGCTAAGGGTGATATAGTCCTATGTGTTGCATGCAACAGCGTGTCGGAACTGAGATTTAAGTCAAGACCTACTCCAATGGCAAAGCCTGTGTTCTTAGCCAATTCTGTTTACTGTTTCCCTTGCAAAGAAATAGAATATATATATATATATATATATATATATATATATATATATATATATATTAAAAAGAGAATATATGTCTAGTCTGATGATTTAAGATATTTCAGCGGTTCCTTCCATCAAAGGTATGAAAACCAGTGAAGGGTGGTGCTTGATGATGGGAAGGAAAGACTTCACATTTGGGAGAAATAGTCATGAGAGGAGGAAGAGAGGGAAAGAGGTAGCATCGGATAAAGAAGAAAAGTGAGAGAAATGAGAAAGCATTGGTCACAGGGAGGTGGGGAGGAGGAAAAAAAGGAGGGGTGGAAGAGGAGGAAGGAGGGAGAGAGAGGAAGAAAGAGAGAGAGACTGAAAGAAAATTCTTTCCTCTCAGGAGAGCAGAAGTGCTAACAGAACAAGCTGGGGAGGCAGGCGGGTGCTAATGGAGGGACATGATGAGAGGGAGCGTGGTGGCAACAGTAAAGGGACCCAGTAAACATGGCCCTGACTAGTTGTGCTAACGAGCTCTGTGGAGACTACTACCAAACAGCTGTTAGGCAGCTCAGAATTGCCCTGCAGCCCCAAGAGCTCTCCGCTCCAATTCTTGAAGAAAAAGGTTGGAGGATCCATTCAGTTATCTCTTTTTTCCATTTTATTATCTAAGTCAGCCTGCTGAGGAAAGACTGGTTCTTGAGGGAATATACCTGTGCTTTGAGAAATGGAATTAGAATATGTCTCTTTCCAACTATATTGAACTATGTTGAATACAAAATGAGAAAAGGTATATTTTTCTGCAGTTGCTCTTCCTAAATGTTGAGAAATATATTTAACAATATAGTATGTTACTATTGCTGAATTACTAATCTGCTATTTCCATCTTGACGCTCTGCATAATCTTTTGTTGAAACCTCTAAAATCCCACAACTGTGGTTATTATGTTTTCAGATGCCACTACAGGTAGGCAGCAATATCTGGGCTTTGGATTTGACATAGAAAGAATGACATAAACAAGATGAACTCATACTCTATCACAATTTTGGCTGTGGTTTTACTGAAAATCATCACTAATGCCTTTTGCCAATATATACCAGATGTTCTGCTAACAACAACAACAAATCTGAGTTTCTTCCTCGAGTCAGTATGGCTGGATATCCAAAGCCAGACTTTGGTGAGAAAAAACAGAGATGATGCAGAATTTTGAATTCAGAAAATGCTCTCTCGTACAACATGGCATCCTTGTAAGTGAGTCAATGGAAATGATATTCTCTTACCCATAAGACCGATAGCTGTTCGTACAGAGTGTTCTTTAGTTCACTGAAGCAGAAGTTAGATTTAGATTTATGGTATGATCTCAAAAACATATACCTCACTTGGGAATGGGACTATTTAAGCCACTTCCAATCAGTCCTGAAAACTATTTCACAAAATGGATCCTTGAAGTCACATAGCTTACCTGTTCTTTCCTCAAATATAGCAATCTGTGTACATGTGAATTTACAATACGTGACCACTTGAGAGTCAACATTAGGTGAATATTTTCAAGAACTCTAGAAAGGTTCCCGTCTCTCACATGCTTCCCACATCCTGAATGCTGCATTAGCTGTCATGCTAAGAGACACTGATGGCCCATAGGCATCTAACAGAACAGCACAGTGCCCAAGAGCAAGGGCTTTGTCGTCAGAAATTCAAATTCCACTGCTTACTAACTGTATGAATGTGGGCAATCTCTCATGTTTTTATTTCAATATCTGTAAGAAATAATGACAATTATGGATCACTTCCTGAGTTATCATGAGGTCTAAATGAAATAATGCACACAAGAGGCACACAACATGCTTTTATGAGTGCCTCTTAGTACATTTCAAAATTATCAGAAATAATAGTGAAAATGAAAACCCTCTGGAAAAGTTGGCAAAGCAAGTCAAACTTAAGCCAATGTTTCATGACCATCAAATACCAAACACAAGAAAGCAGGAAGAGTAAGAATGTTGGCTCCTGAAATAGCAATTAAAAAAAAAAAAAAAAAAAGCTAGGGGAATTGAAGAACCATCCCTCATGACCGTTATTACCTTTCATTTGCTAGATGTTTCTTTTTGTGACCAAATAACAGTTTTTTTCTTCCCCAACCCTGTGTCTACAATTCTAAGACACACCCTGAAGCCTATTAAATCACATATTTTCATTAGGAAGTCGATAAAAGAGAAATAACATGATCCTAAGACTTGTAGATCTATGTTTGACTCTAAACCAAACTTTATAAATCATACCCATCCCATAAAATGTTGGGCAAATACCTCTCTGAAGCTCAGTTTTTTCATATAAAAAGGGGGGACAAGATAACCACCTTACAGACTCTTCAGATTGAATAATAATCAAGTGCTAGCCTCATTCCTGGCATACAGTAAATACTCAAAAAATGTTACTCACCTTCCCTACCCCTTCCTTTTCAGGAGTGAATAGGTGAGACTATCAGATAAAGTCCACGTACAAGCAAATGCTTCCCCTTCTAATGTTTTAACCCAACAACATTATAATAAAAGTATATATAAATCTGTCATTTTATGCCAGTTATAAAGAACTTACTTCTTACAATAGCTAATCATCTTCATTTTGTAAATCACACAGCTAGTAAGAAGCAAAAATCCAATTTCTACCGAGGGCATTCATTTGTGATCCCACATGCTCTCCGCTACACCGTGCATATTATGAAAGGATGTGAGGTAAGCCACAGAGTCAAGTTAAATAAACACGAATACTTATAGAGAGAGTTTCACCTCACTAAACTGTTAGTGAACCACTTTCTAACTAAATGTCGGACTCCTTTCATTCCTGTTTGCCTTTGCTTTTAACACAGAGTTCTTAGGAGTTGAAATACTTTGTTGCATTTTCCTGCCCAGACTTGAGTCAAGCCACCTCCGGTTGAGCTACCAAAGGCCTTCCAGTCCTTTCTCCAACATGATGCTTTAATTTAGAATCCCTGAAAGCTGAGCTTTTTTTTGTGCTGGCCCTTAGCTTTAACTAAGCAGTGAGGCCCAGAAAAAGAGGCTGCCTGGCCAATCTTGAAGCAGGCCTCCAACTAACTGCCTCTTTTACCATCTTCTCTGTTTCTAGATCTTTTCTTTTATTTCTCCATCAGATTCAAAAGACAGAGAGAAACAGTCAAGCTGTTTGTACCTCATCAATAGAAATTTTTATTCAAACTCTTTGATGGGGCTTTAATCAGGAAGGTGGACAACCACAGAACCTATTCATTTAATCGTTCACCATTACGTGAATCACTCTTTGACCAAGTCACGCATTTCTATTATCTGCATTCTTCAGACACCCTTTCCCATTTCGGGTATGGCTATTCCCTTTAAGAGATATTTTCATTTCCTTTTTTTTTTTTAAGAGATACTTTCTTTAAAAAGATAAACACTTTCTCAAAAAGTTTTAAAGTATAGTTACTATGCAATTTCCTTATAAGTAAAACTAAAACTTTACCTAAGGGCCACATCTCTTAACCATTATGGCATCCTTTTTTTTTTTCTTTTTACAGAGAAGGGTACAGATAACCTTTCATTTTATAGACAACCATTGTTCAACAGACAATCCTATTTATGGAAGTAATAAAAAATATCAGGAAAAATTTAAGCACTGATTAGAAGAAAGATGGGAGAGTAACCTGGTAGCAAAATTTACTCCACAGTATATTAGAGATATCATTAGAAATATGAGGGTTATACTTTTTTTAAAAAAATTCTTAATTATATATACTAACAATGTTGGAATTACTTAGATGATGTTTACATCCTGGAGGAGAGGAAAAGAACTTAGTTGGAAGATACTGTTTCTACAAATCTCTTTTACTCTTTGGTTACCATCAAACAGACTAGTACATGTTGCCCCACTTGGCCATCCCTAGTAAAGAGCCATCTCCTGCAAGTGTATCTCTGTAAGGTAAACAGTTACAGGACAAAGCAGTGTTAGCCCCACAAATACCATTGCGGAATGATCAGAACCCAGTTGAGTTACGGTTGCTGTGGGGTTTGGTTGGCTTTCCTCTCACTCTTAGGCTGCCAAGGTATGAAGGTACGCTTTGCATAATAGCAAATTTTAAAAGTCTGGTAAATCACCAGGGAAGGAAACAAACACAAAAATGACTTAAAGAATCGCAACGACTTTTGTGGAGATGATTTTTTTCCCTTACGATACTAAAAATACACCTTTAAAAATCCACAAGAAAATATTGTTGAGAAATGCACACCTACCAGATTGACTCATAATGACCTCTTCAACTATTAGAAAAACCAGGCTAAATTATTACTTTTTTCAGAATATCTGTATATATGAACTAAATATAGACTTTGTAGAGGAGCTGTTTTTCTTCTACTTTCTCCTTTTTTTGTGTGTGTCCAGCAGGCCTTCAGCCTCTATACTCTGATGAGAGGTGCCAAATTTGTTGCACTGTAACTTTGAGTTAAAAGTACATTGGCCTATTTTCTGAACACAAAATTGGGACATATAGTCTGACAAAAGATTCTGTGCCTCTCCTAGTGAAAGAGATAGTCTGGAATAAATAATTCAGACACCAAAAATACAAGAAATTCTAAGATGTTTCAATAATTTTTGGGGGTAGAGATAGAGCATTTAGAATCAGGTCTGTCCCAGAAAATTCACCATCGTAGAGTATGGTCTGTACCCTGCTTTTGAATAATTTTTTCTCCAGTGTTTTGGCACCCAACTTTCTCTTAGTCCCATAGTACCTCATGGAACATTGACAAACCCCCATGCTGTGTGAACTAGGACCTATGGTTGAGCAATACATCCTCCAGGTATGTGCAGAGGATATTCACCAGGGAAAACAGAAGCAGGAGTGAAGGTAGAGGCAGTTCCCCCACCTTTAGAAGGCCTATTACATTCCAGTGCAGTGCTGGATACTGAGGGAATTTGTCATATCAGGATTCCTAACTAGGGAAGCAAAAGCTACACTCCTAGCATGATAATAGGAATTGGTGATCATGGGCGGAGATTTAAGCTTACAGTTGACCAAGTGGTTCTGTTATTTATACAGCATAGCAAACAAACCCCAAAACTTTATACCTTAAGAACTATTTTATTATACCTCATGATTTTATGGGTTAGAAATTCACCCATGTGATTCTTCTGTTTAATGTCGCTCTGACCGAGCTTGAGTTATACTCAGCTGGCAGATGGGCTGATATGGAGGGTCTAACATGGTTTCACTTACGTAGCTGGTCTCTTGGCAAGGATAGCAGGCAGGCAGGCCTAAGCTGATTAAGTCAACCAGTGGCTCCAAATATGGTTTCTTCATGAGGAGAACATGGAAGCTTCAGTGTAGACAGGCATTTTGCATGATGGCTTCAGGCTCCTAGAATGAGTGTTCCAGGGAATCAGGACAAAACATCATGGCTTTTAATGACCCAAACTTGGAAGTCACATGGCGTTACATCTGTTCTATTCTATTGGTAAAAGCGGTCATGGGTCCAACCAAACCTCTGATGGGAAAAATGGGAAAGACTTGGACCACTTTTATCAACGACAGGACCAAGATTGACTGACTTAACCATAGACACAGAGCCAAGTTTTGGGTAGCTTTGTAGGAAGCCAGCTTATAGACAATAATCCTTGAATAAGTCATGGTTTCCAAATAGAATTGATTACTGTTGATATTTGTACATTTTCTTAATTTTTTAAAGGGACTAATGTAAAATTGTAAATAATCAAGTGAACTAAAACCCATCATGATCCAGCCATTGGAATCCAATATATCCTACATGCTACAAACTGTGTGTCAGTGTTCATTCTATTCCTTTTCTCTATGTCAAATGTTCTTTCTGAATCTCTGTACTCATCCAAATCAATCATTCATCCACATAGAATAATTCTGTGAAGCTTTCCTTAGCATTCATGGTCCCCCAGAGTGTTCTTGTTTTTATTTTTGTTTTCTCTTACTGCAAAATCTTTCACTGTTTATACCAGTGATTTGGAATTATTTTATTATTAACTGTTTAGGTTATATTGCCTGACTCCTCAGCTAGGTGTAAGCTCCTCTACAGTGCTATGCTTGCATATTGATTCTTGATTGATTGTTGACTAATCAGTAATTGATTGATAGACTATTCTCCATAGACCACAGGAATGATTCTTCTTCTTCTTCTTCTTCTTCTTCTTCTTCTTCTTCTTCTCCTCCTCCTCCTCCTCCTCCTCCTTTTTTAAATAAAGACCTGTTAATATGAGTTTAAAAGAATAATTGAGGATCCTGGTTTGAGGACATGTCACACTTTTCATTTGAAGAAATGTCTAGATAGGAGATAAGATTCTCTATAGAAAGAATAACTAAGCTAAATGAATATAAGATAGTTGTTCTAGGTAATACAGCATCTTTCATTGCCGGAAGTATGATTTTGGACTTCAGTTCCTTCAGCTATAAAACAGAGATAGTTATACTTACCCTATAAGGAGGGTTGTTTTAAGGATTAAATGAAATTATATCTGAAAGTGTTTAGCACAGAGCCTAGGACTTCATTAAGTCCCAGCAAATTAGTATAAGAGGTAATAGTTTCAGGAGAAAGTATATTGTAGATTTCATTTTCATCATTATTACATCCTCCAGAATTTTAACATAAGAAATCTCAAGACCTTATTCTGTCATTTTGTTCTCCTTTAAATAAAATGATTCTTCATTGAGGTCACGTTGGTGATTCAACCCTTCTCTTTCATAAATAGACTGTAGAGTGTACGCATTAAAAGCTCAGGCATAGTACTCAGATCCATCTGGGTTAGAATCCTAGTTCTATGACTCACTATAACTTTGTAACTTGGTAAAGTTGCTGAATTTCACTTTATCTCAGTTTATTCATCTGTAAAGTGGTAATAATAATATTATTTCTTGTTATTGTTGTTACTGTTGTTTGAGTACACTTAGCAGGAGATAAATCCCCTTAGCCCGGGATGAATTTTGGTAGAAAATCTCTTACACTATTTATCTTTAAATTTTGAAAATTAAAGCTTAGAGTATGAGAGAAACCTCAGACATAATCTCATTCAGCTTTTCAACTGTACAAAGATGCTTTAATAATACGTCTTATTAATTATTTTGGCTTCCATGAAGGGAAAGCACAATCACATTTCAACTTTATATCATTTAAGTTATTTCTTATTGCATCTAATTTTACATCGCACATAATCTCATATTTTGGTCCTAAAACTGTTCTCTGGATTACACAGGAAAATGTAAAATCTCTTTTTTTTATTTGATAAATTATTAAGGATTATTGTCATATTATCCCAAAGTCTTTCATTTTTCTTTTCTTTCAATGGTTCCTCATGTGCTCTGATGTCTAGACTCTTTCTCCATCCTACTGTCTCAACACCAGATTGGTTCTACAATACTTTTGGTGGGAATCAGAAATGAGCTCACTAACATGTGCATGCAAGGTAGAGTTGGCTTATCACCTCCTTGGTTTAGGACCTGAAATTCCATTTAGTGCCCAAGTGTTCACTTGTCAATTCAACTGTGTCGATGTCTATCACGATGTCATTTTCTTCCAAGCCACATCAAAGATTGTGAAAGTTTTTGATCAATTTATGCTGCATGATTATTATACATTATTTTAAAGGTTTTATTTATTGTACATAAAGTGGAAAATACAATTCTAGTCCACAAGTACATAAAACTACAGAAACTCCAAAAACAAAGGGACCAACAGAAAAAAACAATTTTACAGACTCTCCATTTCAATATTTTAAAGCACATTCACATCAAAAATATAATAATAATGATAATATTAAGAAAGAACTTAAGAACAAACATCATATGGAATGTCTATTTCAATTGAATTTTCACAAGAAAAATATTTTTTAAGAGTTTATTTATTTATTCATGAGAGAGGCAGAGACAGGCAGAAGGAAAAGCAGGTTCCATGCAGGAGCCTGATGCGGGATTCAATTTCTGGACCCCTGGATTACGATCTGAGCCAAAGACAGTTTTCATATTGACCTGGTAGGAAAATGTTGGTCCAACTACCTAAAGTTGAAACACCCAAGTTTATTTGAACAAGTTTATTCAGTCACAATAAGAGGGCCAAATTAATAATTCATTGTGAAAGTAGTAGTACAGCTTATTTCATCTCACTCTCTCTCAACCTATCTTGGATTTAGAGTTTAACTTTCACGTCATGTTAGCTGTGTAATCTGTGTAATAGAATAAAGTTAAGAGCTAAAGGCAACTCAGAAAAAAAAATTAAACCAGTAATCAATGTGTTTTAACTGTTTTTAAAAACACAGTGATAGGGCAGCCTGGGTGGCTCAGCTGGTTTAGCACTGCCTTAGCCCAGGGCATGATCCTGGAGACCCAGGATCTAGTCCTGCCTCGGGCTCCCTGCATGGAGCCTGCTTCTCCCTTGGCCTGTGTCTCTGCCTCTCTCTCTCTCTGTCTCTCTCTCTCTGTGTGTGTGTGTGTCTCTCATGCTTTCATGAATAAATAAATAAAATCTTAAAAAATAAAAATAAAAACACAGTGATAAAGAATAGGAATGACAAATAGGAATAAAGAATATGAAATAGAACACCAAATTATACTGTATTGGGATTGTATTTGGCTTTTTCTTAGTCCTTAGGTCAGAGTTCTGGAGCTATCTACAGACATCCTTCTTATCTGTGGGCTAGTTTGACCAGTCTTATTCTAGAATAATCAAACATCACCAAAGGCGTTAAAAAGTCCTGAGACTAGTAAAGTGTAGCCATGTTTACAGGTATGCAGTGGAGACTAACTCTTTTGAAACAAAAAATAATTACACTGAGGTTGATTAACACAGCTTTGGAGATGACATCATATTCTTTACATGTTATCACTAATATTTTGCAGAAGGTTGAGATGTAACAGCCAGAAAAGTCAGGTAGTTAAATAACACAATATAGACCCAAACAGATATATATATACAACGAAAAAACAAAAACAAACAAACAAAAAAAAACAATAGTTAATTTCATAGTTTTATCTCTTCTGATTGATCTGTTCAATTTAGTTATTCCCATCTGAAAGGAGGATCCTATACTTGATAAATGTTGACCATTAGGCTGCCATTTAATTTCATTGTGATATAGGCTGATCATATTCACTAGTTATCATATTTAAAAAAAGAACAACTCTGAGTCAAGAAGACATGATATAACTGGGTGTTGCAGGCATTCTTTGTGCTTAAATATTCTATTGGTGTTTCACTAAAAAGAAATCCAAATGACATAGTGCCACATTATCTTACCAAGCTTCAGAACAAAATAATGTAGCCCAATTTAAACAACCAAATACAATTTTGAATATCATAACTTTTTCATATTGCATCTCATTTTATTTATTATTAACAAGATTTCCCCTATTAAGATTACTTACCAAAATAAATTTAGAATGCCCATATCTTGTGATTTTCTTCTTAGCAGCTAGAATACAGTGTTGTGAAATTCAAAACTTTTTTGTTATTTCCCCATTCATTTAGGCAATCTGAGTGTTAAAATATGCAGCTAACTCCTCCAGAATTAGACACAGTAGTGTGGTATCCTTCACTCTTAGGGGATGTTTTAGTAAATAGATATTTTCTTGTGTCTTGCTTTCCTTAAGGACTAAGATGTACTTTTTATTAAGTTTTTACTGGAAAACCATGGAACAAATGGAGGCAGAAAGCAAATCTATTAAGGCTTATTAGCCAGATCAATAAGGATTTTGATTTCAGAATCAGAAGATTCTGTTAAGATATTCCTTTGTAATTTAGTAGATTAATTATATGGCCTGACAATCTAGTCAACGGCATCTAGAAATAAAAATGATGTGCCTTATGCTAATTTTTAAGGTAAGCTTTGATTTTTAAAATCTACCCATTAAATTTATTAGTGTATTAGTGTATTTTCCACTTTATGTGCAATAAATAAAACTTACTTGATTTAGTTATGATAGATTCATTTTTGACATATGTTTTTTAAAAACACCCGCTATGGTTGCATTTGTAATTTTGCATCTTTGGCTCTACCTATATTAAGTTTATGTCATTAGGTGAAATATGTTCACATTATGTATCTTTTCTCATCCCTTTGTTGTCTTTCTGTATGTTTTGATTTAGTTGTCTCACTTATACATATCTAGAGTTTAAAATATAAAACCAGTGTGTCACACCTGAAAGTCTTTAGCATTTAGAAGAGTTTAATCTTTTTATATTTATTGTGCTTGTCAATTTGTTTGAATTAACATTTTCAGAGAAAAAGGTCCTCATCTATAACAGATGCTCAATTAATATTTGCTGAATACTTGGCCTATTCTTTTTTCTGATTTTACTCCTTTGCTTTACAGCCTTCTATTGACTTTATTGACTTTTATTTATTCTCCTTTTTCTTTTCCTCTAACAGTTTGGAAGTTATGCATCCTAATTTATCACCAGTCCTTGGACAGCTATTCTGATGAACAAATTTTACAGATGTTTATTTTAACTGTTTCTTAAGACTCTATCTATACTAAAACAAAATTTTTAAAAAGACACCATTTTTGCACATTTATATCATTTCTAACTATTCCTCAGCCAAATTTACTAAAGCAGTCTCCAATTAAGACAATGGACCTGAGTCAGACACAGAAATGTATGAACATAAGCTTTTAAATATATTTATTCCTTTTTAAGGATTGAATCAAATGACTACGAGTAATAAAACTTAAAAACAAGAAAATCAATGTAAGAATACTTAAAACTCCAATAGGAATCCATTGTATTTTATAAAGGAGTTTTCGAGAAAGACTGAAATGTTTCCTTTTAAACTTATTTTTTTTTACAGACTATTAAAATTACCAAGCAGGATGAGGTACCCGATAAATATTCATATCATTACGACCTGGTTTTGATTGTCATTCTCATGAGGCTGCATATAACTATTGAGCTGTTACATGACTCAGTTTTTTCATCGATGAAACTGTATGTTCCTTCTGCTGTCAGTGATGTGTAATCAATTGCTGCAGCTTTATTTGTACTGTCTACAGCATAAGAGCAAATTGAGATTAGCATAAATAATTGCAACATCTAACCTTTTGGTTAGCATGAAGCCATCCATAGGAAATAAAAGTAAGATGCTGCAGTGGGAAAGAATCTTCAATTCACAGTGTAGTTATTGATGGACAAAACCTATGAAAGTCAAATGAAATAAGAACAAGTGTCCCTGTTAATTAGTGTTCAAGCATACTAATAGAACACTTACACGATGGCATTTTTAGAGAGATAATTCATTATACAAATAAACTCAGAAACAAAACAGTTATTTTCCTTATCCACGTGGAGCAGTCTCTTAAAGTGATATCCTTCTCTGGTGGGGGTGGGGTGGGGGTGGTAAAGAAATGGAATCTATAGAGAGTATCCCTTCTGGCCTTGTAATGTGCAAAATAATGCTTGTCCTTTCCCAAAGATGTTCACATCCAAATCCCTTTATTCTGTTGATATGTCAGCCAACATGGCAAAATGGGCTTTACAGATGTAACTGCATTGAGGAAGTGGGAAGAGTATCCTAGATTATTTGAGTGAACCCAAATGAAATCACAAGCGTCCTTGTAAGTGAACAAGAAAGGCAGGAGGTTCACAGTCAGAGAATGAGGAATGACAACTAAAGCAGAGGTCAGAGTGATAGAAGTGAAGACCTTCAGGAAGGATGGGGGGGGGGCACATGCAGGAATAGAGTGGCCTCTAGAAGCTGGACCAGGCACACAAACAGATACTCATCCCCTCAAAACCTCCCAAAAGGATGCAGCCTTGCTGACACCTTTATATTAGCCCAGTGAGACCCATTTCCAACTTCTGGCCTCCAGAACTGTAAAATAGTAATTTTGTGTTGTTTGTGGTAATTTGTTACAACAGCAATAGAAACTAATACAGGTTTCCAGGAGTAAGAATTTCTGAATCAAAAGGAAAAAGTCATTTCCGGTTGGGAAGAATAACAACTGAGACTCAGACTGATTAAATAATTTTAAACTTAGAATCACCCAGCTAGGTAGTGATAGAACCAGAATTCATATGTGGATCTTTCTTCATCACAATATTACTAAGAGCTTGTGAATATCTCAGTGCAGAATGAGCAGAGTCTGTCCAAAGGTAAATGGAAAATTGTCCTTTCCATGGCCAAAGCAGTAGGAAATTAAGCTAAATATTTTCAGTTCTACATAAGAATGAAATGCTGAAATGCTTTGAAATTCATAAAGGAATATTAATTTTGTGCACGGTCCTCAAGATAATCCAAATACCCCAAATTTTAAACTACTGTTTTACATTGGGGTGGTTCTTGGATGAGACAAAATCTGACTGAAAAAAGCTACACACAATGACATTTTCAGGATGAAGAGGCTTTTATGTGAAATGCAATTTTAAATGGTTGAGCCATAATTACATTCTTGGTAGGAAGAATGGTGTAAATAAATATTAATGGAGAAAAAGCATGCAAGAACCTAGGCATATGTATTTGAATCATAGCCCTTATTCATAATCAAATAAAATTCCCCTTTATAGACAACTCTGTCATATGCTCAATTTCAAAATTCTGAGATACTTAGCTACAAGCTTTAAAAGACTTGGATTATAAGTGGGCAAATTTCCCTTGTCTTCTATCCCTCCTTTGCCCTGGGGTATCATCCTGCAAATTACCTCCTAACTCCTTTGCCTCTTCAGTTTCTCCCCTCTCCGTTGGTTGTTACCACTTTGAACCCAAACATATTTATTGTTTTCTTAAAGATCAACAATAAAGATTTTCTGGTCCCTGTCTTTCCCTCAGGCTCCTTTCCTATCTATCTCTTTCCTTTTTATTAAAATTCTTGGGGAAGGATACATATTGCAGCATCTAATTTCTCATCTTTCATTTACTCCTTTATTGAGGCTATCTTGTCCCTGCCCCTCTTTTCTCTAAATGATCTTCACCAATGTCACTAACAATTTACTAACTGCCAAGTTCAGGGGTTAAAATCCTTACCCTACTTAACCTTTCTCTAGCACATTCAACACGACTGAGTCTTACCCATCTCTGTTCTCCACTCTTATTGCCCTGGCTCCTTCCTTTGACAGCTCTTGCCTGGGACGCTGTAATAACTGGTTTCCCTCCAATCTGTCTTCCCCACCACCTCCAGTTTTCTTTCTAAAACCCACATCTGTTCAATTAAAAAAGGACCTATTGAGTTACTAGAATAAAGAAGATAGAATTTTAAGGGAGAATGCTCACAATATGACATTAAGTGGAAAAAACACTTAGAAATCATATAAGTTGGGTTAAAATGTTGAAAATGTTTCAAATACATATAAATATACCCAATGTGTACATAGTATGTATTTACGTGCATATGTGTGTATTTGTTTGTAAGAACAAAGATATCAAAATGGGAACACATTTTTCTATGGTGGTAGGATATTGAATGCTGTTTTCTAAATGAGCATTTATTACTCGTAATTTAGAATACTGTGTGATGTGTAGTGTGCTAGCATTTAAATTTTGTTTGAGGCACCAAAAATCCAGGAGGACTACAGAGCTATAGTATCACTCCAGTCAAGTTTCCAAGGGTGAATGAGCATTTTCCAGGTAGACAAGAGAACAAGTATATTTTAGATGGATGGGGGAGCATGAGAAAAACCCATGGATATGTGAAAGCACTTTACAGACTCAAAACAGAAAATATTCCAGGAGACTAGAGAATATGGTGAGTTCACATTATGATAACCTTCTAGTATATTCCTTGATAGTATAATGATCTCCTACATTCTGTAAAGTTTTTCTAAAAATTTACCTCTTGCCATGACCACCTGTGATTGAATCACAGCTCTCTTACTTCTATGCCCCCACATTTAGACCATACCGCCACATAACATCAATCATGTACCAGCCCTCATTGCCTGGCTGAACTACAACTATTTCCCTGCCTCCCTAATATGGCTTATGGGGTCTGTTTAGGGACAGTAGCATAGAGAGTGACAATGAATACCACATCCCTTACCCATATACCTGTACACAGACACTTAGAGCTTTCTTCCAAAATATGTATCATCTCCAGTACTATAAAAATACCATGAAAACCAACTCAGCATCAAGCCTATAAAAATGTCTTTTTTCTTTCAATATTTCCCTTATTCAAGATAACTTCAATGAAAAGCACAGGTAATCTGCTTTCTAAATTTGCTAGTCATTTTAGCAAAACTTCATCTTGTGATCCTGTTTCTGATCTCTGCACCATGAGTTAGTACATAAGAATGACTTAAATATGTTTCAACAAGTGGCAAATACATGATGAGTAGGATCAAGTCATCTTCAGTGGCTTGGCGCAACTGCTCTTATTTTATCCAAACAACCATTCAAAGAAGTATTCATTTTGAAGTGACTGGGGCCAGGGGAATGGAAAGAATACTGGCCTGGTAAGTAGGGAATTCAAATTCTGGTCTAGGACTGTTAACTGCTTATACGGCTCTGAGAATTCCTGAATTTCTCCTGCCTTCAACTTCCTCATCTTTGGGGAGCCTGGGTGACTCAGTGGTTGAGCATCTGCCTTTGGCTCATGTCATGATCCCTGGATCCTGGGATCAAGTCCCACATCGGGCTCCCCACAGGGAACCTGCTTCTCCCTCTGCCTAGGTCTCTGCCTCTCTCTCTGTGTCTCTCATAAATAAATAAGTAAAATCTTAAAAAAAAAAAAAAAACCCTTCCTCATCTTTAAAATAAAATAATAAAGATTAATTCATTTAAAAAGTCACTCTGACTGTAAAATTCAAGGTCTCTAAAAGAAAATTATGTGGATGGTTTCCTTAATTCTGTATCTAATTTTGCTCATTTTGCAAATTGACCTTTAACAGGGCTTGCAACAAACGCAGACCTCAGTTTTTACGTTTGAACAGTGGTCCGAGGAGAAAACCCAAATGTGACTTCCCCTGAACATCAACATGTTGTAGCTTTCTCCAACAGTATAATAAATTCAACTCTACACAAAATGTTTACAGGCCTAGAAGTGCAAATATTTTAGTCACTTAGACACTTCTTCTTACAATTATACCAAAGTGAAGATTTTGTCTTCTGTATAGGTTACCTTTTAGAGCTTCATCATTAGATTTTTTTTTGCTGTAATCATGACCTAAGACTCAAGATATTTGAGCAATAATTGTAGTATTATTTGCAATAACATAAGCACGGCTGGTAACAATAAGTATTTAAATGCTCAGTATTCCTTTAGCTGTGAGATAGCCTTTAAAGTCATAGATTCATGACCTTCTTACACAAACTAGAGTGTGAAGCATGAGCTTGCACTTCAGCAACTATTAAAAACAAATAATACATTAAGCACTGAACCAAACGTAAAGTTAGGCTTTCACATCCAAAAACAACCCAAACAAACAAACAAAAAAATCACTACAATTGTATGACCTTCCTTTTGTGGAGTCAGCCCTGTTTTATAATGGTTAATATGAATTAAAATGATTAAAATAAATTCAACATAATTTAAAGTCACAACTAATGCTAAAATACCTAGGCAAAATATTTTTTTAAAGAACTAGATTTTTTTAAAAAAACTATATCATAGTTTCTCTTACTCTATTCCATAGCAATTTTATCCATGCTAGAAATATAAATAAATTTGAGTGATTCTCAGGACCAGGTATAGAAACCAATTACCTAAATTGACTACACACATTGATATCATTTAGCCAAAGCATTATAAAACAATTTTATCTTCTTTGAAGTTGCAATGCCTAGTTTTGTAAAGAAAATCACAGCACCAGCAGAAAACTCCAAAAGTAATTTTAGAAACTTTGAAACTCCATTAGTTAATATTTTTCTTTTCAGTTTATGGCTTGATCATATCTGAATAACAAATACAAGATTATGAAAGTCAGTAGTATTTTCTAAGCAGGAATCTGTTGAATTACCCCCAAGATTAAAAAAAAAAAATTTCAACCTCCAACTATTTGCCACTAATATGAACAAAAATCACCCCAATACATTCATGGGTATATTAAAGTCACTCCCCACATGAAACAACTGGAAAGAACAATCAAATTAGGTGTTGAAGATTTCAATATTAAAGAAAAAAGCAACACTAATTTATTTTTCACTTACAACCAAAGCTAGGTCTAGCATAATAAACTATGTTTTTAATCTGTTTGTGCATATAGCCAAATATAAGGAAGTCAGAGCCTTTATCTTAAAGCAAATGTGTCCAGCTTAGATGTGTGCTAGAATTTCTAAATCATAACACCCAACATCAAAGAGCAAGATTTCAGAGTTTCCCTGATTGATTAATCAATTGCATAGCTTTCAATGTAAACACATGGGGGGGAAATGTGAATTCTTTGTTTTCTAGATTTTCAAAGATATAATGAAAAATATAATGGTTCATGAACATCAAAAATTGTATTTTCATGTTGACTGATTAAAGCCTGTTAACATGAAACTGTAGCCAGTGTTTTTTTTTTCCTTTGTGTTACAGAATTTAAAAATGTATGAGAAACTTGGTCAAATAACCAGTGAAATTATGTCTATGCATTAGTATTTTTAAGAGGCAAAAAATGATATTCTATTACCATGATGAGACCAGAATTAATTTAAATAACTTTGGGCTTGATTCATGAAAAACAAAAATACTTACGCAGTAGGGGGGCATTATTTCTGCATTTTTTTATATGCACAAGTCATGGTCTGTATTCAACTTCCAATTCAAAAAGAAAAGTTGCAGATTTATGTAGGCAGGTTTTTGTGTGAGTGCACAGTTCCAAAGTGAAAAATAAATAAGCCTGTAGAGAACTTACGCCTTTTAGCAGAGTGTTAAAAGGATTGCAGGCTGAACTCCAGGCAAAAAAAAATCTCATCCCAATAAATTATTACCAAAATGTTAGCAAGGACCGAGTTGTCACACTCAGGCAGCAGGGACATAATGGTGACACAGAAGAAAACTGCCACATAAATCACTTTAAAATAGCCCTTTGCTCCGTATAGGGGAGAAACTTCCATCCTCAGCTGAATCTCATCTCCCACCTTTTCATCTCTATGATAAAATGGCAACTGTCCAAATCACTAAAAATAATTTAAAATAAATCCCTGGAGAGATTGCTGCCAAACTTAGTAAAGCCTTTCGTGATTAAGAGAGAAACAGATAGAAACTGTATAAGAAAAATGCTTTTCAGAAATATTCTCCCTTTTAAATCTGAACTGATAAAGTAAATCACAGGTTTCAAATTAAACCAAAGGAGATAGGTGATTGATTGATAGATTTTTTTTCTTAATTCCTCTGGGGCGATACATCTTTTATAGTGCATAGAAACATAAAGAAATAGATTATATAAGTAAAATAACTCGGTATTGTCAGAACAATTTCCATCCAGGTGAATGCATTTAACTCATGAAAAATGTTCTCAGGATTTTTATGTCTATTTGTAAAAGACAATTTTGAGCATTCAGATCACATCTTAAATTATTTTTTAAATAACTGTTCATTCAAAAATATATTTATCCTTAAATAAAAGTGAACTTTGTAATTGATGATCATGAAAAGCCATTCTGATAGTAAATAAAGTAAAACAACATTACCAATAATGTTTTAAAAATAAAATGGGGCATATGTGTTTTTCAAAGACATAGTTGAATATTTATAGAAATAGAAGTTTCAAAACTAGAGCAATCAATTTTACCTTAACAAAGTATTCAGAAACACTCTCATAAATCTATTGTTCCTCATATTTTGAAGGAAATCACTTTTTGTGGATTTGTCTTTATCCCTTAAACTTTTAGGAAATCTTAGCTCTTTCATAGGCCCATCCTGTGAAAATGTGTTTATCTCTATTTGGTTCTTCTTTAATCACATCTTGAGAACGACCCTAGAGTAATCCTAGACATTCAAGATCGTTTTATTAATTCTGTGAAAACTATTGCATAATAACGCAGACAACACCGAATGTCCCTCGTCAGTTTTGAAACAGAAGTTTCACTCCTGTTCCTGTCTTAAATTTAGCATCCTTCCTTACACTGAAGGAGATAAAAATCAACTTGCAATTTAGACAGTTACCAAATTACCAAAACTAGAACAGCAACTCTTAATGAGCAAAACCATTAACAATTTTCCGACTGGAGCCCCTGTTCAAATACCTTGGACACCTTGTTAGCACAGAATGAGGTGTTCAATCAAGAGACTGGGAATTGGAAGTACCAGGGCACAGTTTTGAGTGGTGATTACAAGGGCGAGAGGGTGAGTGCCAAAGTAACAGTCTTCTACCCTGCAGGAAGCTGAGAAACCTTCAAGTCTACATTTGTAAATCAGGCCCGATGATTACAGCAGTCACAAGCAAAGAACATATGAAACAATTATTTGCACCATTCTTTCACTGTTTTAATTTGCTCTTAAAATGAACAAGATGATCCCCAGAGTCACGGGCATTTTGTCTTTATAAATTTAGAGCATGTGCTAGGATTTTTCATGGCACTGTAAGCAAAGGCAAAGACTAAAGGCGTTATTTCAAAGAGCCTTCTCTTTTTTCTTTCAAGTTATATTATTATTCGGGTGTGCTGTGACTTAAAATGTACAAAGCAGTCTCTAGGAGTTTATTTTAGATATTTGGGTTGTGTGACTCTTTTTAAAACATAAAATACTTGTTTCTTAATTATTAATTTCTCATTTTTGTGTTGTCTTTCATTTAAATGAAGCGACCTAGACGTTGAAACCCTGGCATTAAATTGATGAGGAATAGCACAACCTGTTTCTAGTTTTTAACCATCTTAAAACCCTCTTTGCCAACCCACAGCTTACAAATAATTTATTAAAAGAATTTTACTTTAGCCTACAGTATTTAAGTTGTCCTCAGAACTTAAGACTGAAGCAGTATCAAACTTGTGTGTAAAAGAGTATATTTAAGCAAAGTATAATCTTTAAAATAAACATTTTCTTATGTGAAAAAGTTGTACTGAAAAAAACAACACTAAACAGAAAACAAAATCTTTCAAATGCCAATACATTGGATTGATTTTATTGCTATTAAGCACGTTTTTTTTTATTGACTGTTGAAATTAAAATTTAGGTGTGATAGAATAAATTATTTCTAGTTAGAAAAAAGAGTTGAAAATACATATTTAAAATTTTGTTCTATGCCATAAAAATCTGTTGTAATTTTTAAAATGTATAATATATGCATATCATTTTCCTCTTCCTAACTATTTAGGGGATGATATTCTAATTGTTTGAGGGGGTAGTTTTGTTAATTACAGACATGAGGCTCTATAGCTAGGATGACTGATTATATTTTTATGTCCTTATAATTTCATAAACTTCATTATGACTTAATCTGAAAAATAATTTTCAAAAGAACCTACTTAAACACAAATTAATTTTATTTCATTCCATGAAACCATAGATGTTGGGTTCAAAGTCTATATATTTTCTTCAGTAGCTGGGTACTAAAAACTATAAAGCATTATTAAAAAGCTTTCAATGCATTTCAGAATTTGAAAACATCCTAACATCTTGTGTATATAAGCAAGAAAGAAAAATGACATAATTTTAACTACTCACAACTTACTTCAGAAAATCTATTAAATAATATGATTAAGTTTATTTTTGAAATAGACTTATGTATTTTCCTAGAGAGCCTTCTCTTTCCTCTTGACTATTACTGCTGTCAGTTTGTTTGCTGAATGGTGCAATATTGAGTTTCCAGATTTTGATTTCCCATACCAAATAAATGGTTTAAAACACTGGAAACTCATATGAGAGATTACCGTGTAATTTTGTAATGTATTACAATCACATCATTTGTCCCCCCAAACCACAAGTGATTATTGTTCAAGTGCTCTTTTTTTTCAATCAGTAAAATTTTTTTCATCATGTGCTATCCAAATGTAGAGGGCGCTGTTGTTCATGTATTTTGAAAGTGTTTCTTCATAAAACAAAACACATTCAGCTAATAGTTTAGTATTTGTTTTTCAAAACCTGCTTACAAATGCCAGTGGAAGTATTAATGTGTAATGCTTGAATTTAGATTTAAAATAACTGAAAAAGTGCTTGTGTGATAGATTATTAAAGTTGTTATATTTGCCATTATACGGATTTGTGTATTTTTCATTGTCCCCAGGTTCTAACTAATCTTTAATTCATCTTTAAACATTCTGATTACTAAATTTTATAGAATACTTTAATTTTCTGGCATTATAATTATGTAAAAAGTATGGCCTTGTATGTAGGAGATGCATGCTGGAAAACAGGGCCGTCATTTTCAAACACTTCAAGAAAAAAAAGAAGTAAATGTGGCAAAAATGTTAATGATTGTTAATTCTGGGTGGTGGGCAAGCAAGTGTTTATGGTTTTGTGTTTTCAACTTTTTCTATATTTGAAATTTTTCAAACTATAAACTTGGAGAAAATATTCTGATTACTTAACTCAATTTTATGATTACTGTTGTTCATTATTTTTCAAGTATATTGATATTTTTAAAATATTCACTGAGCTTCTGTATGGTTAGCTTTTAATGTAGTTTTAAAGTATAAAAGTTTATCTGGAATATTTGAAAGAAATAGCATTTCTTTCATTAACTGACTGAGCAAGGAAAATTAATTCTAAAAGAAAAATCTTTAACAAATGTTTAAAAGTGAGTATACAATAGTGATTTCTCTGATTCTTTAAACATTTTCTCTAATATCATGAAATCATGAGTTTACCTCTCTTCTTTTGATCTATGACATGATGGTTGCTGTAAATAATTTTAAAATGGAGTCAAAAACCCAAACAAATTACAGTCAGTATCATTCTAAATACAAAACTTTAGTAAGACATTGTTACAACCCATAAAATAAATTTTAGAACTCTAAAAATTTGGATGCATCTTTGTATAGAAAGCATTTGAATAAATGCTGCATAAAATTAACCAGCATGTTTCCAGAAATAGTAAATGCTGCACAAGCACTACAATTTCAGATTTAAAATACATTAACTTAGAAAACTCAAGCCAGACACTAAAAAGAGATTATATTCCAATGTTTTTATTCTTAATTCTTTACATTTAATACTTCGAAGAAAGCACTTCAAAATTTTTCTTGCCATATTTGTAGAAATACAACGAAAATGCATTTTTTATATCGTGATATATGCTGTATAAAGTTAATAAGAGGATATTGTCTCTAGTTAAATAAATTACATTTGAAATCTTATGGATTTTGATTGAATATTTCTTTTTTCATTTGTATTGTCGGGCACCATTGAAGCAGCAATAATACCTCTCTCTCTTTTTTCCTTTTAAATCTAACTTGGAGAAAGGAAGAGAGAACATTAGTGACTAGTATATGTAAATAGGTGAATATATATTCTATGCATAGCCAAGAAACTAAATCACTAGAAAAACATAAATACAACCTAAAGAAAAGTTTTCAGTGTAGCTCAGACATAACTTTTCACCACTTCAAGTTATTTTAAAATCAAAATAAGCATGGCAGAAAGCACGAGAAAAAAGCAGTTCTCTAAAATGCCTCATAACTTGCTCTCTTGAATAGGGTATCTGAAACTTTGTCTGGTTAAACTGTATCTAATCTAGCACAAGTAGGCATTGTCTGATTTTTATGGTATCCGTGAACATTCAAGAAGTTTTCCACCTTAAAAACAAGGAGGTGGGGGCAGCGGACGGTGGGGCGGGGGGGGGGGGTGGAAGGCTGATCCATAACTGAGTAACAGTTGCCTTTTATGATTGGCAAGTTCTTTGGGACCAAGATACCCCCCAGCCTGGCTGAGGAGGACGCAGATATGCAGTTCGGCCCTGTCTTTATGTCAAATCACTGCCATCAAAACAATGGCTCATATTACATGAAAATCTTGTGCAAATGAGCCATAATGGGAGTGAATGACAATCTCGTAAGACCATGCAGCAGGGTCCTCCTTTGATCTGAAATACTGTTAATCTTTCTCAAACATAGCACACTAAGTACACTTGGCAAATCCTATATGAGAAAGTCCTGATAGCACAGATCCAGAGATAAACAAGCTGTAAGCGAAACAGACACCGGTGAAAAGTTCCATATTGGTCATGCATTTCCATTTTACTTTAGCCTTTTTTTTTTTTTTTTAGTTTTTGTTTTTGTTGGTGTTGGGATGGTTGTTTCTGTTTAGTCTTTTATGGAACAGTTATACTCCATACTTGTTTTAAAATCTTGGGAGTTGCTTTACATATTTTGGGTTGACTTTTACATGGCTGATGTGAGAAATTATTTTGAAAAGACTTCCATGGGTTACAATAATTTGAGAATGTATGAAATGCCTTATTTACATAGGCTTTTGTCATTAATCACAGTGGACCCAGACTGATGGCTTTATATGATGTTGCGCCAAAACACGAAAAAGAGAGAGAGAGAGGCGAGAACTTTCAAGCATGATGTTTTCTTGTGTAAGGAAAGAATGATTTAGGTGTTTCTATTTCTAAGGTGGTTTAAATGACCATCAAAATACCTCACAAGGAGTTACAGATCGCCCTTTAGATAACATAAGGTATTTTCTTTTGCTCTCTAGTGTCAAAATCAAATTGGTTGGGTAGCCAAATATGTAAGGTCCGTGTAGACTAACGCAAGCTGAGTCGATCATGGTAATTCAGTGCTGGTAGGAAACATGCCTCTTCAGTTGTGCTCTGCTTTTGAAGTGTTGCCTAAAAATCAGCCTTGGGCTTCAAAGAGAAAAGGATTATAGCCTTTATCCAGCAATTAATATGGCTGGAACTCAGAATGTCAGCGTCTAACCACGATCCTGGCTGGACAGTAGCATAGCAGAAGAAAAAGACTCCTTCAAGACTTGGAGTTAATCATAAAAATGAATAAATAAGCAGTGAAATCTTCTTACAGTGTGGCAGGAAAAAAGAGGGGGGGGAAACCAAACCCTGTCCAGTTTTTGACATGCAGACAAACCCTCCCCCCAAATGTGGTGTCCCCCGACCTTGCACCGGCCTTCTCCACCTAGATCATTTTAATCTCCCACCAACCGTTAAGCAGAAAGAAGAGCTATCAAGGAGAGAGCTATCCCTTTTGCCTTCTAACACCGATCGGATGACAACCTTTCCAAGACCCTCCTCTCTGTCAGAGTTCAAGGGTTCAAAAATGGTCAGAATATCAAACAACAGAGAAGCAGCAGGATTTTGCAGGAAGAGTTTAAGTACATCAAATTATACAGAGTGGTTCGAAGAGACACCAGTGTTAGGTTTCATTTTCATTCTCAATCACATTTACAATGCCCTCTGCCAACAGCCTGGAGAGGAGAGTGATCCCCTTCTGCTGCTGGGATACTGCAGAATGCAAGTCCTTAAAATGCTGCTCCTTTCTACTTAATACCCTGGTATGTTCGAGGTTGAATATTAAATGACAAAAATGTCCTCACCTTCACAACAATAGGTTATTTGGAATTACTGTTTCAACATCTGTTTATTTTGGTCTAAGGGCAAAGGGGTGTCACTCTATCTCTTCTAGAAGTTGGGAACAGAAACGAAGAGAATCTCTCCTTCAGTTTGGGGAAGATTCTCCCTTGGAACCAAGAGGTGGACCTCCTGGAACAACCGAGCGATCTGTCTGCTAAACCCCAACACAGTTGTCGCTGCATGTTTCCCTACACATTTTTCTACTGACACTGAGGAAAACCCATGAGCAAAGTATTTACAGAAGAGGCTAGCTGCCTCCTGACAGGCTAAGCAATGGGTTTCATTAATAAGCAATGTTTATTGCTCAGTGCAGAGGTTCCGTGTGGAAGGCGCTTGAAGAATGATCACTATAAAATCTAATATTAACAAAAAAATTTAATATGTAATAGGCTCTTTGATATCATATACATATTTACCCCTAGATCCCACACGTAAATATAGAATTGAGATCACAAAGGCGTTTGATTTTCTACAGCTTTCTTGCATTTAAGATATTTTCTTTCTTGTATGCCCTCATATTTGGCACTCATAATGAAGGGCCTGGTGGTGTATTTTAGTTCCACAGAGAGTTGGAAGGAAGGAGAAAGGGTGGTTGATGAATTAAGCATCTAAGAGAAGGCAAAGTGATGGCCATAAGCCTCACCCTGTTGAAAATGGGGGCAAAATGTGTCCAAACGTATGCGGAAGTCATTGTCCCGAGTCCCACTTGTTTCTGTCTTGCTATCAAAGCAATGTGATCCCCAGGTCCTAGTTCAAGTATTAGGGAGCTCCCTAGGGCAATTTTGCATAGAATAAGAGCCCTTAGTGTCAGAAGACATGAGTGAAGGAAAGATGGTTAAAGAAGCAGGAAAACAAAATTCTTCAGCCTGTTAAAGGTAACAGGAACATGGAAGAAAGCCTGTTTTTAAGATTTCATCTGAATGATTTTTTTTTTATGATATAAAATTCTCTGGTAGGACACTATCATTACCCAAAAACTTAGGGCTTGGGAAATGTCTCCTTATATGAAGCATATAAGGAGATGAACTATCTCTACCATGTATTTAGCATTCAGTAGGGCCCAGTTAGGTTCAAACTTTTTAAAACTTGTTTCTAAAGAACCACAATCAATTTACAGCCTAATGTTACTGGACCCACCTACAATCACTACACTATCCCGTCTCAATCAATGCCCTTCAATGACCACTCAGTCATAAATCTACATATTTATATAAATCTATGCGACTGATTTATGATAAATCTGTGTATCTATTAAACAAAATCTATCTATCACTTTGCCAAAATATCTTGTCAGGTAAAACTCTTTTGTTGTTGTTCTTATAAAATCAGTATTTTCCGTAACAACAGGCACTGGAAAATGTTTTTTAAAGAAGAGAAAAACGAAATGCATGGTTACTGTTTCTTATAAAGTTGAAATTTCTGCAGAGTCCTCAACATTTCTCAGCAATCCTATTTATTATTATCTGGTAAATTCATTTCTAAGTCTTTTGGTCCAGTATTTAAATTTTTTTAAATGTATTTAATCTTTTGAATGAGTAATACATTTATATGTGCTCAAAATGCAAAATAAAGAATAACAGTGTGAATAAAGTGAAAACTCTTCTTCTTCCTATCTCTCTCTCCATCTATCCAGTTTCCCAGGCCCTTCAGCCAGATAATTTTATGTATTATCTGTGTAATTTTTGTGCATTGTTTCATGGTGTCTTTATGTATTTATATATGTAAGCAATACAAGCAACCACTATCTCCCCTCCCAGAATAGCCATCTGCTGTCCATCCTTCACTCTTACCTTTGCCTCACACTTCATTGTCACAACAATGTCCTCATTCTCTCAAGCATCCACCAACCTGCACCATGTGCAGTGGAGAAGGTGTTCTTTCTCCTCATTGAGTCCAATTCTTTCATGCAGGTGTAAGCACTGTCTTCTGCACTGAATCTGTCTGTTCTCCCCTTTTACTTCCTGCAACTCTGCTGTCTACTTCTCTAGGTTCTGGAGCTAGTTATTTAAACTTAAATGAATTAATACTAAAAATTCACTTCTTCAGAGACACCTGGGTGGTGCAGTTGATTAAGCATCTGACTCTTGATTTTGGCTCAAATTGTGATCTCAGGGTGGTAAGACTGATCCTCTCATTGGGCTCCAAGCTCAGCACTGCATCTGCTTGAGATTCTCTATCCTTCTCCCTCTGCCCCTCCCACTTGTGCTCTCTCTTAAAAATAAATAAATAATCTTAAAAAAAAATTCACTTCTTCAGTTGCTTTAGCCACATTGCAAATGCTCAGTAGTCACATATGGCAAACATTTCCAACAGAAAGTTCTACTGGGGGATCCCTGGGTGGCTCAGCAGTTTAGCGCCTGCCTTTGGCCCAGGCCATGATCCTGGAGTCTTGGGATTGAGTCCCACGTTGGGCTCCCTGCATGGAGTCTGCTTCTCCCTCCACCTGTGTCTCTGCTTCTCTCTCTCTCTGTATCTCTCATGAATAAATAAATAAAATCTTTTAAAAAAATAAAAAGAAAGAAAGTTCTATTGGACAGCACTGTTATAGAGCACAGTTGAAAAGTGATAGAATGTTCCAACTCTGTTGTTCATTAAGTATGATTTTGTTATTCTCTCTACCAAACTTTAGTTTGTCTAGTAGAGTGAGAACAAGAGTAGCATCAACTTCACAGATTATTGTATATAAAGAAGATGTATTAATTACTGTATTGTGTGCCCCAAAATTAATGTAACATTGTGTGTCAATTGTACTCAAATAATAAAAATATTAAAGAATAAAAAGAACATATGTCATGTAAGTTAGCATAAAATTTGAATTTAAATATGGATAAAGAAATAGATACAGATATGGACACAGAAGTATACAGAGATAAAATAATTTGAAAGCAATTCTTAGTCTTCTGTCTTCCATAATAAATAATTTTAGTTTCATTGAAGCTACATTTTTAAACTTGAGGTAATTTTAATAAGTTATATTTATTTATGTCTTCAAACTTTAAGTATAAACCAACATTTCCCATTTTACTTTATATATACTTTTTATATAATATATTATTATATCATGTCTGCAAGTGCAAAGGCCATAACTTCGTGTTCTATTCACATAACAAACACTCCATAAATTCTATTGAGTTGTATTGAATCTAGTTACAGACACTTGATTAATATTTTCATGTGTGTGTGAGAAGACCTCTCACTTCATTTAAACTATACTTCATTTATCTGCTCAAGTATCACGTCTTCTTTGCATCTTCTGTTCTAGAGCAGGTAATCACCTAAGTTTTAAGGACTTCTAAATCTTTCAAATCTGCATTAGCCTATCTGAATCGCTTTAGACTCTTTCCAACTTAAAGATTACTGTAGAATCTACTTAAAGTCAGAAAGTTAGACTTGCTATTCAAATACCCAAGATAATTATGTGCCTTAAAAATCCTTGATTGTACTTACAGATTCAATTATCCAGAAAAAAATAATTATCAAGGGAAGAAACAAAAAGTAATAAAGAGTGATATTATTATTTCTTACTTTCTGCATAAGTCATTTTTTCCAAAGAGAGAAGCATTTTCCTACTAGATGACTGCAATGAGGTCTTTTAAATATAAATTTTTAAAAGTTGTTAATTTTTTCTTTGGATATTATATTATTTTTATTTGAATATATTTACTTTACATTCAATAAAAATATGTTGAAAATATTAATACTAAAATTTTCAAATAAGAGGTTCCCCTCCAGCAAATTAACCATGCTCAGAAATAAATGCACCATAATTCCTTCATGCCACCCTCAGAGTTCTGCACGTTTATTAAACACATTACAGATAGTTATGAACTTTTGAGCAAATGACATTTTCTTATAAGCAAACACCACTTTGTGGAATTAAAATTTTGCAGAAAAGATAAAACAAGATGTATCACTTAAAATTTATTTTTAATCAGTTTTTATCATTAAAATTAACCTTCCAAGTATTTTTTTATACATCATCTCATTTAATCTTCAAGAGAGTTTATACCTCTTGGGTACTAAGATTTCATGTCATACACAGTTAATTTATACACAAATTTTGATATATATACTAACTACATAAGGACATGTACATTTTAAAAAAAGGCCTTCCAGTGTCAAATAAATCAGAATACATTCGTAAAATAGGATACTATGCAATATATATACCTATAGATAGGGAAAACTCTTTAATATATATATTAATATATTAATATATTAATATATATATTTATATATATATTTTAGCTTCACTATCCATGTGAAAAAAAAAAAGAGAGAGAGAGAGTGGGGCGCGTGGGTGGCTTACTCGGTGAAGCGACTGACTCTTGATTTCAGCTCAGTCATGATTTCAGGGTCCTGGAATTGAGCCTGGGCTCAATATAATAAATAGGATTGCTGGGCTTCCCACTCAGGGTCGGCTTCAGGATTCTCCCTCCCTTTCTTTCTTCCCCTCCCCCTTCTCATTCTCTCTCTCTCTCTCTCTCAAATAAATAAGTAAATCATAAAGAAAAAGAGAAAGAGAAATGTATACATATTTATATTTTTGAGGATACTTGGATTATTAGTGGAAGAAAAATTTTGTTCTGTTTGAATTCTTAGCAATTTTTAAATGCTTTAATTTTTATCGCATCGATGCATTCAGTATTGAAAGTCTTAAAACAACAACCTCAAATCCCCTAAACTACTAGACACTTTTCATCAAGAATAACACTTTCTTGGGATCCCTGGGTGGCGCAGCGGTTTAGCGCCTGCCTTTGGCCCAGGGCGCGATCCTGAAGACCTAGGATTGAATCCCACGTCGGGCTCCCGGTGCATGGAGCCTGCTTCTCCCTCTGCCTATGTCTCTGCCTCTCTCTCTCTCTCTCATTCTGTGTGACTATCATACATAAATAAAAATTAAAAAAAAAGAATAACACTTTCTTTACATATCTGTTTGCCTCTGTATTTCTAAATAAATACATTACACTTATATTTCATAATCTAACAATTTGGTACATTATGTATTTACTTCCTAATAATGGTGAGTACTTTCTTACACTTTACTTCCCATATCCTTTCCTTATGATCACATACCTTTTAAAATTTATGTTTTGGTTATACAAATATTGTTCCCTGCTGAGTCAAATGATAGTCAAATGTGCTGTTATTACTTTTCTTGCATTACTTGTTAAGTTTCAAAGAGTCAATATTTGCCTTTTTTTAAGTTAGTATATTATTTTGCTTATTGTATTACTTGTATATGGTTAATTTCTCCTAAAATTTTTAACAGAATTATAATACTTATCTCAATACTCTTCTCCCGCATTGCCAAAATAAATCAAGTCAAACCAAAATGATTTTCTACCATAAATCCTTTGGGTCCTCTGCTTTCTTGTGAAATCTAATCTGGTTGCTGTTAGGCCTTTTACTGTTATCTTGGAGTTTTTGTTTGCCTTTCTCCTATGACAAAGTTGTGTCTTTCTGTTTCTTGGTTAACTTTTTCTACTGTAGTGGAATAATAGTACCAGTACTTTATCAAGAATAAGTCCATAGAAGATAATTCACTGAAAACTTGTATGTTTGAAAATGCCTTTATTTTCACATGAACAGAGAGTCATAGATTTGTAAGTTGAAATTATTTTCATCAAATGTCATGTGTTAAGTACTTAGCAGATTTTTCTAATCACTTGACTAATGTCCTTCAGTCCCGGGGATTTTCTTGTATTATATCTCTATTTTCTCTGTTTTTTTTTTTTTCTTTTTTCTTTTTAGAACTCTTCCATCATCTTGATGTTGGATGCCTTGAAATTTTGGCCTCTAATTTTCTTTCACTTCTCAATGTTCATTGTCTTTTTATACTGCTTTCTTGAAGACTTACTCCATTTTATCTTTCAAACCTTTTATTATATCCTTAATCTTGTTTATAATTCCAAGACCTCCTTTTTATTCCCTGATTTTTTTTAATAACATCCTGTTCTTGTTTTATGGAAGCAATCACTTCTTTGTCTTGCTGGTATTATCGATTAGCTCCTGTTTTCTTGTTTTCTGAGTTGTCCCTATTTCTTCATAGTTCACTATGTATTTGCTTGTTTGACCCTGGTATTACATTAATTAAGTCTCTCCTCAAATGTCTGGAGATTCTTAGTTCTTCACTCATCTTTAGCAGTGTGTTACCAAGAAGTTGATTGGGAGCTCTGCCTGAATGGGAAGAGTAAAAATTAGTGAAACTATCCTGTTGTGGTGGTGGTGGTGGAGGTGGTTGGAAATCTCAACATCTGTGCAACTAAATGTCAGGTTAGGTTTGTATCTGGAACCTCTGAATTCTGAGCCTCTGCTGGAACCTCTGAATTCTGAGCCTCTGAAATACTTCTCATTATCTTCCACCATAGGCATTTGTGTTTCTACTCTGCATTCTGCTGAGTCCATTATTACCTGTCCACCTGCTTTCCACCTTCTAAAAATCTGCTGAAATCTTCACTGTTATTTCTTCTCCCTCACTCTCTGCCTTATGAGTCTATAAGTTTTATATGCCTGTCCTTATAGTTGAGGAGAGGTTGGTATTTACTACCTGTTTTTAGCTCATCATGTTAACTGTATGTATATATATCATTTCTTATTAAGTATTCAAGAGGGTCCAGAATTTACAGGAACATCCATATAATTTTCATCTCCAGAAAATATTAAACTAAAGAATCTTTACTATCTGTGAAGATGTTGAAGTCTTTATCACCAGGCAAATTCAGTGCACAGTGCTGTAACTAGTAGTAGCAACAACTCCATGTCCACTTGCCCAGAAGCAGGTTTTCAATAGAGGAAAATAATTGCTAACCTACACCATCTTTTAAGTGCATAAATCACTTCAACATTTCCAAAGGACAGCTTAGAAATATATAAGGAGAGAATTAGGGACGCCTGTATGGCTCAGTCATTGAGAATCTACCTTTGGCTCAGAGTGTGATCCTGGTGTTCCAGGATCGAGTCCTACAACAGGCTCCCTGCAGGGAACCTGATTCTCCCTCTGCCAATGTCTCTGCCTTCTATGTCTCTCATGAATAAATAAATTAAATAAAATAAAAAATAAAAAGAAGAGATTTAGAAAAACATACCTTCTGATACTAATTACATTTACAGAAATGCATCTAGAAAGATCTCAGCATATCTGCCTAGTCAAGGAACATTCAGCTACAGGTCAAGTGAAAGCAGATCACAAGAAATCTCCCAGAACACAACTGTCTAAAAGATGTCTTAGTTTCACTGAGCTGTACTATGATTTTTCTTTCTCTGTGACTATTTCTGTTTTCTTTTTCTTTTTTTTTAAGATTGTATTTATTTATTCATGAGAGACACACACAGAGAGAGAGAGAGAGAGAGAGAGAGAGAGAACAGGGACACAGGCAGAGGGAGAAGCAGGCTCCATGCAAGGAGCCCAAAGTGGGATTCAAACCCAGGACTCCAGGATCACACTCTGGGACAAAGGCAATTGCTAAACCACTGAGCCACCCAGGGAACCTACCACCTCTGTTTTCTTATAGTCACACCAATACTTTCCCAAAATGACATTATCAACCTTGGATCTATGGGATCATTTAGTTTGATTCCTCAGAATACTCAGTTTCCTTGACAGAATTCCATTTCCTGGGAGACTAAGTTTGACTGGCCTGGTCAAGTGAGTTTTTCTAGTTAGTACCCAATAGGGAGTTAATTAGTACATTAGAAGTGCTTCTTCTCAGACTACTAGAGTTTGTCCAAATGTAGATAGTCTTGGCAACACTCATGGAGTGAGGAACCAAACAGAAAATCCTAGAAACCTCAAACTCAGGCTTTTTTTTTTTTTTTTTTTTTAAGTGTCTGGGCTGGGAATGGAAGAGAAACATGTCAGCATTCAAAGACTTACTTTATGACCAGAAGGAGAAAAAGAATGTATTTACCTTATATTTTTACATAAATATATTTTATATTATGAGCAGGTCTGCTGGAGGTTTCATTTCACTCGGCCTGGATATAGCCACCACAATATATAAAATAAATAAGTGAGAAGAATATGTAGAATGAAGTACTCAACACTGATAAATGGTAACAGATACTCAGCCTCCACATGGACAAGAAAAATAGAGTTGGAGAAACTGTAATATGTGGGAGAAACTGCTATTCAGTTGTAGATGACTATATTTTTGCAGAAATATTTATTTAGTTCTTTATTTTCTGTTTTTTAGAAGAGGTCAGAAGTCAGATTCTTATGTGACATTTCTGGATTTTGACATGTTGGCAAATTATCAAGATTTTTTTTTTTAATGGGAACAATTTATAACCACTGGGATTCTGAGACTCTATGACTCCTCAGTTCCTCAGATTTTAGTTTTGAAGGATGTTTTCCTGCACACAGCCTGAACAAAGCTGCATCAACATGAGGTTGATCCTGATTCTTTTTAGATGTTAGACTTCATGGTCAATACTTACTGCTGGATGATTATTAGCAAGATAAAAGTGGTGGTGTGGATAACAGTGGGTAATGCATGCTACCTAGACAAGCTTACATCTATCACCTCTACATTTTGGCTTCACTGCTTTAATCCCATTTGTTGGTCTCCCTTTTCCTCCACTGAAGAATAAGCTTCATGAATGCAGGAGATTTGCACATACAAACAACAACAACAAAAGAATTTTTAAAACACTGTGTTAATTAAACAAATCAGGCCTTTTTACAGCTAATTTGTGAATCTATCTACACATACCCTAATATATATATACAAAAAGACAAACACCTTACACAATTGGTTATGGATTTTAATTATTCCCCCAGGCCAAAACCCAATACATCAAGAATGAGGAATTTAGTCTCATATGCCAATTTTCCACAAAATGACAGTATGTTATAATAGGAAAGAATACTGGGAAACTTCATTATTTTCTGCATGAGATAAAATTAACTCATCTTATTCAAAGTCTTATAGACAATAAATTATACATGTGTAATTATTTTTGGATTTTCTTTGACAAGTGGTAAGATTCCTTAAATTCTAAGATATAAGTCATGGCTAGGTATCATGTCTCCACAGGTTTTTGAGGTAATTCTTATTTTAGTCCAGACAGTAATTTATCATAAAGCTTTATTTAAATTCCTTTCATAAAACCAAACAAAATTTTTTCAATACACCATCTAGAAGGTTTTATGTAACTAAAACATTTAACAGTAGTGGGATTATTCTGTATTAGTAATATCAACTTTACTCTTTATGAACTAGTGGGCAAGGCACCCACTTTTAACCACCCATTTCACTATGAAACTGGTAAAATGCTATATTTATTTCAGGGTGCATCTGCCCAAGTAATTTTCAAATTCCAATTCTGAATATTGTGGCCAGATTTTATTTTATTTATTTATTTTATTTTTTTCTTTTTAGCTCCTTTGACTTCACACATTGAAATTTATGGTGCATTTCACAGTGCTCCCTGCTGTGGGCCTCATCAGGTCCTGGCTGCCAGGCCACTAGGAAACAAGAAATGAATGCTGGAAAGCCCTGTGGCTGTTCTTAACTAAAGAACTGCAAACATGACCAAAGTTCCCTGCAAATCCTCCTAGATTGTCAGAAGAAAAATGGCAACAAGCTGTAGCCATTCAATGAAGCAATATTTTCCTTATTACTTGTAAAGTCTTTTATTTAGCTTCAACAGTATCATTTTTGAAATGATTTTGTGACTGGGGGCAATACTTGGGTAGCCATCTGTTCTCTCAGATTAGCTGTCAGATGAGTAGAGTGTTTTTAGTCAATGTTTTCAAATTACTTTAAAATACCAACAAATTCAATATTTGTTCATGACACTAATGAGGAAAATTTTCATGTTTTCATCCCAAACAAAAAGTTGGATTTTCCAATCATGTTATGTTCTTTCCATCATCACTGGTGCAAATGGGTAGTTTCTGACGTGTTTTAAAAAAGAAAGAAAAGGAAAAAAGAAAATTGAAAGGTGGCCAAAATGTCAAGATGGATTTGGTATACCAGAGCTATCTTTGCACTTACCATTTTAAAAGTAAATCTTTAATTTGGGGATTTCTGCCTACCTACCATTACAAGCCCCTTCGGGGCAATGATCTATCAAGTTCTGACTGTCTCAAACTGTTTATGACCAATTCCACATCGATCAAGCACACTTGCTGCACTTTCAACCAGAGAGCCAAGAAACAATAATTTTCAATTAAGAAACCAGAAGAAGACTTGGGGATTTGATTTATGGTGCATGACTAATTATCAAATAGCCAGCCTAATGAAAATTAAGCTGCTGGTTACAACAAAGATTTAACTTCATTTTCTTGAAGAGATACTGATATGATCCAGAATGTAATTTATTGAGTAGTATGATGCATTTTAAAAGTCATAGACATGTAAATGAGATAATTATCATTTTTAAACAAGACTAATTATTTATATTATGATGAATTTTATATTCAGAGTACATATACACCTGAAATAAAGGATTATCTTTGCTTACCACAATGATTTTCACTTCCTTCTTATGCTACTGGTAGATTTAAAAATGTTGCATACAGTGTAAGGATTGAAGAATCTTTTTCAAAAAAAAGAAAGTTAAAATTTAGTAGCTTTCTTTTTTTGAAAATTCCTTGGTGAAAATTATTTAGAATCAGTTAATTAATGAAAAATTTAAAACCATTTAAAATATGGTCAAGTGAATGTATAAGATCATATGCATATTTTGTGTTAACTATAGGTTTTGCTTGTATTGTTAAAAACAGACTTACAAATACAAAACCCTAAAATCATAAATATGCTACAATGTAATTACATTAAATTATCATGTGTGATGTTCTTTGCCACATTAATGTTGGCCTTATTTACAAGTAGTCAACTTTCCACACTATTTTTCCTCTACCACACCTCACACGTTTTCCTGTGCAACCATTACTGACTACCCAAACATCACATTTATTTCCTGCCAATCTTCCTTCACTCACATAGTATATTTATAAACTTCCTCAAAGTCCACATCTCCAAATTCTGCTATTTTTCAAGTCCAATCTTAGATGTCACATCCTCCATGACATGAGTAAAAATTGTCCCTTCGTCTTTCCACCCCATCCTGAAAGGGTATCTTTCTTCTTTGAAATCCCACAGATTCTCATGGTCATCAATCAGATTAGTGGTTCTCAGTCCTGACTGCTATGGTGAGGACATGTAACACTGTATTTCTGATTTGGGTGTTGAGTAATGGGTGTTTTCAGGTCATGAAAATGTATCAAGCTGCATACTTATGTGCAGTCTTCTAGATGCATACATTATAAGAAACATCTACAAATATCAATGCTGTGATTCCATCCCATACCAATTAACTCAGAATCTCTGAGGATGGAGGTTTGGGCATTGGTATTTTTTTTAAGTTCCCTACATGACTAACATTCTGCTAGCTGTTTAGAACCACTAACCTAGACAGTGTCTTAAGAAGTTTCTCTTCCTTTCCCAAGGAGTAGTTCCCACTGAGATAACCACAAATGAATGGGCAACCAAAACTGTAGGACTCCTAGCAATATACATTTTACAAAAGTGTTTATGTTTGACCATTTCCCAGGTAATGTACTTATGCATTATAATCACTATATGTTTCAGAGTTGGAGCTATTCTTGGAAATACTCATTTCTAAAATGTCATCATTTCAATGGGGTTGATATTATTGTAGTATTTCTAATTTTATACGTCTTATTATGGCCTTATAGAAATAACATCCTCCCCTCTGACAAGTGCTTCTTTTGATCAGGAATGGTTCATTTTTTTAAATAAATATTCATCATACTATTATTTCAACACTGGCCAACAATTTAAAAGAAAAGTGAGAGGGAGAAAGAGTCAGGTAAGAAAAAGACTAGTTTTGTGTCTTTATGTTGAATTATGTCATTTAAGATGGTAAAGGTATGAAAAATAATTTTTTAACTGTATAAATCATGAGATTTCAATGATCAGAAAGTCCTTTTGAAATAGCTCGTCTTTGGTAAAACTTATTTTTCAGTTATCTTCTATATTGCCCTTAAGTTTATTCATACAGTTAGTATTAATAAGTTTCTGTTGGAATAAAGCACTTAATGACAACCCTCCAATCTGTTCACATTCCACCATATGTCAAGATCTGTCTTTCTAAAGTAGGAATCAAATCCCACCTCTACCCTATTTCACAATCTTTACCATGGACCAATCTTCTTGGTACTCACATTGAGATTTGGGGGCTGCAGCATGGCTGGGAGCCTATTCGGAAAGGTGAAATTTCAGGCCTCACCTCAGAACCATTGAGTCAAAATTTGCATTTTATTATTATTTTTTAAAGATTTTACTTGTTTATTTGAGAGAGAGGCAGGAGAGAAGGAGAGAGAGTATGAGGGGGAGAAATGGCAGAGGAAGAGGGAGAGTGAGAAGCAGATTCTACACTGATCAAGAAGCATGACTCCAGGATCCTAGGATCTTGACCTGAGGCGAAGGCAGATGCTTTCAGACTGAGCAACTCAAGTGCCCTCCTAATCTGCATCATAATAAGATTTCCAAAGTGCACACAGAAGTTTAGAAACTCTTTTCTTAACCTTTATCTGTCTACCATCTTCCATCATCCTCTTCCAGCTAATCCTTCAAATTCAATTTACTTCCCTAGCTATGCTGGCTGATTTAGAGTTCCTGGAAGAAACCAGCATTTTCTTGTATTTGCATGTGTTGTTTACTCTGTCTGGGCTGTGTTCCCATTAGAATCACCTGGTAACTCATCTGATGAATTCCTCAATTCAGCTTATTCTCCTCCTCTTTGAAGAAAGACCTGCCTAACTCTTCAAGTGGAGTTAGGGTCTTTTTCTTCTTATTTATAAGACTCCAATTTAAGAGTTATCAAACTATTATAAAGTGTCTGCCTTTCTTCTTTTCTTTAGACTGGACTCCTTTAGAGCAGGAATTGCATCGTGTTAAATCCTACAGTGCTATCTAACAATGTTTTAGACATGAAAAAATAAGTCAGTAAATGCTTTATGAGTGTTAGACAAAAGTCCTAGTTAAGGTCATTTTTGAGGACAAAGTGTCGCAAGTGTTCCTTTTATAAAGGTGTACTTGAAAATCACACATTTAAAAGCACTTTATTGTAATTATTTGATTCTTCTATGTGTGGTGGAATAAGACTTACATAGATTTATAGAGTTAGGATGTCTTGGGATATAATCTAATCCTATATTCATCCCAAAGAAAATGATCCAAGGTGATTAATTAATTTCTCCTATAACCAAAAAAAAAAAATGATGTATATTTACAAATCTGTTTACCTCCCCTTTATCTTCTGGTATATGTTTGTACACAAAGGATGCTTAACAAATAATTTCTAAATAAGAGAATGAACTAATTAACACGTTTAGTATTTTTAATGACAACCCTCACTGATATATTAAGTAAGATATAAAAAATATTTAGCACAATGTTGGTATAAAGTAAACGATCCATAATAGATGTATCCTCTTTCTCTCAGCCTCTTTCCGGTTTAACTTAAATCTTTCATGCTGCCATTAAATCCTCATTTTCTGTGGCTAGTGCTTAAATAAATAAAGTTAAAAATCTAAAAATAATAACTAAACTTCATTTTTGTTAAAAGGTAACAGAGCATCCAAAAAATGAAAAATCCATTTGTTTTATTTCCTTTGTCAAACACTGATGAAAATACCAAAGCAGAGCTTGTTGTTGTTCTTTTATTTTTATGAATATAGAAAGAGAACTTTTATAATATAATATTAAATAATATATATCTGAAGAAGGAAACCCTAAGGTGGGTGCACAGCACATACGCATAAAATTTCAACTTGTTGTATCTTGTGTTCTATTTTTGCAGGAGTCCTTGATTCCTACAAGAGAATGGATGGCAAGAGTTAATGCTTTGGTGGGCTAATAGTGTAAGATATTTGATCAAAGTTTCCTTTCAGGATCAAACCAATCAATCCCAAAGAATCAAGTCCCTACATGGCTTGAATGAGTATCAATTGTACAACAAGGTAAAACGAGAACTGCCATATTGTTTTCATTATCTAGATTTCTAAAGACTGTCTTTGAGAAAAGCATGGACTATTTTATGGGTTTTCTGGTTCTAATGCTGTACTTCTATTTAAACTTTTATGTCCTAAGTCAATTATTTCTCTTTGTTAATGCTTTCTTAATGAAACAATATGGATACCATCCAATAAGTCACAAATTGGGGAAAGCAAGACACAACTATCTGTGTTTGTAGTGTTTACGTGGATAATAGCCTTACTTGTAAAACCTAAAACATTTTTTTAAAAAGTTCTAAGCAGGAGTAAAGGTGAAATCAAGTCATTAGATTAAATAAACATTTCTTAAGACACAAAAAGCATGAAGCATTAAAAAAAGGATAAAGTGTATTTCATTAACATTGATTTAAAATTTAAAATTTCTGGGTGCCTGGGTGGCTTAGTGGTTCAAAGTGTTTGCCTTTGGCTCAGTCATGATCCTGGAGTCCCAGAATTGAGTCACGCATCAGACTCCCCACGGGAAGCTTGTTTCTTCCTCTGCCTGTGTCTCTGCCTCTCTCTCTCTCTGTGTATCTCATGAATAAATAAATAAAATCTTTTTTTAAAAAAAAATTAAAATTTCTGCCTTTTGAGGGCACCTGGGTGCTCAGTTGGTTAAGTGTCTGCCTTCAGCTCAGATGGTGATCCTGAGGTGCTGGGATCGAGCCTCATATTGGGCTCCCTGCTCAGCAAGAGGTCTGCTTCTCTGCCTTCCTCTGCCCCTCCCTCCACTCTTGGTCCTTCTCTGTCTCTCTCAAATAAATAAATAAAACCTTAAAAAAGCCCACAAAACCCTTCTGCCTTTTGAAAGATGTTCTTATAAAAGGAAAAGATAAGCAATAGACTAGAAGATATATAGATACATTTGTGTGTATGTATGTTAAAAATCATTGAGACACCTAAAAAGAGAAAATTTTACTGTATGTAAATCTTATGTTAATAAACTTGACTTAAAAGGCTAATGATTAGTTGTTATGTATTTGGAGCATATCTAGATGATGCTATCATAGCAACATATCACTTCTATAGATTAAGTTCTACATGAACTAGAGTGGTTATTTCTGTATTTCAGTAACTGATTTGGTTATTTTAATAAAAATAATAAAAAGAATCACAAAAACTTCTCTATGCATATTCTGTAATCCCAGAAGGAACTCAATATATATTTTAACATGCTATTGGATGGAAATCTTTCCTGAATTGCCACTAAAATTCTCATGCTAAAAGAACAATGGAAGCTCAGAAACTAAAGTGATCTCATAAATTAAAGTGTATCACCAAGTACATTCCCAAAGAACTTTTTTTTAATATTTTATTTATTTATTCATGAGAGACACAGAGAGAGAGAGAGAGAGAGAGAGAGAGAGAGAGAGGCAGAGACACAGGCAGTGGGAGAAGCAGGCTCCATGCAGGGAGCCCGACACGGAATTCGATCCTGGGTCTCCAGGATCATGCCCTGGGCCGAAGGCGGTGCTAAACTGCTGAGCCACCCAGGCTGCCTCCCACAGAACTTTCCAAGAGAAGACAGAATTCTTGGCCACTCCTACCATTACCACACCATAACAAAAATTAAAGTAATAATGATAATAATAAAGTGAGAGGAATCAAGGAAAATCATTACAGTGATGGCACCTCTTCTCCTTTCACCTAGAGCCAGATGAGAAGAATTCTAAGAAGAAAACTTAAAGATTCTCACAGAAGTCCCACACCTCATTTCTCATTTGAATTTTTCTTTATAAGGCATACTAGCATGGCTGCCCTCAACACCTACTGGAGTAAAGAGAAAAGAGAATTGGAGAGACATGGCAAAATAATTTGTACCCCACTGACTGACTTGGCAGGGCTGTGTGAGTTTCCCGTAGGTCAAGTGGACGGTAGGAAACAACTGAATTTGCACCATTTTCCATTCCTTCTGAGATGGCTTCTTCTAGGAGAGGAAAGCTCAGGAGCTAAAGACTGAGTGCACTGCCTTAAGGAGAAGTTGAATTGGTCAGTGAAGGAAGTGGTCACACCAGAGGAATCATTCAAGTTCAGAAACTGTGCAGTAGGGGGAACTTCCTGCATGGGATCCAAGTGAACTCATCCATAACCATCCAGAAGGCATCAAAAATCAGGAGAGGATAGTTAAGTAAAGAGTATTTTGCTTCTCTTTCTCTATCCCACCTTCCTACCACTGCACACAGGTGGTTTGAGGGCAGGGGTGCGGAGAGGAGCCCAGAAAGGGAAGCAGAATAGAAAAATAAGTTAGATCTCCCTCATTGGCACGCCTCCCTCTGGCCAAGAGCTGTTCTAGGGGTAGAAGAGAGTAAAGCCTGAAATAAATTTGAAGTCTAAACTTTAGACTGTACCAGATCAAATTTTGAAAGTGCCTGGAAAGCTATAAGTTCAAACTGAAGTATTGGTAAAAACCAGAAAAGTTCAACTCAAAAGCATGTTTAAAGGCCTTGATAGAAAAAAGGACATTCTGTTCAAATGAGGCATTCCACTGAGGAAAAATTAATTTATAATTTTCATCAAATAAGTACGTGTCCACATTGAAGAATGGATTTCAGTGGCTTGAAGTATAATCCCAAGGACAGTAATGGAGCACTCTTTAGAAAGGTCATGTCATAAATGATGGTGATGGCACAAAGAGCAATACTGTGCAAATTAATATGAACATCAACAGTTTTGAACCAAAAATGATTCAGTAGTCTACAGTCAAGTGTAAAGAAGTTTCAAGAATACTTTAGTCAATGTTTTGCTCTTTTAGTTTTCTGTTTATGAGTGCACAAAAAGGATACATGATATTTTTAAAACCATGAATAGATCTAAAAGAGTTCTTTACATAGTTCAAAAATTAGAACATAAACAATAATAAATCACTGAGTCATCATTTAATTAACCTAAGCATACATAATCGATTGTCTTATAATTGATGGAATATTAGGTTTAATAAACTAGAGTAAATTCTGGGATGTGAACATAAATATTATATCCAATTTCTGAGTCCCATTCTTAAAAAAGAAACTGATAATCCTTCACTCTTGTTCCACTTTTCTATTCCTTTTCTACACTACTAGTGTGTGCTGCTGGTGAGCTCTGACCATGCAGCTGGGAGTAATACCTCAAAGGATACCAGAATAATAATAAAGCAGAAATCTGGGTCCCGGGCAGCACTGGTGGTACAGCGGTTTAGCACCGCCTGCAGCCCAGGGTGTGATCCTGGAGACCCTGGATCGAGTCCCACATCAGGCTCTCTCTGTATGATGCCTGCTTCTCCTCTGCCTCTCTCTCTGTGTCTCTATAAATAAATAAAATCTTAAAAAAAAAAAAAAGAAATCTGGGTCCCCAGAGGATTCCCTACAACAAAACCACCAACCTGGTCTAGGCATCTTTCTATCTCTAGACTGTTAGATAAAAAGGAAACAAATTTCTGTCACATTAAGTCAGGTATTTCTATCATATTAAAACCATCTATCTATTATAGCAACTGAATCTATACACGGGTATTGCAATAAGTAGCAATTTAAACTAACATTTATTATATTTATTATTTTTAGACACCATATTAAATGTGATTTATTTATCCTGGGAACCCTAAAGGAAGGTATTATTATTTTCATCCCCATTTTTAGAGTTAAGAATATGGGCACTTGCAGAGATTAAGTAACTGCCCAAAGTCATACATAAAATGGAAGAATTTTCCACCCACAAAAATGGACTCCAGAACCCTTGCCCTTCTTCACTGTGATATTACAGTTCCCAACTAACACACAGCTCCCTGAAGCATGTCAAACTAGTGCAAAGTTTTGATATGATACATTCATACATTTGTAGCTCTATAGATCAATAGATGCATCCAAATAATAAATAAATTATTATAATTTCAACTTAACATAACCATGACATTGAATGATTAATCCTAAGAAATAGCACAAAATATATGAACTAAGGCATTATCTAAAATTAACAAGAACAAGAACAACAACAGAAAACAATATCCAACATCAGGAAAATGGTTAAAGAAAATTAAGCAACACAAACTCAACAAAGTGTTTTTGAAACAAGCTGAAGTATAAGTATAAACATTATGCTGGTCTTTCAACATTTACAACAGAATGCTATGTGGAAAAAGCAGGTTACAAAGAAGGAGGGGAAAAATCTAACATTTATTAAACATTTACTATGTTCCAGACACTAAATATTTTTTATAAAACATTACTTTATTTAATCATTACCTCGACAATGAATGGAGAAGATGATTACCCTTTCCCTCACCCCATTTTCCAAGTGAAGGAGCTTAGGTTAGGAGAGAATTTTTGCTACAGATCATGCAACTAGAAAGAAATGGTGTGGGAGTTTTCATCAAGGTCCACAACATATTCTTTTCTATTATTTCATACTGCTTCTCAAAATGGAATGTATATATCAATTAAACTACAGAATAATGTGATCATTAATAAGGACATGAACTTTAAAAACATGAAAAAATGACAACAATAAGCTGAGGTGATAGGGTTCTTTTCTTTTTTGGGTGGGGCATTTTTTCTTAATGGCCAAAAATATACATGGTGTCCATAATTGCGTACAGTGCATATTCTTACTTGAACCTCTTCACTTTTTAAGTATGAATTGCTCTTACTTGATGTGTAGAGATATAACATTACTTTAAAGGTAGCACACCATAGAACTGGGCATGGCTTTTTTGAGGGCAGTGGAAAATTGGTTCCTCAGTCATCTCTAGAAAAAAAGATCCAAATGTGATAAAAAATGAATTTTGGAAGCCAACACAGTATAGCTTCTCAGTAAAACTGACTGCATCCCATATTTACTCATGATCTTTTCCATACCTGCTTCTTGCCCACTGTTACCTTCCTCAGGTAGAGCATCACCATCTATCCAGTCACACGAGTCATCTGTGACACTTCCCTCTCTCCAACCCATACTCTCTACATCAATTCCTCTGAAATTTACATCTTGAGAGCTAAATTCATCTATTTGTTTCTCCACCAAGATGTCTTCACTTCTCACCTGAACTATAACAACCTAGTTGATCTTATTCCATCCACTCTTGACCTCTTCAAGTCTGTCCTCTAATCTGTCCTCCACTACAGCCGGAGTTATTTTTAAGTGCTAACCTTATCATGTCAATGCATGCTTCAACTATCTAAATAGTTTCCTATCAATCTCAAAATAGAATTCAGGTCTACAAGGCCCTGAGGAATCCCTACTCCCCTCCCCCTTTCACCTCCTTTTAGCAGTCCAGCTTACTTCCCATTTCTCACCTGTGCTGTACTCCCTCAGAAAGTCTTGGCAGATGATGTTTCCTCAACCAAACATTTGCTTCTCTATCTTACTCCATCCTTCCCCAATGTTAACACCTACTTATTCTTTACATCTCATTCCAATTATCCTTTCTATGGGAAGCCATTTCTGATCCTACATAATGGCAGGTCTTCTTATTTTCCACTTGCTTAGTGTAATATGCAATTCCTTCTTGCACTCAAAGAATAAACTTTTATATTTATTCATGTAATTATTTAATTAATATCTAACTCTTCTAGGAAATTATAGCCCTAAATAAGGTAAGTCTCTTACCTATTGTTGCTCATGTTATACATCCAGAACCTAGCACTGGGCCTGATAAATGGCAGACATTCAATAAATACTTCTCACCAGTTGTACCTAACAACTATAGCAGAACATGAAATTCTTTTGTCTTCAACCTCTTTGGCTCCAGAAACATAAGATCAAGGTACTTTCTGCATAATACTGTAAGTCAGTGAAATTTGCTTTTCCATCCACTTGTTTCCTTTTCTGGCCCTTTCTTCTCCTCTGTTGTATCCTCTGCCTTCCATAAGCCCAGTGTCTTTTTTTATTTCCGACTCCTTACAAGATTTTCAGTTAGTGGTCCTTGGTTGGGTCAGTCAGTATTGCATGTGACTCTTAATTTTGGGGTCATAGTTTGAGCCCCACATTGGGGATAGAGTTTGCTTTAAAAAAAAGACTTTCATTTAATTAATTAACAAATACAGTAAGACCCTATTACACCCAAAACACTGTATTGAATATCAGGAATAGAGAAATGTATAATGGCAACTTCCATTAAGATATAAGAATGACATAAGAATTGGTGATAACTATTGCATACCTAACATGTTCCAGTCATCGGTATTTTTGATATCCATAATGGTGGAGACAAGATGTGAAGTATAGTACTTCCCATGAGTGAACAAGAAGTTAAAGGCCAAAGCTTCAGCAGCAAACCCATCCTATTCTTTACAGGTCCCCACTGCCTACTAATAACTTCATTTTGAGGTTACCCAACACAGAAAAAGAGGGAATAGAACAGAAACGTGTTAAAGGCCATTTGTAGTTCAGGCCAGACTCTCTGCCCTGCTTTGAGGGAGACCACATGAGAATCCGTCAGAAAGCATCTTGAAGGCATTTGATTAATGCCACCGTCTGAATTGTGTTTTTGAGGACTACAGATTGTCACGCAGTGTGTTAGTTTCCTACCTTGAGCTGACATTGTGGTATAAGAATAAAGCAAGCATTGGAATGACTCAGTGTTAAAGGGCTGCTGCGTCTCATTTCATGAATCCAATGACTGAGTTTTGTTTGCCTTTGCAGAGCCTTGATCGTGACAGAGAAGCAGCAGCAAAACTAGGGTCACCAGGGAGAAGAGTCTTCTTCTACTTCCACTGATTATCTCCAATGGATACTATAACTCTGAAAGGAGGTGACATTACGTCCATTATAGATAAGGAAACTGCCTCCCAGGTTATCCAACATATGAGCAATAATTCTAACTTTGTTCTCTCAGTCTTGAAAGCCCATGTCCTTTCCACTGTATGGTCTCTTAGTGGGAAGCAGTAAGGAACATCTAAAATCTTCAGATCTAGGCCTGTAGATTTTAGGGGACAAGGAGGTGTTCCTCTGACAGGGTCTTTGGGGAAGGCAGCATGGGGCTCTGTACGAAGAATGTTCTTGAGCAAAGATGCCAGTTGCAGAAACAGCAAATTGAACAGCTTAACTGAACTAATAACTGTGTGCAGGAAAGAGGTGCTGAAAATTTATACTGGAGCTGAAATGTAACAGAATCCAGAAGATAGAACCAGAGTTATCATGCTTTGTCTCCTTCAATTCAGATGGGACTTTCCTAATTAACCTATGTAGGAACACTCTACTAAAGCCTTGCCACTAAAATTTGACATTACAATATCCCATTGCTGGGCTACCTATACTCTGAATTTTGGCTATTTTAACTTACTACTGGTTTTCATTAACTTCTTTTCTACATGAAGATCAAACAACTTTCCCATTATATTTTGAAAATTAATTACATCATCATAATAAGTTCTGAGCAAAGGTTGCAATCTTCAGTGACCAGGCCATTAATATATATGTGTGAAGGATACAGAGACAACTAAAAGAGAGTGGTAGGGACTTTGGCAAACTAGAAAATACATTTCCCATCTAAGGCATTCAAACTCAAACTTTTGATGAACATGGCATTTACCTGTTTGGCTTACAAGCTACCTGGATGCAGAATCTATATTTATATAAATCTAATAATATTTTCTAACATTACTAAGGGTATACTCTGCATTATTCTAACGGCTTTACATTTATTAATTCATTTAAGCTCACAAAACCCTTATGAATTGGGGAAGTGTGAATCATTCTTACTTTACAGATGAAAACACTGAGGTGCAGAGATGTTATGTTACTTACTCAAGGTCACTCAGATTAGAGCCAACATTTGAACCTAGACCCTCTTGCTTCAGTACATATGGTCTTAAGCACCACAGCAAATCCTGGACCTTGTAGGATGCTGGTCATGACTATAAAATTTTAGGATCAAATGCTGGTGAATGTTTTTGCAAGAGAACATTCTATAAAAGTAAACCTTATAGAAAGTTTCCTAACCCTGGTTTTAGATCATTAATGATCCATTACATGCATCTGGCAGTCCTGATGGCAGAAATATATTTGGGGCAGGCATTACCAGTGTCCACCATGCAGTGTGTTCTCAGGTGACATTCTTGCTTAAACACTCCATCTGTGTAAAAAAAAAAAAAAAAAGAGGTATCCTCATAAGGCTGTATCTATCTCAAAGTCCTTGTTAGTATTAACTGTGGAAAAAAAATACGTGAAATATTTAGCACAGTCCTACCACATAGCAAAGGCTCAATAATGTTAACTACTGGTGATTATTATTCATATGAAACCTACTGCCCTTCACCTTCTTGAACTGCCTTTGCCTTTAGCAACTATTGAAAGTGACTTGCATTTAAAAAATCATAATTACATGAATTATATCTTTGTTGACAGCCCTTCTGTTAGTAGATTATGGTAATGCAGACTTGAAAACACATTCTAGATATGTTAGACACAACTGATTAAATGTTCTAGACTCCACAAATTGGCTTAGACATATTTATCAGATATTCTCTATCATCAAGTGCAAAAAAAAAAAAAAAAAAAAACCTCTTCATTTATCTCATACATACAATACAGTAATCAACACATTCCTAGAAACCTTCCTTATAGAAAATGTTTCAGGGGCCTTCTTCCTGACATGCTATTTTCCAGTAGGGATTTTATCAGGCTTTCGATAAATATTTCACCCAGTCACAGGCCTTTAGAATTGTCTTGAAAATATTCTTTGCAAAAAGGTATTTAGGTCCTTGAGGCCAAAAGGCTACAGTGTAACTTCTCTGTATTTGCATATATTCCTTATTCCTCCTAGTCAAGGGATAAATATTATCTTAAATGTTACCTTCCTTATGAAATAAATTAAAAATGTGTTATAAATAAAAAAATTAGGAAAATCTACATTTTAAATATGAAAGCATAATCACAGAAGGCTGATCTCTTCTATTCTATTGTATGATTTTTTTTTCAATTTACAGTACTAAGTTTTGTATTAAAAAGATATGGAGATCTACTTTCACAACATAATTTGAAACGAGAGAAAAAAGTGTTACATGCTGAGCAATGAAATTGAATTTTTTTTTTTTTGACTCTTGAAGGAGACCTATCCATTTCATTCAGGTCTTCCATATTTTTAAGTTAAAAAAATAGAAATCTACAAAATATTTTGGTGAAATCTGTAGAACTCTGCAGGGGTCCAGGATGTAAAGTGACATTTCTTTCCTACATTGCATGAATAACTCATCTACCAGCCCCATATTCATTTAGTTCCAATGAAATAATAACAGAGAGAAGTGTATAAAAGTAATTCTTTGCTACAATCTCTCATGCTTGTTTTAGAATTATTAATCAAAACCTAGATATGTCAAGTATAGAAGACTAGAAATTTATACAGTTGTTTGGCTTGTGCTAAGCATTTAGAGGGGACTTTATGTTGGGGAAAACTACTCTCTTACAGAACAGGTGGCCAGGAGAAGGCAACTTCATCAATGAAAAATTGGCCTGAATAGAAATTCTGGCCTTAAAAACACCCAAAAAAAACCCCCACACAATCAGTGTCATTGACAGATGTCATCAGAAACACTGTTGTTTGGGATATAATTCAATAAATAGTCAATAGAATTACACTACTGGAATATTTGTCCTATGTCCAATCAACAGAAATCCTTAGGAACTCAAACATGCAACATAAAACTTAAAAATGTACCAAGATATTCTTTTTCCATTGAGACTTTCTGTACCCTATTGTCTAAGATTATTCAAGAACTAGCTTTTTCCACAATGTTCTCTAATCACTTTGCATCTTTTTGGCTCTGTGAATCTGACCATCACCAGCAGATGCCCACTGTTTCACTGTGAGACTCCATTATTCTCTTATAAATACTTATATATGTGAACACCATGATTTTAATATCCAGGAAAAAGTTTAAGTTAAATTATATGGCAGGGCAAAGTTCTGGAAAAAGAGCAACCCTCACCACCATTTTTTAATGTTTTATTCTACAAGCTTAATGGATCCTCCTCAGGGCTTCAATGATCCTCCTGCTTCCCCAGGCCCTCTTCTGTAGTACCTAATCTACCTCTTTTCTTCTAGAGATCTTTCCTTGTTCTGGACCTTTATTACATCCCTTTCACATTCTGTTCTGATCAACATCCTTCAAAGTTACCTCTTGAACTATAACCATTTGGATATTTTTAATTCATTCACAAATCATTGATTTCATGTCTCCCACAACAAAGTGATTAGTCTTCATAAGTTATCTCACAAATAACATTTAAGGATAGTCAAATTCATAACCCAAATAATAAGTTTCTAACGGTGAAACGTCAGATATTGATAAGAGTAAGAGAGCAAGATATATTGGAGCAAGAAAGTCTTCTTGACTCTTGCAAATAATCAACTAGAGCTATAAAATCTAGCTATATTTATGACTGCCTTAAAGAAACTCAGCTTCAGGGACACCTGGGTGGCTCAGTGGTTAAGCATCTGCCTTCGGCTCAGGGCGTGATCCTAGTCCTGGGATCGAGTCCCACATCAGGCTCCCTGCATGGAGCCTGCTTCTCCCTCTGCCTATGTCTCTGCCTCTCTCTGTGTGTGTCTCTCATGAATAAATAAATAAAATCTTAAAAAAAAAGAAGAAGAAGAAACTCAGCTGTATTGAGGTATTACATACTATTAAATTTATTCATTTTGTGTAAAATCCAATGCTTTGAGTCAATTTACAGAGCTATACAACCATTACCCACAATCCAATATTCATGGCAAGATTATTCATAATAGCCAGAAGAGTGAGAACAAGTCAAATGCCCATCAACTAGCAAATGAACAAAGAAGCAAACAGCATCTGGCCTTTTTAATGAAATCACTGCAAGTTTCATGATATCTTAAATCTGATGAATATTATTTATTTTACAGTTCCTTTTACAGAATGAATGTATTTCTGTATTATGTAAATAAGATGCTTTATTCTTTCAATAAGTACCATTTTGGTTAACCAGAATAAGGCTTCAGAAAGTTGATTTCTTCCAGAGCCATGTCATAATGGTTCCAAAAATACACGACCCTTCTATGTGGTCATCCAATTATTTTCTAGGGAGAACTCTATTTATGCTTTGAAAACTTAAATGATTCATAGCTGGCAAAGAAAGAGATGATGGAAATAAATGTAGCTCTGGAAAATCATTTTGTGTGTCTTATAGGATCAAATTCTAATAAATTACCGTAACTTGAGTACTACTGGTCTCACTTTGGGAAAATCCTGTTCACCAAAATCTGACCAAATTCTGGCTAGAAAGAAAGCTTTTATTGGATGCAATCTGGGCCTTTCCATTAGAAAGAAATGAAGATTACAAAGACTGCAGTTGTTATATACGCTGCTTCCTTCACATCCAAAAATATAGGTCAGAGAGCTTATATTAAGAAGGAAAAACCCCAGAAAACACTTCTACCTTGAAATGGAATGTCTTATGTTTCCTTTCTCCTGACTGAAAACCAGATGAATCAAAAACTGAGTTTAATGTAATTTATATTCTTCATTGTTAATTTTAAATTTCAAAAATTCTCCTGTTTTTTTTTTATAAATTAATTTTTATTGGTGTTCAATTTACCAACATACAGAATAACACCCAGTGCTCATCCCGTCAAGTGTCCCCCTCCGTGCCCGTCACCCATTCACCCCCACCCCCCGCCCTCCTCCCCTTCCACCACCCCTAGTTCATTTCCCAGAGTTAGAAGTCTTTATGTTCTGTCTCCCTTTCTGATATCTCCCACACATTTCTTCTCCCTTCCCTTATATTCCCCTTCACTATTATTCATATTCCCCAAATGAATTCTCCTGTTTGTATATAAGATGTTGTTTGTTATGTTTATCAAGATTAAGCAAAAGAAAGACTACACTAATTGGGAAATTACACTTACCCAGTTTAAAGCATGGTATCTAGTTTACCTCTCTAAAAGGTCTATTTGATTAAATATTTGTAGTAGAGACTCGACCAGTATTTGCAAAAATGGTTCTGTCCCTACCTAATGTTGATTAGTATTTCATTAGGAATTATATTACTAAAACTGTGATTTAAAGAAAATTTCATCTGTACTTTGCTAATATATACTATCTCCATATGAATATACCAAAAGAAAAATATTTTTTAAAGATTTTATTTACTTATTCACGAAAGACAGAGAAAGAAAGAGAGAGAGAGAGAAGAGAGAGAGGGAGAGACGGAGACACAGGCCACAGGCAGAGGGAGAAGCAGGCTCCATGCAGGGAGCCTGACATGGGGCTTGATCCCAGGTTTCCAGGATCAGGTCCTAGGCTGAAGGCTGCACTAAACCGCTAAGCTACCTGGGCTGCCCTTAACATTATGGCTATAAGGAGAAACAAACAAACAAAAAATGTGGCTTCTCTCAAAATTTAATGCCTGGTAGTTAATCCATCCCCTTTGTCATTTATATCAAGAAATTGCCACAAATATGTCACAATTCACTAATCACTTTTGGAGACCAAGTTGTTCAATCTCAGGTCCCAGTGTCTCCCAGGTCCATAATTTTATAGAAGTCAGAGTAAAGAGACCAGTAAGACTCCTGGAAGTCTCACCATCCCTGCATCATCCATTTGTAGAGAAGGTTTACAGATGCGCCATGACTGGAGCTCAAGACACAGTTCATTTATCCTTCTCCTAGTAGCTGATTACATAGACGTATGTGACAATCAATATTCATGCCCTCCGCTCCTTCCTGAGGGAGAGACATGAATTTTCACTATCAAAGAGCCATCACTGTGTAATTTACCAAAGAGCATGAGGAATGAAATCAAAGATTGACCTAGACTATGACCAATTTATGTCAGACAAGCAAATTATGATAAAACTGTGCCTCTTGTTGAAAGAATAGAAGTATTTATTCTTTGGAATGCTTTTAAATTGCATTATTATATTTTTCAACATCACAGGATGATTCCTCTTAATAAATCTTTTCCTTAGTATGAGTTAATAGAAAATAAATGTCTTGGTCTCTGCCCTGGAACTCCGGAAGCCTTGTAATTTTCTACATGACAGGAGTGTCTTTTGTTCTTTTGTGGCAACTCTTGGTGAGCTTCTGGATGGCTCCTGGATAGGAGCTGGTCACCGGAAGGACCAAGCCATGATTAGGAACTTGGTATTTTCAGCCCTAACTCCCATTGTCTTGAGATGGGAGAGGGCTGAAAATGGAGTTAATGATCAATCATGCCTACATAATGGAGCCTCCATAAAATCCCCAAAGTAGAATGTTTGGAGAGCTTCCAGTTAGGGTGACATACCCCAACTCCATGGGAACAGAAGCTTCTGTGCTTGGGACCTTTCCAGAATCTCCCCCCACCCGCCCCACCATGTATATTTTGTCTGGCAGTTCATCTATAACCTTTATGGTGTCCTTTAATCAACTGGTAAGCATACACAAGTGTTTTCCTGAGTTATGTAAGCCACTCTAGCAAATAAGTTTGAACCTGAGGAGAGTCATTGGAACCTCCTATCTATTTAACTGGTTGGTCAGAAGCACAGGAGACAACCTGGACTTGTGACTGGCTTCTGAATCTGAGGGGTCAGTCTTTGGGACTGAGCCCTTTCCCTGTGAGATCTGATGCTAATCTCTGGGTACAGAGTGTCAGAACTGAGTTTAATTGTAGGATATCCAGCTGCTGTCTGAGACTTACTTGTTGTGGGGAAAACCCACACTTCAGAAGGGAACTGTGCTGTGTGAGTGTGATAGTGGCATGAAAGTAAGGGAAACATATAAGGAGAGAAAGATACAGAAGGTGGAAAACTGAGTTTTTCTTTTTTGCTTAGTGTCTGTCAAAATAATATTCACCTGATTTTGGAGGCAAACGGTAGAGAACACTTTACCTTTAGACCTTTGAGTAATACTGTTCAAAAAATGCTGCAATATCATCAAAACCCTTTCAAATACTCTTGAATTAGCCCAATAATTGGTAAGAAAAAAAGACAATCATGATATGAAAAAAAGGTGTTGCTGTAAATGTCTATTGGATGTTGTTTCGATCTCTATGTTCCTAGTATATTCTGCTAATACTTTGGAATCATTTTATTTTTGGTAGCAATGTCAGGTGTTATAAGAGACAGACTCTCTGTTATATTAATTGCCTGTGCTCATGTCCTTCACTTGGCCTCAAAGTACAACATGTTCTTTCTCTAAAGAATAATAACTCAAAAGTTTTTCCAAATAATCACTTTTTAAGGATATTTTGGTAAACATAAATTCACATTAAAAAGTGTAGAGAAACAGAATTGCAGAATTTTTACTGTAACATACTATAACTTGTGTATATATTGTGTATAGGAATCAGTATTTCTGAAGAAGCTTGTTTTACCTTTTTTTTGTGATCTTTATACCATTTTCCCTTTTCACACTAAAAGTTATTTTCATACAGTGGGAAACATGATTGTGATTCCCTATCATTTGGATGGTTCCGTAAATTATATTTCTCATAACAGTGTTAAGTTTTGGGGGGCACCAGGGTGGCTCAGTCAGTTAAGCGTCAAACTCTTATTTTTGGTTCAGATAATGATCTTGGGGTTGTGAGATCGAGCCCCAAGTCAAGCTCCCTGCTATCCACTCATTATTCACAGAAATACTTATTGAGCATCATCTGTGCATAAGAAACTATGCTGAATGTTGGACAGGACACAAAGATAAACAAAACATTCAAACATTCTCCCTGCCTAAAAAAAAAAAAAAAAAAAAAAAAAGCTTAAAATCTCTTAAGGGGTAAGTCAGTGCTCAGATAAATTCCAAACAAAGTGATTTGCGATATATATGCCATGAGTGGGATAAACCAGAGCCTCAAGAGTTCAGAGGGGAACTATCATTGTTTCTGGAAGGGAATATTGAGGCTTACATTTGTCTCTGTAAGCTCCTATAAGGATGGGATTTATGTTCAAATTAACAGTATTATCTAACCAATTAAGTGATGAGAAGATAAATGGAAAAAAATAAACCCAAAGATCACTTAAGTACAGATGCCTAGGGACACCTGAGTATTTCAGTAGGTTAAGCATCTGCCTAAGTTTCAGGTCATGATCTCAGAGTTCCAGGATAGAGCCCCACCTTGGGCTCCCTGCTCAGTGAGGAGTTTGCCTCTCCCTCTCCCTCTGCCTCTGCCTCTCCTCCCACTCATGCTCTCTCTCACTCTTTCCCAAATAAATAAATAAAATCTTAAAAAAAAAAAGAAATACAAATGCCTATTCAGTTTCCAAACTTCAAAGATCAGAGGTTTTATAATTTTCACTTATACTCAGTCCTAACATAGGCAAATATACACCAACAAAGTCCTCACAATGCCTGGCGGATTTCAATTCCTGGAACGTGAATCCACAACAGGAATTTCTGCACAAGTGGAAAACACCTGGGCAGTATCCTAAAACAGCCTTCTCCTCTGTGTTAGACTGTCCTTATTCCAAACTTCTCTCTAGAGAACTCATTTTGTGTTTATTTAATTACTGTTGTCATCTTCCCTAACCTGCTTTCTTAAATCCCCTTACATTCTATCCTAAAAATCAGTGACCAAACAGAATAGATTAAAATTCTACTAAGAGCTTCTGTGCCCACTAGAAATAAATGAGAATCATTATAAAACTGTTACTTATACTTTTGAAAACTGCATTTGCATTTCAACTCCTACAGGAATTCTCATATAAAGGCAAAAATGTTTATTTATGCTATTTTTATAATATTAAAATGTTTTCCAATAAGTATGGAATGATAAGAAAGTAATTCAATTATTGTGCTACATGTTAAAAAGAATGAGATAAATCTATATATGGTGACGTGGAAAGATCTTCAAGACTAGAGGAAAATGTATATTTGGTGGAGCCATATGTTTCTGTACATATGAATAGAAAAGCTTGTAGGACACTTATCAGCCATTTAACATTGCTTTTCTGCAGTGAGCAGAGTGGGATTGAGAGAAAGGGTAAATAAACAGTGCTTTATTTTTGCTTTAATATTTGTGTATTGTTTGACCATTATACATCAAGCATGTATTCATTGTGTCATATTTCATAAACTCATATAAAGGACTTATTTTGGAAGAAGATTTTTCATTCACAAATATAAGTTACAATTTACTGTTTGTGGACTAAGAGACCATGTATATTCTCAACAGCTTAAAACAGAGTTGGTAAAAAAAATTATTTTTTTAAAGTTTTTATTTATTTATTCATGAGAGACAGAGAGAGAGGCAGAGACACAGGCAGAGGGAGAAGGAGGCTCCCTGTGGGGAGACTGACATGGGACTAGATCCCAGAACCCCAGGATCACAACTTGGGCCGAAGGCAGGTGCTTAACCGCTCAGCCACCCAGGCATCCCAGTAAAAAAAAAAAAAAAAAAAAAAAAAAAAAAAAAAAAAAATTCAATAATTTACAGAAAGCTTGAAAGAATTTCATAGCAAAATTGCCTTGTCACTCTAAAGCTTTCTAATTCTGTTTCTAAAGAAAAAATTCCAGTATGCATTGAGTTCAGGAATGCAGAATAGTGATTGAAGTGGAGTCAGGTTAATTGGAAAGATCTGGATTCATTTTAAAAAGGTAAGTACGTGTTAGAAAATTACTCCTTTAACAGTTTACAAATTCTTCTGAACATAAAAAAATTGATCAAAAGCTTCTCATTGAGAAGCCAGGATGTAGGTGAAAGAGGTGTAGAAAAAGGAGAATGAAAAATAGTACCAAAGAAAATGACTGATATCTGGAGGTTTTAACACTTCTGGCAGTCTGATTTAGGTACAATCCTTAGTAGATTTTTTTTAAAGATTTTATTTATTTATTCATGAGAGACACAGAGAGAGAGGCAGAGATATAGGCAGAGGAGCAGGCTCCATGCAGGGAGCCTAATGCGGGACTCAATCCCAGGACCCTGGGATCATGACCTGAGCCAAAGGCAGATACTCAACTACAGAGCCACACAGGTGCCCCTCCTTAGTAGATACTAATTGACTTGAGCTGTTGAGTCAAAAGGGATAGAGAGGAGAGGTATTTATTCTTATTGAGGAGGACGTCTTGACTGTAGAGATGCTAGTGGCACTAACACAACCCTCTTACACAACCCAGTATGCATTGAGTTTAGTAGTAGCATTTCAGCCCCAACCCAAGAAAGCTAAGTACTGACTGGCACACAACAGCAAGCACCAGGCAAAATGGAAGATGAGGCAGGTTTCTAAAGAGATCATTCATAGTCAACAAGTTCATTGGTCACAGTAAAAATCCTGGAGAACCAAGGAAAGATTTTATGAACTGGCACTAACTTTGAGTAAGTTTGCTATCCCAGATGGAGATTAAAGGAGAAAAATTGATGGTGTCTGAGTTCCTTATTTCTTCAGATCTTCTACTCTCTTATGATCAAACACTGTCTATTGAGCAGTTATTTGATTATAATTTTTACTTTAATAAAGATATATTACTGAAAAGAACATGCATGTCTTTTTTATCAACTGATTTCTACATCTTATCCGTTTGGAGGGTATAAATCATGAGGATACGGGACATAATATTGCACCACTATTACCTAAGGGTCATTGCCTTAACTTCTAGACAAGACTTTTAGAGAAGCAAACCTATCTCCAGGGTCAGCCAATCTTGAAGATCTATGTGCTCAGTCATCCATGTGACAGTCATATGGCTGCTATATAACCACTACCAATGCATGGCCTGAATGATTCCCAGCAATAAAGTAGTAAGCCCAGTATCAGGGTCATTCTCATCTTTTATTTGGTGCCTTTGCAACCAGTATATGTTTCACTCCATTCATTAGTGTTGCTGTTAACACACACACACACACACACACACTACACACACAGATATCACTACTGATAAGGCTTTAGGGAAGTTAAGATTAGCCTCTACAAGAATGTGCAATGGGAAAAAGACAGTCTCTTCAACAAATGGTATTGGGAAATCTGGATAGTTACATGTAAAGGAAAACCACTTTCTTACATCATACACAAAAATAAACTCAAAATGTATTAAGGGCCTAAATGTAAGACCCGAAATCATTAAAATACTAGAAAGGAGCACAAGCAATAATTTCTCTGACATTGGCCATAGCAACATTTTTCTAGATATGTCTCCTGAGGCAAGGGAAACAAAAGCAAAAACTATTGAGGCTACATCAAAATAAAAAGCTCTGCACAGCAAAGGAAACAATCAACAAAACTAAAAAACAACCCATTGAATGGGAGAAGATATTTGCAAATGACGTATCTAATAAGGGCTAGTATCCAAAATAAATAAAGAACTTACACAACTCAACACCAAAAGAGCAAATAATCCAGTTTTAAAATGGGCAGAAGATATAAACAGACATTTCTCCAAAGAAAGCATCCAGATGGCCAACAGTCATCTGAAAAGATGGTCATCATCACTCATCATCAGGCAAATGCAAATCAAAACTACATTGAGATATCATCTCACACTTGTCAGAATGACTAAAATCAAAAACACAAGAAACACATATTAGTGAGGACTGGAGAAAAAGTAACCCTCTTGCACTGTTGGTGGGAATGCAAACTGGTGCAGACAGTTTGGAAAATAGTATGGAGGTTCCTCAAAAAAATTTTAAAAAGAGAACTACCCCATGATCCAGTAATTGTACTACTGAGAATTTATCCAAAGATAAATTTATCCAAAGAATAAATTTATCCAAAGAATACAAAAACACTAATTTGAAAGGATATATATATATATATATAATGGAATATTATCCATCTGTAAAAATGAGAATGAAATCTTGTCATCTGCAACATGAATGAGGGTATAATGCTAAGCAAAAGTGAGTCAGAGAAAGACAAATACCATATGATTTTACTCATATGTGAAATTTAAGAAACAAAACAAAGGAACAAAGGAAAAAAGAGAGAGAAACCAAAAAACAGTCTTAACTATAGAGAACAAACTGATGGGTACCAAAGGGGGGAAACAGGTGAAGGGGATTAAGAGTACACTTATCTTGATGAGTACTGAGTAACGTATAGAATGTAGGAATCACTATATTGTACACCTAAAAGTAATATAACATTGTATGTGAACTATAATAGAATTAAAATTTTTAAACACTAAATTAAAAAAAAAAAAAAGATTAGCCTCTAAAAACCTGAGAATACCCACACCTGCTTGTCTGGCTAATTCAATTAAATTTTTATCAACATTATGGCACGTGGTATGAGAGATAGGGCTTATAAAAAGTTTCTGCTATTTTATCACAATTTGGAATGGAAATAATACATAAGATCTATCACAGATATCCAATTCAACCCAATTTTGATCAACTTAATGGCACGGTATGGCAGGGGAAAGGGAGCTGATGCAAGGCAAGGCTCTTGCTATTTTGTCACTATTTCATTTTTTTCAATTTTTTTAATTTTTTTTGTTTTATTTATTTATGATAGGCACACAGTGAGAGAGAGAGAGGCAGAGACACAGGCAGAGGGAGAAGCAGGCTCCATGCACCGGGAGCCCGACGTGGGATTCGATCCCGAGTCTCCAGGATCGCGCCCTGGGCCAAAGGCAGGCGCCAAACCGCTGCGCCACCCAGGGATCCCTTGTCACTATTTCAAATGGAAATTATACTCAAGATTCATCACAAATAACCAGATTTTTTAATAAAAATAAGGCGAGAGGATTTAAATGTAAATTTCTAAAGCTAACTTGGTTTTTCTTTAAGAAAGGTGAAAGAAAGCAGTTACCTGCCGCAATCAAATGACCCATACATGAAGAGATCAGATAGCAGTACTATGAAATGAAACAAATCCCTTTGCAGTACTAAGGGAGAAGAAAATTAAAAGTTTGGTACTTCTTTTATGCGAACCTTTAGCGCACAAGCGATCGTGAACTATTATAGAAACAAACATATAAACCACCATGTAAAAGTACAGTTTGGGACTATGAATCAATCTATCTCTGAAATAATACGCACATAAATTCAGTTTAACGAATGTTATAACCATACAAGGGTTTTTTTGTTATTTTGAATATTTTTCTATACTTGTAAAACAATTTTGCCTATGTTATAGGCATTATCTCCAAAAAGAGGGGGAGGGGGCTTTTCCTGCTCCAACAATACCAGTTCGAATCTTCATTGAATAAAATATTACAGTATTTTTTAAAAGTTAGAAGCAAGAAGAGCCACTCTCTCAGGCTCTCTTCAGTGAACTCCAGATTTTAAACCATGGCCACAAACCATATGAATCTGTAATTCACAAAAGAAGCTCATGAGGAAAAAAAAAATTTTTTTTTGAGGCTGCTTCCACGCTAGTTCAGTGAGCCTGTTATCTAACAAAACTTCCAGAGAACATAGCCTGTTTCACAAAAGTAAGAGTTGTAAAGATGATTTGTGGAAAATAGTCTTAACCTTTCCACTGTGCAAACAGACTCCAAAGTGCAGTAAGAATACCTTAAAACGTAGGATTAGGATGTAGTTATACAGAAAAGCTCCATGACATGCTTCTATTGCATAGAACATTTCAGCCAGACTTCAGAATGAGTAAGTTGCCAGGTTGTTTGTGTTTGCTTAAGGAAAAAAAAAAAAAAACAACAGTTTAGGAAAATCATAACTTTTAAACTCATCTGTATGAAAAATAAAATCTTACCATCTGTTTTTCACTTAATTTACACTCAATCAAAAAAATTAAGTTTCCAGTCAGCAAAGGAGATGAGAATCTTTTAAAATAAATATTTAAGACATTATATTTGCAACCTGGTGGAGGAAGAAAAGCGTTTCGATCAGCAAGTATGACCTGCCCTAACAGTTTTCTTTTCTTACACTTCAAAAGAATACAATGCATTATTTCTTCATATGAATTTAAAAAGAAAATCAAAAAAGAAAAAGAAAATCAACTCACTCTAAAATAGTAATTTGTCTTATTTTAGCCTTCGTTATCTGAATTGACAAGCAAAATTTTACGTGCCCCAATTTGCACATATATTTAAAAAAAAGAGAGAAAAACTTCCGTATTCCATCTGTAATGTGTAGTAAAACAAGTGAACAACAACAAAACCTTTAATGAATGATTAAGCACTGAATATCCACATAGTATCAGAAGAAATATCCTGACTTATCCATGGCATAAAGTAGAAAAATTAATATGACACAGGGATAACACTTTTGTAAAAATATTTTTTCTGTTTCTTAAGATCCCATGTGATGTTGCAGTTGCTATAGTAACTGGATTTTTGTTCAGCGGGAAAATACTTAGGTACAGAATACTTACATTTACTCACCAAACACTCAGTGAAAATTGTACCAAATGGAAGTGATGTATTAATATTCCCCGGGGATAAGCAGTTCTTGCCCCTTGATTTTAAAATTATCATCAAATAATTCTATCAAGCACGTTTTTTTCACATAAATATTATTGTTCTTAATAAACTTCATCATGTAATGAACAAAAGTGGCTGAGCTAGAGAAAATTTTTAACTTCTCATTTTAGTAGTTTGTATGGAGAACGACATGCTAAAAAGATTAATTACTTTAATCAATGGTGAACCATTAAATAAAAACTGTACAAACATTTTTCAGCTTTAATTTCGGTTTTAAACACCCCATGGGCTGGTTTCTACCCTCCCCGATAACAAGTCTTACAAACCTCCTCAATGGCACATACATTGAGTAAATACCTCAACACACTACATTTGCCAACAAAGTTCTAAAATCAACTCTGTAAATGTCATGATCCTTAATGCCATTGTAGTATAAATGAAGAGCGCTCCTTGAGTCCATTTGGCCAGGCTCGTGAGCGTACTTTGTTTCCCCAAGAGAAGAAAGAAGAGTAGTAAACCATTTTTGCAGAATGTCATTCTCCCACAACAGTTTATGAAAGAAACATCTGTGACAAGAATCTCTAATGCTTTCCTCAAAGCCACAGCTGACAGTAAAAGAGCATTGCTAAAAGTGGCAAATCAATCCCATTCCGCCCTTCCCAGAGCATGACACCTAATTTGCTATGTATCACATGTATTTTCCTCACATGTGCTGAGACTGTGACATTGACGTGGTGGCTTTCATCCAAGCCTCAGCTGAATAAACACTTGGGCCATACAGTGGGCAAACTGGCATCCTTAAAAAGTCTTCTGTCCCGGGCAAGTTAACTTCACCTCAGGGAAGCATTTTTCTAAGTTTTCGTTTGAAATTTGGGTACATAGATGGAATCTCTGAACACTGTTTGGAAAACCTTAAATCACCTGATACACATAGAGCACATTCTGTGTTTTTCTGAACCGGTTTTCTGTAATGTAATTTTTATGTGACTACCTGAAAACATGCAAATCCAACAGACACAAACAAGTAACAGCACAGATTTCTTATCAAATTATTCCATTGCAGTATGTGTATTTTTTTAAAGTGTAAGACATAATCACATTATGTATGTCTGAAACATGTACCATTGCTTTTTTTTTTAGTTAACATTTTACTGATGTATAAAATACATCCTGAAACATTCGTAGGTCTTAACTGTGCAGCTTGAAGCAAAGTGAACACAATTGTGATCAAGTGCAGGACCTTATCTGAACCTAAGAAGCCTTCGTTATACCTCCCTGGAACATATACGATTGCTTTTAAATTTGACACTAGGATCTTTAACCAATAGGAAAACGCCATTTAAACGATATCAAGCAAATAATTAAAGTTCTGGTAAACAATATGGACAGCATCAAGGCCCCTGCAGTTAATGAGGATATCTTTTTGTCTGTGGGGCTGCAGACAATTCCTTTTTTTATCCTTCAACAATCAAGGAAATCACCAATTACCATTACCCCTAAATTATGCCAATTTTTTTAATCCATTGAAGTTTTAGAAAAATAGAGGGGTGATAAAAGAATACAGGGTGTACGCCATCTCTGCCTTGAGTTATTTTCATTATTCTATTCCTCTTTCTTTCAAAGAACTCTAATGTAAATTCCTTTTTTCAATTTGAATTATACTTAACAAGAGAGAATACATATACTATAATTTTCCCTGTCTCTCAGATTTCTCTTCAATATAATTCTCAAAGCAAAAAAAAAAAAAAAAAAAGAAAGAAAAAAGGTTGCTTCTTAAAAATCTAAAATTAATGTAGAGCAAATGTCTTCCATCATCCTCATCCCACAGGGTCACTTAGGTGCTCTGTGGCAGCAAGGACTGGTTCGGGCCCATGACCATATGAAGCAGTTCAAATCCCTCTTCAGTAGCCCTCCTCTGCATCACAGACTAGAATTTTAGTAGCCCAGCCAATACCTGAAGGTAAATTTTACAACTTACCTCAAGAGCTCGGTATGTTCACAGCTAAACACTCCCTAACTTGATAAACCCCAAAAGCCCAAACCTCCAGGTCATCGTTAGCCATGCCTTTTGTCCATTCTTACATACAAATGAGCAGCAAGTGTCTTCAATTCTACCTCCAAAATGTCTTTTAAATCTGTCCCTTTCTGCCCATTCCCACGTCACTGAAGCTCTTACTCTTTTCTGAACATGCTATTGCTCCTGTCATTTCATTTTTGGAATGATTTCTCCCTCTTTCATCTTGTAAATGTGTCCTCAGACTTCAAAGCCCATCTTGAAGTGGTTCCTTCCCCAGGTTCCATCCTTCCCCCACCCATGCCCAAGGCAGAACCAGTCCTTCCCTTTTTTTTTTTTTTTTCGTAGCATGTGTCACCTCGTATAATCACACCCTCCTTTATGTCCTCAAGTGGAACAGGAACACCTTGGGCTGAAACCAGGTTTCTTCATCTTTATATTTCCGGTGCTGAGTATATCACCTGGCATATTATGTGCACTAAACAAGCAAGGAAAGAATGAAAGAATAAAAGAACAAAATATAAAATATAATAATAAGATAACTAAAAATAAAATTTAAAAAAAAGTAAAATATGCTCTGCCTGAAAAACATGGAACATTCAGCAGATTATTTGGAGCAAACCACAATCTGTCTGGGTTGACTTTCTTATTTCAAAATTGGACGGGATATAATGTGGATATAAGAGAAGGGTCACTGCAGAAGTGAAGCTTAGTCTCACCAGCAGCATCCAAGAAATACCACAAATGCAGAGTCATCAGGGCTGGGAGCAACATGGGGCAAGGGATGGAAGATGAGATAATTACTAAAGAACAGCCAAAGCTCTGGAGTCAGTGTCCAACTCAGAAGACGCAATACAGTGTTTGCTCTCTCAAGAGATGAAGCATCTATTACACAGTAGGAAGGAACAACTCATAGCAGTTTTAAAAATGAAATATCCCTTTGAAAAAGGAAAGAAGTGAATGAGTTGGATTAAATCATGTCTCATATTTGACAATTTGCTTTCATAAGAAAAAAACTTAGAAAACACTCATGCTTCACATATGCCACACTGTTTGTTTTATTGTTGACCTGGAGAGCTCTCTTTGTATCATAAGTGGCCCTAGAAAGTAATGCGATGATGCAATGTAGTGAAACTTTAACTTACTACCGTACACATGTGTCTTGGAACGTCCTATGTCAAGGTAATATGTCTAAAGATGCACATTAGACATGATGGTATAGTTGTATTTGAATGATCTCATACAAATATGTTTGAAAGAGATTTGTTATCCATACAACAAAACAAACAAAAAAAATGCAGGGATAAAAGGTCAGAGAATTTTTGTGACTGTGTTCTAGAGCTCTTCTCCACCCAGGGCATTTAAAGTTTAAAAAGATCATAAGGCTTCTGGGACGCCTGGGCAGCTCAGTGGTTGAGTGTCTGCCTTTGGCCCAGGTCATGATCCCAGAGTCCTGGGATCGAGTCCTACATCAGGCTCCCCACAGGGAGCCTGCTTCTCTCTCTGCCTATGTCTCTGCCTCTCTCTCTGTGTATATCTCATGAATAAATAAATAAAATATTTGAAAAAAAAAAACCACACTCATCAATGCAAACCCAACCTGAGGTGTCTTTTCAGAGTCAGGACCACTTCTGAGATGCAGATGAATTTCTAGACCTGTTTCACAGAAACAGGATGCAGAATGACTAGTTTGCATTCAAGCAATATATTTATATTAAATTTAGGAGATTCATGGTTTCTAAATTCTACACATGCGCCCACATTTAAAAACCTCTAGTATAGGGGTGCCTGAGTGGCTCAGTCCACTAACCCTCTGACTCTTGGTTTCACTTCAGGTCATGCTCTCAGAGTCATGGAATTGAGCCCCAGCCAGAGCCCAAAGTTGGGCTCAACACTCAGAGGAGAGTCTGCTTAGGAATCTAGTGCTCTTTCTGCCTCTCCCCCTGCACTCACTCACTCACTCACTCACTCACTCACATGCTCACGCTCTGTCTCTCTCTCTCTCAAAAAATAAATAGATAAATAAGATTAAAACCCTAGTATAAAAGAAAACCCTTGTATAAATGACTTCAAAATAGCTTTCAGCAATTATTGCATGATTCTGTACATGAAATGAAATTTCAACCTCTGTTCAAAGAAGAAAGTGTTGCCTAGAAACCTTTTTCTTAAAGTTAAATATGCCCTATCTTCTCTGGAATGTTTCCTTTTATAAAAAATCTGAAAGGTGGGTGTTATACTATATGTTGGCAAATTGATTTAAAAAATTTTTTTAATAAATAAAAATAAAAATAAGCAGAGTGGTCAAATAAAAAAAATCTAGAAAGTGTTTGATCCTTTGATGTCTTTCTAGCTCCAAGATTTAGTGACTTGTGAAGTATAACTCTAAGGACCTACCACAGAATCAGCACGTATAAAGCATTAAGTCAAAAGCTTCTGAACAGCAAAGACCACTTCTTGTTCATTCGACAAAAACTTATTGAGCGTCTAATCTGGGTCAGGCATGTTCTAGATACTGAGAATACATTAAGTAATAGTAGTAAACAAAAGAGCCAAAAATCCCTCACAATATGTTGGAAGGTAGAGAAGAGGGAAGGTAAGCAATGAATAACATTACTAAAATGTATAATTTGTTAGATAATGATAGCAGCTAAGGAAAATAAAATAAAGCTGAGAAGGGTGATATGAAATCACAAGAGCTAAGTGTAAACACCCAAAGGACAAGAACATACCATTTCTGCAAAGGTAGATGAAATAATTCAAGCTTTCTTGCTGATGACATCTAAAAGGGCAGAAATAAAATTTTAAAACATGTTCTTAAAAACATCAGGTTAGAGAATGAAGAATTTTCAGGCCAAAATATAGGAGACCATGAGACCCCAGAGATGTAAGTCTAGGAAAGGAATTCTAGAATAAGATACAATGATTTTAGGCCACACATTATTTCCATAAGTAATTAAAGGTATTATAGGAAGATATGACAAGTACCTTAGCGGCAATAAATTTGAAGATGCCAATGGCATGAGATAAGTTCTAGAAAAGTTTGGAAAGAATCTGATTTGTTTAAGAAATCAAGTTTGTCCATAAAACAGACTCTTAACTACAGAGAACAAACTGAGGGTTGATGGTGGGAGGTGAGTGGAGGATGGACTAGATGGGGGAAGGAGATCAAGGAGGACACTTGCTGTGATGAGCACTGAGTGTTGTATGTAGGTGATGAATCACTAAATTCTGTGCTTGAAACTACTATTACACTATAAGTTAACTAACTGGAATTTAAATAAAAACTAAAAAAAGAAAAAAAATCAAATTTGTGACCTATAATTTTCCCACAAAGAAAATTCAGATCTAGATGGCTTTACTGTTAAATTCTATCATATATTCAAGGCAGAGGTAATTCTAAACTTATAAACCTCTTCCAAGAGTAGAAAAACACACTTCATAACTCATTTTATGAGCCTAGCAAAACCTAGACCAGGATAGCACAAGAAAGAAAAATTAAAGGCTATTTTCACGGATTTACATAACTGGAAAAGCCCTAAGCAAACTATTAGCAAACTCAAACCAAAATTATGAAAAAAATGATAATGTATCAGGAATGCACGGTTGATTTAACAGTAGATATTCAATGTAACTTACCACATAAAAAGATGAAAGAATAACAATTATGCAATCATCTGAATGGATATAGAAAATACATTTGGTGAAATTTATATCATAAAGAAAAAAAGCAACTTTTAGGCAGCCAAAATAGAAGAAAAATTAGAAATACTGGAAAAGAATATCTATAAAAAACCGACAGCAAATGTTAAGTGGTGAAACATTACAAATTTTCACTTTCAATTGGGGGGAACAAAAAAAAATATCTACCACACTTCTATTCAACATTTTATTTTAATTATGTCATAACCAATGCAGTAATACAAAATAAAAAAAACAGTACTGGTGTAAAAATTGAAAAGAAACAAATAAGACTATCATTGTTCTAAGATACTATGATTATTTACACAGAAGTCCAACAGAATTGATACAAAATTATTATAATTAAGAGATTTTGTAAATTTACTGAATAAAAAATTAATGCCTAAAATCAACACATTTGGGATCCCTGGGTGGTGCAGCGGTTTAGTGCACCTGCCTTTGGCCCAGAGCATGATCTTGGAGACCCGGGATCGAGTCCCACATTGGGCTCCCTGCATGGGGCCTGCTTCTCCCTCTGCCGGTGTCTCTGCCTCTCTCTCTGTGTCTCTCATGAATAAATAAATTAAAAATAAATAAAATAAACACATTTTAATATTTCAGCCACAAGTAGTTTAACTAGTGTTTTTATAGTATAAATAACATCCTACTTACAGGATTTAGGTAATTGTTCCTACTAAAATTCCTTCCTAAACAATAGCAATATCAGATTTCTGCACTAACAATAAATTAATAAAACTAGAAAACAATGATTTTTTAAATCATGTATGCATAGTTTATACCTGATATGTGCAACAAATTAATATTACAATTTTAAGTTGATGACCTACATATAATGCTCAGATCTATTAAATTAAATATGTAATATTTAAAATACATTTTTTAAAAAATGGAAATCTGGGCACCCTGGGTGGCTAAGTCAATTGAGCATCCTGCCTTCAACTCAGGTCATGATCTCAGAGTCCTGGGATTGGACCCCACATAGGGTGCCCTCTCTCTCCTGTCCCCCAACTCCCGCTCATGCTCTATCTCTCTCTCAAATGAATGAAATCTTTAAAAAAAAAAAAAGGAAATCCTTCTATTTGCAACAATATGCATGCTCTGTGTGTGTGTGTGTGTGTCTCATGTATAAATAAATAAAATCTTTTTAAAAAAAAGAAGTAACTGTGTGAGGTGAAATAAGTGTTCAGTAACTTCCTTGAGATTATCATTTCACAGTGTATATTAATCATCATTATGTTGACTATTTTAGATATATTACAAGGTATTTGTCAATTATCCTCAATGAGGCTGGAAAAATAAAATATGTATTTTTCAGATTAAATAGAGTCTCTAAATAATGTTAATTCATGTAAGATAACTCACCTAAAATTTTTCTAAGGATGTCTATCTTTATATTGATTTCAACAATTTGAATTGCAAAACTGCAGTTCACAAAATGCAGAACCAAAATGCAAAATATGGAGTTTCCATTTTCTTAGAGACATTTTAATGTGTAAATAAATGGTTGCATCAGCCTTAAATCTGAAAAGTTCTATAAAGCAAAAGAATATGAGGTAACAATTCAGCTAAAAAAATAATAATAAAAGGAAAAGACACCATTTTAAGGGATAAAAAAATAGACATCAGAACACATGCATATTTACATTACATAATCCATATGCTATCTAATATACTTAAAATGGGTGCTCTCCATAGCAACCAGTAAATCAAATGATACATGAGATGACTGTGAAGTGTAACATTTGTCTTTCCTACAGTAAAATTGATTATATAGTGAACACAACAGATAATGAAATTCTATCATTTTAACCTAAATCTATGTGGCATAATAGATTTTTTAAATATGAATTTTCCAGGCAGTAGTTGATTGATATCAATATTATTTTTCTCTATATTTCTGCCCCTTTTTTAGCTTTCCACTTTTGCTGTGATGATTTAAAATGAAGGTTAGCAAAACTAGCATCAGTGAGATTTGAGTGTGTTAGACAGAATAACGGCCCCCAAAGATGTCCATGTCTAGTTCCTGGAGCCTGTGGAGGTGTTACCTTACACAGCCAAGAGGACTTTGCAGATATATTTAAGGATATAGACATTGAGATGGAGGGACTATCCTGGATTATTTGAGTGAAACCAATCTAATCATATGAATCCTTAAAAGCAGAAAATCTTTCCCAGGTGAGGTCAGAAAGAGATAAGATGACAGAAGAAGACTCAGAGTGATGATACATTGCCTTTCATGATGAAGAAAGGGAACACAAGTCAAGGGATGCATGTGGTTTCTAGAAACTGAAAAAAACTAAGGAAATTGAGTCTCCATAAAGGAAGACAGCCACACTGATACCTTGATTTTAGCCCAGCAAGACCCTTTAAGACTTCTGATCTACAGCATTATAAAATAGTAAGTTTTGTGTATTGTTTCAGCCACTAAGTTATGGCTTTGTTGTAGTTTGTTATATAACAGCAGTGTGGCTAATAAATTAGGTGTGACATTGGTGACTATGAAAGATAGAAATCAGTTAGAAGAAGAGAAAGGAAGAGTCCCACACTCCCTCACCCTTACTGCATAGAATGTAATTTGACATGACCAAGGAAAGCACATGTCTCTTCAAAATGGTGGTGGGCCCACTCATGGAATTAGTAGATTACCATCAGCATCCAAGAGCCCTGGGAATATTCAAAGGAATTTGTGAAACTTTGTGTCCTCTGACAGGATCTATTTTATGCCACACTGCGCTTCCCTCAACTGAATAAACTACACCGAATCATAATTAAATGTGAAAACAAGCCAAAGCCTGCATATCTTCCTTAAATGGACTACCAGCTCAGTTAAACAGAAAATTTATTTTTCCAAAGACATTTTTTTGGGTGTGAATGTGTATGTATATATTTGCATATATTTTTAATACTAGGAAAAACCTTTCCTCAAAAAATTATTTTATTTTTTTTTCTGAAGGGCCTTACCCAGAATGGCTATGAGAAGACGGAAGGCATGGGAGATAAGCGGTTTCACATTCATTATCTCATTTTTGCATGAAGTGAGTTGTAAGTAAAGACATTTGCTTTTCTAAAGCAAAGCATGCAGTAAGTGTTTAACAGATTTTATGGATAATACTGGACAAAACTCTTTTTTTTCTCAGAATTATATAAGCATGACTTGCATTCTGAAACGTCATTTTAAACAGGAGAATGCAAGTGCTAGTTTAACAAAATATGTTCTCTGTAAACTGATGGAATTGTGTCTTCAAAACAAATAATGATGTGTTTATTTATACAGTTTTTATATTTCCCTTTACAATAAAAAGAATCCTATTTGGTTTCCTTTGTTGGTTTTCAACACTTTGTAGATACATACTATTCCATCCCAATAATTATCAAAGTGTGGCCCAAGCACCCCTGGAGTCCCTAAGATCCTTTTAGGGGTCAAATAAATCCTCCTTTTCCCACTGACATATCCATGCGAAACCAGATTTTCTTCAAGTACTTCGCCTAAACAAAATACCTCAACAGACTGAATGCAGAAGCAGACTTGCCAACCTATTTCTTCAGTTTTGACAGACATAAAAGAATTTGCAAAAAGGTAAAACAATGACACCATTCCCACTAATTATTTTTAAAATTTTGGGTAATATAGCTATCTCCAAGAGTGTTGTTTATTTCTATAATTTCCATATGTAATAGTTTATTAATATTATTTTAAAATAAATTGATACCATATGATTTCACTCCTATGTGGAATTAAAAAAAAAAAAAAAACCTAAAAAAATAAATAAATAAAAAGCAGAATCGGAGAACAAGCTGATGGTTGCCAGAGGGAAGGGCACTGGCAAAATGGGTGAAGGGACAAGGGAAATACAGCTTTCCAGTTATGAAATGCATGTCATGGGAATAAAAGGGATGGGCAGGGAATATAATCAATGATATTGTAATAGTATTGTATGTTGATAGGTGGTAGTCACACTTGCAGTGAGTATATATAACACATGGAGAAGTTAAATCACGGTGTTGTACACCTAATGTACATGGCATGTCAATTATACTCAAATAAAAATAAATAATAAATAAATGAAATGAATCAATATGAAAATATGTCTTAAACTTCTCAGTGTTAATTTCTAGTATGATAAGCATTGATATGTAGGATCTACAGAAACAAAAGATTCTGGAGTCCTCAATTATTTTCACGAGTATAAAGGGGTCCTGAATCCAAAAGCTTGAAAGCTACTACTTCACTCAAATAGTCCTTATTCTTACAATCTTGCCTTCATTTCCACTGCCATTCTTATCTCTCAGTACTCCACTGTACACACTCTGCGATTCCACTCAGTTCCCTGTCTTTGCAGACCTAACTAATTCTCTTTAATCATTTATAAGCTATGGCCCTTGTCATCAAAGAAGTAGAGTCTGGTTGGGGAAAATAAACATTGTTCCAAATAACTGACATGAAAAGAAGATAATAAGTATCTCAAGAAACATGCAAAGAATGTGTGGTAGAGATGGAGAGCTATCTATACAATGTCTATGCTCCTCTTCCTCTTGAATCAGACCCCAGTTTACACTGGCTCACAGTGTTCTCAGCCATCCTTGGAGTTAGGTATGGCTTTGTTACTAAGTTCACTTGCAGGACATTCTGAGGAATGAAAGCCAAAGTCATTGAGTTAAAGGCCTTGGCAAACTCTTGATAGGGGCACATTCCCTTTGTCATTTCCCTTCTGTTTTCTGCTGCCTGAAACTGGAGCCAAATGGTTACTGTTCCAAAACACACTCTAGATAATGAAAGAATCTAAGATGGATTCTAGGAAGGACCAGAAAAATCAAAGGAATCTGAGTTGTTGATGATTGTGGTATCATAAAAAATAACTATCTATTTTGCTTGAGCTATGGCAGAGGGAAGGGAGATTTCCATTATATAGAGTTGAATCTGATCCTAAATGATATGATGCTCTTGAAAATTCAGAAAAAAATATGGACTGCTTCCCCTGGGAGTTTTTGGTAGCATTTGAGCCAAATCCTGAAGAATGAACAGGATTTTATCATGTGGTCAGTGCCAGAGAAATCCACGAAGAAGATTTCAAAGGAGTTGTATTCACAGTAGAACACATTTAACAGAAAGAAACACAGCAGCTCCTTCCTTTGACTTTGCATACCCCTTTCTCAATTAAAAGGCCATGCCTTTTCATATTTCAGTCTCCCCTAAGACCTAGTTCAAAATCAGCTCCCTCATAATGGCCTTCCCTCTCAACACTCACTTGTACTCCTACGGCACCAAATGTCCACTCATAAATGGCAATCTTGCACCATTTGCTCTTCAAAAAAATTTTTTTCATGGCTTGTCTCATAATATAGTTAATAGGTTTTCTGATGTCAGAGAGTGAGCTTTAAATCCCTAATTACTTTCATAGTCTTGGCACATCTTACAAGTCAATCATGAAAATGAATAATTTTCAACCCTCCTCAAAATATCTTAATAGAATGGTCTGGCTTGGCTTGTATGCTGAGCATTTGGTTAGACAGATAAATACATAAGTAGCAATTCTATAGGGTCTAATAGCTTACAAAAGTTTTCATATCCATTGTTTTACATTATTTCATAATAACTTTTTGAAATGGGTATTATCCATGTACTTTTTTAGTTCAACAATATATTTTGCTTTTACTGTTACCCGGGGCTTAAGGCCTACTGGGGAAATAGTACTAAGTATGTATATAATTACAATACAATGGAGAGGTACTAATAGAGAAGCCAGGAGAAGACACCAGGAGACTTACGAGGCGGAAGAGATAGCAGCTTTCTGTTGGGGTGGATGTGGGAACTCCAAAGAGCAAGTGGTAGTTGAATCAAGCTGTAAAAAAGTACTTGGAAAGTCACAAAGAAAAGGCACTACAGACACACCAAACAGCATGTGTAAAGCACACAGACCTGAGACAACATGGCTCATTTGAGGAATAGCAAATAATTTAGTGTAGCTGAAGGGCAGAGGAAGTGTGGAGGGAGTTTAAAGTGAGAGGGGAGAGCTAGCCAGAGGCTGAAAATGAAAGGCATTGTGTACCAGCTGGATGGAGCATTTCTGTTGCATCTTGCAGGCAGAAGAGGTGCTAAAGAATTGGAGGCAAGGGAGCTCACCCATAGGATTCACAGTTTGGGAAGTTAATTCTGAATGCAGTGTCACAAATTATCCAGGTAAATGACAATAAAAAATTCATGAGAAGTTATGACACATAACAGAGCAAAGTAGTGTTGAGTTTCCAAGCACAGAGGCATGTGATTCTGCAGCTGATTTTGCACATTAAAAATTGTACTGAGGTGTTAGCAAAACAATTAAATGCAGCAATGTACATAAGAATTTTCAAGATTTCAGAACTGTATTCCTGCCTCTCAAAAGAGAAAGAGAAAGGGAGAGACTCTGATTCACAAAACGCCCATATCTACTAACAAATCATGTTTGTTTCCTGGTCTTTCATATTTTTAAATCGACTTGTTTATTTGTCCTTAACACCCCTTCTTTAAAAGCGAGAATCAACTATTTACAATCTTCACTTAAAAGCTGACAAAAAATGAATAATTATATTTTTCTTCCTCAATTGCTCTCTTCATATTTCTTCTTTCAAAATATAAAAATGACACTTGTATCAATTTCAAATGCCATCAATAGTACTTACTTTAGGCAGCAACAACATTAATCAAATAGAAAAGAATATCTTACTTTTTTTTTAATCCATAAGTATTCAAAGGTATTTTACAACTTTTTACCCATAAAAGTAGCTTACTGCATCATGAGAATTTATACAAGACTGGATAAAATGAATTAACTGTCTAAGTAAACCAGTGAGGCAAGGTAGAGCTTAGGTATTTTCTTTGCCAACAACTGTTTCTATACTAACACACTAATGTACTTTTTGGGAAAATGCCAAAGATGATACTATAGACCTTTTTTTTCCTCTGCCCATATGTTTCTCAAAAAATAAAAAAAGTTACACTATTAACCTGTAAAATAAGTCTCTTTGCCTCACAGAGATTAAGACAAGTCCATATAGTTGTGATACTATGAATCACAGAAATGAAGACAAGTCAAGTCCATAGAGTTGTGATACTATGAGTTTTTGAGAAACTTGAGGATGATTTTTAGCCAATTGTGACTTAGGGCAAGTTACTTAACCCCATGAAGCCTGTTGTGTAACAGCAAAGTGAGGATAATATATATACTAAGGATTAAATAATATATTCTATATTAAGTGTTTAGCAGTGCCTGCCATAGACTGAGTATTCAATAGAATTATTATTACTATTATTATTATTATTATTATTATTATTATTATTTGTTATAGAAATGCTTTACTTGTTTTTCTTCAGTCTGCTGAAAAAAGAGGCCTTTCCTGGGGGGAGAAATTCCACTTACCACAAAACTGCTGTTAATCCATCATTTCTTTTATCAATATTGTTTTTTAAAGGCATACTATGTCATAGTAGTGAAGAAATCTACTACCCTAAAATCTCATCATTGGTTTTTGTGCAAATTTGTAACTTTAAGCTCCAAAATCAGTTTAGGGTGAATTTAGATTGTAAATACCCACTGGATTATAAGCAAATCATCTCTCACAGACATACACAAAAAGATTCTAGACTCTAAGCTTTGGGGAAAAAACATGGAAAAATAGAAGAGAATATAAAAAAAAAAACAAGAATTTAGGGAAAAATTCCATAAAGAAATGATATTCTAAATATGTATGCACTTAATTACATAACCTCAAAAAAAGACAAATATTGACAGTACCAACAGAAAGAACAAATCTGTATTTATAGTGGGAGATTGTGATATAGCTCTTTTAGTTGTTGATAGAATAAACAGAAAAAATAAGTAAGGCCATAGATTTTAAAATATAATTAACAAAATGGATCTATGGACATTATACCCTACAATTATATCATGCATATTTTTTCAAGTACACATTTGGAAAATTGACTACATGTACTGTGCCATAAAGTACATGTCAACAAATAAAGGATTCAAATCACAGAGAAAATTGGAAAGGAACATGAGGTAAATTCTGGGATTTCAACATTGTTTTATAGCTTACCCTGGGTGATAGCAACATGAACAATTACTTTATAATTTTTTGTTAAGCTATATAGCTATGTTTTATTCACTTTTTTGTATGTCATTAACATTTCACAGTATTTTGAAGTACATCTGACCATATAAAATATGCTATCTGACCTCAATGCATTTATATCAAAAATCAATCAGAAACCTGTAACTAGAAAATTTCCCATATCTGAAATTAAAGAATATATTCTAAACATCACAAGAGCCAAATAAACATCATAAAAGAAGTTAGAAAATATGTTGAACTGTGTAGCCACAAGTGTTATATAGCAAAACTCACAGGATGAATCTGAAGGAGTACGCAAAATGTTCAAAGAAATGCATATGATAAAAAAGAGAAATGTTGAAAGTTAATGAACTAATATTAAACATCTATGCAAAATGGTTACAAAAACTATCAAAAGATAAAATCAAAGAAATATGAAGAAGGAAATGAAGATAAATGTAAAAATTAATAAAATGTTTTTAAAGAATAAAATAGAGGAGCATCTGGGTGCTTCGGTTGGTTAAGTGTTCCACTTTTGATTTTGGCTCAAGTCATGATCTCAGGGTTGTAAAATCAAGCCCTATGTAGGCTCCACATTCAGTGGGGAATCTGCTTGAGCTTCTTTCCCTCTGCCACCCCCCTTATTTCAAACAAAAAAAAATTTTTTTTTTTTTAAATAACATGAAATGAGGAGGATCCCTGGGTGGCTCAGCGGTTTGGCGCCTGCCTTTGGCCCAGGACACGATCCTGGAATCCTGGGATCGAGTCCCGCGTCGGGCTCCTGGCATGGAGCCTGCTTCTCCCTTTGCCTGTGTCTCTGCCTCTCTCTCTCTCTCTCTCTCTCTCCTGTGTCTATCATAAATAAATAAATAAATAAATAAATAAATAAATAAATAAATCTTAAATAAATAAATAAATGAAATAAAATAAAATAAAATGAACACAAAATAGAGAAGACCAAGAAAACTAAAGTTATATGTTTGAAGAGACAAATCCTGTGGTAAAACTGATGAAGGGAGAGTGAGGGAGAGAAGGAGGGAGGGAGAGGAAAAGAATATGAGGAATGAATAGGACAAATCACTGCAGACATGAAACTGATAAAAAGGAGATAATGTGAACAAATTTATAAATTCGTAGAAAAAGTGTATTTTTTTAAGGATTTTATTTATTTATTCATGAGAGAGAGAGAGGCAGAGACACAGGCAGAGGCAGAGATGCAGGCCCCACACCTGGAGCCCAAGCTAGACTCAATCCTGGGACTCTAGGATCATGCCCTGGGCCAAAAACAGGCACTAAACCTCTGAGCCACCCAGGGATCCCCAGAAAAGTGTGTCTTTGAGATGCCTGAGTGGTTCAGTTAGTTAAGCATCTGACTCTTGGTTTTGGCTCAGGTCGGGATCTCAGGGTGGTGAGATGAAGGCCTGTGTTAGGCTCCACGCTCAGCACTGAGTCTGCTTAGGATTCCTTCCCCCTCCTTCTCCCTCATCCTCTGCTCGTCTTTGCTCACACATGCTCTCTCTCTCTCTAAAATAAATAAGTAAATAAAATCTGTTTTTTTAAAGTGCATCTTTAACAAAATATGACTCAAGAAGAAGTGATAAACCTAAATAATCTTCTAAAAATTGAAGTAAGTGTAAAACTCTTCCCAAAAGGAAAACTACAGACCCAGATGGCATTATGAATGAGTTTATCAATTACTGAAGAAACAACTCTAGACTTATGAACGTAACTGTGCATACCTCCCCCCAAATTTCATATGTTGAAGCCCTACCCTTCCCCAATATGATGATGGAGACCTTGAGAGGTTTAGATTTAGATGAGGTTATGAGAGTGGGACCCTAAGGATGAGAATATATGTTCTGAATTATGATGTCTTTGTTCACCAAAGAAGCTCTCTCTCCCTTCCCGTACCCTCACTCGCTCTCTCTCCCTCTTTTTCTCTCTTGAGGACACAGTGAGAAGACAGCCATCTACAAGCCAGGAAGAGAATTCTCACTGTAATACAAACATACTGCAACTTGATCTCGGATACACAACCTTAAGAATTGTGAGAAAATACATTTCTGTTGCTTAAGCCACAAGTCTATGGTGTTTTTTTTTTGTTGTTGTTGTTGTTTTTATGGCAGCTTGAGCAGACTAAGATGAAGACTTGCACAATTTTTTTCAGAGAATAGAGGAAAATGTTATACTCTTTAATTCATTTTATAATCAATTTAATATCAAATCTGAAGGATGGCATGAGAAAGGAAAAATTAAAAGTCAGTTTCAAGTCTTACTTTGAATACAAAATGTTTTTTTAAAAGAAAGGTATCAAAACTGGCTAAAATGGATGCCCCTTAATGGCCAAATAATTTGACTTGCTATTTGCTTAAATGAAGCCATTTAAATGAGCATCAACAATTACTGAAATGATGTTAAAAAAGATTACCAAGCCAAATCCATTACTATACAAAGAGGATAATATATCATTGTCGACTGCATTTTATCCCATAAAGAAATGTTGGCTTAACATTTTAAAAAATCAGTAAATGTAATTCACCACTATATCAAGTTTAAAAATGGAGTAAACAAAAAAAAAATAAAAAAATAAAAAATAAAAATGGAGTAAACATGTTATTAGCTCAATAAATGCAGAGAAAGCACTGATAAAATTCAAAATCCATTGATGATAAGAATTTGTACTACACCTGATAAGGGTACTTAAAACACCCACAGCAAACATTATATTAAATGATAAAGCTTTGAAACATTTCTCTTCAGTTGAAGAAAAAGGTAAAAATGTCTGCTGTCAGAATATCTATTTAATATTTTAAAGGAGAGCTTAGTCCAGGGTACAGCAAGGGAAGAAAATAGTGAGGTTCAGTCCTGAAAGGAAAAAAATCAAATTGTCATTGTTAACAGATGACAAAATTAAATGTATAGAGAATCCAAAATATTTTATAGGTTAATTATTGAGTTAATTAAAGAGTTTAGAAATATTGTTAGATTTAAATCAATATTCAGAAATCAATTTAATTTTTATATAATAGCAACATATAGAGATAAATAAAATACATAAACATTTTATTTAAAACAGAATAAAAATACCAAGTATCTAGAATTAAATAACATAAAAGTTGTATAAATCACATAAAAGTTCCCTCTATAGGGAAAATTACAAAAATATATACATATTAAACTTTTTGAGATACAATAAAGAAATTTTAAATAGAATGATATACCATAAAATGTCCTTTTTAATAATGATGAAAATAGTCTAACATATATATATATGAAACACTTCATTAAAAGTTGCTCAAAATTGGATATCCATATTGGAAAAAAATAAAATTGAACCCATGAGCCACACTATACATGAAAATAAGTCCCAAGTGGTTTAAAAAGTTGAACAAAATTAAAAGATATTTAAAGGATAATATAAGAGAATACCTTTATGACCTCAGGGTAGGAAATAATTTCTTAAAACCCATAAAGCCTTAGCTATAAAGGATAAAATTAATAAATTTGACTTCATTAAAATGAGTTTTTCATCCTTACCAGAAACATCAAGACAAACCCAGTTAAGAAATGGACAGAAGACATGAATATAGACTTTTCTAAAGAAGACATCCAGATGGCTTATAGACACATGAAAAGATGCTCAACATCAATCAACATCAGGGAAATACACATCAAAACCATGATGAGATACCACCTCTCACGTGTCAGAATGGCAAAAATTAACAACCTAAGAAACAACAGGTGTTGGCAAGGATGCAGAGAAAGGGGAACCCTCTGGCACTGTTGGTGGGAATGCAAACTGGTGCAGCCACTCTGGAGAATGCTTTGGAGATTCCTCAAAAAGTAAAAATAGAACTGCCCTAGGATCCAGCAATTGTACTACTAGATACATACCCAAGGATAAAAAAAAAATACAGTTTTGAAGGGGTTACATGCACCCTGATGTTTATAGCAGCATTATCAACAATAGCCAAATTATGGAGAGAGCCCAAGTGTCCATTGACTGATGAATGGATAAAGACATGGTGCATATTTATAGTGGAATATTACTGAGCCATAAAAAAGAATGAAATCTTGCCATTTGCAATAATGTGGATGGAGCTAGATTCTATTATGCTGAATGAAATAATCCAGTCAGAGAAAGACAAATACCCTATGATCTCACTCATATGTGGAATTTAAGAAAGAAAACAAATGAACATATGGTAAGAGGGAAAAGAAAAAAGAGAGAGAGAAGGAAACAAGCCATAAGAAACTCTTAACAATAGAGAACAAACTGAAAGTTTATGGAAGGAGGTGGGTGGGGAATGATCTAGATGAATGATGAGTATGAAATAGGGCACTGGTTGTGATGAGCACTGGGTGTTGTATATAAGTGATGAATCACCAAATTCTACTCCAGAAACCAATATTGCATTGTATGTTAACTAAAATTTAAATATATTTTTAAAAACCCACAAAAACAAAAACCTCAAGACAGTGAAAAAACATTCAGAATGGGAGAGGATATTTGCCACAATTAAGAGAAAAATGTTCAGAATTCTGCATATCAATACAGAAAAAAAAAAACACAATTCTTTTAAAAGAGTAAGAGGCAACAAGTACTCCTCGGAAGAAAAAAGTCCTGGAACGCCTGCGTGGCTCAGTGGTTGAGTGTCTGCCTCTGGCTCAGGGCATGATTCTGGAGTCCTGGGATCAAGTCCCACATTGGGCTCCCTGCGAGGAGTCTGCTTCTCCCTCTGCCTGTGTCTCTGCCTCTCTCTCTGTGTCTCTCATGAATAAATAAATAAAATTTAAAAAAAAGAAAAAAGTCTTGATATACAATAAAAATATGCAAAGGAGCACAATCACATTAAAAGTTTTGGAAATGTCAGTTAAAACTTCAATGAGATACAACTACATGCTCTCTCCTTCTCGCTCTCAAATAAATAAATAAATAAATAAATAAATAAATAAATAAATAAATAAATAAAATCTTTAAAAAAAATCTTTAACACTAAAAGAATTTTCAGTATCTGGGAGCATTCATATACTATGATGGGAGTTTAAAATAGTATATCAAATCAAAAATCAGTTTACTATATCTACTCAAGTTTAAGATACTATATCATATGAGCTAGAAATTTTTATTCCTCTACTTATTAGGGAAACTAAAGTCATCATGTATCAGAAGCATATGCAAGAATATTCACATTAGCAATATTCTTAATAGCTAAATACTAGAAATAAAGATTCCTCAACAGTATAATGGGTAAGAAAAATGTATTATGAAATACCATATAGCAATAAAAATAAATGAACTAAGCAGTTCACCATACCATGAATGAATTCATAAACATAATATTGAGCAAAAGAAGCAAAATACAAGGGTTCTATTTATTTTGACAGAGGTTGTAGTTATATATTTGCTTAATAATTATTCATTAAATATATGTAACTATTGAATGCACTTTTCTGAAATCATGTTACATTTTGTCATAAAAATATTAAAAGAAAGAAGAAAAGGGAAAGAAAAATGAGAAAGTGAAGAAATCAGATCCAATATGTGCAACACAGCATAAAGCTTATAAGGTACATAGAAAAATATTCCAGTACCCTTATAAAGGCATTTAGAGTTCAAAATGCAATTTTAGGAGCTAGATACACTTACAAATATTTGGTTTTCAATATTTATTATAGATAAATATTTAGTTTCCTTTTTCCATTCAAGGTTTTCTTTTTAAGATTTTATTTATTTATTTGAGGTGGAGAGAGAGCACAGAGGGAGAGTGAGAGGGGGAAGCAAGCAGACTCCCCACTGAGTAGAGAGCCCAATATTGGGACTCAATGCCAGGAACCTGAAATCATAACCGGAGCTGAAGGTAGACACTTAACCAACTGAGCCACCCACGCGTCCCTTTTTGCCATTCAAGTTGATGTAAAATCTAAAGCGTATTGGATGAATCCCTGAAACAACCAAATATAAATATTTATGGATTCAAATAAATGTTGAGCACTTAATATTGTGTGATGAATTGTACCATATTCTGGTGATACAGAGAGGCAAAGCATGAGCCCTGTCTTTAAGAACTTTACAGTCTATTAGGGGAAATGGGCAAGAAAAATGATAACAATAATAATGTATTTTAAAAGGCAGATGTTTGGGGATAATAATTCAAAAGATTGCTGTATGGAAAAGATGCCTCGTAAATGCCTAGTTCTTGAAGACTTAACTTTTCAATATTGCAAATTATATGTGAGGGAGAGAGAGAATAAGAAATTCTCCATATTCCTGTGTTAATATTATTTTATGCATGTAACATACATATCTCAATAACTATAAGGCAGTTATTATTTTATATGCAAAAAAAAACCTTAGTTCAGAGAGATAATTATACTATCTAGCTCAAGGTAATATAGCCAGTAAATGGTGAACATAAGAGTTAAACACAAATTTGTGTGACACCAAAGTTTACATACTTGCATATAAGTCAGAAAATGAAACTGTGTAACTAATAGCTCATTAATTTTTATTCTAATAGGACTAGATAACAACTGACAAAGAAATTGGTATACACACACACAATAACAATTTCACAAGGAAAAACACCCGAGAAGAAATTACACGATGGAATATTTACAATTAAAAGGAATATGAGATGGGGCACCTGGGTGGCTCACTTGATTGAGTAACCAACCCTTGATCTAAACTCAGGTCTTGATTTCATAGTTGTTACTATAAGCCCCATGTTGGTCACCATACTGGGCATGGAGCCTAGCGCCACCAACCCCACCCCCCCAAAAAATATGGGACTTCTACTTCAGTTAATGGTAGAGTAATTTGGAATCACTTTGCCACTAAAAATAAATAAAAAACTAGAGTTTCATATCTTACAAATATTTTAAAACTTTAACATCTTTTAAAAGTACTAAAGAACAGGGATCCCTGGGTGGCACAGTGGTTTGGCGCCTGCCTTTGGCCCAGGGCGCGATCCTGGAGACCCTGGATCGAAGCCCACGTTGGGCTCCCAGTGCATGGAGCCTGCTTCTCCCTCTGCCTATGTCTCTGCCCCTCTCTCTCTCTCTCTGTGTGTGTGTGTGTGTGTGTGTGACTATCATAAATAAATAAAAATAAAAAATAAAAAAGTACTAAAGAACAAACAATATTTTGTAAGTAATATTCAAAAAGGTAATTCTGGCCTTGGGATTGTTCTCACCTTATAAAATTCTTGCCAATCCTGAAGAGTTAGGGAATCAGCTGAGCTTCTCTTTTGGTGACACTTAGGACAAGAGACAATATTGAGAGTCCAAGATTCACAATGGTGATCATTTTGACAAACTAACTTTCACTTAGTTGGGGGGGACTCAGAGAGCTGCACTCTAGGAGTCACATTTGAAGTAAGTCAGTTATAAATGGAGAGCTTCCCATCTTCAAGTTGTGTCTGCATCACAGAATATATCAAACTCCAAATTTGGATTAAAGTGGTCATGAATGGCTAGTGCTTCCATGTGCCAGAAAAAGGCAAAGAACATCCTCTTTGGAGAAAGACATCAACCACAAACATATACTACAAATACAGGCATACTTCAGAGATATTTTGGGTTTGGTTCCAGACCATTGCAATAAAGCAAATATTGCAACACAGTGAATCAATTTTTTGATTACCCGATGCATATAAAAGTTATATTTATGTTACAATCTATCAAGTGTGCAATGATATTATGTCCAGAAAAATCAACATAATACCTTATTAAAAAATATTTTACTGCTAAACAAAGGCTAACCATCATCTGAATTTTCAGCAAGTTGTAATCACAGATCACCATAACAAATAAAATAATAACTGAAAAGTTTGAAATAATGAAAGGCTTAAAAGAAAAATTTATGATAATTATCAAAATGTGACAGAGAGATGTGAAATGAACAAATGCTATTGGGAAATTGGTGTCAATGGACTTAATAAAAAGTTACCACAAACCTTCAATTTGTAAAAATAACAAAAATGCAACACATGCAAAGCACAATAAAGTAAAGCACACTGAAACAGTATGACTGTAGTTTTTCAAACACAATGACCAACATAAAATTGAAGATAATTAGACACATCTGAAGACATAAAAGCATATGGTATTTGGCAAGCATAACAGCTATCCTTATCATTTCTAAAACTAAAAGAATTCAATGGAAAAAAGCACACGGATAGATCGTAAATCTTGCTGGTAGCTTGACTGTCAAAAAAAATCATGAAGAATATCTTCCAAGGCCTTCAGACAGATTTTCATCCTCTGTCAATTCAGCTTAATTAACCATGTGTTAATTCAATTCATTCAAATTACATGTCAATTAATGAACAGAGTTTTTAACAAATCATTGATTTTTTTTTTTGGCTAGTTAACTAACAAATGCCAATCAGAAAAAGCACTGATATGTAGTCTTTAAGTTCTTAAATTTCTTGTATCATTTCACTTATATGACAATTAACTTCCTTCCAACTCAAAAGTCTGTTTATATTGGCCTGTTGCTTTAGTCTTATTATGAAAGCCTCTATGTCACCCTATCTTCATGCAAAACTAGTAGTTAGTCTTTTCACCAAGGATCTACACTAAGCAGTTCAACCTTTTTGGAAAGAAGTGCTATGGTATAATTAGAATAAGATATACTATGAACACAGAAATAATTAGTAAAAACCCCAAGTGGAAAGAACTTGGAGAATAATTTTAACAATAAAATATGATACATTTTCCATATAGTGCAGAAATAATAAAATGTAGATTTACTCAGTAGTTTCATTACCTCATATGTAACCATTTACCTTGAATTGATTCATTTTTTATTTTGAAGTAGAATTTCTCTTCAATGGAGTTGCCATTCAAAAAACGACATAAGATCTAGAGTTTACTAAATATTATTTTTCAAAAAATTGAACAGTAATTATTTGTCTAGTGTAGATAAGTACAGAACCATTTGTTTACTCATGAAACTTTTATTGTTTGCAACATAGGAGTGAATCTCTTCATACGGAATGATACCTACTGTAATGCTGCATTGTTGGTTTCATTTATAAATAACATGAATTTGTTTAAGAAAAACTTCTGAAAAATTGTGATTCTACTTTCTGCTGTTTTTTTTTTTTTTACAAGATAGTGAGTGTTTAATTTGGTGGTTTGCAAAGATGTAACAGCTTAAGATCCTGAGCTCAAAAACAGGAAAACCCATCACAATTTTCATATTGTTGCAAGGTATACATATTATTATGAGCCTTGTGATTAAAACTAGACTTTTATTGGGTCAGTTGATCAGGAACAAGTCCTATTTATAACTTTCTTTAGCACATAACCATCCTTCAAAGCTAAATTCAATACTTTAACAAAGTGAAATATTTACCCTTTTATTTATCAAAAATAAATTCTCAAGATAAAAGAAAGAATAAGCAAATTAGACAATAAAATATAGTACTTTACTTTCATTATGAGAACCTTTCCTAGAGATATTGTGGTAATGAAAAGAATAATGTATCAATATTAAATTAGGAAATTAGACAAAATAATAAACTAATTTTTTTAAAAGGTCTGGTTGTAGTCTACTAGTGCCCCATAATACAATACAATACTATCTATGTTTAAATCATTACCTAAACAAATGCCACATAAGTCATAAATCTTTCAATCTCCCTTCTGTATCATTTGGGAGATGAAATTAAATTTTTAAACCCCATAGAAATTTTACAAATAAAATAGCTTACCTCATCATCTCCATGGACACACTGGGGTTGGTGAGGGTGATGAAAGCACATGAACAAGTATCTTAATTTTGGTGAAATTTACTTTCATCTAATACAGAAAATAAAGTTTATATAGCTCCAATATTTAAGAAGGATTCGTTTCACAAAATTAAAATTTGGGTGTGTTTTGTGGATTTTTAAACATATGCTCATTGTCCAGTTCAAACAGAAAAGTATAACAAAGAATATTAAACAGTACCTGGAATCCCGTTACTAAGGAAGAGTTACCCAAAATTTTTGGGAACATGATTCTAACATCTCTCAATACTTACAAACATAATTTGTAACAGGCTTAATCTAAATGCTACATTTTAATATACATAATTTGCTCAAAAACATTTTATAGAGAGCTTCTCTTATATGAATACACCATAATCTATTTGACCAACATTATTATTTAAGCTATTTGCCAGCAATGATAATATTTATATTCCTATATTTAAATCACCTTTGTACACTTATCCAGTCACTTCCTGAGAATAAATTTCACCAAGTAAATTTATTGGATCAAAAGGTGAACAAAAGTTCACCCTTTAACAAAAGTTAAATTTTGATATAGTTTGTCAAAGAAGTTGTTCTAATTTATATGTTCTGCAGCTCTGAAGAGTACTTATTTTGCATTATCTTTGCTGATACTAGATTTTTTAAATATCTATCTTAAATGGTTTTTTTTCCTAAACTAGCAGTCAAAAATTCTTATTACTTTGTTTTCTTTTATAGAAAGGTTGAACATCTTTTCATATTGCCCATCTGCCTGTCTTCTCCTGAAATCTTAAAATGAAATCCTTAATGCAAACATTGCCTAGGCAATTCTGAAATTTAATTTTAAAAAGTCCTATAGAAGTGTTACACAAGGGGAATCCCTAGCTGGCTCAGGGGTTTGGCACCTGCCTTTGGCCCAGAGTGTGATCCTGGAGTCCCAGGATCGAGTCCCATGTCAGGCTCCTTGCATGGAACCTGCTTCTCCCTCTGCCTGTGTCCCTGCCTCTCTCTCTCTCTCTCTCTCTCTCTCGCTCTCTCTCTCTCTCTCTCTGTCTCTCATGAATAAATGAATAAGATCCTTAAAAGAAATGATAAAAAAAGAAGTGGTACACAAATCTTGTCTTAATAGAACAGCACAGCTAACAAAGCAGTGAAACGTACGCCTAACCATAGTTTCACCTGATTACCCTATAAACTCTGTTTTGAATCAGTTACTTACAAATTAGCTTATTTTATTCGCACTTCTTCACCACGAACTTGACAGGCAATTTTTAAAGAGAAGAAATGTGTGACTCTATTTTCAACTTTTTTTTAAGTATTTCACAATCGAAGGCATCCCCCTCAGTATTTCTATAAACGTTTTTGACTACATTTTCCTTTACAATGCCATAGAGCTATTGCTTGTCTATGCTTCTCACTTCATGAGTAATATTAACAGCCAAATTGTCACTTACCGAGTCCCTAAAGCCAGAGTTACATCTTTTCATCTACCTCAAGCTGGAGTCAGACACCAAGAAGAGATCTATTATTTCCAGGCCATCTGGGTGATCTTTAGCACCGCCCACCCTCACTTAGCAATATGCACTCCTTAGGGACTGCTAATGACCCTATTTCCTCCATAGGGCAAATGTTCTCTTGCTTCAAGACCTGAAGTGACACTGTACCAGCCACACTTCAGACAAGGTCCTGATACTTCCTGGATATCTCCTACCTAGCCAATAACTAGAATTTTTATATCTGTTAAAGGGTAGTCACTATTCATAGTTAGGGTTTTTGAACTACTAACATGCATTTTAGTTTCAACCACTTAAAAATAATTCTGCCCCCTTGATGGGATGAGCACAGTGTGTTACACTATATGTTGGCAAATTGAATTTAAATAAAATACTTAAAAAGTAATAATAAAACTCTGCCTCATCTGAGGAAGGGAACAAAGAGCATCCTCACTGAGGCAGAGCCCTGCACAATGTCAGTCATGTGTCTCTCTCTTTCTAACCCCAGACAGAAGAAGCAAGACTCAGCTTCTCCATATTTCCAAAGATATTGCTTCTGGAAAGCCCTGAGAAAATCGGAATTCACAGAAGAAAATCCCATTCGCCTGCCATTGTTGTTTGTGTCATTTACCTTAAGGCTCTAGCCCTGGGCTTAATTGCCTCCTGGGGTTCCTTTGTTACAGGGGGAAAGAAACCATGTAGAATAGTCTACTCTCTTTCCAAAATCCCATTTTAACTGGAACATGCTGGTTTTAGCAGACATCTTTTTTTCTGAAACACAGTAAATATCTATTCCAAAGTTTGCCTCCCATTCACCTCCCCTGTGAAAAGTGAAGTAAAAAGATTCACTACATCATATGCATTCTGTCAAAATTTTATTTTTAAAGTACAGTTTCTATTCTCCAAGTCTCTTTTTTTTTCATTTTCTCTACTTATTTATATTGAGGTAAACATCTGTCTTGGTTGCATTTATTTTATTTTCAACCTGAAATTCAATTTCAGTACAATTAAGGAATGTATAATTTGAAATTTTATTCTATTTTTTTTTCTCATAGCCAGGAAATGGAAATTCTATGTGGAAAAAAGTTGGAAAATAAAGTTGTGAATAACTACTCTAACCTCACGTCAGAAATAAACATTTAAAAATTAATTACTTAACTGAAATAAAATTTAAAAATCCATTAACTTGGGTTCTTCATTGAATTCTCTATCTACTTCATGAGAAATGTTGCTCTAGAGAAGAGGGAAAAGAATAGTTTCTTCATAATATGAAGACAGGCCTGATTTCTGAGTTCTTCTAAGAACATGAATGTTCATTTTGACTTCATAGAATGCTATACTGTGTCTGTTTATTCATGTGGCTTAGTTTAATTGCTAATTCAGTGTTGTTTCTTAGGTACTTAAAATTCAGTAATGAAGACTCACATAATGAAGTATTATGTAGACTAATTAATGAGTATATAATGCCACATAAAGTTATTGCAAATGCCAACTGTTATCATCATACATGTCAGACTTAATTTTGCCTCTGAATCCACTGAGCAGAGGACCTAATTCTATATTCACTACTTCATTTAGTAGCAATGGCCCACAGCTCTAGACTAGCTTCTCAGCATAGGAACATTCTTGTTAGCAGAGAATTAGAGACACAAGCTGGAATTTGAAAAAGGAAAATCATATATTTAATTTAAATAATAGTTCTCTCATTTACTAGCTCTCCGATCTTGCCTAACCCCTTTGAAACTGAGTGTCACAAGTTTTAAAATGAGAATAGTAATATTCTCCTATTCAACAAATATTGCCTAAATATATGTCATGTTCCAACAACAGTGGACACAACACAACCCATGCCTCAAGGAAGCAAGTGGGAGGTAGAGTGTGTTAAGTGTCATGATAAAGACATGGACCAGCTTTTACAGAAGCATTTTAAAGTGTCAACCCATAATCCTGTGGAGAAACAAAGAGATTTATGAAGAAACAAGGATTTATAGAGAAACTGACATGACGCCTAGGATATACTGGATACTAAGAAATAGTCGTTCATCCTTTTAAAAAAAAAAAAAAAGCTATGTAATGTTACCTAGAAAAATGACACTACATATCAAATATTGAATGTGTCTAAATTCAGATGGTAGGGTAGCCATTATAGTGATTCCTTAAAGAAGAGATTCACCTTCTTTACCATTGATAACTCTTTTATGCCTCTTTAATTTAGAACAAGAGAAAATTTTTCAAATTGTTTAAAATGGTTACCGCTCAGGTGTAGGAACAGTGAAGAATTTAATTTCACACTTTACACATTTAATATTCTTGGCTTCTCTGGTAACAGCTATGGTATCATTATACTTTTGTAAAAATTATGGTAAAATAAAAATAGTATAAAATTTACCATCTTAATCATTTTTAAATGTACAGTTCAATAGTGTTAAGTATATTCACATTGCTGTACGCTCTATCTCCAGATCACTTTTCATTTGCAAAACTGAGACTCTGTACTCAATAAACAACTCCCCATATGCCCCTCTGCCATTTATTTTCTATTCTATTTCTATGAGTTTGACTACTCCAGAAATCTCATATAAGCAAAATCACACAGTATATGTCTTTTTGTAACTGGCTTATTTTACTTAGCATAATGTCCTAAAACTTCAACCACGTAACACGTGTCAGAATTCTCTTTCATCTTTAAAAAAAAAAGAGAGAGAATTTTCTTCCATCTTTTTTAATAGGGATAACTTTTTCTTTCATTTTTAACTTTTTAAAAAAAATTATATACTTAAGATGTACATGATGATTTGATATACATGAATATACAGCAAAATGATTACTACAGTCAAGCTAATTAAAGTATCTTCTCCTCACAGTTACCTTTTTTGTGTGTGTGATCAGGGTACCCAAAATCTCCTCTCAGCAAATTTCCTAAAGCCAGAGTTATTATTATTAACTATAACTATTATTAACTATAGTCATCATGCTATACATTAGATCTCTAGGGTTATTTATTCATCCTATATAACTGTGTCTCTGTATCCTTTGACCAACATCTCCAATTCCCCAAACTTCCCACCATTAATAATCACCACTCTATTCTCTGCACCTATGTATTTGACTTTTTTAGATTCCACATATCAACAAAACCACGCATTTTTTTTTCTTTCTGTGTCTGGCTTATTTCACTAAGAACAATATTCTTCAGGTTCATGCATGTTGTTGCAAAAAACAGAATCTCCTTTTTCAAGGCTAAATAGTATTCACTTATATATATATGTATGTGTGTGTATAATTTTATATATGTGCACATATATATAAATTTATATGTGAGTATATATGTATATAAATTTCTTTATCAATTCATCTGTTGAAAGACTTCAGTTATTTCTATATATTGGCTCTTATGACTAATGCTACAAGAAAACATGGGAGCACAGATATCTCTTCAAGGTACTGATTTCATTTCCATTGGGCATATACACAGAAGAGGAGGTGCTGGATCATATGATAATTCTACTTTTAGTTTTCTGATGGACCTCTATACTTTTTTAACAATAGCTGCACCTATGTACACTCCCACCAACAGTGTGCAAGGGTTCTCTTTTCTCCACACCCAAGCCAACACTTATTATCTCTTGTCTTTTTGATAACAGTCATCCCAATGGATGTGAGGTAATATTTCATTGTGGTTTTGTGTTTATTTGATGATTAGTGATGATGAGCACCTTCTCATATCTCTGTTGGCCAATTATATGTCTTCTTTGGAAGAATTTCCTTTCTTTTAAAGGTTGAATCATATTCCACTTATTTATTATAAGTATGTAATAATAATCAATAATATCATAAGACTTAGCAATTCTGCTTCTAAGTATTTCCCCGAGGGGAAAAAATGTATATATCCTTAAAACATCATTATAGGAATGTTAAGAAGAATTAAAAATAATAAAATTGGGCTAGAGAGAGAGATAGGGTTGGTATGTGCTACTTTTCATCTATCATAATGGAAAGACAATTGGTGTCTTAAGTTGGTAAATAAAGAAATTAGAGGTATCTGCATATTATTTGGTACTAACAGAGCTGAATAACAGAAGAATCTAAACAGAAGCACTTAAAAATGTTGCCTCTGGAAATTGAAGGCAGAAAAGGGTGGGACAGAAGACAGGTATTTTTTTTTTGATTATGTGTTCTTTATTATTTGAATATTTTTTTATTCAGCCAATATATTACCTTGATTAAGAATGTTAAAATCAAGAAAATTTAATATATTTCCCAAAATTAATATCTAATTATATAACTTTTCCAAACTGAATCTCATCAGTAGACCAAATTTGAAAAAATATATATGTGCGCATATATATAAATTTATATGTGTGTGTATACGTATACCCAACACAGGGCTTGGCCTCACAATCCTGAGATCAATAGTCACAGACTCCACTGGCAGAGCCAACCAGGCACCCCAAGGATATATTTTTTAAATGATAAATAAAATTATATACAGTGGGTTTTCAGCTGCACCTGAGATATAAATTAGAAGTCATAATTATTTATGAGTGTGTCTATGTACTTAAACTTGTACTAGGCACCATACAGTGGAGTAATTGCAGAGTCAGAGGTAATCCCTTCAAGAAGCTCACTTTTTGGAAAAAAGAATATTTTAGGCAAATATAAGAATGCTTGCTGAGCAACATTCTCAACCAAGGTGACTGATGTCAAGGAAGAACAAACTTCCTCTTAACCTGGAAGGATAAGTGAGGCAAGTTTCTTTCCCCAACAAAACAAGCCAAGACCAGAAGAGAAGGAAAATGGGTTCCAGGTGAGAATGCTCTAAGGGAGTTTTATATGACACAAAGGAAAGCAGAACACATTTATTTTCCTTTCCTCCCAGCTGTTCTAATGGCAAAAAGTGCTGCTGTCCTACCCATATACATCTGCTTGCAGACTGGCATCTGCAGATGATTGCCTCCAGGTGTTTGCCTGAAGGAAGATCCTGAAAGTCAATGCAAGCTGGAAGCCTGGCCTCCAGGAGCAGATGCTGGACTGCAGGTTTCTGCAGACTTCTGCAGATATATTTTGAGAAATAAAGTTGAGATCAAGTTCTGATCTCAGGGATGGCATAAATGAAGAACTTGAGAGATTACGTATAGGACATTTTTTATTTATAGCTTTAGTACTTTTTTTTTAAATAAAGCTTCTGTGTGATTCATGAATAAAAACCTTGGGTTCTATTTCTCCTCTAACAGAAAACAGTCTGCCACTTATGCCAGACATTTTCTATTTGCCATGACAAACTGGTCGAGATACTACGAACTGAGATTCCAAAGGGGCAAAATCCACATAAAATGAAGCAACAGTGGCAAACTCGAAGACTGTGGTTAGTGGTAAGGAGCACTACAATGTATTTTCCATTAGAGACTTGCTCTTTTAGTTTAAAAAGAAAAAACATACTATCAAAAACTAAAAAAAGAATCCAAATGGCATATTCACAAAAGTCTGAGTCAACTTACTTCTTAAAAACTATTTCTTCAAAGACTGCTCTTAAAATGGCGTGGGTTAGGCTGGTGAGAATAAAGCTAATACATTATTAAATTTTCTACCAAATAGAGATGAATGACATTTATTTGTGCATCCTGGTTGTCCCCATGAAGATATTTTCTACTGCCTTTCTATTGTGTCACATGTTCTAGTAGAGTTAATTAATCAAAAATCACAGTGGTGATCAAATTTTTACTTTGTTTCAGAATATTAATTATAAGTCTGTATACTAATTGCCACACACTGCTTTTAAAGAAATATAGCGAACTATCACAAAAGAATAAAGATGTGTTTCTGCTTTTATACTTCTTCCTTAATGAGCTTTAGACAGGTTTGATATTAAGGTCCAGATATTATTATTCCTTCATTTATTTGTTTGCTACTTGTTGCATATGAATTTTGCTAGCAGTAGCAGGAAAGAAAATTCAAAACAAAACAGATACTGATCTTGACCTCAGAAATCTTAGGATCTGAGTAGGAACAATAATAAAATAATATAAATAAATAAAAATTTTAACCACAATGTAAGCAGGAGTACAAATAAGAGAGAATCTGATTCTGATGAAGCACTAAGGGATAGAGAACTGGAGATGTTATCTCCAGCTAGAAGAAGCCACATATTTCATAGAGAAAGAAGCATTCAGATTGGGTCTTGAAGATGGGTAGGATTTCAGGAGATGAATGTGACAGAAAATAACATAATAGGCAGAAGGAAAAGCTTGATATGTGTTTCTATGCTTTACTTTGCTTATTTTTTTTTTTTTGCAAAATACCCAAAATAAGCAGAAAGAGTAGGGTAAAACTATTATGTAATTAACCATTGGCAAAAAAGAAATTCACATAAATGTCCTTAAAATGTCCAATTTGTTTCATTAAAAATGTGTTATATAAAAATAAATAAATAAAAAGAAAAATGTGCAATAGCTTATATGCAGCATTAGATTAGCGCTAACACAGTAAGACAAGAATGAAGTGTAAGAATTTTTACACTTGTTAGTCATTATTCATGTGTGATAATGATTTTCTAACAAGAAAATGCAAGAGTAACTACAGACCAACATACACAAATGAATGATATACTTTACAGTAGCAAAAACTATCAGTAGATATAACGGGAGTTGGAGTAGTGCTAATAAATCAAGTATAGTAAGTACTATATTCCAGACATGTATTATCTCAATCACTCTTCACAACAACCCTACTGAAGTAGTGCTGCTAATTCTTCCCAAATTAGAGGTAAGTAAATTGAGACACACCTAATATGTGGTAGAGCTAGGATTTAAACTCAAGCTCTTGGATCCAGAATCCAGACTTCGTAACCCCTATCTATTCTACACTAGGAAAAAATCCCATTAAGAATACCAGTATAATCAATAAAGTTGTTAGAAATAAATCTATCAAGATGAGGCTACAAAAAATCATCAAATTTTAAGTAAGGACGTAAAGAAGGCTTTAAAAACTGGAGTGATATATAATGTTCAGAGTTAAAAGACTCAATAGCATAAAGATGCAATTTTCTCCATTATTGATTTATAGATTCAATGCAAATCCGATTAAAATACTAACAAGTTTTAAAAAAAATACTAACAAGTTTTAATTTAATAGGTTTATCCTAATATTCATATGAAAGAGAAAATGGCCAAGAAAGGTCAATACAAAAAGGTTGAACTTGCTCCAGTACATATTGAGACATAATATAATAATACAATAATTAAAATGATGTGGCTTTGTATACAATCGATAGATAGTGAAATGGGACTGAGAAGCCAGACACAACCCCCCCCCCCACATATATGGGAATTTGGCATGTGACATTACAATGCGATAAAAAAAGCATATTCTCCTCAAGAAAAGGGCCAGGAACATTGGTTATTCATATAGGATAAAGTAAAATAAGATCTCAAAAGCACTCGATACACCAAAATAAATTACAGACAGAAAAGACTTAAATGCACACGTTGCATGAAAAAAGAAAATATGGCAAAAATTTTATGACCTGTATGACCTCTCATGATATGCAAAGTTTAAGTAAAATAAAAATATATCAGAAAAAAATTAATAAATTTGTCTGTTTTAAAAGTAAAATACCTGTACAGCAAAGGCACTATAAACATGTATAGAGAAATCAAATAAGAAGAGGATATAGACAATACATATAACTCTGGGGTTCTTTGGTTGAAAAATAGACAAAGGATATGAATAAGCACTTCACTGAAGAAAAACTTCACAAGGCAGATAAACCTATATTACTTTGCTCAGTCTTACTAGAAATCAGAGAAATGCAAATATAAATTAAAAGTACAGTGAGATAGTATTTGATACACTTTAAATTTAGATGTAGATTCAGATGCAAATTTAAAACCAGATACAGGATACATAGAGCACAATATATTTATGTAAATGTTAAGCGTGAAAACAATACACTATTTTAGATTATATCTTGAAATGTATTTAAAAATATGAAAAGGAAGTGTACATACCAATATCAGGACAGTGATTGCCTGTGGAGGCAAAGGAGATTGGAGAAAATAAAGGAATTTTAACTACTTATATTGACTTATTTCAAGATTTTGTTTTTAAGTAATCTCTACATCCAACACAGGGCTTGAACTCACAACCTGAGATCAAGAGTTGCATGCCTCACTGACTGAACTAACCAGGCATCCCAAAAATTTTAAGTACTTTTAAAAGGGTACGTGGGTGGCTCAGGCGGTTAAGCATCTGCCTTCGACTCAGGACCTGGTTCCAAGGTCCTGGAATGGAGCCCTACATCAGACTCCCTGCTTAGTAGGGAGTCTGCGTCTGTCTCTCCCCTCCACCTCTCCCCTGTGACTCTCCCCTCTGCTTGTGTTCTGGCATACTTTCTCTCTTTCAAATAAATCAATAAAATCTTTTTTAAAAATCAAGGATTTTTAAAAATTATTTGAAGCAAATGGCAAACTGTCCACCTCTCTTACATGCACAGGTTGGCTACATGCATGTTCGTTACACTATTTCCATACTGTTCTGTAGCTTTGAAAACACTTGATATTTTTTAAACTTCAGTGATGATTTTCTAAAACCACTGTATTGCAGTTTTTTTCATATGGTCTAATGAATGTACTGGCTACTTCAGATGAGTCAGTCCAGGGAACATAAAGAATGAAAAACAATCCCTATCCTCAAGAATTCACAGTGTGGTTAGAGAGTTATACGTGTGAAGAAAAAAAAGACAATTAGGCAGCAGGAAGTTCCCACAGGTAATAAAAACAGGAGTTAGCTTAATTTATATTACCTATATCTTTTCTCTACTTGTCTTTAAATGACTTAATGGAACCATATTTATCTGTTATCTCTCTCCTCCACCTAACTCCATAATTCTAAATACTTTCTGCCTCTTTTTGTATCTACAGGCTAATTGCTGACTCTTTTTGAAAGTCTGATACCATTGGGCACAATGTCCACATTATTTTGCTGCACTCACATTTTTGTTCGACTGGGCCAAACCAGACTCACTAGGAGCAAGACAGATGATTTGCAAAATAGTGAGTCATTTCCATGTGTATGAGCAATAAGGGATTACTTTTTATAATTCAACAGTAGTCTCATTCTCCAACTAAAATGATAAATGATAGCCACCATACTTCAAAGCAGCACTTCAGTTATTCATTGGCCATTCCCTTTTAAAGTAAGCTCAAAATGGAGACAAATATTTTTAAAGACAACTTAATGTGCATTTGAAGAATACATCGAATTATGCTGGAGAAGGGGGCAAATAAATTATTCGAAGAATTTTGCAAAAATATTTTACTTTTCGAAGTGTGAGTGGGTGTTTGTAAGCATAAAGAATTCCAGAGAAAATTTCTAGAAACAAAGAAAAAAAGAAAGAAAGAAGAGAGAAAGAAAAGGAGAAAGAAAAGAAAGAAAAACTAAAAAGAGAGAATTCACGACAGCTGAACTAAGAACACTGAACATTTAGAAATAGATGTGGACATTTCTTACAAAAGTTTGGGGTCTAAATAAATAGATCTCTTGCATTACAACTTTTGAGATTGCTTCTCAGAAACTGAAAAGTTATTTTTGGAAATCATGGTACTGTGGAACAGGATACATACAGTGTTTTTTTGTTGTTGACTGTATCTTAATAACCAAGATATGCTTCAATACGGAGTAAGTCTATTGCCTTGAATTTTAAAATATATTTCTAAGAGTTTGGGCTCTAAGAAACTACATATTGATGTTTCTAGAGTGCAAAATAGATCTAGGAATTTAAAACTACTGTACAATGAAAATCATATACTAAGTTCACTAAACCACAGCTTTCACAAATTATTAGAATTTTTAAGAAAAAAATCTGAGGATATATTTTAAATGTTAACACTGGCTAGAATTCGTACCAGGCTTTTGGTAAGAAGTTACCATTACTAAAAAAAAAATAAAATAAAATAAAATAAATAAAATAAAATAAAATAAAATAAAATAAAATAAAATAAAGAAGTTACCATTACTAAAATTTCTCTGTAACTACATTTATGGCAATACGAGAGATATTCCAAAAACTGAGATAGAAAGGTAGTTAAGTGATAAACTTAGAAACTGATTCCTGGTGTTTGACTTCTCAAATTAGAAGAGACCATGAAATATTGAAAAAAAATACATAATACTCCCTTATTCACAAAGAAGTGAACACTGTTAGGACCCCTTCCCTCCCTCACTTCTTGTTGCACTGTGTCACAAAACAACAAACAATCCATCATGTTCCTCAAAGACAAAAAAATCAAGACACTGCCTCAATTTTTCTTTGTCTTCTGCCTAGTGAAACATGATTTCTCTACTTTTTTTTTCTTCCTGGATCTCCGCTTTTTGACCAAAAAAGGAAAAAAAAAGCTACTTGGGAAAATCTTAAAATCTATAAAAGAAAATGTATGCTCGTTAAATAAATATTAAGGAAAAAAGATAATATAATTTCTACATGAAAAAAATTCCTAACATTTCACATTCCAGGTGAAATTTCATAAAATTTTTCACAAAGAACCAATTTTACACAATAGTTAAATTTTTCAAAAGATTTTGTTTTACAACTACAGAATCTTTTTTGGATTTTTGATTGTGTGACTATGGGATTTGATGTAATGCAATGTTTCTCAACGTTGACACTCTTGAATCTTTGGGCTGTATGGTTTTTTGTTGCCTTGGGGTCCACTCTTTTTTATTTCTATTTTTTTCAATTTATTTATTCATGAGAGACACACAGAGAGAGAGAGGCAGAGACACAGGCAGAGGGAGAAGCAGTCCCAACGTGGGACTCAATCCTGGGTCTCCAGGATCACGCCCTGGGCTGTAGACAGTGCTAAACCGCTGAGCCACCCGGGATGCCCATGGGGTCCACTCTTTTTTGCCAAGCAACCTAAAATCCAGGAAGGAAAAAAATAGATAGAAAGGAATACCTAGCGAGTTTATGTAAGAGTACGACAGGAAGGCAAGTGGGTGATCCTGTTGAGTAGATCCCTAGCTACTTCCCCTTGATGCTGGTAGCATCTCCCATTCCTCCACACACACCACCCTCCATTGTAAGAAGTGATATATGTCTCCCAACATTGCCAAATGTCCACTGAGGAGGAAAACCACCCCTAGTTGAGAATCTCTGAAGCAATGCTTTGTCAAGGATAGGGAAGCAACAAATATTTATTGTGTGCTTATCGTATATAAAGCTGTGAATAATGAGCTATTAAATTGTGAAAAATGTTGTGTTTGCTTTTAAAGAATTTATGATGCAGTTACAAAATTTATTCACATTACCATCTAAAGAGTAGAAGATTATAAATACAAAGTCAAAACTACATATGTAATATATATGCATATATAGACATATATGTATAAAAATACCACATATATACATACATGTATATAGCTGACCAACATATTATTGAGATGATCCCAGTTCTGCAAGTTAATTTTTTTTCAGTTCTGCAAATTTAAAAGTGAAAGGAACTGCAATGGAGGAATCAAGAAGGGCTTTATGGAATAGTTCAATTTCAGCTGCATCTTCAAGATGGGTTTGGAGATAAAACACTGGGTATAAAACTATTGGCCCATCTCTGTAAAGGAATGGGTAAGGTGATTCTAGAAAGAAGGATTGTTTAGAAATAACTGGAGAGGCACCTGTGTAGCTCAGCTGGTTAAGTATCCGATTCTTGATTTTGGTTCAGGTCATGATCTCAGGGTTGTGAGGTTGAGCCCTGTGTTGGGGTATGGAGTCTGCTTGAGACTCTCTCTCTCCCTCTCCCTCTGCCCCTACCCAAAATAAAAATAATTGGAAAAATGATTGTCTTTCCATTTTTAAAAAGAATTTATGCTTAATTCATTTGGGAAATAAGAAATATTTCTCAAAATGACTGACATTTATTTATCTTTCAAATTTTAATCATACAGTGTTTAAAGAGTCTGAGAAAATTTGTGATTTAAAAATTTTAAGCTGTAGAGTTTTGGACTTAGCAGAAAGCAATCTAACAAATCAGTATGTTGCCTAGGTATCAACATAGAATATAGTGTAGTCTCTGATAGTTTGGTTTTTATTTCACATAGGTAGAACTCAAAACACAGATCAAACTTTTTAAAAAATAGTTTTAAGTAAGCTCTACACCTGGCATGGGGCTGGAATTCATGAACCCAAGATCAACAGTCATATGCTTTACCAACTAGCCATCCAGATGCCCCTACAAACATCAATTCTTTTCTTTTCTTTTCTTTTTTTTTTTTTTTTTTGTAGATGAATTTAGAAATAAGCATTAAAAAAAAAGACCAGGAAGGTTAGGATAATATTATCTAGTAAATTTTGTCAAGTTTTAATAAATTTTAATAGATTTACCCCTTCTATTTGCATCTTCTACCCTTTCCTGCTTTATTGCATTTTCAACGAACTTCAAAATATGCTACAATTTTTCTTTTAAATTTGCAGATATACTAAAGCAGGCTTTGTTTTGTCTAGAATAGTTAGGTAACTCAAAAAGTTTAAAAGAAAAGACTGAGACTACTAATAACATCTTCATCTGTTTTAAAGGACCAACAGACAAAATGGAAAAAATAGTATCTTTGAATTTAAATCTTATATAGTTGGATTCACATATATAAAATGATGCATTATAGCCTATAAATATTGGGAACATTCTTATCATCTCATTCTCTCAATTTTAATAGGGCAGAAACAACTGCAGAAAGGGGTCAAATTATGTCTGTCCTTGCTAAATGCAAAATATCTATTAAAGAGTTGGCAGTAAGCAATAATTTTGATCAATTTACATAATAAATTCAGAGGGAGATTGGAACATGCTGACAAGCATTATCCCAATCTTATAAAATTGGATTTATGGTTCTATGTTTATTTTTTATTTGAGAATAGTTTTCCTCAAAAGCTAGGGGATAGTACAATAACCTTAGCAGGTCCAGTTCATATCTGTGACTTCAAATACTAGTTACATGGAATGTTTGACAAAAATTTATTCAAAAACACAACTAACATTTTATAATAGGCTGTAGAATGAAGGAATGGATTGAACGCATTACCATACATTTTTCAATAACTAAGAATTTACCATTATTCCCAATGAAATTTCAAACTTCAGAATAAGTCACTATAATTGCATAGATACTATTATTAATTGTATCTAATAATTGTAGCCATGCAATTATTAAAGTACTAATATTTATTCAGAAAATTTTATATTAATTTTGCTGTCTCCTAGTTTGTTTTTAATGAGCAAAACAATCTCTCCAAGATTAAGAAAGTTTTGGGTATTTGATACCACACTCATTGATTCTCAGTTATTATTTTCTAATTATAACTGGAAATTCCAAACAATTGTGCTAGACATGTATAAAATGTTTCATGTAAAATGCTGTCTTACTGTTGCATCTTTATTCAACATCAACTTCCAGATGGGAACTATTTTTCATGGTTCATAAAGCCAAATCCAGCTGCTACATTTGGACCTACATAAGGAATCCACATTTTATTGCCTTCTCAGTGCGTATAAAACAATTGCTGTTGTTTCTTTAGCCGTGGTGCAACTCACTCTTCTCAGTGCAAATGAGATATCCGAAAAGAACTTTTAATGTCTTTATAGTTGATTACTTAGCAGTGCTATGCGTAATAGGATCCTAGTTTTACAACATTTTCTAGATATCTAAGCTAGCTTAAACAAAAACAATCTTCAATGGTAACCATAGATTGAGCGAATTACCAAAAGTGTTCATACAGTTTCCTATTAAAACCCACAATGGTTATTAAATACTTCTGTAATCTTAGCTTTATTAAGAGACAGGAAGGGCACAGTTTCCTTTCCCTCCTCACTCAGCTAATCTGGTTCTTTGATGGTCATGCGTTTGGAATAACCATGGGGTTTCCACCAGAGCATAGTCTTCTCACAGCTAAATGGAATTAACCCCGTCAAGCCTAAAAAAAAAGAAAGAAAGAAAGAAAGAAAGAAAGAAAGAAAGAAAGAAAGAGAAAAAGAAAGAAAGAGAAAAGTATTCATTTCATTGTTAGAATAGAAATACATTTGGAACTTTATTATGAGTGAGTGGCAGTTGTATTAAAATACAGTGAATCTGTGCTCAGGACATTTTTGGTAGGGCCACCAATGACAAAGAAACATCAATTTCAGATAATGAATTCCTCAGTGTGCAAAATTACCCATGCTATGCTTACTATCTATAGATGTCAAATGTTTGGTACCTTCTCAATTATGTTCATTAAATACTTTTTAGATTCTGAATTAACATCCGCTACTCTTTTTAGCCAAAAGACCTAAAACCCCAGAAAGAAAAAAAAAAGATGGAAAAGTGAGTTAATGTAAGAGTATGACAGGGAGGCAAGTTTTCTATGAATTGGGAAGCACAGACTATAGTAAACCGCTGGATAATCCCCATCCTGCTGAGCGGTTGCCCCAGAGGTCTGATACAGCGCCAAAGCCTCTTTCGCATACTGAGACAAAGCTTATTTCAAGCCGAATTCGGCTCCTAACGCCACCATACTGCTCCCTGACAACCTCCAGTTGCACCGCCTCTGTATTTTTGTTTCCTGCTGTTTATATTTACTTGTTCCCAAAGCCACAATAACTACAAAAACAAATACTTGTCATGCAATGCTTTGTATCGATGCAGGTAAAGTGCTCTGCTCCTTTTTTTACTTGTACATAGCTTGTGCAAATAGGTTTTTAATATATTCTGAGATTAATTTGGTAATTATAAACCAGTTTAGAAACACTCGTTAAACAACAGGTCATACAGTCACCATTTCTATTCCAGAATAATTCTGTTTTGACCCTTGAGCAAAGATGAGCAAATGTGTATTCAAAAAGAAATGTATTTGAATCGTCCACTTCCTTTGCCTTGTCAGGCACCAATTGATATTCTGTTTGGATTTTTACTGCAATCTTTTTGACCTTTGGCAAGGGATTGTGCTGACTTATCTGATTTAAATGTTTGCAACAAGCTTTTAAGTTATTTTTTTTTAAATTGGGCTAAATAGAATGTAGGTGATTGCAGGAAGCTATTTCTATTTTTAAGTCAATTCTATTCATTCTTCATAAAAATAGGATTATACCCATTGTGGCTGCATAAATACATAGCCTGTAGAAGTGTTTGTAGTTTCTCTAGTACAAGAATGTCACTGAAATCCTCTAATGTAATCCGACAGAGGTAACAGAGTACCTTTTTATAAAAGGAAAACAAATAAAGAAGATTAACTTAAATGTAATCATATGTAAAATTCAAAAATGAAAAAGCGGACTTTAAGCTTTTTATTATTTAAAGCTAATATGAGCACTAAGGATAACTGGGTGGTGAATGTATTACGTATTATTTTAAAACTCTGTATTCAAAAGAAACTTTGGAAAGCAAAACGAAAATAATATTCCTTCTATTAAGTAAGGTATAAATTAGGGTTCATCTACCTACTTTTAATTAGATAGATTTTTTTAAACTAGAAAACATATATTGTGAATTAAGCAGAGAATATCACGTCACAATGTTAGTTCAAGACTACCACACAGGTACAAGCTTTGAGAATCTATCTAGTTACTGGATACACATGCCTCTTTTTTCTTTTTAGATATTTCTCCTTTCTTTTTTTCTCCTTTATTTAGGGTATCTCTCAAATCCAGTATAGGTTGACATAAATTAAAAAATGTACCATGTTCCTTTCTAGAAGTGAATGTTCAGTCCTGGAGACCCAAGACAAAAAGAAACATACATGATAATTAAAACAATATCGTAATGCACATTTTTAGACTCGATTGTGCTAGGAAACCACAAGTTTAAGTTCAGATTCTCTCTTTTCTAACCTTTTCTAGTCTTATAAGAGAGTCCCAAATGCCAATGTGAAAAGTGGAAACTATTGAGAGACAGGTGTGAATTTTTAGCCCAAAAGAATGTGAAAATATAAATAGGTAGGGTACTATATTGTCATCCCATTTCATTAGGTATATAGTTTTAACCAACATATTTGGCCACTACTTATTTTATTTACATGACTAATGTGTGTTAATTCTGGAAAGATTACAACAACCAGGAGATATTTTAAGCCACAGTTTTAGTAATTCCTTCTTAAATGTTTTAAGGCATTTCAAGTGGAAATGGCAATCAGTCAGGGCAAAAGAATGAAAAATAAGTCAGCTAATAGACTAAAAGTGATCCCAGGGGCAACTGGGTGGCTCAGTTGGTTGACCGGTTGAGTGTCTGACTCTTGATTTCAGCTCAGGTCATGATGTCATGGGTCTTGAGATCGAGCCCTCCCCCCAGGGAGGAGTGATCCTTGGGGAGTCTGCTTGAGATTCTCTCTCTCCCTCTCCCCCTCGTGTGTGCATGTGCACATGCACTCTCTCTCTCTCTCTCATAAATAAAATAAATCTTAAAAAAAGTGAACCCACACTTCCAGAGTAAGACTTAGAAAAATGACAGAAAACCTGTTAAAGAATTATTATGCCTCTAGAACATATTTGCAGTTGTACTATATTATTCACATGAACATTTACAATGCTCTCCATTTTCTGTACTCATCTTTTAGTACCAAAGGGGGAAAATACTGTGGGCCGGGAGTAGACCAATTGTTCTCAAGTAGGGTCAGTTTTGCCCCCCAGAAAACATTTGGCAATGTATGGAGACACTTTTGGTCATCAACAAGAGGGGATGAGGTGCTACTGGCATCTGGTAGAGGCTGCTAAACATCCTATGGTATGCAGGACGATCCTCCACAATATGGAATTATCCTGTCCAAAACGTCAATAGCATCAAGGCTGGAAGACTAAAACAAAACAAACAAAAACAAAACAAAACAAAAGGATGCTCAATTGAGATTTTCTTTTCCTATTGTTTCCCTCCTTCCTGGAGCAAAATTAATAAAATACATAATAAAACAATTGTCATCATAATCACCTTCCTGGTTTTGTTGATGTCTTTAATTTTCCCTTTAAAATAATTTTTCAAAGTTCCAAAGCTGTTCTCGCAGATATAGATTTTTTTTTTTTTGGAGTGTTGTCTTTTTCTCCTGGTACTTTAAATCTCAGGTGCTACTTTTTTCCTCCCTCCTCAGGATCAGACCCTCTGGAAGCAAAACCAGAATATTTCTGGGCCTACCCCATGGAATAATTTGTACTTTCAAAACAAGAGAAGGAAAAAGGAGAAGCCAGGAGCCACAGTCCCTTATCCCTAGAAACTGGTAAAGTAGCTTTACAAGGATGTCCCCAATGGAATTGAGCAAGTAAGATGAAAATGTGGTAGAAAATTCTAAACTCCTATGAACTTCGTTTTCTCTCATTTAAAAATGAAGACAGGAAACACCATAATCTTCCAGCCTCACATTTCCCAAAATATATTCCTTAACAATAGCTCTCTCAGAAAAAAGGACTCAGTGGTCAAATAATATTAGCAAACATACTACTGCCATCCTTGGAGGTCCTCAGTACACATTAATACACTAAAGATTCTGAGAAGCAGTTCAATAAAATCTTTATTTTGGGAGTTTTAATTAATCTAGTGTTTCTCAAAGTTGACCAGAGTAATATTTTCATTGTGGTAGGTTTTATTACCTAATTTGCACCTGTTAACATTTGGGAAGCACTAACCCAGGTTTTCTAATGTAGAATAAAATTGTTCCCTTTCATCTCATCTTAAAGAGCATATATGCTTGCATATTTATGTACATCATGAAACACAATCTTTTTAAGATAGTCAAGAATAATTCTGAATGTTCAAAAGCTACCTAGCTAATGCTGCATGCACTAATTACTAAAGATGTTCAAGAAGTTAAAAATCCATCAGGTAATACAAACAGTCTCCAATTAAAAACATTCTTTCCAGCCAAAGCCAGATAGACTTTCAAAAGCCACTTCATTTTGTGCTCACATTAGCCTGTTCAAAGAACATACAAACCTAAATGATCAAAATTCTTTTTCAGTAAATATTTCTGTCAATGAAGTGATTTTATCGCTGGACCGCATGTAGAATTTAAATATTGCATATTCATAAACAATATGTGTTTATTCTTTTCATTCTTGAAAAATTAATCTCATTTCTCTATCATTCTTAAAGTCTATATTACATGTATCAATCTGATCTGCTTCTGAGTGAAAATAAGGGTTAGTAGAGTAATAACAACAAAGAGCATGGAAATCCGTCTAGAACTGCCCCACCTGTTTTACATGTAGTCTTTCCCTCCCAACAACCCCAAGCAGTGAGCACAATTATTATTCCCATTTGAGAGCCAAGATTCAAGTTAACGGCACAATATTAACTATGGTGATAGATACCAGTGGAATAAGCATTTTACATTTAGCAAACCCTTTACAAACATCATCCCCTTTGTTTCTTATAAAAGCCATATCTGGAAGGTAGGTATTACTCCTCTAGTTTTCCATATGTAGAAGTGGAGGAAAATAAGTAACTCGCCCAAGATCACAAAGCCAGAAGATGAATCCAGAAGGAACACTATCCGGGCCGTTTCTGTAAGTGATGCTGCTGCGGCCTTGCGGGTCTTCTGGGAAGCTCTTCAGGCTCGCTCCCAGCACTCCTGGGGGGCAGCTGGGAAGCACTCGCTAAGCTCCGAGCTGCTTGTCCTTTGTGGTTTAGCTTGGCTAAGACATGAGAAGAGACAGTTGAGAATAACAATTATTTGGATGCCTGGAAATACTCAGCAGGTAAAACTGACCTGTACAAATAATGTATTTATTAAGTAGAATAAGGTCCTCCCGCATTTCTAGCTGCAGTTTCCTTGCATAAATTAACTTTGCTTAACCTTCTTCCAGTGTTCACTGCTATTTAGCAATGTGTCATTTCTGTGCAGCTGCAATAATAATAGCAGTAGTAAAAAGAATAATGAGGGGAAAGGAAGATAAGGAAATAGATATAAAAATGTTAAATATTTTCCATTGATTTTATATTAAAACAACAATAATATTTGCCTGCTTAATTTCTGGAAGATGTCTTTTCAATAATTAGCTTCTTGGACCTGGTACAGGTGCAATAAAAAGAAATAGATAGCTTTGTTTCTTTTTTTATAGTTTTAGCATTTTGTATAAGAAGCATTGCAAAATGCTGAAGGAGCTCTAATGGATTTTATTTTTCTTACCTTAGACTAATTTCTCATAGAAAGTTATACCGGAAAAATATAACATATATTGGTTTACTTCTTGAGCTGCCTCCTCCTATAAGTAATATTTTGTTGCCTTAAATATTATACCTACTTATATAACTTAGAAAATAAGATGCTTATTTCTAAACCTGAACAGAGTAAACTGATTCAAAACACAAAATTTTGGGATCCCTGGGTAGCTCAATAGCTTAGTGCCTGCCTTCGGCCCAGGGTGTGATCCTGGAGTCCTGGGATCGAGTCCCACATCAGGCTCCCTGCATGGAGCCTGCTTCTCCCTCTGCCTGTGTCTCTGCCTCTCTCTCTCTCTCTCTCTCTGTGTGTGTGTGTGTGTGTGTCTCATGAATAAATAAATAAAATCTTAAAAAAAAAACCCACAAAATTTTCCTATCTCTGTATAAACTGGTCAAGAATACTTTAAATTCCAGCACCTACTTGCATTCTGAACTCCACCTGCCAATGTGCTCAACTCCTTGCATATGTATTTATCATAACTATTGTATAAATTGTTCTTTTTTTTAATTGTTCTTATCATTGATAAAATGAGAAAATCGTCAGTAGTCTCTCAACTTTGGCTGAATTATTTTCTGAGGTAACAATAACAATACTAATAGAAAACATTTAGCTAATGTTTACTTTGTGCTAGGCACTTGGTCAATTTCATTCAATCCTCACAATTCCATTAGAAAATGTATTATCATGATTATTATTAATATCATTATTACTATTAATGAAGAAGCTGAGGCTCTGGTCATGCAACCAGCAGAGATGGAACCAGGAAGGATAGCCAAGCATCTCAACCTCAGAGCTAGAGTTTTTAACCACTATGTCATATTACATCCAGGAAGCACCAAGCAAGGCCTTGACCTTGGCATTTTCTTCATTTACATTTCCCTCTTCATGCTGTCAGAGCAGATCGGTTTGCCAAGGAAGTTTTAGAACTCACCAGACTTCCTGGAAGAACTTCAGACTAAAGATGCCTCGAGACCATGCCATATCAAACCTAGCTCCCCAGAGTCATTCCAGTTTAAAGCTACATCTTAGAGCTTCCCAGGAGCTGTCTTATGGGGGAAGGAAACCATCAGTCAGTCACCTGAACATCTGTAACATTGAACAGCTATTTCAAGAGCCAAAGATTTGCCCAGTACGTTTTAGGCCCTCTCTTGGGAACAGAAGGTCACCCCACTGGTTTATAAAGTTGAAAACAAGCTCTTAGTCAAGTGATGGATGTAGCATCATTGCACAAGATGTTTCCTGAGTAATGTCATCCTGTTCTTGGATACCTTAAAATAAATTCTGGGACTCAGGCTAGCAAGCAATCTGAATAATGACAATACGCATGCTGAACAGCAAAAGTTTTTGAGGTGAATTGAATATATATCCTAAGGTCATAAACTGGAAACTTTCTTCAGTGGAAATGGAAGGAAGGAAGGAAGGAAGGAAGGAAGGAAGGAAGGAAGGAAGGAAGGAAGGAAGGGAGGGAGGGAGGGAGGGAGGGAGGGAGGGAGGGAGGGAGGGAGGGAAGGAGGGGGAAGGGGGAGGGAAAAGAGGGAGGAAAGAAATAGTCATTTGAAAAACTTTAAAAACTCAAGTCTCATGATCCTACTATAGAGTCAGCTTGTATTTTTGCTATTTCTCACACAAGTTGGAAATTTTGTCTAGTCCTGACACATTCCTGGGGCGCATAATATGTAAATGTGACCCATGAGATGAAGTGCACTACCAGATAATAAATGTGACTTGTTTTTTTTTTAAGATGACATTTTCGTGATTTATGTGAATCTGTTTTAATGAATTTATAGAAGCTTTGTAAATCTAATTTAGATACATGAACTGAATTTTTACTTCTATATGATGCCACTATTAGAAAAGTATATTTTTCTCATAACTAAATAAAATGTGTATGAGAGTGTAAAATAAAGGTGTGTGTTTTCTACACACAGTTTCTATTCTTTTATACGCTATAAAACTCTGTAAGCTTGTGTGTTGGCCCATATTCAACATACATGAAGGTGTATGTCTGAAATATATGTAATTAAATGTTTGTATGTTAAATTAATATTTCTAAATAAAATAGAAGGGGTATTATTTAATCAAATTTAATTATCATAGTTTTATAAAGTAAAATATACCTCTCTGGAGTGTCCTTTACATGATAGGTAAAGGATGATTTTTTAAATCATTTTTTAAATTAATTAACATGGCCTAAATTCATTTTTTCTTACATCATGTTTAAGTGTCAGAAAATATCTGGTCACTAAGTTGAACATGATCTCAGAAACTTAAAATTACTGCCTCTTTCTCCCCTTTCCATGAACTAAGAATCGGGATGCCTATTATCACACAAACAGAGTTTTCATAAATGGGGCTTTTAATTCTTGTTGAGAAAATACAGCTATTATTCTAAAAAAAATTTAATACCTGATTTTATACTTTAAATCCTCATTAATAAAAAAGTAAGTTATTTTTAGAGGCTAACAATTTATTTGTTTTTAAAGTTAAATATCAAACATCTAAGAAAACCCCCTAGGTAGACCTAAACAGTGTGAGCCCGGGAGAGAAATATGAAAGGCACGCAGCAAAGCGAGTTCACAAGGGACCTAAGAGGCCAGATTCAGGAGTGTGGATTTTTATTCTAAATACAGACAGAGGCCATAGAATGGTCTCCATTTTTTTAAGTCATGTTTATTGAGATATAATTTACCTCATGTATATATAATTTGGGGTAGCAGCTCCTCATAGACTCTAGTACCCATGTACAATTCTCAGAGTCCAAGGGAGGCACTTTATGAGGATGAGTTTATTCCCTTATTTTTCTCTAAAGGACACTTAACGCATTCTATGGAATTGGGTCTCCCAATTATATACATATAAAAACATGTATATGTATATGTATATAATTATTATAAGCAACAAATATAATTATTACATATAATAAATTTTATTACATCCATATATGTGATGGTTATATAACATCGTTACAAATGTAATGAAATTCACCCTTTTCATGTACATAACAGTCTGATGATTATAGACAAATATGTAAAGTTGTATAACTACCACAACCAAGAAATAGAGGTCCCTCCTATCCTCTACCCCCTAGCAACCACTGATCGCATCACATCTTTGTCCCCATAGTTCTTCCAGGATGTCATTTAATGGAATCATGTAGCCTTTTGTGTCTTGCTTCTTTCACTTAGCATAATGCCTTTGAGATGCATCCACGTTGTTATGTGTATCAGTTGTTCATTATTGCTGAAAGAATTCCATTGTATGAATGCACTATTTGTTTATCCATTCACTGGTTGATGAACATTTGGGTTGTTTCCAGTTTAGGCCATTATGAATAAAGCTATAGAAGCTTTTAAAGGAGTGACATGATCTGACAAAAACTTACAAAAAAAAATCTTTCTGGCTCCTGTACAAAGAATACATTTTAGTAGGAGGCCAGAGGCAGGAAAGCAGCACAGTAGTCCAGGTGACAGAAGAAGGTACTGGCTCAAGTGGAGATATAGAGAAATCAATAGAATCACAATACTTACTTTGAAAGCACAGTGTAGAACATTTGCAATAATGAAAGAGAGGGAAAAATCAAAGATGTCTCCATAGATTTTGTCCAGAGCAACTAGATTATTGTGCACCTCTTCATTTCCAATTACCTACCTCCCTATCACTTTAACCTAACAACTTCGTGGGTATCAGATGGTGAAATTAAATTTGGGACATTAAAATGTGAAAACAAAATTTTCTATGAAGTTAACTATCTATCATCCAGTCCGTAAAAAGAGATCTTTTGTGATAGACATGTAACTTCTAGAATCTTGTACTGAGTCTCTACACTATCTTTCAACAAAACAACATTTATTTTCTCTTCAGAGTTACACATGGAATTCTAAGATAGGATCAGATAATTTGGGGGATTTTAAAGCCTTGTCACGCTCCCATTTTCGGTCTCAATATTAATTTTTTTTAAGATTTTATCTATTTATTTGAGAGTCAGAGAGAAAGAGAGCAAGCATGGGGGAGAGGGAGAAGCAGACTCCTCACTGAGCAGGGAGCCCAAGGTAGGGCTCCATCCAAGGTCCCTGGGATCATGACCTGAGCCAAAGGCAGATGCTTAACCGGCTAAGCCACACAGACGCCTGGTTTCAGTATTAACTGAAGAAAAATATTAGAACTGTGAGAGCCTTGCTTACACTGGGATGCCTGAGGAATCACGTCATCTTGAGAGAGATGATTCCCAAGGTAACTCCAATTCCATAAAATGAACTAAGTGTCCCCATAGAAAGACTAAGAGATAAACACATCCTTATAAAGTGCCTCCCTTTAACTCTGAGAATTGCACACTTGTACCGCGCAGTCTATGAGGAGCTTCTGCCTAAAATCTTCTGATTAATAGTTTATGGACTGGATTATTTTTACCCTGTACTCAGGGTACAAGGTAAGTTGGAAGTTGAATGCATTAAACAGAGAAACACTTTTGGTTTTTCTAATATCTGATACACATAACGAGGCAAAAGTGAGATTGTTTTCTCAAGTCACCTACATTTATATATATAGATCAGCTCTTTACTTTTTGCTGCATATAATAGACTCTGTGTGCTTAAATTCTTAGAAAGCATTTGGGTGAGTTCTACTTTCTCTGTACCTAGAGACATATAAACATAAAATAAATTACCAGCAGTGAGGACCGACCTTTGCCTCCGTCATCCCATGGGGAGATAAAAATATCCTTTTACTTAATTTTGAACCTATTTTTATATTTCTGAAAGGACTTAATTCTAAAGATTCATATTTCTCCTGATTTTCAGGTTACAGATTTTTTGTCTGCGCCTCTTTCTGCCTTTTTCTATATTAACAAAAGAACCCATAAATTGAAAAGTGTTTGGTGATATTTGGTGAGCCTTCATAGCTTCACAGTGTGGGAGCCTCTTTTTCAGTTACAGAGTGTATGTGTGTGAATGATGTATTAGAACATACACATTTATCAGTCAATATTATGATTTGCTGTGTGAACATATATAAATGTGTGAGTATCAGTGATCATTAGCATCAGATTCATAAAATATTTATTTAGCTGCTTATTTTGTGGATTACAGACCTACGTCAGACTTTTAAAATGAATACTATTGCTAGATTTTTACACGTGTGTCATTTTCATCAAGTTTTACATTTCTAATCCATATTGTCCAACTCAGAACTAGAGTGCTAAAATACATTAATTCTTATAATAGAAATAAAACTTCACTAAGCTTTTGGAATAAAAAAAAATAATAGCCAGTATTTGTTTATTGTTTTCCCCTGTTCCTGACATTGGTTTTTAAAGTCAATGGGCATAAAAATCTTAGGCCCTTCTATGTTATGTGACAATGTTATGCTTTGTTAATTTTTTTATTTTTTTAATCTTTTTTTTTAAGGTTTTATTTATTCATTCCTGAGAGACACAGAGAGAGAGGCAGAGACACAGGCAGAGGGAGAAGCAGGCTCCATGCAGGAAGCCTGATGTGGGACTCAATCCCGGGACCCCGGGACCCCAGGACCACGCCCTGAACTGAAGGCAGATGCCCAACCGCGGAATCACCCAGGCATACCAATTTTTGTATTTCTTAACAAGCATTTAGTGGGCGCCTACATTGTACCACACACCGTGTTAAGCATTGGAGACACATAAACATGAAATGGCCCTGTCCTCCAAACCAAAGTTCATTTTTTAGTAAGGAGACTACCATAATGACTATAAATTGGTTCAAATTTGATAGTATCCAATAACTTTACAAATATCTACACACAATGATGAGTTTATATGTACACATAAACACTCACACGTGTTTATACCATCCCAAACTGTACCAAGATACATATCCCTTTCCTCACCAAATATTCAAAAGACTATCCCACCAAAACCAAACCAAATCTAACCAAAACAAAACAGAAGACTACCCCACTACCATTTAACAACACATGTATTTATATACATATGAGAACACATATATGTACATGTATATACATATATACACATATATATGTGTAATACATAATGTGCATGTATATACGTCAGCCATTTTATAACATTTTAATTTGGAATTGTATACTATTTTTATCACATACCATGCATTTCATAAATATAACTCAGCACACACATATTTTAAACTACGACAAGCATGATGACTTCAGGCATTTTCTCATTCTGAGTTTCAATTATTTGTCTGTATAATGGGTATATAATACCTGCCTTATTATAGGGTAATTATCAGGATTTGCTAAGACAGTGTAGCTAGTGGCCACTAGCTGACATTAGAGCAGCATAAATGGTAGTAATTTCCACCAGCAGCAGTGCTGTTGTCATTGCTAATCAAACTCGGTGGCAGTGTTTGTTGCCAACAATGAGCACAAGTCAGCCAGCTGGGGGGCTGGAATTCGGACTTCAGCTCTGCCACCTAACCACAATATTTTACTCTCAGAATATCACTATATAAATGAAATTTCCTATGGAACATTCTCATTGAACTACAGTAGAATCCCTTTACCGCACACTTATCTTAAAACGCATTTGATTTGCTTCTAGACTTGTTGTAGGGCCCTGGAAATACAAAGATACACTAAACAAAGGCTTCTATCAAAGAGTAAAACCCTGAAAGGAAGATACATTGGTAGACAACTAATGACAATGCAAGGCAGGGTGTACTCTAAGAGAAATATGTACAAGTTATTATGACAAGGAAAGAAGTGACAATGTTTGAAGAAAAATGATTAGGAAAGGTTCTATAGGGCTTTATATCCAAACCTTTGTAATAAATCATTTTGTAATATTGATTTATTGTGTTCTGTATGTTACATTTGGGAGAAAAATATATGTCCTATATATATATATATATATATCCTACACATGGGCATAGATCTTACTAAATGCTTCGTGCCTTCCCGTATGAGTAAGGAAGATTTTTCTCCATCTTGTGCTAGACATTGTGCAAGGTGGCTAGAGATGCAAAGGCATATTAAGAAATACATGGGTATATTAATGCAGCTAGCATAAGTGCTCACTGATATATATACATATATAAACATGAAAACTTTCTCAGTGAAGCCTTCTGGACCAATCAAAGTGTACCAGCCACTACTCTCTAATTAGCCCACACTATGTTCTTCATAGAACTTAACACTGAACTGAAATTACATATTTATATTCTTAGTTTTTCTTCCCCCCTCCCTCCTGGCTTTCCCTCTCTCTCTCTTTCCTTCTTTCTTTCCCTGCGTGTTTTCCAAACTAGAATGTAAACCTGAGGAAGCCAGGAACTTCTCATACTTCCCTGCAGTGTCTTCAGTGGTGAGAATCCTTCCTGACACCCATGAAATTTGTACTAAGTGGGTAAGCAATGAATGCACGCAGAAATGCATACATGTGTTAGCCCCATAATCCCACAAGCACTAGCCTTATTCTTACCAGCCATCAAAGTTTTGAGTTTATTGGGTTTCCAAGAAAACTTGTGAATTAGGTTGCCAAGTATAAATGACTCAAAAATACATAACCACATGAGTTTCATCAATTCTACTGACAAACATAAATGAATCTTGTCTCCTGTTCATCATATCTCTGACATGCATTTTTTCTATCTGTAAAAATAGGTGTATTATTAAAGCTACAGCAAATACATCAATAGTTTATGAAACTTGCACATGGGTATGAGAATATTTCTTAAACTTTACCTCACAACTAAATACCTGAATTGATGTTTTGTTTAGTGGCGGAAAAAATCCAGCTGAACTGATACTATAATCGCATATTTACTCATATCTTAATTATACTGCAATAATATCAAAGCCTATAACACAACTAGAATGTTTATCATGTCTCTGGTTTAGCTACATTTTTTTCTCACCCAGCCCCCAGGAAAATATTCATGAGGTAAAACTGGCAATACAAAAATAATTATTTGAAAAACATTATATGAGGTGAGTTGTTGCTTCTCTACTGGATGCCAGTTTAAATTGAGCTAATTTGTTTTACCAGTAGCTTAAGAAAACCCCAGCACAGCGGCACGACAATTATATCCAGGTGCAAGGACTTAATTCAACAAATTCTAGGTGGATCCTTCCAGTCTGCACGGTGGGCCCCATTCTCAGCTGTGGCTAAGAACAGATGCCTTGAAAAGCCTCTGTAAACATGATCCAGTCAGTCTTTGAATAGAGATGTTGAAATGTTTCCAAAAAGAAAAAAATTGACTGTGATAGTCTTATGACCATAATTCCAATGTACACATCATTGAAGAAAATGACATGGTAGGAATTATTTTACATATGTGAACAAAATAAGAAATGCAATTTATTCCTCTGGATTATTCTTTTCATATACAAGGTATATATACATTTAAAATTATAAATTTTCCATGTAGCTTTTAAGAGAATTTATATCTATAACTATATATATATAAATTTAAACCACTAACACCAACATACACATTGTAAATGGTTTCTGAAAGGACTTTAGTGATGCTCAAGACTAGAAAAGTGGGGAATGTCAAGCAAGGAAAATGAGCCTCTGAAGGATAAATATGCTTGCCCAAGTTCACAGAGCAGCTTATCTAGAGACAAGACTATGGTGTAATGGCCCATAACCTCTCTTTTTTAAATTCATTATTTTTTAATTAAATAAATTTCAGGCTCTTGCCTTATTAACTTTTTAAATAACTTTCTTTAAATTATATTGAGGAAACTAAACAAAAGCCTTTCATGATTTCAGGGCTAGAAATAAATAGCCAAGTAATGAATATTTTATTTTTCTAACATACTTTCTATAATAGTTATCTCAGAATCTGTTGTTTTTTCACTAATTACTAAGTTAGAATAGGAAACAATTTCTAGCTTCATACTGTAGCAAACTGCCTTTTTTAAATTCATGTGCAGACATGCACTAGGTTTGGATATATTTAAATTTTAATGTTAATTATTAATATGGTAAGACTAGCAGGTAGATATTCTCTATGTGCATCTCCATAACCTTCAGTTTGCCAATGTTGCTAGGTCTAAATATATTAACAGATGACTACCAAGATTATTCCAAATTATATCATAAGAGATAGTTACTTTAGCTACTTTGTCATTTCTCATTTCACCGCAACTAGGAGTTTTCTATCAGTTTTTTAAAACAATTTTTTCTTTAAAACTTCTGATAATGTCCACATTATTTTTATTGTAAAATATCATATTTTTACTATATTTTTATTATTAAAATAAAGCCACAAAGCTTATTTTATTAAGAATAAACTGTAAACATTAACAATACTAATTAGAGGTAAGCCAGACAATTTGAATTAAACCATTAGGTAGTGCTTATTCAGATGTAATGTGAATAGTCTGGACATTTTGAAAAACATCCAAATGGGACGCAAATAAAAAACTGTCAAAAATCTAAACCAAGTTCAGTCAGGCGTAAAAGACCAGTTCCCATGAACTGAAAGAAAAAATTAAAAGCAGTCAGAGGTCCTGAAAAAACCTTAAAGCTAGATAACTTTTCTCATCATTTGCTAGTGGATCCTAAAGAAGATTTAATAGATAGACGGAAATCTCCAAGGCAGAGATTTTAGATAATTTTAGATAATAATCTAACAATTTATATCCTCATTATGCCCAATTTCCTCATATGTTAAAAAAAGCAATTTGGATGTGATATTCAACTTAAAACAGCAAGATCACAATTCCACCAAGGCATCCCTATCCAAATAATAAACCTTAACTCAAAGAATCAAGCCTTAATTGCTTCATTGTAAAACATTTAAGTTGTCACAGAGGAAGCCAACTTCCTATTTGAGGGAGAAAAGATACTCGACACTGGAAATAATTTAAAACACAATAGCAACCAACATACAAAACATTCAAAAGCAAAGAAAGATATGTTGACAATCATTTTTTTCTTTCAACAAATATTTCTTGAATTTTAATACATGCTAAGAGTCAAGGTACAGAAATACATAAAAACTCAAGTCTGATCTTGCAGGAATGCAAATTTTCATAAAAATCAAAACACTATTATTAACAAAATCATTATACTTCATTAAATATTTTAATTAAAAATAATTTAAATATAGTTTTGATTTTTTGGAAAATAGTGTGTAAGCTAGGTTATCTAGGTTTAGATGCTAGTGCCATTTATTTTTTACTCAGGCAAACAAAAAATTTTTATTCTATTTCATAGTCTAAATATTTGATCAGGCCTGAGAATCAAAAATGAGAATATTTGACACATCATCTGAACTCCAAATAATTAAGATCACCTGAAAAAGTTTGTACGATGTTTTCACACAAGAATGTAATCAGAGATAAGAGAAATGGTTCCCAATCTCCTAGGATCCTTGTTACAAAACTTAGAGAACATTAAAGCTAATGAGTGACCTTGGAGATGATCAAGTACAAAGCTCCCATTTCTCAGGCCAGAAAACCGAGGCCCAAAGACAATGAGTGACTTGCCAGCTAATTAGTGACACAGACTTAGGACTCCAATCTCTTTTAACCCAGTCTGGTGAACCCCAACATTGTACTATGCTAATCCTCAGCCAAAGTTTATTGTTATTTTTCCACATGTAAAATATATATATTGAAGTTGTTGGTAGCATAAAGAAAGAGGAGTTTCAAACTGCTCAGTTTTACAAAAATCAAATTGTATTGTGTGAAAACTGCATGAATATCTACCACCACCCTCTATCCCAACTTAGAGTGGACTGTGTTTTATGAAAATTACTCTTTATCTTGATAAGTCCGTGAAATAAATGAAGTTTGAATATTAAAGAGTATTGAAATTGTTAAAAATGGTAAGTGACCCAGAATTTCTTAAGCATAGAGAAGTGACAAGAAGCAATTGGGGAAAAAAAAAATCTCTAGAGAAGAAAGAAGGAAATACTGTGGTGTAGAAAATTATTTTAATGGGAGCATCTCTCTGCTAGCTAGACGGGATGCTTCCCAATTCATGAATCCCTTAATAAAGCCAATTAGATATTTTTTAAAAATGACTAACTTCTTGAAGTCATTGAAAATTATGTTGCCCACATTAAGATAAATGTGCTACAAATACCTAAAAGTCATACCTAAGAGTAAACACGGTATGTATCCTATTCTTCACACCTTTACCTCTGTATCCCACTGGGTGAAACTGCAATGTTAGCAAAAATAAAAGTCTCTTGTAACTTATATGAAACTAATGGAGATTATGATAAAACATAGAGTATCATCTCTCTATTGAGTTGTTAATATGATTTTTAGCACAGTTTAATAATACAGTTTAATTTTAGCTTCAAAGAACATTGTTTTTAATTTCAATTTTTTTCTGCTTATACTTTACAATAGATAATTACAAGTGTAATCATTATTGGTCATTGGCCATTAATTTGTTTCAGCGTATGTACCTCAGTGGGCAGTAATTACTGCACAGCCTTCAATAAGATATCATTAACAAAATGAGAAGACCACAGAAAATATGTTAATTACTGTAAGTGCTCCATTGGTTCCTCCCTGGAATAAACAAGTCTAACAATTAAGATCACACTTACTTTTTGCCAGATTTTATTATGCAGTGCAAAAAGAGGAGGAAAAAGGCATTGCTACATAATTTGAAGAAAAGATATTTGGGGGAATTAATATTACTTCCCTTTAAATTCAAAGCAGCAAATCTAATGACCCAAAGATAGAAAGCGGCTCTTGCACCAAGCAGCAATTTCATAAAAGCTCATTGTTAATAATGAAGGAAAAAAATTAATTGACTACTGTATCCTATTACAATGAGAAAAATATCACAAAATTATGTAAATGTTTTTAATATTTTTAAACGAATGTAGAGGAAGTTAAATTGATTTCCTATTAGTCCATGTATAAATAGGCTGCGGCATGTTTTAAAGGCTCCAATTAAGAACTTACAATATACCAAACTCACTTAGATCATAATTGGTTTTGGTGGCCAGGGTAGAGTCCAAGTATTTCTTAGCATGGTATTTACAGCATGTTCTAACCTGAACGCATAATCAAACTGTCTGTCCGTTCAATTCTCTTTGGCTTTTAATCTTCATTCTTCCAGTTCATCATTCAGAACTTTCTAAGCATGTAAGTCTTTTCTAAGCATTTGTTTTGTGCATCTTCAGATGTACATATATACATATGTATGTTTCCCATTGCTGTTCAATTAGGCCTTCTCTGCAACCAGGTTTGCCGTGCATCTCAGATCCAAACCCCGCAGCTGTTCCTGCCTTTCTTTTATTGTCCTAAGCAAGGCACATCTCATTTCACCCTCATTCTTCCGCAGTATCAGGCCTTTCCAATCTCCCTTCCAACTGCTCCAGCTGTACCTTTTACAGCCCAGCTGTTGGGAGCCCTTTACAGAGACCCTCCCTCTTCCTGACCTCAGGCAACTCCAACCCTCAATTGCTGATTTTCTAGTCTTTTCTGACGTTCTTTCAGGCCAGTTCAAGTCCTTCAAATCTCCCTTGACCTATAAGCTATGTCGAGTGTATTTGGACTTGATTGCAATCACTTCTAAAATTGTTAAGATCGATTACAAACAATTAAAACTTCTCACTCAGCATCATAATCATTAATATTTATGCAGTATAAATTTTTCCTGAGTGTAGGATGTGTATGCCTTAAAGATTTGAAAATAGTATTGTCTAGAATAGTAACACCAGTAATAACTGAAGTCAAAAGATGACAAGCTAAATGGACCACCATGGCTCATGACAGACTGCCTTCCATTACTCTTTAGAGTACTTATTAGGAAACTTGAACAGTTAGGTGTTTCTCTTTGAATGATCTGAAGAGTCTTTTAGCAATAGTGGTAACTCAGAGGCTTTCAAAACTAACAAATTACCAAGTGCTTCAAAATACAACTAGCATCAATGCAAATATAAAACAATCTGATCTCTGATCTCCTTCAGGACTCTTTCTTATGTTCCAGGATAACCCAGGACTTCCTTCTATAAGAATACTTATTGTTTTGAATTGTGGTTCCTTGTTTACTAGCTTGTCTCCCCCAGTAGATTATCAAATTTTAAGGACAATGGACTATGTATCTCATACCTCACATGTGCTTGATTAATTAATTGAGTACATGGCCTCAGATAATAAAAAAAAAAGTTTTGAAAGTAACAAAGTAGTTGTGACACAAGTTTAGACTTTAAGAATTTCTATATACTTTAAAAAGAATGTGGATTCATTTTTCATATGATTTATTTGTTTGTTGTTTATGTTTCTACTCCAGGCATATATGCCTATTAGTTTTGAAAACGATTATTCTTTGAATTTTGACATGCTCGCTTTGGCAGCACATATATTCTTTGAACTTTGACAGGGCCATTCTGAGTATTTAGAGAGTAGAGTATAGTATCCACCTAAAAAATCTCAGATTTCTATACAACATACATAAATTTATCTGTTCATAGAAGTACTTATACATCATGGTGCACATATACATACTAATAACTCAGATATCTAATAACAAAGATGATAGTTTCTACTTTGTGGAAATAATATTTCTATAGATGCTACATCTCAGGAAGACACAAATTCTTATTTTCGCTAAATATTTATCTTACAATAGAAAAACAAGAATTGAATTAATGAATTTTGTAATAAATTATTTCTTTTTTTTTTTAAATAAAGTGCAGTGACTGAACCACACTCTAAAGATTTTGTTTAAATTTTTATTTATTTATGATAGTCACACAGAGAGAGAGAGAGAGAGGCAGAGACACAGACAGAGGGAGAAGCAGGCTCCATGCACCGGGAGCCCGACGTGGGATTCGATCCCGGGTTTCCAGGATCACGCCCTGGGCCAAAGGCAGGTGCCAAACCACTGCGCCACCCAGGGATCCCTAATAAATTATTTCTATTTAACACATATAAACAAACATGGCAACAAATCTCAATCTAGAAACCCATAACTTTAAAATAAAGGTTAAACCCAAATATAATTTTAAATAACAGAAAGAAAGATAATATTTATCATTTAAATAAAATCAATCTATATGGTTTCAGAGTATATCCAGATATTACATATTTTTTGAAACATTATACTTTTGTTTTGTAAGATTTTATTTATTTATTCATGAGAGATACACACAGAGAGAGAGAGAGAGAGGCAGAGACACAGGCATAGGGAGAAGCAGGCTCCACGCAGAGAGCTCGACGTGGGACTCAATCCCAGGACTCCAGGATCAGGCCCTGGGCTGAAGGCAGGCGCTAAACCGCTAAGCCACCCAGGGATCCCAAACATTATACTTTTAACTGAGTGTATAATGATCATTAGCAACTTGAAAAATGATTGTCAAAATAATAAGTAAAAGAAAACTCACTAGATGCCTTAAATCTTATACCTCTTTAAAAGTATTATTAATGCTTAAAATTAAATTTAAAATTTAAGTTTGACTTTGGCTACTACTGGCCATGGGAATTCACAACTTGCAATGACAATAGTTATGTAATTCTATATCCTTTTTCTCAAGAAATGCATGAAGCCAAAGTTGAGGCATGATTCTGTCTCTCCATTCATTCCCTAGATTTGTTCTCCCTTCACCTAATATGACTTGTGCTCACCAGTACCCAGATATCATTCTTAACTCTTATCACAATATTTTTTTAAGAATACATTTAAATACCTTATTTATTTCATTTGAATTAGTTATAGAATTTTAAGAAACACCCTTACGTCTTCTTCCTCTAGCCACAGTAAAAACCAAGCTTCAGTTACTGAAATGGAGAGAGGCAGGAAATTGAAGCTCTCTTTTAGTGTCAAACATATAGAATGAAGTACTATTTCCCAACAAAAACAACCTCAATTAATTTCCTTGATTTTCCTATAGCACAAGCCAATCACTTAGTAGAACCTGATGACCAGTTCTTTAATATACCCTAAAATAAAAAGGATATTGGAAATACAATTTCAACTCCCATCTACAGACCCCATTACCCAAGAGAAAAATGTTATCAATTGGCACATTCATTGCTGGTGGGAATATAAATCTCTGGAGGCAATTTAGCAAAGTGTCAAGTCTTTTTTGTTGTCACTGTTTAAAATACATACCCTTTGACCCAGAAATTCTACTTCTGGGAATTTTTTAAGGAAATAATCAGGTTTGTATGCAAAAGCACAAGCATGATATTAGGCATAGTATTGCAAATATTCATGAAAACTGCTATGAACCAAAATGTTCAACAAGAAATTGACTTAAAAAGTACAAAATTGCAGTGTAATCAAATAATGATGATATCAATTACAAGAAATGAAGTTTTGAGATGTATTGCTAGGTAAGCAAATAGACAATACTACACATCAGAATGTATAGGATATGAGCCTGTTAATATACGTATTTGCGATGGCAAAGGAGACAGTGCACACAGGGAACTTTCTTCCTCTCCAGCACTTCTTAGTGTAAGCAGAAATGCTGGTTCAATACTCTGTGGTCTGCAATTTACAAATATCTCACTGGTCATCCTCTCTCTCTCCACCTTGGCTGGAGGTTGGTGGCCAGGAATCTTCAGTAGGAAGGTTAACGATGGCACTTCTCTGAGTGACTGCATGAGCAGAGCACGAGGGAGCACTGCCTTCCCTCCCTTCCCCCCCTCCACTGTTGGAAATCCCCTCCAGAGTGAGAAATAAACTATTGTGTTAAGCCACTAATAATTTAGAGGTATCTGTTTCAGCAGCTGTGATATCCTAATACTTTTCATAGAAAGAGTAAAAAAAAAAACATATATATCAAAATAATAATAATAGTGATTAATTTTTTTATATTTTATCTCTTTCTTGCTTTAATGCCAATTTTGTGATAAATATTTTTTAAGAAAAGAAAATGTTTGGGGCAGCCCAGGTGGCTCAGCGGTTTAGCGCCGCCTTCAGCCCAGGGCCAGATCCTAGAGACCCGGGATCGAGTCCCACATCAGGCTCCCTGCATGGAGCCTGCTTTTCCCTCTGCCTATATCGCTGCCTCTCTCTCTGTGTCTCTCATGAATAAATAAATAAAATCTTAAAAAAAAAAAAAAGAAAATGTTTGGTAGTGCAAACCTCACAAATGGGATTTTTGACCCCAAAAGGTATGATTTCTACTTATAGAAAAATAAGTGCCTGTCTTTCATTACTATAATAGGTTTATGCAATATAAGGTAAGTATCAAATTTCACTAATGTCTCCTAAATTGTGTGATGTTCAGTTGTGATCATATTCTTCAGAAAATAATTTAAGCATAATATATAATCAGTTGCTTTACAGGGGCATTTTTCTTTGGTTTATGTCTTTAAGAAAAGCCACAAATTATCCTCTTTACTGTTGCTAATACGAAGCAAGCTCTACTACGAGTCCATTTCCACCCCTCCTGTCCTGAACAAATTAAATACCATCCTGCTGTATCTCTCCGACATCTCTACACTTGACTGGATCATCTTGACTAAACATGTCAGACCTGACAAATTTAGCTCTTAGAATGACTTTAACTCAGTTTTCAAGCCCTCTGACATACCAGTCAAAACTCTGTTAATGTGATTTACAGTTAAATTAAACATAAAAACATCATTAAAATAATGATAAAAGGTTAAGGCCTCGAGCTACAAATGCAGAGAAGAGAAGGCCATGCTGTGCTCTGTAGCTCAGTGAGCCTCGCTCCACCAGTTTGGCCTGGGCTGGGTGGCTCAGAGGGCCTTCTGTCAGGGGCAACCCAGTGAGAGCCAAACACCCATTTTAGTATTTCAGAACACTTAAGAGTCTGGGCATAAAAACATCTAAAACCTGCCTGATCTGTAAAAAGCAAAACAAAACACTGCATTTTTCATCTGATTCATACTTTGCATTAGCACAAGGCTTTTACATTTTACTTATTTTTATACCCACTTTACAGACGAGGAAAGTGCACCTTGGTTCAGGTCAATGTCACAAGCTTATAGAGGACAAGGATGCAACCCTTTCGCCTCTACCACCATAATCCATCTCAGGCAGCCTTTTCCATTGTTTGCCTTCTCTTTCTTCCATTAAAGTCCTTCCAGTAAAATAAATCACACAAATCTGAGTTCTTGTCCATGTAGATGCCTCCTGAGAACTTTTCCCCTCCTCCTTCCCTCGTCTGTACAGTTCCATATGCAGATTGACTTAAATTGTTTCTCTTCAGAGATTTTTCTACATTTACTGGGCTGGATTCTTATCATTAAAAATCTTTCATCTCCATAGGATTGTCTACAAGCCATAATATTATCTTTGACCAGACTGTGAGCCCTCAGAGACAGAACATGTGCCATATGCAGCCTGATTTCCCCAGATTGTAACATAATTCTTAGCTCATTATAAATTCTCAAAAATAAATATATGAATGAATGACAGAAAGTACACTATTTTTAAAGATATATGAAATGAAATTCACAATTTCTGAATGACTTGTTGTAGTAGATCTCAACTTCTCTGGTTCTGTTAAAATAGTCATTTCAGTGTCTCCCTACTTACCAAGAACATCTCTCCTACCCCAGCTTTGCCTAGCCAGCAATTTAACTGAAGCCCATAATTATAGCAAAGCTGAGACTAAAAATATTTTCCTTTATAAAATGTCCCAAGACATTTTTCTCCTGTGGCTACATGTATAGCTTACTAAAGATACTTCAGTCATTCATTCTTTCTAAAATTATTTACTGAACATCCACTAAGTTGTAGGAACATGGGTTTAAGTGATGTATCTGATCCAGTTTCTGCAGTCAAACAAGTCAGAGACTAGTTATGAACAAAGACAAAATGCTACAGAAAACTCAACTCTTACGTGGAGGAGAAATGCAGGGAATATTAAGAGGGCACTCAGAGGTGTGCTAAATGGAATTAAGGACATCAAGGTAGCCTTTCTAGAGGAGGCAACCCTTGATCTGAGCCTTAATAATAAGCTTGTGTTAGGTAGACAAAGAAGGAGCTGAAGTTCCAAGCACAGAAGAGATGATATGCAAAGCCACAGAGATGAGAGGGGGAAAAAAAGAATGAATATGTGTTAAGAATAATAGGATCTGGGGATCCCTGGGTGGCGCAGTGGTTTGGCGCCTGCCTTTGGCCCAGGGCGCGATCCTGGAGACCCGGGATCGAATCCCACGTCGGGCTCCCGGTGCATGGAGCCTGCTTCTCCCTCTGCCTGTGTCACTGCCTCTCTCTCTCTCTCTCTCTCTCTCTCTGTGACTATCATAAATAAAAAAAAGAATAATAGGATCTTCATTATTAATGGAACATAAAAATATGAACACAGAAAGACTTAAAAGAGGAGACAGGTAAGGGAGGAAAAGAGGTAGCAGGCAAAGGATCACTGTTTACCGTGTTAGAGTTCAGTCTGTGACCGCAAAGAATTATTACACACACACAAATCTATTTTTGACACCAAGATTTACCATTTAAAAAGTATACACTAGGGGATCCCTGGGTGGCTGGGGATCCCTGGGTGGCTCAGCGGTTTGGTGCCTGTCTTTGGCCCAGGGTGTGATCCTGGAGACCCGGGATCGAATCCCACATCGGACTCCCTGCGTGGAGCCTGCTTCCCCTCTGCCTGTGTCTCTGTCTCTCTCTCTCTGTGTACACATGAATGAATAAATAAAATCTTAAAAAAAAAAGTACACTGCCTAGCCTATCAGGATTTGATTATTTTATATCTGGTATTAAAATAGTGAAACAATCTTGGTAGGGAATACGGACCCCATCATTTAGATCTTTTCCTAGGTCCCTGGTTTCCTTTCTAGGAAGAAATTAGATCCTTTCTAAAGGTAACTGCTGTAGCTAAAGGATTATTTCCTCGATCCTGTTGGTCCTGTTGGTGCTCTGTCACTTGGCCCCGCTTCCTCTCTCACTCCCACTGTCGTTGTTTCTCTTCTGTTCTTATCAACGATTTTGCCTTTGATGCCATTTCCACAAAGAGGCATAGTAACCATCTCCTGAAATTGTTTCCTAAGCCAACAACATAGAATGTTGTTGGGTCAGAATACAGCTCTCTACCGACCATCTTTACACATCCAGCCAGATCTTTTTCACTTGTCATGTTGGCACTCATAAAACACATCTGGGACCTCAGACTGCCCTGAATCTTGAAAGAGTAGGGCATAAACCAAATTTTGGAATCCTCTGTTGATAATAATCCATTCAATATAGCACCTGGAGTGTTTTTTTATTAGAGAGAGTAAGTGCTGTGCTAAGCGGCAGTGATGCAGTTTGATGGAGCTGCCCCTGGAATGTAATAAAGAGCAGGGGACATGCTCCTCAGAGTGTGTTCTTGAATTAAAAGCCAATGGTTTAAGAGTTCACTGGAGAACCCAGACAGGGGGAGATGCTTTCTCCACTGCTGTTGGCGACACTGAGCATATCATTAGTCTATTCTAGTTAGCTATTTACTTCCAGGTGCAACTCACACACACACACACACACACACACACACACAGGCACAAAACTTTATATTGTTTGGTTCTGGCTAACTTCGAAAACACAGTCAAGCCTATGTGCTCCTTCAGTAGTGAAAATGAAGTTTTACTGCTAATGGGTTCAAAATATAAGACCCATGCACCTGGACGCTGTGTGCTTTGCAATTTCCATTTTTCCTTAGTTTACCCTTTGGAGATTTAATACAAAATCCTGCCTTTTCTGTTTAAAAATTATGGTTATTGGGGAAGATCTGAATTTTTATTGATTTTTTGCAACTACTATTAATTTTTATTCATTTTTTTGCAACTACTATTAAAATAAGTATCTAAATAGAGATTCTTCTCATCATTTTTACATGAAATTCATAGTCTTACTGCTTACTTTCTCAAAGTGAGGGAAAATCCAAGAGTATTTTAATTTAAACTAGTGAATTGTTTTGACAACAAATACTAAATTCTAGGTTGAGATGATATAATTCAATCATGCTTTATTTGTCAATAGGAAGGATTCCAGTGGTCACTTCTTTCATAGTTTCTTTAGTAACTTAAGGCTAAAACTTCAAATTTCAAAAAAAAAAGTATTGATTTTATTATTTCTTCCACATTTGTGCAAAAGAATATTTAACAAAAATAAGTATAAACAACTTGATTATGCTGGCTGTCTCTCAATAATTCAAATGACTTTTTTTCCATAAAGGATTGACATGTACATTAAGTTATTCATCACATAAAATGGAATTCTGTTTTATAAGCATATATTGACTAATATTTCTCTATCATAGTCAGGATCTTATTTTGAAAGTTTCTCAGTTATATGCCTTACTGCAGACCTTTTTTCATTAAAAGGTATTGAAATAACCGTGAAATAAGCTTTTAAATAATAGTGGTATCAACTATTGATACAAACTATAATATACATTTATGATAAAAGGAAACCTCAAAAGCATAAATTTGCAAACATAAAAAATGATTAGATGTTTTTCTAAGGACTAAACCTCAATTCATAATTATCAAAAGAATTAAATGCTTTAGATAGCTCTGCATCACCTAGACAACATAGTTCAATTTCTCCTGATGCAGTCTGACATGGCACAACTACTAAAACCTAATCCAAGTCAAATCCTATTTTAATTGATTAAAATAAATGGATATTTTCAGAGATCAAAAAAGCAATATCTGTGTTATAGCTTCTATCCTTATTTTCCACTTAGTGATGATAAATGTTTATGATATGACAAAGTGATACATTTGTCTGCACTATTGGAGAACTTCCATGATTTGTAGAAAAGTTCTGTTTTTAATTAAAGTGTATTACACAACATTGGAATTTTTCTTCATTATTATGCCAAGGAAGCATATGGAAATTTGAACTCTAAGATGTTACTGATTTATTCTGATGTTAGAGCATTTTGCTCCCATGTAAACATATCCTGTGACATGAATATCAATAGCTTTGTGCCCTAGAAAAGTCCATTATTATAGGTAGCATATGGTTTAGACACCTAAGCCATGAGGAATGTGAGAAAACCCAGTTTTGCCAACCAAGTTATTTTAAATATTTTGTGCACCCCTAAGTTACACTAAGTTACAGACAGAGATAATTACAATATCTATTTTTTAAGTAGCCAGCTCAACTATAATCTCTTCCTTGTTTTGCATTTATTTTTTCAGCAGCTGAGTTAAAGTCTTCCTACAAGATCTATAGACAAAGACCAAATATTGTAGACCTGCATGTGTTAATAATATATCCTTTCCTAATTCAATCTCTCATAATTGCAGAAAATTTCTACTTTCACAAATGACACCGATTGTATCTTTTACTTTATGCATTAAAGAACTCTGAAAGTGAGCCACAAAAGATTGATTTTTATGACTTTTCAAAGGGAATTGGATTCTTCTGAATTATAAAATGCTGAGTATAGTTTCCAAATACTAAATTTAGGCTAACCCTAAATTTGTATTAAAAACATAATTTAAAAGAGTAGAATATTAATTTCGATCTTATATAAGCTTTTTTTCTAAAAGGAGAATAATTTATGCATACAGTAACTCATTGATTTTAATGTTTCCCAAACATACCTGATTCATAAGAATTACTTTAGTATATTATTAAAATAAAGATTCAAGGACACAGTGCTTCAGGTGGATTTTATAATCTGAACGTTTCAGAAAGTTTACAATGGAGACAAGGGACTGGATTGATATGTGTAATACACTTTCTTCCAGTTTTAGTGTTCTATGCTCTATGAGTTGACTAAAAAACTGCAAATTCATTCCTTGAATACAGAAACATGTAGATGTAGATATAAATATAGGAACTGGCATAGACATAGATATAATAATAGAATTATTTTGGTGACAGATACAAAAACAGATACACAGATAGGTACAGTTGACCCTTAAATATACAGGCTTGAAACGTACAGTTCCACTTATAAGTGGATTTTTTTTCAACAAATATGTTTGTGAAATTTTTGGTGATTCCTACCAATATGAAAAAAAAAATCACAAACCCCAAAGACTAGAAATGTTGAATGTAATGTTTACAATACTGATTATAAGTATGACTGTAACACTATATGCCATGAAAATCTTACAATAATCTATTCATTACTGTATAAGCTAAGTTACCATAGAGCAATCATATTGCTTCTTCTTCATTATCAATGCATGAATCATTCATTATACTTGTAAATAATTATGAATTTCCTTTTTACATTATCTTTTCATTTTTGAGGTCTAGTGGTAATAGTACATATAATATATAACTTGTATAATATGTAATATTATAGTGTTTGGTATCATATAAGACAATACTGATGTAAGTACTGACATGATTCATCTTATAAACGGATGACCTAAACTTGCAGTTTTGATAAAATACAGTACAATAAATGCATTTTCTCTTCCCTATGATTTTCTTCATAACATTTCTTACTTAATGCTTACTTTATTGTAAGTGTATTATACTTATAACATACAAAATATCTGTTAATTGATTGTTTATGTTATTGCTAAGGTTTCCAGTCAACAGTAGGCTACTAGTAGGTAAGTTTCTGAAAAGTCAAAAGTTATACGAAGATTTTTCACTGCATGGTGGTCAACACCCTTAACCTGCATGTTGTTCATGGGTTAACTGTGGATAAATTAATAGATCTAAATAAATATCATTACAGAGAACCTTTTTAAACTAATTCCATGAAGTTATCAATTGGAGCTCACAGTCCTTTTCCAACAGATGTATATTTAAATATATTGGGTGGAGAGAACAAATGCAAATTAGCCACTGAAACTGTTCTCTACATATATTATATTAATTGCATATCTACTCAACAGTCTTTTTGACTAAAGATATAGAAGCAGATTGTATGTGTATTTATATAGATTTTTTGTTGCTACATGTCTAAAGCTAACTACAAGGCAACTTTGGATTTAGCAAACTTAATTTTTTTAAAAGCACAATTAGCAGCTTTGGCCTGTATTGTTCAGAAAATCCTGGAGTAATAAAACTGGAGAATGATTAGATCTAAATATTAACTAGAGGCACTATCCTGTATTTCTAAAATTATCTTACTCTTAAAGGCTGTCTGCATCAGCCTCCTAAGAGTTGTCTGAATAAATAATTCTCAAATTTTAATGGGTATACAAGTCACCTGCAAATCTTGTTAAACTGAAAATTGATTTAGTAAATGGATGATGGAGTCTAAGCATATTCATTTCTAACTAGTTGTCAGATTATGTGAAAGCATAATGATAATCCATGAGACAACTTTCCATTAGCAAGGCCCTAAACAGTACCAACAAAGGTAAACATTCCAGATATATCTCCTAAAACTTTTTTTAAAGATCTTATTTATTCACTTGAGAGAGAGAGATAGAGAGTACATGAGTAGAGGGAGAGGGAGAAGCAGACTCCTCACTGAGCGTAAAGCCTGACACATGGGGCTGGATCCCAGGATCCTGGGATCATGACCTGAAACGAAGGCAGATGTTTAACCCACTGAGCCACCCAGGTGCCCCTGATCTAAAACTTTTTATGCAATTTAGGAGAAAGATATCACTGAAGGAAATTTATCTTGAAACCATGTGTAACACCTCCTTGTAAGAAAACAGTGACTAGAGCTAAAAAATTTCATTTGTTTTAGAGAATTACAAAAGGAACCCAGATTGGGGTGTGCTTTGTTGTTCATTTGTTTGTTTGGTTTGTCTTTCATATACTCATCTCTACTGATCAGTAGAACTTTTCTCACTTTACAGAGTTATCATTAACATCATCAGCAAGAATAAATATTTATTATATGGCTACTGCGTACAAATCATTAGGACCTATAGACATACAAAGAAACATCTTTAATAGTATAATTTCACTATATAATTTACTATTGTACTCCAAATAATTCCAAAAAATCATTTGGAAAACATGCAATAAAATAAGGAACAAAATTAATAAGAAATGGGTGTGAAGTGAAATAATGTAGAAAACAAAGATGAGGCCAATAATAAGATCCAGTATTAATGGAATTCATACAGTAAGCTCTAATGTTAATGCTATAAGTGGACCTATATTTGGATCAGAGTCTGACCTTTAAAGCAAGAAGAGAATCCAATCACACACAAAGTTTATAGGCAGTTTACTTTAATAAAGCGTTCTGTGGAACTGATACCTGACAGAAATTTGTTTGGCGTGGCTTCATTAATTAAGAAGTCTCCATAATACCATGGAAGAGTCTACATCTTCAACAATGTTTCTTCAGTTAACACTACTGAATATACTACCAAATATAAAGAGGAAACATGCCTATAAAAGCTTATACGTTGGGAAAACCAAACTTCACATTTGGACCAAAGGTTATATCACAATAAAAAATCAGTGCTGTTATTTATTAAGAATCAGTTACGATATATCTGTGCCATATTTGTAACAATTTTAATCACTGAATATGAGAGGTGCATATAATTTGTATTAAAATTTTAGTGAAAAATAAAATAAAATTTTAGTGAAATGTCAAAGAATATATAAAAATTTTAGGGATCCCTGGGTGGCGCAGCGGTTTGGCGCCTGCCTTTGGCCCAGGGCGCGATCCTGGAGACCCGGGATCGAATCCCACATCGGGCTCCCGGTGCATGGAGCCTGCTTCTCCCTCTGCCTGTGTCTCTGCCTGTCTCTCTCTCTCTGTGTGTGTCTATCATAAATAAAAAAAAATTTAAAAAAAAAGTTTAAACTGAAAAGTTTCTAGATGGTATAATGGGAGTGCAATGACCCAAAAATATATAGACACTGGTAGATTGAAACAGAGCAAATTCTCTCCCAGGAAGAAATAAATTCCCCTTCCACCCCTTCCCCCTTAGGTATTCCCAGGCTCTCTCTTCCCCTCCAATGGTCAAATGTATCAATAGAATTTTCTATTATTGTCCCCATTACTTCACTTCCTCCTCACTCCTCAACCATCTCAAATCTGGTTTCCACACATCATCACATAGAAATCGCTTTCATAAGATTTTCCATTATCAATTTTCTAATTGTAGAATGTCACTTTGAAAGTTACTTATCTTCTATGTAAATGATAGGAAAAGTATCACGGGAGCAAAAAAATAAGACCAATTAGAACTAAAGAGAAGCTAATGAAAATGCTGACTCCTAGTTGGGAAAAAAAAAGTACTATATATATTTACATGCTAAAATCCTATGATCCTATCATTACTAAAATACAGAGTAGGCGCAGAATAGCTTAACAAAAGGCAAAAGCCACAGAACAGCTTATGAAATGTAAAATTCACATGACAACATAATTATATATTAATAAAAGTTAGTACATTATATATTAACTTTATAAAAATGCCTAAACAAAATCATCACTTAATAAAGGGATAAGTAAACATTGTATTTATTTTTATCTATACTTATGCAAAGGAAACTTATTCTTTTTCTTTGATTATTTAATCACACTTTATTTCTTTTATGTGTGTCAAATTCACTTTTAAAAAACTATTTTTCCTGTCTCAGAAAAGTCATGTATGGACATGTACCCTCATTTTTACTATTACAGCAATCCTCTAAGCCCCAAAATCTCAAAGCTAAGTATCCTGAAAAAATAAAATTGTTTATAAGACAATTTTATTTCTAGCGCCTGGATGGCTCAGTTGGTTAAGCCTCCAACTTTTGATTTCTGCCTAGGTCATAATCTCAGGATTATGAGATTGAGCCCCACGTTGAGTTCTGCACTGGGTGTGGAGCCTGCTTAAGACTCTATCTCCTTCTCCTTCTTCCCCTCCCTTCCACTCCCCCTCACACCCTCTCTTTCTCTAAAATTTAAAAAAAAAAATATTAAAACAACTTTCTTTTCACATGCTAATAATGCTAATAATTAAGTAAATACCAATTCAGAGCTTCTTAAGTCTAAGACCTGAATCTTCTCTGGGAAATACTAAGACAAATAAGACCTGTTGTCTCTCCTCAAGGTACAGATGGAGAGAAAACTGTAAGAACTATCAGAGGAGAATAAAGAGGTAGAGTGGAGGGATAGTTCAAAACCATCAGCCAACATATCAGAGAAGATAGAGCTAAAACTAGGTAATTAGGCTAAGCAGGGTTTCTCTACAGGGCAGTGTTGGCACTTGGGATCAGAAAATTCTTTGTTGCTGGGGCTGTGGTGTGCATTATAGAACGTGTGGTAGCATCCCTGACCTCTACCCACTAGACGCCAGTAGTAATCCCTCGACTCCCTGGTTGTGACAATTAAAAATGTCTCCAGGCATTGCCAAACATTACTTGGAGGGCAAATTTGACCCCAATTAAGTACCACTGGGCTAGAGACAGATTGGGTGTGGGAGGTATTCTGAAATGGTAGACCGAATCTGAGCATAATTCAAAAAATTATATAGTCAAAGTTGTGAGAGTAATAATGAGAATGAAGATAAAGAGACTTCATTGATTAAATCATTCAAGGATGAGGAAACAAACATTTGTACCAAGTATTGTTAGATCCTTTGTATATAAGATCTAATATATATCTCTCACAAAAAAATCTTTGAAGTGGAAATCATTATTCCTGTTTCACAGATTTAGGAGCTATATCTGTTGATAATATTATAACTTTCAGCATTCACAATGGCCAGCAATGGTAAACAATAACAAAAACCTCCCAACAAAAACAGAAAAAGCCCAGGACTAGATGGCTTCCCAGGTGAATTCTTTTTTTTTTTTTTTAAGATTTTATTTATTTATTTGAGAGAGAGCACAAGCAGAGGGAGGGAGTAGAGGGAGACAGAGAAGCAGACTCCCCATTGAGCAGAGAGCCCAGTTTAGGGCTCAATCCCAGGATCTTGAGATCATGACCTGAGCTGAAAGCAGATGCTTAACTGATTGAGCCACCCAGGTGCTGCCACCCCCCCCCCCCCCCCCCGCCCCACCAACTGCAGGTGAATTCTATCAAACATTTAAAGGAGAATTAGTACCAATCCTTCCTAAATTCTTTCAAAAAATTGAAGGGAAAGAACACTTTTAAACTCATTTAACAAAACCAATATTACTCCCACTCCAAAGCCAAGTAAGGACACAGAACATCAAAAATTACAGGTCAATATTCCTGATTAACCTGCATGTAAAAATGAACAAAATACTGACAAGATAAATTCAATAGTGCATAAAAAGAGATAATTCACCATGATCAAATGGGATTTATCCCTGGGATACAAAGACAGTTCAACACATTCAAATCAATAAATGTGAAACACCACGTTAATAGAATGAAGGATAAAATCATATGATGATCTCAATCAATGCAAAAAAAAAAAAAGCATTTGACAAAATTCAACATTCTTTCATGATGAAAACTTTCAACAAATTAAGTTTAGAACTCTCACCCCATTTAGTCAACACAATACTGGAAGTCCTAGCTAGAGCAATTAGACAAGAAAAAGAAATAAGGTGTCCAATAAGAAAGGAAGAAGTAGAGTTGTCTATTTACCAATAATATATCTTACACATAAGAAATGCTAAATACTCCACCAGAACTAACAAACAAATTCAGTAAAGTTGCAGGACACAAAATCAGCATACAAAAATCCATTGTTTTTCTATACATTAAAAATGAACCATTCAAAAAAGGAATTAAGAAAATAATCCACTTACATTAGCATTAAAAATATATTTAGGAATAAATTTAACTAAGGAAGTGAAAGATTTATATACTGTAAATTATAAGACATGAAAGAAAATGAAGAAGACAGAAATAAATGGAAAGATACCTCATTTTCTTAGATTGAAAGAATTAATATTGTGAAAATGCCCATACTACTCAAAGCTACCTACAAATTCAATGCAATTCCTATAACAATTCCAATGGCATTTTATAAAAATAAAAAAAAAATCTTAAAATTTGTAAGGAACCACAAAAGATGCTGGCTGGCCAAAGCAACCTTAAGAAAGAAAAACAAAGCTGGAGGCATCATACTGCCTGATTTCAAACTTAGATTACAAAGCTATAGTAATTGAAACACTGTGGTACTGGCATAAAAACAGACACATATATAAATGGAATAGGATTGAAAGTCCAGAAATAAACCCACACATATACCATAAGTTAATGTATCACAAGGGTTCCAAGAGTACACAATATGTAAAAGACTGTTTAATAAATGGTGTTGGGAAAACTGAATATCCACATGCAAAAGAGTAAAATTGGACGTTTAACTTATACAATATATGAAAGTCAAATAAAAAAGGATTAAAGACTTAAATGTAAGCCCTGAAACCATAAAATTCCTAGAAGAAAACATAGGGGAAAATCTTAACATTCATCTTGGCAAGGCTTTTTTTGGGGGGCAGGGGGGATATGTCACCAAAAGCACAGACAACAAAAGAAAAATAAACAAGTGAGACTTTATCAAACAAAAAATTTTCTGTCCAAACAAAGGAAACAATTAACAAAATGAAAAAGCAATCTATGGAATGGGAGAAAATATCTGCAAATCATATGTCTGATAAGGGGTTAATATCCAAAACAAATAAAGATCTTCAAAAACTTAATAACAAAAACATAAATAAATAATCTAATTTTAAAAGGGGCAAAAAACTGACTAGACATTTTCCCAAGGAAGACACACAACATCCAACAGATAGTAGTAGGTTGTGGTAGTATCATACTTTTTCTTTTTTCTGTGATGTGATATTGCTAAATCATTAAGAGTACTTTAAAATACACATAAATTATTTAAACATAGTTTTCTTTTTTTTCCCTTTAATATCTCCACACATTGATGCCACAGTCAAATTCCATGTGTGATAGATCTTACTAGTGCTCCTCCCTTTCCTGGTCTTGCAGGAGAATTAAGCTTCCTTGTCCCTTGGAATTTTTTATAACCACATAGCATGATTCAGCAAATGATTGTAATGGCAAATTTTGAAGGCTAATATTGAAATGAAGGTATAAGATAATAGAGACTCTATCAGCCTGAGTGATTCTGAGCATACCCCTAGCCCACCAACCCACATTGGTATGTAGAGATACAAATCTTTTAAACTGTTGAGATTTAGAGATTATTTGTTACTGTAGCATAATCTATCCTGCCTGTGACCATAGCCAAATATGTATAATTAGAAAATTTTACGTTTTAGGCTAAAATTATGTATTAGTTATTCTACAACTAAGAAATTTCAGAGATATCAAAAATCCTGAGGACCTCAAGAGGGTTAAAGGTCTTGTCAAACTCACAAAGTAATACATTTCAAGGATAGCAATCCTAATTTCCTTACTATCAATAAAATCAAATAAAGCAAGACCTGGCTTTTAATGAATTGATAGTATAGGCAATCAACGTGTCTAATTTTGAATGAAAGCTCACAAGTCCATAGATGTTAGTAGAGTCTTGTCTTCCATCTGTTACTAACACTAGGAATTAATAGCTGGGAATTGAGTTGTTTAGCAATAAAAATAAGACATGAGTAGTGGTTGAAGAAGCCTAAAGACACCTTAAGAGAGATAGTGATCAAGTATTTTTCATATCAGTAGAGAACTGAGAATTAGAAACTGGGTGAAAATTAAAACCTTTTCATTTTGACTCTATTTTAATGTGGCATAGCAATTTTCTTGCCATGTAGGTACAATTAGATTGTAGTTTGCTGATAATGCTCTTAGTTTATAAATGAGACCAGATTATTCAAGGTATTCCTAAAATAATGTCAACCTCAATCCATTCCTATCTGCTTTCTTGAACGTAGAAGAGAAGCGTGGGTTGGTAGCCAGTAATGATACATAATTCACAAGCTGCAATATCAATGTGATTGCCTGTGCCTAGTGTGCTGTCAATGGAACACAAGGTTAATCATACATTAGAATAGATTCCTGTATAGTTTCAAGAATAAAAGCTTTAATATCTTGGATGGTTTCATGTTTAAAATGTCACTGTCTTAATATAAAACATTCTGGAGATTTTTCATTTTCTTTGAGCCTTTTTTATTTTTTATCAAATTAATTATATATTGTGCCATTATTTGTTGTTTACTAGTCTGTGAGCTGGAAAAGTCAGAGGCTCTGTTTACATTTATATTAATGCTTGTAATACCCCATGGTGCCTAACACATAGTCCGTACTCAAAAAGCACTAGATGAGTTTAATTAGATTCTTTATCTTCAACATGGTCGTTTCCCCTAGTATCTTTACCTAGACTTCAAATCCTCTTCTCTCAAAGGACACATTGTACAGCACACAATGTCTCTTGAAGAGAGCATAAGAAGATAAAAGGTAGAAGAAGGATTAAATTCTGTTCTCTTTACAAGAGTCTTTACTTTTATTTATTGACAGGAATTGAGATGGTTGACATGAATAACATGCAAAATACACCTAATAAATTAGAGGAAAAAAAGTGAATATTCTATCTAGAAACATTATATGATTCATATGTCAAAATATCCAATTTAACTCTGAGCTTTGTATAGCCAGTGCAGAAAAGAAACTTGTAAAGGTGTATAGTTCCTATTAATTGAAAGTAGAAAGCATATTAATTCCTTACAGAAGAAAATTCTAACACTTATGCTCTAAATTCCAAAAGACATTCTCCTGTGGGATTTAGTCTGAAACCCCTGAGAAAGAAATGGACCAAATGCTGCTGCTTCTTGTGATGTCTTCCAATAAAATCTACAGGCAGGAAGTATAATTCCACAAGGTCTAAGTTAATAGAAATAGATCGTATTGCCATTCTGTCTTCAAACTGGATCCGATGATAATACCTGAGTATCCACAAAAGTTGATGGAGGTCAAGCCCTTGGACTAATGTTACTTAAAAAAAATTACTTCTCACACTCAACTTTAGATGAAGGATAGCACATTGGAGAAATCACAGGCTTCCAGATTTGACAATCTGTTTCCTCTTGGACAACTTCTTTCATTTCCCTGAGCTTCAGTTTCCTTAGCAGAAATACACAAGTGAAGAATAAAAATCTGACACATGCCTTGGCAAAGGCTTAACTTGCTCCAGAAAAATAAAGAGGGACCTTGGATTTTAGATGAGCAAGCAAAACTATTACAATTCTTATGAGGCCTGAAAAGGCTATCCAAGATGTTTTTTTCCATGGAAGGTCCACCTACCAACTAATGGAAGAGAAGCAAAGCCAGATCTTCCCTCAGGGAACAACTGGTGTTCACCTTCAGTAATTAGATAAGCATTCAAGTGAGATCCCATATTTTCACACCATAGACTTGTCTAATAATCAACCTGGGAATTATATGAATCAGACTCTTTCTGTTGTCCACAGAGAAAAAACTCAGCACCACTTCCAAGGCTTGGATGATTCTGAGCTGCTTAGCTTTTCCATGAGCATGCCAGAGTTAGTTAGCTACAAATGTATGCCCAGATCACTGAACACATGAACTAGATATATAAAGACATTTAGTATTCACTACACTAATTTCAAGAGCATGTCTTTGTCAGATAATGAGTTTCACTTTTCCTAGTCAATGTTGAGTTAATCTTGCTGGCAATAAATTCTATAGTTATTCACTTCATGGAACCATCAAAGCAGGTCATCAGACTGTGGAAGGATACCTTTTTCATCGTCCATGGGATATGAAGTTAGTTCATGTGAAAATACTTGCATTTACATTAAACAAAAGTGAAACAAAAAAAAATGATCAGATTTTCTACCACTTGATATTATTATCTGATCTTTAAGTCATGGAATCGCATTCCTTCCAGACATGAGAAGTATGGATCACAACAAATGGAGCGATATCACTGATCTCATGCAAAACTCTTGTCATAAAATAATGTTTCTTATAACCAACTCCAAATTCTATCATTTCTCCACTGGTGCAGAAGATTCTTCTAAAAGACCTCACAATTTTTCTTCTATTCAGTATGACTCAATTAAATGTGTTTAATAACACTCTGTTTCAGAATAAAATCAACATCACAAGAAATGCAAGTAAGAAGCCAAGAAGGCCACATTTTTTACATGTTGATATCAGTTTTATACTTGTTCTTTTTTTAATTAGTTTTCTTGTTTTGCCTTCTATGCATATTTTAATCTGAAATTACTCTCACTTCTAGTTCTTTTGCTCTATTACTACCACACCACCTACCTCACCCCACCCCCAGAAAAAACAAACAAAAAAAAAACCTTAGGTAGAATAAATAGTCCAAATATCCCAAGGGAAATCTTTGCCATTTTAGTCCATGTATAGGAAAAAATGTATATCATCTGCTCATGGCTCAGTAGCCTGTGAACTATGTGTTGGTAAGCTTAGTCCTGTTGGTAGTGGCAAAAATAATCACGCTTTGTATTTATGTAATACCTTTCTTCTGTGGACCTTGCAGGATATTATGTGTCTCGCATGACTAATCTTCATAACACCCCATATTTATGGGAATCTAATGAAGTAAGGACAATATTTTAACCTGAAAGATCATGAAGTGGGCAAAATTGATTTAAAAAAAAAAAAGATGCTAAACACTGCTGATCTTGTTAAGGGCATATGGAAATGTTGTGGGGCCAGACTCTCATTCCCCGTCACACTATATGCACCATTTTCCATAAACGAATCTTTTTTTTTTTTCAATCTAGACAGAGAGCCATGACTGAAAGCTGAAAAGAAGAAAGATTCAGTGACTAAGCAGCAGAGTGGAACCTCAGGGCCTCTGCGTTTTCTTTTTAATTCTGTTCCTAATTTGTGATGTGACCCTAAGAAACCTTTTGCCCCCTTTAAGCCTTAATTGTTTTACTTACAAAATAGTATTGTGAAAGCATGTAGCTCTGCATCCTGGCTCTGGCTTCCAACACTCTATCTTTTGTAGTGTCCTTTAATTAATTTGTTCATCTATTCAACAAATATATATTGAGCATCTTCCATGTTTAAGGCACTGGGGCAGTTGCTTTGGGCCTCTAAAGGAAATTAAGACATTCTCTGGAGCTTAAAAAATAGAAGCAGGAGCTTTTACATGTATGAAAATATATAATAAACTACTGTATGTTGTGTCATTGAATGATGCAAATAATATAGTAACCAAGTTCTGGAAGTTTGCTTCTGGCAGGCTGGGTTAACAGAAAGAGCACAGAACAAGAAGGAAAACCTCATCTGTAGATCAGCCACCTGGCTCTCTGAAAAATGGACAAAATAGCAGTGTGCAATCTCACAAGGTTGTTGTGATAGGGAAACAAAATTCTGTAGAAGAAAGCACATCGTAAATGTAAAGGGCTTTTTTTGTGGGGTGGTTGGTTTTTATTGTAACTAAAGAAATCAGAAAATACGTCAGGAGAATATCTCAACTGAGACATAATATTCTAAACAGAGAGAATGGTATAATCTAGAGCATAGAGCAGGAAACACGTTAAGAGAACTAAAAAAATGAAAAGATCAAAAGTCATAATAAGGAGAACGAATACCTTTAGAAAGTAAAAGGTGATGGAAGAAGTGAAGGAGTGGAAGATATGAAATCAAGGAAATGATGATGATAAGACTTATTAGTTTAAGGTATTCAGTTGTTCAAAATGTTGGAATGATCTGAAGGAGGACAGTGGTTGATCCATGGCTGAAATTGAGCTGATGATTTAACTCAACAAAATTGAAGTGATTCAGGAAATTTTAGTCCATTTTTGCATGAGGTGAGTTCAAAGACAGAGATAAGAATGCAAAGTGGAGAAGAAAGTCCTCAACCCTGTGCAGATCTCATCACAGTAGTGAGACATGGGGATGAAAGCCAATAAATGGTAAAAACGAGGGAGAAGTTAAGTCACAATGAATTGTAAGAAATAATAGAAAAGACTGAAGATATATAAAACTCCGTAGTTTGCTTATAGTGAGACTCTGTTTAGGGTTCTCCTACTATAATATTCTTCAGCAAGTAGCTCCAATCTCCTCATTAATCTACAATCATTAAAGGTCAATATCCAAGCCATGGCTACATGGCATTCTCCATATCCCAGACCCTGGATAGTGCATCTGGGAGCCATACCCTGGTCTGTGATCAATGACTTTCCTGTCAGGACACCTTGCCAATATCCCCCTTTCTCCTCTCCTTCTCACAACACACACTCAGATATCTACTTCTTCTTCTTTTTTTTTTTTTTTTAAGTAAACACTACACCCAACGTGGGGCTCGAACTCACTACTGGAGATCAAGAGTAGCATGCTCCACCAACTGAGTTAGCCAGGCACCCTTCACATATCCACTATGAGTAAGTCACAAGTAGCTCAAACTCAGGGAAAATTTAGGATTTCTAGCTCTTAAGGTCAAAACTAGGTGCAAATTACTAGACTAATATCTGCCACGGCATATACACATATGTGTATTTATACAATGCTAAAGTTAATTTTCAATCATTTATCCATGTTGCATTAATATATAATAGCAATTGGTAAATATAATTCATAAGTTCTGGGTAAATTGAGTCACAAGATTACCTCATTTCCACAATTATGAAATATTCCTTGCAGATTTCAAATTATTGCGAACTAATATAGATCACCATGAATTCAGTTCTTGTGTCTAAATTGATGAAAACTAGTGTAATACATGGTTTACATTGAATAAAACATTTAAAATATTTTTTAAGTACACATGATTAACTAACTAATGAACTAGGAATGAGAGATACTTTCTTTTAGTTTATTCCCCATTTTGTTTTTCACCTTTGACCTAGTTTTTCTTTCTTCTTTTGATAACTGGTTTGCCTTTGATCAACAAGAGTGAATGTTCAATGATCAGAATACAAGTCTTACTTCAAAGATCAGAACAGTTTCTTGATGGCCAGTCTTATGAGTAATTCAGCATTAACTGGTACATTTAGCCGGAGAATGTGGCTATAAATATTTCTTGTATATATTTTTTTCTTATGAAAAGAAAAGTACTTTAAAATATGCATCTAACTATAAGTAGACCTCTTACAGACTATCAAAATATAAGTGCAATGATGATCATTATGTTTACTATATGTCATTCAGAGTGACCAGACTTCTTCAGGCGTTTCTGTGATCTAATTTCTAAACTAGGCAATGTCTTACTCTCAAAAGCATTCCCATATAAAGTAATACCCTTATTAATGTGGTTTAATTTTTCTAAAATTTTCATCTTTTTTCTGAAACATCAAACTGATATGGTTTCTAATTATTTATATAAATTTCTCATGCTAAGTTTTCTTATAGTTGGCTCTGAACTAATCACTAAATACAAAGACAAGTCTTAACAAGCTAATATCTATTTATAAACTTATTTAGTGATAAATAAGCCTCCTTAAAACAACTCCAAAGAAGCAGATACAATAGCTCCTCCATAATAGGCAGATAAATTAATCCCTGCATGTCAATTCACAGTGCTTGCATGTATTTTAATTCATTTAATCTTCACAGCATCCCAGTAAATTGAATTTGCAAACAATTTTATTATCCCTATTCTCAGATGAGGAAACTAAGCCTCAGTTAAATAAATTACTTGCTCAAGTTTATATAAATAATAAATATCAGAAACTAGAATTCATGTCTTCAAAGAACACCATTTTGATCCAAAATGAACACTAGGGAGAGAACCCTGATGATTTGTCACTTCAAAAAGCATTTCATTGCAATGAAATGAAATATGAAAAAGAAATAAGAGATATAGAATTAGAAAGAAAGAAAAAACTGTCATTTACAAACAAAATTATTGCTTACATAGAAAATATAAGTAAGGGGCACCTGGGTGGCTCAGTCGGTTGAGCGTCTGCCTTTGGCTCAGGTCATGATCCCAGGGTCCTGGGATCAAGCCCTGTATTGGGCTCCCTGCTCATTGGGCAGTCTGCTTCTCCCTCTCCCTCTGCCCCTCCCTTTGATTGTTTTCTCTCTCTCTCTCTCTCTCTCAAGTAAATAAAATCTTTAAAAAAAATAAGTAAATTTACAGATAAGCTTTTGAAAGAAATGAATTTATCAAAGAGGCTGTGTAAGACAGTGTTCCTATAAGCAATCAATATTTTAAAAATATATAAAACATATATTGAAATAGTATTTAAAAGTCATATTTACAACAAAACTTAAAGTACCTAAAAATAGAGTAACAAAAATACACAAGAACTGCATATGAAAATCATAAAACATCATTAAAGCCATAAAAAGAAGACTCATAAATAATATTCTCTCTACCCTAAGAGTTGTCATTTTAATTGGAAAACCCTGAAATATAAATGTTAGTGACATTTTCAAATTAAAAAAAATGACAATGTTATATAATATGACCAAGGAAGACTTTATTGTTTTGACATTTTTGCCTAACATTTTAATACTGAAACCACCAAAATAAAGAAATGAATAAATGATTGCTTAAATGTTAATATCATTTTAAAATGGCCAGTAGGGGTGCCTAGATGGCTCAGATGGTTAAGCCTTCGACTTTTGAGTTCGGCTCAGGTCATTATCTCAGGGTTCTGAGATCGAGCCCCATGTGTGGCTCTGCACTGGGTGTGGAGTCTGCTTGGGATTCTCTTTCTCTCTCCCCTTCTCTCTGCTCCCCTGTCTCATAATGAAAAGAAAGAAAGAAAGAAAGAAAGAAAGAAAGAAAGAAAGAAAGAAAGAAAGAAAGAAAGAAAATTAAAAAGACTGAACTCTCCACATGTAAAGGATAATATGGAAAAACTGGAATTCTCATGTACTACTGGTGGGAATACAAAGTTGTTAAACAGTCTGGTAATTTCTTAAAAAGTTAAATTTACACTGTAATGTGATCCAACCATTTCACTCCTAGATCTTTGCCCAAGAGAAAAGAGAGCATATGTTCATACAGCAAATTTTACATGCATGTTCATACCAGCTTTCTTTGTTATAGCCAAACACTAGAGCAACCTAAATTTCTACCACCAGGAGACTAGATGAAAAATTGTGGTACATACATACAATCAAGCACTGCAATAAAAAGGCATAGACTTTTTATAAGCACAAAACAAAGCATAAATTTCAAATAATTGTGCTGAAAGAAACTAGACCAAAAAGAAGAATATATATACCATACAATTCCATTTATATAAAACTCTGGAAAATACAAGTTAATCTAATGTATAACGACAAAAAAAAACAGATCAGTGGTTGCCTAGGGGGCAGGAGAAAGAGACGACAGGGTGACAGGGGGTCTTACATAAACATATGAAAACTGTGAAGTTATGGATATTGGGTTTCACGTGTATATACAAATGTCAAACTTACTAAGTTGTACACTTTTAGAATGTATGGTTTATTGTATTTCAAGTGTACACTAATAAAACTTTTTTTAAGTGATAAGGAGGTCAGAATAGTTTTGGCAGAGAGTAAATTTCTAACCTACAACATTCAGAACACTACAAACTTATTTTATCAATTATTTACACAAAAATCGTTTCCTTATATACAAGATATTTGTGTTGGGACGACTGGATGGCTCAGCGGTTCAGCATCTGCCTTCCCCTCAGAGCGTGATCCTGGTCCTGGGATTGAGTCCCACATCGGGCTCCCTGAGAGGAGCCTGCTTCTCCCTCTGCCTGTGTCTCTGCCTCTCTCTGTGTATCTCTTATGAATAAATAAATAAAATATTTTAAAAATAAACAAGATATTTGTGTCACGCATTCCTAAAGGAATAAATCTACAGACTTTATTATGATAGGCCACTGAGTTTGGCCAGTAAGAGACTTTAATTTCATACATTACAGTTGATAGGCCATTAATGTCACACATTACAGTCTTTTAATCTAATCTTTTGTGAAACTATTGAGATTCAGAAACTGAAGTTTGTTATCACCCTCTTACATTGATTTGAATGGAATTTTAAAAAATATTGAGTTAAATTCAGTGCTGAATAATTATGTGAACCTGTGCAAATTTCTTCAACTTTCTAAGACTCCATTTGCTCATCTGTAAAACAGAAATAATTATGCAACTCTTTCCTGGTTGTCATTGTAAAGAGAATTTATATCTGTATGGTATGTGTACCATAGGTACAAAATAAATGGTTATTACTATTGTATAACATTATGAGATAAACAAATCTCATTGAAGACTTTGATAATTTTTCTTGTCTCTTTCTAACCAATTGATCCAATTATGGGTTTTCACACATATAAATATAAAGTACTATCTATGTATACATATGCACTTCATTTGTTTAGCAAGTATTTATTAACCCCTATAGAACTGTATAGATAGCAACCATGAATTTTCACCATATTTGTATGTTCAATTTCACAGTAATAGCCAGTCCTTTAAGAATTCTAGCCATTGAATCTGATCTTCACAATAATTATTATCTAAATATTCTTCCATAATTACTGTTTATTTAAGTTTCAAAGCATTCTTTAAAGATTGGTAAAATAAGAATACATTACATATAATGAAAATCGTGTGTGTGTGTTCAAAAAAGAAAATTCAGCAAAATGTTGAATTTCTATTTATTTGATGACTGAACAATTACTCAACTGTTTTTTCTTACTTTACTATAATGTCAAGATTTTTTGAGAGTATGTTTCATCTTTAAAGTGGGGTTTAAAATAGACATTTAAAGATTTTAAAATAAATCTTAAAGATAAAGATGTTAAAATAAATCTTAAATAATGAATAAAATATTTACTGCCTAAATTTGGCAGTGTCCACAAATCTACATTTAGAAACGTCACTTGGATTCTCACTCCTGCTCATCCCCTCGTCACACTATATGCACCAACTTTCATAAGTAAATCTGTCTTTCAGTCTAAAGGAGAACCATGACTGAAGGCTGAATAGAGGAAAGATTCGGTGACTAAGCAACAGACTGGAACCTCATGCCTGTGAATTTCATTCTAAATTCTGTCCCTAATTTGCGATGTACCCTAAGGAATTTCTCTGCCAGGTTCTGCCTTTCCTACTTGGCTTGTAAAATGGTGGCATCCACAGTTACTCTTCCCTCTGACTGGGCCTGGTCTCTGGGCAAGCATCGTATATATAAGCCCTGTATTGGTTGTTCACAGTGATTCCTAGGAGAGATCATATTTTCCCACTCAGATCTGGTCATGCAAATATGTAAATACAGCAAATAGCTACCCTTTCAGACTGACAAACAAGTTGATCAGTATCACATTATCATTTGGTTTTCATTAGGAAAGAGTCCAAGATTGGTTGACTCATCTTCACACCACTCTCTATATCCCACAGGGATCTGACAGTAGTAATGAGCCCCAAGTACATTTCCATCAACAATTAGAACGAGCTGACCTTATCTCCTTATCCCTTAAGCATGTTAAAACTTGAGGAAAATGAAAAGTAGATTTTCCTCCAAGAAAATGAAATATCCTACCTCGGAAGTGAGGAACTTTATTTCACATGTTTCATAACCACCTACCATATGTCTAACAAAACATTATTTAAAGATGATAGAAATTAATACAGCCTGAACTGAGAGATCTTAAATTAAAATTTTAGGATCATTCATGTTATATCACCTCTTCAATCTTTATGGTAGGTTGAAATTCAGATATTCACTTTACACAGTAATAAGAAATTTCTCCCAAACTTCAGACTCAAATTTATTGAGGAATAAATATGCAAAATTCCAAGAAAGTCATATAGGGCAACCATAGCTGCTGCTTGCCTGAAAATGAATAAGATGGCAGTGACTAGAAATCAAGGCCCATCCTCTGGCTATCAGGCATGTCATTCCAGTGGTGGTTGAGGGTAGGGTGGACCATGATAGTGGCAGAGTCCAAGAATGACAGAGCCCTTGCAGAAGAATAGTTTTTTAATACTTTGACAAAATCAGGGGATCCCTGGATGGCTCAGTGGTTTGGCGCCTCCCTTCGGCCCAGGGCTTGATGCTGGAGTCCCCAGATCAAGTCCTGCGTCGGGCTCCCTGCATGGAGCCTGCTTCTTCCTCTGCCTGTGTCTCTGCTTCTCTGTGTGTGTGTGTCTCTCATGAATAAATAAATAAATAATCTTTAAAAAAATACTTTGACAAAATCAGATCTGACTTAGGGGGCTATATCCCCTATATTGTAGCAATAACGTCACAAATAAGAGGACATTAATTACATTATTAATTCTTTCCATTAGGAAAGTAAGATATATTGGTCCAGAATTAGCAGAAACCTTTCAGGAACTTTTGGTAGAATGGTGTCATATTAACAGCTGCCCAGTCTCTCAGTAGGGTGCATGTTTATAATTTTTTTTACACATTTCTTGGCCCATGGTTCCACATTTCAATTCCTGAGAGACTACAGATTTTTCACTGATTGTCATCTAGTGATATTACCACATTTAGTTAGCAAATATGTTCTGGAGAATTCTGAATTTACTATTCTTTCAGTGGCATCCAGCTATCAGTTTGAAAACAGAATTCAGGAATTTCTAATTTACAAAGATATCTAGAAATGAGTCACTCATACAGGCTTTCCCTACTTCCTACTAAAATGTACAGGAAAAAAAAATCCCATACCACAACTAAAAATGGAGACTGAATAAAACATCTAATATACAAAATTAGGGTGAAGAATCCATGAACTATTAAAGAAATAGAGCTGTATTGATTTTTTTAACAATCAAGACTTCCTCTCAATAAACATAGACTGTTTTATTTTTTAAGATTTTATTCATATATTTGAGAGACAGCATGAGCAGGGTTCGGGGGTAATAGGAGTAGAAGGAGAGGGAGAAGCAGACTCTCTGTTGAGCAGGGAGCCAGACCGGGGCTTGATCCCAGAACCCTGAAATCATGACCTGAGCCCAATGAAGGAAAGACTGAACCAAATGAGCCACCCAGTTGCCCCAAATATTGACTACTTTTTTAAAAAAGGAAAAAATACTGACTATTCTCTAACTTAAGACACACAACTTAAAGCATCCTAGAAGCCACGTATTGAATTCTTTACTGTAGAGGTTTAAGATGCTGCATTTTTAATTAGCCAGAAAACTATTTTATGCACAAACATGCACAGAAATTCCTCTCCAACTCCACTCCCCCAAATTTGCATACTATATCCATTCATAGACCATGTGGAATGATGAGCAATGGCAAGCTGCATCCTCGGATGTCTGTAAGCCTAAATAAACTAGGCAGTAGGGTGAGCTGGAATTGGTAGTTTTTTACACATTCCATTAGCTCAGGGTATTAAAATCAAATCGGAGAAGGATAGGAAGGCACCTTAAAGAAAGAAGAATTATATAAAGAAAAATTCCTCCTAGAAATTTGAATAGAATGCCAACTTGCCTTCTGATTTGAGATCTGAAAAAAAAAAAAGTCATCTACCATTCTCACAGACAAGAGGAGGGCCAGGGCTATTACTGTTAAAAATTCTGAAGTGTAATTGGATCTGCCTCATTAATAGACAAATACATGTAAAAATTCAACCTGATGTCTCTCAAAAAATTTAGAATAAGGGAAAGATAGAAATAATTCTAAAAACTATTTACTCATTTATACAACAAATATTTCTTAACCTGTTCTGTGTAACTAACACTCTCAGAGACACTAGACATAGAAGGGAAAATAAATGACATAAGAGCACTCTACACTAAATTTAAAATCAAATAGGCAAATATTAATAAAAGATTACACATATCTTAAAACTGTTATAAACATAAAGGTATGGAAGGACACAGAAAGTTATATTACAGTATTCAAGACAAATTTTATAAAATTTCTTAAATTTTCATGTACATAAATACATTTTTTCTGTATTTTAATGTAATCCAAGTATAAAATATAATGTAAAAAATGTGGCCTCTATAAAAAAGAAACAGAAGATTGAAATAAGAGAACAAACCAGAAAAAGAGGACAATATGTACAATACGGATCAAATGCAAGGAAATTAAAGATGTAATGTCAAAATAAAAATCCATACTGGAGAGTGAACAAAACCAAACAAATAACTGAGCAAATGAAATCAGTAATATGTGGAACAAAATTAAGAAATCCCTCCTACAATAAACAGGATATGGACAAATAGATGAAAATGATAAAATGAGCACTATAGTTTTGGAAAGCACAGAACAGAGAACTAACACATGAATAACCTGAATTTCTAAAAAAGAGACTACAGAAAATAGAACTGAAAAATAGTCCAAAAATGGGGAAGGGGTTGGAAGTGTATGGAATATTCTAAACTGCAAAAAGTCTTGTGTAACTAACATCAAACATGGTGGGGAAAGATTAAACCAAAAAGATTAAACCAAAGCTTTTCCCTAAGATTAAGGAGAAAGCAAGGATGCCTGTTTTTAGCATTTCTATTCAGCATAGTCCTGGAAATTCTAGTCAGAGCAATTAGGAAAGAAAAAGAAATTAAAGGCATCCAAATTGGAAAGAAAGAAGTAAAATTATATCTGTTCACAGAGAGCATGTTCTTATATGCAGAAAAAACTAACAAATACACACACACACACACTCACAAATTCAGTTAGAGCAAATCAACTAATTCAGCAAAGATGCAGGATAAAAACCATACACACAAATCTCCACTGTATTTCTATTCACGTACAATGAATAATCTAAAAAGAAAATTAAGAAAATAATTTGCAAAAACATAAAAAAGATAGAAATAAATTTAACCAAGGAGGCATAAGACTCTACTGTAAACTACAAATATTGCTGAAAGAAAGTAAAGAAGACCTAAATGGAAAGGTATCCTAGGTTCACAGATTGGAAGACTTAAATTTACAAAATGAAAATACTACCCAAAGCAATACACAGATTTAATGTAATCTTAATCAAAATCCCAACAGTGTTTTTGCAGAAATGGAAAAGCCCGTTTTATGGGATGCCTGGGTGGCTCAGCGGTGGAGCATCTGCCTTCGCCTCAGGCTGTGATCCTAGAGTCCCCAGATCAAGTCCCACATCGGGCTCCCTGCATGGAGCCTGCTTCTCCCTCTGCCTGTGTCTCTGCCTCTCCCTGTGTGTGTCTCTCATGAATAAATAAAATCTTTTTTTAAAAAAAGTAAAAGCCCATTTTAAAATTCATATAGAATTTCAAGAGATCCACAACAGCTAAAACAGTCACACACACACACACACACACACACACACACAAAAACAATTTGAAGAACTCACATTTCCTGGTTTCAAAACTTACTATAATCTACAGTAATCAAAAGAATGTAGTACTGAAGGGTAGACATATAGATCAATGGAATAGAATTGAAAGCCTAGAAAAAAACTCTTCACATTTCTTAATTGATTTGAACAAGGGTGCCAAGATAATTCAATAGAGAAATAATAGTCTTTTCAACAAATGGTGCTGGGAAAACTGATATACTCATTCAAAAGAATAAAGTTGAAACCTTACTTTAAATAACATACAAAAACTAACTCAAAATAGGCCAAAAACCTAAATTTAAGAGCAAAAACTATAGTGTTTTGGAAGAAAATATAGGGCCAAATCTTAATGATCTTGGATTTGGCAGTTGTCCCTTAAGTGTGACCAAAGCACAACAACAACAACTATATAAAATGGATTGCCTTAAAATTAAAATTTTGGAGGGATCCCTGGGTGGTTCAGCAGTTTAGCACCTGCCTTTGCCCCAGGGTGTGATCTTGGAGTCTCAGGATCGAGTCCTGCATCAGGGTCCCTGCATGGAGCCTGCTTCTACCTCTTCCTGTGTCTCTGCCTCTCTCTCTCTCTCTCTCTCTCTCTCTCTCTCTCTGTGTGTGTGTCTCATGAATAAATAAATAAAATCTTTAAAAAAATAAAAATATGTAAATAAAATTAAAATTTTTGTGTATTAAAAGACACTATCAAAAAAGGGAAAAAATAACCCACAGAATGGAAAAAAATATTTATAAATCATATACCCAAAATATATATAAAGAACTCTTACAACTCAACAACAAAAGGCCAAACAGTCAGATTTAAAAATGGGCAAAAAAGGGGCACATGGCTGCCTCAGTGAAGAGCATGAGACTCTTGATCTCAGGGTTGTGAGTTCAAGTCCCACGTGGGGTATAGAGATTACTAAAAATAAGTAAATAAATAAATAAAATTTTAAAAGAGAGAGAGAGAAAGAAGACACAGGTTCTCTAAATCTAAATGTGTGGAATAATACTAAAAAAAATTATAAAAATGGGCAAAGAACTAGAATAGACATTTATCCAAAGAAGAAATACAAATAAAAAAAAAGAAGAAATACAAATGCTCAACATGATTAGTCATTAAAGAAATGTAAATTAAAACCACAATGAAATACCACTTTATACTCATTAGAATGGCTATTATCAATAAATTGAAAATATCTCTTTTGTCCTCCATTTGTTTTTTTAAAGGGTCCCTTCCTCCTGGCTTTTCCTTGAAGACTTCTCTTCTCTTCAGCTCCCTCAAGCAGAGACTGTGTTTTCTCCCACTACTCCCTACTAGGCAAGGAGTTGGGATACATGCCTTTTTTTTCCCTCCCCATTATCACTTCCAAACCATCCTTCCTTCCTCACTCCTCCCTAAAATCTTACTGCTTGCTGTGGGTCATCTGTCAGGCCCACACTATTCCTCATTTTTCTATTGTAATTCCTGAGTCATGGCTACTCTCTGAGACATAACCATTATAAATCTTGGTGGTTTCACTATCCAGTTAGATGAGTCTTCTCATATCCATCCTCTGTTTCTTAATCTCATCTTCCAATGATGTTGCCATCTACTTTATTTCAGCCATTCACTCCATCGATCACACCCTAAACATGCATTACCAATATAGTAGGCACCAGCCACATGTGCTGCTCAGCTCTTGAAATGTGGTTAGTGTGACTGACAGACTGAAATTTAAATTTTATTTAACATTATTTAATTTAATAAAATATTTTTAAAAGAAATGTGATATAGTTACTGAAAAACTTTTAAGAATATGTGGATCAATTTGAATATGTAAATTGACTTTTTTTCAATTGGATAAGTCCTAAAATCTAGCTACCTGTCAAGTATCTCTGATAAAAATTTAATTTCTTAGTTCAGATGTACTATAAACATAAAATATAGGGGCACCTGGACAGCTCAGTCAGTTAAGTGTCTGACTCTTGATTCAGCTCAAGTCATGATCTCAGCATCATGAGATCATGAAATTTCTCTCCCCATGCCTTCTCCCCACTCATGCTCTCTCACTCTCTTTTTCTAAAAAAAGAAAGAAAGAAGAAAGAAAGAAAGAAAGAAAGAAAGAGTAAAATAAAAAAAGAAGAAAAGAAAAGAGTATGAAATATACACCAGATTCCAAAGACCTAGGGTAAAAAAAAAAGAGAGAGAGAGAATGTAATATATTTTAATAATTTTTATATAATTACTTGTTAAAATAATAATATTTTGGATACATTTATTTAAATAAAATATATTACTAACATTAACATTAATTTTGTCTCTCAACAATCCCAGTAGGCAGTTAATTTTACTTTTATTTTCTCCATAAGGAAACAGAGATTTTGAGAGTTTAACTTACCCCAAATCCTAGAACTAGTGGTGGTAGAGCTTAGACTCTAACCAGGACTAGAGATGTTCTTAATCACTACTTTCTAGTTCCCCTTCACATGCTACTAAATGAAGCTTGCTCCATTGAAGCAACTGCTGCATCAGAGGCCTGTAGGTTTGTCTTCTGCCTGAATTTGTCCCACTCTTTTGATCCCTGTCTCCTATCTCTGACTCTGACAGATGATTTCATATATATATATATATATATATATATATATATATATGAAGTCATATATATATGATTCAAAACTATGCTTAGATACCTTCACAACCCATTCTCCATAATCTATTCCTTCCATTAGCCCCAGGAGTTATTAATTTATTTATAAATTCAACAAATTTACTGAGGATCTCTGTACCAGGCACTGCTATAGGTGCTGGTAATAGAGATATAAACTGAACTAGAGGTCAGCAAACTGTAAAAGATCAGATAGTAAATATTTTAGGTTTTTCGAGCCAAGGGGCAATATCAATAATATCATACTTACAAAATAAAAAACAAATATCCTCAATTTTTATTGATGAAGTTAAAAAAGGATTAAAAAATAAGTACAATCTTTTTCATAATACAGACCTCTTAATGAGAAGAATAAAATCCTTTTTCTAGAAAGTATAACACTTTGTTTGATTTAGATTCAAAGTTAGCATTCCTATATTCAAATCCATTGCAAATATTCATCTGTACACTCTAAGCTGAAGCAATAACAAAAGGGCAGGCCAGAAATGGATGTACTGTGCCAACCACTGAACTGAACATAAAAGAATTCCTTGTTTACATGAGGCTTATATTCTCATAGAGGGGTAGGGGGTGTAAGCAATAAACAAATGTAATATGCCAGACGTGGTAAATGCAATAAAGACCAATGAACAGGGGATCCCTGGGTGGCACAGTGGTTTTGTGCCTGCCTTTGGCCCGGGGTGTGATCTTGGAATCCTGGAATCAAGTCCCCACATCAGGCTCCCTGCACGGACCCTGCTTTTCTCTCTGCCTGTGTCTCTGCCTTTTCTCTCTGTGTCTCTCATGAATAAATAAATAAAATCTTTAAAAAAAAAAAAAAAGACCAATGAAGCAGGGAGAGAGGAATGAGGGTGACTAATGAAAGATGGCAGAAGCAATGATTTTATGTCAGACAAGCCTTCCTTGGCTGAAACAGAGCCCTGAGGAAAGCAAGTTAGTAAGCCATGGAAGAAACTGAGGCAAGAGGAGGACCCTTGTGAAGGCTCCTGAGTAGATGTATGCATAGTCTGGGATGGTGGTGGGAAATAAAGAGGTGGTTTGGATTACAGAAGTCCTCGTCAGTCCAGAGTGAAATGTAACATCATGGCAGGGTGGCAGGAAGGGAAGAGAACTGGATGAAAAGTCAGGGTTAAAAAATAAATGAAAAAAAAAAAAACATAAATGAGACCAGATACAGCTTAATCACTTACTCGCCATTCTTGCCAAAGGGGATCATGCACACATGTGGCAATTTTGAATCACTCTTTCTCTCCCTCTCTATTTACTTATTTTTTTTTATTTTTTACTGAGTGAACAGTGAATATTTTGTGAGCATAGGCTCTGAGAAACTTAAAAATAATATCATTTAAACTAATTCCACAAATACATATGGACAACTGTAATATGTTTAGAGACTTTCCAGTTATTGTGAAAGAAATAAAAGAAAGACAAGGCAAGGCCTTATAATCACAGTAGAGAGTCAGGAGATTCATAAACAATGGGTGACATCCTTTTCTGGGGGAACCTCCTGATGTGTGTACAGAGTCTTTAAGTAAGTGACCCCCTTCCACCTTAGAAGTCCAGTGAGGAAGAGTATCCCTCTCCCTGCCCCTGTCCTTGCACTTGACTTAGATTCCCTAATCAGAAACACGACCTCACACTTGAGACTTCAAATCCTGAACAAGTGATTCAACAATATAGAGATTCGACAATATATTTAACAGTATATAAGGAATTCAAATTTCCCTGTAGCATAGAGAGAACTGAAAAGGGACTATTCCTTCAGTTTTATATTTGCTGTGGTGTAAGCTGCCTAACCTTTGTTTTTTGCTCACTTTCCAGCCTGGTTTTCAGCCTTTCCACGATTCTGTGAGTCTCTGATTGTCATCTAGATAGCCAGAGTCCATTTCTATGGCTGATGACCAAGAAGTCTGTAATGTCAATAAGGGAAGGCAGGACAATTTGGACAATCCAGAGGACTACGGCTATTACAAGTACAATCAAGAAAATATCATTGTTATACAATAATGCAAATGTAATCAAAACACTGAACTGTACACTTAAAAGAGATTATGGTAGTAATCTTTATGTTATATGTATTTTACCAAAAAAGGGAAAAAGCGTGCAGGAGGAAACTTTTGGTTTTGATGGTGTACGCATGTATCAACATCAAACTGTATATTGAAATATGTGCAGTTTAAGTAGATTAGGTCTCAATCTGTTTACAAAACAAATATTAAAAACTTGTCACTTTCTTATCATTTTATGCTTATTAGAGAAAGAAATAATGCAAGTCTTCACTGAAGAAGTAAAATTTATATTGACCCTTGAGAGCTAAACAGAAATTAAATGGGGACACCTGGGTGGTGTGGTCAGTTAAGCTTTGGACTCTTGGTTTTGGCTCAGGTCCTGATCTCAGGGTCGTGAGATCAAGCCCGTGTGGTTCTCCACGCTCAGTGTAGAGGCTGCTTAAGATTCTCCCTTCCTCTCCCTCTGCCCTTCTCACCCCCTGCGCTCTCTTTCAAATAAATAAATAAATAAATATTTTTAAAAAATAAAAGAAATTAAACTATCTCCTATCCCTCCATAGAATTTTAAAAAGGAAATTAAAAAAAAAAGAATTCCAAACAAAACATTGCTAGGTAAGTAGGAAGATATGGCTGTACCTAATAGGTATCAGGGGATGAAATAAAGTAGTGTTAAGGAGTCATGAGGGCAATGATATTGAATGGTTATGGAAATGTTAGCTTTTGGAAACTTTGTCAAAAAGAGGATTGGGTACTTGAATTTCTATGCAAGGACAAAGAAGATGGTGAGTAGGAATCAATACCTTGCTTATAAAATTATAAAAATGGACTACATCTGCCATTTAGAACCTTCAATAGTTATTTTTTTAAAAGATTTTATTTATTTATTCATGGCAGAGAGAGAGAGAAAGAGAGAATGAGAGAGAGAGAGAGAGAAGTAGGCTCCATGCAGGGAACCCAGCGTGTGACTTGATCCCAGATCTCCAGGATCACACCCCAGGCCGAAGGTGGCGCTAAACCACTGAGCCACCGGGGCTGCCCCAATACTTATTTAATTTGTGTATTCCTATGAATTATTATTCTTTCTATGACATATCCTATAAATTGCTTTGCTGAGTATCTTTTCCAATCTTCTTCTAATGTGCCTTTGTGTGCTATGAAGGCTAGAAAGTTAAAAACTGAACTTCTCAGACTCCCTTGCAGTTAGCTTTCCAGATATCATGGTCTGCCATCAAATGTATTCATGCAAGACTAGAATTTGGATCTGAAGTAGATGGGAGAGAAGTGACATGAGACATCCATTCTGCTAGTGGAAATTGGGGCAGAGACAGCATGGAGCCAGGAGCCTTCATGGCAGCTTCCCAGGTAAACATGGTCATGGCAACAACAGCAGCTCTCTTGGCAGCCCATTTCAGGAGTGTGGCTCTTATAGGTGTCCCTGGAAACTCAACCTAGAGTCTGTTTCTTCAGCCCTCCCAAAGATTCAGCAAGCCATTTAATGCTCTGTAATAAATCTTGTTTGCTGAAACTAGCTCACTGGGTTCTGTTCTCCGAAACTAACCCTGACAAATATTTGTTCTAACTGTACTAGTTTGGAAAAAACGATCATGCTATACTTTGTTAATGAATAGCATGTGTAGGTACAAAAACACAGTAACATACATCTTTCCTTTCAAAATTGTGAAATATTGAAATTCACCACATTCTTATCATACCCAGTGTCTCTCTGTACTCTTAACAAAAGAAAGATCCTATTTATCTAAATCTTATTTGGTAGAGAATATCAGTGTTAAAGGAATAAGTATAATGCATATATCCATTTTGGCATTTCAAAAATATTTTTCTTGATTAATTAGAGAAGTACAAAGTACCTAATTCTGATCTGGAAACATTTATTTGGCAGAACTGTCAATTTTATTCAAGATGCTCTTTAATGTATTATACCAAAATTAACTGTTGTAATAACAAGAAATTTCTATGATGCTATTATGTATGATGAGGTGTTTTTTGTTGTTGTTGTTGTTATTGTTGTTATGCAGCCTATTTATAGAGTTCACTCAGAGGCTTAAAGGGATTTTTTCCCATGGGAAAAGTGAAACAGATCCCTCGATGGCTCATAGTGGTAAATTTATCACTTGTTTTATCAAAAAGTAATTTGTTTTTAATAAAAACATTTCACTAGTTGACAAGTGAAATAATAAAGCTTTTTGGTTGTTGTAATTGTTTCTAAAAGTAGAAGTGTGTGTGTGTGTGTGTGTGTACGTCCAGTACCTGAAAACTACTGGTTTATCCTCTAACATAATGTAAGTATTGGGTATGTGAGTATGCTGGTATGCATCCCATTATTAGGAAAGCACGGAAAACTGATTTTAGTATGCTTTTGCTCTTAGCAGCAGGATATAATCATTTTTTAACAGAAATTATGAAATTACACATTAGCATACTATGTACATTTCAAATTATAAGGCTACATGTGTATATATATATATATATTGCTTGTGGATGCATTAGAAAATCTTTACTACTACATGTTCCTATTTTTTACTTATTTAAATCAATAGCTAAACAAATTATAATAAGGTCATACCAATGTTTCTCTATCTAGTCATGTCAACATTTAAGTATTTAACACATATTTCTATTGGTTTACATGTTAACTATCTTATTTGTCTTGAAATATTATGCTTTTTAGAACAGTTTTTGGAAAGTACACGGAATGCATGTCCAAGAGATGAAACCTTAGAAACAAAATGGTAAACAGAAGTGAAACAAAAAGCCAGTTTGATGAAAGTATTTATGAGGTACCTACTACTTCCGCTGCATTGACTTAGATTTATGACTATAAAAAAGCTCACCTAATGAGCACAACAAAGAATGACCAAGGGAAAGAAAAACATTACTTCTAAATCTGAGACACACTCTAAGCCGGTTTAGTGTTTCATACAATGAGCTATCCATCTGAACCTCAGGGCCACTTCCAAGTGCCCAGAGGGAAGAGGAACAAAATGCAATCATTCAGACCCTAAATATCTAATGGTACGACCCTCTTATAAAACCCTTTTTTATTCTGAAGGTGAGTCTGCTTCCTGGAATTTATGCTGAAATGCAATTTGGAGTTCTTAAAAACATTATCTCCTTAACTTAAACATTTTGCATTTGCATGAGACACCAGGGAATATGAAATGATGCACTAATTGAAACATGACTTAATAAGCAGTCCATGAAACCAGGAGAGCCCCTGAACTGTAATCCCAGCTTGGATACCACTTGCTGTGTTTCTTTGGTTTAATTGAATAATACGCCAGAATTTTAGTTCCCCCATTTGTTGAAAGAAATAAACAGTGAAGCTACCAGTCACTGAAAAATTGAATAAATTAAATAGTTAATTTTCTGCCCTTTTGTAAGGATGAATTATATATGTAGAGTCATGTTTGCTACAAATAGAGCTTGCTGCCTAAAAGGCCTCTTCTACAGTGGAAAAGTCTACCAAAATCTATAGAGTATGTCTTGATTGCTGATTATTGATTTATCAAACTCAATTTTGGTATCTTTGAGTACTACACTAATTGGTAATTCAACAAATTAGAATGGCATGAGCCATTAAGAAGAAAGAAGCAAATCTATTTGTACTGACAGGAAAAAATCCCCAAATCTATTGCTAAGTGAGAGATAGCGAGGTACAATGCCGAGTATAGAGTATTCTATTAATTGTGCTTAAATGCTTAAAAAGAGATGAGAAAAAGAGGGACACGGAGGCAGGGAGGAGAGAGAGAGAGGAAGTGGGAGAAGGAGAGGAAGAATGATTCTAATCCAGGCACAAGGTGATGAGTTTTTCTCAGTGCCTAATATCACTTTTATCTCATCCTCATAATTACAGCACCTGTTTTAATGCCTGGTTCAAATGAGATGATTAGTGCGTATATATGTTATGACTATCATCTGTAGGATCTCGTTTAGGCGTTTCACATAGAAAGCAAAAAGAGTTATACTCAAAATTAGTAAAGGTTGTATAAACATTTTTTTAAGTAGTTCTGGAATTGCAAGCCAGCAAAACACTGAACCAGTAAGGAAAGGATTAAATAAAATGCATTATAACCACTTGGCTGAAATATTGTGTAACTAATAAAAATTAGTTTTAAAACTTTGCAGTAATAAATAAAACTATGCAGTAATAAATAAAAATATTTAACAGTAGAAAGTTAAATGAAGGGGCGCCTGAGTGGCTCAATCTGTTAAGTGTCTGACTTTGGCTCAGGTCATGTTCTCAGGGTACTGGGATTGAGCTCCTTGTTGGGCTCTGTGCTCAGCGGGGAGTCCTTCTCCTTCTGCCCCTCTCTGCACTTGTGCTCTCTCTCTCTCTCTCTGTCTCTGTCTCTCTCTCTCTCGCTCGCTTTTTCCTTCCCTCAAATAAATAAATAAAATCTCTTTTAAAAAACTTAAATGAAAAATGAAGTATCCACTAAGTCTGAACATATGTATTCTCTATGATCCAACAATTCCACTCCAAGGTATATAGCCAACGAAGAATGGGTACATATATATTCACTAAAAGACATGGACAAGAATTTTCCTAGCAACACCACCTGCAATCACCAAAAACTATTTATTTATTCACTCTACTATGGATGGACAAGAGAAACATCCTTCAGCACCATCACATTAATTTTCTTACTGTGGTTATTTTCACAGGACATATTTTATTGCCAACCTCCAAAGCAAAGAATAAGGAACTAGAAATGATATCAATTGGGACTAATATAGAATAATAATAGATAACCACTTAAAAGTAGCATGATACTTAAAAGACTGGCATACAGCTGGACACTGCAGTTTCCTGACTGCCCACTTGACCAGCTGTAATGGGCTGCATCTCCATTGTCTGTAAGTGGAGGCAGAAGCATGCCAGCAAACAAGGCAGCGTGTCTTTTCCCAGTATATCATGCACAGCTCTCTGCCACACTCTGGGAAACAACACTTCAATGAGATAGCGGCCTTTAGCTCCAGACATTAGTTGTGCCACCAGGAGCCAAGAGCTATCAGCAATAGCAGGGGAAAGTGAGGTGGAAAGCCCTGGCTAGAGACAGCACTGGCAGGACAGGGAGAAAGATGACCGTAGGAACAGCAGGAGCCAGAGATGGCAGCAGGAGCCACAAGAAGAGATGCCATGAGCTGCTCACTTGGTATAATGACTGCCCCAAGGTGAATGCATAAAAGCAACAAATCATGACATCTCGTTATAAGCTGGCTGTAGTGTCAGCCCTCAGTCAGCATGACTGACTGACAAGGCTAAAAGTAAAACCAATAGTAAGAATCCTGATTCTTGGTCTCTGACACCTCAGGGTGGTAACTGCTGCAAGATGGGACAGCTACAGCCTTTGCCAGCCTCAATTACTCCGAGTAATAAAGTGTCACTTAACAACTAGCTTAAATAGTTTGAAGATTCCAGCAGTAACTACTTCCAAATAAAAACCCTGCCTCGTGTTTTTTTTATTTTATCTCAACTGGTAAAAGAGCAGACTAGCTAAAGGGCATCAGAAACACCATCAGAAAACATTTGGAAGCCCTCAAACATTCAGGCAGCTACCCAAGCAGTTTCTCTCCCATCAGAAGGTAGGGTAGGGGCTTCTTTCTAGAAGACAATTTCTGGAAAGCAACTATTATGCCTATTGTTTACAAAACATCATCTGTTCCTCCTTTAGGAATATCATAATTATTCAATTTTTTCACAGAAAGCTCTCTGTGACCTCTCAATACACAAATAATAAAGCTTAGCTTAGGAACCTGGATCAGTTCTAGGATAAAGGTTGCTGTGCTTCATATTCAGGGAGTGAAATAAGAACAAATTACATATTTAAATTCAACTGATGTTAAAAAGAATTGCTTGTCCAAGCATTAAACATATTATGAGATTTAAATCACCATTACCCACAAAATAATCTCTTTGGAAATTAACCCAAGGCTGCAAATTTAGGTTGAAATTATTTAACAAGGGAGAATCCTATAAAATACTATATTCTTTCAAGGAGAGGTTTTCAGAATTATATACTAATAGCCTGAAACTTAAGTATATTTTTCAGTATCTTTCTATTCTTTCATTCAAATACAGCTGAGGACTCCTCCTTTAAAAAAAAAAAAAAGGTGCTAGCACTAAAAAAAGGATTAAAAAAAATCAACTGAAAGCAAAGTCTCCATGACTTTTCATTAAAGATTTATTTATTTATTTATTTATTTATTTATTTATTTATTTATTTATTTATTTTAGATGGAGGCTGAGGCGGGACAAAGGGAGAGAATCCTTGATAAGAACCCTGCTGAGCACAGAGCCCAAAGCAGGGCTCAATCCCAGGATCCTGAGATCATGACCTGAGCTGAAATTGAGTTGGATGCTTAACCAAGTGAGCCACCCAGGTGCCCCAAAGTCTCCATGACTTTATAATATAATAGGGAAATTGACACATATCATAATTATAATTCAAGAGAATACAAGATTCTATTATTGAATGACTTCTATGGGTCTGACCCCTTGTACCAAGTGCCAAGTATATACCAATATTCTGGATTCTGGGAGCACATAGTATATTGGAAAAGGCAGTTATACAAGCAAATAAGTTACAAAACAATATGATAAAGGCTAAAGCAGGAGTACATAAAATGCTCTATTCTATAAAAGCATTAAGGGGAATAAAATTTAAAAAAATAAAAATAAATTAAAAAATAAAATAATAAAATATTTTTTTTAAAAAAAGCATTGAGGAGAAAATGGCTAATCGAGGCAGCCAAGGATATCAGAGGGGATTGATTACTTCTGGCACCTGGCAGTTATATTGGGTTTTGTGGGACGGGCAGGATTTCACTAGGGGGAAAATGAAATTGATTGAAGAGGATATTCCAAGCCAAATGAACAGAAGAGACAAATAAGGCACAAATGTGAGAAGTCAATGGGTTTGATAGGCACTAGGATTCACTTTTTATTTATTGTCCGGACATTATTTAGTAGTACCTCCTGACACTCAAAAGCACTATCTTTTTTTTTTTTTAAGGAAACTTTTATTTTTATTTTTTTTATTTATTTATGATAGTCACAGAGAGAGAGAGAGAGAGAGAGAGAGAGAGAGAGGCAGAGACACAGGCAGAGGGAGAAGCAGGCTCCATGCACCGGGAGACCGACGTGGGACTCCATCCCGGGTCTCCAGGATCGCGCCCTGGGCCAAAGGCAGGTGCCAAACCACTGCGCCACCCAGGGATCCCAAAAGCGCTATCTTTTGAACATTGCAGTACATGATCAAAATAATGGAAGAGCATATCTCAGTTCAGTACTACTCCAATCTTAGGCATGTTAGGGAAGATGGATAAGAATAAAGGAGCATATCAAGGAATCAAGATTTTTTTCAACTTGTAGGCAATGAGGAGACATCAGAAATGTCTAACTGAGGATATATCGGAATAGGTACCTTTTAAAGATAACAGTAGTTGGCTCTTTAGAGACTGGACTGGGTTGTAGGGCTTGAATAGAATGTCTGACATTATAGGACTGAACTAAGGTATCAATGAAGAAGAAAATCCAGGTCTCAGTAAAATCAACAGGACCTTAAAGACTGATCCACAAAGGAAGACACCAGGACAGCCTCTTTTCTCAATACCCACTGAAGCTGTTTTTAAACCTTTACTGTGTCCTTCAAGTCCCCAACCATGTGTGCCAGACCCCAAGTGATAATCTAGGAACATGTCCACTAAGTCTCCTGGCTCTAACTTCGAAATTTCTTCCACCTCTCTCTCGTATCTTCAGTGCCCCTCTCCATCTACATAAACATAAATATATGCATTTCTCTATCAATTAAAAAAAAAGCTTTTGTTTAAGGCTCTTTCCAGCCATCTCATGCCTATCATCTCTGTAGTCTTGTAAGAGTGGTTTACACTCACCATCCCCAGGCTTCTATTGTCTCTCCTCTTAAGCAAATTTTAAAAACCACAAAAATAACTAATATGGACTGAGTGCTTACTAGGCTCCAGGCACAAGACTTTGCATGCTCTGTCTTATCAATCTTCTCACCAAAAACTCATAGTGTAGTTACCATTACTCAGAAAATGAGGCTCACAGAGGTCATCAAAGAGAGCTACTCTCTGGAGAACATCAGCCAAAGAGGCCTCAGTCATCACCTGTATATTGATGACTCCTAATATAAATAATTCCAGAACTGTCCCTTCCCACCTGAGCTCCAGATATCTCCTTTGAACCCTCTACACAGCATTTCCAATTGAACAATCTGTGAAAAACCCAAACTCCATATGCATAAAACTGACTTTTTTTCCTCCCTTCAATCACTTCCTGCAAAAAATCTTCTGGAAGTCTATACTAGGAACTTGAGAGTAACTCTTGGTTCTTCTCCATCTTCTTTCCTCCTTTAACCACCACACTATTAACTGTTTACCATGCCCATGAGATGCATCTCCGAAATCTCTTGCTTATTCATGCCTTCCTTCCCCTACACTGCCCAAATCTAGCCCCATGTCACCTCCTGACAACAGCATTATAGTAGCCACATGCTTCAATCTCTCACCTGTTGCATTCCTCCTCGACACACCAAACACAACCATCATGCCTACACTGATGGCTACATCTGTAGATGTCTTACACAGCTCTGATCATCCTCGTACTTAAAACCTTTATGGGCTCAAAGCTTAGCTCAAATGTCAGCTCCTTTTCCAACTGTGCTTCCTGCACAAAGGCGAGTTAGTCATCACTGCCTTCAGAGTTTTCCCATCATAGTTCATGCTAGAGCAATCCTTATCCTGTTTATGGTGTATAGTCGTGTGTGTTGTGTTTCTCCTCTCTCAGCTATGACTGTGTGTGCCTTGATGGCAAGGATCTGGACTTCTTCAGCCTTGCAGACCCAGCATCTAGCCTAGCACTTAGCATGCATGTTAAATAAATGTTTGGCTAATTCATGATTTAGAAATGGCTGGATGATAACCATACAGTGTCATGTCCATGTGCTGAAACAAGCTTTAATCATCTTTCTTTCCAAATATAAGGGTACTCATGAAGAATTTTACTACAGAACTCTCACTAGGAGGAAAAAGTAGTGAAAAAACAGTACCAGTATTTCTAGCCTGAAGCAGAAGGTGCCAAATCTAATGGAAACTTTATTACAAGCTTAATTTTCAGACAGGCTTGTCTTCTGCAAAGGTGTAGAGGTCAGATAACTAGCCGATTAACTTCTCTATGCACTTCCATTTTGAAGACTTATCTGGACGTTTCTGAGGTTTTTCTTCCCATCTCCTTTGCTTTATCCTTCACACCCTCATCATTGAGAATGTTAATAGCCTTTAAAGAAATCAATATCCTGCCATCGGGCTCTCACAAGGAGTGCAGTGCAGGTCTGGCAGGTGAGTCATTATAGCACTGGTTATGGGAACAGCTGCGAACCTTTCCCAGGGACATCAGCTGGTATGCAAAAGGGCAGAATGTGGCCTTAAGATGAAACTGAATGCAAAGTCAAAATTAATTTAACTTATATTTTATTTATGATTCAATGAATTAATAATCAAGGATATTTGCATGGGCAAGTTTTTTAAGCAGTAGAGTATCCTTTGATTGAATTAGTATTTCCCTTCAAAAGACATTTTAAATATTAGTATAATAGAGCATATTGGAGTGAAACCCAAAAATCCATTTGTGAAAATCCTTTATACCTTATGCAGGTATTACCAATCCAAATTAGTGGGTAGGTAGCAAGTGATGACATCCTAACTTATATAGGCTAAAGCCATCACCAATTTTCCTTTTAGGGAATTTTCCTGTAGTAAAATTATGTAAGAAAGATGAGATTTATTGGTCTAACAGCTTCTGAGCTAAATCATTATCCTTCAGCATTATTTTTTAAATTATGCCCAAAAAGCCAATTAAAGTAAGAATCTACTTAGGTTCAAGAGTGATAAAGAAAGTAGACATAAACGCTATTTAAATATCAGGAAACTGAGGCATATCCAACTGGTTCTTTATTTCTCCAAAGATGTTACTATTTCTGCATTCCTGGTTGAAATGTGTACACCTAGATCTTTCCTCTGAAATTGTTTTCATAGACATTCATATGGAGAAATAAATGATGGCACTTGAGGCCTTTATATTTCTATCACACTGATAACGTAATTCTGCAATGTATTTTTACTTAATCCTTTTTGTGGTTAAGAACAGCAGAGTCGAGGGGATCCCTGGGTGGCGCAGCGGTTTGGCGCCTGCCTTTGGCCCAGGGCGCGATCCTGGAGACCCGGGATCGAGTCCCACGTCGGGCTCCCGGTGCATGGAGCCTGCTTCTTCCTCTGCCTGTGTCTCTGCCTCTCTCTCTCTCTGTATGACTATCGTAAATAAAATAAAATAAAAGAGTTTAAAAAAAAAAAAAAAAAAAGAACAGCAGAGTCGGGACACCTGGGTGGCTCAGTTGCCTTTGCCTCAAGTTGTGATCCCCAGGGTCCTGGGATCTAGTCCTGCTTCAGGCTCCTCGCAGGTAGCCTGCTTCTCCTTCTGCCTATGTCTCTGCCTCTCTGTCCCTCATGAATAAGTAAATAAAATAAAATAAAAAAAAAGAACAGCATAGAGTCAAATCCCAACTCTGCCCCTTTATCACCTATGTGACCTCAGACAAGTTACTTAACCTCCTCTCTGCCTCAATTTTCCCATCTGGCTGATAAGATAATATTACCTCCCTCACAGTGTTTTGTGAGGTTTAAATGCAAAACCTTTAGGTACATGGTATAAGCTCTATGTGTGTTGGCTCACTATTATCAGGTGCTATTGTTTTCCTATTTTTCTTAATTTCTGAGTATTATTCCAAATTCTGGAATCTTTGGGGATCTCCTCCATCTCATAATTTTAAATAGCATTCACATGCAGCTCTCAGATGCATGTCTCTGAGCTGTACCTCACCACTAAATTCTGACTCCCATCCCTAGCGGGATGTCTTATAGACATCTCAGAGCTAGCGTATCAAAATCTGTCCTCCTGACCTTCCCCCAGCCTAGCAAGTCCTCCTACTCTCCTTCTAGCTGATCAGGGTAAAGCCCTTGAAATCCTCTCAGACGCCTTCCTGTCTCTCTCCCTCCATATCCTTTCAATCAGGAAATTCTGATGGCCCTGTCTTCTCTACATACATATCCAAACTCTTCTCACTACATCAACGGCCCTAACTCTGGTCACAGCTAGTGATTATAGATGATTATAATAGCCTCTAGACTGATTTCCCTGCTTCCACCCTTGCCTCCTTTAATCTGTTCTCCACTGCATTAGGGAGATTCTATTAAAACATAGAGCAGATCTGGGATGCCTGGGTGGCTCTGTTGGTTAAGCATCTCTTAGTTTCAGCTCAGGTCATGATCTCAGGGTCCCAAGATCAAGCCCTGCATTGGCTTCACACTATGGAGCCTGCTTAAGATTCTCTCTCTCCCACCCCCTGGGTCCCTCCTCACACACACTCTCTCTCTCTTTCTAAAATACATTAATAAATAAATGAAATATTTTAAAAAATATATAGCAGACCATCTCACTCTTCTACCTAAATCCTGCCATGGCTCCCTATCATTCAGAGTCAAAGGCAGAGTCCTCACAACAGCTACAGGCCCTACCTACAAAATCATCTCCACTTCTGACCTCACTTCCTATTAGTCTTTCTTTAAGCATTCTCTTCCATGAGAGTTGCATGGCCTCTTGCTATTCCGTGAACCGTCAGGCATGTTGTCACTGGAGGATTTTTGCACTTATTAGAACCCTAACTAGATGCTTTTACCTAAATATCCACATGGCTCCCTGCTTCACATTCTTCAAGTATTTGTTCAAATGTGACCTTCTCATTGAAGCCTCTCTGATCACACTATTTAAAATTACAAACCATCCCTCCCATGTCCCAACTCTGACCCCGAACTTCCTATCTCATTCCTTGCTTTCTTTTTCTCCGTGACACTTCTTGCAATCTTTCCCAATACTTTAGCTTTCCTATTTGTGTTTCTTGCCTATCTCTCCCTGCTGTAATATAAGCTCCATGGAGGTAAATATTTTTGTCTGTTTGTTTGTTCAACGCCTCATCTCTAGTGCCTATGATAGTACCTGGCACATGATAACTATTCTTGAACATCAATAATAATGAGAATCAGTAAATATTTGGTAAATAGGGGCACCTGAGTGGCTCGGTCAGTTAAGCGTCTGTCTTCAGCACAGGTCGTGATATGGGTCCTGGGATCAAGTGCCATGTTGTGCTCCCTGCTTAGTTGGGAGTCTGCTTCTCCCTCTCTGCTCTTCCCCACTGCTCATGCTCTCACCCTCTCTCTTTGAAATAAATAGATAAAAATCTTTTTAAAAATATTTGAGAGGTGCTGGGTGGCTCAGTTGATTCGGCATCTGCCTTTGGTTCAGGTCATGATCTCAGGGTCCTGGGATTAAGCCACATTAGGCTTTCTACTCAGTGGGGAAACTGCTTCTCCTTCTCCTTCTGCCCTTCCCCCTGCTCATGTGCTCTCTCTCTTTCAATTAAATAAATAAAATTTTTAAAATAGATTAAATTAAAAATAAATAAAATATTTGGTAAATGAATAAGTCAAAGCCCTATGATTTATTTACCCATTTCCTTGATGAGTGACATTTAAATTGACTTCTGTAATGTGAACATCTGTGCATTCTGTGCATGTCTTCCTAGAGCAGATACTAAACAGTGGAATATTTGTACAAAGTCATCTTAAAATGTACTGCCCACTTGCCCTCCAAAAGAACTGAATTAACTTATATTTCTAAGAACAGCATGTAAAAGTACTCCTTCAAAACCATCTCAAATATTTGTATCTTTTTTTTTAATTTTTTTTTAATTTATGATAGTCACAGAGAGAGAGAGAGAGGCAGAGACACAGGCAGAGGGAGAAGCAGGCTCCATGCACCAGGAGCCTGACGTGGGATTCGAACCCCTGGTCTCCAGGATCGCGCCCTGGACCAAAGGCAGGCACTAAACCGCTGAGCCACCCAGGGATCCCAAATATTTGTATCTTTTAATCTATAGTTCTTCTTGCTTAGAATATCCTCTGTCTTCAACTCCCATTCTCTCCCTGGTGAAATTCTATCCATCCTTTAAAACCTGACTCAACTGCCATGGTGAAGAGGTAAGCAATCCCCTCTGAATTACCTGGCTGGCTCAATTAGCCATTATGAAGTGTGCTTTTATGGCATACTTTTATACACCTCTACTTTAATCTTCATCATGTTGTTTTGTAATCTGTTTGTATATCTGGCATTTGCACTATACAATGTGCCCCCAGAACCTAGAATATTAGTCTGTCCTTAGATACTGGTGGAATGTAGGCAGAGAGAAGTCCCTCAATCAATACAAGAATATATTTCCTGGGATAATGTGGATTCTTGGTCCTCTCCTCCAGAGATTTTGATTGAATAGCTCCAAAGGAGGGCCCAGGAATCTGAATATTTATTCAGCACCTCCAGTGATTCAACTTAATCCATCCTCCAAGCATACCTTGAGGAATTCAGTTATTAAGAAACACTAGGGAAAGTATACTAGGATCAAGCGTTATAGAATTATATCCTGAAGTACTACCCACCAGTCTTACATATGTGTAGTTATAAAGTCACTTTTTACCCACTTTATTAGAGTGCAATTGACATATAAAAAGCTATGCATATTTAATATATACAACTTGATGAGTTTGGAGAAAAGTATAAACCCATGAAACTGTAACCACAATCAATGCCATAAACACATCCATTACCTCCAAATGTTTCTTCCAGCCCTATTTTGTTGTTGGTAAAAATCTCGATATTATTAGGTATCTTCCCCAAAGCTCATGAATATCACGAACTGATATCTTCCCCAAAGCTCATCAATAATAATCAATTGAGGGAACCCTGGGTGGCGCAGCGGTTTAGCGCCTGCCTTTGGCCCAGGGCGCAATCCTGGAGACCCAGGATCGATCCCACGTCGGGCTCCCGGTGCATGGAGCCTGCTTCTCCCTCTCTCTCTCTCTCTCTCTCTCTCTCTCTCTCTCTGTGTGTGTGTGACTATCATAAATAAATCAAAATTAAAAAATTATAAAAAATAATAATAATAATAAATTGATTCAGTAAACTGTTTATGAGAATAAAGAATTTACTGGCTACAATTCACCCCCCTTAAAAATCAAAGAACTCAAAATAAAGTTTCGCATTGTTTTAGTGCTGTTTCAACTTAGTGAAATATGAGCCAGGAGAGTTAATGTACCTTGTAAATGGAAGGAAACAGGAGCATAGGGGAGGAGAGGATATTATCTAATACCCGCACACAGCAGACACACAGAATAACTAGAACAGATATTCTTATCATTACCCATTTTATAGAGATGAAAACCGAGGTTTAGAGTAGTTGAGTAATTCACTCACATACATTTCTCCTACTAACGGGTAGAATTTAGATTTTTAACCCAGGTCTTTCTGGCTTTAAAATTGATGCTTTTTTTCCATTATACGACATTTCACCCATATACTGCAAAGAAAATATAGCTGAATGTGTAAAAAAAAATTGATTTGAGTCTCTTGTGATGAATTACCTAACACTACCATTTAACAGTTGTGTAATCTTCTACTTGTCCTTTCTTCTCTTTGGGCTTCAGCTTCAGATGAGGGTAATGGATGGAAAAAAAAAATAGTGCTGACCAAAGGAAATCTATAGGAGCAAGACCAGCACACAGTAGCAGTCAGGAGATACCAAGGATGGTGACTCCTTTTGCCACTCTGCAGTGCCCCCAGATGAAGACTATGATGGATAATGTCTCTCTAGAATGAGTAAACAGAGTGGTGCTCAGAATGAGAGCTATATTCAGTTTTGGTACTAATAAACATAGACAAAATGTCTAAGACCCATTTTGAAGTACCTAGTTCCAAATCTCAGCCCCACCACTGTACTAGCTATATGAAATCTGACAAAGCATTTAATCTCTTTCAGCCTCAGTATTCCATCCACCCAATGGGGATGATGATGGCAGTACCTTTCTCATGGGAGGATTAAATGAGAAAGTAAACCTACCATACAACAAATCTCAGTTGTTATTACCTATTTTTATTATGCCACAATGCAATCAAGTAGTCAATAGAGGCAACTAAAATTTCCATTCACTCACAAATAGAAATAAAATCCAATATGCTTAGGTGCCAGGAGCCAAGCCAGCACAGTGTGTGTGCTCTATCTTGACGCCTATAAGAACCTAGAAGTTTAACTTAAGGTTCCAATTTGTGTTTATTCAATGTTGCATAAATATTATCTAAATAAAATTCTCAGGGAACTAGCAGCTTTGGATTTTAGGTGATGAAAATGATTGTGATTTTCTTTTCCAGGTCTGGAAACTATTACATGTTTTATCTACTTTGAGCAACAGTGTATGTAATATTCTACTTGTCTGCTTAACAAGATCACTTATTTAATGTTATAATTATTCTCTACTTTTTATTCTCCTTGTAATAATATATATAAGAGTACTTTTTATATCAGTGCATTAAGATAGTGTAAGCGGGGTGTCTGACTGGCTCAGTTAGTGGAATATGCAACTCTTCATCTTAGGGTTGTGAATTCAAGCCCCACACTGGGTATAGCAATTACTAAAACATAATTTTTAAATAATAATATTTTAAAAATATAACATAATCAATTATGGCTTATAATGAATTGGTATTTATTTTCATATGAAAAGATCTTATGACATGCTCATGGTAGAACCAAAGCTTATGTTATTAAAAGAAACACAAATATATATATGTACACTGATAAATTTTTAATAAAGATACTACAAGAAAAATGTATAATGCCATATTTTAAACAAGTGTAAGCAATTTTATAATATTTTATATTATTTGAATGTCCATATTATGCATTATGTTTGTAAAATCTGTGTTCAATCTTCATACAAAACTAAAATTTTCTTTCTGGTAAAATCTATTACACATCAGAAGATATGACTATGTAATGGAATTAAAACATTATTTGATCTGGTTAATTTTTCTAAAGATTTATTTATTTGTTTGATATATTGAGAAAGAAAGAGACAGCACACACAGGGAAGGGGCAGAGGGAGAGGGTGAGAGAATCTCCAACAGACACCATGCTGAGCACAGAGCCCATCACGGAGCTCAACACAGGGTTAGAGCTCACAACCCTGAGATCATGTCCTGAGCCAAATCAAGAGTAGATGCTTAACTGACAGAGCCACTCAGGCTCCCCTGCTCTGGTTAATTTTAATGTACATATGCTCTATGTATACAATACTTTGTGGAGCAAAGGAAATTGTTATTTAACTAAGGTTTGAGAAAGCATGTAGACATATTTATTCCCACACAAAAAGTTGGAGGGAAGGTGATGTGAGAAACAAAGACAAAGGAAAAATTAAATTTCTTTATTTATAGTCCATTGACAAGTTCTTGAAAGAGGCAGAGGGACAGTACTCTAGGGACTCAACTGCTTCAATGTTAATACTTCGCTAAGGGCAAAAGGCAATCTTAGCCTGATACCCAGGATCCTGTGAGTCTACTTTAACATACAAAAATTCCTTTGGAAACATCCTTTATCTCTACCTCCCAAGATAAATGCTGGCAATCATCCCCCAAGCATACGACCCACCAATATACATTGGAAGGGTCTCATGCCTAAAATGTTATTAGACAGTAGACATGGCCAACAAGCACGTGAGAAAATGCTCCGCATCACTTGCCATCAGGGAAATACAAATCAAAACCACAATGAGATACCACCTCACACCAGTGAGAAGGGGGAAAATTAACAAGACAGGAAACAACAAATGTTGGAGAGGATGCGGAGAAAAGGGAAGCCTCTTACACTGTTGGTGGGAATGTGAACTGGTGCAGCCACTCTGGAAAACTGTGTGGAGGTTCCTCAAAGAGTTAAAAATAGACCTGCCCTATGACCCAGCAATTGCACTGCTGGGGATTTACCCCAAAGATTCAGATGCAATGAAACACCGGGACACCTGCACCCCGATGTTTATAGCAGCAATGTCCACAATAGCCAAACTGTGGAAGGAGCCTCGGTGTCCATCGAAAGATCAATGGATAAAGAAGATGTGGTCTATGTATACAATGGAATATTCCTCAGCCATTAGAAACGACAAATACCCACCATTTGCTTCAACGTGGATGGAACTGGAGGGTATTATGCTGAGTGAAGTAAGTCAATCGGAGAAGGACAAACAGTGTATGTTCTCATTCATTTGGGGAATATGAATAATAGTGAAAGGGAATATAAGGGAAGGGAGAAGAAATGTGTGGGAAATATCAGAAAGGGAGACAGAACATAAAGACTCCTAACTCTGGGAAATGAACTAGGGGTGGTGGAAGGGGAGGAGGGCGGGGGTGGGGGTGAACGGGTGATGGGCACTGAGGGGGGCACTTGACGGGATGAGCACTGGGTGTTATTCTGTATGTTGGTAAATTGAACACCAATAAAAATAAATTTATTATTTTAAAAAAAGATGTTATTAGACAGTAATAAATGACCTTTCCCTAACAATAGGTAGCCCCCATAAGGTGTTGGAAACCTTGCTTCCAAGGTTCCTTAGAGACTTAACCCTATCCCTAACCCCCTCCCAACTTGAAAGTATAGAATGTGCCATTCTTCATTACCCCAGTGCAGCTCTTTCTGTCCCCAAATGGCTTTTAATTAAGTCAAGGAAATAATATCAAATGGTATGAAGTAAGTAATCTTGTTGGAATACCAATAATGTAAAATAAGTTGCCTGAAATCTATAAACCATGGAAGGCCCCCAAAGTGTCTTACATCAACTTCAGAAGCAATTTTGTTTACTACGAAGTATGTGTAAGAGTGTTCAAATGATTCAAATTTAAAACTTCTTATTTTAATTTCTAAACTTTCTTGTGAAAAGTAATTGAAAAGAGTAAACTTTTCAAACAACTAGCTACTACTAATTACAGATTACTTTTATCCACCACCTTAAAATACTTTGAAAAATGGATGAAAGCAATTCAAGACTTAGTTCATTTATTTTGTCTAACTTTATTTTTCATCCTATCAATGTTCTTTCACTTAACTTTCTACCTATAAGGTATTATAATAAAGTAACTTCATATTCAAACGCTTGATCGTTTTGTAAGTAGCAAATGTCTCAGTTGTCACTTTAGAGGACAAATGTGGTATCAAATTAAGTTTTTTATACTTATTTTCTTATAAGACTCAAACTTATATTTCGGGGACTTTTATTCAAAATCACTACTGCTGAATTGCAAAATGTTGTCTTTGTCCTTAAGACCATGACAGAGAACTTTATCTGCATTCAAATTGCCTACTGGTTTGTGGTATTTCAATAATAAAACAGCAGGATTGAAGGCTCATGATGAGAAATCTGACTAATTACCTGTTAGATGATAGATGGTTGTAACTAGGCAGTGCCAGTCACTGAAAACAAAACACTTCGAGATATCAATCAGCTTCCTGACAAATCCAATTTCCCTCACATTCAGCGGACAATAAATGGGAATTTTACCTCTACATCTACAGAGTACAGAGTTTTAACTTTAAAATATGCGTAATGATATTTTAATAAAGTACAGGTTTTTTAATAAGTTAGTATTTAAATACCTGACATATTCATATTTCAATCTCACAGCTTTTAAATAGATAGATGGTGGAAATAATTAACATTGTAAATCTGTATTGTATTCCATTGAGGAGGGCAAGGTGTACTTAATAGTAGTTTTCCTATTTTCTTTCTGCATTTACGTTTAACTCAAATTATTCACAACAACTCTAATGGCTGTATTCACTCTCTTCATTTTTTTTTAATTTTGTGGTAAATGAGTTGGATGTACATTCTACATGAGATTCAAAAAGCAGAATGCCCAATTAACACTGCCACATATCAGCATGTGGGCAGAGTTAAAGCAAAGAGGGATTGAAGCATGGAAATTGAATGTAGGCCCAGAGTAACACCTCTTTCTCCCTTATAAGGAGTGATTACATAGTCAATATTTGAAATTTATGATTAACCCTAATAAGTTATGACTTTCAATATCCAATTTTGTTATTAAAAACAAGAAAATTAAAGGTGAAGAAAGGAAGAGAGACTGTTTGCTTCCTATTTATTGAAGAAAATTGAATTTGTACTCAAAGATCAAAAAGATTAATAGTATATGGTCTAAAACCAGGCGCTTCCAAATGTTATTAGTGAGAAGGTAAGTTGATACAGCTTCACTGGAGGATTACCTGACAATGACTATCAAAATATAAATGATTAGACATAGTAATTCACTTTAAGGATGTCTCTAATAATTATCCTCATATATCTCTTTGAATGTTCACTGTAGCACCATCTTTAACTTTTTTATTTATTTACTTATTTATTTTTAAAGATTTTATTTATTTATTCATGAGAGACACACAGAGAGAGGCAGAGACACAGGCAGAGGGAGAAGCAGGCTCCATGCAGGGAGCCTGATGTGGGACCTGATCCGGGGACTCCAGGATCACACCTTGGGCCAAAGGCAGACGCTCAACCACTGAGCCACCCAGGTGTCCCCATCTTTAATTTTTTAAAAAAACATTTTTTTAATGGGAAAAAACATAAGGTCCCTTCATAGGGGATGGGTTCAATAAAGTATTTGTACCCATACAATAAAACATTATGTAACCAAATATAATCTTTAGAAAGGATGAAGTAGATAGATCTGTATGTGCTGTTTTGGAACAACATTCAAGACACATTTTAAGTGAAAATAAGCCAGAAACACCTGAACTTTTCAATTTAAAGAATTTAAATTAAAGCGCATAAATACAAATACATATGTTTGATCAGTAATAGAAAATTTATGGAGGGATACACAAAATGCTAGCTATGGCTGCCTTTGGGAAGGGAGTCTAGAGACCTCAAAGGACGAAATACTCTTGTATACTCTTAAATTTTTTGAAATTGTATCATGCTCTTTTATACCCTTTCCAATAATAAAGAAATGAAAAAAGAGAAAAAAGGAAGGAAGGAAATACATGCATACAGATGGGTCTGTTTGACTGTAAAGACTACTCCTCTATAGCTGCTTCACAGTCAAAAACTTGAGGAGAGGTGATTACATTTTTTTAAGCAGCCTAAATTCTGCATGTTCCTGACACAACCATGAGAACAGAAACAAAAAATGTGGCCTGAGTTGATACTAATGAGCTGAACTTGACCATGACCATCCCCTGAGGCTGACTGCTTGGCTGTGACCTAGTCTGTGACTAAGAACTGTGATTGAGTGTTTGAGGACTACAGTATCTAATCCCAGCCACCTGGGAGAATGAAAGGTCACTCTGGCAGTGAAGCACTTCAAGCTCACACTTTGTCTACCAGCCAGGCAAAGGGGATTTACAAGGACTAGAGAACTTAGAAAAGTTGGAAAAGATGGAAACTCCTATCCAACAGATCCTATTCCTGAATACTACGAAGATATTGGAGTGAGATACCTATCCTTCCAGGGCAATTAAACACATGTTAGTGCACACACACAGACACACACACACACATACATACACCATGTTTTGTCCTCTCATGCCCTCTTTGCAAGATGGGAATTAGATACCTGCAAAAAGCCAAAGAAAACCTAGAAACTACACAATATATTATCAGAGCTAACACTATCAATGGAAGGGATGCATTTTCAAACAAGGCATGATATATTTGACTGGAAATCTCTACCACTGGGAAGGCATTACCATCCTAAGTACAAAATCAGGAGTCTAAGGTACAAAAAACATGATAAAAAACTGAGGTAGAGATGTGACTTATATAAGGACAGGACACCTTGGAATGATAAGGCACAGAAAGCAGAGATGGACTTCAATAGAAAAAAAGAGGAGATTTAAAGCAAAATATTTACTTGTTTCTTAGGGAGAGAGAGAGGTGGGAAAGGGAGAGAAAATCTTAAGCAGGCTCATGACCAGTGCAGAGTCCTATGTGAGGCTCAATCTCACAACCCTGAGATCATGACCCAGGCCAAAATCAGGAACAAAAGGACAGATTCATAGTGGAGAACGGAGAAAGAAAGACTACAAAGAAATCAAGTTATTGGGAAAAAGTAAGGACAACTTTAAACAAAATGGGTTATAATCTCAATGGCTGGTGGTAGGCTGGTACTTAAACCATACAGATGTGAAAGACATAAGAAATTATGAGTGAGGGATCCCTGGGTGGCGCAGCGGTTTGGCGCCTGCCTTTGGCTCAGGGCGCGATCCTGGAGACCCGGGATCGAATCCCATGTCGGGCTCCCGGTGCATGGAGCCTGCTTCTCCCTCTGCCTCTCTCTCTCTCTGTGTGTGACTATCATAAATAAATAAATTAAAAAAAAAAAAGAAATTATGAGTGAAACAATATGAAATCTGGAATTTTCTTCAAAATAATATAGGAATAGGGAGCAGGGGAGGGTATGGAAGAAACATGTGGCCCATTAGTTGATAAGTGCTGAAACTGGATGATGGCTCCATGGAGGTTTATGATAATATTTGTCTAGTTTTTGTATGTATTTAAAATGCAGCATGATAGATTTTATAAAAGGAAACAAACTAAAAAAATAAGTGAGGGGTGCCTGGGTGGGTGGCTCAGTCAGTTAGGCATCTAACTCTTGATTTAGCTCAGGTCTTGATCTCAGGGTAATGAATTCAGGCCTCATACTGGGCTTCATCCTGGGTGTGAAGCCTACTTAAAAAAAATAGGGGTGTCTGGGTGGCTCAATCAGTTAAGTGTCTATCTTCAGCTTAGGTCACAATCCCAGGATCGATCCTGGGATCAAGCCCTGCATCAGGCTCCCTGCTCAGCTTCTCCCTCTCCTCTCTGCTTGTGCTATCTTGGTCCCTATATCTGTCTCTCTCTCAAGTAAATAAAGAAAATATTTAAAAAATAATAATAATAAGTGAAGGGCACCTTCTTGACTCAGCCAGAAGAGGAAGCAACTCCTGATCTCATGGTTGTGAGTTCAAGTTCTATGTTGGGTGTGGAGCCTACTTAAAAAAGAAAAAAAGAAGAAGAAAAAGAAGAAGGGGGAATGCCTGGGTGGCTCAGCGGTTGAGTGTCTGCCTTTGGCTCAGGTGGATCCTGGAGTCCTGGGATCCAGTCCTGCATCGGGCTCCTTGCAGGGAGCCTGCTTCTCCCTCTGCCTATGTCTCCGCCTCTCTCTCTGTCTCTCATGAATAAGTAAATAAAATCTTTTTTTAAAAAAGGGAGGAGGAAGAGGAATAAGTAAAAAAATGAGGTATGGGGACAAAAGAGACACTTGAGTTGCCCATATAATGTTGGATATGAAAAGAGGTGGCATTAATAATTATAAGAGCTACAGGTCTAAGCTAGTGCTGTCTTGGGCAGTCCATGATATATGATCACTCTACTTTTAACCAGCAGATTTCAAATATCAGGCTAATATGATTTAAAATTTGCTACAAAAACAAAAGAGAGAGAACAACTTGTAACTGCGAACATTCAGATCATTAGTAATCACATTTTTTTTTTTTAAGTCTCTGTCCCAAAGCGTTGCTTAACCACTGATCCTTCTGGACCAGAAGTTGCAAACTGGTGGCCTGGGGTTGGATCCAGCCTGCAGATGTGTTTGCTTTGGCCTGCAATGTATGGAGTTACAGATTGCTTTTCTTAAAGCTTTTAGTACACTGCCTGTATTTCCAAGCTGAAAGATGTCATGTTAAAATCCAGATTTCTATCTTCTCTTGAAAAACTTGAGGAGTGTTAAGACAAGGCAGACATTCTCATGAGGCAAAAAGTCCACCCGGTCCTCATTTTTCCCTAGTGATTTCTAACTCTGAGCTATCTTGCTTGATTTCTTCTTTGGCTCCTACAGATACTTGACTTTCCAACTTTTGAACTAGATCAAGCTCCCTTCATTAAAACAATGAGAATGAGCTTGTGTGCAAAAGCCACCATTCTATAAGCAACTGAAAATACAAATCAACAAACCTAGACAATTAATCTGGAAATTCCTGAAGTTTTGTAGAGTTTTAAAAAAAAATTTTTTTAAGTAGGCTCCATGCCCAGCACAGAGCCCAGTGCAGGACCGGAACTCAAGACCCTGAGATCAAGACCTGAGCTGAGATCAAGAGTCAGCTCAAGCTGAACTAACTGAGCCACCCAGGGTGCCCCGAGATTTATAGACTTTTAAATTAGCCCAACAGAAGAAACTAATTCTATTTAGAAAATTCCACTTTAACTTTTCTTCATTTCAGATCATTTCCTATTTCCCAAAGTAATTTAGCCTGAACTATGTGAGTAGGACTCCCAGAAATTCTCTTACTAAAAAAGACAATAGCCAATCTACAGCCCACTAGCGAAATGCAGTTACAGTACCCAGCCCAATGACTGTTGCCCACCTTATTTCTTTCAGCAAGCCCGGAACATCACTGGGTGTGTGATTATTAGCAAATCTTCATTAATTACAAGCCTTGTAAACAGCTGTGCAATGTGGGAGGATGGGAAGAAACAGCTCCTGTCTTCATAAGAGAGAATTGGAACTAAAAGAGGTTTCTAGGTACAAAGAATTCCAAAACAGGATGAGTTGTTTTGAGAGTAAAGAGAATAGCATCAGAAAGCAAGAATATTCACCCTAAATATTGGTACCAAAACAACTAAAAGAGCTTCCACTCTTTATCACAAAGAATAATGGAGAGCTATAGTTGGTTTCAAAATCCACTTATACAAACTTACACGTTTTGAAAAAAGTATCACTGGTAAAATTATCTATGGCCTATGCTGCTGTCTCTTGTAGGACAGAGAACCATTTGCCTGCTTAGTGTTGGCCCTAATCCAAGGAAGAGAGTTATCAGAGAACTTGAGGGAGTTTATTTCCTACTGATTTCTGTTATGAAATCCTCACTGCAGCCAGATTTATGCCAACTCTTGTCCCTACATGGTTTGGCCTCTTCTACTGGATTTCCACTGAACATTTCATCTATATTAGCGTTTTAGGATAGGGATCATTGATATTCTTGGTACCAGAGCAAAAGAGTTAAGACTTATTTAGAGAACCATCTTAAACACTTCGTGGTCATTCATAAAATTAAAAATTATGCAGTGATTAGAAGAAAAGAGCTAGAGCTATAAAAAAATAGTATGAATCACATATTGTGATTGCTCATATTGCTCCATAAAAAAAGTTGCTAAATACATAATATTATCATTTTGTTCATCCTATAAACCCATTATCTCCAAATCCTCTCCTCCTATTGTCTTCTTCAAACCCACTGCAAAGAGATCATTGTCTCTATCATCACAAGCCCCAACTGTTCACATCAAATCACTAATACCCTCTGATATTGAATTAAATGGTCACTTCTCTGTCCCCATCTCACTTAACCTGCCATTATATTTGACACAGCTGATCACTCCTTCCTTCTTTCTTTTTTTTTCTTTGAAAGACTTTATTTATTCATGAGAGACACAGAGAGAGAGAGAGGCAGAGACATAAGCAGAGGGAGAAGTAGACTCCCTGTGGGGAGCCCAATGCAAGACTCGATCTCAGGACCCTAGGATCACGACCCCAAGCCCAAGGCAAATGCTCTTGCACTGAGCCACCCAGGTGCCCCTCACTCCTTCTTTCTTGAAACACTTTCCTCACGTGGCTTCTAGGATACCACCTCTTCTAGTATCCTCTTCACTCCCTGCTTCTCTTTCTCCTTTGGTAGTTCTTCCATATTTCTATGACTTCAAAATTTTGGAGAGGCCAAGACTTGAGCCTCATCTGCTTTCTTTACCTTCAATTTTTTGGTGGTCTCATTCCATCTCAGTTTTAAAAACTATCACTATGCTGCTTACTCCCAATCCAACTACCTGCTTAGCCATTCAACACAAATGTCTAAAGGCATATCAAACCTAACATTGCCAAAACTGAATTCTTGATTTCCACCACTCCAACACATACACCCTAAAACCTTCCCCTTCCACAGTCTTCTTTATCACAGTTCATGAAATGTGCATCTATCTTTCCAGTTATTCAAAGTCAAACTTGCTGTCAACCTTGAGTTCTCTTTTTCTCACATCAACATCTAATCCAGAAGAAACCTCTGTTGGCTCTACCTTCAGAATTAATCCAGAATCTTGATTACTCTCCATTTTCTCTGCTACTCTTTTTCCAAGTCACTACGATCTCTTGCCTGAATCATAGTGATAGCCTAACATCTGACTGCTGCCAGCCTCCTTCAATCTAGTCAACTCAGAAACCATAATGATCCACTCAAAATATGTCAGATCAAGTTACTTTGCTCAAAACCTTACAGAGTCTTCTATCTCACAGAGAATCAAAGTAAAGGCCTTAAACTTATTAATAAGAACCTGAGTGATGGGGGATCCCTGGGTGGCTCAGCAGTTTAGTGCCTGCCTTTGGCCCAGGACATGATCCTAGAGTCCTGGGATGGAGTCCCACATCGGACTCCCGATGCATGGAGCCTGCTTCTCCCACTGCCTGTATCTCTGCCTCTCTCTCTCTCTCTCTCTCTCTCTCTCTCTCTCTCTCTCTCTTCTGTGTCTCTCATGAATAAATAAATAAAATCTTAAAAAAAAAACACCTTAGTGAGTAGTCCCAACTCCTCTCCAGCTCCCAGAATCCCTTAGTTAATCTGACGTTTCCCACTCTTATCCCCCTTCATTCTACTTCAGACTCACAGAACTTCGTGTTCTTTGAACATGCAGTCACCTGCTGTTCCCTATGCTTATGTCTTTTCTCTTCATGGCTTCTTACAAATTTTGGCTCGAATGTCACCTTTTCCTGACCACTTATTTCCTACTATCTTCAAGATCTACTATTCTGCATGGCACTCATGATCTTCCCAAGTACCATATAACACACTTATTTAACTATCTTTATGTCTATCTGCCTCCTCTGGAAGGTAAATTCCATGAGAGCAACAATTTTTGTTCCTTTAATTCAATGTCTGGTGCATTCAATTACTATTTGTTAAATGGAGAAATGAATTTATATAATATTATATATTTTCTATGGAACGTGTGTATATGTCTATACCTCTAAACCACATTTAGCTCTAGGGAGAGTACTGAGTACGGAGAGGGTAAATGGAATCATGATTGGTGTGGGTGGAAGAGGTTATCAAAATGGCACTTTATTCTTATTAAGTATCGTTTCAAATTTTTAAATGTGATAGAGTCATTATTTTTATATAATGGGGGATTGATTATTTGTTAATTATAACATATTATAACATATACACAACATACTGTGTAGCCCCTACCTCCTGCTCCCCTCCTCCAGCTACAGCTGATTTGACCAGTGTATATATCTAATGTAAACCAGGAAAATCAAATTATCTCTCCTAGGAAATTGAAATTGGTCATTGTGAGACTAAGCCAGTCAGAGGACTGTGAAAATTGGAACTAGCTAGGCCACGTGGAATTTGGGACCAATGTCAAGCAATACCATATGTAAAATGAATTTTGAGAGAGAAAGATACCGTAACTAAGGAAAGAAAGCTTATGCAAAAAAGAGAAACAGGAGACTAGATGGCCCAGATATATAGAGACAGAGATGCAAGTGGCCTTCTACTTTTCAGTGTCCATGTTCTTTCCTATCAATAAACATCATTTAAAATGAACTACTTTAGGGATCCCTGGGTGGCGCAGCGGTTTGGCGCCTGCCTTTGGCCCAGGGCGCGATCCTGGAGACCCGGGATCGAATCCCACGTTGGGCTCCCGGTGCATGGAGCCTGCTTCTCCCTCTGCCTGTGTCTCTGCCTCTCTCTCTCTCTCTCTCACTGTGTGCCTATCACAAATAAATAAAATAAATAAATAAAAAATAAATAAAATGAACTACTTTAAATAGAATTCTATTCTCTGTGATGTTTGTATCTTGACTTAAAGATCAATATTTTTTCACAGTACAAATTAAGACACTATCCCAATATTGGAATCATTATAAAATATAAGAAAATATTATCAATGGTGAATCCACTGCTTTTAATTAAAAAGCTTGAGAAGGCTAAGACCAAGACTGATTCTTAACTTTGCAGGATTACTCAAATCCATATTAATTTGCATACTCTCATTATTTAATTTTAAGTTTCATCACTCTTAAGGCTATTCTTTAAAATTTATTCAGCAAAAACTCCTTAATCCTACCATACATTCCCATCAATTAAAACAGCTGTTTTCATTCTGAATATTCCAAATTCTTGGTGAGAAGAGTTTCATGTAATATACTACTAATAATAAAGTACATAAATCTATTATTTTTTTTCCTTTTTTATAAACTTGAAAAGTTATTGTTCCTTACATTCCCATATGCATTCACTAATGGAAGAGAAAACAGTGGGGTTACAGGTAGACCAGCATGAGTCACACATTAACATCAGCCTGTTTCACTACGTCCCAACATATAATTTGAAATATCCAAAGGGAGTAGGTGACGCAAGTGTGAGCCTCCTATCATACCAGTCACTGACCCAGAAGGTCATCCACAATAAAAGCATCTATTACATTGTTCCATCTCACGTAGTATTATGTCATTTATTATTTTCTGATATTTTTTGTTTCTTTGTTTGTCTTTATTTTTCACTAGAATATGGTTCCATGGGTGCTAGAATCCAAGATGTCTGTTTTGTTCCTCACCATTTCCCTAGCACTTTAGAGTATTTTTGCACCTGGCACCAAACAGGCATTCAGCAAATACTTGTGGGAAAGAATAAAGGAACAGTTTAATTATCATACCAAACTAATTCCCACTCCAGCACCTTTAGACTTTGTCTTTCCTTAGCCAGAATCCCCTTCCTCTTGTTCTTCTCAAGACTGTTTCCTTCACATCATTTAGGTCTCAGTTCAAATGTCAGCTCCTCAGAAAGGCCACTGGTTACACTAACCTCTCCACCACTCAAGGCCTCCCTATCACACTATACTGGTTTAGTTTAAGCATAGTCCTATGACTCTGAAGTTCCCTTTTGTATGTATTCCTTCCATGTTAACTGTCACTACCCCCTCCCCCCACCAGAATGTAAGTGCCATGAGGAACTTCGACTTATCACTGCATCACCAGAACTTAGAAGAGAGCCTGGGACTCAGAAGGCATTCAATAAATATTTGTTAAATGAATGAATGAAAGGTTGAAAACTGCAGTTTCATTTTCTTTTAAAGATTTTATTTATTGATTTGAGAGAGAGAGAAGAGAGCATGAACAGGGGAAGGGGCAGAGGGAGAGGGAGAAACAGGCTCACCGTTGAGCAAGGAGCTTGATGCAGGCTCTATCCAGGACCCTGGGACCACGACCAGATCTGAAGGCAGATGCTTAACCGACTGAGCCACCCGGGTGCCCCGAAAATTGCAGTTTTAAAATATATGCCCACACATGATATCACTGTGCTTCAGTATTAGGCAACAGACAACAAACTAAATTGCTATATGTGTAAATACTTTTTGAACAATTAAAATTTCACATTGAAAAAAATAAAATAAAATAAAATAAAATAAAATAAAATAAAATTTCACATTGCATCTAGATAAAAGATTGACAAATTATATTTCCAGGTGTATTTAGAATCCTGGTTGGATGCAAGTTGCTTATAATCAGTAGCTTGTTCAACTTGGACTATCCTTACTTACTAGTTTCCAAGAGAGAAAATCTTTCTATCTTTCCTCACATAGACTAGAAAAGGAAATTGCCAAGAAGACTTCACCACAATTAAACTACAACTATTCAGGGGATCCCTGGATGGCTCAGCAGTTAAGCATCTGCCTTTGGCCCAGGGCATAGTCCTAGAGTCCCAGGATCGAGTCCCACATGGGCTCCCTGCATGGAGCCTGCTTCTCTCTCTGCCTGTGTCTCTGCCTCTCTGTGTGTGTGTCTTTCGTGAATAAATAAATAAAATTTTTAAAAAAACTACAACTATTCAGATTTGGCAAATGTATGCCACTGTCCAATGTATTTGTGTATACAAACAGACACAATTCCTAAAGGAAGAAAATGTTCAATTCCAAATAACCAACCAAAAAAATAACCCAAAACAAATAAAACAAACAAAAAAACCTTGCATGTTTTGCTTGAATTTAGTTCCACTTTGTAACAGATTCAGATCTAAGAGGTGGAGGAGAGGAGAATCCCTCCTCTGGGGCAGAAAAATCACAGTTACAATCATCTCAAGCCATCGGTTACTGCATTGATCCATAATAGGCAGACTGGAATTCTTAATTATGGAGACATTCACCACTAAGCCAATTCTTTTATTATTATTATTATTATTATTATTATTATTATTTACGATAGTCACACACAGAGAGAGAGAGAGAGAGGCAGAGACATAGGCAGAGGGAGAAGCAGGCTCCATGCACCGGGAGCCCGACGTGGGATTCGATCCCGGGTCTCCAGGATCGCGCCCTGAGCCAAAGGCAGGCGTTAAACCACTATGCCACCCAGGGATCCCACGAAGCCAATTCTATATTATGCCCTGCAGTCCTCCCTCTACACTACCATTGCCAACCAATAGGTGGGCACCTGTGAGATCTCTCTTACACTCATCACTTTCTGGAAAATCTTATCTAATTAACTTCATTCAGTCAACCATTAGGACAGTCAACACAGATAAAAATGCTTACCCTCATGAAGTTTATGTTCTAACTACATCCCATTTAAAGATAGGTAAAAATAAATAAAAATAAAGATAGATTAAAAATGAAATAATGAATAACAGATTTTTGATAAAGATGAATATATAGAGTCATAGATTCACCAATAGATACAATGGTTCGTATGTAAACACATAGTTATCCTATATCTCTCAGGGCACTCAGAATTTTATCACTAAGGAGTATGTTTGGGATATAAATCAGATATGTTGCTTTTGAATTGTTTTCCTGTAACATTATGTGTGCATGTTATCCTCATTATGGGCTTCCCCTGAGCAGAAAATATGTTCTTCATTTTCTTTGTACTATGTTCAGGGGGCAAGTTGTACAGTGCCCCCAAATAGACTATGAGTTCGTTAACTGAGTGTTTGTTGAATAATACATTGCATTTATAAGGTACTTTTTAACTTTTTAAAAGGGACTTCCATGCACATTATCATTATTAATATCATGTACATATTCTTACTCTAATGCTAGATCAAGAAGACAGCGATTACAGTAAGGATAATAGTCATAACACAAGAAGTATGTTTGAGACCACCAGCCTTGTTTGCTAAGAATCTGTCCAAGGTTGTTGTTGTTGTTTTCTTTTAGTTTTTTTGAATCTCTGTGAAAGTCCAGACTCTAGAAATCACAGGCATCAAGGAGGTTTTAAATCGCCAGCAGGAGAAGCAGGAGCAAGAAAACAAACTTTGGGCCGAGAGAAAAATTCAAATCCAAGGGCACAATCTAGGGTGTTAGTCAATGACTTTTAAACTTCACTTTGTTCAAGTGTAGATTCCTGATGAACACCCGTTTAACCCATAGTTTCTCATTCCTTAGATATGAAGTTAGGGCCAGGAATATGAATTTGTATAAACATCCCTCAAATATTTCTGATCCATGTCCTCTGAGAGGCACTGGTCCAAAGAGAGCTTACCTGACTGCAAAGGCTAGGCTGGGGATGGCTAGTCAGTTCAACGAATGGCTTCCACAGCTGGGCTTGGTACCAGAGGTCTGTTACAACAGGCATAACACAGTGATAAGAAGTGCTTGCACAAGAACCACGGCTGCTAGAGCTGTATGGACCAGGCTCTAGCCTCAGGGAGGAAGGAACTAGAATGGCTTCTAATGCCCTAATCTCATGGTACTGTCTAGGCTGGTTTGTATTCTTGGGGAGATTTGAGTCCCAGGCAGGAAAATCTAGCATAGTCAGAACATAGAAGAAAACTATGACACAATGACAATCCGTGGGCAGGACAGGTTGAGAGGAAGATAATTTTGCACCTTGAAGGGCTTACTCATCCCCATCCCTAGTATTCTAGATCTGGCTAGAAAATGGAGAAGGGAAACATAAGCTAATACTAGAGGCCCACTATAAAAATCCAAATCTGAAAATCATAATTCAATCCAGCTTCTATAATGAATTACATTATGAGGATGCTGTGCTTTCTACCTCCATCAGAGATGGCCCAAAAATGAAGTGTGAAGGGCAGATGTGTTATGGAAAGACAAAGAATGAGGTAGGAGTTAACCCTGAACTTCAAGAGTCTATATTTCCCACTAGAAAGATAGATGGCACAGCATTATGCTACATCAAGAGTCTCATTTTAAAATCTATAGCTATCATTATTTTTCCCCACACTCTAAGAGAGGCTGTACTATACTCAATGCACAAAACAACAACAGGTAGAAAGTAACACACAGATCTTTCCACGGATGTTGGAACATCTTGACAAACATTCAAGTAACTCCAAGTTTAAATTATTAAATTACATCTTTGCTGGCAAGGTGTTATGAATTGATACCTAGTATATAGGGGTATATGGAAAAATATTAGCATTTATTTAAACCAAAGGGAGCATTTTACATATGTAAAAACCAACATTGAAAGAGGTTCGTTGGCTTCTCCAAGTACACACTTGGGCAGTCAAGGATGAAGGAAGCAAACTTTTGCCTTTTTAATTTTAAAGTCCAAACAATTTCATTCTGCCTTCTGACTTATCTGCAGATAGATAGATAGATAGATAGATAGGCAGACAGATAGATAGATAATAGGTAGATAGATAGATAAATGGACACTTTAGTGGAGTTCTTCCTGACTTTTTATCTTTTTCTTTTTTGCTAGTTTATTAAGAAAAAAATAAATATATACAGAAATAGAGAAAATATTATCATGGTCTCAAGTACCCATTACCCTGCAATAAAAGCCTTGGTTTGTATAATCTCTCATACCCACCCCTCATCCAAGGTTATTTGAAGTAAATCCCAGATATAATATCATTTCATCCATAAATAGTTTAGCATAGACTCTAAAACAGCTCTCTTTTGAAAAATCAACAGAACATATGGTTTTACATAACTTAATGAGAGAAGGAAACAATACATTTAAATCACAGTGCATAAATTCATATTTTTATTATATCAATAATTAAGGGATTGCCTTCAGTGGTATAAAGCTGAAACTCATTGCATTTAAGTGATAGTTTTTCAAGTACAGTGATTTTTCCATACCAGTACAAGTTCATATGATTTTTTTTTTCATAAAAGGAATTCCTAGTCATCACATTTTCCCCAAATCAGAAACTTCTGAGTGAATTATTCCCACTCCATTATGAGTACTAGACTCTGGAAATTGTGAGATTTCCCACTTGAGGCTTCCCTCGTCATTGATTATGATGATAATCAAATGAATTAATCTTTTTCTCTTGATAACTACAGAGCTCTTGATTCCAGTGGCTAATAAAGGCTCTGGTATTGGAAGCAAAACTGTTAAAAGGATCGAGAACAGCAACCCAAAGCTCAAAGGCAAAGCTCAAACAGTGTTTCAGAAAAACATACTAGTTGCCTTGAAAGAGCCACTCCGCTTTGTAGCAAACATTAACTACGTATTAGTTAGGTAACAAATATTTGCATAGTAAATAATGTTATGTCTAAGATGTGCTTCAAAATAATCTTGGGGGAGAACAGTGGATGGAAATACAAACTGAATTGACTATAAGTTGATAAATGCTCAAGTTGAGTGACAGAGATTTATTAAATTGTTCTATTTTAGTATATGTTTGAAATTGCTCAAAATAAAAACTTTTTATAAAAATGATAAGAAATACGTGAAAATGACAAAACAACGTCCTCAAACACACTTTTTGCAACCCCTCCTGCCTGAATCAACTCACCCAAACAGCTAGCAAGTACAAATCAAACTGCTCTGGGTTGTGCCACTTTCCAATTGACCCAAAGAACAGCAACAAAGAAAAAAACAAAACAGGAATCTGAATAATATATAAACTGACCAGTTATTTCTAATTCTTTGATTGGTTACCAGTTAGTCCTACTTAGAGCTTCTAAAGTACTTAAATGCAGCCTTTTTCAGAAAACATGAATTATTCCTCGGTTTCCTAGGGTGACTATTAAATGTTATAAAGTGGATATAAAATTTCCTTGGAAAATACTGCCAGAGAATCATGTCAGTCTTAGGGAAAGGGAAAACATATGGCTTAATATTTCAGAACAAATCGAAAATTCATGAAAAATTAGCCAGATGCCGACACCTTTATAGTAAATATTTTCAAAAAGGAATAAAAATGAACAAAAGAACCATAATAAAAATAAGAAAAAGATTTGTTAGTGACATGGGAATCTGTACTTAGATCAAACAAATAATAGTAAAGAGAGAAATCCTGTGTCATTCTGCAAAATGGAAACATCCTGGTAAGCAGAAGTGTCCCCTTTTGAGATATTTGCCTGGAGTTGTCAGAACTTGGTCTCTGCTTGGTCTGACCCACATCAACCATTAAAATGGACACCCTGGTTGCTGAAAAGCTCTGACCAGTCCTAGAGCCCAGCATTCACAAAGCTTAAGCCCATCAAGGGAGCCCAGGCTAGCTGACTACAGATGGGCACTTGGACAAAACTTCCCCCAAAAGACAAAGGCCTGGCAAGGATTCAGGCAGCGAGCTCACAACACCACCTCCACCATCCTGAGAAAGGTCTTTTGATAATTCCATATTACCTTAGGTTCCAGAGCAAGGGAGAGAAGAGAATAGGGAGAAGTAAAAGGGAGAAAGAGAGCAAAAGAGGGCATGGAGGAAAGAGCTGGAAAAATCCGTGATACGATATTTTCTGATTGTCTAAATCAGCAAGTGACATCTTATATCTTCTGAAGAGAATCAGAAAGTTAAACATTCTGCAATCAGTTTTGTTTATGCCTCTCTTATAACAAATACCATATTTTTTACTTTATATTTTGACTAACTGTACATGTCTCTCCTACTATATTCCTGGGCGGAAGAAAGCACCTGAAATTTATTTTTGAAATGCCATAGTCTCCATAACAGTAACTATACTTCTCTTTAATGTTTGTCGGGTTAATTAATTAATCAATCAATTGGTCTAGTCAAGTGCAGTTAGCTGATAGGTAAGCAACAAGCAACAGCTGCAGAACCTGTGGATTGAATAATATACTCAATATATTTAGCTCTTCACACTGAACTATCGAGGAGAGTGTGCAGGGGCATTGTGTTTTTTCCCTCTTATTCGTGTTACTTTGCATAGTGAGATTTGTATAGCCTTCAGTTCATTAATACATATAGCAAGCATATTTTACATCTATTTGCATATGACCAGAACTTAGTTTACATTTCCCAAATTCACACCCTGAAACAATCGAATTTAATAGTGTTTCCATCTCCTAAGCACCTTCTGCCCCTGGTTTTTGAAAATATTCTTTGTAATTCATGTAAACAAAACACTGGAAATGTATTTTATTTCCTTTTCAAATTAAGAAAGAGAAAAAGATAGGTTCCCTGTATCCTTCCTTGTTTTATGGAATGCATATTTCTGAAACAGGACTCTCAGAAAAGAAAACCTTAACAATGAGGTTTTACAATTAGTTGTTAGTTTATTTCATTTATATCCAAATCAGTTAAGCAGCTTTCTCTGATTTAATTTTTTGTCACAGAATTCTACCTTTAAAAGTTTTTTTTTTAAATACATAAGCAAGATTAAGTGAAATCACTGCCTTGAGGACTATATAAAAATTTAGTGAGCATCTTGTCTAGGGCATTGATTTCACAAGTGAAAAAGCTAAAGTAAGAGCCAAGGATATTAACTGACTTTACGAGGTCAGCAAATGAAATCATGATTGAAGCAGCACAAAAATCACATAACCTCCATAGATATTGTCTAAATTGTACAAATCACTCATTTGAAGATGTACACATACACACATAATGACCTTGAAATGTGGCCCTTCGATTCAATTATTGCCTTACATCTGTAAATATTTATTGATTCAGGAGCTATAATAATATTAGCTGACTTTTTAAAAATCTAATGAATATCCTAGGGTTTTTCCCAGCCAGGGTGTTGTATACATAGTCTGGAATATATCTTAGGCCTATAAATTTCAGCCTGTTGTACCAAAAATAGCAGAGCTCTCTGGAATGATTTATAGTATATAAAAGTAGTAGTACGTAAGATGAAAATAGCACCAAAGTTGTTAAATACCAATTAACTGTTGTCCTCAACTCTAAATCCCTTTTATTCCAGCTCACACACATTTTTGGAATTTTAAATACGAGTCTAGATATAACAAACCATAAAATTAGGTAATAATCATTAAAGAAAAAAAATGTTAGACCTTGGACCTCTGTTTGTTTTTATTTCCCCAAGTGAGGTTTCTTTTCATTTTTCCTTTTGTGTGCAGGCATCTCTTTTCTAATATGTTTAACAGATAATTCTTGGAAATTTTTATTGATCCACGCTTGTGGAATTTCGTACACTTACTACTGTGAGTGTTCCAACTTTTTTAAATTCTCCTTTGTAAAGATTTTACTACTGCAAATTTATTTAGAAGTTGTATACGAAGGAGCTCCATTTTCACTCATATTTTACAAAATAATTATTGCACACTTCTGAGGAATCTGTATATATCTGTTAAATGTTTACCATATAATTATTGGTTAAAAATAAAATACTAATTTGTGAATAAAAGATCACCATCACAGTTCTGAACCAAAAGCTGCCTGCAAGCTCTAAAACTTCCAAAAGAAAACTTAAAGTTCAGTCAGTTGTTTTTCTGTCTGTGAAACACTAAGCAAATTACCTGCCTTCAAAGTACTTTTCGGGATATTTCTACCTCCTATAGGTAGAACTACAGAGACTTTTCATTCTGACCCTGTGGATACTGGCAAATACATTTTATATTCATATGTATGAAGAATATTCTATATTTTTGACAGACGCTACTTACTAGTTTTATGCAGTGATACATGTGACCTTTATTTTTTATGTGCAGAATCTTTCAAACATCTAATTCAACAGGAGAATTTCAAAAAAGTTATTTATGACAAATAAGATATATTCAAGAAATTTAAATTTGTGGATTATTGGTCCCCCTTATATAAATATTGTCTTAAATCGAATGAACTTTTAATTTAATTCTAATATCACTCTGTTCTTTTTCCAGAAAATCACCTCACATCACCTGTGGAATTCCGTCATTTATGGCATGAGGGTTTTTTTTTTTTTTCCTTTTGTGGAGAAGAGCCCAAGAGAGAATTCGCACCACAATGACCCTGCTGTGCCCTATGTTTATTCGGCAGTAATCCTCAGGGGAAAGATTTTGAAAATGTTTTAGAGCTAGAACCAAGAATTGGTGCTATTTTGAAGAATTTAGTACTGCTTAAAATTCTATTTTAAATCAGATATTATACGTGTAACTCCTTTAAAAACAAAAGGAAAAAAAAAAGAATTGTTTGATGTTACAAATGAAAGGTTTTGTTCCTGATACCAGAGTGCACTATTCATTTATCTTGGCCCTATCGGTGTCGGTGGAGGTTTCTTTCCCCTCCTTTTTGCTCAACAACAACAACAATAATAGTATCAGATCTTGGACTCAGAATCTGACCAAATGGAAAGGATGGTGTGAACATCCCAGACTCAGCTTTATGAGGCAATGCCCATACGCACACCCACCCCCTTGGTTGACAGGAGATGACTAAGCTCCTCAAGCTCGAATCTACAGGGAAGTTGTAGCCATGCAGTTCCCACAAGAACAAATATTGGCGCTTCCACCAAGAATCCCCCAAACCGGTTACAAAGTGAGGAGCTCAAATCTACAAAAGGGTGGACCCAGGGAGCAGATGAGAACGCAGGAGGGTGCGAAGGCAGTAACTAGGCTTTGAGAAACCGAAACATTTACTGTCTGTATATATATATATATATATATATATATATATATATATATATATATATATACAGAGACATAGAGAGAGAGAATAGAGAGAGAGAGAGAGACCTAGACATACAGAGAGAGAGAGAGTCATATATATATATAGAGAGAGAGAGAGAATAGTAAGACTTTATGGGTACACGTCGCCCCTGCCTGAATACTAATAGCCTAAGCTTTCTTTGCAACATTTACCGTCTAATAATTAATGATGCCCGCACCGGGCGCCTGGTGGCCAGGGCTGGGGTTCGGGCGACCGGGAGCCCCTGACGTCAGCAGCAGCACGGCCTGCGTCAGGTCCCCGGGGTGGCCCCGATGGAGGCCAAGGGGGCTTTGGGGAGGGAGCCCGGGGCAGGGCTCGCTGCAACCCCAGAGGAACGAAAGGGGCTTCCCTCCAGCCAGCCAGAAAGTCCCGTCGCAGCAGAACCTCCGCGATCCGTGGCTCCGGGGCGTTGCGGGTACCCCCGACCCGCGAGCGCTTCTGCAGGCCCGCACCCCTGCGCAGGCGTCCCGGGCTAGACGAGGGCAGAGAAGGGGGCCAAAGAGACCAAGAGCAAGTCTGCAAGCAGCGATCGCTCCCCACCCCTCCACTCTTGCAAGAGTCAACGTTACTCTGTTTCCACCGACTCCCCAAAGTGGACCTCAAACAATGAAACGGACCCGGCGCTTCTACCTCCGCTTGACACAACTTGCAAGGTGGTGACCCCGGGGCTGCTTCCCGCCCGGGCCCCGGGAGCTGTGGCCGCAGCCCGGGCCAGGAGGGTGCTGGGACCCGCCGCTGGGGCAAAGTGAAATCGACCTCGCTGCTAACTGGCCACAATATTTCCTTCCTCCTTTCTCTCGCAGCCTTTCCCTTCCCTCCCCATTCTCTTCATTAACTCTTAGACCTGCTTTTGCAACCCTCCCAAGCCTGAGGGGTTCTCGAGTATTCGGAAAGGTGTGATTTTTCCTAAGAGGCCGGGACGTCTACCGTCTCGAAAAGGGTTCGCTCGGCGCAGTGGTCCTGGTCCTGAGAGTCGGAAACCCAGAGTTTGGCGAGCCATCGGCCTGTGCGTGGGATGCATCTACAGAACTCTTTCTGGAGCAAATCCTGGGGCTCTCCTAGGCCCTGTCTGGATTTCTTCTACGAAGCCTCCTGGAGAATGACTTCTCTCCACCGCCCCCCCAGCCCCCAGAATTCTTATTTTTAAACTATCTTTTTTTTTCTTTTTTGATGAGAGTCAGTGCCCTTCTCGTTTAATTTTCCCATCTTTTTTCCATCTACACTCAGAGGACACAGGGAAATGCAGAGAGAGCCTCCCTGAGCAAAGCCAGGAGGCCAAAAACGGTTTCGTGTACGTTTCCGCCTGAAATAAATTCGGGTCCCGGGAACCGCCCCCGCGCAGACCCAGCAAAACCCGGCGGCGGAAGCCAGCGCCCAGGTGCAGACAACTGCCTTTGCCCCTGCGATGCCCGCCGCAGGACAGCAGCGCGAGGAAGTCAGCCGGGAGAGGGTCTGGAGGCAGGGAGCAGGAACACCATTTCGCTTCGTCCTCCCGCTTGCACGCTCAGAGTGGCTGGGAACTTCCACGAGGGCGAATTCCCCCCCCCTCCCCTTTTAGCGGGCTCTGCTCTTGGGGGAAAGCAAAGCAAAGCATTATCTGGCTCTGCCCCCCCCCCTTTTAACTTAGAGCTTCAAAGTCAACTTCAATAAAATGACACCTTTCCTGAGTCAGTTACTAAATACCGCGGGAGCCACCGCACCCTCCAAGTGGCCGCAGCCAAGTCCCCTAATCCAGCCCCATCCGTGCGGCCCGGGGAGCTGCGGGTTCAGCCGCGGGCGCTCCAGGCCAGCGTCCTGGTGGCCAGCCTGCTCTCCCTTTCTGGGCTCCAAAGTCTGGAGACAGATTGAACCAAATCAAATTGAGGGACGCACCAACTTTGAAGCGGTTTTAAAATCTGTGACTCTCTCCTCTGTGAGTGCCCCGCTGCCTGGCGGATATAAGTTGTCATACTCCAGTGTCTCCATCGAGTAAACCAGTAACTCAAAAAAAATCTATGAATCTCAGAGAGGAGTCATTGCCATCACTGTGCCACTGCCTTCACTGGCTTGCCTGGTGTCAGGATTTAGCACAACAGAATTCATTAAAACGAATGATTAGCCCTATTTATAAGCATTTCCTCAAAGTGGCGACTTGGAAGATTTCAGGAATTATTCCAGGAAGGCTTTGGGGGTTTAGGCTGTTCGGGTTTGTTGTTGTTGTTGTTGTTGTTGTTGTTGTTGTTGTTGTTTTTAAGGAGCTAGGAATGTGTCTTTTTCTGGGTGTCCTTCACTGCCCTTTTCAGGCAGCGATTGGCCCTTCTGACATTTGGTTAAGCCTCGGGACTTAAAAAGATCATTTCCTCGTACACTAATTTGAGCAAAATCTGGATTCAGAGTGTGGGTTTACACGCCCAGCTCGAATGTCTAATGTATCAAATCCTCGTTAACGAACGGCCCGCTCCGTGGCCGTGTCAGCCAAAGGTCAGCCCCGTGCAACAGGGCAGCGCGGTTCAAAAGCACTCGTCCAGAGCCCTGCCTACCCCTCCCCCCAAAAATCCATCTTTCACATTTCAATAAGCAGCAAGCACACGGAGTTCCAACAAGCAATAGCAAGGCTGTCGTTCTTTCTTTTCCTCCTCTCTTCACGGTAGTGGCATGCAAACGACAGTGTCCTAAGGCAACTACCGAAAAATTAAGTTTATTTGTTTATTATTATTATTGGGGGGGGCAGAGCAGGGGGGGAGGGAGCCGGGTTAGTGGACAAGGTAATTGTCGAAATGTCCTCCAGAGGCACGTATATTTGAGAAGCGTGACTTAGAAATCTTCACTTAAAATAGCACCAACCTCGGCGGGGACTTCACAGCCTTCAAATGGAAACCATGAGTAAACTTTGTTGGAGACCTTAAGGGATTAGAAACTGCTTTGGGGGAAAGGGGCGGCTCTCCTCCCCGCTACTATCCCAACACACGCACATGCACACACGCGCATGCACACGCACATGCACACGCACATGCACACGCACACACTTTAGAGACCGGCGGAAAGCTCCCGCTCCAGTGGTAGCTCTTGGTGTCCACGGGGACAAAGAGGATCCAGGAGGGCCAGCCTGGACCCTAGTCGCTCCCGCCTCGCTGGGGAGCCCCGCGACCTTCCTGACTACCTTGGGGTCCCCGGCGGCGGTCACGCACGGCAGCCGCAGCGGCCCGATGAGTCAGTCCAAGTGCTCGGCGCGCGCCTCGGGCCACGCGCGTGCACGAAGCCGCGAGCCCGGTCAGCTCGGGAGGCGGCGGGCGGGCGGGCGGGGGGGAGGGAGAACGCGACTTACCCAGTCTGGGCTCTAGATTGCGGGCAAGGTTGGCAGCAGGCGCGAGCCGGGCAGATTAGTCCGTCCTACCGGAGACGGGCTATAGGGGCAGGGGCGAGGCGCGGGAGGGGGCAGGAGAGCGCCTGTCTGGTTTGGGGTCCATCTCGGCCCCGGCCCGCTCCCCCGCCGTCGCCTCCGCGGACCAAACTCGGACTGACCCGGGGGAGGCCGCGGAGCCCGCCTCGCCTCCACCAGGCCGGAGCCTGCGGGCCTCCGGGGCCCTGGCGCCGACCCGGGGGCGCGGTGGGGGTGGGGGTGGGGGTGGGGGAGGCGTCCCCACTCCCGGGCCGGGCACGGAGCAACCACGTCGCCAGCACGGACGCTGGCGGCCAAGCCGAGCAGCCGGGCGAGTCCGTCGCGCCGCCGGCCGCTGGCTCGCAGACCCCGGCCCGCTCCCGCCCCCGCCCCTCCCTTCCGCCAAGCCCCTCGCCAAATGAAAAGGGTTCTTTGGGCCCTGGCCTTCTGGGGAGGAACGCAGGAACCCACGCTGGGTTTGAGCTTTCTGCTCAGAGCGAGGCCCCACACAGGTCTTCATCCTAAGCTTGGAGCCCGCGGACGCTAGGTCGCCTCCCCCACCCCAACACGCGACACATTCGAACACAAAAGGACCCAAATCGCCAAGGGGTTCTTGTGCGCTGGCTCTTATGGCGAGGGTGGTGGTGGGGGGGTTCGATCAAGGGATTCTGCGCCCTGGACCAGACGCTGGGCTCTCTGGCCTCTCAGGACGGCAGACAAGAGAACCCTCCAGCTCCAGCTGCAGCTCCAGCTCGTTAGGCCAAGCCCCGGAGTGTGGGGGTGAGGGGCTGCTGCCAGGCTGCTGTGGGTCCAGGTGCCTGCGGCTCCTCCCAGGCTCCGAGACCTAGAGCCTGGGAAAGACGGAAGGCCTTGTCCTGGCGGGAACCTTTCCAGAACCACTGGGCCGCACCCTTACGCTGAAGGCTTGGAGAGTGGTGGCTGTCAGATGAGATGATGCTGTGACCCCCTGTCAGACCTGGGAGGGTGTCGCTGACCCTGGGTTACGCCGCACTGACACTAGGCCTCTCCCGTTGGCAGTGGGGGGAACCAGAGGGATGGGTGTCATTCAGTTAGAAGTAAAATCCAGAGGGCAGGATTGGAACCTGCGGGGGGGGGGGGGAAGCATTATCTGATGACATAGGACCTAGGATTTTGACCAAAACCCCCAAAGACAGAACTCTATATAGAGGCCGGTCTGAAAAGAGAATGATCCGGGGACCCTCCATCACTCCTCCCCTTTGTTTACAAGTTGGTCACTCCACCAGACAGGTTATGCGCTCGCCCTGGAACTGTCAATACATGGGCCACAAAATATCACGCCACGCGAAGGCCCCCCAAGAATGTCACCAGCGCCTGGACTCCTGATCTGTCACCAAATCCTGCACTTTCGCGGGCCGCCAAGGCAGTTACTCCGCCGACCACGTTTGAGTTTAACAGAAGTTCAGCAGCCCCTAGGCGTGCGAGCTGACAAGGGTTACTTGGGAAGAGTCGATGATAACCTTAGAGCAAGCTGCTGCTGGCCCCCAAATGGGGAAGTAGTGGCTAGGGACACAGTGGGGGGGGGGACCAGGAGAGCCAAAGGAAAAAGGAGGGAGAGACAGACAGACAGACAGGGGGACATTCAGGCCTGTATCTGTCAGAGAGTGGGCGCTAGGAAAACCTCCGCTGCCCGCTTCTCTCCGCCCCTCATCTCAGACCTGGGCTCCGCCTAGGGGCCAGGTGGGTGGAGGGTACTATTCCCCTTGGCTCTAAGGGACGTGATGGTACAGGGTGCCAGCTGGCGGCCTGGGAAGGGCCAGGCCAGGGGCCTTCGCATGGGCCTGGCTCGGGGCTGGGGCTAGCGCACGTCGCAGGCCGCGACCCTCGGGGGAAGGGAGGCTCTGCTCGCGGTTCCGAGGCTGCGAGCGCGGGCTGGAGCCCGTGCTGCCTGCCTGGCTTTGTGAACTCACTTAAACCGGCGCGGTTTGAAAACAAACACGTGCAGCGTCCTCGCCGCACTATTTTGGCAGCCCGGCCGGCGGCTTTCACAGGCCCGAGCCTCTGAGAGGTTCCCCAGCAGCCCGCGTGGGCAAAGGCGCCTCCTGCATATTCATCAGCACGTGGAACCGCGGGCCGCGGGCCGCGCATGCGCACTGCCCGCCCCGCCGCAGCCCGGGCCCGCGGCAGCGGCTTGCAGAGCGCGGTGCGGGGCTGCAGGGTGGCGCCCCGGGCCCCAGGGACGCTGAGCGCCCGGCCTTCGGTGGGGGTGCTTTGGGGAAGTCTTCCTGTTTCGCCACCCCCCCCATCCCGCCACACACGTCCACCCCAAAAGCCCGTGTTTATATATTTTCAGGCAATTCTCCAGGACAAAAATCTCCCTTGATGCATAGACTCCCCCAACCCTATCCTTCCTCCTCTTGGCTTTACCCTCCTCCACAACTCCGTTTTCTTTACGGGGACACTAGGATTTGCCCGGATAGACAGAAATGTTTTAAAAAGGAATGAGGATGTGAGCTGCTCTCGCCCTCTTTGCGTCCGTATGTTTTCTGCAGCTTAATGGGAATTGTCACACAAAGGATAGATCTGCTAAGGTGTCTGGCCTTCAAACGCCTGGCGGGTGTGTTCTGTTTCCTAAAGATACGATTCCCATATGTGTATATCCACGTTTGATAGTTGATTCTTGTGTATGCTATAGGTGAACAGATCACTAAGTTTCACAACCGAATTTCCCTGCATATACTAGAGATGCCCCGCAGCCCTCAGAGGCAAACAAAATACTGTGGACAGTTGACAGACAGTCGTTATGTCTCTAGCATCTGCATGGCCAAATACTGTCATTTCCATACTAGATGGTTAAATCCTTTTTTTTTTTATTATTCTTGAAAAACCCACCTCCATTATAGCATCAATTGGAAACTTCATACTGTTCCTGCTCCTTGCTTTAAGGTGGAAATCAAGGTTAGGAACTAATGCCAGAATTCAACTTGCATGGTAAAAATAGTCTCTGGTTTGGCTTGATCTTGTTTCCTCTTGCTCAAGGAGAGCCTCTGGAGCGACCAGTCTTGTGTAGATCAATGGAGAATATTGCCCATTCTCTGTGTATTTTACACCATTGTATTTGCAATAAACTTTGAAGAAAAGACTCAAATGACAGAAAAGACATATCATAGGAGATTACTAACACTTCTCTTATTTCTTGCCCCAAACTAGTGATTGCCACTCAAAAAAAAAAAATAGATTGCTGTATAGTTACCCTTATAAAGTACTACTTTCTTTCTCTAACCAATTTGAATGGGCACATATTACTGATGGTGAATGAGATGGTAAAAAGCTGAAAGAGAGTACCATGGGTAATGTGAACCTTTAGTGGTTAACTGGCATGGGTGGGATACACCTTTTCATTGCCACTCTATTTTCAAGAATTCTAAAACCAGAGTGATATCAACTGTGACCATTTTTATGAAAACAACACTTTCCTTTTCTAATATGAACACACGGTTCTAAGAACTACACTTGATGCTAGGAGGAGGCGAGAACTTTGTACCTAGAGAGGAGAAAATAAATTTGTAATTGGTATTTCACGTCGAAAAAAAAAAGAAATCTGAATTGAGACTGTCTGAAATCTGATGGTTTCATATCTAGTGCACAAGTAATCCAAAGCACAAGCTCAGTGTCCTCCTTTGGAGTTTGCCAGACCATGCACTGTTACTCCCCAACCCATCTTAAACTGATGCTGCTCTTTAAGGACCAGGGCCTTCTCAAAGCTGCTTACTGGAAAGAAGTATGTTTAGGTACTAACCATACCAGCACTGATTCAAAGGGGTCCAACACACTTACTATATCTTGGCCTCAAAAAGGGGATGTCTGGATGGTTTCAGAACTATGGAGTGTAGTTCTGTGGCCAGCCTTTTAAAAGTTCTGAGAAAACTTCACAATCAACAAATAAAAACATCTAAATGCCAGGCCCATCACCAAAGAAGGTTAGTGCTATTTTCATTGTCAGCTAAAGCAAAAAAAAAAAAAAAAATGATAAGCATATGGGCCAATTGAAAGGTTACATCTTTCTTTTGGAGGTGGTTTGCTTCTTAAAGGTTAACTTGAATGCTTGACTTTAAAAAATCAAAATCATCAGCTGCAAATGCTTAAAGCAGTTGGGGGTAGCTTTTGAAGAAGAAAACAAAGGATCTGAAATGTTTGAAAATTACTTAACCCCCATATAAATGGTACTTGTATATTTATATGCTTACTCTGTAAATGTACACACACACATACCACAACTCATTTCTCTTCATTTCTCAAATATGATTGCTTGTACTTAGGCATTTTTTGTTGACACAATATAACTTTTTAATAACTTCTCAGCTGTTTTAATCATTTCATAGTATCCAGAATACAATGCAGTGGAAATATGAATCAGGATGGCTTTCTGCCTAAACCAAAATCCACAGCTACACACAGAAACCAGCCATTTGCAGCATCTTCAGCTCCTGCTAAATAGAGTCTAACAATATATCTCGCTGTTCACATTCATGTATTTCAAAACCTAATAGCCCATGAAGAAAAGTATGAAGAATACATCTCAAGAAGCAGACATTAAAGGTACCAGCAAAATAATAGACTACATTTAAGTTTGAAGCATTATTTTAAGCGACCTACATCATTAATGACTTTTTCTTTGTGGTGGGTGTTGGAGAAGAGAATGCATAAGGGGCATTGGCATAAATACTGGCTTCTACTGTAAAAGTTCCTTTCCTATGAGTGAGATTATTCACAGACACACACAGTATTCCTCAAAATTTTTAAAAAATTATTTGGCCTTCAAAGCCAAAAAAAAATAATGTCTTAAATCTGAAATAGTTTTGAAGTAAATATTTACTCCTAAAATTTATATTTAAAATATCCTACTTAAATCATGTATCATAGTATACTTAACTATTATACAATGACATTAAAGTGAAAAAAATCACCAGAAACATAACAAATAATAACACATTTGTATTTCCAAATTTGAAGTAAACTGCTTTTAAGAATGGTCCAAAAAATGCACTGATTTACTATCTTCTTAAATGTACTTACAAAGTTAAAAAGCAGTGTTGTGATTATTATGATTAATATTGTTATCATAAATACTCATATCAGGATCCCAGATATTCTGAGTTCTATGGGAAAGGGAAGGATTATTAACTGAGGTGTTTATCTTTCTTTCCTAGAGAGATGGAACTATCTTTATTCCTCTTTAATTTTTAAAAAAAAATTACTGGACCTAATGTCTAGTGCCAATTCAAATACGACACTGTTAATCAATCTGAAACCTCCTAAGCCAACTGGGGCCAGCCTTTGGTCTCACAAATTTTAGGAGCTAGCAGAATTTCTTGTTTAGGTTTTCAACTTCCTCAAATCTCGCCAAACCTTGCAAGGTGGCGCTCTTTTCATGAAAGGTTGATATTTACTCTTATAATCACAATAGTATTTTTTAAAAAGTTAAACACCACCATCTCCAGTTTTTCATGTGCCACATAAAGTGCAGACAACCCCCTCCTTCACCAATAAAACTTTGTTGGCCAAAAGTGACAAATACAAATGGCAAGATATAAAAAGACATGTCAACAAAGGATTTTTAAAGAGAATTTAACGTTGTGATTTTGTAATTGGTCAATGATATATTCTGAGAAATTAATGTCTCTTTGAAATGGATGTGAGTATCTTAAGGGGGGGGGTCTCATACTTTTGCAAGGTTTTCCCCTCTTACTTTCCTTCTCAAAGTCAAAATGGCCTATGATTTCCTGAACCCACACAGTATATTGAAAAAGCAAGTCCAGGTTCGTCCATGTCCACAGTGAGGTCAGTTTCTGCCTCCTGCTCTGACACTTGCACACCCTTGCAGCTACAGCCAAGGCCCTGATTTGTGATCTCCCCTACGTTGTCTGCTTAATGGGGCGATCATGCAAGCTACAACCAGAGACAAAGAAGCTCGCGTTCCTACCAGCGCAGCTAACTTCGAAGGAGCAGCATAGCTTGCAAATCTATCAAACTAAACTGCAAGAAAGACAATCTGATTTAGAGAAAAGGCGTTCTGCTACAGTCATTAAGCACAAGTAATTTAGATTTTTTATATTGTCTCCTCATTTACAAATTTACTGTATCAACGCCAGCCAATGGAACGAATTTCTTAAGTAAATGAGAAATAAATAAAAGAGATAGAAAGATAATCAAATTACATAAAATAATTCTCTTCCCTAGATGAATTTTTGAAAGAACTAATAACAGTGGCAAAATTATAGGAATAATAACATATCATAGGAAGTAATTAATTTAAATTAGCATCACGTTTGAAGAAATATAAGTAAAACGCTTTATGGACGTTTACTTTTGTACAAAGAAGGAAGGTCTATAAAAGCATGCATCAACATCCTGAAAATTAGTTATGGCCATAAATGGTTTAATTGAAGACAGCAATTTAAAATATGATATTGTAAATCTGCAACTCAGTTTCAGCCCGGGGAATTTAATTTGGGGGGGCAGAGGAACCCTGTGCTTCAAGTTCATTTGCAACACTGCAGAGTGAGCCCCTGAGCTTCTGACAATTCACCTACATTAATATGGATGTCGCCTGTGCAATCTATTTCTGTTATTTTTATGGTTGTTATTCTACGTCTGCAAAGGTCATTTAAATTATACAGCGGCCGAAAATTTGTTTCATAAATTTTGATATAAATACTAATTACACCCTCTCGGAGAGCCAGCAGGGTAGCGTTCATTTATCACGTTTATACGACCTGCGATGACAGAAAGGGAAGGCGATTGAGAGTGGAAAGCTTTCCCCGAGACCCACTAAAGCTGGCCGAAGAGGCAGCAGGTTGCTGGGGGTGAAGAAGAAATTCCTACCACAATCACTGAGATTTAAGAATCTTTAATAAGGTACGAAAGGTTACCAAACAGTTCTGGAAACTAAAGTGTACATACGAGTTTTTCTAGCCATAAATATTGAATAGCTGTAACATGAATAAACCGGCCCTTTACATGCGGATAAATATGGAAACTAGGAATTATATACATTATGTGGTTGTATCTTTTGCCAAAAGCAACGGACAGTTATAGTTTATATCTTTTTTTAATATCACTTTACATAAACAAATGGAACAGTTTGACACGCAGATCCAGGCTCGTACTATACGAATTCTTGACAGGACGTGAAACAACATTTTACTGCACTAAAGTACTTAGACTTTGGGACGAGAAATGTTTGCACTTTATACAAAAAAAAAAAAATCACATTAATACCAATAATATTCTGTTAGGTCGACGTGGAGACTGTAATCGTACAAAGTAATTCACATTTTGGTACACATTTACTAGAACATTCTTGCCATTCAGTACAAACAGTTGGCTTTCGGCCGCCCTCCCCCCTCCCCCTCCCCCGCCCGCCCGGCCCCTCCCCCCTCCCCCAATGCAAAGACCACAACGCCACGAACCCACCCGCCCGCTCCAACCGAGATATAACTATTTACAGAATCCAACAGTACAGTTTTAAGCTAATAATTCTGTATTTACAAGAATGCAAAGTAAAACAAAAACAAACAAACAAAACGGGAGCCCCGAGAGCCTGTTCGACTGCGACGAGAAACTGGCCCTCGGTCGGGGTTGGCAGCACTGGGTCAGGCGCCGCCTTCTCCTCGACCACCCTCCCGCCCCTTGGCTACCAGACTTTTGCCAAAAAATAAAAAGAAAAAAGAAAGAAAAAAAAGCAAGAAAGAAATAGAAATAGAAGAAAAGGAAAGAAAGGAAGAGGAAAAAAAGGGGGGAAAAATTAAAGGTTTGGGGCTTTCTTTCTCTTACTCGGTCCTGGGTCTATTGGCAGGTCAAAAAAAAAATAGGACTGCGGTGTCTGGGCGGGGGGGAGGGGGGCTGTTTGATTCGCAGGGTTCATTCGGTAATATTTTTGTGTGCGTGTGTGTTCAGTCTCTTAAATAGGGTTTTTGTTCGGTGTTTTGTTTCTGATTTTAAACGTACCATTCATTAAAATTGGAAGAGAGCGCGCTGTGGCCGGCTGTGTGGTGGACTGCGGAGGAGGAGGGCGACAGGGAGCTGGTGGTCGGGTTGTCTGTGGAGGGAGACACGATGGTGGGCGGCGTGGACGACTCGTAGCCGGAGCTGGCGGCGGGCGAAGGCTGCGAGCCCTGCGAGGAGGATTCGTGGACCTGCGGGGATAAGGCGGCGTTTTTACCGAGATAGAGACCCCGCGCGGCGGCGGCCTAGGTCGGGGCGAGGCCCCTTGAACTCCGGGGGGGGGGGGGGCCGGGCCCGCGGGACTTGGGCGAGGGGGTCCCCCTCCGCCCTGCAAAGGCGGCGCGCCAGGGGGGACGGCGCCCCCGGGACCCACAAGAGAAAAATCGATCCGGGAAAGGGAGCTGGGGCGGAGGCTGGGTTTGAGGCGCAGCCCGCGAGGGTGCCCCGGGCCGCCGGCGGCCTCCGCTCGCGCAGCTGCGGGCGAGCGGACGCTCTGCCAACGCTGCCCGCTCCAGTGGCCGCAGCCCCGGCCGAGCCAACCCGCCGGGACCAGCCGTGCCTCCCCACCTGGGGCCCAGTTCAGTCGCGGCCTCTGTCGGGTGCTCACTCCTTTTTTTTTTTTTTTTTTTTTTTTTTACTTTTATTATTAAACGGTCAACTTGAACACCCCCGGGCGCCCTCGCTCCCCTCTGCAGCCCCCGCCCCCTCGGCCCAGCAGCACGCAGCACGGTGCGGCCGCTCCCTGCCTGTCTGCCTCCGCCAGCTCCTTGCACCACCCGGGCTGGCACTCGCCGCGCGACCCCGGCCGAAGAGCCGAAGAGCCGAGCGGGTCCTGGCTCGGGGCGGACGGCGAGACCGCGGCGATTACCTTCATGTGTTTGCGCAGCGAGCTGGGGTGCGTGTAGGACTTGTCGCACATCTTGCAAAGATAGGGCTTGTCGCTCGTGTGCACGTGCATGTGCTTCTTGCGGTCGCTGCTATTGGCAAAGCGTCGGTCGCAGCCTTCGAACTCGCACTTGAAGGGCTTCTCCCCTGGTGCGAAAGGCAAGAAAGAGAGAAGTCTGATTGCAACAGATCCCGCGGCCGTTTTTAAGTTCTTTACATCGTGGGGGGTGGGGGAGTGGGGAAATCAAAACAGAATGAAAAAGGCTGCAGCTCAGTTGGTACTTTGCGAGTTCAAGAACCCGGGTCTTCAACAAAGTCTTATACCTGCGGTGGAATTTTAAATATCTGACCTGTTTTAACTCGTAATCCAATTGGATCTAGAATTATTATTATTATTATTATTATTATTATTATTATTATTATTTATTATTATCAGCGGTGGTAGTTTTTCTAGATCCCAGAGTGGCAGCCTTCCTGGCTGCTGGTTTTTCTGCCCGCGGCTATTACAGACCACTTCGGGCGGCTTCTACCTAGCCCTTGCTTTCTAATTTTCACTTTGCGAGCAGATTCTCCTGCTGTTTTGCTCTTCTCTCCTCCCCCTACCCCCTCCCCGACGCTCCGCACCCCCCTCGTCGCCTCCTCCACCCCACCCCACCCCCCTACACACACACACACACACACACACACACACTCACATTTTATAAGGTAATCTGGGCCGAGAGCTCGGCGCTGCAAATCCTTCCCTCACCCTGGCATTAAACCCCAAAGTTCCAAACGCGGTTCACAGCCATCACCCAGGCAAACCGGAGCAGGGAAGCAAACAGGATTCCCGGCCTTGCTGGCGCTCGGGGCCCCGGAACGGCCTACCCGACGCAGACCACAGCCTTGAGCTCGCGCGAACTTTTCTCTTAACTGCTCCCGGCCGGCCTCTTTTTCTTTTTAAAGGCCAAATGGAAGGTATCTGGTGTTTTGAAAACTATCTCACTGAATCTAATTGACAAAAGGAGACTTCTCAGCCTTCCATCGACTCTCCTAACTCTTCAAGCTTACTCAAAAAACCAGTCACTACTCAAATTGGGCTCTTTAAATATGCATAAGCCTCCAAAAGCCTCCTCGGGCGCAACTTACTTGCTTTCAATACTCCCCCGCCGCCCCCCGCCCCCCACCCCCCGGCCCTTTTTCTCTGCGCCTCCAGGCTATCTCCTCCGATTTCCTTAGTGCCTTCATTTGCAAACGTCTTCACTAAGGTGCCTAGCGAGAGAGGTGGGCCAGAAGCAAATGTTTAGATTTGTCTGCAGCTGGAGCGGCTGGCGCCTCCGCCGCCGCCGGGAACCGGCCACTTCTCCTGGCTTCGCGCTCACCGAGGACTCCACAAAGCTACGTTTGTCTCTCTGCTCTCCCAGCCTTTCCTTCTTTCTTTCTTTTTTCCTCCAGTCCTCATTAAAATAATCTATATTCCCAGATACGTCCTGGAATGTCCGATCTTCTCTACACCTCTTCATAATTTCAAGGCTCAAACTAAAATACAGCGCACACTTTTCACTGCCTGCCTTGCCTGCTGGAACCCGACGCCCCAGACCCAACCGCGGCCCGGTTTGTGCGTCCCGGCCCGCTGACTTTTGCATTTCGGGTCCCAGGCCCAGGACGCGGGGGTGGGGGTGGGGGTGGGGGTGGGGGTGGGAGGTGGAGGGTGGGGGAGGAAGGAGGGGGGGTGCGGGGGTTCGAGAACAGCGGTTTCATACCTGTGTGCGTCCTTTTGTGGATCTTTAAGTTCTCGGAGCGCGCGAAGACCTTGCCGCAGCCAGGAAAGGGGCAGGGGAAGGGCTTCTCGCCCGTGTGCACGCGGATGTGGTTGACCAGTTTGTATTTGGCTTTGAAGGGCTTGCCCTCGCGCGGACACTCCTCCCAGAAGCAGATGTGGTTACTCTGCTCGGGTCCGCCGACGTGCTCCACGGTGACGTGCGTGACCAGCTCGTGCATGGTGCTGAAAGTTTTGTTGCACGACTTTTTGGGGTTGGCCAGCTGCTCGGGCTCGATCCACTTGCAGATGAGCTCCTGCTTGATGGGCTGGCGCATGTAACGGAAGAAGGCGCCAGCGCCGTGATGCGCGGCCATGTTCACGTTCATGGGCCCGTAACCGTGCAGCTGCGGCGCCGCGTAATGCTCCGAGCGCGGGCTGGTCACCTGGCCGTACTGTTCGGGCCGCGGGTACATGTCCCCGGAGAAGCCAAGCCTCATCTGCCCGTTGACCACGTTGGGCGACGCGTGGCCCGCCGCCTGCTCGTGGAGGCCGGGGAAGAGGAGGTGGCCCGCGGCGTCCGTGTGGCCGTGTGGGCCCCCGAAGCCTCCGGCCGAAGCCGCGAACAGGCTGTGCTGAGCGCTGGCGGCCGCCGCCGCGTCGCCGAAGCCCCGGTTGCGGAACAGAAAGTCCCGCGTGGAGTTGAAAGCTGCGCTCGAATAGGAGCCGACGTGGCCCGGGTGGTGGTGGTGGCCCAGGGCCGCGGCAGCCGCGTAGCCGGGCGCCTGCGACGTGAAGGCCGTCTGGCCGGCGGAGGCCAGCTCGTGCGAGCTGGGGTTGAGCTTGAAGGCGCCCATGCCGTCGGCGAACGGGTTGATGCCCAGGCCCACGTCGCGCTCGGCCACGTCGCCCGCCGAGTGGTGGCGGGACGCGCCGAAGGTGGTCACGCCGATCGCGGGGTACTGGGGGCCGGCGTCCAGGAGCATCGTGGCTGCTCGGGGCGAGCCCCGGCCTCCCCCGCCCCCCCCACCCTCGCCCGCCGAGGAGGGAAAATCAGGAGGAGGAGGAGGAGGAGGAGGAGGAGGAACGGGAGGCGGAGGAAGAGGAAGGAGAAGAAGAAGAAGAAGAAGAAGAAGAGGAGGAGGGAGGAGGAGTCGACCCACCTCGCGGAGTCCTAGCCCGCAGGCAGCGGCGCCACGCGCGGGGACGCCCGCCCGAGCGAGCGCGGGGAAGCCGGACGGCCTCGGGCCGCGAGCGAGGCGGGCTCCGGCGCCCGCCAGGCAGACCCCGCCGGCCGGCTGCGCGCTTTCTCGCCGCTCAGTCTCTGCCGAGAGGACCTTGCGTCAAGGCTGCCCAGGGAAAGGCGTGGAGCATCTCAGCCCCCCAGAAAAAAACTTCCTCCCGGATTTGTAGCATAGAGGAATGTGAGCGCCGGAGCCGCGACTGCTCGCCCTTTCTCCGCCTCGCGCGCCGCACGCCCCTCCTTCCCTCCTTCCTTCCCTCCTTCCCTCCTTCCTTCCCTCCTTCCTTCCTTCCTTCCTTCCTTCCTTCCTTCCTTCCTTCCTTCCTTCCTTCCTTCCTTCCTTCCTTCTCCACTAGCCCCTCGCCCTTTCTTTTCTCTCTCTCTCTCTCTCTCTCCTCTCTCTCTCCTTTCTCTCCAGCTCGCCTTCTCGCTCCTTCACTCTCCTTTTTCCCCCCTCTGCTTTTTTTGCGGAGAAAAAAAAAAAAAAAGAACAAGAAGAAGAAGGTGGGGGGGGGAGGGAAAAAAAGAAAGAAAGAAAAAGCCAAAGAAAAGGCGCAAATCATGCACAATATTGTCTTTTGCGGTTTATCTTCCTGGGGAGAAACTTTCACCTCCTCAGCCGGGCGGTGAGCGCGAGACTGATAGCAGCAATCATTCCTGCAGATAAATGAATTGAAAGGACGACACCGTCCCCCCCTTGATGAATGGGAGCAGGGGGAGTCGTCACGTGCCGCTGACGCGGGCGCCCATTGGTGGGCCCGCGCTCCCCCCGCCCGCGGCCGCCGCGCCAACGGAGGGCGCGCCGAGGCGCCGCGCGCCGTTCATTGGCCCGCCCGCCTCATCAATCCCAGGTATTGTAAAGCGCTTGACATCCCCTTTTGACAAACAGGGCTGCCAGGAGTAGCAACTTTTTTTTTTTCCCTTTTTTTTTTTTTTTAGCCAAATTTTTTCCCTCTTCTCATGGAAAAAAAAAATGTTTTGCCACGATTCCTTTTCCTTCTCGCAGCCCTACGCACTCTTTCTTCTCATCCCTCTCTCGCTCCCATTCCCTCTTCCTCGCCCACTCCCTCCCGCTCCCTATCTCCGTCTCTCCCATCTCTCTCTCCTTTTTTTTCCCCCTCCCTCTCTCTCTCTATCTTGTCCTTCATCAGACCTGCACTTAGCTGAGCGATTTAGCTACTCGGGGCGTTCTCCGAAGAGTAGGAGGTGGGGATGGGGCTGGTAAACACAGGCACTCGCAGAATGTCCCGATTCAGCAACTTTCTTTTCTTTCTTCTCCCCTTTCCCCCCCCCACCCCTTCAAGGGCAGCCAAGGAGGCTTTTGTTATTTGCTCCTTTTGAAGTTTGCTTCTCCCTTGCCTCGTCCCCCTCCTGTTCATGATTTAAGATCTCGGTAGCACACGGGCACTCCGCTATCTATTTACAAGAAATGTGATTTCGCAGGGTAAGCGGTTGCCTCGATTCTCTCACTTTTATCGAATCAATCAGGCTTCCTGCGCCCCCCCTTCCCCTCCCCCTCCCCCGAAAATAAGCACAGGTGGATGTGAGCTCTTAACTTTCCAGGTTGTTAAGGTGGCATTTTTTTTGCGTGTGTGGCAAATTGGAAACACTGTTGCCCCATTGGGTGTTTTTTCCCCCCTCTCCTGTGTTCTTCTTCTTTTTTCTTCCTTTTCCCTGCTCTCCCTGGTCTGCCCCCCGCTGACCCCCTCCCTCTGCACTCCTGTTCCCAACCCAGGCCCCTTTCATTCAGGTAAAACTGTAAATTTCCCAACGCGCCATTGTTCTTCAATACTGCCCAAAGCTCTCTAGAAATCCCCGAATACTTTTTTGGTATTTAAATCCCCGATAGATAGGACCAATGTAAATTTTGTGACATTCAAACCTTTTCTGGTTCACAAATCAGTCACCCTTGTCACAGTTATTGAAATTCCGCAACTCGCCACACCAGGACGGTGGAAAAAGCGGGCGCGGTCTTTGTTGCCGACCAGGCTTTTGATCGCCAGAGAAAATTTACTTACCTTCAGATGAGTGAGCAGAAAAAGAAATAACACTCCCTTTGATTTAGTTAGGAAAATGCAGACATTTGGATTCAGTGCAAACATACAACACTCGCTTGTTTTCGCGATGCGGCCCTCGATTAACCTGTCTTTGCCCAGCGCAAAGTCTATTCAACAACTGCGCGTAGTTGCTTTTTGTCCCGTCCACAAAGAGCCATTGACTATATATTAAAATGATTGTTGAAAGGTAGAGGAGTATGGCACTTAAAAGCAGGAAAAAAAAAAATCCCTGTGACTCAATCAATTAAGGCGAGCAACATTTATGCATTTCAAAAAATGCACGCAGATGCGGGGGGTTGGGGGATGAAGGTTGCATTTCTCGCAGCTCTGTTTAAAACCCAACAGCCCGGGCCGAGGGTTTAGCTGAAGCGTCTGCATATTCATTAGGTCTAATTATTTTCTAGTAAGGAAAACACAAAAAGCCAAGAGTCGGAATCCTTCAATTTGCCCTTTGTTTCTAACTTCATTTGGCTTCTTTGCAGCTGAATCAGAGCCCTAAACTCTTCTCAGACAAAGAAACCTCAACTCATCCTTTCACTGGCGGCCCCGTTAGGAAACTCACCAGTGCCCCGGGAAGAGGAAAATGAAAATGAATATTTTTTTGCCCAGTCGCCCACGCTGGCCGCACGGGCCGGAGAAAGGCAGGGTCAGCGTCCGCCTCTCCTTGCCTTTTTAATTTTCTGGTCTTTTCATCGACTAGATTCTCGCTTGGTGTTGGCGAGCTGAGTTGCCCTTTCCCTGGGCTCTCCGGGCTCAAAACTCGCCTCCTGTATCTGGGATGGTTTCCCGGTGGCTGAAGGGACCTGGCCAGCATTTGCGCTTATTGTGCTGGGAAATAGAAATTTGAGAAAGAAAAAAAAAATCATATGTTCTGCCTCCAGCAACAAGTCTGAGTGTAGCAGCCCAGCATTCCCCGCCAACTTTGAGTGAAACCGGGTTGGGGAACGGAAGGAAAGGTCTAGGGTGTGAGGGGTGGTTTCTCAAAACAAAAAATACAAAACAAAACCAAAAAAAAACACCCCCCCCCCAAAAAAAAACCAAACTATTGTAGAGTTTGTTCAAAAAGATATATCAGAACTATACAGTCTTTTCTGCTGCCTACAAAGGGGAGTTGAATCTTGCCTCCACTGCAGTTGTAAAAATCTTATTTGCAAGGAGAAGTTTTCTCTAGAGGCTGCAGTGCTCTCACTAGGGAGAACAAATATTGAACCCACCTCGCCTGCCGTTCAAAAAAAAAAAAAAAAAAAACAAGGGAGGGGACCTGAGGGGGAATGGTAGCTGTTGGGAGGGGGAGAGGGAAAGTAATTCTTCAAAAAAGAAAAGTCAGTCTTCTCTCTCCAGTCCGTGGAAAATCCAAGGGGGACGTTGACAAGAGGGTATTTTTAGGAAACGCTTCCAAATATACAGGGTAAGAGTGAATGTGAGAAAAAAAAAAAAGTTGTGGGTTGTAGAAGTTATCAAGTGGGATTTGCGGCGCTCTCTGCAGGAAACGCAAGCGGCTCCAGTTCAAAGCCACATGCACCAACGTGACATATAAGCCATTAAAATATCATCCTGACGGCTCATTTCTGCTTCATCATACATTCCCTAACTGCTTCCCGAAAGCTGGAAAAGGAGAAATGAAGGATGACCGCCTCGCTGGAACCACAAAAGAGAGGCTTGGAGGGGTTTGTGGTTCCCCCTCGGCCACCCCAAAGTGATGTGCAGAAATGAGGCGATCCCGGCAACAGGTGGAGCAGGGTAAGTGCCTGAGTCCAGGGGGCAGATAGCCGGGGACCTGTGCCGCCAGCTGCTGGGTAGCAAGCGCCCTTAGCGGGGCCACTGGCACCCAAACCCCACTGGGGAAAGAGGCCCAGCTAGACTTTCTCCCCATCCCCTCCCTCATTAGCCCCCCAACCGTAAGTATAGGCCCCACCCCATTGACACTGAGGGGAGGAGGGGGCCCCTCCGCGGAGGGGCAGCGCTGGGGATGAGTCCATCTTTTCTTCCCAGGGAGGGGGGGGCAAGGAGGACGCATGGGGCTCCCACTGGCACCCGGACCAAGAGCAGCTTGTTGCCCACCCGCCTTTTCTCCCCTCCTTGTAAACTGCCCGGGTGCCCCACCGTGGGCACAAGAAGGGGAGTCGTGGCCGAGAGCTTCCTTTGCTCCAAGTGAGCAGGACCCTCGCCAGGAGAGGGGCCCTGCAGGCAGCTGCCCTGCCCTGCCCTTGCGAGGATGGCAGGGAGGGACTCGGCGTCCCCCTTCCAGGGTCGCTGGAGCTAAGTTAGCCAGGCTGGAAGCAAGATGATGGGACTCCTCCGCCCCAACCTGACGGCATCTGCCCACCGGGTCGGCCTCGCGGCCCGGATCCTCGCCCTCGCGCATCCCGGTCCTGCCTCGGGAAGTTGACCGCTGGGATCCGCTCTCTGCGCGCGGCCGGCCAGGGGTCGGGACTCGCTTGCTTGCTTCCCAAAGCGAACCAGGGCTACGATGAGCTCTCTGGGGAGCAGGCCGCAGCCGCCTAGGATTCTGGGCACTACCTTAGACATCCAGGGACACAGGAAATTAGGGGCAAGTGAGGCGGGAACAGAGCTGGGCTGTGAAAGAAAGCTAGGATTGCCTCAAAGGCTTGACCCGAAAGTTTGGGGTTGATGAATGAGGTTGGTTGTCCGTGGGGACAGCTGGGAGCCAGCGAGGTCTTAGGAACGGTGAAGGGGCGTTGAGGGGCTGCACGGCGGCCGGCACGGTCTGCAGGAGGCTCTCTTTGGATTCCAAGGTCACATTTCTACCCCCTTTCGGACAGCATGGGCCTCCGAGCCACCCAAAGCGAGGCACCAACTGCCCTTCCTCTATCTAGCTGCGGGCAGGTGGGGGTGGGGGGGGTGTTCAAAGGGAAGGTTAAATGTCGGGGCTGATCCTTCAGGCGACCCACTAATGCAGACTCGACTCTGAGCACACGGAGGTCACCCGGGCCGTCAGCCCAGAGCCGGGAAACGGGAGCTCCTTCCTCTAGGGAACAGAAGAATGAGAAAAGACCATCACACAACCCAGGCTTGCTGCCCAACTCCCGGGAGCTCCAGGGCCCGATGGAGGGGAGTCAGGCAGATGCCGGTGCAGCTGGCAACAGCAGGCCGCGGGCAGAATCGGGAGCCTTTTCGGGTTTTGCTTGGGAGCTCCCAGGCTGGCTGAAGCGCCCCTGCTCTGCACCCGCCCCAGCTGAGCTGTGGCTGAGAGGCCAGCATGCCTCTGCCTGAGCGCCTGCGGGTTAATCAGTGTGGAGCAGCGTGGATGGCTCCGGGACTGAAATCTCTGGCTTGCAAAGCAGGCTGTAGGTGACCTCTGACCTTAGGCAGGCCTGCCCCATCCAGCGAGACCCCACAACGTTCAGCCTTGGTGTTCCCCCAGAGAAAAACGGTGCCTTTTGTGTGTACCCACGGGCCCACCTGCTTGGCTCTCCCCCAGAAAGATCAATTATCTCATTGGTTGGCACCCTTTCCTCTTCTCGAGATGTGAGGAGGAAGGTAGATTCCAATAAGCCTCCAGGTTGTGCTGCTGACTCCTGATTAAGTGGCCACGGGAGTGTGAGGAGACAAATCAGGAGCAGTCATTTGAGGAGAACCTAGCCAAGCATTTTCAGAGCTTTTGTATCTCTGGGTTGGCGGGGATCTCAAGTCCAGGGGCCCAGGGATTGCCTCCATAGTCTTTCACCCCTCCTTCAAGTGAGATCACTGGCTTGCCAAATGGACTCAGAGTTTGAAGCAAAGGAGAAGATCTTTACCCTGGTTCCCTACACTAGCCTGGTGATGGAGCTACTACAGAGAAGCTTAAGGTGCCAGTTGTCAGCCCAAAGTCTAGCCTGTGCAGCATTTTTTGGCATGCGTGTGGGTTTGTAATGCACAAAAGACTGCCAGGATCTGGGGGTAGAAGTGACCCAGGCCTCTTAAGGGGGGAGGGACTTGGGCAGCATTGTGGGTGGACGGGGTTCTCTAGGGAAACTCACACCCATTTCCCTCTGAGGCAAGAAAGTAAATTCTATTAGTTCCAACCAACCAGGACTTTTCCTGTGCCAGACATCCTGCCATGAGGAAATTTTAGAGCGAGGATGCCCAGCATGCCACCCTTCTGTAGGAATGTAAAGTTGGGCCTCCTTTCTTTCCTGATTTGTGCAGGAAGGAGCTTATTACTTTTGGGGACAGAAGCCTTTTGGTTAAAAAAGAATTGAAAATAAATAAAACCCTCTGGGAAAAGGTGAGTCTATCCCCCACTCGCACTCCTCAGGCTTGGACCTAGAAAAGAAGGGAGAGGGAAGGGTGAAAACACACAAGCTAGTTCAAGCCCAGTTTGGGGATTGAGGGAGAGAGAAAGAGATCTTTGAGCATAGAGAATTGGAAAGCCTTTGAGATAGCAGAGCCCCATTTGGATTTGGCCTGTGGTTCAACAAGTTAAACAATCGCTTGTTCTGTGGGCTGGAGTGTCAAGACGGGCAGACGTCCTCATTGACAGAGGGCGTGCTGTGTTTGTCCAGCCTGAGACCTTTTCAATGACTGTTTGTCTTTCTAGGCCAAATTGAGAGTTGGGGCTGGGTGGATCGCCTCTGTTTGGCTGTTCCACTGTCTTTAGCATTGCCTGACAGATTGCAAAGGTCCCCAGGATGGGTTTCAGGCTTTAGGATAGCCAATGGCTTGGTAGCATTAACCACAAAGCGAATTTGATAAGGAATGCAAAATAACAGGGGGATTGGGAGCTATTTCTGACATTCCTAACTAAGAAATGGAGACAACCAGGACCAAATGATAGGAATAATACTTTTTTTTTCTATTCTGGTGAATTTTATATTAACTTTAAAAAAATCAACCAATGATGATTTCCAAATGGGCTTGGTAGCGAAGCCATGGGACGGTAAGCGTTCCCATACCACCATGAGCAAGATCTACAAATTTACAAAGGAATTTCTCTCTTCTCAATCCCAATACTTGTACCTCAGTTTTTAACTTGCCAACATCCCAGAGGACACCCAGCCCTCCCGACTACATTTTACTAAACTCAGTAAACTTAAAGAAAATAATGGGAATTTCTCATACAATAAATTCAAATTCTAGAAGTTAGAGGTGTTTGAATGCTGACTGGCGCTTAAATTCTATCTGCAAAGGAAATTAACACATGAGTTTCACCAAAAAAAAATCGAGTAGGGAAATGATTTTTAATATTTTTATTACAAAGCTTATATCATTTTGCAATAAATATGGGTAGTTCCCAGCAGAATCCTTTCTTTCACTTTTAAATTTGAAAATGGTCTAGGAAGGACTAACATTCTTCAGACCAACACTGATACATTCAAGGCACACAATCTTGCCATACAAACATGTATGAAATTGTTTGACTTAGTGACTGCCCCTCTTTTCTTCCCAAACAGGCTCAAAGTCAGAAAATGAGATACAAGACTTCCTTGGTGATGAGGAAAAGATTACGGCTTTACCGAAACTCCCTGAAAGAGTCTAGTAAGTTAAAATTCTCTTTCGAATATTGGTTTGCTGAAGTTATTATTTTTTTAAGTGGGAAGATTTGTTTTGTCTTTTGATTATGTTGGGTTGTGAGCTTGGAGGTGTTTCTTGAGTTCCAATGAAACTGAGAACAACACCTTGGTGTTTGATGCATTTGCACACAAATCAGCGACACAACGTCCCACCAGCAGCCAGCTAATCCCCCTCAATGCCTACTCATCTGGACATTCTAGAATTAATATTTGACGACTCTCTCATTGAAACAACAACCCCTGACCTTCTGCAGTTCCACTGTCACATTATTCTATGACATATTCATCTTGAATTCATTTCCAGACGATTTGATTGGAATGAGGTTTGACATGTATTGGCTTCCATGAAAGGAGCAGACTTTGATCTTGGTGATGGGGTTTACATGATATGCATCATCTTTACCAGGGACACCAGCCTTCTGCAATGTGGCGGCAACTACGTTCCCACAATGTGGTGTCTGAACAGGGAGTGACTGACAGCCGCTCTGTCAGGAATACCTTCATTGTGAAGAATTTAATTTAATATTCCATTTAGAATAAGCATATGATTTAGGGTTGGGTGCTTTCCCTTCCAGGCGCTTCTAGTTTTCAACTATACCACCAGCTGATGGTTGCCTCCAAGGTATTCCCTAGTTGGAAGGAAAAGAAACCTTCTTAACAAAAGTTAAATGGACAACTCAGGAAATGGCTTTCTTCTATGATTTTGGGATAATTTGATGACAGGGTTCTCAAGAGAGATGTGCTTATTATGTAAATTCAGTTGTTTTAATTCCTCAGTGCTGTTCTGGAACATCCTTTGACCATATTTCTTAATCTTTTGTTGAAAAGATATTTAGCAGAACTGTTGCTTGGAAATTAAATTTTGTCCAAGTATATTTTCTTTCATACTCAGTTCCCTTCACGATGATTAGGCCCAAACTTCCATAGCAGAGGAGAGGAACTGCTCCCTTTATCTCCAGAATCCTAGATCTCATCTCCTTTGTACACTTTGGGCTAGGACATACGGTGGGCTCCTGGTGCTTAAGTTATTTGTTTATCTTTTTCATAAGACTGGAGACAACCTCTCACCACAGGAATCTGAAGTCTGTCTGTGAATAGCCTATAAAGAGACTTTTCCCTTGTTTTGGGTGGTAACCTGGCTACAAACAGGGAAGAAATGGTTGAACCAAGTGACAGCAGATCTAGACACAGACCATTCAGACAACAAGGCTTGTTTTGGGTCAGGCTCTGTGCAGTGGCCCTCAGCTCCTGGGATCCTGCTCTGTGCATAACCTGCAACAGATAATCATCATTTAGCATTGCTTAAAAGATCAAAGTGGAAAAATAGCCCAGCTATTGATCCGAAACCTCCCCTATTTCTTTCTTTCCAAAGGAAAGAGGTCAGACATCCCCCTATTGGAGCCAGGATAGGGAGGAGCTCTGGCAGATGTCATATTTCTATACAACAGGACTAAAAAAATCACTTTGGTATATGCTGTTGCTTTTACCAGGCTGAGGTGAACAAAGGTGCTTAGGTCAGGTTTCTGGGCACTGGATGGATGTTTGGCATCTGGTGGTGGAATCTGTTCCAAACAGGTCCCTACAAAAGCCTCCAGTGCTTCTTTGACTTCTGCTGAAGATCTCTGGGCTGCAGAATGTGTCTCTTTTTTTTTTTTTCTGCAAATCCAGCGGGAAAGTGAATTCAAGAATGCTCTACCCCCCAGCATGGTTAGAAATAGAATTCTCCAGCCAAGCATTTGGTATTGGGAGTCAGGGTGCTGAGACAACCTTCTGAAAGAGAGGAACACCACTTCTCAGCCTGCCCTATCAAGTCAATGAAATCTGGATTCCTTGCTACCTGGCACTGGAAGACTCAAAGAAACAGCTCTGAAAACTAAAATATGCCTCCCTGCCATCAGTATCCGCCTGTCCTCTACAGTTACTTGTGTACTGCTTTGGGGCTTCTTTCAGATATGCCTTGAAGACCCTTATGTAATCACCCAGAGTCCCCGGTCTTTAAGTATTAGTGGGTAAATGGATTCTTTTTTTTTTTTTTTCCTCTCCCTGTCTCTGTCCCTGGGAAAATGTCCCTCTGGGAGAATTCCTGGCCTCATTTCTGTGTTTAGCCAACGTGTGAACCATGTGGCTCCAAGGAACTTGTAAGGGTCTGGCAGCCTTAGTGACCTGCAGGTCAAGTAACCTCTGGCTACTCAAGAAGTATCTACCCAGGATGGTCCATATGTTTTTAGTGCTTCAAGAGAATGCTGCATCTGGGAAGGAGCTCCACGGGGCCAGGTTACTGTCGGCAAATTTGGCTGAATCAGATACATCTGCCCTTTCACTGTTGGCACAAAAAGCCACACACATGTTCAAAGTGTTTCAAGGGTAAAGTTAGTACAGTGTGCAGCGTATTAACATCCTAAAGTATAAAACCTCTGCTTCTTATCCCTAGAGTCTACAGAGTCCCTGCTTAGAACTCAGGGGTCCACAAACTTGGAAGGGGGAAATTGCCCCTCTATTTTCACCACCTTCTAATGGAAAGTTAGTTACAATTTTCTTCTCATACATGTGTTGTTAACAAAAACAGGACTGTTAGAGTTCACTGACACCACAAGGCTTCCAAAAGGGTCCATAGACTAAATGTAAATACCAGCGGCGTTCTCTGCTGTTATTCAAAGCTTTTGATGCAGGTGAGGTCACAGTGTGTATATTAAGGGGTCCATTTTTGTGCAAATCAGATTTAATGAAAGCGTAAATGGATGCGGAGTTTGACAAACATCCTAAACAGTAGCTTATAGATCACATAGGTTCAGGTGGAAAGGAAAATGTTTTTATTGCTGGACTACTGCAGAAGTGTCCCTGCACTTAGGCCTGAATGCTACAGGAGGAGTTGGCTAAGCTTCATGTTGAGAGATAGTTGGGAGAAACAGCTGGCTGAGGGTTCCCAGGGAGGGACACACTCCTTTTGAGTTTAGGGGGTTTATATTTTTTCTGGTTTCGTTTTTTTGTTCGTGTGTGTTTGTTCATTTGTCTTTAGGAGCCCCTAGTGGGTTCAGCTCAGACTTGCCTAGGCAACTGCAACATTCAACAGACACCTGGGGGGGAGGGCGGCCTTGAAACCACTCTGAGACCCAGCCTGGCCATCACTTTGAGGAAGGGAAAACAGGGCAGAGGACAGGAGAGGAGGCTTCTGTGAGCAGAAAGGTAAATCCCAGAAAATGAGAGTATGGGAGAAGGTAAAAGCCAGGAAGGAGACAAATCCTCAAAGTCTAGTCTCAACACTAAGTAGAAGTCCTTGGTTTCCAGAGCAGAAGGGATTTGGCTGTCAAAAGCTCTCCTTCAACTTTTTCTTTTGTCTTCTTTCTTTTTCTTTCTTTTCTTTCTTTCTTTCTTTCTTTCTTTCTTTCTTTCTTTCTTTCTTTCTTTCTTTCTTTCTTTCTTTCAATGCTAACGCAGCATCTATTGGTTGCGTTGCTTAAGCTCTTCCGGCCAGCCAGAGGAGCAGAAAGACCTGGACTTGTCAAAGCCGAGGGAAATTGTGGAAGTTAATCCCTCGCTAAAATGCACCCGAGCAGGGAACAAAGCATTAAATGAAGAAAGTCTCAAAGAATCTGCCAACCATTATAAATAAGTTAATTATTTTAAAAAATTTTAAAAGAAACCCCCTTTTACTGCCTAGGAAATGTATAAGAATAGTTCTTGGTGCTGGGAATGGGTGGGGCAGCTCAATCAACTCCGAGTCAGAGTTCCTTGCAATCTGTCCAAACTTCTCACCTCTGCTAGGGATGCAGGGTCTTTTACTCAATCCTTAAAACTTCTCTTAAAAATCCAAACCTTTCTTTGCTTTGGAGTCGCTTTCTATGGCCTCTAGGGAGGCCCAAGTACTTAAGTTGGCATTTTTGGCTGCAGAGAGCAAGGCAGGCGTCAGGGCGAGCAGCCCTTTAAATCGCCAAGCTGTGCAGCCGGCCCTAGCCGGTCGGAGGCACAAACAAAGGACCCCCCACCCCCGCCCACCTCCGTTTGTGCACTGCTAGACCAGGCCCAAACTGAAAGGTTTGTTTTGTTATGTTTTTTTTTTTTTCCCGCCGGCCGACCCCCACCCCAAAACGGTGGAACCTCAGCCCGGGAGGGCGTCCCGGGACAGCAGGCCATGGTGGGGCCGCAGTCCGTCGCACAGCCTGGGTGGGGGACCTTGGCGTCCCCTCTCCCCAGAGCCCTGAAGGCTGGCGAGGAGAGAGGCAGAGGCTCCGGCCACAGGCAACAAGTGGTGAGAGCTGAGAGTGGAAGTGCTCCCAGGGCCCTTTCCCAGAGGCTCCGTTTGGCTGCAGGGTACGGAGCTCAAGACCGTGACACGGGGAGACCCCGGGGTGAGGGGGGGCCTGTTTCCCCCTGCAGCCTGCCCCTCGCCTTTGTTTCTTTGGCCAACGGGCCGGCGAGGCGGACTGATTTGTGGCGGAGAAGATTCTCAGCTCCTCTCCGGAGGGTGGCTTGGGTTCGAGGCCAGCCTCTCTCAGGTCATCACCACCTCTGGCTCCTGGGTTCACGCGTCTCCGAGGGCGGCTGGCCCTTGGGGACGGGGGGGGGGGGGGGGCGCTGGCAAGGCCAAATGGAAAGAATAGAGTAGGGAGTGGGGAAAGGGAAAGAAGGAATAAAGAATCCAAGGAAATGAGAGGGAGAGGGAGAGAGATGAGTGGCGCGCACACACACAAAATTCGGCGAAAGCGAGAAAATCCAGCTCAAGGGCTGCTAGCCCAGGAGTTCCTCCGGTCCGGGTCGGAGAGTCTGCAGCCCCTGGAAACAGGCCCCCGCCTCCTGCGGCTCCCGGGCCGCGCTGCCCGCGCAGGCCTCCACCCCCGCGCGCCCCGCGCTGCCCGTCGGCCCCGGCGCGGCTGGATCTGCCCAGCTAATAACGGGGGCCCTTGGCGCCCAGCGCAACACCCCCTCCCCGAAGTCGCGGCTCAAGGAGACGGAGCCCGGCCCCGCTCGCTTCCCGGAGCAGCCAGGCAGAGCGGCTCCGCTCGGCTTTCGAGAAAGGAGGGGGAGGGGGCTCGAGAGGAGAGAAAAGAATCGGTGCCCGGGTCAGAGCGCATGAGCAGTGGAAGCGAGAGACGCTGGGGGTAGGGCGGGGCGGGGCGGGGCGGGGTGAAGGCGCGGGAGCAGGAGGGAACGTGTGTGTGTCTGTGTGTGTATCCGCGTGCGGCGGGACCTGTCATTGCTGACGTCGGGCCAGGCTGCGGGCCAATAGGCGACCTAGGTGATTGTTCCTCTCCGCGGGCCCGGGCCGCGGCCCCGAGTCTCTATTCACTTCCTCACGCGTCCCGCTGCTACCTCAGTAGTGCACGGGGTTTCCAGTAGGCATTAGAGACCGGGGGGGGGGGGGGGAGACAACCCGAAACTTGAAGGAATCAAAAAAAAAAAAAAAGACTTTGCATAAGTTGTTTTGTTTTTGTTTTTGTTTTTTGGTGGTGGTTCTTTCCCCTCCCCGCCGTCAGGTGACTGGTGTGAGCGGCCTGACCTAGGGAGGTCCGGGGAGCCCGGGACGGGGGCCTGCAGGCCGCGCTCCCCGAGCCGAGCCGGGCGCTTAAATTCGTATACATGACCCGGGCGCCCCCGCACCACCGGCCCCTAAGGCATCACCGCTTGCCTCACCTCCACCCCCCGGCGGGGCTCCGCGACCCCGAGCGCCCCAGGGAGCTGGCTTCCCAAGCACGCTTGGGGCGCAGGTCGGATCCCCCGGAGCAGAGCCCAAGGCCCCCCAGAAATCCACAGACTCAGCCCTGCGCACCCCCTGCCCCTTCCACCTGCCCCGCAGCCTCGGTCGGTCGCCCGCTCGCGGAGCGGCAGGGGGCTCTGCCCAACGGCCGCGCAGCCGGCCCGCAGCGGAGGCACTTGGCTCCGCGCTGGCCACCCGGTTCGCTGCCGCCTCTGTCTGGCTCCCGTCTGGCTCCCGGTCCCGGTGCTGACGGCAGAGGCCGTGGTGTGGCTGGGCTGGGCCTGCCCCCCGGGGCCTGGTGGAATGCTCAGCCCACGCCGCCTGTCCTCACGCGCGCTATTTGTCTCGACAACAGGTAGCAGCTCCGGACACCATGGCCCCCAGCTTGCTGCCGCCTCCAGCCCCTCGGTGTTCCCGGGCCTTCAAGAGCAGCCGCCCCAGGCCTCCCCCAGTGGCACTTTGAACGGACTCCTGCGTCTGGGGCTCCCTGGAGACATGTACGCGCGACCTGAGCCCTTTGCGCCGGGACCCGTGGCCCGCAGCGACGCCCTGGCAGCTGCCGCGGCCCTGCACGGCTACGGGGGCATGAACCTGACCGTGAACCTCGCCGCGCCCCACGGTCCCGGCGCCTTCTTCCGCTACATGCGCCAGCCGATCAAACAGGAGCTCATCTGCAAGTGGCTGGCGGCGGATAGCCCCGCGCCCCCGCGCCTCTGCTCCAAAACTTTCAGCACCATGCACGAGCTGGTCACGCACGTCACCGTGGAACACGTCGGCGGCCCGGAGCAGGCCAACCACATCTGCTTCTGGGAGGAGTGTCCGCGCCAGGGCAAGCCCTTTAAAGCCAAATACAAACTTGTAAATCATATCCGCGTGCACACGGGCGAGAAGCCCTTCCCCTGTCCTTTCCCGGGGTGTGGGAAGGTCTTTGCTAGATCAGAAAATCTCAAAATACACAAAAGAACTCACACAGGTCAGTATTCGGCACTGTCTGTCTCGTGCGGACCCTCTGGGGGAAGCAGGCGGCCTCTTCTGGGCCCTCGGGGCTGGATTTCCTCAAGTTCCATCTGGGAGGAGGGGGGGATATCTCGGTGTTTCCATGAGCCAAGTCCATAAAATATTAATTATGCCCTTCTATTAGAGTCACAGAAGTTTCCTGAGGCTTTGTGTGGGGAGGATAGTGCGGGATTTCTGCTCTTGGGGAGGGGGAGAGTGTGAACGAACGTGCTTGGGTGTCTGCGTGTGCAAATGTGTATACCCTGATCATCGAGTTTGATTTTCAGGTTTTAAAATGGCACTGTTCCCCCCCAAAGTCGTAATATATACGACCATCTAATTTTCCTGGTCTTCTTGGAATCCTGGTGAAAGTACTCTTCCAGGGGAGGGCGTGACAACCTGGCCACCACCTGAACTGAGGGGTCATCAGGCCCTTTGTGCCTTCTTTAGGATTTAGGGTCTCGTGGGATAACTTTGCTCTCGTTTCTGGAGCCTTGGTGACCTGACACTTGGGACTTTTGACAAACCCTTTTGCTTTAGCAGAGACCCAAGGAGACTCATCTGCCTTAAATGTCATTTACCGAGCTGTTAAGTGAAATGGGGACATGTGTCAACCACATCTGTTAGTTCTAGTTAACAGAAAGAAAAGGAGCCCGCTCAAGAGCATGCAAAGTTGAACTCCTCTGGCCAGAAGCATCTCTAATTAATGCAATTGCAAGGAGAAAGTTTTCACACTTCCCAGAACAGCCTGTGAAGTTACATTAATTAGTTTAGCAGTCGACGTTTGTACTCTCCCTAGCTAGGGTTTCCTGCCCAAACTCCCTGGAAGTTTAAGCAGTCAACATCTCTCCTCCCCTACTTTGGGGATAGGAGAAGGGGGCTAGTAGGGAGAGAAGAAGATAAGTTCCAGCTTGGTGCCTTACTTCTCTTACTCTCTTGGCGCTCTACCTCACTCACCTCTATTCTTAGTGGAAATATCAGCAAGTGTTAAGAGTCAAAAGACTCCCCCAGGCTGGCGCTGCCACAGAAAGAAATTTGCAAATCCCGTTCTCTCCCCCAAACCCTGCAATCTCTCCGGGAAGGTCCCTGGCCAGGACACTGGCACAGGCGAAGTCCAGACCAAACTCCACTCTTGGTCTCCTACTTTATTTCCGTGGCATATCTAGACACGTAGTCTTCCCCGAACTGTTTCCGATATCCTCCCCCCACCCCCTCAAGCATTTGTTCCCCCTTCCCGCCCTCAGGGTTTTATCCCGGGGGAGGGGAGGAGAAGGGAGGCCCTGATCACCTCCCACAGGCTCGCTGCCCCAGGAGCTGACGGCCTGTACTGCGAAGATAGACGCGCAGTCCTGAGCCAGAGAAGGAACTCATTTTTAATGACAGGGGTTTTTTAAACAAACAAACTTTTACTGCTCTTTGCCGGCCTACTGTTTGAAGTCCATGAAGCAGAAAATGGTTAAATTCTTAGTGCAATCGACCTACAGCAGAGAAGCAAGTTCAGTGCGCCCGTGCTGGCTCAGGTTTGCGTCTATTCAGGACAGAATTGCAAGCGCGTCCTTTCCACTGGCAGTCCTGATTCATTATCGCTGGAGTTTAAAAAAAAAAAATCGACTGAGCCTCGCCTGCTCCGGCTTTTCCTTCAAACCCCCCTCCTAAGTAATGAAAAGAGAGACAGAGAAAAACAAAAACAAAACAAAAAACCAAAATGTTTCTCAAATGGCAATAGACCTCACTACAAATTATTCATGAAGACAGTTCTCGATTCAACAGGAAAATAATTGCCTTTTCAAATATTAATGGCCTTTCATTTCCTCGAGTCGCGGAAGCGGCGAACAGGAGCCGATTTCCCCGGAGTTGAGATTTCCCGGATCGGAATCCCGGGCCGGGCCTGGCACGCAGCTGCCCCCGGCCCCGCCGAAGGGGCTCCCTCGGCGCCAGCGCCCGCGATCCCGGGACAATGGGGCGGCCGCGAGGGGGACGCGGGCCCCGCGCCTGCCCCCCTTCCCGAGGCCCCCGGCTGGGGGCTCGCCCCACCTTCCCGGGCGGTGTAGACGGGGGCCGGGGCGCTGACGCTCGGTGACCCGGCCCAGCCACAAGTGCCAGAAAATGGCGCGACCGAACTGCGCCGCAGCTCCCGAACTTTGCCAGGCGAGCCTGGCGCAGGGCCGGGGAGGAGGCCTCTCCGGGCCGCTGAGCCTCTGGGAGGAGACTCCGCGCCCTCCAGGACTTAGCCCCAGGCCCAGGCCGCTGCGGAGGGGCCGCGGGGCCCTGGCCCAACCCTGCCTCTCCCCACCCACCCATCCACCCACCCAGGGCGCAGCGCCCGACCCGGTGGGCAGGGAGGGGGCGGGAGGCAGCGTTTGGGGGGTGGGGTGGGGGTGTGGGGGTGAGGGCGCGGCGTTAGGCGAGGAGTCCGGGGAGCAGCAGCTGGGGAGAGGCCGGGAGGGCGCGGGTGGTGGTGGGGGGGGGAGGCGCGGCCTCACCTGGCATCCCTGGGGCCTCCGAACTTCCAGGCTGCCTGAATCACCTTCAGTGCCCTGCTTTTTCCCCTCTGCTCCTGGTCTGGGATGAAATCATTGTTTCAGTTTTACGGGAATGTCCAACGAGGTGCTCGCAAATGGGATAAGTGTGTGGGGAATACTTGGGGGGGGGGTGGCGGTGGCAATCAACCTCAAATTCTATTCCTCCTCTGCGCTCTCAGTAAATCTTGTTTTCTTTTGCAGGCCCTGAATTGCATGGTTCTCGTAAATGATCTTAGAAAGAAAAGAAGGAAGGGAGGAAGAAAAAGTTTTAGTTTTTTTGCAGCTGCCCACAGGGATCAGAGGGGAGAAAAACAAGGGGGCCAACAGGGACACTGGTGTTTTCTGCAGCTTTCTTGTTTTTGTTTTTAATAAAATGGTGCCGGTGTGCCGAGAAATGGCAGATGCCAGCACCGCCCCGTGTCGCACTGCACTAGCGGTAGTCCTGCAGGAGCAGGACGCGGCGACGGTCGCTGCCAGAACCCTGGGCTCCCCATCCGCAGCTGCACGGAGGCGAGGGCTGTGCGCAGAACTCTGACGCCGCCTGAGCTTCAGCTCGGCGCAGGAACAGGGGCTTTGTTTGTTCAAACCTGTCCCAAAGCACCCGTCTTTCCTGGAAGCGGCGGGAGAAGCGACCACAAAGGCAACAGTCCTCCAGCCATGCCGCTCTTTCTTAGCCGGACGCCCGGCAGCCTTTCTCTCAACCTAGGGCGCCCAGTGGCATCCGTCGGTTCAAGACGCCTAGACCCTGCCTCCCCACCTTTCCATCTGCAGCTCCGGCAGGAACCTGGGCTTCTGGGTGCTTGGGGTCCTCTCCACCCCCACACTGCAGCGAAGCCAGCCGCCGGCGAGCTCCGGGCTCGGGCTCGGGGCTCGGGGCTCGGGCTCGGTCCTCGGCGAGTGCTTCCGCCCGACCGCGCGCTCGCGCCTCGCCGCGGCTCCACGGGGCCCCGCACGGCGGATCCGAGCCCTGCGCGGCTCTACGCGGCCGCCCGCTCGTGCTCCGGGCCCGGCCGCCTCTCGGCAGCTGCGCTCCCCGCGGAGCCGCGGAGCTCGGGAGCGCGATTGCGCGCGAGGCCTCGGATCGCGCAGGGCGCGGGCCAACCCCGCGGCGCCCGGCGCCCGCCCCCCCCCCCCCCCCCCGGCTGCGGCCTGCGAGGCCCGAGCGGGAGGCGACCGCACCTCTGCGCTCAGCGCGGGCCGGGGGAGCCGGCTGCCCGCCGCGGCGTCTCGGGAGGCCGCCGGGGGAGCCGCGTGGGATACTATCGCCGGCGCGCGGAACTGGAGGGAGCCCGGACGGTTTCGGCAGGATTCGAAGGATGCCGCTAAATGTTTGCCCTCAGGGGGTCGAAGGGAAGGGGGAGGGGGCTCCGCTTTCCGTAAAAAAAAATCGCGTCTGAAGTGGATCATTGCTCAGAGTACCTTTCCCTGCAGCACGAATGCACATGACGCACACGCCGCGTGTGCATCGGTGGCGCATCTTGAAACCATTCCACCGCCTCGGCGTTTACACAAAACCTACTTTAGGGAACAATTTTGGCCGTGGTGGGGTGTGTGTGCGCGCGGGTGTGTGCGAGTGTGTGCACGCGCGCAGGCGAGGGCAGAGAGACGCGTGGCTAGAACCAGCAACTTTCAATCGAGCCGACGCCAGCTCCTCGGTCAGCTCCCTTCCCGGGCAGGGGTGCGTCTGGCTCCTAGTGGAGGAAATTTGGAGGAAAACAACCAGAGTGGGTCAGGACGGAAACTCGACTAAGATGGAGTCCTTGTCGCTCCTCCCCCGCGCCCTCCCCCTTCCCCCTCCCCCTTCCCCCCCCCCCGGGCCCGGCGGGAGAGGGGGAGGGGAGGAGGCGCGCCGGAGGCCGGGGCCGCTCGGGGCGGGAGCAGGGGGTGCTGGTGCTGAGACGCCGAAAGGCAAGGGGTTCCGGCAAACCTTCTTTGCGTCTCTAACCAAAAAAAAAAAGAGAAAGAGAGAGAGAGAGAGAGAAATTGCTTAGGGCGGTGAGGCCCCGCCGGGGCCACGACCCGCCCCGCGTACACTAATGTCTCTGCGTTGCCTCCACCAGGGGAGAAGCCCTTCAGGTGCGAGTTCGAGGGCTGCGAGCGGCGCTTCGCCAACAGCAGCGACCGCAAGAAGCACTCGCACGTGCACACGAGCGACAAGCCCTACACGTGCAAAGTGCGCGGCTGCGACAAGTGCTACACGCACCCCAGCTCGCTGCGTAAGCACATGAAGGTGCACGGGCGCTCCCCGCCGCCGCCCAGCTCCGGCTACGACTCGGCCACGCCGTCCACCCTCGTGTCGCCCTCGTCGGACCTCGGCCGCGAGCCCGCGGCGGCCTCCTCGGCGGCGGCGGTGGCGCGCGGCGCCGACCTGAGCGAATGGTACGTGTGTCAGGGCGCGGGCCCCGCCGCGGCTGCCCCCGCCGCGCCCCGGGCCCCCGGCCGCCACCTGGCCCCGCCGCCGCCGCCGCCGCCGCCGCCGCCGCCGTTAGGGTTGCCGCTGCGGTGGCCGCTTCCGGTCCCCTGGCTGCTCGGCTAGGCTAGGCGGGGTTACTGAGGCCTGACGAGAGGGCGAGGGAGGCACGGAGGGAGGGAGGCAACCCCTGAAGGGTCGAGCTCCTTTAAGGTGCTGATATAACGCCCCTTATTTTAACATGCGAACGTGGTCCCCACATTGTACAATCACGCCCAGCACCCTCCACCCACCCACCCACCCACCCCCACCCACACAGACGCCCTCGTGACTGGGGAGCATGGCACCAGTGTTTGGGTAGAGAAGGTACAGCCAGAGACAGGCAGAAGGACAGAAGAATACACATTAGGAGAGTTTCTGTGCAAACTTGGCAGCTGCAGACGGTGACATTAAGGCCACAAAATTCACAGAATGAGTGAACCAGGAGAATGTTTTCCTCGAGGCCTGGGCAGCTCGGTAGCCCCCCTACTCCCTTCCGAGCCCCCATTCGCAGCCTCCTCCGAAGTTCTGATCGCAGAAGGTGGCAGAGGGAATTCCTGAGCCCTTGTCTTGCCTCTTTCCTTCCACTTTGCCCCCCTACATTTCCCCCTCTTTCAGCTATCCTTTGAAACAATGCACAAGTCCCAGATCCTAAATTTCCCAACTATTGATACAAAGGAGATGAAAGGGAAAGGGCTTTAAGCACCTAACGTCGAGCATCACATGCCACTCTCCCACAGACTGGGCCAAGCACACAAATATATCGGTCTGCCTGTCTGCCTGCCACGTAAGCGTTATATGCTTGGGGTAGGGTGTGAGTCCTAACAACAGAAAATGCAGACAAAAGAGCGCTGGAGGGGCTCCAGGATTCTATACTCTGAAGCCTCCCGGGACCAATTACCCCATACCCCCCACCCCCACCCCCACCCCCACCGCTTATAGAGGCGCTGCCTGTGGAATCTTGTGGGTGCTTGGCGCTGGGGGTGCAGAATGGGCCAATGACGTCACTGAGCCAAGGCCTCCAAAGTGAAGGGATCTGGCCTAGGCCACAGTGTCTGGATGGATCACGTCAATTCTCTGATGATCTTTGTAAAAAAAAAATCTCAGGATTGTTGGTCTTCTTTCTAAAAAGCTGCGTGTGTGTGGTGGGGAGTAGACGAGAGAGATGAACTACAGTAATAAATGTTTTAGAGGCAAACACCCAGTGGATCTAGATAGAATGTGTATTCGAGATACTGGGTACCAAGTCCCCAGATAGAGAACCAGATATTGGGGGCAGAGGAGAGGAAAGTCTTTGCAGTTGTTGCCAAGCAGGGGAGAAATTGGCCTGTTTCCCAGTCTCCTACCCTCTGCGGGGAGGATGGGGCTGCCCCCAAATCCTTACTAACATGAGGGTGGAGTGGAGGACAGAAAGAAAAAGGAGGGTGAAAAAGCTGGAGTAGGCCTATCCCAATCCCTTAAGAATTTAGCCATACGTAGGGCTGTGGTAGTCCCACCTATGGGGAGCCACCAAGACTGGCCAACAAACAAGTCCTGGTCCTGCCACTCTGCTGGATTTTCTTCCACACTCTTCTCTTCGGATACTATTAGACAATTCTCACTCCGGCCCTGCAGCCCCACCCTTTCATCAGATAAATAATGTCCTAACTGTAGTGGGATTGTTTTCGTTACCCCTAATAAAACCCAGAATCGGTCCGAACACGTCCTTGGTGTATACATTCCTGTGGAAGTGGTACTGCAGTCCCCTCCCCCAGCCCCCTCGCCGTACAATAGGGTCCAGAGGCCGCCTGGCCCAGGGCCGCGGTCTGCGGCAAACAACCGGTTCCCATCGGGAAACACCCGCCCCACCGCAAGGTGCAGAGGGCATCTGAGGAACTTGCTTCTTCTGACGTTTAAAAATTCTCCCCTCTCCAAATAGGACTCATTTCTTCCTCTTCTCTTCCAGGCCCCGGTTTGCCTTCCACTCCGATCGCAAAACAGTGAAATAAAATAAAAATGCTTGGTCGGCCACTAATAGCCTTTAATTTTTCATTTGCTTGTTACAGATGTCCACCGCGTTGCTCGCAAGGTAATCTCGCCCAACGCAGCTGAGCGCCCGCATCTAGCGCCTGCGACATCAAAGGGTCCGCGCACAAAGCAATGTTTCTTCGCCACGGTGCATCTTCATGGTAAGTTAGGATTTCTATGGCAATGGGCAAGTTGCACTGAAATCCTGAAAGGCCGAGCCTGGAGCCCGTCCAGGCTTTTCATTAAGGACATAATATTTACGTCTAACAGGCCTTTTTTCTTGTGTATACAAGTATATATTTTTGTTTGACGCGGACTAAATCATTTTCATTTAATTTCCGGTAAACAAAACCCACGCGAATGGGCACTTGTTCCCGATCATAATAAAAATGGATAATAATGTGAGGGAAGAAAAGGGCCGCTTGAATCGCCGCTCAGCCCCCTTTGTTTCTGCTTTCTGCGGTGATCAGAGGGCGCATTTGGGTTTGATGGCGAGTTTCTAAAGGCGAGGAAATGGTTTGTAAGAGGGGAAAGAAAAGGAGAAAGGTCTAATCAAGCTCGGGTTGTTCAAAGAGTCGGGTTTTGGGGTTGAAAGTGTGAGTTTGACGGTGCATCAGCATGCCGCGTTAGGCTCGCCATGGAAATGCGCGCGGGGAGCGGCCGCTTCAAAGGCGGCACACTTCACTGCAGACACTCTATTAAGATACATTTGCGCTGACCTTTGCTTTCACGCCATTTAATACTGTCACTGCGTTCTCCAGTATATACTTCCTCTTTGGGACCAGCCTCGCCCGCCTTTAGGGGTTCACCCTGCACTCCTCTGGGGAGGAGGGGTCGCTTTGGTGCCTGGGCCGCATTCAGGAAAGGGTGAGCCGGACTCCACGCGTCCTGACTGCGCCCCAAAGAAGCTCCAGGGTCAAGAGTAAATAACTTTAGGCAATCTCAGAAGCTTAACAAATGAGCATCCCCAGCTGGATTTTGTGCAAAGCATCTCTGCAGTTTGAGCAGAGTGGAGGCCTGAATTTGAAGGGGACTTGTGGAGAGGGCACCCTGGATGAGTCTGGGGAGTTCAGACTGTGCCTTTGGGACATTTCCACTCTGGCCCCCAGAACAGCCCATTCTGCTCCTCCATCCCAGAAGTCTCTTGAAGCCCCCCACACTTGTTTCTCCCTAGCATGGGGCATAGGTTACCCCCTCAGGCCTACTCTGGCCCTGGGCATGAACTCAAGAGCCCAAGGCCAAGGGGATAGGGAAGATGGCAGGAAAGTTAGAAGTCCATGTTCCCTTAATTGTCTTGTTGTTTATTTTATCCAAGTACCCCAGTGAATAGGGGAAAAATAAACACGGTGAAAAAAAAAATCAAACAGTAGAGTCTTCTTTAGTGCCAGTCCTTGTGGTTGAATAAAAAGGATGGTCCGCTTTCTATTGAGCTGAGAAATCTTTGAAGTGGGAGTTATTATCTGAGACATTCCTGCTTGTCGTCCTAACAACGCTGATGAAACGTAAAAGGTTCTTTGTCAGCGATTTGTTCTCCTCTCTGTCAAACTCCCTCTGCCCGGTTAGTTTCAAACCGTTTCTAAAGAGATAAAATCAAACTTCTTAAAAAAAAAAATACATGCACACTACACCAACTGATAACTTTAGGACTGAGTCCTGCTAAGGAAAAAAACAAAAGCAACACAGAGACATCAGGTCCAAGGTCTGTGGAGGTGCGCAGATGTTGAGGGGCCCTTTGCACTGGCTCTGGGACATGGGGGAAAGAATGCAGAGAAGGTGTAGGCCGAGGGTACACACCCCAAGAACACACTGTGTGTCTGCTTCTCTCTGCACTGGCCTGCACTCTCATCAGCCCCAGTCAGGTTACTTGGATGAACCTCCTTTGGGGACTCCTTAAACTCCCAATATTCTTGCCAAGGATGCTTGGAACCTAAGGCTGCAGCCAAGCAATTGTTAATATTTTCTGCTCCTTCAGAGACAATCTGTCCTAAAAATAGACCCATTGTGTATTTCTTCCCACTAGCAGCAAGCAATCAACAAGCCCTTTCTGCCATTAATAGAAAGTAGAGTGGCTTGAGGGAGAGCCATTTTTATAATTTCCTGTTTTCTTCAGAATTTTGGCAGTTGAAGTTCAGAAAGTTCAGTTTACAAGATAGTGTCCCCAAAGTGCATGCAAATACCCTCCTCCCATCCACATATGCAGTTTTCATTTAATATTGTGCCCCGGAAAGTAAATTTCACCCTGTCCGGCCTTCCCTCAACTTCCCGATGTGGTTTTAAAGGTGGTTTAAGTAAACCAGGATGTACCGGCCTCCCCACTCTGTGTGTGCTGAATCAATGATTTGTAAAGAAGTTTCCCCAAGCTGTAACCCATGCTGTTATTATAGTTGCTGCAAAATGTTGTCTCTTATATTGATTTTTATTTGTTTACTGGAGGTCCCCATATGTTTGTTTATATTGCTAATTTATGGGAAAATGTAATGATTGCAATGAATGTGAATTATACAGACAGGCAAATGTTTTGTAATCATAAATTCACACACATACACACAAAGCTTGACTGAAACCTTAGACTATTTGGTACATCTCCACCCACACTGTTTGTGATTTATCAGCTCTCCTTTTAGATCCTTAAATTATGAACTAACCTGAAGGGAAAAAAAAAAGTTGTTATGTATTTGATTGAAAGTGATTGTTCAATGAAAAGCATAGTTGAAAGCTGTGGCTTTAATCTTGCTGTAAATATGTAAAAATGAATTAAAATCTGTGATTCTCTTTCCCTCCAAAGAGCGTCGTGGACATGGAGCTCCGTTTTGCTATTTTCTTTGGTAATAAATGTTGTGATGTTTCCCTTCCTCTTTTGAATTCGAGTGTCCTGTTATTGCTTCATCTCCCAGGGAAGGATGTGGGGCCCTCCCGAAGCCTCCAGTCCCTTTGCTGGCCTTCCCTCCCGGTTTTACAGAAACACTTCTGGAGCCAGGTTGCTCAGGGTGGCAACACGCAGGGACCCAGTAAAGCGGCCATTGTGAAGGAGGCCCCCCTGGCTCCCAATTTCACTCCAGTAACACTGACACTCAACAACCAATTTACATGGGGGGGGTAGGTAAACCGAGGCTCTCACTGTCTTCCCACTGCTTAGGCGCGGCGCACCCTCTCACAAACCACCTTTGACTTCCCAGGCAAAAGCCTCTTTCCTAGTTGTGGGGAGGAAATACAGGGAAAGCAAAAAGAGAGGGTGAGCTGGCTTCAGGAAGCCCAGCCTCGGCCCCTGGGTCCCTCGGCACAGCTGCCCACAGGAGTCTTCCCCCCTGGATCCCACCCCCTCGTGCAGGAGCGGGTGCTCAGCCCTGCAGGCGCCCTTCAGGGGGCGCGAAAGGCCCAGCCAGCAGACTGCAGGCCTCAGCCCCCGGCGACCTTCCCTGCGCCCGGACTGGGATCCTCAGTGGGGTTTGGCGTCGGGTGCAGAAGGCCTTCTTGGTCCTGCCACCTAGAGAGATTATTTCAGGTGCATCAGAACCTCTGGAACCGCCAGCGCCTTCCTGCCACCTCCGCGGCGCTCGGTGGGCCGCCGGTCGGGCCGGGGCCCCCGCTGCGCTAATAAGCGGGAGGGTGGCGGCTCTTAGGGTTGGAGGCCTAGGTCCCCCGAGAAGCAGCCCTGGGGCCGAGGCTGCAGGCCTGCGGAGGCTGGATGCAAGGCCCCCGAGCCGCCCGCGTCGCCCGGGGCCGCCGAGGAGGGCCGCCGGGGCGTCGGTGCTGCGCGGTGCGCCCCCTCCCGTCCCGCGCGAGGAAGGGCCCCCCTCCTGCGGCCCGGGGCCAGCCGGCGGGGCCTCCCGAGCCCGCCTCCCCGAGAGGGCCTCATCAGAGCTCTTCGAGCGACGCGCCGGCGGTGCTGGGGCGCCCCTGGGGGTGCGGGGGAACGGCCGGCTCCCCGCCTTCGAGGACCGCCCCGCGCCCGGGGAAGTCGAGGCAGGCCACAGTGCGCGGAGGGAGGGAAGGCTGCCCGTGCACCCCGTGCCCTCGGGCTCTGGGACATGCCCGCGCCCCTGACGCTGGGGAAGCTCAGGCTTCCTTCCAAGAAAACTTTTTTTTGGGGGGGGGCAGAAAGTTGAATGGTGTGACTTTTGGCGTGGGGTTGGATTCACGGGTCGCCAAGTGCCCCCGGGGCTAGCCTCACCCTAGAGACACACGCATGCATCCTTTGGGGGTTCCGCGCTTCCCACTGCGGAGTGCAGCGCCAGGGAGCGGTTTGGGGGTACTTGGCCTGCCGGTGACTCCCACCCAGCCTTTCCTCCCCGGCCGTCCACGAGCCAGGGCACCAGGGAAAAACCTCCTGCGCGGTGGGAAGGGAGCCTTTGGCCAGGAGCCAGCCTCTCAGGCTTGACCACCTTCGGCCTCTGCCCCTGGATGAGTGATGAAACCGCCTCGTGCTGCAGTTTCCTCATCCGCTAAAGTGGGACTTCACCTCCCTCCCAAACTCCTTCCCAGCGTTAAATAAGATGACCTTTGAAGCATTTAGCATTGACATGTTATGTGCCTGTTGTTACCGTTATTATTACTTCTACGACTCCGACTTTATCTTCCAGACACGTCCCCTAGTTCCTCCCAGAATCAGATTCTTCAGACCTTGCTAGAAAATGTGGTACCATGGGGGAGGGGGGGGGCTCAAGCTCCAGAGCAGAGCGCACCTTTTCGGGCACTCCTCAGGCTAGATGTGAATTCGCCATCTCTGAGAGTTCCAGAGCCTGATGCTGCAGGCCACTAAGATAGAGACATAATTTATTTCTTAAAGGCCCAAGAAAAATGAGAGGGGATCAGTTTATTTCGGTGCGGAGTGGAAGCAGAAGAAACCCATTCATCTTAATGTCACCCCCATGACTTGTTAAGACCATGGCACTACAGTAAACTCTATGGCCTGCCCTGCCCAGAGGTCGATTTATTTTTGTCATAAGTGTCTGCAGCCAGCGTGAGGTAGGTGTTGGGTTTTTGGAGGCCTGGGTGTAAAGGGAGAGAATGTGCAAGTGGGGAATAAGGGTGACCCAGGACAGAGCATGTGAACAAAAGTCACACAAAAGATGCTTTTCCAGGAAGGCATCAGAAGGCGGTTTTTTGTTCTCTTTTGTTTAGATTTTTATTTTTAAATATTCTCTACACCCAAGGTGGGACTCAAACTCATATCCCCCAAATCAGGAGTTGCATGCTGTAACTAGGGAGTCACCCAGGTGCCCCAGATCCTTTTTTTAAAAATAATGATAATTTTCTTGTACTGAATTTTCATTCTGGGAAAATTAATAACATCTTGGTCCTCAAGTGACCATAGTAGTATGGTCCACTTGTCACCAGCTTCCTGTCTGAGCATCAGAACAGCACTGCTTTTTCACCCGAATATCTTCGATGAGGAAAATGATTGAGAGTCTTCTAGGAACTTGATCAAGTTCAGATCCCAAAACCATTTGGGAAAAAGAAACGCATTAGACAATAAGGAGAGGTCTTGGCGGTTGCCTCTGAATCTTCCAGTAGCCTTACAAATGTCCAAAACAGCTGCATAGAAAAAAGGAGAAAGAAAAAAATTACCTCAGGATGCAAGTTAATCAAATGTAAATATGACCAGGGAGATGGATTTGAAACTTGTCTTGCATTTTTGGCTTCTTTAGATCCAGTGAGACTCTATTTGAGCCAACATTCAGGGCAAGAATATTGATCAATTCAAAACAAGTCAGGCAGGGCTGTACATGGTTCTGAACCTCATAATGAATGGGCAACCTTGGGAAATGTTTGCAGAGGGAAGAAACCAAAATTGGGTAAATCTGTATGGTTTGGGCTGTACCATGCAGTTGTAGAATAATGGCAAAAGGAAGGGATAAAAAAAAAAAAAACACCAGCAATATTATCGGATGATTTATGCAAAGTATCAGAAGGATGACCCAGTTTTTTTCTTGTTTGTGGCTGACGGCTGGCCCATGCAACATCAGATTAGCCAGATGAAGATAGTGTTCCTTGCCAGAACTGGGGAGAAAATGCAGACAGCTCAAGCTCCTTGGCTTCAGCCACTGCAAGGGTTTGCTCAGGGTTTAATGGAGGTCTCTAGCTTTTGCACTCATCATATTCAGTAAGTGTTAAAAAAAATGCACCCAGCATATTAGTGAAAAGTGTTTTGCCTGAAATGTGCGTATTTCGAAATCCTGAATAATAGGTGTCTGCCCCTGAAAGTTTGCTTATTTATTTCCTCTGAGAGAAATGAAGAGGGTTGCCTAATACATGATGCACATAAGCGGTTCTCAATCACACTGCAGCAACTTTCACCTGAGAAAATTTAAGTGTTTCAAACATGCTATAAAAATTTCCCCTACATTTTCTGCCGGTGCATTTAGGAAGCAAGGACTCCATAGTCAAATGCTTTCTATCATTCAAAAAACCTGCCAATTAAAAAAAACAACTGTTGTAGAAAAAACAGAGCTTCCTTTAAGTGTGAAATATCATTTCATTGTAAAAAGTTAAAAAAGGAGCGGTAATCCAACTTCCGGATACTGTTCTGAATTATTTCACCAGACCCTTTTAAAAGGGGATTAGCAGGGCTTTGGGAGCAAAATCCTTCTGTTTTATTCAATCTCTGATTTTATGTTATAATTACGGGTTGTAAAGACTCTGGAATTAGTATGCAGGCACCGTCAGGACACGATGCAGGTGCTATTCTAATGGTTCAGCTTTTTAATTAAGAAAAGAGGTAAGAAAATTGAATCATAAAAACACTTTTGTGAGAGCTGAGAACATTGAAGCGACTGCATGAATAAAGCCTTTATACCTTCCCCTGACAGGTCAGCTACCAAGGCACTGACTTACGACCTTTTCAGGGCCAGACAATGGTTAACAGCTTTCTCACCTTGTCCCCACCAAACCTTCTCTCCTAGGACAGATCTTATGGAAATTGCTTTAAGTAGCTTGACTTTCACAAAAAAAAAAAAAAAAAAAAAAAAAAAAGAAAGAAAGAAAAGAAAAAAAAAAAAGAAAAATTGCAGTTGGGACAGATACATGTCCATATTGAAAGGCCTATTCGTAGGTTCCAACCACAGATGTCTGTCTTGTTCTCTGGATCCCTTCTCATGAGTGGGGGAGGGGGTGTACAGGAGGCACACATAGTTTATGGGGGAATGGAACCTGTCCTGAAACACCCACATAGACAGAAGGAGGACCAAGGCCAATGTAGACGCCTCCCTCAATTACTGGGAAAACACAACAGAAAGAGAGGCAGAGGCTGCAAGTCCTTCTGCACTTCTCTGATATGGACTCTTCTTTAGAGGAAGAGATTTGAGCTTGAAAGCAATGCTCTTCCTGAAGGCACCGTGCCAGTGACTGTGTCTTAGTGCTTTGTAAGTTCCTTCAGCTCTCCAGTCACCCCCAGATGAGCATCTGTGAGTAAAACTGTTCTTGCTCATGAGACACCAACACAACTCCCCCAGCTCTCCCCCAGAGTAATGCTGGAGAGCCTCAGACCTTGAGGCACTCAGGCCCTGGAGCCCCCATGATTCTCCTGTCCCAGGCTTTGCCAAAGCCCAGAGCCTGGATCTGAACTCTCAGGGAAGCCCCCATTCTGTCTTCCTTGGGCTCCAGTAAAACCCCACCCATCACTCCTCCGGCCACCCCCTCTGAATCTGGGGACCTGGTCCAGGACCAGCAACCCAGGCCATGCCCTTTCTGAGGAGGCCAGGCTCGCCTGGGCCCAGCCTAGGACAATGCGAGTATTAGGATATCAGCCGCCCTCGCAATGATCACGCGTTCAACGATTTTGTTTTCACGGCTGAGGGGGCTTTTTTCCAATGTAAATCAAGCGCTTTAGTTATTAAGGCCGAACACTAATCTCCAACAACCTTGACATAATGTGGCCGGGCGCGCCGGCCCACTTCGCACCTGCAGTCTGAATAGGGCGCCTTGTCAATGGGGGACACGCTTGTTGCCCCGGCTTGCAAAGGAGGGGAGTGAATAAGTCAAGCTTTGTGAATGCCCATGCGCGCTCTCCCTCCCGCCTTTGATCACGGAAAATGTCTTCTAATTTGTCCCTTTTTCATTGTAACAACGTTTTCAAGGCTCTTTCTATTTTTTTTTCCGAACCACATTTTTATAAAGAACATAAATCGCCCCCCAAAACAAAAGGGGCGCGCCCCGGCCAACTGGCGCCATCCCGCTTCAGTGTCTTGAGGCCCTGGAAAGTTTGTTGCTTCTTGAAGCTGGTCTCCCAGCAAACACTACCCCGAAGGCCCCCAGAGTCTGCAGCTCCAAATCCTGACTTCTGGAAGGAGGGTGGGTAACTGGCTGTGGGAGAGGAATGTAGAGGGTACTCTATTTGGGGGGACAGGAGAGAGATCCGGCCTAGGGTAGGGATCAGAAGGGTTTTGGAGCTAAGATTCATGTGGGCAAGACCCAGGAGCAGATGTGTCTCTAGAGGATGTTATGCCACTTCTTGGCCTCTCCTGAACTCAGCAGGCAGTTCCTGGACCCCGTGGAAGTGGAAATGGGTTAGCCACCTTTTATTACACAAGGCAGGTGTAGGTGCTCACAGCACTCTAAGCAACAGCTTCTCTCCTCTCATCACCCTACTCCTGCAATCAGCGGTGGTCCTGAGTTCTCCACAGAACCGGGTAATTGGGGGATATCTGGAAAGACTACCTGCCCAGAGACATGGCCCCAGGTCTTCTGTGGGAAGCTGGAGCCACTTCTCCCCATTAAAAACCCTACAAGAAAACAGCATCAATGCCATTTATTCAGGGCCATGAAGCAACTTCTTTGTGGAATGTGGATTTTATTTGGGATTGCAATTCAAAGTCTTTCTCTGTGAACACAAGCATTAATGACGCTGATGTCTCATTTGGTGGGATATTAATTATCCGGTTGCAAATCAATGAGCAACCTCTGCTTCTCCCCCAACCCTACTCCCCACATTAAGTTTGGATTTCCAAATGTTTGGGGGAACTTCTTGCCGGCAACATTTTTATCCTAGAGTTTTAACTTTATTCCTTCTCCTAGATTAAATAATTTTTCTTTGAGGCAGGCTGAGACTTTTTTTTTTCTTTTTTTTCCCCCGTTAGTCATTACTTTAGTGCAGGCTTGGGGTAAGAAAACTAACATAACCCACTAATACAGTTTAAAACACTTTGATGTCTTGCCAAGAAACACTTCCTTCAAGAGAGAAGTCAACATTTGTTTTTCACATTAAATGGCGTTTAGTTGCCAGTGGAAAAAAAAAATAATTCTAAGGACCACTTTTTAATTCGATGGATAACAACCGCAGGGGTCTAAAAGAAAATAACGACGATAGCTATAGACACAAATAACTAAATTACCAAAACGTTAGTATATCTCCCGGCTTCATTAATATGTAACAGACTCCCCAGTTAATCTCCAAAAGCTAGTGTTCCCCCTGTAAAATAGCACTCTGGGACGAATTGTACATGAGATCAATCACTGCTAATGCAGGAAGGTTTACTGCAGGAAAGGAAAAAAAAAAAGCTATTTACACCTTCAAATAGAAGCTTTTCAGATTTAAGTGTAAGAGCCATACATCACCAAGAATAAATGATTATGAATTGGTAAACGCGCCCTCCAGCGATTAGCTATGCGACGCTATTTATCATTTCTTGGGTGGTGATGGTGGTGGAGGTTTTTTTCTTCTTCTCCTTTGGCTTCTTTTTAAAATCATCTGACTGTTCGGGAAGAAAAGCTTGACAAAGCAGAGGAGAAGGGGGGAAAAACACCGCGGGAAAGTTTGTTTTTGCATATACTCCAAGTCATCAAAACATGGCCATGCAGATAGAAACAGGGTCAGATGTGGAGAGCGGAATAGAAAACAATGCAGCCCTTTCATTGTTTCATTTGTTATTAGGAGATCATTTGCCTATTGACGTTGACACATCAGCAGGTGTATTTTTTTCTCTCCATTCCCTCTCTTTACTGATCCCCTCCCTCATTATATTTCCTCTCTTTAGTCCACGCATTCAGGAAGTTCACCATCAGTGCATTTATTTATTTATTTATTTATTTATTTATTTATTTATTTATTTATTTATTTATTTATTTAGGAACTTTTCTCTGGGTGCGTGCGGGGCGCCGCAAGCCTGCGCTGGTGTGCGTGCAGCGAGCCTGCGCAGGGCTAGGGCGGGGAGCCCGCGCAGCCACAGTTGTCCGGGGAAACGGTGCTCCTGCCAAGGCATGGGGTCAGGGACTCCTGGGGACCCCGCTTGCTGTTTGCAACACAAAAGCATATGCAGCCCCTAAACATTCCAGGAGAGACAAAGGCTGCAGCCGAGGGCTGACTTAACCCTGGTTAAAAGTAACCCGGAGCCCACCTCCTTGGCCCAGGCCGGCTCTGGAGGCCCGGGGGGAGGCTCGGGGACCCCGCCTTGGGGCCAGGGGCGCCCAGACTTAGGCACCCGCCGGGGCTGGGACCCGAGATCGCCGTGGGGGGTGCGGCGGGGTGGCGAATCCCAGCGTCGGGGGGTAGGGGGGGGCGAGCGGGCCCCCTGGGCTGCGGGCTGCTCCGCGGCGATGCCGAGGACCTCGGGGACCCTGGGCGGCCGCGGGAGCTCCACCTGAGGACGGTGGAAGCCTTAGCACTGTGGACGGTTCCAGAGCCAAAGGTGTAGCAGGAGGCAGGGGAGGGGAAGGCCCACCTGCCCACTGCTCCCGAGGCGAGGAGACCACGTTAGGCAACGGCCCACCCTTCATAGCTGGGTGGGACTCCAGAAACCCTCTGCAAGGGCCACAGCCCTTCTTCATCCTTTTAGGGGTGTTGGGTGTTTGAACTGGCGAGGAGAGGAAGCTTGGGGGGCCAGTTACTGTGGGTTAGTAGGACCTCCAACTGAAAGAGAAGGCCAGGACCCAGTTATTGCATGCACTCGGTGACCCACAAATTCGGATTTGAGTGGTGTCAAGAGCCCTTTTCTTTAGGTTGGAGAGATTTTAGGATGGCTGGTAGGGGAGTTCTGGCTATATGTCTATCAGAGCAGGTGACACTCCTAAGGGCTCTTGCAACCAGACATACAGTGGGCCTTGAGATGGTCTCAGAGTTGTGGAAGAAACCCAGGGCATGCCCTCCACAGACAGGAAAAGGGCTCTCATTTCAGACTTAGTTTATGGTTTGCTTTTCAAGTTGAATATTTACAAAGTGTTGTTACCTGCGCATCCCAAAGGAAGAAAGATCCCACTACCTCACCGGAGAAGAGTTGATAAAAAAAAAATAGTTGGAGGCTGGACCTAGAGTATCTAATCATGCCTTCCCAAATTTAAAATATATTATGGAGTTATTACAAAATAAATTGATGTATAGGGAGTGCGGAGAGAAATGAAGTGTCGCTCATTTTTATTTCACGCTCTATTGTGTAAAATTTTCTTCCCTTTCCCCCAATGGAATCTTCTCTTGTTTTGATAGCTTATGACAGGCTCCTGTAGAAAATCTTGAAGAATCAGTTCAGACATACTGACCTTCAGGGAATGGATTTCTCTGTTACTTTTCAAAGCTGGTACAGTTCTGTGCTTTGGGAAAGAGAAATGGAGAGAAGGAATGAGCTCAGAAGTTTGAAAGAGGAAACGTGTATGCCTCTTGTATCTCCCTCCCAAGAAACCTTTAATATTTTGCACCTAAATTTGATCCCAGGAAGGAAAAAATTGTTGACAATAAACCCTGTGAAATAAGCAAATTGTCATCATGAAGATTTAATTTTGCAACTCCAGCAAAGCATAAGCATATTATTCATTTAGTTTCTATTGTTCTTCAAGATGTTATTCTTAATTTTAAAATTTAATGCCATTATTTTCTTCTGTACAACCTATTTTTGAAATAAAAGATTCCCTTTATGATATGTTTTTCAATAGTGAGTCTCCAAAGATCTATAATATTATTATTTATCTGAATTTTGTAGCTCTGAGGGCTGTATACACGATGTAATTGCTTTAACATGTTTTCATAAATTACATTCAGAAATGTGTCATAGTAAATTACCTTTGTAATAAAATGTAAAAAATGCAAATGGCTGTTGTCTTTATTACGTTTTAAACCATTGGTTTATCTGCACTATTTCACTTGTCACTTGCACAATATGTTGGCTAAAGGGGCGGCACAGTTTGATAACAGAGAGCTGGGTCCTGTGTGTAATCTTGCAGGCACGTACAGTTTGGGTCATTTCCTCATCTCCCGCAGAAAAGACATTATCCCGCTCATATTTACATACTTTTCAATATTTGTCAAACAATCATAAATTATAAATTAATGAAATGTTCGACAGTCTTCAGAGATCAGACTAATGAAGACATTTACCTTTTTGGTGATTTTGAGTCTCATCTTTGTAAGTTTAATGACATTTTGACGCTCACGCTTTATTAGGCTTTATTAGATTTGTCCTTCACTCCCGCTGTCATTCAGATGTCTCTGCAGAAACATCACCTGCTTCAGGTACAAGAACAAATCAACTTCGACCAGGAAGCCTTCAAAACAGGGGCCCTACAACCTTAGTTTTAAGAATTAATGTTGACTTGGGTCTAAAAGACCACTAAGAAATTTTTACAGTGATTTTTTTTTTGATGAGAATGCTGTTACATTTATTTTGCTAGGAAGCAATAACACGGAAACTCAGACGGAAGTGCAGCTCAGATATACTATAATTTCAAAGTGATTTACAGCAGCAGAATCAGGAATGAGGGAAAGCAGCTCTGATCTTGGATTCATCTTTTGGGATTTTGTGAAATTTCCTTTAGATTGAAGATGGATGCAGTTTGTAAACCCTCTCTTGAGTTCAGAGGAAAGGGTCTCATTTGGAACTTGGTTTCAATCAGGGGATGGGCACCATCTCACCCAGCTGTGGTCCCAAGCAAGCAAAGGACTCCTCCCAAACACCACCACCCATTGGATGCTTCATTGACCCTTCAAGCTCAGAGGGAACCGCAGTCGTGCACCTGCTTAGCCCAGGCCAGGAAAGGAATGGTGTAAGTGCCAAGTGTCCGTGAGGTTGACACATTTCCCTGGAAGATGTTGACTCCCCATGCTCTCATGATGATTGATGGCCACAGGGCTTTTTAATAAAATTATAGGTGATGAATTTAATTCAATCCAGAGAGGTCAAGCGACCAGCCTTGACTTAAGATTCAAATAGTAAATCACGTGGAATAAATGCACATCATCCCCACCCATCCCCAGCCGTGGGTGGAAGCGAGCTGGGGCTTTGGCGCCATCTTACTCTAAACAAAGGGCAGGGAGCCCGGGAAGTCAGAATGTCAATGTCTCTGTCATCAGGTTGGGTAATTTTATTAGCTCTCTTGCAAATTTTATCAACTCGTGTTGGTACACACCGCCCCGCAGCGCCACCAGCCGCCTGACTTCCCTCGGCCTGGCCCAACGAGGGGCATGCATGCTTTGTGGAGGTGAGAGAAGGTGCTGGAACGAGGGAGAGCTCAGCTCTCCCATGATTATCTGGAGTAGAAAGAGGGGTGTGTGTGAGTGGGGGGGGGGAGAGAAGCCAACAAGAGACAATTTTAGAGGTGGGCGCCCAGCTGCACGCCTTTGCCTCCTCCTGGGCCAACTGAGCTTCCAGCAAAGGCACGAGGAGGCGTTCGCTGTGGAAGGGGGGAGCAGGGCCCCCAGGAAGTGCACGGACTTGTAGTTTAGCCTTTGCCCCTTTATAAAATATATATCAGGAATAAAACGGCAGCCCGTTAGAGGCCACAATCAGAACCCATAAAAATGTTGGGAGCGACTTCGAAATATCTGCAAACACTACTTTTTTAAGACACAACGGAGAGTTATTAAGCGGCTTCTTGGTGAAGCAGCGAGCATGGCTTCCGCAATCATCAAAAATTGATATGTACCGCTAGTAAAGTAATTATGCGCCATCCTGAGGATAAGGGAGCGGGCAATTGTTAATCCACTTGCACACCCGTTGACTTGCAGCATCAAGCTGCAAATAGCTTAATTAAGTCATACACGTGGACTATAACCATATTGCTCCATTGCATTATGCACACTATATCTCAATTTATTGGGACAATTAATGCGAAAGCTCCACCTCGGGCGGGTTCGCCATCCACCCGGTGCCCAAGTTCCATTCGATCGACGCTCTCCTAGAAAGCCAGAACCAACCCAGAAAGCCAAGAACAAATGAGAATTAAGGAGAGAGAGAGAGAGAGAGAGAGAGAGAGAGAGAGAGATCCTAGTGGGGATGGGGGGTGGGTAGGATTTGTGAGCAAACTTTGGCCCATCGAGTTGTTAGAATGGGGTGTCACAAAAGGCAAACTGAATGCCTTGGACATGACATTCATCATGTCTTAGCTGGTCACCTATTTAAGTGGGAAGAGTCCCCAATAGTTTTTATTATAATTGTAAAGCACGAAGCAAAAAAAAAAAAAAAACATTTATTAATCATGAGAAATCTTCAGCCCGGGAGGTCAGGGGTCTGTTGGAACAGTTATGCAAACCCACTCCATCCCCACAAACATCTACTGGCTACAAGCAGTTTGCTTCTCTGAGTTCAAACTACAGAAATCTTCAGGTTACACCAAATCGATACCCACCCACCCCCACCCCTTAACAAACGACCAAGACACAAACTTCTGACAGGGTAGCCCCCCTCTCTCCTATTTCCACTTTTGAAGGTATAGAAATATTCAAGGTGATCCGGGACTGGAAATGCTGTCACCTGTGTGGGAAGGAGCCTTGGCAGCAGGGAGGACCCGACAGAGAGGGAGGCGACTGGACAGTGGGTCCAGCTTCCCCCACAGGTGCAAGAGTCTGAGAGCCCCTGTCAGAGTTGGATGTCAGGTGCCCCCTCCGTTCAGGTGGCACAGGACCTGCAGCCCCAGCACCTGGGATGCCAGGCAGTGCACTAATTTGAGTCTGAGCAGCGAGATCCCCAGGTGAGACATTAATTGACAGGAGGTCTGGTCCTCATTGGCCCCTCAGATACGGCGGAGCCCAGGAACAATCTTTCCACACTTCAAACCTCACGAAGAAGTGGGAGACCCCAAGCGGCGGACCCAAAGGGCCTCTCCTGTATGTGCCACTAAAGGCCGGCTGATGTGGGCCGGTCCCACATCCTGTGGGCCGGTCCCACATCCTGTGGGCTCTTGCATGTTTGTCCCAAAAGATGGGGACATGACTTTGATAGCGTGAATCAGAGGTGCGTCTTGGATTCCAAGCTACTGCTGTGCCTCCTTTCTCCCAGTGTCCGGGAGAACTGACGGCTGCGATTTCCACGGGGACCACCCCCCACCCCGCACCCCTTGCAGGTCTGCTGGGAAGCAAGAGGGTGTTTCCTCCTGGCATCCTCTGCGAGGAAATAAAAATACACGTAAGCGGGGGAAACCCGAGGTGTGAACCTGGAGTGTGCCGGGCTGACGCTCTCAGCCTCCCTGGCAGCTTTTTTCTAGTGTCTTCTCCAGGTTGTTTTTCCTTCACTTCCAAACAGGTAGACAAGCATCACCTCGACTTTTCCGAAAGATCTTCTCCAACTCAGCTTTGGAGGTTTCTTCCCTAGGGTCCATGAGCCTTTAGGGGAGGAGGGTTGGGGATGCTCCAGGTCTTCCCGCGGATACCTGGGCTTCTGCAGCTCCCTCTGGAAAAGGAACGGGGTGACTGGGCGCCCAGTGAGCAGGGTTGGCTGGGGCGGGGGGAGTTGGTGTCATCCTGGGATCGTCCAGGTCTCTGTCTGACTCCAAAGGTCCGGGACTGTGCACTTTTGGAACTGCAGAGCCAGCAGAGTGAGGACGTGGGTCCAGAGAACCACTTATGGGGAGCTCCTGCTTTGAGGTACCCTCCACGGCAAAGCCTGTGTCAGCACTTCTAGGAAAAAACAACAGTAGCAGTAATACCAACACGTAGGTATTTCTCGTGCACTTTCTATAACCGTTTTGCATGCGCAGTCCTATTTAAAGCAAACGAACAAGCAAAAGAAAACACCATTTGAAACAGATTCTATTTTTGTGCCCATTTTAGAGATAAGAAAACAGAGTCGGAGTAGTTTAAAGGGCTTTGTTCAGGGTCCCTCAGCCAGGAAGTGGCCCAGCGGGTACTTGGAGCAGCTTGCCGCCCAGGGGCCACAATTCTTCCTTGGGTTGCCGCTCCTCCTGGGGAAGTCTGGGGCAGTTCAGACCCTGCCTTCCCTTCCTTGGCAGGACGGGCTCTGGGAAGTCCGTCCGTTTCTGGTGCCAGTCCTTGCTCTCCAGGATCCTGTCTTCTTTCCCACTGATGCCCCCAAATCCCCTGCAACTGGGGTGTGTGTGTGTATATCTTCCAGGTTTAAACCTGGGTCGGTGGGGTCCAAAATCTCCAAATCCTTCTGAAAATCTGCCCCTTCACTACATCCAGTTCCTGGACCAGTAGTAGAGCAGCAGTCAGGCTAGGGTGGAGTCCACCCGGAGGCCTTCCTGGAGGTGGTGGCCAAACTCGTTAACCTGACTAAATCTTGTCTGGGCTGATGGTGAGGGATAGGATCCCGGCGGCTTCAGGTCCTCCCTCCCCATCTAGAAAGGAAGAGGTCCAGGTGCTGTGATCATTTATTCCTTCTTCTTCTCCTCCCCACCTCCTATTTCTCTGCTTAACCAACATCTTAACTCCAAGACTGTGGCTCAAAAAGGATGCACGTTAATTTCACAATTTCCATCCCAAAGTGGGGATGGACCCCCTGTTGCCACCCCAATCTGTGCCTCTTTTGACCCCTTAGAATGTTATAAGGGACCCCAGAGAAATGTACCGAGAACACAACTGCTGTGTGTGTGTGTGTTGGGAGAGGGGTGAGCCAAACTTCTGATTTTCCGGGGTGGCAGGGGGCGGGGAGAGGAGTAAGGCAGGTGGGGTGAGCAGGTAGCCCTCAAGTCCCAAAATCCAGGCTGTCCCTTGCCTTCAAGGGCCGTGGCCTTTGAACCAGGATCCCGGCAGGGCCCGCAAGGAGCGGGCCTACCGCCTTCACAGCCCGCTTTGCCCGGTGCCCCGCGCAAAAGAGTTTAACTCTTTTATCAGAGGGGAAATTGAAAAGTGACTTCTGCAAATCCCAAGTCGGGGTCTCAGCAGCAACTTCTGGGGTGGGAAGAGAGGTGGGGGCCGAAAAGGGAGGTGGGGGGGGAAAAAGAGCGGGGGAAATCCATTGAAAAAAAAATAAAGATACACGCGGGATTAAATAAGCTAAGCAGCTCAGCCGGCGGAATTCTAGATCTGGGTTTTGAAACCCAGAGGGTCCCTCTACCTTTGGCCATCTGGCTGTTTTAAGCCCTGCCCCATGCTGTATGATTTTAGCTGAAAATCTCTTCCGTTGCAGCTTCTCTTTTATTGCATTCATCAAAAGCAAACTTTCCCTGAGTTTCTTTTTTTTTTTTTTTTAAGACGGCTAAAATAATACGCCGACCACTGTGACATTCTCCGCGCCCAGGCCATTTTTCATAACGCCGCGGATCCGCTTTTGTGCCTCTGAGGCGACCAAACAGATGAATAACGAGCAAAGTCTCCCGAAAGTAAGCCAGCAGCTTTTCTCAGCTCTAAAAAAGTTAACTGAAATGAGAGGTGCACGTAAAAACCCAACACCCAAAGATGGGGGCCACACTTTTATGACTCTGCAGGACAACGACGTCTTTTTAAAAGCAAACTAACTCCCACACCCGCGCACACGCGCGCGCGCGCACACACTCACACTCACACGCACGCACCAGCACACTCGCTCACACAAACTACACAAACTTTAAGCCTTGCGAAGCTGCCCAGGTGGTGTTTTTTTGGAAATCTTGGTAAAGACAGAGTGAAAGAAGAAGGTTCTGAGGCAGGTTCTAGCTGGCAAGGATGGGAGAAGGGCAAAAACGCGGTTTTATCTATTATTTTAGTTTTAGATGTTGTTTTGTTTTGCTAGATTTTTTTTTTCTTTCTTTTTGACCGCAGCTAGTAGGCAGGTTGTTTTCTGGCAAGAGGCAAGGAATGGCTGCAGCACTCAAGGAAGAATCAAAGTGTTAAAGGACGCTCAAAATGTAGTGTTGTGGCAGGTCGGGGTAAGTTACTTTTTTTTTCCCCCTTCCCCTCCTGTTTGCTCTTTGGTTTTGGAACGCAGTAAAAACGCACTTCGAGTAGAGTTTTCCTGTTGTTGTTGTTTTTTTTGGGGGGGGAGGGGTGGAGAGTAACTCCAGGCTCCCTCCTGGGGTGGCCGCCTCCTGCGACCCTGCTCTGGTTTTGCAAGTGCTTTGCTGGGAGGTGCTTTCCCGCCGAGCCCCGTGGTGCCCGCGCAGGGGCCAGCGAGCCCCGCGCGCTCCAGCCGCTCCCGCCGCAGAGGCAACAAGTCCCCGACCGCAGCCCGGGGCCCGCCGCTCGCCAGGTCCTGGGAACGGATCTTGCACGTGTAAACTACTTGCTTGTGGACGCGCACAGCTGCGACCCTCGGGTTTATGGGGGGGGGGGGGGGAGCGGAAAAAAAAACCTCGTGCCTTAAATGGACGGTTTAGAAAAACTCAGCCATTGGTTCTCGCCAGATGATTATTGATGCAAAGTAAACCCTAGGGTTGGAGCGCGCGCGCGTTTGTTTAACCCTAAAAAGTATTCCGCAGCCGAGTTGCTCAAGTTGACGTCCACTCGAAATCGTTTGCTATTTTTTGTCCCCCCCCACCCCACCGCCAGGGGCTAAGAAAAATAACTAGGCATCATCTGTGGGAGATGGGTGTAGACCTGGTAGTCCCCGGGGAGCAACGCCCCATCCCCGTGCGCGCTAACTTGCAGGAAAAGTGGCCCCAAAGAAACTCGACAGGCGGCCCCGTGCACGCGCGCACACGTTTCCACGGACGTGTGTCACGGGTGCGTGGTGGTGCTGCATGCACTTGGCTGCGGGCACCGACCCGGGGCTCTGGGATTCGGTCCCCGGGGTGTGGCTGCTGCTGCTGGTCCGCGGCGCACGTTCCATAACGCGCGGCTGTTGAGGCGCCCGGGCCGAGGGGTGGTTCGCTGGGAGCGCCAGACAGCGACCCGCGAACGTCTGCCGCGAGCCCAGATTTTATGGATTCTCACGTTCTCCCCTACCCCGGAGTGTGGCACAGACACGTGCTGCGCCAAAAGGATGGGGCAGGGCGGACCCCGATGTTGCCCGGCGCGACGTGGCCAGCTATTCCCGAGCGCGCCCGGGAGAAATGCACCGGGCGGCCGCGGAGGATGCACGCGGGGCCGAGGGGGCATCCGAGGCGATTTTGGTTCATTAGCAGGCGCGACTCCCCGAGCCTGGGTCTGGCGGGGCCCGAGCATATAAAATGCAACTTTTGCCCCATTGGTTCGCTAGGTGAATTAGCGCATACTGGGACTGAACAGTCCTTGACCTTTGCCTTTATGTTTGCGCAAATGTTTGCCTAAAACACAATCGGCCTTGACAAGGGAGCATGCTACCGTGTGACACTGCCTATTCACCAGATAGATGTTCCCTGCCACACACGACCCGGAGCAGCCTTTTTAAATGGCTTAGGTATTTGTACAAACCGTATAAATTAATGTCGGATGATTGCTAGTTGCTAGTTAAATACAAGACAATTTAGATGTGGGATACACATCTCTCTTTAGTCTGTCTTTCTTTCTTTCTTTCTTTCTTTCTTTCTTTCTTTCTTTCTTTCTTTCTTTCTTCTTTCTTTCTTTCTTTTCCCCCTCCTCTTTTAGAAAAGTCGATAAGATGACCAGGAAACAAACAAACAAAATGATAGTGGAGAAAAGTTTATGTTTAGGGAAGGCAATAGATTCCTGTTTGATAAAATGGGCACAAGAACGTAATTCCCTTACAAATGACTTTTCCCACCAAGATGGGGAGTGAATGAAGCAAGAGAGAGGAACTGTGGGGAAAACTGAAGGACAAATGCTCAGGACAATTAGTAATGGGGAGGGGGGTTTGGGGAAGTGAACCCGAAGATCCTGCAGGATTTATTGTTCCTGGAGGAGCCATGAGAGTCAAGAGGCTCTCAGGACTCTGGGAACCCCGTGGGACTGGGGAAGTTTTACCGATTCCTGAGCTTTATGGTTTTGAATACTTCCCCCAATAAAACTAAATACTTTAGCAGGAGGGGAAAACATCTTGTAAAAATCTAGAATTGGTTTAAACCTCCTTTTTAACCTCCACATTGTAGGTTTGAAATGATTTAGAGACCTAGGCTGCCTTTCCCTGAACTTTGACATAGGGGGAAAAAAATGAATTTCCCTCGGCTGTGGTTTCTAGCTGGGTTCAGAATTTTCCACATTCCTTTCATTACCAGCAAGATGGCAAAACCTCACTGATTTCCAGGGCTTAATTCCTGGGGTGGATGGGACGGCAGAGACAGGGATTACAAAATTAAGCAAAACAGGGACAGTTGCAGTATTCCTTTAGGGAGTGTCATTCCTTTGGGAGAGACGAGTATTTACTTTCTTCGTTCCAAGAGGATGCAGTTGACCAGGAGAGTCCCAACTCAGGCCACAACCTGGGGATACGGATTTGAATGTCTGAGAGTCACTGCGGTTTCTCCAAACATTGGCCAACTTGCTTGCAGGCTTCCTTTAACTATCTGCAGGTGGTGGGCCATCACGTCTCCCTTGGAAGCCCTTTCTCTCGTTCCCTGGGCAGAATTTACCTTCTCTCTGGTGGGCTTTGGGTCAGAGCAGGGGGAAGTTTGTTAACAAAAAAAAAAAAAAAAAAAACAAACAAACAAACAAAAAAACAAAAACAGAATTCTATATGTTCCACATAGAATTTTGGAGATGCACGAAATTAGCAGAAAGGTATAGACGACAGCAGAATGCAAAAGACAAAAGATAAATTCAAGAACAAGTACCTTGCAAAAAAAAAAAAAAAGAAAGAAAGAAAAAAAGAACAAGTACCTTGCAGGGAACTGTAACACAGAGAGGCTTGCAAGAAGAGTAAACATAAGTGATATGGAAAATAATTCAGGAGACTATTTCTATTTTTAAAAATACCCCCCTATGAATTTCTTAATTAACAGATCAGATTTGTTAGTTTACCCTCATTATTTAATTAATAATGTGTCAGAAGTGAACCATTTCAGAAACAGTTCTGTAGAATTGACAGAGTGTGAATGGTAGTCTACATAGTTTTGGCTTTTGGTTTAGAAAAGCAGGCAACTGGATATGCGTAGAAACCATATTTCAGTTCTCAGAGGATATTTGCTCATTTTCTTAAACTTGTAATCATTTTAACTATTTAAAAAATAGTTTCATATTAAGATAGAGTGGCTCTTGATAGTCTCTTCTCTCTGCTCCTTCTCATCCAATCTTTTAGAGGATTTAGGAATTAAAGATTTATAGAAATGCACACTTTAGAGCTCTATTATCTGAGATGTTCTACAGTGACACGGAGAAAGCAAGGGAGTAATATGTTTCTAGCCTTTAGCAATATGTTTCTAGCTATCTTGTGGCTGTGCCTGTGGTACATGAAATTTGTTCAGGCTTCTGGGTGAATTGGGACCTAGAATTTATAATCGGTGATGATTAATATAAGCAACTTAGGTTCAAGCTAGTTGTAAAAATCAGTTTAGGAACTCCAGAAGTTTCCAGGTTTGCTTATTTTGATAGATACATGTTTAATAAAGCACATCAAGTTAGAAGAAAATCAACATCTTAGATAAAATATAGTTCACATATGTCCTAGGTATCAACTATTCAAGTATTTAGTCCACATATTCATTTAGTTATTCAGTTATAATGAATCAAATTGAAGATGAGAGATGATCAGCTCAATTAATTTATGATAGACATCCAGAAATTGTGCATATTTCTGGACAAAGCTGATATACCATTAAATATTTATATTGTGAAATCTGTAGGTGGTTTTATCTAGCAGTGCTCAGGAGGACATATAGTAATTAATTGATACAAATAAAGACATAGTATAACTGCCAAAACTGCTCTTATTTAAATGAGTATCACAACTTTAATGGAGAAGAAAGGAATTTTCTTTTATTATTTTTGAAAATAATTAGGCTTCTACAATAATATTACTTTCCTTAGGAAAAAAAATTAAAAGGTATAAAAAATCTTAGTTTATAACTACATTTGAAAAATTAAGGTAACTGATTTATTCTTATGAGTTGAGCATTTGAGAAAATCCCTGCTGAAAATCATTTCCATATGAAATTAACATTCATTAAAGGTAAAATGATTGCATTACCTGACACTGAAACTGTAAAATCTTTTAGATGACTCTGTAGTATATGCTAACCGCTACGTTAATAATCTTTCTGGCTTGATTGTGAAATGTCATCTGCCAGGATCTGTGAAACTTTCTATTTTACTGTGCATTGAAATTAAGCTGAAGAAGTAAATTTAGGTTTCAGGTGCTGGAGACCCTGGCCTCTCCTCCCATTCTATCTCCTTGAAGGCACATCTTTCCCTCTAATTTACGTGGACACAGCTTATATTGTTTTAAAAATCCTCAGCAATTACTTGCTACTAGATTCCATTCTGCTTTGCACATGAAAACTTACAGATGGCTTGGAGGTATGTGAATTTAGCTATTAACTGCCAAACTTGAGTTGGAATAGCCCAAATTTGTGCATGTGAACAGCCAGGCCTTGCTAGAGTTGAAGTTCGGAGACCAGACTTACCCTACTGGTGACAAATCTAGGTTTTCTTGGTACAGAGAAAGAAAGGATCCTTCTTACCTCCGTTTTGATTCACAATCTCTGATCACATAAATTGTGCTCTGATTTCCAATGCCTAGTGCATCCAAAATCAGGCCCTAATTACCTAATACTAGCAAAGACAATGGGGATTCTAGGGGGAATACTTAACAGGGCTTGGATTCCAGAGGGCATGTGGAAGGGGCCAAGCCAAACTTTACCCAGGGAGTGAGATTTAAGATCTTTTCTTATGGCCGGTCAGGGAAAAATCTCGGATTTCCAGAAAGGGCCTCCATCCTCTGTTTTAAAAGTTGGGAATTCAGAATTCAAGGAGGAGGGAGCGGTGAAGGCATTAGAGGGGAGGGCAGGGCCCAGGAAAGTGCCCACACCTGAGAGGTGTGGAAACCACATTCTCACCTGACAAATCCAGGAGTCCCTTAGTTTGATAAGAGGGCGTAGCCAAGCGCTAGTGTTAATCAGTCACTCGCAGAAGCCGGTCCCCACAGAGAGCGCCAGCGTGGCAGGTACTCGAGTGTTTGGAGGGTTGGGGTCTCATTCTCTGATTTATTTGAAAGCAGGCTGGTGGGGGAGCAAGGGGCCAAGGAGTAAGGTTTTCCCAGCTCCTGATTCTGTCGCTCATATTTATCTGATCACTATTCATTTTTAAAAGATTTATTTATTTTATTTATTTATTATAAAGATTTATTTATTTATTTATTTTATTTATTTTATTTATTTATTTATAATGAGAGAGAGAGAGAGAGAGAGAGAAAGGGAGAGAGAGAGAGAGGCAGAGACACAGGCAGAGGGAGAAGCAGGCTCCCTGCGGGGAGCCCGATGTAAGACTTGATCCCAGGACCCCGGGATCCCGTGCTGAGTTGAAGGCAGACACTCAACCACTGAGCCACCCAGGTGTCCCTGATTACTATTCCTGTGTATTCCCGGCCTTTCCATAGCAGCTTGGGAGACGTTGGAGCAGGGTGCAGCTTACCCGCTCTGCTCTCCGCACTCGCCTTCTCCCATCTCTCCTTATGCCTCACACCCTGTCACCCTTTCCGACTCCTTCAGCCCTTCACAAATCCCCTCTCCCTCCTTCTCAATCCTTCCTATCCCTTCCTCCCCTTCTCTCCTTCCCCCTCTTCTACTCCCACACAAACCCACAAGCCCCTCAGATCTCCTCAACCCTCATTACTTCTCTCACTCCTCTTAGACCCCTTACCACCTCCCATCTCTTTAGCTCATGCCACTTTGTGTCCTGTGCACCCTGTCCCAGCCCTCTGTCACCTGTGCCTCTCCCCCAACCTTTCACATCAGCCACTCTCTTCGTCCTCCACGCTCTGCCCATGCCCCTAGCATATCCCCATTTTTTACACCCACAATATTCGCATCTGTCACACTCCTCACACTCATACTCTCACTCATGCACACAAGCCACCCCCTCAAACTACCTTTTGTCCAGTGGCATTTGAACTCCTCTCTGTTTTGAATGACCTAACCTCCAGCATCTTCCTCCCTCCACTGCATCCTTCTATACCTGGGGGTCAGTATCTCCCTGTCTCCCATTCTGGACTTCTCTCTGAGGGAGGGAACATGGCTGATTTCCCTTCAGGTTTTTCACCCCTGAGGGCTCAGCCACCTCAGTGATGGGGCTGGACCTGCAGCAGATCAGAGCAGAACCTCTGGTTGGACTTTTGTGCTAGGAGTCCTCAGCTTCAGACAGCTTTTCCTTGATTCCCTTTCCAGTTTGTCTCTAGACTGCAAGAACACAGACTTCTAAGTATACAATTTCCATCAGCAGGTGGGTGGTTGGGTGTCTTAAATTGGTGGTTTTTCAGTCTTATCGAGCTTCAGAATCACCCAGAGCCTGTTAATAAAAACAAATAGATAAATAAATAGATAAATCAATCAGTCAATCAATCAATCAACCATAGATTGCCGGGCCCACTCCCAGAGTTTCTGACTTAGTAGACTTGAGGTAGGACCTGAGAATTTGCATTTCTAACAAGTTTCTAGGTGATACTGAAGCTGCTGTTCTGGGACCACATGTTGAGGGAATTTAAATGATATCTCAGCAATAGGAAGTGCTCTTGTTGTATAGTTATGAGAAGGGGCAGGGGTTCCAAAGAACATAGAAGTTCAAGAGCCGAATGATGCTGGCTGGATGGGAATGGGGCCCTAAACATTTCTCAAGCCAGAAGACACTCTGGAAGTGTACATTTGTTCTGATGAGTGATTAATTTCTCAGAAAATGGCCAAATCATCTTCATGGTGAGGACTTTCATGAGAGGAAGGGAGAAAAATAAGAGGGTGTGTCCAGGACATGTCTTCCTAAGCCCTCATTGACCATTTTCAATGAAGCTAATGGTGATTAGAACTAGGAGTAATTGAACCTTGGGTCACTGAAAGTGCTGGTCGGTCTCTCTGGGTAAGGTTTATTGTTTATGAATCTTAGTGTGTGTGTGTGTGTGTGTGTGTGTGTGTGTGTGTGTGTTAGGGGGCTTGCTGACTACCTTTGTGGTTAGGCTTCCTTTTAAATGAACGAGAGGGCTCCAGCCTTACAGGAACACCTTTTCTACCTGGGTAGTGGTTACCATGGTGACTTCCTTTTCCCTCTCCATCTGCTTGTGAAGAGGCCTCACAGACTTCTCCTTTCAGTCCTTCTTGAAGGCTGGAAAGTAGCCCAGAAACTTTTGGCCAGTTCGTGTTATGCCTTTTCAGTGGTCTAGGAAATGGTTTTCTTAATTTATTTAGAACTGCAAAGATATGTGTATAAAGGAGGGAAAACAAAAAAATTGAAATCCTTCAAATTCACCTTGTGTGTGTCTACGTGATATGCAGTTAGAGAACACATACTATAAGCAGTCATGATGCTAAACTGTGGTTTATTTCATATTTGAGTTGACTTGACAATACAAATCTCAAATTCTGGTTCCCTAGGCCAAGAATGTCTATACCTTTGTCTCTCAGCTGATTTTGCCAGCAGTTTTCATTCTCATTTTCTCTAGGTTTAATGACCAAGGCAGAAATTTCTAGTCTGCTTTTGAAGGATTGGGTCTAGGGATTAGAGTTTTGAGGTCTTAGCCAGAGTGTGTACAATATTTCCATGTTTACAAATTCGTAGCAGCAGTTCAATGTCCCAAATTTTCCCCTCCTTTCTCCTCACATTACAAATAATCATGCTAAGATGCATTAGAAAAAAACATAATTGCATTAACAGTTTCTCTTATTATCTTGCTATTAAAAATAAGAATTAGATTAAAAAGCTAAAATTTGGGGCAGCCTGGAGGGCTCAGCAGTTTATTGCCACCTTCAGCCCAGGGCGTGATCCTGGAGTCCCGGGATCGAGTCCCATGTCAGGCTCCCTGCATGGAACCTGCTTCTCCCTCTGCCTGTTTCTGCCTCTCTCTTTCTCTCTCTCTCTTTCTGTCTCTCATGAATAAATAAATAAAATCTTTTTTTAAGCATTTTTAAATTTTTATTTATTTATGATAGTCACAGAGAGAGAGACACACACAGAGACACAGGCAGAGGGAGAAGCAGGCTCCACGCACCGGGAGCCCGATGTGGGATTTGATCCCGGGTCTCCAGGATCCCGCCCTGGGCCAAAGGCAGGCGCCAAACCGCTGCGCCACCCAGGGATCCCAATAAAATCTTTTTTAAAAAGCTAAAATTATGTTCATTCCTAGCTTTTCTCTCAGTTTTTAAAAAAGTAAACATAATTTTGTCAATATCCATTTGCTAGTATGTTTTCTGTTATTTTTTTCCTAGCCAAAAAGGTTATAGACATTGTTAAAATGTTTCAAGAGATCATCAGCATACCAGCTCCTTGAAAAATGTTGGGATAGACATCACAGTACCCAGACAATCCAGTTGTCAAATTTTAAAGGTTTCAAGTTGGTCTTCTTTCCTTTCTTCCACTTATGATTTCTGTATATTATTCCCCTTTACAAATTGGAGACTTTATCCAATTTTATATCAAATTGGAGCTTTTTTAAAAAAAGACTTATTTATTTACTTAGAGAGAGAGAGAGAGAGAGAGAGAGAGAGAGAGAGGCAGAGACACAGGCAGAGGGAGAAGCAGGCTCCATGCCGGGAGCCCAATGTGGGACTCGATCCCTGGACTCCAGGATCGCGCCCTGGGCTAAAGGCAGGCACCAAACCGCTGAGCCACCCAGGGATCCCCAAATTAGAGCTTTTTAATATGGAAAAGCCGGAGGTTGTCAAAGGAATTGGATAGTTAAGGTTGAATCTAAACCGAGTAAATTTCTGAAGTATGTAAAATCCATTTATTAGCTTGGAATTGAGATGAATGTAATGCAAATCTGTGTTTTTTCTGCTATCAAAATAGAAAACTCAATGGGACAAAATCAATCTGTTGTTTGCATATTAGACTTGATGTAACCAGTTCAGTTAAAATTGCTACTATATTTAAGTTGTGGGCGATGAATGTATTATCTAAAGAAATGGTCCTCCAAGTACCTTCAACCAAGATTGATGATCTTACAATGGCCTTGGTTTTGAGAAAATGGTCCATGTATGTTTTGGCTCAGAGATGGTCTCACCAGAAATAATTTTGGCAAGTTACTCATAACTATAACGATGATAATATTAATGTTACTGTCACTTGTAGGGGGGGGGACCCCTGAATTCAGTGTCTGTTTACAGATCATTTGGCATTTTCCTCCAACCATCTAGTCATACTATATGGCAGAGTGTGGCTTGTTGGTTGTTTCTTTGTTTTTTATTGAGGCATAATTGACATATATTATAGTTTCAGGTGCACAACACAAGGATTTGGTATCTGTATACCCTGTGAGATGATCACTGCACTAAGTCTAGTTACCACCTGTCACCACACAAAGTCACACATTTTTTTTTCTTGTAATGAGGACTTTTAAGATTTACTCTCAGTAAATCACAAGTATGCAATAGGATATTGTTTCTTATACGGGTTAACCCCTCCCTCCCTTTGGGTTAACCCCCTCTCCTGCCCCCTAGTGGAGGGCTTGGCAGTGCACCAGCATCTGGGACAACCAGCGATTATTTATTGATCACCTGCTGTGTGCCAAGCACTGTAGGGGAAGCCGAAGCGTGTCCAGATTTGGGCAGAGTCCAAGGCTACACCGGGGCTTTGTAAGATGACTTAAGATTGAACAGATAGCGTAGCGCCAAGTCCTTGTGGCTCCTCACCTGGAGGCCTTTCCAGGACCCTGATGTCCCTCATCTTGCACTTGGAGCCTGACTGGGGGCATCCCTGGCTCCCAGGAGCCCCCACAGCCAGTTTGGGATGGAGAAGCTGGCCGCTCGTCGGCGGGCCTGGATTTGCCTTCTCTTGTGTGGAGCTGTCCAGTCTGACCTGTAGTTACAACCAATCCTGGATCAGCATTGTCAGACGTGGCTTCCACCACACTCTGTTTGAAGAGGCCCATTTTGTGCCGTGGCAGCCACAACAAAACCCAACTTTCCTCTGTGACTTTGTTCTTTTGATTTTTAATAGATCAAAGACCCGGAGGGAGGAAGGAAAAGCAGGGGAGGAGGTGGGGGGGGGCAAGCGAGGGGGTAGGGATTGTTGTCGTGTCAAGATACAGCGCCCATTTGAGGCCACTAGACCCATATGAAGGAGAAAGTGCACGGAAAAGGGCGAGGAACCTGCACTTGGCGCGGGCATTGTTTGGGGGATTCGAGCTGCGGCCGCCCCTGCCTCCGCCATACAGTACCGTCTCCATGGCAACGCAACCTGCTGCTGCCACCGCCAAAGTTGAAGACGCTTGAAAGGGCTTGAAGGGACCAGAAGCACAACCCTGTTTCGGTTCCCCGAGAACAACGGGGAGAAAATGAAGCAGAGAGAGAAAGGAAGGAAGAAGAAAGGAAGGAGAGGAGGAGGGGGGGAGGAGTAGGAGGAGGAAGAGGAGGAGGAGGAGGAAGAGGAGGGGGAGGAAGAGGAGAGGGTGGGATGGGGGAGGGAGGGGAGAGAAGCAGAGAGAGAGGGAGAGGGAGACAGAATGAGAATGAATATGAATGAATATGAATGAATGAGAGAGGGAGGGAAAGAGAAGGGAGAATATGGGGGGGGGGGAGGGGGAGGGAGGGGGAAGGCCGAGAGAAACCCCACCCCAGGCCCATGAATGCTGGCATTGTCCCTTCTTTTCTGAATCTGATTTACCATATCATAACCCCCAGGAAGAAGAAAACATCAATATCCCGAAGGAATGGAGATGTTTCTATGGAAAACCTAGGAATTTTAGTCCATAACAGATCTGGTGTTAAAAAAAAAAAATCAAAGAGATGAAAGGCTGAGCTCCCTGGAGTATGGATGCGTCTCTGAATTAAAGATGGACGAGGCCGACTACAAAGTACTTTTTCTTCTTTATTCAGTCCTCTGTTTCCATTTCAAGGGAGGCGCTGGCCTCGTCATATCTGGACTAGACCGTCATTTTGAACAATGTTAGGAAGGGGAATAAAAAGAGGAGTGGGGGGCACTAGCAGCTCGGCTTCCCCTGCCCCAGCCAGGTTTCCAACTACCTCCTCAAGCAAGTCTTAGCGCAGGTGTCAGGCCGGCCCTCCTCATAGAGGAAGCTTCTGGAAAAACCCACCCCCACCCTCAATCCTACAGGGGCACTTAGGAGAAATGAGATGTGCTGAAATCCGGGGAAGAGAAGGGGTGTTCAGGGCTGGCTCGACAAATTAAGCTCAGGACGCGCTCAAAGGAAACAGTTTCAGCACCGGGAGGACGTGGCAGGATCTTCAGGCCTAGATGTGGACTGGGATGGGGTTTAGGTCACCCTGGGTTGGCGGATCTTGGGGTAGCCACACAGCTGTCTTTGCAGATGTGGGCTCCTGGCAGCTTTTCCAAGACAGTGCCCCCCACCCCCAAGAGGGAGACATTGTGGGAGAGCCCCAGTCAAGTGAGGCATCTCCTTGCCTGCTGGCCCCTAAATTTGCACATCTAAGAAACAAATTCTCAGTGTTTTTTTAGATACTTCTGGCAAGAAAGACGAGCTGACTTCCACTTTTCTTTTTAAATCTAAGGCAAGCTGAGAAGTCAGGGATTGTGATTACTAGGTGTGTCAGTAGAAGGTCATGGAAAGGAATAGACCAGTAGCAGTCCCAGATGAATGACCTCTTCACGTGCACAAAGAGAATTCTCTGCCCCAGCATGCGACGTGTTGTGTGGGTCTGTGTTGGCGGTGTGAGCAGGCTTTGGGAAGAAGGGCTGTTCTCGCTTGCACAGTGGCCTGTGGGCCTGCTGTCTGGCTTCTTCTGGACATTGAGGCTGGAAAATTAAAACAGTAAAATTTTACAAGCCAGAGACTCTCTGCTTCCTCCGGAAAGAAGCCACAATAATCAGTCAGGCGGTCTGGACCGTGTGTGGGGAGCCAAGCCTCCAGAGGCCTCAGCCCTTTGCCCCACAAGTCTTCCCCTTCCAGTTCTCCAAAGCTAAGGCCAGCATATGAATATTACGGAAGTCAATTAAGTTGTTTGCAAACACACACAGGCCAGTGTGGACCACGGAGGGGTGAAAGCGGGTTCCCAGGGTGGGATCAGCATCTGTACCGGCCTCCAGCAGACCTGGGGTCAGGCCCGACACTAAGTAAACAGTGCCTCGGCTGAGGGTCTCCTTTGTGGCAGCTGCAGCTGTCCAGCTGCCCATTGTCCTTCTGGGGCTGGAGACTCCATTGCTGCCCTTGCACCAACTCCGTGCACAAACAGACCAGGGCTGGCTACCCAGACCCCCACCCACCGGGGCCCTGCCTCACCTCACCAGGGCCCCAGGCCACCAGGCTTTCTTTTCTGTCTCCCCTCCAGCAGCCCAGCAGCATCTCCAGGCATTTTTTTCCTCCTTAACTAACAGTGCAGGTGCAAAAAAGTCCAGACTCTGGGGGACGGTGGAAAGAATGGGGATGGGAGGAGAACTGTCATCACAAAACAAAAGAATAGGAGGTTGAAAATCACAATAAAACTGGAAGCAAGAATGATCTTGTTAAACAGGAATTCTTCATTTATCCCAAGTTATTTGTCTTGGGAATAAATTGGAGAAGTTGCCTTTCTTGGAGAAGTTGGTGTGTTCCATACAGAAGATGGGTAACAGAGGACCCCTGAGCTAGTGGGTATGGTCTTGGGTCTTGGCTGACTCAGGAGCCCTGATGGAAATTGCCCCAAGGGTTCAAACGCCTGGACTGAGTTTCTCCTACTCTAAATTCCAACACTCTCGCTCTCCCACAGCACCTGCCCCATCCCCTCTCCGACAAGGGTGGGGATCAGTACTGCTACCCCTGGAAGCAGTAGGGGTATGTAATGTCATGATGGATCACTGAGTTTTAGACTGTTTTTTTGTTGGATTCAGACTCTCGGAGAACTGGGACTTCAACCTGTTCCACAGAGTGGGAGCTCACTGGGGTGAAATGACTTTGCCCTCCTGAATTCTGGAGCTGTAGGAGGTCGACAGGCCAAGGGGAGGTTTGCAAAGCAGGTAGGAGATGAAGTAATGGGAATGGCTCCTGAGATGAGGCCTCTTACCGCTTCCAGACCCATCTCCACCCAAACCAACTCTTCAGGCTCCATGGCTCCTATTTCAAAAGAGTTTGTGGGACACATTTCCCTGAATTGTGGCCTGAGCAGCCAAGTGCAAGGCTTGTCCAGCTGCCTCGGGTCTGCCTTTCAGGCCCTCACTGTGTCCAACGTCAACAGAGTGGTTCAGATCCTCAGAGAGCCAAGCTTGAGCAGCCTCAAAGCACAGTGGTGCCCCAGTTCAGCGCTGTGGCTAAATGGCACTTGCCATAGAGTCAGCCACTTGCCTCCTAGCTCTGGGAAAGAAAAAAAAAATAGTGGGCTGCTCTTGGCACCAATTTCCTCATTATCCTCATTCTCCATTAGAGAAAAAAAAAAGTCTTAAATTCCATTTTGATTAACAACTGTCTGCCAGACATTGGAGAGTAAGGCCTTTTTATCTGGTTTAGGTGGCTTGTGTCTTAATCCCTTTATTTCTCGAAATCCTGAATTCAGAAAGTTGGAGGTAAAAATCATACCAAAAAAAAAAATTAAAATGCAATTAAGATGTTGCTGAAAAAAAAAAAATCCCAGGGCCTGACTGAATCAAAAGTCTTTGACTCAGACTCAAGGGTTTCAGTGACTCAGGTTTGTGCCATTTCTCCATCAATGGTCAGGAAGTTGGATTGTTTTTGATTAAAAAAAAAAAAAAGACCCAGAGAATAGCTAAGGGGTAATTGAATGAGGGCCAGACTCCTGAGTAGCAGAAGCTTCAATTCCTGCCAGACAAATGTGAGAGAAATCGTTTAGGGTCCTGACTCCTCTAAGCTTAATCGTCAAAATTCAATGAACAAGAAACACAGATGAGTTTTAGGCATTCTGACCTGGGCCCTGGGCCCTTGCTGGTGTCATTTGCTGTGGGAAGGGGGGAGGGAGGGCGATGGTGGGGACCTGGAACCAACTGTCTAGGAAGTCTGTTTTCTGGTTTTCCTAACCAGGAAAACTGTAGGAATCAAAAAGAAAGTTTTGCATCAACACAGAAGCTTCTGGTCCCGACCACCTTGGGAAGGGGATGTGGCAACCTGTTTTTTTTTTTTTTTTTTTTTCTTGTTAGTTCAGGTTCCCCTGGTCAGACTGCACGGGGACCAGCAGCAGCCTCCCAATGCGGCCTGGAGTGGAGAAGCTTTTTTTTTGCAGTTATTATTATTATTATTATTATTATTATTATTATTTTCTAGAACCACCATCCGCCAGTTGCAGGGGCCCGCTTCCGTGCAGTTTTTGTTCGGTGAGACATCTGCCGAGGACAAATCCGATGGCAAAGCGTTCCTGGGGCGGCTGTCCCAGTGGCTCGGACCGCGGGCGCTCGGGGGCGCGCGGAGCCCAGGAGCCTGCAAGCGGCGCGGGCAGCTCAGCCGCAGCTTTGCAAACGCTGCGCTTTTCCTCTGCGTTGGACGCGAGCCGGCCCTGCTCGCGGGGCTCCCCTAAGAGTAGCAGAGCATGTGGGAAAATATTGGGTAACTTTGCCACAGCCCCAACGAATAAACAGGGCAATTAAAATGACGCAGATGCTGGTGTTGGATTCCTCGGTTTCTAGGATCATTAAAGGCAGCGACTTAAGGAAAAAAAAAACTTAATTAAGACTAATGATGGAGCTTTTCTTCTGGTGAATAGATGGCGCGTTAAACCAATTAGACACATTCATCAAATTCTTTCCACGAAGTTTTTTTTTGTTTTTTTTTTTGTTTGTTTTTTGTTGTTTTTATAGACATGTATGTTATGTTCTCAATACAGCGCAGAAAGTCGCAAACCCTTAATCGCCCAGCGCCGGGGCAGGTGGGGGAGGCGGCGGACCTGGGCTTAGGGAAAGCATCTCCCCCCCATCCCCCCCATCCCACCCCGGTCGCGTTCCAGAAGGCTGGCACCTGAGGGTTCGCGCTGGGCTCGTTCCAGTGCGGCACCAGTCCCCTGCTCACTCAGCTTCTTTTGCAAAGAAGTCGCTCAAAATTAACGAAATTTCCACCAAGTCCCTCCCAGGGGTATAGAACAGCGCCTGGAAAAGGCCAGAATTAAGAACCCTAAGGGTGGAAATCGAATAACAGCAAAAATAATCTCGGGGCTCCCGGTCCCTTGCCCCGGAGGCTCCTGCGGGGGGCGCGGGGCGGCGGCGAGGGGGGCTCGCCCTGCCCGGCCCCTCGCGGCCTGGCTGCCCCCTCGGCCGCCCGAGCAGACTTAGCCGGAATCTCCCTGGAGCTCCGATCCTCTCCAACCGAGGGTCCTGGACACTGAACTTCTGGGGAGTGTTGGGGTAGCCTGAGCGCCTGGGGCCTCCTCTGAAATAGGAGTTCCACCCCCCCCTCCCCCGACATCTGCTGCCGGAACAGGGACTTCTTCCCATCCCCGTGAGTGGTACTAGTGTGAGCAGGTGGGCAGGAAAGGCAAGCGACTCTGGGTGCCCCATCCCACCCACCGCAGCCGCACGGGTGTCATCAACAGGTAAAAAGGGAGAGAGGAAGGCGGCCTCAAAGCACATCCCGGCATCTAGTGTCCAGCATTCGACGTACACCCATAGGTGTAACATAAGTCTGTGTGTGTGGGGGGGGCATATATATTCGCTTTATATATACATATTTCTATATCTCCATGTCTCACCTAATATGTACCATTGTGTTTGATGAATATGGACATGCACTATCATTTTATTTTCCCCCATCACAAGAGTAATTAACCGGTGGTTTTGTATTAGTGTAGGTTCTATTAGGATGGGTATCTGTACATATGGTGACAAATATTGTATTAGGTGTGTAATGCCATTTTAGAGTGGTATATTCAGGGAGGACAATAGAATTTGCGTCTGAGGACCAAATATAGGAAGCATATTATTATATGTTAGGTTCTATATGCTAGGCTGGGGGTATGTGGTTATTTTAGAGTGTATATTTACAATTTTGGACAGTGCAGAGAGGAACCCTTTGAACTCCAGCTCTAGCAGGAGCCAACCCTGGCTGGCCAGGGCCATTTCTAACCTTTGCTCTTGAGCATCACTCTTGCATCATCTCCATTATCTTGATATAACTAAGGAAAGAATAACAATATGTAGACAAAACACAATGATTTATTATCACCTCCACCCTCACCCCCATCCCTGGGCTGGGTGTGCCCCATTCGCCTCAAAGCTGTCTTTTTCTTCCTTTTTTGGTGGTGGTGGTGGTGGTGGTGTGTGTGTGTGTGTGTGGGTGGGGGTGTTTGAGTGTGATTCAGCACAGGGGAACTTTCCCCACGCCTGGTGACTTTTTAGGGCCAAACTCCGAGTCCTCGGAGGTTCTGAGACACAGGGCAAAGAGAGGGAGCAAAAGGCATGACTCAGCTCTGCTCCTGCCACCAGACAGTATGGGAGTGGAATGGGTGGAACAGATTCCAGGGTGAGAGCCTGCATTTGGACTCTTGGGCATGTGAGCACGGTTCCCAGGTGGAACTGTCTTTCGAGCCAGCTGTTCCTGAGTGCGAGACTGTGACACCAGGTTGCAGTGAGGAGGGGAGCAGGGGAGAGGAAGGTTTGCAAAACTCCGACTTGCAAGAGGACACACTTTTTGAACTCGCCACGCAGATGGTGCAAATCCTCCTGCAGTCATTTTTCAGCTCATCCGGAAGCTGCTCTCTAAGCGAAGCACCAAAGTAAATAAACACCCCCCTCCCTTCTCAAAGTCATGCCTTTAAAGCTACCACCGTCGGCTTAATTACGCTTGAATTATGCAAGGAGCTCCGCGGAGGATGGAACTTTAGACAAATAATTGCGCCATTGTGCGCGCGGCCGACCCTCCCCCGAGTTTCCATCCCTGGTGCTGGGGAGGCGGCGGGGCTCGCAGCACCCCCCCCCCTCAACCCGCAGCCGGGGGCCAAGCCAGAGACTCCTGCCTAATTAACCTACTTCTCCACCCCGTGGATGTCAAGATTTTAGGGAAAAAAAAAAAAAAAGGTTGGGGCAGGGAAAAAGGGAGCACCCAGGGTTCCCCCCACCCCCTCCCGCGGGTGGAAGCAAAGTTACTTTGCCAAGTCTTGTTGATTCCTTGAAAGCTTTTGCACTTAAGGCAAAAAACCTTGAGCTGTCCAGGGAATTAATTGGAAAAGGGACTTTGGGGGTAGCTCGAAGAAGAGGAACGTTTTGGGATGGGATTGCCTTCTGTGTCTCAGCAGTGATGCAGGAAATCGTCGCGGCCAAAACAGGCTCTCAAACTTGGGGAATAAATGGGGGAAAATGTGAAGATCTCCATAATCTCTTGATGAGTAAATAATTTTCTCAATGACTGCAGTTGATCTCAGATATAATTTCCCGAGTAGCAAAGAGTTAGGGATTTTTAACTCAGAAAGAGTATCCTCTCCTGTTAAGTTTGGTGAGGATTACTCTGCTGGTCAGGAAGCTTGGATTATTTAGGATGTTCTACTTATCGATTTCCCATTCAAAACCAAATAATTCATTTCCACTTACTTTGATTTGGATAGACTGCCAATTGTATTTTCAGGATGAGGAGTCATCTATTTGGATCATGTTAGAGAGAGAGAGAGAGAGAGAGAGAGAGAGAAATCCGTCTGTAATGACTTCCAGACCTCTTGAGTTCATATGGGAACTCTACTAAATTGATTGAATAACACACTATTTGGCTTACCAAGTTTTAATATTTTCTTACATAAGCAAAATTCACAATCTACTAGACTTCTGTAAAGGTAATTTTGGAAGAAAGTATATAGGCTTTGAAATTTACAGAAGCTGAGGGCCGAGTGAGCATTAGAACAGAAAACTAAGTCATTTTAGATTGTTAAAAAGGTTCTCTTTTAAAAAATATAGATGCTTTGCTATTCAATTAGTTGATCCCCTCCAGCTTTAGAAACTCCACAGGACTCTAGCTAAAGGTGTGCACATTTTCCCAAAGGGCTTATGTATATTTATTTATTCATGGAGCCCAAGGCAACCTGTGTTTTATAAGCAGAGATAGCGATGGGATGAGGGGCTCAAGGAGGTAAAATGTTTCTGAAGTGAGTTCCTGAGAAGCAAGTTCCTGAATGGTGTTCTTTCTTTAGGAAAGTGATTTTTCAGCACACATATGTTGCAGAGAAAATAGAGTAGATGCCTTGCGTTAATGGGTTAAGAATCCCACAATTAACTGTCTCTGCATTTCTCAGTAACCGTTTTATTATACACAAACACAGATATATGCCTGCGTGTGCAAACATAGAGACAAACAAAAAAATATGCCCAGAAAAATAAGTCATAAATACAAACATGAAAACAGAGGTGGTGGGGGCAGAATCAGAGTAGGCGACATAGAATTAGCGACGATAAGGGCTGTAAGGTCTGTGACTTTAGGAAATGCTAATTTATGTAATTCCACCTGGCTGAAGGCATAGCCATCCTTGGGTAGCCCCTGACAGGGTACCCAGAAAGTGAGCACAAGGCCTTATAATGTGTGCTTTCTCTAGAGTAAGAATTAAAATGGGGAAAATGGTTCTGATCTCACATTTAATAAGCACTTAGAATTCTAGAAGACTTGGCAGGAGCTCTTTATTTTGAGTCTATAGAATAAAACATTAGCATTGATTGGCCATTACTCTTCCCCAAACTTTTCTGTAGAGTCTCCTCTTTATCTCAAATTCCTTCAAATTTTTATGAGAAATCTCTGATCATCTGCATAAACCCCAATGTTTTTATACCCCACTCCTTGATCATCACTTAAAAATTAAGATATATTCATCTCAAATAAATGACCTAATTCCTAGAACCATACAGCGATTTAAATATATTTTTCAAAAAAATATATTTTTCTTTTTTTTCTTTTTCTATTGCTATCAGTTGAATACCTCTGAATTTCCCCCCCACAACTCTCCTTTAATATAAAAGGCTAATTTTTAGTTACCTCTAAGAATCTTTGTAGCATATTTCTTTGATTAAAAGTTGTTTTTATTCTCAGTTAGTTGTTATGCCGTTTCCCGAACACTATAAATATCTGTAGCTCCTGAAATATCATGAAGTTCTGGTCTGCAATTAGTCAGAGACCCAGGTTTATATTATTGTTACATATTCAAACAAGTGAGTAAAACTATTATTTGGCTATTATTAGAGATGATTTTCTAACAATTAAATAAATCCATTAGATCTATTTTTTCCTATCTACTGAAAAATACTTTGCTTGCAATGGCTTAATATACCTTTTCTTTTAGCTTAAATATCCTCTTTCTCTTATGAAGATTTCAAGGCAAGAGCATAGCACAGCCATTGAAATGAAGGATGATAAAGAAAATTAAGTTTCCTAAATATGCGTGATTTCGATGTCTGGTTGGTCAGATTGTAAGAAAATGCATACTATTGCTTAAGCTTATTGGTGGACCAAGAAAATACTTCAGTCAAGTTTTAGTATCTAGTATGCTTAGGAATGAGGATGAGAGTTAATTACAATTTCTTTCCCAAAGGAAAAATTTCTCTATAATATTTGTTGTTTTCAATATCAACAAACCTTATATTGGAAATATGGTTGTATGACCTTAATCAACTAAGGTAGAAGAATACAGTTTATTTTTTTTTAATTTATTTATGATAGTCACACACAGAGAGAGAGAGACAGAGACACAGGCAGAGGGAGAAGCAGGCTCCATGCACCGGGAGCCCGATGTGGGATTCGATCCTGGGTCTCCAGGATCGCGCCCTGGGCCAAAGGCAGGCGCCAAACCGCTGCGCCACCCAGGGATCCCAAGAATACAGCTTATATGATCATCTTATTTCATGAAGTATGAATGTGAATTAAGATAATCATTCAACTGGTCAATATATTTTAAAACATTGGCTTTATATATGTATTTGTATATTCACACATACAGCACATCTATATACCCCCCAATGCACAGATTGAAGCAGATTTATGAGTTAAAAACCTTTTAAAAAGGTTGTTCATTTATACAAGGGTAAAGATACCTGTAATGGGATAGTCTTTAAATGTTTTTTTTTTTTTTTTTTTTTTTTTTTTTTTTAGCCAGAGTAACAAATGATAGTTAACTGTTTGCTATGGAATAAGATTGATAATATGCCACCTTCTCTAATGATCATGTTATATTTCAAATTTTAGATATTCTATCCTGTTAAATAAGCTTCTGCAAGAGAGCCTTAATTTAGACACTGGTTGAGTCACACCTTTAATATGCTGGCATTTATTAAAAAGCATAATATTATATAGCAGCTGACTAGAAATAGTTTTTATGTGTATGCTATTATAAATGTGGAAAATATTTATTCACAATCGTATCTTTATAGCAAGTTCTTCAGTATTTTCCTACCCTAATCAACTCATTATATCTTTAAAACAGCGTGGGTTTTGGTATAACACAACTATAGAATAAAAATAGGAAAGCAGTTTATTCATATTGGCTGCAGTGATATTTACCTCACACTGGACACATTATATTTTGGAGTTGGAGCTGATATTCCAGAACATGTTGTGCCAACCTGCATTGAAATGCTCTGTTGAAAAACGGAGGGTGTAGCCAGCCTAAGTGCGTCCCTAGGCGCAGGAGGACTTTTATGGCTGCCTGTTTGTTTTTCAGGTGGGGATTTTTACCACCTTGGTCATGATGAACCTGATATACCTTCTTTGTGTACGGTGTCTGAAAGAACACTCAGGGGCCCTTTTAGTTCTAAAAGAGCAAATGTCCTCCCAATTTTCTATAATGTTGAGAATTCAAAACAGTGATTTCATCTATGGAATTATTCTTTTTATTCTTTTCTTTTAAAAAAATTATTATTTTTGAAGTTTCCAGTGTAATGATTCAACAATTCTATAAATAACTCGGACCTCATAACAAGTATACTCTTATTCCCTTTAATCTCTTTTACCCATCCCTCACCTTCCTCCCCTCTGGCCAACCCCAAGTCTGTTCTGATCAGCTTTGTACACACACACATGAACTCAAAAGAATGTTTTTATACCCCTAGAGAGCATCACTGTTAGAGAATTAATACTTTTTTTTAAAATAAAGATTTTATTTATTTATTCATGAGACACACACACACACACACACACACACACACACACACACACTGAAGCAGAGACACAGCCAGAGGGAGAAGCAGGCTCAATCCCGGGTCTCTAGGATCACGCCTTGGGCTGAAGGCAGGCACTAAACCCTGAGCCACCTAGGGATCCCCGAGAATTAATGCTTTCATGATTTTATCTTTTTTATAGTGAAATAAGCATTGAGAGAACTTTTATAAAACTAACATCGCTTGAAAGAATTTGAAGGGATCCATTTACCTTTAGGGATCTAATGAGAGAAAGGTGAGCATAAAACCTGGCTAAAACGAAATATGAGAGTCTAGAGAATTTTTCATCATTTAGATAACTTCGGGAGTAAAATATAATATAAGAGAGGCTTGTATTTGGTGGAGAACCAAATATCACATCAAATCCTTCATTGTACAGGTGAAAAAAAATGAGGCTTATGGAAATGAACTGATTCTAAATCAACATAGCTGGTCAGACTTGGGCCTTCTGGTCTCCATCCAGCTTTTATTTATGGGAGACTGTAATCTCTTTGAAAAGCAGATCTGTGCCTCTCACAACTTTGTGGTATCTGTGCACGCTTTAGAACAGAAAGCTCTCAATGAAAACAGTGAAATTAAAGTCCTGTGTGTGGACTGGATTTCTTAAAGATGGCAAGACAGATCATTCACTAGAACCCTATTTTATTCTGAAAACCCTGGAAGAAGGGTGCAGTAGGGATGATATGGTAATACACTGTTTCAGTGGACTCTTATTTGAGAGAAAAGGAGGCCTTCAGTCCTTGGTCCATTGAACGTTGTGATTCCAAGACTGAAATACGTGATGTGATATAGACATCTAGATAAAAACTTTTAGAAGCCGTAAGAACCAAGATTAGTGCCAGAATATGAATGTGGGTAGGACTTGCACAACTACAGTATACACACAGCAGGTAGAAATCTGAAAGCATAATTTAGCATAGAATAAATTATCCAAATACTATCTGCTTTGTAGTATATAACTTAAAATATATACTTCATTATTTATTTTTCTCCATTTCATTTAGGGAGCAAAGTGCTCTTTAGTGGCCTAGAAAAACTACGTTGATTGCCTTGTGTTTGATTTTAATTTAATTTGTAATAATTGGTCAAATTAGTAAAATTTTGCCTTTAAAAAATGAAATATTCATCCTATTACAACTTTTTATTTTTTGTTTTTTAAAGATTTTTTTTATTTATTTACTCATGAGAGACAGAGAGAGAGAGAGAAAGAGAGGTAGAGACACAAGGCAGAGGGAGAAGCAGGCTCCATGCAGGGGGCCCAACGTGAGACTTGATCCTGGGTCTCCAGGATCACACCCTGGACTGAAGGTGGTGCTAAACCACTAAGCCACCAGGGCTGCCCCTATTACAACTTTTTAAACTGAAAAAGGTAAATGCCCTCAAATTAAGTCATTTCCCTAGGAAAATATTGGGAGAAAATAATATTTGATCAATTAATAGCTACACAAAAGGCTTTGAATATTGCAAGATTTACAGTAGCTCTGGGGAAATGATTTTTTTAAAAAGTTTGTATTTATTTATTTGAGAGAGAGCGCACAAGTAGGCAGACGGGTAGAGGGAGAGGTACAAGCAGACTCCCCCTCTGAGCAGGGAGCCCAATACAGGCTTGATCCCAGGATGCCAAGATCATGACCTGAGCTGAAGTGAGATGCTTAACCGATTGTGCCACCCAGGCACTCCGATCTGAGGAAATGATTTGCTGTCTCTGAAATAAGTAAATGCTGATAACTTTGAAGGTTTGACAGTCTAGTCATGCTTTTATGAACCAACAAAATATATATGGAGTATATAGTTTGAGTTGGGAAAATGCTGTTTCTTCTTGCCCATCAGGCAGTGAGGCATTTGTTGACACCTGCCTTATATAATCTAAATTTGTTGCTGCATTCTGAAGGCTGGAAATTTGGGAAGATAATTGCTTTATTGCTCAAGAATGTCTTCTTTATTAGCTTGAGAATTAGTGTGGCTTTCTTAATACCCATCCTAGAATGGGAATATTGACATTAATACTTGTATCGGGGCTTACATGATATTTTGGGGATTGGGGATATCACTTATCCTGCTTGGGTGTTCCTGGGTCACCAGCTGGCTTCATCCTCCTTTCCCCCCTATGATTCTATTCTACAGTAAAAAATCTTTCTAATTGGTGGTATGATAGTGCCACAGTCTAGATACTTTTCCAGGGTATTTTTTGTTACCGGGAGAAGATAGCTCCATTGTTGTTAGCATATTTTAATTGGGATTTTTTCTTTCTTTCTTTCTGAGCACTACAGAGTTAAGCTGGGTTTATAAAATCAGTGAAAGATAGTAGTTCCACAATATAATGGCACAGAGAAGCAAGTATTTTCGAATTTTCCAAGAAGCAGATTCACTTAATTTTATTTGGATGTGAGGATAAAGCCTCAGAGTTCAGGATGTAATGATGATGATTATTATTTTAGAGAAGGGGAGAGAGAGAGAAGCAGAGAGAGAATCTTAAGCAGGTTTTATGCCTAGCATAGAGCCCTCTGCAAAACTCCATCTCAGAACCCCGAGATTATGACCTGAACCGAAATCAAGAGTCAGACACTTAACCGACTGAGCCACCCAGACACCCCAGGAAGGGATTGTTTCTTTCTATGATAAACAATGGTGCCTTCCAGAGAATGTTACTTTTCAAAAATATTTTATTTATTATTATTTATTTATTTATTTATTTATTTATTTATTGAGAGAGAGAGAGAATGAGTAGTGGGGAGGTGCAGAGAGAGAAGAGAGAAGCAGACTCTGCTGAGCAGGGAGCCTGATGTGGAGTTAAGCTTCGTTTTTGCAAAAAATTAAAAAAGATATTTCGGGGTACCTGGGCAGCTTAGTGGTTGAGGGTCTGCCTTTGGGTCAGAGTGTGATCCCAGGGTCTTGGGATCGAGTCCCACATCGGGCTTCCTGCATGGAGACTGCTTCTCCCTCTGCCTATGTCTTGGCCTCTTTCTGTGTCCCTTATGAATAAATAAATAAATAAATAAAATCATAAAAAAAAGATACTTCAGTTCCAAGGACCTGCTCTTGGGGAAAAAAGGCCGGTTCAGGATGCAGAAAACCATCTAATCTGAATGTATGAATTCATTATCCCTTCAACTCTACTTCATTCCACATACATCTCCAATCATATAGAGTTTATGTCAAACCTATAGTGAATGATTAAAAAATAATTCAATCCTTGACATACTCGTAAGGAATGCCTATCCCTTTTTAAAAATGTCCTTATTTTGAAGTTGTTCCGTTATTTGTGTTTCTGTTGTCAGCACTACTCCGGAAGCGTGTGCAGAGTTCTTCATCACAGTAGGTTGGGCAAAACATTCCCTCTGAAAGGATGGGGCAAAGCATATGTCTCCATCTGACTACTGTCCTTGCCTCTTAGGCTCTCACAAATGCAGTGCTTTATTTTCTCTAGGAAAGATACTGGAGGCGCCTGGGTAACTAAGTTGGTTGAATCTGCCTTTGCCTGGGGGGCGAGGGGGTGATCCTGGGGTCTTGGGGCCTGGGGATTGAGCCTGGCATCAGGTTCTCTGCTCAGCAGGGAGCCCGCCTCTCCCTCTCTCTCCGCTTACTTTCATCAAAAGAAATAATATTAATAAGTTAATAAAATTAAACAGAATTATACTAAACTCAACGTTATTTAATCTTTGATTTTTTTTTAAAGATTTTGTTTATTCATGAGAGACACAGAGGGAGAGGCAGAGGGACAGGAAGAGAGAGAAACAGGCTCCATGCAGGGAGCCCGATGTGGGACCCGATCCTAGGACCCCGTGATCAGGCCCTGAGCTGAAGGCAGATCAGGCCCTGAGCCACCCAGGCGTCCCTACATAAAGATATCTGATTTAATTCTCACTCACATGTACCTCATGCAAGAGGTGTCCTCTTCATTTATACAGAAAGTTGAGTCTCAAAGAATTGAAGAAACTTGCCCAGAACGTTCAAGAGAGTGATCATATAATTTCTCATCCAGCGACGCTTTTGAACGTGAAAGCAGATACTAGGGATAGTTATGCCCAGACAGCAGGTGTAAGAAGGACTTTCCACAGACACACCAGGACACAAGTTATCCACTCAGTATGTAAGTGACTCCATCAGGATTCCACCCTAAGGTTGTCTGGAGAGCTGCTGCAACCGTCTTGTGACCATGAGGGGAGTGTGACCATGAGCTGAGGATGAACACAGAGGAAGGAGAGAAAGAAGTTAGTCCTTTGATGGCCATGTCGATCCATTCCATCTTCCATTTCATGATAGGGAGAGAATAAGTATATTTATGGTTTAAGTCTTTTTTTTTTTTGTATTCCATTACCTGAGGCTGAATACAGTTTGAAAGAAGGAAAGACAGTAAGTAATACAGGCAGTGGCAATGAGGTGTGACCTTGCTAAGCTAAGGGGAGGGCAGGACACTTTGAGAGATCACTTAGGACGATCTGATCTGACGCCATGCTAGTGCATATAGGTGTGTGGAGGGGAGACGGTTGATGATAGATTCCTGGAGGAAAAGACATTTAAATAGTAACTTGGACATTGAAATGAGTTTTGGTTACCTATATCTTTGTATTTGGAAACAGTAAGTTTTCTCTCCCAAGAACTTTGACCTCAGTAATTTACAAGTGCTTTGCTTGACAATTTTGACAGGCAAAGACTATTAAACTGAGTTGCTAGGATCAAAGTGATTCAGGGATTCAACTTGCAAAAGTCACCTGACAGTATTGGGTTTATTTGATTTCTGTTTTCGTTTTTACTGGTTTGTATCAATTTTCATCCAAGTTTGGTGGCATGAAGTGTTACAGCACTAGTTATTTTTGGCTTCGATTTTTCCTCTTTTGTTGAGCTGGGGGTAAAAAGAAAGGAAGACCTCTGAATTCATGAGTGCTTTGTTAAGAAGAAGAAATATACTGAACAATTCAGAATGACACAAACAATGACAATTGTAGAAGACCACCTGTTCCATGATAGTTTAGTCCTCAGAGATTTTAAACACGCTTTCTTCCCAGCCTTAATTGCCTCAGGATGAGGCAATTCTGTGTATCTGTTCAGAACCATTAATAACCTACTTCACCTGATTGCAGCAAGTGTTTTTTTTTTTCTTTCAGATTTGTCAAATGGTAAGTGCAAGGACTTTATGCACTGATAAACAACAAAATTGACCAAATTTAGCAGTAGGTCTCAGCAAAAGGCAATTTCTTCTTTCATCTTCCATCTAATTTGACAACTAATGGTTTTTGAAAATCTAAAGCTGGATGATTTCTCCAGCACACGTGCTAGATTTTGATTAGATTAAATATGATCTGCTTCTGCTTTGTTCTTTAGAATTGTTCTCTGGTTGTCTTCCCCCCATGTTTACGAGATTTGATACAGACTCCCAGATTGCCGTCTCTTTGCCTGGTGAAGATGGTATCCTGTTCATCTATTCTCTTTCTTTGAGTGTTCATAGTATTTCCCGTTTGATTTGTGTGACTTTGAGCAAGTCATTTAACCTCTCCATGCTTCAGATTTATTATTATTTGTGAAATAAGAGTGAAGAAGCTAAAGAGACAATGGGATATGTTTTTTGAGCTTAGAAAATCATCAGGTCTGCAAAAATTCTGGAATTAGCACACATAGACCAATTCTATTTACTTTGCATTCCACTCATTTTCAAAGCTCTTCCTTCAAGGGCGGAGGGCTCACTACTTCGGCTCTAAGCCCCAGCATTTTATGCATGTGGTGTTCATTTTAGAATGATTTAAAGAACAACTTTAAAAGGGACAAGTAAGTACAGAATAATAACCTAAAGTGGTTTTTGTTTGGAGAAAACGGTGTGCTTTGTGATAATGGTGTGGGAGTGTGGGGATGAGCTTTGTGGGCTGATGAAAAAAATGCACTTAAGTCCAGGGCCACTTCTTGTGTCATGCCTTGTATATTAGATGCACACAGCTGTGTCCCTCCACTGCAGTGTACTTGGAGACTTAAGAACTGGACCTCTTGTACCCTTGGCAGGAGGCAGGGCTTCAAAAATATTTAATTCAAAATATAGAATCCTAAAAATCTGGTCTTTGTAAATGAAAAGGAAGTGACACCAACCGTGGCTACTTAAGTGGCAAAATGAAAGCAAAAGCACAGTTAGAAGGCGTAGAAATGTGAAAATGTGCCGAGGAAATATAGGGAAGCCCACAAAGTGTGATAGTTTAGGAGAAAAGAATTTAGATGTTGAAAAAAAGAAGAGTGGTTCTTAAGAGATTCCAAAATTAATACTGAAAGTCCACTTTAAAGACATACAAAAGCCAGGAAAATTACTGGAAAATCATTTGGAGCAAAACCATATGTATAGAAAAAGGCTGAAGTTTTCTAATTCAACCTTTTATGATTTTCCAGACTCAATGCAATCTATTTCTGCTCTAACACTTGCTGACTTGTAACCATGTGCAAGCTATAATCCCTTCTTTTTGACTCAGTTTTTCTCATAAGCAAAATAGGGAAAATAATAGTGTCTATCTCCAAAGGTCTTTGGAATGAGAATGAAATGGGGCTATACCTGAAAAGAGTATAATAGAGAACATTCACATAAGATTAGCTGATACTATTAGTTATTATTATAATCACCAGTACAATTATTATTGACATCATGGGGAGATGTTTTGAGAGCATGGACTTTGGAACCAGATTGCCTGGCTTTGAATCCTGGCTCTGCCACTTGCTCCTTGTGGGTCTTTGGTCAAGTTACTTAAATCTCTAGGTTTCTGTTTCCTCATCCATAAAATGGGAAGAAGAGTACTTTCTTCATGGAGTGTTTCATGTACATGAAATGAACTAATGTATATAAAGAGTTTATAACTGTACCTGGCTTACTGTGACATTATGATGATTATTTTTCTGGCCTCATCTTATCCCACTCTACCATCAGCCACACCGACTGTGACATTCTGTTTCTCCTGTGCATCAAGAGCTTATGCTTCGGGTTCTTTGCCCTTGTCGCCTCTCCAGCCAGGCCTTCTTCCCTGATCACTCTGTTTTTCTCCCCACTCACAGGTACTCTCTAGGTCAATTCCTGTCTCAGGTTTGTCCCAGCATTTTCTACCTGATGTTGTTTTTTGTATGTTTTTGTGTATGTTATGTGTATTGCTTCCCTGTTTATTACCTGACTCTCCCCACTCTTCAGAATGTAGTCTACATGCTTTATTTGCTACTGAATCCCAGCACCTAGGTTAAGACCTGGCTGATAGTAGGCACTCAAAAATAGTTGTCACATGAATGGGTGCAACTGTGATAGAGTGATCTGGAGATCAGTGAGTGGTCCTTGAAGACAGTCTAGAATAGGGCTGCTCAAAATGTGGTCCACGTTGGGTCCAGTGTTGGTGATGATACACTCTGTCCAAACAAGGATATTTAGAGCATGAAAGAGGGCTTCTGTTAGTAATCGTGTCAGGACTGCAAGCACTCACTGGGATAATCCACAGTAAACCTTATCCGTGAACTGGCTGCATTAGAACTACAAATGGGAGGATGGACTCACAAAAATGCAGATTCCTGGGCCTCACTCCAGCCCCACAGCGTCAGGATCTTTATTTTAGGAAGTGCCCTGTGTGATTCTGAAATCTGAGAAACAAGCCAGAGTTTGAGAACCCGGGGCTGGGGATTAGAACATCCTCCTTTGAGGGTTTTGTACTCAACCCAGGAGGCTTCCCTAAAGGTGTTAAATACTTAACACTGTTGTGTGGGGGCTGCAGTGGCTGCTGTGTGGGAGCCAAGTGCTCATTAGCACTTGTATAGGAACCTCTGCCTGTTCTTGAGAGTTAATTTCTTGGCAAACAATGAGAGTCTTCATAAAGCACTTCTGCAGAGTGAGGACAAATTTGGGGTAATGTAGTGCAAATTGTAGGAAGTGAGTACATTAGCACGAAAGAGATTTAATAAGCCTGGAAAAGAGATTTAGTATGTCTGGCAAAAAGATGTAAATTTGGGGGAAACAAGGTGAATATGGTAACAAAAATAAAGGCCAATCACTTATGGTTGAACCCCTTCTTTTGTGAAAAAAACCCTAATGCTTCTGAGAGAATATGTCAGAGCCTGTAGATCATACCAACACCTGTAAAATATGAAATGTTTTGTGGATTTTTGCTACATGTATCTTTGCATTGATGACATAGACAGTCTTTTCTGGTAATGGGTAATGGCAAAATAAATAAAGCCTTTACTGCCCTCTGATTTTCTAATTTCTCACTTCTATCAAGAATTTTCTTATTTGTCCATTTCATCTCCCTGTAACGGGAGCGACCTACTAATTGCCCTTTTGGGTTTCCCTCATGGCATCACAAATCTTATCTCTTTTCCATCGTTTTTTTTTTTTTTTTACCATTTTCAAATTCACTCCACTTTTGATCATCCCTGACCCAGAGGGTTAATGTATGAATTTATACCTTGATCAATTTAAAACCTTACAAATAGGTAGTCTTGTTTTTTTTTTTTTTTATAGCCTTCTGGGAACAAACAGCAAACAGCAAGTCTTCATTTAGACTCCACTCTTTGTTAAATAGGTCATTAAACAAAAATCATTAAATCATAGAGATATCGTTTTATATAGAGTCATGTGTAAGAGACAGGTGTCATTTACATACCTTGGTTTGTATCATTTCCCATGGAGTCAAAAGAAATAGATGGAGAAAGTGTTCTTGTGCGGTCTTCATTTAAAATAATATGAAAAATAAGAATTCACCCGTAGGCATGTTAAAACAAAATCTAAAAGTGCATCTTCCTCTCACTGATTACTTTCAGTTTGTATATTTTATTTCTCACTATGTGAACCTAGCCATGGGATTTGGCAACCACTCCAAGATTCAAGAATCTGAATTTTAAAGATCCGGGGTAAGAGGTTGTAGTCATAGCTATTTCCAATTCCAGGAATGAAAATGCTGTGTATGGAGTTCATGGAAACAGTGCTTATGATTATTTATATGTTAACCGTGCCATAATAATTGAAAGAAAAATCCCAGTATCCTTAGAAATCAGGTGTCTGTGACTTTAAAAGTTTTTGGCTCGTGGCCAGCCTTTCACCAGCATGCTGGCCACTTTGGGTAGCATTGGCAACTTCTTTCGCAGGTTTTCCAGTTGATGCGGTTTCAAACAGCAGGAGGGTGACGTCTCTGTATTCAGAACACCTAACAATGCCTGTTCAAAACAGATTCCTGACTCCTTAAGCTTGCCTGGAAAGATTGTTTCTCTGAAATCTCCTCTAGAGACATGGAGCTATCTTAATTACTTCTAACATTAGCTGAGTATTTAAAATATTACATATTACAGTTTCTAACTAGCTGTGTTTCAGGGCCTCCTCTATCCAAATAAATAAGCATCAGTGTGCTCAGATAATCCATTATATCGTGGCATTTGTCAAAAACAACTTCAAGTAGAAAAATAAACTGTTTCTCAGTGAAACATTAGCCTCCTAATGGTGGACATGTTTGTTCTGGGAATCAATAGCTTCAATCTAATAATTTCTATAGTTTTGAGAGCCAAGCTGTTGTCAAGATGCTGGTTCTAGTTGAGGGAAGTTGCTTTTACTTTGTAACATGGATCTCTCACCCTCTCTCCTCATCACCTTCGAAATTACTGTAGTCAACTGTGATTGCCTTCAGGTTTTGGTTTTGGAACTGTGGTCTGGGGAGGGGGTGTTGGAAGTGTGACTTTTGCCATAATTCAAAGAGCATACTTGAAGGTGCTGTAGGATGCTGGCTGTGATCTTTCCAGAGTTGGAGCAGAAAAATACACGTTTAATAAAATCAGATTGAACACCACGTTTTTTTGTAATCCTTGTGGCTATCATTAAGTACTTATTTTTTTGCATAAGTTTTCCTCTTGGGTACAACTGGAGTTTAATTTTTAGTATGATATTAAAATTATATATAAACCAATAATTTCATATTAATGAGTACATTTCCATGAACTTTTGGACAAGAATAAGATGATAAGATTTAGGATTTTTGTCCTGATTCCAGGTTAGATAATTACAAATCACTCTGCACGAATGTTCTTTTATTAATGATTATGATTTCTCCCTTCCACCCATTTCCATTTCTAAAATTGGGAAGAAATTACTTAAAATTCTCATGTTTTATGGTTTGGATATCAAGGCCATGTAAAAATAACAGTTGTTACATCTAAAATTTTTTAAACATACAAAAGGAGTATTATATCTGCTTGATGCATGATTTTGTTATCAAATGGCATATATAGATTGCATTTAATTCCTAAAATATTTCCCATTTCTTTTTTCTGACTCACCAAGGGAAAATAATCAAAATAATAGCCACAACGAATAACTTTTAATAAATTCCATTCCTGGTTAGCTATTTCTACTCTGAAAGCAATACAACAAAATAGAATAATTAAGATGATGGGAATTTAAGATTCATTTCATAAGAATTCCAAATTCTCCAAGTTTTATATTTAAAATGCTATTTCTTCAAGTAGGATAAATCATGACTTTTTTGGCTTTTTTATTTAAACATATATTTTGACTCATTTATAGTTTAAAAACATATAATCTGAAATAATATATTTTCCACTCATGTGTGTACAGTTTCTGTTCTTACAACTGATTTGCTCTGGTCAATCAAAAAAGAAATTCAGAGTCATGCATTAGAGTTATCTGATTATTCAAACTTTCCTAGAATAGTGTAAAGGCAATTTAGAAAATAATGGAATATACGTTGTTTACTCTGCATAGAGTGCTAGAAATAATGAGAGTCTCAGAAAATAATATCAACACATTAGATATTCAAGAGACTGGAGATGCAATACTAGGAAAAATATAATGCAAAAAACCACAACCACAAAGACGTAGGGGATAATGAAGAGCAATTTAGACAAAGGACATTAGCTGTAGTGTTGATTGTGGCAAAAATAACAAAGCAAAAACCATGACTTTTGGCCCTTTGTTGGAAAAAAGTTAGGGGCAACTGAAGTATTTGGAACATATGTAATTGAAAGAAATAAAAATTCCTTCATGAAAATTGGAAAAATGAGTACAGGGCTACAGGCACCAACTACAAGGAGATAATGAGGGCTACATGGGAGTCGAATGCAAATATAATGAATTTTAAAGCAATGATGCTTTTTATTTGTATTAACTTTTATCAGTTAGCTTTTTCTAAAATAGCAGGCTTTGTATAGCAGGAAAGATACTTTATTTTGTAATATCTTATGCTATAATTGGATAAGGATCAAATAGATTTTTAAATTAGCTAACTTCTGTTCAGGGCATGTACTAAATACCTCCATATGTACATTTGAGCTGGAAAGAAAAGCTGAAATCCTCTCCCACTTAAATTTAGAGCTTTTAAAAACTATAAATTCTATAAATTATAAACCAAAAAGTAGCTTAAAAGAGTTTCAGAGAGGAAGAGAGAGAAAGACTTATATTTTACTCTAATGGACCATATAGCATCACTCAATTTTAAAATTTAGATTTGACACAAGTGAGGGGGAGGGAGGTTGTTAGGCTGATGCGAACTACACCAAGAGGAGAGAGATTCTTAGGGGTAAGAAAAACAAAAGCGAAGAAGGTCCTGACTAAGAAAAGTGAAGAAGGAAAAGAAGAAGAAAAAAACAAAAACAAAACAAGACAGAGATGGGAAAAGCTCAAAAAATGTTAAGCACAGCCAATATTGAACAAATTGTTTCCTTAATTGGAATCAGCATCTCCATCCTATTACACCTATGGTATGCAGTATTCTGATATTCAGTGGAGAATAAATGGAAGGTATGAACGTGGTCATTTACGCTACGAGGCATCTACAGGCGTCTTGGCACTGTTTGGGCTCTTTCACCCTTCCCCATCAGTCTGTGAGAAATAGGCAAACTGGGTCATGTTACCTCTGTCCGCACATCTGCACAGTGTCCAGTGTCTTGTTAGGATCCAGCTGTGTTTAGCTATTAGAACATGAAAAACTCCTATTAAGGTTCTTAAACTTGTAATTAGAACCAGATTGTCTGGAGAACACTCTAATGGCTCTGTAGAAAATGGCCCTCAACTCCACTTACTCAATATGAAATCAAATGTTGCAATTAATTGTAGACTGTGCCAGGGCAACCCTTTCTCTGACCACATTCCAGGTTCTTGAGTGGGAAACGGGCGTACGTTTCTGATGGTGACTGAGTTGTGCCTTCTGCTCTCTCAAATCAGCTATCGTCCTATCCCTTTGATTCCTTTGGTCCTCATCTGCTCATTTGCAGTTTTCGAGAACAGGTATTATAGCCTTGCACCCCTGTAGACTAATGTTCAGTGAGTTTGTTACTCCCACTGAAAATCATTACAAGTTTGGATCCTCTTCTTTCCTTGGTTGAATGGGTTTGTTCCCCTTACAGAATGTCTCTGTCATGCAGTTGTCACTTTGAGTGTCCACTACTCTGCTGCTGCATGTCCATGCTGCTCCAGCTTCTCCTGCCTCTCTCTCCCTTTGGGTTTCACAGCAAGTTGGGCCAGTCTTTCAGTGCTCATCTCTGTTTGGTGACCTATGGTGTACCTTCTCTTCACACAGCATTTCACCATGGTTGGAGAAGTGGAAGCTCTTAAATCACGAGGGGAGGACTGCAAACTCTATGATCTTTTCCTTTTAAGAAGGGTGGGTCTCTGGGGTGCTGCGCCGGCTCAGTCGGTAGAACATGTGACTCTTGATCTCTGGGTCGTGAGTTCGAGCTCCACCTTGGGGGTACAGTATAGTAGAAAAAAATGTTAAAAAAAGAAGGGTAGTTCTCAGGCCATCTGGCTGACCAGGAGGCTAGTTGTTTCTTACTCTGATTTCACTGGGTGTATATCTCTTCCTTAGGATATTGAAGCTAGAAAAGTCTAATTGCCTGCAGGACTACTTAGAGGTTATGTCTGTTTCCCTCACCCAAGTAAACCAAATAAGAACCACGTCAGTGGTGTTTTTGTATACTGACTATGTGACCTAGGGTAAAGTTCTTAGCCCCTCTGTGCCTCAAATATATGGACGTGTTTGTAGTACTTCGGTAATGATTCTGTAAGACATGGGTAATTATTTCTACTTATTGCACAAAGTTGAAATGAGTTGTGCAAGGATGAGCACAGATACAGATATACCATATCTGTAAATTTCTCTACAATATTTGGCATACAGCAAGTGGCATGGAAGTTTTGCTATTTTTATTATCATTCTCTCAAGAGCAGATTTATAAATACAAGAGGGCACATATGCCTGCTGGATTGTAGGTCTAAAGGAAGACATTTCAATTACTCCATGATCATAACATTTATATCTAAGAGCAATAAACTTAAATTAGTTGCACAGCAATATATTTTATAATGATATTTTTAGGCTGTGAAATATGCTTCCCCTTCCCCTGAAATAATAATTGAAATAATGTGGCTTGAATTTATTCTTCACCCAGGACTGTAGAAGGGCGAAGGGGGTGTGTGTGCTACTTTTTTGAGGAGGGAATGAGCTACTTTGATTATTATATTTGGGGGGTAAACACTTCACAAAATGGCCTGCACTAGATTTCGGATTCTTAACAGATATTGCCAATTTCAACAGTGTATCTCTTCAAAAGGGAATCCCTACTCACAGTGAATCACAGAATTGTAATCCTGTGATGAACCCATGAGTAGGCTTTATATGCTCATATGATAGTTTATCATTTATATGATCATATCATAATTTATATGCTCATATGATAAAATATGAGAGAGAGAAGTGTTGAAAGGTATTAACCGAGATTTTTGATATTATGTGAATTAGATGACACTTTCAAAATTTGAAATATTTTGAAGAGAAGTGACAAAAGAGTTCACCGAAGAGTTCTCCGAAGCATAGTTTTTGGACTTTATGAAACAATTAACAGATTTCTTCCTAACTACACAAATTGTGGGTGGTGGGGATGGTAGGGGAGAAACTATACAAGTTTTGCTTTTTGCGAAAATATGCCTTCAGAGAAAAAAAATAATTTTTATTGTCAGATCATGAAAGCGTGAGACTCCTCTGATGTGACACTTTGTAGAGTAATATATTTATGTTTTTCAAAGATTGGTGTTGTCGTATGCATTTCTAACTTCTTAGAGGAGTAAAAGGTGGGGATGCTGGGGTGGCTCAGCGGTTTAGCGCCTGCCTTTGGCCCAGGGCGTGATCCTGGAGATCTGAGATCGAGTCCCACATCAGGCTCCTAGCATGGAACCTGCTTCTCCCTCTGCCTGTGTCTCTCTGTGTCTATCATGAATGAATGAATAAATAAAATCTTAAAAAAAAAGAGGACTAAAAGGCATTTTGTTGGTTTTGTTTGACATGGAACCTATTGAGCTATAAATGCTAGTTATAGTTTGATATGTTCACTATGTTATATTGTTTTGTATATTCCCTTTTAGATATTTAAAAGCTTTAAGATAATCTTACATGATAAAGAAGTATTAGATATATACTCGGTCTACACTTATTTTCTTAGACATGACACATTTAGAATTTAAGATATCTGGTGTGTCAATCTTTCTATAAATTATTTAGAGAGAAATAATAAGTTAGAGGCATTTTTTGAGGCTTCAGTGTCAAACTGGCTTTATAAGATGCAATTAAGCCTAAATATTTCCAATGAGAAGGCTGAGGTTGTTTCTTCATTGTTGTGTCAGTATTATTTTCAGACAACGGAAGACATCATTTTATTAATTTCTTTCCTTCTTTTCTTCCTTCCTGCCTCCTTTCCTCCTTTCCTTGCCTTTCTTACTACCCCCTCCTTCCCTTTCTTTCTCCCCCCAACCCTCTCTTCCTTCCTTTCAATCTTCTTTCAACCTTCCTTCCCAGCAACCAACCTACCTTCCTTCCTTCCTTCCTTCCTTCCTTCCTTCCTTCCTTCCTTCCTCCCTTCCTTCCTCCCTCCCTCCCTCCCTCCCTCCTTCCTTCTCCTTCTCTTCCTCCCCCTTTTTCTTTGGCAATGATCTGTAGATGTTCAAAAGGATGGCATGATTTTAGCCTTTAAACAGTTTAAAATAATACAACTAGCATGGGTCTGTGTACAGGCACTTGGGAAAGAGCTGTTGCATAACAGTTAATAATACAACCACTCAGGTAGATAGAGTGAAATATCTAGGATTTTTATTATAGAAAAAAAAAGTTGCTAGTGAAATATAAATCTATAAATATTTGTAATAGTCTCCCAAATAAATGTCTCTCTATAAGAGTACATCACTGTAGTCTAAAATATCCAGGAATAGGGATGCCTGGGTGGCTCAGCGATTTAGCGTTGCCTTGGGCCCAAGGTGTGATCCTGGAGACCCAGGATCGAGTCCCACGTCGGGCTTTCTGCATGGCGCCTGCTTCTCCCTCTGCCTGTGTCTCTGCCTCTCTCTCTCTCTGTGTGTGTGTGTCTCTCATGAATAAGTAAATAAATAAAATCTTTAAAATAAAATTTCCAGGAATTTTTTTTGTTTTGTTTTAGGGGACATGCTTTCATCTGATAAGAAAGAGTTATTATATTTTGTAGTTTTGTCATATTGCAAATATTATGGAATATAAAAGCAATTCCACATGACACAGTTTAAAATTAAACCTCTGTGAGATTTTCTTAGTAATGAAGCAATTTCTATAACATGAGACCAATTAAATAATTTTGTTTTGAAATAGCAAATGAATGAAAGGACTAATTACCAAGTAATTACCCTGTATTATTTGATTACTACCTAAATAATGTAGATATAATTTTCCAATGGATTGTAGTTTTATTTTTACCTGATAAAATGAAAATAGATTGAGGTAATCTAACATCATCTATCTAATATAGCTAGAAATTGCCTTCCAGGGCTACAGAAAGATATTATTTCCTTGCCTTTTTCATCTTATGAGCACCATAGGAAAAGTCTAGGTATGTGATTACATCTAATTTGATCTCAACAAAGAATAAATCATTAATTTGTCCGAAGGTGTGGAGAAGGATTGGCTGCAATTATTCTGCAACTCGTATTCCTAGAATTTGATTTTAGGGGGATTGATGTTGGAAAGTGGGATATTAAAGAGAAGACAGTGTAAATAATCTTTTAGCCAAAGGTAAAGTGGAAAGTGGAGAACCAAAGATTCAGTAAATACATGTCTCTATCTTTTAAATACTTCTGAAAGTGTATTGAGTACATAGTAGTTAAACATGGCACATTTACTACTAAATCTGATGTATTTATATGAAAGGACTAAGATAGCATTATTCTAATATAAGAAAAAAATATTGGCCCATGTGAAATTTACACAAATCCATTTATAATATCAGGTCAATTACATGTTTCTCTTACAAATCAAAGCAAAATGCATATTCCACTTTTTTGATTGTACGTATGTGTTCTAGAGCATCATCAATATTACCTTTATTGGGTGTAGAAATTGTTTGCTATTAAACTGTGCTTTAGTTTGCAAACTAAAACGTGTGCCACAGTACCACATAAAAGGCTGGCTGGCTGTCATTAAAAGACATCAAAGGAAAGCCTCCCTGAAGTCTTTAAGTTTTATGGCAGGTGCCTCATAGAGAATGTCAGGTCATCTTGGGAAACTAGAAGAAGACTCCATCTAAACTCAATTGTCTTTGGTCTCTTTCATCTGTTTGGGAAGGTAGGCATTCTGGGTTAGAAAGAGTTTTGCGGTGATTGGAATATTGGACATCAAGCCTCTCTGATTTCAGCAGCTCTCAGCATGGAGGCTGAAGTCATGGTCTCTTCTGATGGACACATCTGGGGAACAGAAAAATGATCCTTATGATAATGTCATCGAGTTCCTACGAAGTGCAGAGGGATAAGCCTTTTTTTTTTGGCTCTTCTCAGGACACAAACAGGGGGGCATATTTGGTATGCACAGGCAATTCAGTATGACTTTGGAAAGGGACCATTTCCAAATTTGAAAGCACTACTCTCATTCGTTTAGTATGGGATGGGATAATTTCTACAGAAGAACAGAATAATGGGATTTCTATTTAAACAAAGTAACACAATAAATCCAGCCTTTTTTCTGGTTAAGCCTACTCATATAATTATTTCCTTAATGAGATATTACAAAAACCTATGTGGAGAATAATATCTTTACAATCAAATTAGGGAACAACTGATGGCTAATTTTTAGCAGATTAGAAAAATGCATGTATTACACATGAAAACAAACACTTATGGTCTTAGATGTTTTTACGATTTGCTTTCCAGCCACATCTGCACCATCTCAGGGTACATTAATTTGATTTTGCTTAACAAGTATATCTTTTATGTTGTTATAAGTCTAAAACATCTCTTGGTTAGTTGTTTCAACTTTATTAGGACCAAACAAAATTTCCACAAGAGCATAAATTACTGTGAGCTCTGGAGGCTTATTTATTTATTTTGGCCTAAGAATTAATATATTTAACGAATACAGTTTAAGCCATTTTGTACTGCTTTGATCATTCACTTACATGTCATTAAGTAGTCTAAGCATTTTATTATGAAAGGGCTCTGTTTACAAATTAGACCAAAGAACACGTTTCACACTGAAGATCAGCATATATATTGTATTTTATTTCAGATGCACATGACACAACCTTAATATTAGAGCCAGATGATTAAAAGAACATTACCTGAGCCATGAGAGTCACTGAATGAGCTATGCTAAATTGGTTGTTTTCTGTTTTGTGATTAATTGTGCTTCTAAACCATATTTTAGTGTGCTTTGTTTTTCTGTCCCTAGTCATCCCATATTATTAAAGAGAAATTCTGCATATCTCTCCTGGAGTCCAATTAAGGATTTGCATCATGACTAGATTTTTCACTTTAATTACTGTATATAAAGTAGGTTTTGACTTATTTCCATATTTATCAAACTATGCAGAAGAAGCAAAATTCATCAAATAAACAGATATCTGTGGCTATAATTGCAGCCTGCATCGAGCATGTAGGAAGAAAATATGAGGGTCCAAATTTCATTATGTAGAACATAATAAACATCTGAATAATTAAACTGTGTGTAAATCATAGGCTTGGCAGTAGTAAGAATAGGAGAGACACCTTCATTTGATCCAAAAAATATTTTAAATATAATTCTGAAAATATATCCTGAACATTAGACAAACAATGAGTTGAAAAAAACTTGCATCTCTTACCAGGTGAAAAATATAACATTGGAAATGTACATTCAAAAATTGTTTTTTAATTAGTTGTAATACATGATGAGCTTTCTGTGTACATGGATTGCCAGGAAAAGTCCTTTTTTTCTTGCAAATCAGAGAATAAAACCAAACGGAAGTTAATATTAGCAAATTATTTTGATGATTTTTCTTTGTACTTAAACTGTAAGTAATTAACATTAGAGAAGTGACCCATCAATTTCTAGGGACTAAGAAAAACACTCTTGCTTTCTAAATATGTACAGTTTAAAGGTAAATAATAATCTACTTAAAAATGTTTAGCCATACTTCGTGCTTGTGTTTTAAATAATATGTAGCTAAATAAATATAACAAGTGTTGCTTTATTATAGTAAACATTTAAAGATGGGAAGTATATGGATATTATGATCAAAATGCTAAAAACTTGGAAACCCAAATTTTTTCATTTTAAACATGATTTTTAAACTTCCAAGACATTCAAAAAATATTTCAAGTGATTTTTCCTTTGGTTATTTAATTGCAAAACTTAAAGTGTCTCTAGTGTCACAAATGAATTGGGTTTATTAATTTCAAAACTTTCAAAACGACATTTTTAATTTAAATTTTTACCATAGTTAAGCTCCTGACAAGGAAAGTTTAATTCTAGTTATTGTAAGCTTGCTAAGGGCTTTGAATTAATTTATCTTGTAAGCCCTGCTGTGAATGTAGCTGGTTACTTTTGAATTAGATATTAAGGACAGATAAAGTGATGAACCTGCTTGGCTTCTACTATATGAAGATTCATCATATTTTGATTTCCACCAGCTCCCAGAAGTGAGGATGTCTAGAAAATAGGATCTGCTTAATGTTGTCTGAAATCACTCATTTCTCTCTTGCAATTGGTACAGAAATTTTCTTTTCACTTTTAAAAATGTCACAAAATACGAAAATGTGGCCTTTTAAAAGGTAGCTACAGCAAATCATATCAAGGTCACTATGCAATAGCCCAACTAAATAACTTGGGTGTGTTCCAATATCCAATGCATGGGGACAGTGAATATACAAAATTGGTTATGGAGGTGCAATATGTAAGGTTTTTCTTCTGGGGGGAAATGAGGAAATAGGTTTGTATTCACTCAGATAATGAGTTACTGTGTATCTCTTTGTACTAAGAATTCTGATAAGTGTCTGAATACTTTTCTTGATCCATTTTAATGTTTCAGCTGGCCTTTCTGGGCAGACTTGCTATTCTCTTAAGATTTATATGCAGGTAACTATTGAACAGTAAACACAAAATCACAATGGACTGTATGTGAACACATGAAAAGTGATTGATAGAATTGAAGAAAATCAGTAACTGGAGGTCTAATGGCTTCTCCCAGCGATAATTAGTTGTTTGGCTTAAAACTGTTTTCTTTTTTAAATATTTTATTTATTTATTTGTTCATGAGAAACACAGAGAGAAAGAGAGGTAGACATAGGCAGAGGAAGAAACAGGCTCCATGCAGGAAGCCCGATGCGGGACTTGATCCCGGGACTCCGGTATCATGCCCTGATCCAAAGGCAGACACTCAACCATTGAGCCACCCAGGTGTCCCAAAAACTGTTTTCAAAATCCATATCTATGGATAAAATCATTTAGATGATCGTCATATAATAAATGTTATGTCATCAAACCAGGAGCAAAAGTTTCAAAGTGTCTGCGAGGGGGTGCAAATATTGCTAAAATATTAAAGCAGGTAATTAGAAAGATAGAATTTATAAATTTCAATGGTGCAAGTTACAGTTTGGTATTCTGAATAGAGAACACTTAAGTGTAACATTCTATGAGCCAAATATTCACCTTAAGGCTGAAAGCAATTTTCAATAGTATTAATTTTCTGGAATGAACAAAAACTATGACTGACATCATATTTCACGGATGATTTTTTAAATTTCCACACTGTTTTTGACTAGAGTGATAATGTTAAATGAATAATGTAGGAATTTAGGAATAATAGGTATTTTTTGAAGAAAGATCTAGTTTTAATTTACAAAATAGATTTCCTTTGTATAATACCCAGTACAGAATCATGACCATAGATTGTTTTCCCTCCTCAAAAAGAGAATGTGGTACTCAAAAGGAATATCTGTAGGTTTCTTCTTAAAGGAAGCGTCTGCTGGTATCTAGAATTTTTCTTAGCTCAAACAATATGTTTCATTTTGTTTATTTTTCCTCTTCCCTAATCAAACCTAAGGCTTCCACTGAGAGAGAAAGGTTTAAAAGAGAGATTGTTGGGCTTTACCCCAGATCCACTGATTTAGAATCTGAGGGATTGAGACCCAGAAATTTGCATTATAAACAATATCCTGAGTAGTGCTGTGCTAATAAATGTTTAACAACTTGCTCCATGAAAAGTAGTGTGCTGTAAACTTTATTGATGTAGCATATACAGTGCACAACTTAAAAATAATTAAATACACAATATTCTTTTTTGGTAAATTCCATATAGCCAATTGATTCCTACAAAACAATTTCCTTAATTTTTGCTGAACTATTTTATCTGTAGCCAAACTATGGTTGTAACTGATGAATGAATATGGTTCCAGCATGAATGTTGGTTGACATTTTTCTTTTTTTTTTTTTAATTTTTTTATTTTTATTTATTTATGATAGTCACACAGAGAGAGAGAGAGAGAGGTGCAGAGACACATGCAGAGGGAGAAGCAGGCTCCATGCACCGGAAGCCTGACGTGGGATTCGATCCCGGGTCTCCAGGATCGCGCCCTGGGCCAAAGGCAGGCGCCAAACCGCCGCGCCACCCAGGGATCCCGACATTTTTCTTTATGGTAAAACAAAAATAAACAAATGAAGAATATATTGGAGGGGGGCCTGGATGGCTCAAATGGTTAAGCATCTGCCTTTGGCTCAAGTCATGATCCCAGGGTGCTAGGATCGAACCCAGAGTCAGGCTCCCTCCTCAGTGGGGAGTCTGCTTCTCCCTCTCCTCCTACCCCTCCCCTCTGCTTGTGATCTGTCTCTCAAATAAATAAATAAATAACATCTTTAAAAAAAAGAATATATTGGAACTCACTTATTAGTCAATAATGTCAGTAACTTCTTTGTTGAATATAGGATAGTAGTTTTCAAATACTGAAAAGATGTTTCTTCAATTTTATGCATTATTCACAATATAATGGTTAGAGACATGTCGTACTTTTAAGTTTAATCTGCATTAGACAGAATAGACAACACAATCAACAAAATATAAAGTCTGTGTTGTGGCATTTTTCAAATTTTGTGGTATAAACACGCCTACCTTGCCAATTTCAAGCTATCAAGGTGATACACTTGAAGCAAGGTTGGAAAGGGATGCCCAGTAGTATAGAATGATATATTTTTTTAAATTAATTTTTAAATTATTTTTAGAATGATATATTTGTATCGTCAATATGACAAACATAAATGACCTGAAGAGCAAGTTCAATCATAAAATATGGTAAATAAGTAGGAAGTGATGAGGTTTTAGTGTTACCTTTGTTTTGCAGATATCTTATTTAGATAATTTAAATACATTTAAGATAATTTATATTTTAAAAAATAATTTAATTTTTAAAAATATTTTATTTTGTAAGTAACCTCTACACCCAACATGGGGCTCGAACTCACAACCTGAAGATCAAATGTATGCTCCATGGACTGAATCAGCCAGATGCCCTTAAAGTGTAACTTAACTTTAATCAGTGATTATGTTTAACAATTGACTCCTAAAATTCCTTAAGATTTAACATTTCAAAAATTAATATAATTATTATAATCAGAAATTTCTCCAGACAATAGATTTAGAGACAGATTATTTTTCTAATGGATTGAACATAATTTATATACATAAATGTGGCAGGTTGTGTATGTGTATTAACATAAAATCACAAAGTATAAAGTGTCCTCAAGGCACTTAGTTTTATGCTAATGATGGTAGGAAATGCAGAAATAAAAGATATGCTTTTTTAAAAAAACTTTAGATTTTCATAATATATTTGTATAAAAATGTTAAGATAATGTAGTGATGACTGCAAAATGAAATGTTAAATTATGAAGGCAGATCAGTATCTCTGTGACAACTATAAATTAGTAGGGAAGGTGTCTTGGAACTTAATTGAGAACCTGAGAAATGGGTAGTCAAACCTAGACACTGGCCTCATCTTATAGAGGAAGGCAGACCATAACACGCAACAAAAATGAGAACAACAACAACAAAAATAAGCAGAACAAGCACAAAATCCAGAAGTTTTTACCAGTCCTTTTCTTTAGGTTTCAGTGGTATAATCTACCCCATGTATAGTTCGAGGGTGTTAGGATTTTACTACTATCTGTTCACAGGGTCCTTAATCCTAGTCTGTTGGGGTGCATCCTCCACGTCCTTCCTCTGATCTGTTCCCTCAAGGTCTTCCACTTCTCAATCCTTTAACATCTTTGATTTTCCCCCACACTGCCTTTCTTCCCCCTGTGAAAGTTGGTCTACTTCTGCCCCTTCTAGTTCTGTTGGTCAACAAACACTAAGTGCTACAGGGTCAGCAAAAGGTTAATTGGTTCCTCATTGGTCGGTTTAACAACACATTTTCTTGAACTGTGTAGTGTAGTCAAGTTCAGAGGTGAAGCCAGAGGGAGGCTACGCTTCTATGTGAGTGCACTTTCACACAAAAGTGGAGACATTCTCACAGAACGTAGATAAAGCAAGTCTTAATGAAATGACCCATCATCCAAGAGAGGAAAGGGGAGAGTCCTGATTCCTAGGAAGAAAGGTTAACGGTCATGGTTTCTCAGCACTCCATGCAGGGCTTATCACCCTGAGGAAGGAGGGTGTGTGTGTCAGGCATTGCTCTGATGGCCACATAGTTTCACAAAAACGGGTCCTTGCTCAACTGGCCAGAGAAGACACAATAGTGTCTTAATACTCATCTTTCAGTTTATCATAATTTCATGTTTCCCTTGTTACTTTTACTATGTAAGCATTGTTCACTCTTAAACCAAGTAGTGTTCTATGATTACATTTTTAAAATTTATTTTTTATTTTATTTTTCAAAAATATTTTATTTATTTATTCATGAGAGACATAGAGAGAGAGGCAGAGACATAGGCAGAGGGAGAAGCAGGCTCCAGGTAGGGAGCCTGATATGGGACTCAATCCCAGGACCCTGGGATCATGACCTGAGCTGAAGGCAGACGCTCAACCACTGAGCCACCCAGGCATCCCCACATTTCTTTTATTATTTAACTTTTTCCCCGTGGAGTTAATAATTGTCTTACTTTTTAATTTTTTTAAATAATTTATTTTAAAAGATTTTATTTGTTTATATATTTGAGTGAGAGAGTGCAAGCAGAGGGAGGAGCAGAGAGAGAAAAGGACAAGCAGACTCTGTGCTGAGTGGGGAGGCGGAGACCCATTCCACAACCCTGAAATTATGACCTGAGCCGAAATCAAGAGTTGAATACTTAACCTACTGCACCATCCTGCCCATATTTTACTTTTTGATTTGCTTAATTTCTTAGCACTTGCAGTCAAGTAGCCTTCCCAGGCTGTACAAAATCTCCCTAAAATGCTTCCCATTAAGTAACTTCTCATTTCTGTTTGGGTTATCTGTTTTTGAATTTCAGGTTTACTTCAATCTTGAATCATATCCCCATTTTCGTAAAACACAATCTCTATTATCTTCTTGAGTAAAGGTCCAAACGAATGAATATATTTGGAAATTTGCATATGTGAAGATGCTTTTGTTCTATTCTCATGCTTTATCATTAGTTAGAATGGATGTAGGACTCTGGCTGGAAATCTTTTGATACTGTACAGACTCTAAATTGTGACTTTTATTTTAAAAAAAAACATTTAAATCTTAATATTGTTACTCATATAATATTTAACCATGTGCAACTTATTATTTTTAAATTTATGTATTAAGTAATGTAGTGAAAAGCGCCTCAAATTCTCTATGTCCAAAATAGAACTTCTTTTCTTCCTGCTCCACTTCCGGTTTTCTCATTCTTGATGAATGGTATTACCATTTATCTAATTATACTTGTTAGAAACATAACCCCCATATGCAATTTGTCATTAATTCCCTCAGTGTTCCTTCTGATGTATTTCTCCAGTGTATACATCTCTCTTCCTCTTACCTGTAGCAAATTATTCTAAGACACCGTTCCATTTCACTCTTCAACCCAGATTTCCTAACTGATCTTTTTATATACACTCTTGTCCTCTTATACACTACACCTTGACTGATCCTTTGGAAATACATATCTGGTAATGTCCAATTCCTACTTAAAATTAGCCTTCGGTGCATTCCCATTAGTCAAATTTCTCCCAGTGGATAAAGACCAAGATCTTGAGCAAAGCTTACCAGACCTTCTGTGACCTATATCTTTAGCTTCATTTAGTAACACAATTCCATGCCATATCACCATTGTTTTGGTTACTCTTCTTTATCATTTCCCAATCAGCCCAAGGGTCTTTGCATATGTTCTGTTGTAGGGAACACTCCTGAATCTCTCCTCAGTCTCTCCCCCTACCTAATCTCTATATTTTAGTTCTACTCACTTCCTCAGGGCACCTTACCCAACCTCCTATTTAAAATTTCCATCAAAAATTGTTTTCATCATAAATTACAATTGCAATTTTTGTACCTTTGTGTCATTACTTAATATCTGGCTTCTTAATTACACTATTAATTACACTCCATAAAGATAAGAACCTTGCCTATCTTCATTCATCAGTGTATTCCTTGCATTTTACTTATGCCAGACACATAGTATGCTATAATTAAATATTTGTTGAATGAATGAGTGCTTTTTCCCTTGCCTTCTCTTCCTTTCCTTTCCCTTCTCCTTCTTTGTTTATTTGTTTGTTTCTTTAACTCTTGCTCTTTTTGGGGAGGTGGTCATGAATGATAAACTGATTTTATTTGGCTTAATCAAGAAAACAAGCCAATCAAGAGCAATAAAGTAATTATTCAAAAATATTTTAATATAAATACAATACAAATATTTTAAATAAAACATGTTTAAAAATTTCTTTGAGTTTCCAGTTAATAAAATGGTTATAAATACAGTAGACATTGTAATAAAAGTGTTTAATTTTGAAGTATACTTATTTGGAAGTTTACAGTCTAGAATATATCAAGCTCATAAAAAAAGAAATTAAGGATATTATAAAGTTTAACTTGGCAGCATTTAAAAATTTCAAGATATTCAAGTTATTTTGCTTAAGGACAATAACTTCAGCAAGGAATGATTCATATATTGTATGAGATCATTTCATACTTCCTATTTCCTAATGAGATTTTTGCTCAGCTTAATTTAGAAAACCATCTATTTAACTTATAGTTTCATAAAGGATTTGTTATAGATGTATATAGGTACACCTTAGCTTTCTACTTGAGAACTACAGATAGCAGAATGTAGTATGCTTGAAAATAATAATGATAGTATTATTTTGAGTGTTTTCTCAAGGGACCACACTTAGATTGAGAAGGCAAATTTTTTGTATTTCCACTCACATTTTTATTTATGACTATTTTATTCTTTCATCTTTAAAAACCCGATTTCCCTTTTACTGGATAATAGTTTTCCAAATTAGAGTATGGATTGTGCTACGTACATCCCCAAAAGGGAAATTTGTGAATTTTAGATGAATGTCACGTATTTTTGTTTAATTATCTCAAAATATATAATACAGCAGGGGTGAATGACAGCTGCATGAGGATGTATATATTCAAGAATCCTCTCGCTGGTTTTTGGCAGAGCTTGCTGTAGTTCCAGTCTCTTTGTTTACCATGTGCAAAAGACTGGATCAACTTTCAAACACTTTATTATGGTTTAATGGGGGAATCATTAGTAGATGAGTTTAACAGACCCAAATGCTAGACACTCAGTGGTTTATTTTTCAAGATTAAAATAATGTCTGTTTCTAACCTTCAGTAGTTTAAAGCAAATTTGCATACAGCTGTATCCAGTTAAGTGCCTTTCAGACTTCTTGTTACATTAAGAATGTACAAGCATTAAGAGTGCTTGTAATACAATTGACTTTAGGCTGAATTTTACATTAATGGCCCCCTTTGTTATTTAGCTGGCATTAAAGGCTTAAGTACAAGAAAACCCATGTACAAAGCATATCATTTTTATTTTAATTTAAGCTCCCAAGAAATTTCGTGACTAAAACATCCGTTATGCCATTTGGAATAATTTTTTTTTTCCCTAAAGCTCTTTGTAGCAAGAGACAAATGTTAGCAGAATCTTGAAATGCATAGTTACCTCAGGATTGCTGGGTGAATTGATAAAGACTACAGTGATACAAATTGGAACCACAATGGCCAGGGGACACAAAGCTGATGGGGTTTGGGCCTCTCTTAGGATGCTGTTAGGAAAAGGGCCATTAACACTGGCAAATAGGAAAAAAGGCTGTGAGTAGGATGCTAACAAGTATAGCATGGGAGCTGGTGCAGACTCTGCCAGAACAGGAAGTGATTTCAACCAATCTGTAAGGGGAATCCTTTGGACAATCTTTCTTCAACAAATGCCTAGAAATTATACTATTTATATGACATCGGCTTGCTTATTAATATCTTTAATAGGAACTGTTCAATGTTAATAAAATCTCTTTCTCTAGAAACTTTGGGTTATCCTAGGTATGTGAATTTTATCGCTCCCTTTAATGTTACAACTCTGTAAAATACCCTAGTCTGCACTTGATTCTATTCATCAAAAATTAGGCCATTACTATGCACAAAGCACTAGGCCAGGAGCTTTTCTATCTTACTATGTGAGAAATGCATTGAATATAATTGTGCATTTCTTTGATGACCTGGGATCTTGTAGTGCCTCCTATACTCTCCATTCTGAATATTTATTCTCATTGAAAATCAGTTCAGAAATGGATGTCAATGGTTAAGGATTCTGCACATGACTACTCTGGAAATATATACCTTTGTGTTTGAAACTTTATTCCTTTTTAGTTGCTGCTTTTTCTTAGCAGTTAAGTGCTAAGAAAAATTTGATTAATGAGGAAAATGGATATTTTGATTAATTAAGGGAAGTTAAGTTTCAAATAATTGAGTCTTTATCACAAACTCATCCTTTCTATATGTCTTTGGTTATTCTTTAAAAGAGTGCTTCTTGAGATGAATCTACCTGATATAATATGTAAAGTAACTTTTCAATGCCTAATGAATGAAAGATGAGAAAGACAGGAGGGAAGAGATGGAAGTTTGCGATTCTATCTGCTGACTGGGAATGGTACACTACTGAACTACTACTGAACAGTAAATCCACTGGGTGCAAATGAGTATCTGAAGAATCTGATCAGAGAAAACATCTGACTGAACAAATACACATAGCCAGGACCTCCCACTAGTTGGGTGGAAAATAGCAACTTGGGAAGTAGGCTATGCTCAGAGATCCTCGTGCTAGAAGTGTGGGAGGATGACACTTACCTTGGAAAATATTCCAGAAGGGCTGGATAGCAAGATGTAACCACAAGAATTAAGATAACCATTCACTCCCCATACTTAGATACAACATCAGGGCCAGATCTGAGGTAGAAACCAATATCTGGACTTGCAGAGTTCCAAGATTGCAGAGGATGAACAGAAAACGCATATGAATGATCTTGGTCAGCGGATACTGGCAAGTGGAGAGCTCATGGCTTGTCTGTCTGATGAAGTGGATATCTATTGTCTTCATATGGAAAGGCAGACCCTGTATGACTGGATCTTACAATTTTTAAAGAGGTATCAAAATTTTATTATCCTGAATTTTAAATATTGTAATTAATGTACATTAGAAAACCAGAAAGTAGGTCAAAAAATTAATGGGCCAGATATAAGAGTTTTCCATATTTATGCTATATTCTTAACATGACCTATGAAGCCCTTACTTTTCCTTGTCTCCCACTGTGCTACTCCTTCATCATTCCACACTAGCAGCACTTGCCTTTCTTAAGTTCTTCAAATGATTCTGCTTCAGTGGTGCTATTCAATCATCCTTTTTGTTTGGTTATTTCTCATTCATCCCTGAGATGTCAGCAAAAATGTCATCTCTCAGGAAAATTATTCCTAAGAACCCCCAGTCCTCTAAAATTTGGCAAAGATTTCTCTCTTAGGACTTTGGACTTTTTGTTTATCATTCTACACAGTTAGTATTTGTTACCTTGTGGGGCAGGCAGTGAGAGAATCTAGATATTTGTTTCTTGTCTACTTCCCCATTGAACTATAGGCGTCACAAGTTTGGGGGCTTGTCTGTTTTGTTGAATGCTGTTTCTCCAGAACTTACATAGTGCCAATATAGGACCCCAGAATGTATTTACTGAACAAATCAACTAACTGTGCCACCTGGCACAGCAGAACTAAGGGCACATGAGATCTCTCCGTGGTCCTGAAAACTATTTGTGACAAGACAGGGCCACTTGTTTAAAATATTTTAAGTAGAAGAATGTATGACACTAGCAGCTACTAATAACAACTGGCCAGGAAAAAGGAAAAGTTGACAAAAGAAAAACTAATACCAAGGACTAGCATTTACTGAGACTCTTCTATATATATGGTTCTCGGCTTTATGTACATAATCATATTAAATCTCCACAACAACCCAGTAACATAGATATTTTTGCCCTCATTTTGTAGACGAGGGAACCAAAGCATAGAGAGATTAAATTGTTTTCAGAAGTTCCAATTTTCAGAAGTGACTGAGATGGCAGTCCAATAGTAGCTTGTTGGCTCTAAAGTTCACTTTGTTAACATAGAATATGAGGTCATGAGGGTTGATGGAACTTAAATGCTTCTTGTCCAAACAGAGGATTAGTTTTCTAAACTCATGTAAGGGCTAAACCTCTGTATGTGATAAATGGGCCAATCATCCCAAGGGTAGGATTAAAAAGGTAGCAAAGTTTGTGAATCAACCATGATACAGAATATTTAGGTAACAATAGAAAAGACTTGCTTTTTCAGAATTAAAGATAATAGCTTCTTTGCAGTAAATAATGAACACATTACATTAGTTACTGAATGCAAAGGATATTGTCTATTATCTTCAGAAGTCACATTTTGTCAAAGTATAATCCTGAGAAGAAAAGATAATGATCAATTTCATGATTGTAGATTTTTCTTTAGGTTGAAGAGCACCTGGAAATGTGCAAGGGGTATGTTCTGTATCGTAACAATCTTAATTTTCTGAATTACCTCCCCAAATAAATTTACTCTGGAACTGGGGATATTACTTATAAAGGATACTCACAATACTAAACATTTATTTGTACTCGCAGTGTTTGAAAAGAGATTTAGCTGTGTGCAAGGAACTCCTTTGGTATGCTTCTGATGTAGATTTTTTTTAAATTTTTTATTTATTTATGATAGTCACAGAGAGAGAGAGAGACAGAGACACAGGCAGAGGGAGAAGCAGGCTCCATGTACCGGAAGCCCGATGTGGGATTCGATCCCGGGTCTCCAAGATCAGGCCCTGGGCCAAAGGCAGGCGCCAAACCGCTGCGCCACCCAGGGATCCCTCTGATGTAGATTTTGATGAATGGATTCAGGTGCAATACCACTAAGGAAACACAGAGGAAAAGAAGAGGGAGAAAGGAACATGATGGTCCCCAATTCAAGTTCAAAGTGTTGCCTAGGAACTAACCCATGGACATGGGGGGACCCTACAGTGACACCCACTGTGGAGGTGCAGAAGCAGGAGATAGATGTTTATGCCTAATGCCCAGTGCATGTAGCATCACTCCTGGTTTGTTCAGATGTTGTAGGTAAGCATCCCTGGTGGTTATCCCCTAATATATTCTTTTTCCCCTTCGGCGACCTCCACCTCAATGCATCTTGTCTTTACTCTCCTCCAACTGCAATTTTACAGACTGCAGAAGAATCGGAGCTCTAGGTGCTGACTACTGCTGGAAGTGGGAGAATCATAGAGTTCATGGGGTCCTTGATAGTATCCAACTCTGGCAGACACATTTAAATTTTTTTAAATTTAAGTCTCTACTAATGAGGTAATGATAAGCTTCCTTCTTTTATTACACAATGAGACCCTTCAGATTCAGTTTTGAACATCTATGAAGTTGTTCTTATCTGTTACTTGTTTTAGAACGTACACACCATTTAGCCCTCAGAGGATCAATAAAACAACCACTAAACCTGTTGATATATTTAAAATTTCCAGAAATAACAGTTTGTGTCTCATTAAGTACTCATTTAATTCTGCAGTTTTTACTTAATTTCTTTCCTATGAAAAATGACAAAAATGTAAGCATTATAGACAGGCTATTATGGTCTGGAAGTTGGCAATCTAACAAGTTGTTTTTAATTTTATGGCATAGAAGGTAAAGAATATAGTATAATACCTCATGCTCCTTTCTGCTTCCTTCAACCTGTCCAATGTAATAGATATGGTATACTTTTCAACCGGTTGCTTTTCAGGAATAGGGTTTGATGGGAAAATGAGATGCGATTTCAAAAGTTACCCTTCTAAAGATGGCACGTTCACAAATAGCTAGAGTGAAGCTAAGGTAAGGACGGGGCTTTAGAAGTAAGGGCATTAGATCAACAAGCAATGCTGGCTTTAGCAAACTACAATTTGTCATCCTTCTGTGATTTAGACCTGCTATAAATAGAAACTGTTTAAAAGGTGTTATTTAGTAGTTTCCATTATGCAGCTGTCTATTTAAATCATTTAATTTTGGCATCTAATCCAACTCCTAGTCTCCATCAGAGACAAATAAGAAACCATATGTGAAGGCATCTGTGGAAATCTTCCTTTTATTTATGACAACATTAAAGTAAGACTCTGATGTCAGTTACTTAACAATAATAGACGTTCCTTTGCACCTATAGTGCTGGGTTACTTGGGCATATCCCTCAGTGGTATCTTATACCTACTGCTGTTTGCTTCATTATATACAGATGCACAGCAGTGGAGACAGTAATAGTCTTTCTTAATTAAATAAAGCTAAATGTTAATTAGTCCAAAAAATTGATTTATTTTTAGTGCACTGAAACTTTTCATACTGGGCCTTTTGCTTTTAAAGAACAGGTTGTATTCTCATTTAGAACTTTACGTTTTCCCCCTTTATTTTGGGTTTGTATTTGGAGTCTTGTGGTGGGCTCTAATCGTCATAGAGAAATTATAGGTCTACAGATGTTTTCAAGATGTTCCTCTGTCAGTAGCAGATTATCCCCTGTAGCAAAATCTCATTAAAGTGCAATTTACAGAGCTCTGCTGATGTTGCCATCAACCAAAATTAAAGGCATTAATTTTTCAAAGTTCACAGAAGTCCTTACATAAATGATGTAGCAGTTTGCAAGAACAATTTACAGAAGTGTTATTTGCAGAATTAACCTACATTAACAGAACAAATGTTGTAAGGGTGGAAGAAAGGGCTGGGCAGTGAAATTGCAGCTGTTCCCATTTTATATTAGGTGCTTGATGTAAAGAAGTGTTGAAATGTAACAATGACTGCTTGCTGGGTGAAAAGTTGAGAAGGGAAAACAAGAATTTGAACGACCTCGCTAAAGAGTTAAGTTCATAATAGAGTGATCACCAGTTGGGGACACCCAGTGAGACCTTAAATTCTACTTTGAAACATCTGTAGTCAATATCTTTTAAAATATTCTCATTTAGAGAATGAGTTTATGTAGCTCATGTTGCGAGTATTTCTCTCCAATAAACTGCCAAATGTTTGAGAATTTATTATCTGTACCTCAACATCCTAACTAACTTATGTGCATAGTGGTGGTTGTGGCCCAAGATAGTAAGGTATGTCTTTCTCCTGGTAGAGGGATGTACTTTTCCCTATCATTATGGCATTTCTTATGCATGTGCCCATTTTTCTCTAACAGAATCTCTACCACTGAATTTAAAACATCATAGTTGAAACTTCAAAAGGATTAGAAATTTCAGAGATTAAAACAGAAAAAAAAACGACTTTCCTTTGAAGTAGTAACTATTTTCCTAACCCATTTGTCTCAGAACAGAGGGTACAGTTTTTAAAACTCATTAATCTTTACAAGTCTTTTTCCTTTCATTACATTAGTTATTTCAGCCTGGATTTGAATCTCATTGTATAAATGAGAGGGCTCATCAATCACACCTGGTCTCAGCCATGCTTTCTCTGTAAGGCTTATGCTTTCCTGAGATACCAAAGATGACCTTTCTTTATTTCAGGAAGTCTCGGTGATGCTTGGTGGTTAAAGCTAACTTTTGGGATGTTATCTGTGCTGGTGCAAGGTTGGCTTTGACAAGTGGCATCAATGGCAAACACAAGCTGTTTTTGTTTAGTAGTCAGCCGTTGACTGAAATTATTTCCTAGTGAACAGGTATGCATACCATACAGTCACCCCACAAATGCTCTTACAGCCATATCAATTTTTGTGATTTGACTTGTTTCATGCATGCCAGGCTGAACTTGATCTGTCTTAATTTTTTTCTAGAGGCATATCAGGTTTGATTACACTGATTTTCTTTTTCCTGTGAACATCAGTAAATTCATGGTCTTTTATCAGGAAATTCACCTTTTGATGAGTTACTCTGATGAGTGTGTCTTTACCAAATCTTTAAAAAAAAAAAACTCAACAAAGAGCGCTATTATAAAATCTTAAAAACATAATTGAACACAGTGTGAAAAATCAGGACACTGGGAGAAATTTGAAAAAGAACACATTTGCTTTTGGTGGGTACAAAATTTAGGGATTTGCTTATAAACTCTCGGAAAGTTTCCTATCTGAAAATGACAGTTCCTCATGGGACCAGGTGAAATACATGTCCACTGGCCTTTCTGTTGAGGTTTGCAAAGAGGATATCAATTATGTTCCAGAATGATGGGGCCATCTGTTAAACAGGGGCTGATTTCAAATCACCAAATATTGGTAGGAACATTAAGCCTTGCTAATTTGCATAGTATCATTATCTCTAATACAAAAAATACATTTGGGAAAAAGTGAGTATTCTCTGGTCCATTCAAGAATGAAGATATCCACTTGGGTACAGTGCAAACCCTATAATATTTACAGTGGGTAAAGTCCACAGATATTACTCATATATGCCTTGACATAGTGAAGGCAGTGATTGTCACTTTATTATCTCTTAGACAATAAATGTGAGAAACAAACACAGATGGACTATGGATTTGATTGAAAGCCCTAAGTCCTGTCAAAAATATTCTTGAATTTCACTCTAATTTTTCCTTTGTTGTATATCCCTTACTTTGTTTCAATAATTTACAAATACAGGGTAGGTGATTTATTTTTTGTAATATTGGTGAGATAAGTAATTTGCTCATTTAGATAAGGTTTTATACTTTGCTTAAGGTGACTAGTCTACGGAAATATTGGCTGAATAATTTATTTTCATTTATATTTGATGATAAATTTTCCTTACTCATACAGGACCTCATTTAAAGAAATAATTAGCCAATAGTAAAAATAAGGAATCTGACACAATAGTATATGCATATATTTATATTATACATCTAAAGCATAATAATAATTATATAGCATCAACATTTGTAATACTAAACAAAATTTTAGATATTAGTTTTATGAATGATTTGAGAAAAATTACATATAATAATAATGATTCATAAAACAAATGTCTTTTTTTATAAGGATTTAATTAATTAATTTATTTTTAGAAAGAGAGAGTTCATGAGCTTGGGTGGAGGAGCAGATGGAGAGGGATAAACAGACTTCGCACTCGGTGCAGAGCCCCATCCCATGACCCTGAGATCATGACCTGAACCAAAATCAAGAGTTGGACACTTGGCTGACTGAGCCACCTAGACGCCCCAACAAATGTCTTTTTTTTTAAGTTCCTATTTTTTTTAAATTTTTATTTATTTATGATAGTCAGAGAGAGAGAGAGAGAGAGAGAGAGAGAGAGAGAGAGAGGCAGAGACACAGGCAGAGGGAGAAGCAGGCTCCATGCACCGGGAGCCCGACGTGGGATTCGATCCCGGGTCTCCAGAATCACGCCCTGGGCCAAAGGCAGGCGCCAAACCGCTGCGCCACCCAGGGATCCCTTAAGTTCCTATTAACAAAGAAAACATTGCAAAAAGATTTACACTTTCATTGAATAATATTGGATGTTACATTTGTAATATTACTAAACATTGATTACAGCCTTTGTTCTTCTGTTCTCAAGTGAAGAAAGAGTGTTTTTGCATTTGCTTTGTCAAAAGTGAATTCCACTTCAAATAACAGATTCTGGAGGCTCTATATTTAAGCAAAGTGCATTTGAACTCAATCTGGACCCAACTCATGATTCCTGGAGTTAAGTAATAATTTGGGCAATTGTTAATCCTTGCAAATGTGCCGTGTGACCCATGGATTTTCCTCACGTGGGCAGCTTGTACAGTAACTCAGCAGCTTTGCTGCTGGTCTGACCTGGCAACACCTAACCTCGGTCCTTCTTACCTTGAGTTGATCGTTAACAAGCTTCTTCCCAGATACTTAAGTTCTCACCAGCTGTTCTGTCCCCTGTCCTCTTTAAAAGCATCTTCCTTCCAGACTTTATTCTTGAATATATGACTTTGAGACAATGGACTTAGTAATGAAGGGGATTCAATATATATTTCTTTTGCCAAATGTGGTCAGAAAAGTGGGTAAATCTACTAGTCTCTATTCAGAGAATCCCAGGAAAAGCTTGTTTGTAAACTTGATATCTGGAATGAATTCAACATATTCCTTATGTTTAATTTTGGTCAGAGAATTAATGATGGAAATAGCCATCTAAAGTTTTAAAATTAGAAAGTTGGTAAAGTTGGTTTTTAATTATATCGATTTCCCCTCCAACGTCTCATCCTCAACCACAAGTAACAGTTCATAATTCCTTGATCCAAATGAAGGTCAGTGTTTAGTAAACCATTATTCTTCATGTCAGTTAAATCTGTGAATGTTTGTGTCAAGCACCATGCTACAATGGTAGTATCTGGAAGGTAGTAAGGTTCTTTTTTTTTCAAAAAAGGGGAAACAGACATGTGTACAGCCAGAAATCAAGCAAAATCAAGAACACCTGCAAGAGAGATGGAGCAAAGTACTTTGGGAGTGTGGAGGAGGTACTCTCTGCAGCAAGTGGTGGCAAATGAGGTAGCGCTAGACAAGAGCACAGAATTTCATTAGGAGGAATATCAAGATGGCAGGAACTACAATAAAGAGGCATAAAGGTACATGATGACTTTTATAGGATTACTGATAAGCCTTGAAATTAATTATAAAACCATGAGTACATATATATGTAATATAGTACATATATAAAACATAAAATATATTTTGAGGCATTTGACCAAGGCTAAAAATTCATTTTTAAAAAAAATATTTTATTTATTTATTCATGAGAGACAGAGAGAGAGAGAGAGAGAGAGAGAGAGAGAGAGAAGAGAGAGAGGCAGAGACACAGGCAGAGGGGAGAAGCAGGCTCCTCGCAGGGAGCCCATCATGGGACTTGATCCCAGGTGTCCAGGATCACACCCCGGGCCAAAGGCAGCACTAAACTGCTGGGCCACTGGGGCTGCCCTAAAAATGCATTTTTCCTTCCCCAAATACTTTCTTGTTTTATTTTATATGGGTATGCAAAATGATCAAGCATTCAACCTTTTGTGTTGTCAAAAAATATTAATCAGCAGCCTTTGAGTTTTTAGAACTTTCCTTGTTTTCTGTTTAGTGTTATCTATAAAAATTTTACTGATAAAGATTGTATTGGTCATAATAATAAGCATTAGTTTATCTTCTTCATACATTAACATGCAGATACGTATGAGAAAGAAACAGAATTATATTCTTGGACATAGCAAACTATTTTGTTATATGTTGAGAATATTAAACATTAAATTGACTAATCATAAAAAGTGAAATCAAAATGTCCTACCAATTTATTAGAAATTTGGATTTTTACAGTTATTTGACCTTCTAAATACAGCAAAATTTAAGTTTGTATGATATTTAAGGATTTCTAAAGAATAATCTATTGCAAGAAAATTACCTAATATAAAATTAAAACTGTTGTCACCTTGAATATATTTTAAAAACTGAATGTTATTTTGGAAACTATTAATATTTTTAGGAATATATGGCCAGGAAAACTTTTAGGAAAAGTATCTCTCTCGAGATATGAAAGTTGTTTAACGTGCTTTGTTGTATCTATAAGCTTTCAAACAGTAAGTATTTTTATAGAAAACTTTTAGATTTGACAAATAATGAAGGCATAATATACTCTATGCTGGTCAGTTCAGGTTGAACAACCTTTTTCTTTCTATATGGTGCTGATGAATATAGACACTTTTCCCTTATTTCTAAGAACGTCTTTTGAAATACAAATTTAGGAGGTTTTTCTGGTCATAACATACAAAAGCAAATATTTTTCTCCAGTTAATTTAACTTTTAGATACAGTAAAAAGCATGCTTGATAGTGATTTAGCAATTTAATTATCATAGCTTATCATAAAACAATAGTAAACCATGCAGTCATTTTGTTGCTTCCCCTGAAGCTGGAACAAGATGGTCAGAAGGAATGAACATGCTTTGTACATAATTATATAACATTAATACTTACAATACTTGTTTTGCTAGTTTTAAATTTAATTTTCTTTTAATTTATTTCATCATATTAATGTGGACAAAAGTAAAAATGTATCAAGTAATGACAACTAGAGGATATTTATCTGAAACATTGTGAGCTGACTATGGTCAGAATGGGGATGAGCTTGGGCTCTGGCGTGGGGCAGTTTGTTTTCAAACCCAATTCTGTTTTTACTAGCTGTGTGACTAGGGGCAAGCCACTTACTCTAAATCTCAGTTTTCTGTGTTGTGAAATGGGTATAATAATAGAACTTACCTCATAGGAATTGTATAATGATTAAAGTAAGATGACACATGTAAAGAACTTAGCACATTGTCTGGTGTTTGGTAAATATTCATTCAAGTTTTAATGAATATTGATATCAATAATATAATAATACATAGAATTAATAATATTAATGGTAAAATGTGTTAAAGTAATATGAGAAATAAAGCTAGTTTCGAAGTAGTATAAAGACTACATAAGTCATGTTTAATAGACTAGGTCACATTCTTCTTGTAGATATTGTAATCCCTGAAAACGTATTATTTAATAAACATGAGTGAAATATATTAATTAGAACACAGTAAAAAGAGGGACGCCTGGGTGGCTCAGTGGTTGAGCATCTGCCTTTGGCTCAGGCCGTGATCCCAGAGTTCTGGTTTCGAGTCCCACATCAGGCTCCCCTTGAGGAATCTGTTTCTCCCTCTTATCTATGTCTCTGCCTCTCTCTCTGTATCTCTCATGAATAAATAAATAAATCCTTAAAAAAAGAGAGTATAGTAAAAGGAGATTCAAGTTGAGAAAAATTTGTTGCACAACAAAAATGGAAGTTTTATTAACACTGACTTGTGTATTAAGATTGCCTTATCTGTCAGAATTCTTTGCTTCCTATAGTTCTTCTAAAATTGGAATTGGCCTGTCAATAAGTAGCATGGTAGGCTCTTCACTACCATAGAGGAAGCATTCCAGCCTTTAGATGTGTATATAACAACACTGGATGCCATGAGTAAAGAAATTTATAAGATAGCCACATGCCATTTTAAAAGGATAATCCAGGGACACCTGGGTGGCTCAGCGGTTGAGCATCTCCCTTTGGCTCAGGTGGTGATCCTGGGGTCCTGGGATGGAGTCCCGCATGGGGCTCCCTGAGGGGAGCCTGCTTCTCCCTCTGCCTGTGTCTCTGCCTCTCTCTCTGTGTCTCTCATGAATAAATAAACTCTTAAAAAAAAAGAAAAATCCATCTCTGTATCTTTGTATCTATATATCTAGTTTTTAAAGAATATGTTGATCATATATATGGACTATCTGGACATATTTATATCATATATCTATACTATGATCCAGATACATATATTTGTCTGGATTTATATATATCATAACGGTGTGTATATATATGGGTCATATATGTATATTTATATATACCTGAATCATAAATATATATGGATCATATCTCTATATATGTCTATTATTTTTTTTAAGATTTTATTTATTCATGAGAGACACACACAGGATCGAGTCCCGATGTGGGACTCGATCCTGGATCTCTAGGATCAGACCCTGGGCTGAAGATGGCGCTAAACCTCTGAGCCCCCCCGGGTGCCCTGTATCTATTCTTCAAAGTCCAGGTTTATAGATATCTGGATCTGGATCTCCATATATGACCAGATGCATATCTACATCTATGTTTATTTCTATGTATCTAGATCTACATCCAGATGTATGTATATCTGTAGATATATTGATTAATCTGGATCATATAACTATAGATTCTTATATATATTCTTTAAAATCTATATAGATATATATCCATATTTTATACAGAATCAGATAATATGTGTGTGTGTGTATGTGTATGTGTATGCACACAGTTTTATTTCAGCCTTTCCTCCCACCCCCACGCCAGTGTTGCTAATAGTAACTCTTCTGCCTAATGACCAATGCATGGCTTTTGTGAGCTCTGCTTTCATTCAGCTGGGGTGAGTGCCCAGGCAGAATGAACTTAAGGAATGCTTCACGCTTCCTCCACTTTGTGCTTTTCCCCCCTTTTTCCCTTTCCATCATTTCTGTTTTGCTTTCCTCCCATCCTTTCTTTTTAGCCACCCATTTATTTTTTTTGACGAGGGAAGATGCAACTTTGCATGTTTCCTGCTTGCAATCGTTGCTACCTGTTTTACTAGAAAGTAAATTGTTAGGAGGTTAGTGCCCCACATAACAAATGAGGGTGTGACCCCTCTTGATTCACTTGATTCACCAATTCCCTTCCAGAATTGTATGGGATGAGAAATTGGTCAGTAACGGTCTTGCCGGCACTCTGCATAGTATGACTATTGTGTGGAAACAACAATAGAACCTCATTGAGTGCCTGACTCTCTGTGCCTGGTATCATGCTAAACACTTCATACCATTATGTCATTTTATGCACTTAAGTCCATATGGTATGTAGTGTTCTCTCCTTTTTATAAATGAGAAATCTGAGGTTTTACAGAAGTTGAAGACTTAGAGGTGGTGTTGGAAGGGGCACTCAAATTTGAACCCATGTCTAACTCCAAAGTCCATGTCTATAACCACTAGGCTTGTTGCCTCAGTTTTGTTTTATTTAAAAGTCTATGCTTTCCTACATAATAACTATGGTATTGGGATAGGTGAAATATGGAGCTTTAGCTTATGAGAAACAGATGTTGGAGGTACATGACCAAATGTTGACTGGAAGACTCATTTCCCCCCACATTTTTCTTCAGTGAGATATCACTTGGGAGAAAAAAAAAGCCTTTTCTCTTTGTTTCACTTGAGAACATCGTGAAGATTTAAAAGACAGAATATATTTGTGACAAAAGGATTTATGATAGAGAAGGCAACTGGTTTTCAGAAAATTTAGGTTACAAATTAGTAATAATGATAATAATGATCCAGTGCCTTTCCTCTAAGTAGACTCAGATGATTTATAAAATGAGAAGGAAAACATAATTTTACTTACCCCAACCAGAGAGAACAGACTCAGCAACAGTGTGAGCTTGCTAGAGCCATGCTTTCTATACAGCCCTGGAAAATTTGAGAGCTTAGTGTTGCCTGTGTTAAAACTGATTTAATAATTAACTGATTCAGTAATAAAAATCTAGGTTCTTGTTCCGCATTGAGAAAAATACTAATTGAATAAATAACAATAATGTTTTTAAAAATTTCATTTATCTGGTCTCTGTAGAAATTAAAATGTACTGTTCTATTTGTTAGAAAGCTATCGAACCACATGTCTATACTGGCTTAATTTGAATTTATATGGATGCAATAATACTCACATGCATTTGAGTGTAGAAATTTTTATTACTGGAATAAATCTGTTAGCTTTCAGACAAAAAGAGTTTTGTTTCGAGAACTGTTTGAATTTCTTCCCTGAACTTTTTAGCCTGACTGGTGCCTCTGAATAAAAATAATGACTAATTACTGTGAAATCCTGTTCAAATGATAGGATTTCTGGGAAAAGAATTACCAGATTATTTTACATATCCTAGCCATTTGTAAATTGTTTTGTGTGATCCCTCCAGAGGAATGACATATTTGCTCGGCAATTTATTACAAAAATTTGGACAAGGTTTTAGTCTTAATCTTTGAGATGACCTCTAGGTCTATCTTGGCTTTGCCTTACATTAGGACATGTATATGTGAAGTTTGTAGAGGACCATGGGAAGCTATAATCCCATTCTGGCGTAGAGAGAGTCTTCACCCCACATCTGCATGCAGGTGACTCCAGGCCACATAGGAAATTCCCAAAGATCTGAAGGTGTCACAGAAGGAGCCCAAATTATATTCATGTGCCTTCTCTTTACCCCCCAACATTTATATCTTTTCCAATTCATGCACACACTCTCAGCTTTTAAAATATTTTCTGTAAATAGGATTTATGGAAACACTTGGGTACTAGCAGAATCCTAATTCAACTCCTAGGGTTCTTTACCCCTTAAAGAGGCGAAGTTAGCTTTCCTTATAGCTGTCAAAACAACATTTCCAGTTTCACAATTCCTGAGTCATATATTTCATGTGCCAATATGAGGCGGTAGGTGAGTTGAAAAAAAAAAACAAAAGCCTGGACTGCAGATTTAAATTCTACTTTTGTCTATATTCTTGACAAGCCTGGTGACCTTGAGTGAGTCATTGAACTCAGTTCAGTGATGTCTTAGTTTTCCTTCTGTTATAATAAATAGAATTTCAGAGCTGGAAAGAAATCTTGGATTAGAACAAAGGTCCTAGACTCAAGTGTCTGGACTGAGGAGCCATAGGTGACCTAGGAAGTGGGCCTGATGTCACATAATAGAATGTGATGAGGACTACACTCTACTGGAGTTACAATGCCCAATCTAGGAGAGGTAGCGGCTCAGAGTTAATGTTACATGAGAATCTGCCCAAGTTTTACTAACCTTTATAATGTATTATACATACATTTTTTATATATATAATATGTTTATATATTATATATTTAAGTAGGCTATATGCCCAACGTGGGGCTTGAACTCATGACACTGAGATCAAAAATTGTATGCTCTCCTGACTGAGCCAGGCGTCTCTGACCTTTATGTTATTTAAGAGATATAAATCCTCAGTCAGTTACTCCAAATAGAAGGATCTAGGGAGTCCCCACAGCTGCCTTTAGCTGCGCTAGGGGTCTCTACAGTGCTCACGAGGTAGGTGCTCAGTATAGATGGCTCTGTGGCTCTGGAAAGGGCTTTTTTGATTTTCTTCATCTGGTTTTTGAGAGCTTTGAGTATTGAATCATGTTTCCATTAGATTTTGATTAGTTGTGCCAGGAGACAAGAAATTTCCAGGACTGTTTTTTTTTTCCCTACTGAAATTCTGTGCAACTCTGTCTGATTTAGCAACATATCCAACAAGTGAACCGATAGCAAAGAACGTGCCAGATGAGTGATGTAAAAATCTTCCAGTTGCAGGAATGGCATTGCAAAGAGGACTGTCTAGTAGCAGGCATCTGGAGAATGACACCCCTGTAAATTAGCTGGGAAAAGGGGCTTTGAAAAAATCAATCTAAAGCTATTTCAGTGAAGACCTTCAGAAAATACAAGATAGATGGATGGAAATCTCTATCTTACATGCAAAGAGGCACTACAGCAGTGTCTTGAAAAGTCCTGCTCTGGGATTTTAGCTTTCCTCATCAGTAAAATGGACATTACAATAGAAGTACTAATGCCTCCCTCACCAGAATGGTGAGGCTATGATAAATGGGATAGTACATAAAAAGGGCCTGTGGCAAGAGCATGAAAGAAATGTCAGCTCTTTATACCTGTTCCCCACCCCATCTCTGAGTAGCCTGAGCTCTACAGCCTGAGGTCATATTAAGACAGTGTCTGCTTTGTGCAGATGCCTCAAAAATATATGTTGAAAATATAGACATGTATACATGATGACTATATACTGATTAATATCCATGATGATTAGTAAATTAGTAGATTGGGCTTGTGTTAACGTTGTTGTTTCCTGTCTAGTTTTTTGTTGGTTTAAGCTGAAGATTGTTGTCAGTACTCTGTTTGCTTATCAAAATAGTGATGATTAAATTGTTTTATTTTTTAATTTTTATTTATTTATGATAGTCACAGAGAGAGAGAGAGGCAGAGACAAAGGCAGAAGGAGAAGCAGGCTCCATGCACCGGGAGTGAGACTCGATCCCGGGTCTCCAGGATCGCACCCTGGGCCAAAGGCAGGCGCTAAACTGCTGCGCCACCCAGGGATTCCTCATTAAGTTATTTTAAATTCACTTATATTTAAGTGAATAAATATTAATTATTAATATTAATATTAATTTTGTATATTCACTCATAATTTCTTTTTTTTAAATTTATTTATTTATGATAGTCACACACAGAGAGAGAGAGAGGCAGAGGGAGAAGCAGGCTCCATGCACCGGGAGCCCGACATGGGATTCGATCCCGGGTCTCCAGGATCGCGCCCTGGGCCAAAGGCAGGCGCCAAACCGCTGCGCCACCCAGGGATCCCAAGGCAATTATTTTCTGGCATAATTTAATTTGCAATTCACATTTTGTAAAATTTTCCATCAATTATATCTTTCCAGTACAATAGTTTCTAGTTCAAGAGAACAGTACAATTAGAGAAAGGACTCTATAAACTATATATGAGGCCACCTTTATTTTACATACAGGGATAAAGTAATGTGTATTTGACAAACGAAACTGGCTTGGAAATTGAGTCCTTTGGAAATGTTTGCCAATGTTTTAGACTGCTGATCTATGTTAAAAAGGGGAATAAAGTCATGCTTGTAATGGAATATTTTGAGAAGTTGATCTTTACTGTAAACTAATTTATTTAGTGTCACCTATAAAATATGTGATTAGCAATAAATTTTTGCTTTTGCTGGACTGCAATCTCCATGACCATAGTAGGGACTATTTGGCATCCTTCCCATGGCACACCCAGCCCTGCCTGCTTGGGATCTCTCTTCCCTCGGCAGCCTCATCTCCTGCCTGTTCTTCTCAGTAACTGCACTCTGGTCACGATGACATTCTTCAGGTCCTGAAACTCAACTTTGCTTCTTTCTATCTCAGAACTGTAGCTAACTCTTCCTCATCCAGATCAGATCCCAGGATAGGATGAATTTTCCCTCTCACGTGGCTCTCATCATAACTGTCTTCTTCCCTTGTAGGAATGTGAGTGTAGTGGGTAATGGCTATATCGCATTGTGGGTGGAGTATCCTGCATGTAGCACAAGACAGTATAAGCTTGTTGAATGAATGAATGAATCCCCTAACATTTAGCACAATGAATTCTTGCAAAATCATACGCCAAATAAAGTTATTTCATGAATATATTGTTTCTGAATTTTTTCCAGCTCTAAAACTCAAGCTCTTTTATTTATATTTATGTGCTCACTCTGAGCTCTTGGAGGACACAGTTACATTTTTTTAAAAGATTTATTTATTTATTTTCAGAGAAAGAGAGAGGGAGGGACAGAAGGAGAGAATCTGAAGCGGACTCGTTGCTGAGCACAGAGTGGGGCTCCAACCCAGGATCCTGGGATTATAACCTGAGCCAAAATCAAGAGTCCGAGGCTTAATGGACTAAGCCACTCAGGCACCCCTAGAGGACATAGTTAAATGGTCAGGGGCAAATGCTACATTTGTCATTTGCTAGCTGCATGAATTTGAGCAAATTAAACTTTTAAAGTCTTTTTAAGACGGGGAGGATAATGTTCTACTCCTAGTGTTGTGGGGTGGAGGCTTACCTGAGATAAATACTAAATATTTGTTAGCCTTTTTCTTTGGCTTTGCATTAGGATATCTATTACCAGTCAGAGTGGCTGCAATATCCGAAGCCAGATTTGCTTCTTCTGTGGTGTTAGACTTTCTTCAGAAATGGCATTTCTGTATTTCATTGTAAAGCATTCGTAGGAAGGCCTCATGAAGTTGTTGAAGGTGAAGCATGGGACTTCACCTATGCTTTTGTGGCCTCAGTTACTAAGCAGTTGTGCGACATGAGCAGAGTAATATAACCCTTCTAGGTTTTCTAGTTGGCTTTACAAAGAAATGCCTTGAATCAAATAATGTCAGGATAGAAATTTTATGATTGCAGCTCAAATGCCAGAATCATTCTCTGGAGGCTCAGTCCCTCTTTAAGACTTTAAGTCCTATGGGTGTAATGGCAGTCTTGCTTTTGTCGGGGGGGGGGTGGGAGAAGATACAGGGGGTTGGCTCTAACACTATCAATATCTTACCCAGTGAAATATGGGTTAAATAAAGCTGGCAGCAACCTGAAGTCTAGAACAAACCTTGCCATGTATACATATATATATGTTTTCATAAGCTCATCGTATGGATAGAAATTTGGAATAAAATCCAGTAATGAACTTGTCACACCAACGATGTCTCTTTCCTCTTCTCTCTTAACCTATAAAAAGCCTCATTTGTAGAAAACAAACACTTTTAAATACTAAGGACATTTTTGATATAACCGAATGTAGTCCTCAACGATGGCTGCTTGTTCCCCACATAACAGGAAATGGCCCTCTCAGTCATTCTGTTTCTTTTTTGTTGTTTGAATATGGATATGTATAAATTGTGAACAATGGCACATTTAGCCTAGAAGCAAAGGGAGATGTTCACAACCAGAAGTGGCATTCGATACCGAAGGGGGGGGGTGTACCCACACAAATACGCAAAGGAAGGCAACTAATGAATAAAACATCTTTTTAGAAGTGCAGAAAAGTCAGTTGCACCATGTTAAAGCTGTTGCCAGGCAACATATCTTTTCACAATAAACTCTGGTGAGTCAGATAACTCATGGAGACACTGAATTGGCAAATGTAACTGCTCTCAGGCAACTTCTAGATGGTAGAGAATGCTCACAATCCTTTGCACAACATCAGGAATGCATCTCTTCTTGTAACAACTTCTTCTTTGAACCACACCATTTGTTTTTGTCTCTTCATGGGAATTCCCAGTCTTTCTGTCTGAATTGCTCTTTATCTTGCAGGCAGCCAGGATGAACATGCAGATCAGGAACACATTCTTCACGGTCTAAGGCTGGGAGAATGCAGGCATCCCACCTTAGGTGGGGAATGTGCAGCTTCTGCAGAGGAGTTTATAAATCTGAACAGTTCAAGCTATGAGAAATCCATGTTGGTGCAAGAGAAAACTGAAACCAGACCAAACCCAATGCCCTGCACGTTTATTTATGAAATCAATTTAATGATCGAGGGAAAATCCCCCCAAACTTGGCCATCAGGAAGCACACCGGACACATCAGGAATAGTGATTGTCTTTTTGAGGATGGAATGAGATGACCTCAGGACCACCCACCCTTGTATTAGCAGAGCAGACTGAAAAAGCAGATTTTCGAACAGTAACTTGCTGTCTGATATTCCTGGCAGAAATACAAAAACATACTTCCATCTCAAATTTATGGCACCATAATGTATTCCCTCTAAGCTTTCCAGATCGTTCCCATTGCCAAATGTGACCAAAGCATAATCACAGCGACTAAACAAATTAAATGTTCAGTTAAAGACAAGCTCCCAAAAAATGAGTAAGGGAAAGAAAAGCCCCCAGATTGGTCATAAATTAATGCCACGTCAGGTTTCTCAGTCAGTGAGCTCACAGCTAGGCCCTTTGAGGGCTGCTATCGTGCCATGTGATGACGTAGGGAGAGTTTTGTCTCCTACAGGATGGGACTGCATGGCACACGCTCTTTCTCGTCTCAAATCTTGCTTTATTTGCAATATGCAGCAACAATGGCCAGCTTTTAAAAATAATTTTAGGTTGTTTTTATTTCATACTTTAAAGTAGATCTTGTTTTGGGGGGGATAGCAAGACAAATAGCATGACAAATTATTTTGTTACGTTAAGATCAATAAGCTTTCAATATTGGGCATGTTTATTGAATGGGATTACACGTCTTTATTGTGGAAATTCCTTCCTTCACATGTTAAGTGTTAACATTTAAAAATGTACTTTTGAATACTTCACTCTTCTCCCACTGTCCACTTTTTGTGGGTGTACTAATTTTCAAAATTTGATTGTGTTAAATAATATGACAATTTCTGTTTTCGGGGAAAAACAATTTAGCTTAAAAGGTTGAAAAACAGCAAAGCTGGAAGAAAAAAAAAAGCCTCTTTTATACATTTGTACAAATTTGGCAGTTGGGTATGGCCCTTAGAATTATATATCCCAATTATTTTGTTATAGTTGCAGAAATCAAAACTCTGCAATATGAAATGACTTGCTTAAGTTAATCAGTCTAATTTGTTAGCTGACTCGGAAATTGGGCTCTTAGATTTTGCAATACTTTCTTATATATTATTTCTGACTATTTCTTCTAATGAAATATGGTAAGACTTTGAAACACAAATGAAAGAGTATTATCTCCATAATTTAGACAGGAGAGAAAGAAAACTGCAATGCCAAATATAGGAATCTATATTTCACAATATTTTTCCTTATTTTTTTTAAAATCAAAATGTATTTAAGAGAACTTTATCTAAATGTGTGTCTTGAATATAAAAATACAGGTGAACAAATATAAAAGTATAGGTCAAGTACTTATATTGCATAGCTATTTGCATAGCCATTATTCACTCTAATAAGAATGACTATACCTTAAAAAGAATTTTCTTTTTCTTTTCTTTTTTAGAAATGTAAAAAAGGGGGAGGCCTGGGTAGCTCAGTGGTGAAGTGCCTGCCTTTGGCTCAGGGCGTGATCCCAGAGTCCCGGGATCGAGTCCTGCATCGGGCTCCTTGCATGGAGCCTGCTTCTCCCTCTGCCTGTGTCTCTACCTGTCTCTCTGTGTGTCTCTCATGAATAAATAAATAAAGATATTTTTAAAAAAATGTAAAAGAGGAAGCAAGTTATAGGTCACTTAACAAAGACTTGCAATACTCTTAGTGACTGATGTGTATTGGTTGGTGACCTAAGAAATATAGTGGATTAAAATTGATCATCTAATTCTACAAATTCATGTGGATTTTTCCTAGAATAGCTATTATCACCTTATTATATACCTCAAAGATTATACTATGTAGCAGTGAAGTAGTCATATTAATGATTTAAACTTGGACAAAGTACTAAGCTTATTCACCCATGAGATAGAGATAGTAATACCATAAACATTCACACAGGGGCAAAATGAAATCACAGATAGGAAACTACTGTCAATTATAAAGCACCATACAAACATAAGGAAGTATATTTCTTATATATGAATATCAGGAACCAAAGGACAAGGTTCAATTTTCCTTGTTTTGGGCAAGTGATTAGCAGGGCATTAGTGTAGCAAAGAGATATTCTAAGATAGCAAACCTTTATGACTACCTAGTGCTTGAAGCTATGAGAAAAATATATCTGGCTCCTAGTTTCTTCTTGTAGGCCTGTAAAAGTTTTCCATACTTTTGTCACAGTTTAAAAATAAAAGATTTAAAATGTGTATTCTGAACAGCCTTAAATTTTTACTACAAATTATTTTACAATGGAAATAATAATTAATGTTGTTGCAGAAATTCATATCAAGTTATAATAATTTCAGCCTATCCTTTATAACTGCATGTTTCTCCTATTGCTTTAACGCTAATTTAGGCCACATTATATACAAAATTAAATCTTACTTTTATAGCTACACCCTTGGGGTTCAATGAAAAGGCTTTATGAGCTAGAAATTAAAAGTACTGGTTGAAAATACTATTACATTATACCAGCGATTATTAAGGCAATTTACAAAGTTAGTGCTAAAACTATGCACATTTTTCATTGTTAGCCCTCATATATTTAGTAAGCCCATGGGACTGTTTGGTATATAACTTGGCAAATAAAATCAATTGAAAAGTAAATAGCACATCAATGGCATTTATCACAAAAGAAAATTACACTATACCAACAGCAACATTTATTTAACCCAATATTGTTATGAATTAACCCTTTATTTATTTACTTTTTATGAATGGACACATTTATACTAAATGAATCCCGGAAGACATTTGGGTGCTGCATTCCTCAACTACAAATGAATGATTGATTTTAACCTGGCAATTTCTTCTTTCACTATGGGAAGAAAAATGGTGAAATTTATGAAAGTATACTTTTCGTAAAATATACTCTTGACTTTTTAAGACTCTCATAGTTTCTCCTCAAAAGTAGCTGAGTTGTGGATATGCTTATGTCTGGAAGCCTGGTGGACCTCAGACACATTTTAAATATTTTTCACAATTTAGAAAGAAGTATTAAATAGATGAGTAAATTTAAGCTAGGTAATACACAGATAAATTATTCTTTTCAAAGACTTGAAAAAACTAGTAATACGTGAATCACTATAATAATATGCATGCATATGTAATGATATGACTCTATCATCTTTAACATTGCATGTAAAAGTGGTTTACAGTTATTCCACATGACTCTGTTAAGTCCCTATGGTAAAAACCCCAGGACACTTGAAGACATTCCTGAGTTTATTTTATTAAGTGCATCACGAACTTTTGGGTGGTACACAATGTTATGGTATTGGTGGTACACAATGTTATGATGAAAAAACTTCTCTATTAAGAAAATGATATTTGAACTTCTCTGGCTTCTCCTCTTCACTATGGTTGATACTTTTGAACCTGTAACTATATTGCAGAATATACTGCAGGCTGTGGTAACTATATTGCAGAATAATAAAAATAAAGTTGTCTCCAGAGTATGTCTACCATCAGGGTTAGGAAGAAGCAGGGGATAATTTTAGGATCCAAAAGAAGTAGCTAGAAAGGGTGGAGTGAAGACGTTGTGCCTATTTCTAAGTCAGTAGAAGCCAATCTTTTTGTGAGAACATGATACTCACCAGGCCAAAGTAGGGGTAACAAATCCAAATATCTGCATGCATGCACCTGGCGCTGTTGTAAATCCTGCCAAATATAAGACCACAGGAAATGGTGGACTTGTGATGAACCAGCCAGCAAGGGCATGCCTGGTTAGGTACAAGCACACTGAGGAATTTAAAGACCACTGTGAGGCCCAAGTCAACCCTTCTGGAGGCTGAATTTACCCAATGGGGTTGGTTATCATTTAGTAGCCTCTGAAAATTTGGCATTACTTTGTGTGTGTGTGTGTGTGTGTGTGTGTGTGTGTGTGTGTGTGAGAGAGAGAGAGAGAGAGAGAGAGAGAAGAGGGGAAGGGGCACCGTCTACACTGACAGTTGTACTAGATTTTCAGAGACTGATGTGTTACAAACAGTAACACATAAAGCTTGAAAAAACAGAAATCTACCACATAAAGCTTGTGGATACTTTGAGTAAATTATTCAAAATAAATAAACCTAAAATACTGATAGGTAACTCTTGGTGAGGGCAAAATAAAGCATATAAATGATAAATTAGTGGATTATTCAAAATTTCTATCATCTTACTAGGACAATTTCTATTTTATCCAAAATACAAAGAAAATGGATTTGTGACTGTTTACTTGGAAGAGCTGAAAACTGTTTCTTAGTGGATTTCCATATTTATAACTCCAGCAAATAATTAATGTAACTAATTTGACTGCATGAAAAGTAATTCAATTTTATGATGTCTACAACAATTAAATTTATCAGGGCCCATAAATTATGAGAATAGAATAAAGCATAATAATGTGGAATTTCAACTATCTAAAATGTTCCTATGGAAGAGGACTCATTTTTATATATCAATTCATAGAAATATTTTGTAATTTAAAAATAAGCCCTATCAGTTCTTAGCTTAAGAACAGAAATTTGAATATTACCTTTGGACAGTTCTGCATAATGCTAATAATATGTTATTTATTTAAAATGTTCTGACTATTCATGGAACCATTCACTTAAAGCCATTAATCCGGGAAGTTGCTTGTTCTCAAGAAGTAAGACCAGAGATCAAAGCGCTATATTTATGATAAAAAAGCAGATAGCCATAGAATTAACATTTAATTCCCTAAACAATTATTGTATCCCTAAACAATTAGCTCACATGTTTTTCTGGTGTCTCTAAATGAATGATTTTAAAATATGACTAATAAGTAAATGGGGGGAAAGACTACATTACTTAGGAATTTTATTAGGCTGTCAATTTAAATACTCATTCCTCAGGCAAAGTGCAACTTCACATTTAAATAAATGTATATTAAACACTTTAAATTGATAGCACCAACTCTTCCCTGGGGTATGAATCATTTAGATTTTTCTAGTATACTGTTGTAAAGCACAACATTACATTATACTACACTAATCTAGTACATTAATATCTTTGATTATAAATTCACCATTAAGAGGTAAAAATGTGTGGCTGCTATGTTTAATAAAGAGGTTAAAAACTGCTAGACCAAGTAGCAAAATTATTATTTTTTCTATCTACCTAGAAAAAATCATTATTTCAACATTAACTGTATCAATTATTTTAAAGCCAATTATTAAAGTAACCCTCAAATTTGGTCCGTTAAAAATGGACTTTAATGCGTAGATCATTAGCCAATTAAATTTAATCATTTACACACCCCAGAATTCACTATCAAAATGCATGCGATTTTGTTCTCTACCCTTAGTGTTTTAGGATATAAACTATTTCATCTTATTGTTACAACAGATCATTTTCGGATGTATCAGAAAATCAAATTATAAGAGAAAGTCGAAATGAGATATTCAATCAGACATATTGTTCTTTTCCCTTGAAAGGCCAGATTTTGAAATTTCGAATTAAACTGAACTGATTTGTTGGTTTTAAAGCTTGTCTGACACTAACATATTTTAAATTGATAAGAATAGTACAGCACCAAACCATTTCTGGGGTTCTGGAATACATTTAAAATTTTAATAACGGTGAGCTCTTTACCACAAGCCAGGTAATACCTATATATTGCTAACTGAGGAAGAACAAATATGGAAATAGCATTTAAAGATAAATGAATTCTATAATTGGAAGCAAATTATTTAATTTTAACAATTACTGTGTTTAAGATAGAAGAAAATCGCATTGTTTATTTAAAATGTTAATGGGTCATTTTCTGCCTGACCTTTTAAGAATCTGGGAGAATGAATATTTAAAATGGGTTTGAAGATTGCTTATCTACTACTTTGCCTCGATTATTTGTAATCAATAGCTTATTAAAATTAGGTTAAGTAAAAGAATCACAAGTAAAGAAATTACTGATAAAATGCTCACAAATATTTGTAGTGAGTTAAATTCCACCAACTTTATTTCTGTAGACTTTCATGTTCATAAATCTATAATGGCTCACCAAAGTCTACTAAGTGTTTACTTCGTGTCTGACAGATAACCAATCCTTCATTAATTAAATATATCTACCCAAGTTGGTTTTTTAAAGACATACCAATGAATTCAAATTAGTTTGTGAAATGTTAGGCAAATCAAATTTGGATTCTCCTACTTTCAATATCCACTTGTCTAGATTCTTCCCACCTGCTGTCATGTGTTAATTTTTTTTAAAGCTTCATCTATTTGCAAAAAAAGAAAGAAATTGGTATTGTCTTGTGTTGTTTCATCCTTAAAGCGAAACCATTTGCAAGAAAATTATAGGTCCCTAGTGTTGAGCTTCTTTGCATATTAATTTTGTTAGCCTTACCTCCTGTGGTCTTTAGTTCTGGAAGGCCTATTAGATAATACACAAGATAAATTTTTCCCTTGTATCTTTGAGCTACTAGAAAATACATCCATTTTCTCTTAAAACTGAAATTTGCAGTACTAGTCACGCATATTTTCCTTTATTTTACAAATAGAGGTTTATTTAATTAAGCATGTTAAGTACTGTAATAGTCAATATTAGTTATATTCCTGTAACACGAGTTTCTGGGAATATATATTAATGTTAAGCACAAGTATTGCACAGTTTTCCAAACTAGCTAATGTAATACTGTGAAATGTGAACTTTGAATGAAAGTCTGAAATCTTAGGAATTACTTTATACTATAAATAAGAGATAGTTCAAACAAGTTTAGAAAAGCAAATCATTCATGTACATTGAAAAAATAAAGATATAAAAATAATCTGTTTTAAATGGAAATTATCCATTTAGTGACTCGTGCATATGAGGGTACATTGAAAAGACACGTACTTATCACTTTTTAAAATTCCAGATGTTACTCTTTGGTTTCTCTTTTTACAACATTTCATCAGGATCTCAAATGAGCTTACACTGTTTTGATTAAACCTATTTGAATGCTAATATATCAAAAATTCCTAAAGTTCACTTAGAAGTATTAGAACCAACTTAAGAGATTAAATATGACAATAAAGAGAGAATATAAGAGAGTGAAATAATGATTCAATTTGCGATTAGAGCTCCGTTGGAAGTTAGACTAATTAAGAATAGAGTGTAAAATGAGTTTGGAAAGCTTTCCCTTTTAGAAATTGGCACTGCATTTTTAGTCAGAACACCAAAACTGCACCTATAAAGGCAAGATGAACACTGCATGTTCTGAAAAGAGGCTCAGGGGCTCACACAAGTTGAGAATTTTATAAAATTTCAGGATAGTTTTAGTTTTTGAAATAGTTTTGCTGTCATAGAGAGGAAGCAATAAAAATATTGTTATCAAAGTAAAAAAGTAATTTTTTAGTAGATGTCATTAAAGACAAATCAAGAATGGAGAAAAGTTTTAACCAGAGATTCACTAGATGTGTGTGTGTGTGTGTGTGTGTGTGTATACATTGGATGTGTGTGTATATATATATATAAAATACACATAGATGTATATGTGTAAAATATATAGAGAGATGTGTATATATTTAACATCATGAACTTCTAGATATATGAGGGTAAAACACTAATGAGAAAGCAAAATGCTTTTTATTTAAAATAAAATGATACAGGTAATATTGACTATTTAAAAAACTGTGGATTTATTATTAATAAACTTCTTCAAACTTCTGAAACTTTTCAAGAGTTGACACTGCATGTAGTCTGGGTCAAAGTGAAAAGTAGAAATGATGATGATATAACTTCTTCACCTGACTCTAAGATTGTGTTTGGATTTATTTGCAAATATGGTATTATGTTGAAGTAAAAATTAAAATGGATTATATGATATGTGAAATCACATTTCAAAAATTTAACAAAATATTTTGATGGGAACCCACAAACCGTTACTTCTGTATCTAAAATATGTATGCTTTTTATTCATCTTGAATAGAAAAATCCTAAAACATATATATTGTAGAGATAAACTAAGACATAGAATACAGAAATTCATTTAAATAAAATTCTCATTGTATTTGAGTATTAGGATTAAGTTTTGAGACAAAAAAAAAAGCCAACAACTTGAGGGATGAAATTGCCACCTTTTTGTGTCTAAACTTTTAATATGTTTTGTTTTCTTGCTATCAAAATATGCTTCATTTCCCCTTACAAAGATCACGGATATTAAAATTATAATAGCAGTTTAATAATATGTTCTTCTATGCTCTCTAATTTTATTGCTTTGTTTATATAACTATTGAGGAAAACATTACCCAAAACTATGATTTTAACTTTTATGTATCTGATCAAAGTATAGAAGTCTGAAGCAAGGCCATCTTATTAGGAATAGTATTAAGGATGTTATATAGTTTTATTTAGCTTCCAGGCTGGTGGCTTTTAACAACAAATGTTGGAAGAGTTAGTGTGGTGGCATATTCTCCTAAGATGGTGACCACTTTTCCACTACTTTGGTTTCTTCCAATTGTAGTTTTACTTGGAAGCAGTAAATACATTTGCAATGCCAAATGAATTTATATTCCTTAATGCATCTGCTACCTCATTGGTTCTAACAATGGGAGAAAGCTATGAAATATGTGATGTGATCCCTTGGTTTTTATTAATAAAGAATGTGTATATTTTCAATACAGAGAAGGGTAACCTTAACATATAAATAATTTGTTATTTTTGATTTAAATATTTGTTTCACTTAAATTTCAAAACTGCACATTTTGTTTAATTTTTAAATTTTTATATTTTAAAGATTTTATTTATTTATTCATGGGAGACCCAGAGAGAGGTGGAGACACAGGCAGAGGGAGAAGCAGGCTCCTCGATCCCAGGACCCCGGGGTCACGACCTGAGCCAAAGACAGATACTCAGCCACTGAGCCACCCAGGTGCCCCTAAACAACACCGTTTAATTCCTTCATTTGCTGCACTCAAGCAAATGGTCCTTGGTTCTTTATGCTAAGAAACCTAGAATTCTGCATTCCTCGAGTTTGTTCAAAATTCATAATAACTGTGATACTCTGATCCTGGTGTCGGGCAGCTGTTTTATTTATTCTTTTCTTATCTCCTAGATTTAAATGTATGTTTCTCGATAATAAGAGCCTGGTCATGGAATCTTTAGGCAACAGAACGTAAAATCAAAACAAGCTCCCCATATTTCCTATTTTATTGTCTCATTCTTTTTCACTTTGTCATGATCTTTATTGTGGTCACTGCAAAAATGGTGTGTGTGTTTTTATTGAACATGCTTTACTAATTTACTCACATTTAATTATTAAACATCTAATTGTAAAAAAATGTGGCAGCATTCATATATGTCCAAGAAAGATAAGTTCCTTCATGTCTGTATGTGGCAGCTAACAGAAGTTTATAAAGTGTCCTTCAAGTGAGTTCAAGAAATTTGAATAAATTTTCTCAGTTTTATTATTGCTAGTGTCCAGCAGAAATTGGGACATAAAAAAATAAATATTGAAAAAGCCATTAACATTAGCGTGATTATTAATTCCTTTTATGGTATCTTATTATTTCACCTGATTAGGTGAAATAAGAAATATTAGATTACTTACCTCAACATTCATTTAAGTCTTTCAGATTTGTTCCAAATCATTAGGTATGTATTGTGGTGGATATTAGCATTGTTTTAACAATGAATTATAAGCTAAATATTTAATTCAGGTTATAAAAATGTAATGTTGATATTTCTTCCATTAAAATTAATAGTATCAGGTTTTACTGAATGTATTTACATTAGAAAATTTGTCCCTTAAAATATAAATAAATATAAACAGCTTTTCTGACTAGAAATGTATTTTTTATTTAATACTGTGTGGATACTATGATTTGAAGTGAGAAAAGTCTTGAAAGTATATATTAACTTTCTACACTAAAATTCAGTTTTGATTATTCTTGGATTTTAAAAGTTACATTTCAAGAACTTTCCTTTCTGTCTCATTATAACCATCTCAAAATATAATTAATTCCCATAGACCATAGAAAAACTGTCAGAGCTTTTCACATCTTTCAAAACAAAGAGATACTATTCTCTTTCTAATGCAGGAATGTAATACAAGGAAAATAGATACTGAAATCAGGAAATGGAAAAACGCAGGAAATGAGCTAGATGCCATGCGGAAAAAGAAACAGTGAACTGCCAGATGTAGTTCGATAAAACAGCCACTCAGGAGTGTCTACATGAGGCTACTCTCCCGTCCAAACAATCTACTTCCACTAAAAATACGCCTGGCTGGCACACATCGCTCTCAATCCTCACTTGATCAATTTGTTCTTGGGTTTTCAAGTGATTTGAATGCGTATGTGTTTTCTTTTTAATATTTAAAAAAAAGAATGTTTTTAAGTTGTTCTCAGTGTTTGACTCTTAAACACATTCACATATTGAACAGTTAAAATTCCCAGTGATAAAATATTTCTAGTTGATCTGTAATGTTTCAATTTAAGTCCAGTTAATGTATGTAGTTAATACCGCTGAAAGCAGTATCAGACATTAACTTTGTGAGCTTTGCAATGGTAAAAAGAGTTTTTCCATCACATATATTCTTGGCCATATTTGCACACAAGAATTGTTTTGAATATGTGACAGAAAATAATTCAATTTGTTGGGCTGAACAAACAAAGGGTCTCACATGTCATTTATAATGCTTTATGGGGGCTGATGTAGAAGGATCATTGCAGGTAATCTGGATTAGGGAGAAAAAACTGTTTCCTCCCTGGATTTGTTATACTTCGTACCAAAACCTTGTCCTCTTCTAATTTTTCACTTACTTTCCCAAGGAGTTTGTTTTATGGAATAATGTAGAATGGTATGTACCTTCTTCCCATAATCCTACAAATATCTCACATATCAGAAAGACTTGCTTTCCCAAATTTTATGCTTTAATATGATATTTAGGGAACAGAAAACTCTGTGTAACTCATGTCCCACACATGAACTAATGTTTGATCTGAAGACTTATTATTTATTTATTTATTTATTTATTTATTTATTATTTTTCTTAAAGATTTATTTATTTAGAGAGGGAGGGAGAGTGTGTGAATGCATATAGGAGGGAGGGGCAGAGGAAGAAGGACAGAGAATCCCAAGCCTACTCCGTGTACTGAGAACTGAGCCTGATTTGGGGCTCTGTCTCAAGACCCTGAGATTATGACCTGAGCTAAAGCTAAGAGTCGGATTCTTAACGGACTGAGCGACTCAGGTGTTCCTGATATGAAGACTTTATGCTGTCACTGGGAAACCCCAGCTGACCTTTCTATGCCAAAAAACTTAGACTCACTTGCAAAGTCAAAAATCTTCCATTTCTTCTTTTATCTGTGTTACTTAAATCTTTTTTTTTTACTTCATGTGAAAGTTGAAAGAGAATTTATAACGTTTGGAAATAAAAACTGAACATGTACCTATATATGGAATTGTGATTCTCTTAGTGTATTTTTTCTTCCATATTTTTATTTAAATTCTAGTTAGTATATAGCATAATATTGGTTTCAGGAGTAGAATTTAGTAAGTGATTCATCACTCATATATAACATCCAGTGCTCATCATATCAAGTGCCCTCCTTAGTCCCCATCCCCCATTTAGCCCATCCCCCACCCATCTTCCTCCACTAACCCAGTTTGTTCTCTATCGCCAAGAGGCTCTTTTATGGTTTGTTTCCCTCTCTCCTTTTTCTCTTTTCCCCCTTCCTATATGCTCATCTGTTTTCTTCTTAAATTCCACATCTGAGTGAGATCATATGGTGTTTGTCTTTCCCTGATTGACTTATTTCGCTCATCATAATACACTCTAGGTTCATTGCTGCAAATGGGAAGATTGCATTCTTTTTTCATGGTTATTTGTGTGTGTGTGTGTGTGTGTGTGTGTGTGTGTACCACATCTTTATCTATTCATCCACTTGATGGACACTTGGGCTCTTTCCCTAGTTTGGCTATTGTTGATAATGCTGCTATAAACATTGGGGTGCATGTTCCAGTTTGAATCTGTGTTGTCTTATCCTTTGGGTAAGTACTGAGTAGTGCAGTTGCTGGGTTGTAGGGTAGTTCTATTTTTTTTTTAACTTTTTGAGGGACCTCCGTACTGTTTTCCAGAGTGGCTGCACCAGTTTGCATTCCCACCAATGATATGAGAGGGGTACCCTTTCTTTGCATCTTTACCAACATCTGTTTTTTCCTGAGTTGTTCATGTTAGCCATTCTGACAGGTGTGAGGTGGTATCTTATGGTGGTTTTGATTTGTATTTCCCTGATGATGAGTGATATTGAGCATCTTTTCATATGCCTGTTGGCCATCTGGATGTACTCTTTGGAAAAATGTCTATTCATGTCTTCTGTCCATTTCTTAACTGGATTATTCATTTTCAGGGGCTTGAGTTTGATAAGTTCTTTTTTTTTGATAAGTTCTTTATAGATTTTGGATACTAACCCCTTATCAGATGTGTCATTTGCAAATATCTTCTCCCATTCCATAGGTTGCCTTTTAGTTTCATCGATTGTTTCCTTCACTGTGCAAAAACTTTTTATCTTGAGGAAGTTCCAATAGTTCATCTTTGCTTTTGATTCCCTTGCCTCAAGAGATGTGTCTAGGAAGAAGTTGCTATAGCTGAGGTCAGAAGTTGTTGCCTGTGTTCCCCTGCAGGATTTTGATGGATTCCTATCTCAAATTTAGGTCTTTTATCCATTTTGGTTTTATTTATTTTTAATAAATAGATTTATTTTTGTGTATGGTGTAAGAAAGTGGTCCAGTTTCATTCTTTTGCATGTTGCTGTCCAGTTTTCCCGACACCATTTGTTGAAGAGACTGTCTTTTTTCCATCTTTGTTGAAGATTAGTTGATCATGTACTTTTGGGCCATTTCTGGGTCTTCTGTTCCATTCATCTATGTGTCTATTTTTGTGCCAGTACCATACTATCTTGATGACTATGGCTTTGTAATATAGCTTGAAGTCCAGAATTGTGATGCCTCCTGTTTTGCTTTCCCTTTTTCAGGATTGCTTTGGCTATTCGAGGCCTCTTGTGGTTCCACACAAAGTCTAGGAATTTTTGTTCTAGTTCAGTGAAAAATGCTGGTGGTATTTTAATAGGGATTATATTAAATGTGTAAATTGCTTTGTGTAGGATAGACACTTTAACAATGTGTGTTCTTCCAATTCATGAGCATGGAATGTTTTCCCATTTCATTGGGTCCTTTTCAGTTTGTTTCATAAGGGTTCTATAGTTTTCAGAGTACAAATCTTTTACCTCTTTGGTTAGGTTTATTGCCATGTATCTTACTGTTTTTGGTGCAATTGTAAATGGGACCAATTCCTTGATTCTTTTTTTCTGCTGTTTCCTTATTGGTGCAGAGAAATGCAACAGATTTCTGTACATTGATTTTATATCCTGTGGCTTTGTTGAATTCATATATTCCAGCAGGGTTTTTTTTTTTGGTGGAGTCTTTTGGGTTTTCTACATAAAGTATATCATCTGCAAATAGTGAAGGTTTGACTTCTTCTTTGCTGCTTTGGATGCCTTTTATTTGGATGCCTGTTCCTGAGGCTAAGACTTCAGTACTGTGTTAAATAGTAATGGTGAGAGTGGACATGTCTGTCTTGTTCCTGACTATAGAGGAAAAACTCTTAGTTTTTCCCCATTGAGGATGATATTACCTATGGATAATTAGTGTATGGCTTCTATAATATTGATGTATGTTCCATCTATGCCTACTTTGTTGAGTTTTTTTTAATTGAGAATGGATGCTGTATTTTGTCAAACGAAAAGCCATAATCTTCCATTTCTTAAGCCTGTCATTTGACAACATGAAATTCTGATGTAACAATTCAAAAATAACTTTGGAAGGTGAGTGGCTTGGAGTAACATAAAGGATGAAGGGATGGGAAAGCCATAACAGAGCTAGGTGTGAACATAAAGGAGGCATCCAGAGAAAGGATGCTCTTGAAACCCTTTTCATAGCACACAAGACACACTGCTCTCTTTGCAGTAAGACTGGCCCTGAATGTGGCATCTAGGAGACACCAGCTCTTGATTTTCCAGGGAAGAGTACTCTATCACATTACACCAGTGGTAAAATTTAGAGAAGGCACAATTCCTGGATTGTATGAATATGGAAATTAATTACTTAGGTCTTAGTAAGAAAAGGGAAAGGAGCAGGACTTTAAACATTTGGATGCAGGAATAACTAAAGCATGAAATTAGCTCTAAATTAGACTGAATTTGACATTTATCCTTAAATATGTATGGATCCTGTGATCTAAAATAGCTCTGGTGGGGGGTCTGGGTGGCTGAGCCCATTAAGCATCTGCCTTCAGCTCGGGTCATGATCCCTGGATCATGGAGGGCCCCGGGATCAAGCCCCACCTTGAGCTCAATGCTAAGTGGGTCTCCCTCTCCCTCTTCCACTCCCCCTGCTTGAGCTCTCTCTCTCTCTCAAATAAATAAATAAAATCTTTAAAAAATAGCTCTGGTAACTGTGAGAGTGTTGGGCCATTACCATCTGTTTCTTTTGTTTGAAAGATATAGGGGAAGCAGATGAGTTTAACTTGGAATAGTAGAATGGATTTGGAGTGCCCTTGATTTGGATAAAAAGGAATTGTGCCCAAGTACTAAAAGGTCACATATTTTGGAATGAAATTGATATTATATATATATAGATAGACAATATCTATACATAGGTTATTATATATAAATGATATCAAATTAAGACTGCTTTTTAATATCTACTATGTGCAAAGGGCTGAGGTAGTTGCAGAGGGATATAAAAATATACATGTCATAACCTATGTTTCATTTCATATCTAGTAGGGGTGATAAAACCAATATATAAGAAAAGTTGAAAACAATATAAATAATACATAGTAAAAGAAAAATACCACAGAAGTTGAAAGGTAGCATATAAGTTTGAAAATCAATTAACACTTTTTGTGGTTTGTATTTAGTGGTCTCCTTAGCACCCTGACTACTAATAGGGAAAATATGTGCTTATTCTATGTGTTAATAAAATAAAATATTATATTTTAGATTGGCATTTAGAGTTTGGGCCCATGAAACTTCTAGTTAGTCATTGTAGCCAGGCAAAGAACGTTGGCAGCTGTATAGTTTGTGTTTGCAATCATTTATTCACTCAACAAATATTCTTTGAGTGCTTACAACGGGAGTGGAAATAGAGCTAAAGAAGACTTACATGGTTTCTCTTTCCTGGAATCTGACATATGGTAGAGAAGACAGATGCAGGACTATTAATTTCCTTGTAATGATATTACAAGAAAAGATGTAAACAAGATCTGCCAAGACCTAATCTAGACTGATGGGGTTAGAGAAAAGAAATGCCTTTTAAATAAAGACCAAATAGTAGGAAACTTTTAGTTAGGCAAATGGAGGTGGAGAGACGTAAATGGATTTGAGGGATACTTAAGAGATGTATATGACGAGACCTTAACTAATCACATGTTTTAGATGAGGGTAAGTGGGAAGGAGGAAGAAGCATGACAGTCCTTTGGCTAACAATTAGAGGGTGACAGTTGTGCATTGACAAGATAAGGGCACTAGAGAGAGGATCAAGTTTGGAATAAGATGGGGGTAATGGAGGAAGTCTCACCTGAGATGTGAGACTTCAAGTAGTAACACCCAGTATGTAGTTAACTGGATCTCAGCATCACAGAGTGGTTTGGGCTGGATATATATGATTGGGGTCATCAGTATATGGTATGGAGCCCCAAAGAGTGGCAACATTGAAGAAGAACAGAGAGGTAGCAGAGAGCAAGAACAAAGGGAAAGAAATTTTGGAGAAGAGAATGCTTAGCTATAATAAATACGAAGGTCAAATAAATAAGAATTGGAAAGATTCTATGTCACTCATATACAGTACTCTTCTAGTCACCCATCATAACCAACCACCCCAAAACTTAGTGGCTTAAAGCAATAATTTATTGTTATCTTCCATGTTTGGGGTGGATTGGACTGAGCTGCTCACAAATAGCTGTTGAGGCTGGAATGATCCAAAGGCTCGATGGGTCAGGGCAACAGAGACAGCTTCACATCCGGTTCCATAGTGCTCCTCCAGGTGGCCCCTCGCCAGCAGAGTAGACTATACTTCTTATATGGCAGCTCAGGGCTCTAAAAGAAAGCAAGTAGAAATTGCCAGACCTAGAGAAGGAATCCATCTAGATATGATACAGGGTTACTTTAGCTGTCATAGGGCTGCCTTGATTCATGGCTGGGGGTGTGTGTGAAAAAATATATTTCTCTTAATGGGAGAATAACAAGATCTTATTGCAGAATGTTGTGTGGTTGGAGATACAGTTGTGGCTATCTTTTGAAATTGTGTTCTGCTAGGCATTAATAATTGCAGTTGTCATTTATTGCATGTTATGTACAATGTGATATGGTAGGAGCTTTATATACATTATCTCCACAGATTACTAAAAAACTTTTTTTATTGAAGTACAATTGGTATACAAGATTATATTAGTTTCAGGTATACAGCATATAGATTCCACAATTCTATAGATTACTCAGTGTTCACCGTGATAAGGGTAGTCACCATCTGTCACCACACACATTACTACAATATTATTGACTATATTCTCTATGCTGTACTTTTCCTTTTCATGACTTATTTTTTTTATAACTGGAAGTTTGTATGTCTTAATCCTCTTTATCTATTTTGCTCATAGATAGCAAACACCCCCACCTGTTTAACAACTACCAGTCTATTCTCTGTATTTAACTTTTATTTTTATTTTTTTTTAAGATTTTTATCTATTTATTCATGAGAGACACCGAGAGAAAGAGGCAGAGACATAGGCAGGGGAAGAAGCAGGCTCCATGCAAGGAGCCCCATGTGGGACTCAAACTGGGGACTCTGGAATCACGCCCTGAGCCAAAGGCAGAGGCTCTACTGCTGAGTCACCAGGCATCTCAGTATTTAACTTTTAAATTAGATATTGTTATCCTCATATCACTAGGTGAGGAAAACAGTTCAAGCGTGGTTAAAAGAATTGTCCAAGGTGTCATAGTTAAGAATATAGCACATTCTCATGGTTATTCTTACATTTTGTAGACCATAGAACTAGAACTTATGCTGTTTTTCTAGAATTATTTTTATTTTTAAAAGACTTTATTTTTTTTTTATCTGAGAGAGAGCAAGAGTGGTGGAGGAGGGGCAGAGAGAAAGGGAGAAGCAGGCTCCCTGCTGAGTAGGGAGCCTGATGTCAATGCTGAGCTCAATCCCAGGATCCCCGGATCAGGACCTTAGCTGAAGGCAGACGCTTAACCAACTGAGCCAATTAGACACTCTTCTATAATTATTTTTTGAGTAATAATAAATGCTTGTCCTATTGTCAGTGGGCAACATTTATGAGGAGGTGGGGGAGAAAAGAGCTAGAAGAAAGAAAGAAATGGAATTTCTACCACGTGGTGTTTACTCTCATATGTCTAGGACTTAGACTAGTGCTCAATAAATATTTGTTAAATTGTTTTTTTTAATTTTTTATTTATTTATGATAGTCACAGAAAGATAGAGAGAGGCAGAGACACAGGCAGAGGGAGAAGCAGGTTCCATGCACCGGGAGCCTGACGTGGGATTCGATCCCGGGTCTCCAGGATTGCGCCCTGGGCCAAAGGCAAGCGCCAAACCACTGTGCCACCCAGGGATCCCTGTTAAATGGTTTTAAAAAAGGATTTAGCTATTTTCCATTTTTTGACAATTACAACTAACATTCCAAACAATATTCTATGTATGGCACTTTTCCTTAAAATATGAGTTCATGGGCATTTTTGAGAGCATATCGTTAATTAATTTGTCCTTCATAACTGCCACCACCACCACCACACCACCACCACCATCACACTGCATTAAGTAGCTACCTTCTAAGTATTGCTCATTGTTTCAGAGAAAGCAGAAAAATATAAAGACAGTAAGAACCCCCCTAAATGTGTATGTTAATCTAGATTTCAGAAGTGACAAACCAAAGGTTAAATGTATATGTGAAAAGATACGCAGTGAGTCATGAGAGTTTTATGTTTAAAAAGGAGTTTGGGAAAAATCTTTTGGATAGTCTGAGACCATTTCACACGACTCCACTGGTTCATGGAGTAAGGAAGAACTTATTCGAATAGAGAAGACTCAGTGGTCATCAACAGGAGTATATACACTCTGTGCCATTATTTCTGAAGCTCTAGGAACACAGGAACGAAAGAGACCACAGATGCAAGGAATTGCTACGAGAAGGTTAAGCATTTGTGACCAAGACTTCTCTTTCTAGCTTTAGTGCCAGCAGGGAGGACCTTTTGAATGTTGCCTTTTTCGTATTTCGGCCATTTCTCTTTTGCTCCTTCTTTGTGATCTTGTACCTCCTGAACTCAACAAATCACTGTGCAGACACTGAGCCCAGCACCTAAAGTCCTAGCGAAACTCACTGAAAAGTATTTGTGGACTGGTTGTAGGATCTCTGGGGATTTAGGGCCTGCCAAACCTTCCAATGTTTCTAAGAGGACATATTGTTTTGAACAAGTACAATTCAGCTATAAGAAAGGGACTTACATGAACACATACAAGGTACTGCTCCACCAGTGATGGTTTATGTCTTTACCAGATAATTTATAAAAGACTTTAAGAGTTAGGACAAGCCTGACTTTTAAAAAATCATGGAGGTCAGTGTAAATCCTGTCATTTGGTTCTTAATACAGTCGTTAGCATGTTTGTATCTGGTCAAAGGAATTCAGTTAACTCCAGTTTCACTATAAAATAACTACCATACTGCTTTCAACAGCCACAACAACAAACTGGCATAATCTGAAGATTCTTTTTTTTATTAAAAGCTGAAAGTAGGGGGATCCCTGGGTGGCTCAGTGGTTTGGCACCTGCCTTCGGCCCAGGGCGTGATCCTGGAGACCCGGGATCGAGTCCCCATCAGGCTCCCTGCATGGAGCCTGCTTCTCCCTCTGCCTGTGTCTCTGCTTCTCTATCTCTCTGTGTCTCTCATGAATAAATAAATAAAATCTTTTTTTAAAAAAAGCTGAGAGTACAGTGTCCGGAATAAGGAAGGAAATACTATACTTTTTCTGATTATCCCACTGCTGTGGTACTGAATTTCATCCTGAGCATTGCATTTCATAAAAAGAAGGCAATTGGTATAATCAATGTCTGAAAATTATTTCTAATAACAGATATGAAAAGTTACTGGAGAAAACACAGAAAAGTATTAAAAGGAAAAGACATAAATCCAGACTTTCATAGAGTTGTCTGGTGGGCAAATCAAAGTTTAGCAATATAATTTCCTTGTCTGCTAGTGAGGAACTTGTAATTCATTCATTCATTCCACAATTATTGAGTGCCACTCTGTGCCAAGCATTGTCTTGGGTGCTGTAGATATACGAGTGAACAAAAATTCCTGTCTTCATGGAGGTCCCATTGGTTTTTGCTTCTTGAAGTTTAAATATTAAGAGTAATTTGCTATCCTTAATTTTACCTTTAGAGCTAAGGATCTTAGTAATATTTTAGATATGACCATCATTGGCTACAAAAATGTGGCAGAAACTCCTTATGTGAGGCTGTAGAGTCCTGCTATCCAGCTATCTTGGCTGCCTTTAAAATTAAAGACAACATAGAACACATGATCCCATCATCTGGGCAAGTAACTAAAGAAAAAGTAAAACACATTGTGAACTTCACTCAATAAAGGGCTAACAAAAATATGAAGTCTGGAGAGGTTCATCTGAAATTGGACAACCCACCTTTCTCAAACTTTGATTTCAACTTTCACATGTGCATTCACACCATGTATTGTATGGGTCAGTGGGCTGAAACCACATGGTGTTTGAGGTAGTTAATATTATCAAAGAAGCATCTGGAGGATGTTCAAGGTTAATGAGAATTCCATTCTTGAACATTTCATTGAACATTGTGAGTTCCTTCTAAGATGCTCAGATTCAGTGAGGTATCGTTTTTATCAATATGAGCTAAGACTTTGCTTCTTACATTAATAATCTCACTTTTCTCAAATGCAATGTCAGAAATGAATAAATAGCACTCTCAAAATTTCCCCATTTAATATAACGAATGTGTGCAGACTTATAAGCAACCATACCCATATATGTAAATAACATAACACAGAAACAGGTGAGGCAAATATGGTCTCGAAGTAGTTTTCCATAAAACACAGATGTTCTATTATATTGCAGTATTATTATTTTAAGTGAAGCACGATGGAAATATTCTATTTTTAACTTGAGGAACATTTCCGCTGCCCAAAGTTGTTTCCTACCTTTGTCCTATAAGAAAATTCACTGAATAGTCTGTTCGGGTGAGAGAGCTGAGGCTGAAAAAGGTGAAACGACTTCTCTAAAATTATGCTGCTAATGAGGGGATGAGTTCGGATTTCAACGTGTGATTTTCTGACTAGACTGCCCATGAGTTTCATTTATTCCTCTGACCTCTGGCTTTCCTGTTGTCCTCACCTCATTTGAGTTTCAAAAGTGTTTTTCAGTTTTTTTTGTGCATCAGCATTAAGTTGGATAATAGAACCAAGGGAAACATTTCAGGAGTGGAACTCTACTGATGTGCACATGCAGGTTCTGTAAAGGCAACGTATTCAAAAGAGTTCGATCTTGAAACAAAAATAAAAAAAAAAAACTGCCTGCAAAAGCTAGCCTTTGAACTGAACTTACCCTTGTCACTGTTTTCTGGAGGAGGTGCAGCTATCTTTAATATGATCCAGACATTTTTGAAGGGGAGCAACATGATCCATGTGGAAATGTAGTAGTGATACCTCCTCAATTCACAGATGGCAATAGTTCTTCGTTGAGTTGCTGAGAACATTTCTTGAAAGAGAACACACATCCAGGAAAAAAAAAAAGCACAAATGGCAAGTGTGCAGCTTGGCTTTTTATGAACTGAACACACTCATGTAAGCAGCCTTCAAATAAATAAGTGGCACCCAAAAGCCACTGTTGTGACCTCTTCTATGCTCATGGCTCCCAAGGACAGTCTCTATCCTGACATGACAGGTGAGCTTTGCCTGGCTTCTAATTTCAGATAAGTGGAATCTAGAGTTGTATGTGTATGGTGTTTACATTGAACATCATCTTTGTGAGATTTTTTTCCCATTTTTGTTATGTGGTTGTAGTTTGTGCATTTTCATTGCTCTATGAGTGTATCACAGCTTATTTATGCATCTCTTCTTGGTGGACATTTGGGAAGTTTCCAGTTTAGGGTTTTTACACATGATAGTGCTCCTAACATTCTTATGCATATATTTAGATTGATGTATGTATACGTTTCTACTGAGTAAATACCTAAGAATGAAATTGTCCTATATATTTGGAAAAGTCACCCTAATTTTGGTATGAATGAAAGAGAGGTCTTTGTGTGAAGAGACAGCTCTCTATCTGTATGTGTATGTTAATTGTTGCTTCATGTTAAATGTTGCTTTATTAAGTTGTTTTGACAAACCAAGAAAAAATAAAAGAACAATGCAGGATTGCTCATATTGTCTATCACTTGAGATAATGGTCACATTTAGTGTTTTCTTAGCGTCTTTTACTATGTGATATGCATTGTATATTTACATAGTTAAAATTATACATACTCAGTTTCTTTCTATTTAACAATGTATTAGCAGAATGTTCTCATGTCATTGAAAAGAGGGATTGTTTGGAATAGTGCAATAAAGGTAGTCAAGGGTGGTAGAGAACAAAAGATGGATATTTTAGGATGAAGCAGTCAAACACTGGAGTGAAGCCAAGAAAGGAAGTATTTAAAGAGAGTCTGTTAGATTTAGCAACTAAGAGGTTATTGGTGAGGCTAATGCGATAGTGTAAATTTTTGAGAAATTTACTTATACTTGGAAAGAATTACATGGGGTTGTGAATTTTAGAAAGATCATTTCTTCCTTCACTTCCTTTGTCTCTTCTCTCTCTTTTGGCTTGCTTTCCCTTTATTTTCCTTTCCTTTTTATTAGTTGCATGTATGTGAAATAATGTTTTTATGTTTGCATTTTTTCTTAGTCCAGCTCTCTACATTTACCGCCATCAATATGGTCTAGACCAAATTAGCTGCCTTTGTGTTCTGCTACCCCTTAATTCTTATCCCCCTGCTTTGTGACTTTATACTTCAGCCAAAGAAAGGTGAACAGACGAAAGAGTTGTTTAAGGTTAAGAAATATGCAGAATTAAAAACAAAGAAATATGCAGAATTTGCTGGACTAAGGGCTATAAAACCTTCCAAAATAGATGTAGGCTGAGACTTCGAGTGGGTTTAGGTCATGTTGGCTGACTGAGCCTCCAGAACTGCAAACTCCTTTGGCAGTGTATCTCTTTACCCACTCTACAAATAAAATATTGGTGGAAAGTTGTCCTAGCACCTGGAGAAATCTTTCCCCAGGGTTTGGAGGGAACAATACTGGTCGAGACTATCTTGTAGGAAACAGTCTTAAATTCAAGTGTGTCTATTTTATTTGTGGTTTTTATTCTTTTTTAAAAAGTAATACATATGCACAATAGAAAAATTTTGGTCCTTTTGTTATTAGGCATACAACTTCATTGGATGGTCTGGTCAATAAAATAATTTTCACAATTTGGATCCTTGATAAGATTTGGGGAGTTCAGAATATTTTTAAAAATATTTATTTATTTAACAGAGAGAGAGAGAGAGAGAGAGAGAGAGAATATGCATGTGTACACAAGTAGGGGGAGGGGCAAAGGAGAGAATCTTTAAGCAGACTCCCCCTCTTTGAGCATGGAGCCCCACTCTGGCCTCAATTTGGCAATCCATGAAATCATGACCCATGAGACCATGACTTGAGCTGAAACCAAGAGTTAGACGCTCAACTGACTGAGCCACCCAGGTGCCCCTGGGAGTTTAATTATTATTTAGGATGCCATGCTAAGGATGTCAGAGGGTGTTTAAATGGAGGTGAGTGATGAGCTGCAAATGGAATGCACATATTTTAGAGATTTGTCCTGCCACAAACCAGAAAGTGTGTCTCTGTTCTTATTTCTTTTTTGGAAAAGAATAAAGTTAAAAGGCAGAATTTATTATGTTTTTCTAGTACATATTTATCTAGAATTCTATGATCTTTTGAAGTTGCTGGGTTTTATTAGATGTACAGACAATGATAAATTTTCTCAATCATAAGCACTATAATTCTTATAGAAATTTAATATAATCAAGTCATCTTTAGGGAAGAAGTAATGATGAGATATATTGAGGGGCTTTCGTGTTTCTAAAGCTGTAACTCTTTTGCAAACCAGGAATTAGTTTATTTTGAAGCATTAGAATGAATGACAAATTACCCTTGTCAGAATGATTGAAAGTGTGAGTTGTATTGATTTGGCAGTCCTTTGCTATATATTTTGGGTTTTTTTGTTTGTGTGTTTGTTCTTTCCTGGGTTTTCCATTCTAACTCTTATAGCTTTTTTTAAAAGATTTTATTTATTTATTCATGTGAGACACAGAGAAGGGTGAGGCAGAGACATAGACAGAGGGAGAAGGAGGCTCCATGCAGGGAGCCCGGTATGGGACTCGATCCCAGGACTCCAGGATCTAGCCCGGAGCTGAAGGCAGACGCTTAACTGCTGAGCCACCCAGGCATCCCTCTAACCCTTAAAGTTTAGCGCATGCTTATAAAGGCATATTTTTGCTACTAGAAATTAGCAGATTTTATTTAAAGAAAGAGAAAACTGTGGAAGGATGGTGTATTAGTTTCTTCTTGCTTCCTTAACAAATTATCACAATTGTGGTAGCTTGAAACAACAAAAATTTATTCTTTCATGGTTTTGGAGGCCTGAGATCCAAAATCCAGGTGTTAGCAGGGCCATGCTCTCTCTAAATGCTCTAGAGAATATTCTTTTCCTTGCCTCTTCCAGCTCCGGGTGTTCTTAGGTGTTTTTTGTAGAAAAAAGCATTCCAGTCTCTGCCTTCCTCTTCATATTATCTTCTTTTCTGTGTCTCTTCTTTGGATGTCTTTTATAAGGATATCTCTCATTGGATTTAGCACCTATCTGGATAATCCAGAATGCTCTCCACTCAAGATCCTTTGTTATATCTGCAAAAGCCATTTTTTTCCAAATAAGTTCACATTTACGTGTTCTGAGGGCTAAGGCATGAGCATGTCTTTTTGGGGTAGTAATTTAACCCACTATAGGTTTATTACAATACTGCTTTGGGGCTTGATTTAGTATTCTTTAAAGTTAATTTTGATTACTGCATAAAACTTGGATTTGGGCTTTGTATCATTTAGGATTGGTCATATATTTAAATAACCTGCTGGAATAAATATAAAAATCTATTATTTGAATTTTAAAGTTGGCATGAATATAAACTGGGTTTATGCCGTTTTCTTATAGAGTGTCACTTTAGCTGCTAAATAGAAATGCCCACCATCTTTTCCAGCATCACATGAAACATGCTGCAGTTTATTGATATATACATATATCCAAAATTCTATAAATGGTTTTGGCAAAAATTGAGATATCTGGGTTTTTTTAATCCAATTTTTAAGATTTTTAAAAATTTATTCATGAGAGACACAACAGAGAGAGAGAGAGAGGCAGAGACACAGGTAGAGGGAGAAGCAGGCTCCATGCAAGGCAGCCCGACGTGGGACTCAATCCTGGGACTCCAGGATCACGCCCTGGGCCAAACGCAGGCGCTAAACTGCTGAGCCACTCAGGGATCCCCTTATCCAATTTTTAGAGTTTAAAATATTTTTAGGATCTTATTACATTGTCTTTCAAGTGTTTCTCAAATGGTGGGTTGTTATGGTGCTGAAAAATGGGCCTGAAAATCAATAATACTGGGATGGAATTTGATCTGGCTAAAACACCATGAAGGAGGCCAATCATGATGATACCCAGTTCTCATATTGGAGATATTACTGACAAATGGGAGTGATAAGGCTGAAAACATAAAAGAAATATATGGCAAAAATATGCTATCATGACTGTAGATGTATATTTTCTGTAAATTCATCACTCCGTTGTCATTTATTCCAATGAGAATAGTCGTCTTAAATTACGTGTGGTATTCAGCAACTCATCCCTAACATAAAGTACAATTGCCTTCAATATATAATTTTGTATTCTGTTTTTTTCTATGATATTATATCATAAGCTTTTTCATGTTATTGCAAATGGATACATTGTACTCTTCCATTTGGATATGCATAATTTACCTCACTAATTTTCCATGTTTTATTTATGCTCCTTGTGCTATTTTTGCAGTTATATATAACAAAATGATGGATATATTTGTGCATTTGGTTTCCCCATATTTCTAGTAATGTAGTTATGATAGTTTCCAAGCAGAATTTCCAAGTCAAAGAACATGAATATGTTTAAGAGTCTTGTTATGCTACAAAATTATTTTCTGAAAGTGTTAAAGTATTTTCATTTCAACCAGCAATGTATGAGAGATTGACTAACATTACACTTCTGAGATATATCCATGTTGCTCATTTATTCCAGCTGATGAATATTATTTCATTTTATGAATAACCCACAATTTATTGATCTATTCCTATGCTACAAACACTTCTGTTGATTCAAATGTATTACTTTAAAATATGTATACTTGTGTACCTCTGTGATAATTTTTCTATGGTATCTACTTAGGGTAAAGCTCTTGGTTAATAAGTATACACATCATCAAATTTTCTAGCTATTGCCAAATTACACTTCTATCATATATCAAATCACATTGATACATGAGTAGGTCTGCTCATCACGGACTCTATCTTACCCCATTGGTCTATTTTTCTAAATCCATGTTAATTTTTTCCCATTTTATTATTACAGCTTGGTAACAGTTCTGATATGTGGTTGAGAAATTCCTCAGATTTTGTTCTATTTCAAAGTTATCTTGCTGTTCTTAGCATTTTGGTATTATCATATGAACTTTAGATAAACTTAGCATTTTCTTGCTATTTTGATTGAAATTGCTCTGAAATTTCATTTCAAGGAGAATGGGCTTACTGAAAATAGTCTTCTTATGCATTAACCTGGTCATTTATTTAAGTTTCTTTCTTGGTATTGCATTACAACTCTTTCCATAAAAGTTTTATATAGTTTTTATTAATATCATAAATGGTATATTTTATTTTTCTATTACATATTCTGACTGGTTTGTACTGGTGTATAGGCATACTACTGATTTTTGTAGATTGATGTTTCATTAAGCAATCTTATTGATTCCCTTATTTTAACACCCTTCCCCCACCACCTATAAGTTCTCTTGGGTTTTCTATGTATATAAATAAATTTTTGATCCCTTCATTCTGATATCGTATCTCTTTTTCTTGTCTTCTTGCTTTGGCTTACCTACAATACAGTGTAAAATAGAAGGAGTCATAGAAGGCATTCTTATCTTCACTTTATTTTTTGTTTTTTACTCCTATGGGGGTAATTACATGGTTTTTCATCCTTATTTTGCCAATATGCTGTATTACATTAATAGCCTTCCTGATGCAGGATTATCATGTGTTTCTGATGTAAGTTCTACTTCATCATCATAATTTTGATTTACTAATAATTAGATTTTTAAAATTTGTACCTCTTAGGTGAGATTTCTCAGTACCTTTTAATAGCTTTCTTTTTAAAAATAATTAATGTTGCCTATTATGTATCAAGGTCATGTTAGACTCAAAATTAATTGATTAGGTTCCAGTCTTTTTTTTTATAATGTGTAGCAGTTTTTATAAGACATAGATTATCCCTTTTTTATGGTTTACAAGAAGCTATAGCTAATATTATTTGAACTAGGAGACTAAAAAAACTGAATCAATATTTAATAGGGTTTTAGAGGCAATTTTAGTAGTTTGTCTTTTGTTCTAGAAAACAATTAGCATAGGGGCCCTGGCTGGCTCAGTCAGTAAGTTTCTACCTCATGATCTTGGGGTGGTGAGTTCAAGTCCCATGTTGGGTGGAGAGATTACTTAAAATAAAATTTAAAAAACAACAACAACAAAAAAGAACTATCAATATATTTGAGCAGATAGGCAGAGACAAACTGCTTGTATTTGATAAATTTTGACTTATTCTGAATAATTTGCCAAGTTTCATATGTTGGAGAATCTAGAAATATTAATCTTCAGTGGTAAGATTTTTTTGTTTTTAAAAATCACATACTAGGGAAAATTGAACAGGTGAAAAGCATACACACTGTATAAGGATTGCCACCATCAAGTTGATTAACACATTTGGATTGTTTAAGTCTTCAGTGAGGGGTAGCTCTAGTGTTATTCTTTATATCTATGAATCCTGAAAAGCTACCTAATACACAATTGTAAATATGACTGGGTCTCATGTAATCTGAATAAAACAGGGAAATATTTCTTTGCCCCTTAAGTTTTCAAACTTTTTCTGAAAAAATGCAATTTCTGACATGCCAGAAATGAAATTTTTGGGTATAATGTCTGGCTGACACTTTGGATTTTATTATAAAAATAGAATCCTACTTATCATGAGAAAATTCTACTCTAGAATATTACAAACTTTCACACATTAATGCATGTACACTTATAGAATCAATTGTGTCTTTTTTACTACATCACCAAATATCAGTAAAAAGTAGATACAATTAGGTAATTTAATGTTCTAAAATAGTGATGAACACCTTATTTTTTTTACATGAGGACAAATTTAGAAATATTTAAAAATTTTTATTTATTTATTTGAGAGAGAGAGAGAGAGAATGGGAGAAAGCACAAGCAGGGGGCAGGCACAAGGAGAAGCAGGGAGCCCTATGTGGGGCTTGGTCCCAGGACTCTGGGATCCTAACACAAGCAGAAGGCAGACATTCAACCAACTGAACTGCCCAGGTGCCCCGGAAATATTAGAAATGTTTTTAAGGTCACATTAATAAATCCAACACAAACTAGCTTTATTTCTTAAATGAAAAACTATTTTTTAAAAATTTGATTATTTTATCAAATAAAATAAGAAAAAAGAGAATTAGCTTTATATTTTTAAATCACTGACATGTTAAGTCTAGGGAAATAGAATACCTAGAAGAAACTTCAACATTTTTTTTCCCTTAGACTTTTACCACACTTTTTAAAAAGAGATTTTTATTTTTAAGTAATCTCTTACTCAACATGGGGTTTGAACTCACAGCCCTGATGTCAAGAGTTGCGTGTTCTACCATCTGAGCCAGCCAGGCAACCCATAGCACTTTTTTATTCAGTACACTTATGTGCATTAGCTCATTTAATTTTTTCAGCTTTATTTAGTTATAATCGACAAAACTGTAATATGTATAAGTGTACAATGTGATGATTTGATCTGTGTACACATTGTGAAAGGATTACCACCATCGAGTTGACTAACACATCCATCATCTCACTACTTATCTTTTTTTGTTTTGTTTTGTTTTGGTGAGAATGCTTAATTCTAACTCTCAGAAAACTTCAATTATAAAATACAGCCTTATCAACTATAGTCATCCCATGTATATTAGCTCCTCAGATCTATTTCATTTATAACTGAAAGTTTATACTCTTTTACCAGCCACTTCCTGTTTCTCCCATTTTCAGCCCTGGGAACCACAACTGTATTCTCTGTTTCTAAGATTATGACTATTTTTTAGATTTCCTATATAAATATCCATCCAGTATTTGTCGTTTGGTGTCTGGCTTGTTTCACGCAGCATAATTCCCTCCAGCTTCATCTGTGTTGTCACAACTGGCTAGATTTTCTTGTTTATAAGGCTGAGTAATATTTCATTATATAAATATATAAATATAAAATAAATATATACTCATTTTCTTTACCCATTTATCTGTTGGTAGGTCATTTCCAGAGCTTGCCTATTGTGAATAATGTTACAATGAACATGAAAGTAAGATGGTTCTTTGAGATGATGATTTCACTTCCTCTGGTTATATACTCAGAAGTGGGATTGCTGGATCATACAGTAATGTTTTTTTTTTTAAATTTTATTGTTAAGGAATCTCTACACCCAATGTGGGCTTGAACTCAAATCCCGAGATCGAGTCATATGCTCCATCTACTGAGCCAGCCAGACATCCCTTATATGGTAATTTTACTTTAAAATTTTGAGGAATTTCCATAGTGTTTTCCACTATGACTGTACTGCTTCACATTCCCTCCAGCCGTGTATAGGCTTTTCTTTTCCCTGCATCCTTGCCAGAATTTGATATATTTTGTCTTTTTTGGTAATAGATATCCTAACAGGTGTGAGATGATATCTCAATGTGGTTTTTATTTGTATTTCCCTGATGATTAGTGATGTTGAGCACCTTGTCATGTACCTGTTGGCCATTTGTATGTCTTCTTTGGAAAAATATCTGTTCAAGTACTTCGCCAATTTTTATTTTTATTTTTTTTTGCTTTTGAGTCTTACAAGTCCCTTGTATATTTTGGATATTAAACTCTTATCAGATATGTTTTTTTCCAAATATTTTCTCCCATTTCATAGATTGCCTCTTCATTTTGTTGATGAGTTTCCTTTACTGTATAGGAACTTCTTAATTTGATGTAGTTCCACTTATTTTTGCTTTCTTGCCTGTGCTTTTGTTGTCAAATCTAAAAAAAAAAAATCATTGACAAGACCAATGTCGGGAAGTGTACCCCAATGTTTTCTTCTTGAAATTTTAGTTTCAGGTCTTATATTTAAGACTTTAACCTTTTTTGAGTTAATTTTTTTTATACTGTAAGACAGTGGTCCAGTTTCATTCTTTTGGATGTGGCTGTCCAGATTTTACAACTCCATATATTAAAGAAACTATCATTTTGCATTTATATTCTTATTTCCTTTGTTGTAAATTAATTGGCTATATATACATGGTTTTTTTTTTCTGGGCTCTTTATTCTGTTCCATTGATCTGAGTGTCTGTTTCATGCCAATACCATACAGTTTTGATTACTATCACTTTGTAATATAGTTTGAAATCAGAAAGTGTGATGCTTTGTTCTTTCTCAAGATTGCTTTGGCTATTTGGGGTCCTTTGTGCTTCTATATTAATTTTAGGATGTTTTTTCTATTTCTGTGAAAAATGCCATTGGAATTTTGGTAGGGGTTGCACTGAAACTAGATAATTTTAGGTGAAATGGACCTTTTATCATTAAAAATTCTTCCAATAATTTAGCATGGAATATCTTGCAATTTATTGTATCTTCTTCAATTTCTCTCAGGAGTGTTTATAGTTTTCAGTATATGGGTCTTTCACTTCCTTGGTTAAATTTATTTCTAAATGTTTTATTCTTTCTGGTGCTTGTAAGTGGGATTGTTTTCTTAATTTCTTGCTCTAGTGGTTCATTGTTAGAAATGCCCCATAAACCAATATACAACACTTGGTTGTGTTTACATACATGTTTTAACCTGTTTTTGGTATAAGTGCTTATGTGTCTATTAAGGATTGCTTTTTTCTTTGCTGTAGTCCTGTGGGACTCATGAATACATTCTCTTTCGGATATCAGATCTAGGTGATTGGGTGTTAATCCCTCAGATGGCAGTCATAAAATTGGGGTGCCAGTCAGCCTTTCCACCTGTTTTGATGTGGTTGTTTTCTCAGTTGTCCAGTGTCTAGGAGTCATTCAGCTAGTTCCTGGATTTATCGAAAAGTGAATTGCTTCATGTATAACTATATATGTGCTAGTCTGTGGGAGAAGGGAAATTCAGGAGGCTGATGTCACCATTATGGTTCAGAGTTTCATTTTAACTTTTAATGACTCACTTCTCAGATTTCTCAGACTTGGATTTTGTTTTTATCCTTTTAAATGCAGCATTAATTGAGCACTGGTAGTCAAGCGTGTGGGTACAGAAGTGGACAGGTTGCAGCATGGCTAGGCTTTCTTCTCTTGTTGTATTAGTATGGCAGGGAAGGTAATCTTGCTCAGAGCATCACCAGCACCATGAGGCAACAAAAAGCCTGGGTGACATACAGGTTGCTCAGTGTTGGCCAGCATTTGTTGGCTTTGGTTCCTGAAGGATCCACCTTAGTGTGTATCTTATCTACAAGCTAAATGATTTCATAGAAAAAGGTTGTAAGGATATACATCCAAAAGTTCATGGGAGTAGTCTTGGGGGGAGTGGGATTAGAGGCCAAACTATATCATATAAAAATATTTGTCAAATATTAATAGCAGTGGTTTCTGGTAAGTGTGATCAACAGGCTTGGGATTTTTTTTTTTGTTTTTTGGTGTTTCTTGTACATGCATCTATTAAATTTTATGCATCTAATGAGTATTACTTTCATAGTTAGGACATACTGTTTCCATTTATTGAGAAATAATTCAAGTACATCACTGTTTAAGTATAGCATGTACAGCATGATTTTTTGATCTATACATTTTACTTATTTAGCTTTTAGAGAATATTTTTATTTAAAAATTAAAAGTCACAATAAAAAAGGAATCAAAATAGTTCAATAGCATTAAGAAATACTGTTTGGAGTCTATTGAGGCTATGATAGATGAATAGTGGTCTGAATTAAGTCAATCAATTGCATAATATCTGGAGATTTGGATGAATTTATTCTCCTCCCCACCCCCCCAAGCCCCCAAAAGAAGCAGGGCTAATTTGTATGTGTGAGAGTTTATGTGTGTTGTACATATACATGTATGTAGATGTTTTAACATCTAACTTAGAAGTTTTCTATAGAGAATATCAGTTACTCAGTGTGTATAAATTGCCTGCTTTATGAAGCGTGTTTGTGTGTTTGTACGTGTGTAGAATTTGTTAACCTGAATATAAGATTTTGAAATCTAGGAGCATTTCTAAAACCTCAGTTTTTTCATATGGAAAAATTTAGTAAGTGTCATTTGATTTTTTAAAAATTTTTAGTGCCTTAGATTTTAATCTGAATATGTTGCCTGTATGTTCTTATGCTGTAGATAATTGCAAGATATTACAGGTACCAGTGCAAAATTACTATGTATGATGGTTTGTTTTACACAATTACGTGATAAAAATTTCAAGGCATATGTTTGACACACAGACACACGCACACACACAAACACAACATGAAACCCCTGTGCTATAAACTAATAAGGTCTATACCCTGCTTTCCTTGGCCATGACTATTTTACATAAAATATCCTTTATAGCTCAAGATAATCAACACAGAACACTCTTTCTATAGGTTTTAAATCTCTTTTTCTGACCATAAGTTCTTCAAGTTGCCTATGGCATCTTCTAAATTTAAGCTCTCAAAAGCAGGCAATCTCAACTTAATAATCAGAAGTTTCTTTGACATAAGTCAATGCAATTTCTCCAAAGTCAGAAAAAATTAGTGGAGAAGAGGAAAGAATTTCCACTGTGAGATAACAGAGTCTAACTGTTCCCCTAGTTTCTGGTATGACTACTGGTGCTTGTAAAGCTTTTTCTTTGGCTAAGAAAAGAATTTTATTAAAATGCATTTATTTCTATATTTTATATAAACTTATACCAACTTTAATTAAAATTCATCTATATATATTTGGTATTTTACCCACACTAGACTTTTTTTTTTTTTTTTTAAGAAATAGGCTCCACACCAGTGTGGAGCCCAATGTGGGGCTTGAAATCACTACCCTGAGATCAAGATCTGAGCTGAAATCAAGAGTTAGATGCTTAACTGACTAGGTCATCTAGGTGCCCCCACCCTAGACTTTTAGTAAACCTATAAAACACATCTAAAGGCAAGGATGTTTAGGTGATAGCTCTGTACAGTGACAGGGGTACCTTATCTTATAGCATCCTTAATAGAGAATACAGATTTTGGGAAAAAGGATATTCTGGGAAGTGTGATTTCTTAGGTGGACAGTCCTGTTTTTGTCATTTTACGACATGCAGGAATATCTTTATTGACCCTTTTCTGAAAGTACAGATTAGTTTGCATTCTAGAAAACCTGTGTAGAGCATTCAAATCATATTTTCCACTTGTGGTTACTAATATACTAAAAGTCTCTGGAGATCTTGGTACTACCATCTCTCCACATCTCTCTTCTCTCTCTCTGAACAAATACTTTGCATATTGTTTCCAGAAAAAACCCTTTCTGTACTAGACTCTCCAAGAAAATCCTTACATGTTACCAATGATGGAAAAATGCATAGATATTCTCCTAAGGGAGACATAAAAGTGCCTTAATAAACATCTACCTCAACAATTAGAAGTCTAAAATATTTCATACCGAGGATCTATCCTAGTGATAAAGTTCTTGATGGAAAAAAAAACACACAAAAGGAGAAAATAAGTTTTTCAAGAACAGGCCTGCACTTTTTTTTTTTACTTCTTTAGGAATAGCCCCTCCATTTTTTATCTAATAGAAGACACATCACATTTGCTTCATTTCTGTGTATTTTGTCAACTCATGCTTTTCTTGGAGGAGATATTATTGAGACATTTCATGAGTTGGTGTTTCTAAGGAATAATTTAAAAATAAGACTTGCAATATATGGCATGGTATTCGGAACATAGGATATCATAAGAACACAAAGATTATGAGGAAAGCAAGAAACTAAACAAAAATTAAGAAGTTTGTCTTTGATTGAAAAAAAGGGGGTGTATTAAGGAAATAGTGGTAATTGAAGACATGGGAGAAGCTGCTGCTTGGTTACTGAATCAATCTTTGGTGTTATGTTGTCTGAAATGTCATTTCTGTACCTAGACAGCAGACCTTCCTCTAACCTTCCTGCAGAGCAACTGGAATCCTTTGATGATTACCCACCAATCAAACCTAGGGCAGGTACAGCAAAAAGATCCTGGAAAAGGAAGATCCGGGATAGTGTTGGGATGGACAAAGAGGGGCCTCATTCTTCAGGCCTGACCTCCCATTGCATTTAGCATGGAATTCACGCTCCTTACAATGGCATCCATGGTTCTCCTTAATCTGCTATCTATTTGACTTCCAGATTATTTCACTCCATTCCTTGCCTTTATCATTGTTTCCAGACACCCTGGCTTTTGCTTTCTCAAATATTGTGTGTTTCTTAAGACATTTGCCTTCCCTATTCTCTTTACTTGGAATTCTCTTCATCAAGATTTTTCCATAGTGAGTTTCTTCCTGTTACATGGTTTTCTCATGAATACTTTAATTATGTTAGTTAAAGTTTGTTGAGCCGGTTATAGTTAGGCCTCTGTTTCTTTTAGTAGACTGTTAGAGGGAACAAGCCTCTAAGAGATACATTCTGCATGTAAAGATTGGTGAGACCTCACTGGAAGTGTGATAAATCCTTTTGGTCCACATGTCCTTCCTCCGATGGTAGAACTTGAAATCCTGTCCTACCTTTTACACCTTTCTCTCGAACTGCAGCCCTGTCCAGGAGGTGGTGGAGCCAATTCATGGTCCTTGAGGGACCAGTAACATGGAATCCATTGTCTGTCTCCATTTTTCCTAAGACTGAGCCTGTCTAGATGGTGACAATGCCCTGCCCTAAAACCAAGAGTGGGTCCTCAGGAAGAACAAGTCTTGGGTTAGGATTAAGATAATACTTTTTTCTGGTTATTCATTGTAGCTAAATAAAACCTAAAGAAAAATTCAGAATAAATTATACTAGCTAATATATTAATAGTTCAGCAATTTACTTAACATTTATCATATCTTTTATGTCAGGGACTTTTCTCGACAATCTCACTTCACAATTTATAATACCCTTAAATATATTACTATCAAAATGAGACAGTTATTATAAAACATCCATATTTTCTCTTGATTTTTACATATCTAAAATCTGTTATGGGGATTTTATTTCATTTTAAAAAAATATTTGTTTATTTATTTTAGAGAGAGCATGGGTGGGAGGGGCAGAGGGAGAGGGAGAGATAATCTCAAGCAAACTCCCTGTATGGAGCCCTACACAGGGCTCAATCTAATGACTCTGAGATCGTGACCCTGAGATCATGACTTCAGCTGAAATCAAGTTGGACATTTAACTGATACAGGCACCCAGGTGCCCCTCTGTTATGGGAATTTTAAAGGACCTAGTGATGTTTGTTGGAACTTCTGTTTCCATTTGTGTGCTTATTAATAGTTCTTATCATAAAGAATTTTAGATTTTTAGGCTTAAATTTTGACTCAAATAAAAATAATATTTTGAAAATGCATACAAATATTCCCCTGTACTATCTTAATTTGCCTTTTCCTATGTGAACTTAGACAAATTACTTTATGTCTCTGGACTTGAATTTCCTAATTCGTGATACTAGTGGTTGAAATAAGGTGATACGTTAGTTCTCTCCCACTTAGTATTCCATGATTTATCTTTTTATTTGACACATAAATATCTTTACCTACACAGCGTCACACAGGGATGCTATTAAAAGTATTTAAGAACCAATATGGGAAACTATGGAGGCTCAGATATCACAAGCAGTCTTGTGAGTTTGACTTTAGGGGTTGCTGGTTGGCCATGTGAGCAGCAGTGGTGTATGGCAGTAGGTGTAGATGGGCACTGGGTAAATCCCTGTCAGGATGCCATAGCCAGGATGCCATAGCCATTCTTAGACACTGTTGGTCCTGATTTGATATGTTCTTTTTTAAAATTTTATTTATTTATTCATGAGAGACACAAAGAGAGAGAGGGAGAGACACAGGCAGAGGGAGAAGCAGGCTCCATGCAGGGAGCCCGATGCGGGACTTGATCCCAGGACCCTGGATCACACCCTGGACTGAAGGCGGTGCTAACCCGCTGAGCCACCCGGGCTGTCCTGATTTGATATGTTCTAATGAGATAAAAACACTGGGATGGGGACTGGAAGGCAGGAGCCAAGCTGGTTGGCTGGCAGGCCTGGAGGGCAGAAGCACCATGATAGCGCCCTCTAGGTGCCTACCTGTGGCTCCTGAACTAGCATTGCCCTGAGTGGTTGAGGCTCAGGTGGCTCAAAGAGCAGGTTTCTCCCAAGTAGCATATTTTTAAATATATTGACCAAAAAAAAAAAAAGATATTCCTACACACCAGCCACCTGTTGGCTGAAAATCAATTCTGGAGTTATCTTCTACAGCAACTCCTGTTTCTCTGCAACTTGGCTGAGATACTTTTTAACTGATTCTTGTTAAAAATAATGTGCGTTGCCCTTTGAAAACTAGATGAGACCACCAACCTTCCACCTGTAGGGCTTTTTGCAAAGAATTAAAACAAAATAAGTGTTGACTGATAATCTACTATAGGATTGTCTCTGTCCTAGGCACTGGTGTGCAATGGTGAAGAAGACAGAGTCCCATCTCTATAGAGTTTATAAGCCTTTTACAGATGAAGGAGGAAGAGACTGGGCCATAGTGGAATGATTGGCTTAGATAAAGACTGAGAGTAAGAATTCTGGGCTTCCATTGTCCCCCAAAATGACCACACTAGCACTTTTTTAGAGGTTTTACTTTACTATTTTATTTTATTTTATTTTATTTTATTTTATTTTATTTTATTTATTCATGAGAGACAGAGAGACAGAGGTAGAGACACAGGCAGAAGGAGAAGCAGGCTTCCCACAAGGACCCAATACGGAACTTGATCCTCTACTCCAGGATCACACCTGAGCTGAACGCAGACGCTCAACCACTGAGCCACCCAGGTGTCCCCACACTAGCACTCTTTAATTAGTTTCTAGACACTCAGGCTTATGTATTGTTTTAGAAGTCCAACTGTCTATCTATCTATCATCTATCATCTATCTTTTGTCTATCTATATCATCTGTCTTGTATGACAAAGGGATAGGTTGACAAATCCATCCACCTGTCTCACTTTATGACTAGGAACATGAACCCACAGAATGTCTGGAAGATCTAGGGATATGTTTATGATCACATGTGAATTAAATTTATAAACATAGTTTGCTTAGTTATATTCTTTAACCCAGTATTGATAAGGTTAATTAGTGACATACACTGAAAAAGATGGAGAGAAAAAACAAACATGCACCCAGTCATGTTAGTGCTGGGCCTTCTCTGCATGCAAGGGAAATAGGGGTCCATCTACAGTCTCCATGGAAGGAAGAATGTAGAAAAGTCCCCTAATCTTGAAGTACCTGCCACAATGAAATGTCATGCTGTCAGGTGGCACCTGGTTAAGTTCTGAGGGCCCTGTTTAAAATGAGTTTGCTTGGAATTGAGCCATGTTAAAGTATCATTTCTCTTTGAGACTTTGCATAATTTGATCAATCATTCATCTAACAAAGAAAGACATGCAGTAGGGAAGAGGGCAGAGTGTAGAGGAACAAACAAAAATCCATATACAGTTCAAGGAAAAATAAATGTTATCACCTATGTTAGGATTATTATAACATTAGATAAAATAAAATGAAAATACTTTGTAAACAATAGTGTGATATGTAAAGTAAAGTTATTTCAATTGTTATTTACTTCAAAGTATTGCCTGTGGTCAATCCAGAGCATAATTACTAAGTGAGCCTGATTCATTCTGTTAACAAAAGTATTCTTATAGGGAGTGAGAAGCTAGACATTTTAACATTATAAAGAGGACATTATTCTTATGATTTTTATATTGATAATATTTTACATTTAAACACTTCTTCTCAATTTACAAATACCATTTGAAGTAACCACAATGCCTAAGTTGGATATAATTTTGAAGTCAGCTTTTTTGGAAGTTAAATGTGAGAGACAGAAATGCAGAACAAAACATAGGCGAAACACAGAACTGTTTTTTGCGATAAATTCAGAAAATCAAATAAAAATTGATAATGAATATTTAAAATATAGCTTAATTTTATCTCGATATTCTTTAAAACTCCTGAATTTCAGAAGACCTATGCTTGAAATTATTTAAAAAACCTGATATGAAAAAAAAAACACCTGATATGTCCATGAGTCTAGTAAAGCTGGCTTTCAAATTAGAATTATTTAATCAGGTCCCTAGAAAGCAAAGATTATAGATTTCTCTCTATTTATTTCTCGAACTATCTGTACATAAATTAATTGATAGATATCCATAGGTACATCAGCCATCTTACCATTTTACCATTTGTCTACAGAATTAAGGGCTCATGACTGCCTTAAAATATTACATTAACATGTAGGGAGGATAGAAGTAATTTTAAAGATCAAGTTTTAGCACTTTTATTTTAAGAATCACTCTTTCTCCTAGTTATATTTTTGATCATTGGTCAGCAAATCTAATGGTTCATCATGATTCTTTTCATAAGTAATTCAGAATGACTTTTGAGAATTTTTTGAGAATAAAAGGAGAAATTATGTATATAATACACAAAACTAAAGTGTAGTTTGAAGGTTTAAGTATGCTCTTGACTAAATTTTCATTAAGAGCAGATCTATATGATTAAAAAAGATCATTAAGAAAAATGAAAAAAAATTGAATACAATGATTTCACACTGCTTACCCAGTTCTCAACATATTTATATTTGGATATCTTTCCTTGGCTTTTTGTAAGAGCACTTGATATATTGGAAACACATATTAGCTTTCAGCTACTGTGAATTATATTTCTGTTCTTAAAACAATACCCAAGGGATATTTTGTTATAACATATTACATTTCAATTAAGCAGATTTCCATGTAATTGTCTCATGTATTTTATGTCAACTGTCAAATAAATAAATATCTTAATCTTTTCTCTGAACGTAATTAAACAAACTATTACACTATTTTTATGTTAGAACATCCTTACTTTAGCTAATTGGGTTTATTGAATTGATCTTGATTTACAGTGTTTCTCTCCTACATGTTAGCACAACATGGGAAATGCTGATCATCATTAAATAACCCAAGTGATAGTGTTTCAATTTATTTATTGCAGCAGAATTGCCCTCTGTGTAACTCTTGATGAAGTTTTGGTTTTTTCAAAATTTCAAATGCTTATTCGTTATTTTGGTTATTCTCAGTGCTCTTTTTATAGATAATATGATGCTTTGTTGAGATAATTTGGTTAAAATTTTTATTTTACTTCTGTTTACATCAAAACATATTTTAAACAAATTGGCAACTTGTTTTTCAAGAACAGTTACCACTCTTAAACAGACCACGTTTGGCTTGGTGTTAATTTTGAGAACTTTCAAGTCCACCATGAAATAAAAATTTGATGCAGCTAAACAAATAAATATTACAAATTTGGCCTGAAAATACCAGTAAAATGACATCAAATACACTTCATAAGATAGATGTACAAATGCACTTCGGTTCTTTTCTCATCAGTCTCCTTTATATTTTTAGACAGTCTTTATGTGAATACAATGACTTCAATATCAAAAATTTTAAATGATGCTTGAAATATCAGTCACTTGACTTTGATGTCACACACAATTAAATCCAACCCATCTTCTCTCACTTAATAACAGCAATCTCACCAAGTCTAGTGCCTAATTAATACCAGCTATTTGTCACAAAGAGGTGACACATGTATATCAGAAAGCTTGAAATATTGTTTTGTGCTGAAGTGTAGCCAGCCAGCCCTGCAATATAGAATCTGTCTTATGTATGATTGGCTTTAAAGATTTCAAAGAACCCCGAGTTTAGTGTGTTCCAGCTGGGACGCGACAGCGCATAGAAGGTGTTACTGATGTGACGGGTCCCTTTAGGCTGCTAAGTAGCTAGGTATTTAGGGAAACAATGCAGCTCTCCCTGAAAGGTTCAGACTGGATCATTCACTTAGGTAAGGGACAGAATTAAGAATAGAGTCCCCCTCTGGTAATTTGCTTAACCTGCAGTTTTTAGGCTACGTGACACAGGACACAATCCTCGATTGTCTTATTTTTCATGGCAAAGGCATCTCTGCTTTTTTGTCCCACTCAAAAACTCTCTTTCTCTACGTTACTCTATGTACAAGTAAGATAGCATCCTTCGAAGAGGTGACGCTTCTCAAATTCACTTACACGACGTAGTAAGAGAAGGGCTGAAATTTGAAGAGTGGTGATCAGTCATCACTGATGAAGCTGAAGCTGTGGAGGCGAATACACGTAGATTATAAACTATGCAGCTCTATGAAAAAACAGGTGGGAAAGCAGGGGGCATTTGTTGATCAGAGACTTGGGAACTTATTCATATGCCTCAGCTTTGAGCATTCAGATCAAAACGTACCCTGAGTTATTAACAGTCTCTTGAAAAACGTGCCTCGCCACCACCACACAGCCACTCCAGCTTCGTGGCTTGCAGTTTTCTGCTAACGTATGAACAGCTCTCCATGGGGACCTGAGGATAAATAAAGTGGTCCTTAAACATTGTACAGAATGAGCGTTTCTCTCTCTTCCCTCTTAAGAAAGGAAGAGAAGGAAAGCCTTAGAGATGTTGCCAGGTTCAGAGCTAACCGAGGTTGGCCCACGGTTCTCCTCACTAGGCCAGGTGGCCCAGGTTTCCCCATCCCGGAGGCGGCCTCCCCCTCCTTTCCCACTTTAGGTTTTACAGCAACAGAGCAATTTTTACTCCTATTCACTTCCGATTAAAATCAGTGGAGAGGAAGAGTTTTGTCATTGAAAAAGAGAGAAGGATGCCACGGCCTTGCAAACACAGTGCCCACTGGAAAATGGAGATCTTCGAAAGGAGGAAGAGACTCTACTTCTCTCACTGGTCAGGAGCCTCTAAATGCCTACTTTTTCGAGGCAGCTCGGGTGAAAATAAATAGCCCTGGAGGTAGACACCAGAGCAGCCACCAGGATTTTGGCTTTTTTTTTTTTTTTTTCAGGCGAGCTCAATTTTCAAAGGTACCAAGTCCATGGTTTTGTTCTTTGTTTTTTATTTTCTCCCAGGTGGTAGTGGTGGTGGTGCTGGGGGGTGGGGGGTGGCACTTAAGGAGTATTTCTTGGCTTACAAATGCAAATAAAAAAAAAAAGAAAAAAATCCATAAAAATCCTGAGGTTTCCAAGGACATACGATGTAAAATAAATAATTGGACGATTTTGATTTTCACTGGCTTCATATTTTTACACAGAATCTCTTTCCCAAATTTGGAGTGTTCCCCCCTGCCCCCCAACGGCCTTTTACTAAATTTAATATGTTTGTTCTAAGAAATAGTCTTTAATTCCTAGACAGATTTCGAGGCTGGAAAAAATAATAGCAATGTGATTGTGTGTGCTTGGTGTACGGGGGGGGGGGGGGGGGGCTCCTGCATTCATTGCCTGTGACAGGTCCCCAGAGCTCCTGGAAATCAGAAAGTGGCCCCACAAAGGACAGTGGCACACCTTCCCAGGGTCACAACATGGTTGTTCACGTGAACGTTGCAGCAGCTCCTGTCTGTGACCTCCAGCTCCTCCCTCGGCCTTTCAGATGCTCTTTCAGCCAGACCATTTCTAGGTGTGGAATGTAGCTGCAGCCCTGATCCATTCAAGATCCTCAAGCCCATTCATTTGGGGAATATAAGAATTAGTGAAAGGGAATAAAGGGGAAAGGAGAGAAAATGAGTGAAAATATCAGGGAAGGTGACAAAACATGAGAGATGCCTAACTCTGAGAAATGAACAAGGGGTAGTGGAAGGGAGGTGGGCGGGGGGTTGGGGTGACTGGGTGATGGGCACTGAGGGGGGCACTTGGCGGGATGAGCACTGGGTGTTATGCTATATGTTGGCAAATTGAACTCCAATTAAAAAAAGAAAAAAAGATCCTCAAGCCCAGTGGGGACTGAGATTCTAGGACTCTGTTTACACTGGAGAGAAGGTTAGGGCGCCCCCATGAGTATTCCACAGGCACTTCTGGGTGGCTGGCCAGGCAGCCCGGGAACACAGGCCAGAGCCAAGGAACACAGGACCCGGAATGATTTCCCTCTGGAGGGGATTACCTTTTGATTTGTGACTGCATTTTTGGTCCTTTCCTTCTGTTTGGTTTCTTCTTACTGCAATCTAAACATTGCGTTTGAGAATTAAGTCAGAATACTAAAAAACACAAATACATTAAGCACCCACTCTGGTTAAGATATCATGTATCTGCCAGGTTGAAGGGAGAGAAACCACTAGACCTCTTCTCCTTGGCTGGTAACGGTCCCTGTTTCCTGTGGGAGGCATGTCACCACATCTTCTGTTTGGTTGCCGGTAAAGTGTGGTGATTTCCTTCTTTTAAAGGAGACACTTTCAGGTAACAGATGGACCAAGATTTAGGGGAGCTAAATCTTGGTTTTCACAATTTGGTTTTCACAGACTCAGAAGCTGGCATGAGGTCCACTGAATCCACTTTTGTTTCTTAGGTGGGGGGTGGGGGGTGCTTCAAAACATCAACATTTTTATCAGAACGGGGAGTAGATATTTTCTCACAGAATTTCTCTCCTTATCTAGCCTGTAAACAAATACTCAGCATATACTTCAGAGTGGTTCTGAAATCATCCCAGGTTTTTTTGGCCTTTTCCTATCTTGTTAACCTGTCTGTGGTTGGACTCCCAGGGTGTGCATGAGGACCAGTTTGAGTATCAGGGCGCACGGTTTTGAGCTCTTGATTTTTCTGAACCCAGATCTGTCAAAGGGATGTACAGTAACTTGCGTGGCTTTAATTAGCATGGATTGTGTCTGGACTTTTAATTTTGTCCGTTCCTTTAAACTGCAGTTATTTCTAGAATATTGCTCAAAAAGTGCTGGAATGTGCGGTGTTTGTTAATTGGTTTTTGGGACCTACATGGGGTTTATCAATATACATAATTATTATTCTTTGGAGTGCTGAATATGCAAAATTTATCTTGGGCTTGCTGAGTGATTTCTTGTAGATTGTAGTTGATTTACTCAGTGTATTACGGTTTCAGCGATGATAGTAACCAGTTGCCTAATTCAGTCACTGAACCATAAATGGACATTTTTTTCACTATGTGTATTAAAATAACAAGAACTTTTAGTCTGCAATTACATTAGATAACAAACCTTAACTGATATGCAAAGTCAGATTAGTTATAATTCTTGCCAAGCATTGGGATTTTTATCCATCCTTTAATTAAAATTTCACAGTGTGACACCTTCATCCCACATCATATTTTCAAAAAGGATGCCACATGAGATGAAGTTTTATTATAGCTGTTTGTTTATTAGAAAGAAAATTTCTATTTTGTCTTTTCATGCACATTTTATAGTTTGGTATCATAAGATAAATAAAAGGAAGTTATATGTTTTGAGAATACACAGTTGATTCAATAGGCTTCATAGATAGAAAAATGTAAAGTTGAAGTCATGATATCTTCAATTTATTGATAAAGTGCTGGCTACCTACATCTGCGTGACATATTGTGATTTATATATATTTTTAAAACCTGGAAACATTAGGGGTGACTACCTAAATCTATATGACCTATTATGAATATATATATATATATCATATGATTGATATATGGTTTAAAAATCTGGAAACTTTGATATTCCATTAGAATCTGAAATTCGTGAAGGGATAGGCTAGGGTTATTCCTTCTTTTGTAAAAATAGGTAAATTGGCTAGTATAGAGACTTAGTCATAAAAATGCCAGAGCATCAAAAAAAAAAAAAAAAAAAGGAGTGGTCAAGGATAGAGATCTGGTTGTGGAAATAGAGAGATTAAGACCAGGGATACTATAGACAGAGCAAACAGGAAGCAAGATCAGAAACAGAGCAGAACATTAGAATCATATTGTCAGGTCAAAGTCAGGCTTACCACAGAGCGAAACCAGGTTGGCAAACTGAGGTCGGGAACCCTGGAGGTCAGAGTCAGGAAGGCAATGGGAAGCACCATGATTCAAGCACTCAGACTGGGACAAAGTGGGGCCAGAAAGGCAGATCACCAACTGAGAGGTGACCACCTGGGGTTCTCTAACATCTGGTTACCCCTGCTGACTTCAATTCCTCTTGACCCTACTCATAGGTTAACCCCTGAATGCCCAGTGGCTTACCTCCTGCAGAGTTCTAACATTTAATTTTAATACAAAGTTGGGTAACATCAGAAGGGACCTCATGCCCTGTGTTTCAGGGGCTTCCAGTTTGTGTCTTTTTACTAATGAAGCATTAAGTATCACATCCATACATCAATATTCTAGGAAAATTATTTGCAAAAGCAAAATGCAAACATCTAAATAACTGATAGTTCTCTTTAAATGCCTAGTGTGTGAGATGTACATATACATGTGTATTTAAATTGAAGAATGCTATGCCTTTGAAAGGGCTGACCATTAAAAATGGCTTCTAATCATAGTTAAAACAACAGATAGCCTTTAGCTGATGTACACGACAGAGGTAGTGCCTATAATTTTTTCAAAAAGGAAATGGGAGGCCAAGTCTTCTGTGATTTACATAGTGACCTATGAACTTAATTTTCCCATAATCCAGTTTCTCTGACCACAAGTTACTTGGGCTTCTCCTATGGAGACTGAAATATACACTGATGTTTGTTTCTAAAGTGCTTCAAATGTTCATGATATATTAAAAAAATTCATGCTATATTATTTCATTATATGTTATATTTAGACATACCCTACATACATGCTAAATTTAATTTACATACAACACGCCTTTTGCATATGAGCTCCGCCTATGGTCTTTTGTTATATCCTGGACCCAAACAGGAGGTACGAACTATGTATAGAAGACCTGCCTTTGAGAAGCTTCTAAAATATTTTTGTGGTGTAATTATTTCAGCTTTTAATAGAGTTATCATCATCAGCTCTCCTTATAGTCAAATGTTCCAGCACCCAAACCCAATAACTAATCCGAATTACTTCCTAGAAGTTAATGGAGGAGTCTTTCTGGGTTTGCAGACTCAGTCATGTGATCAACCAAAGCAATGAGTAATAAAAGCGATAATGCCATTTTACAAACTCAGAACCTATAAAACAAGTAAATAATCTGTGCTGTGCCTACTAAATTTGTGTTGATTCTTCTAATAAAAAAGGCTTTTGTTTGAAATAAAAGTGAAGGGTTGCTTTGTTAAATATTAAATTCTAGGAGATTAAAAATATAATTTCCTTTCATTCTCTTGGTATTTCCTTTATCCTATTGCATGGCATTCTTTGAAATCACCATTGTATTGTTTATTTTTTAAATTAAAATGCTGTAAGAACTGCAGCGTTTTTGCATTGTATGAATATTTTATTGCATGATGAAAAAGAATGATTGTGAAAGCCTTAAAGTGCTCAATTTTTCATTTAAATATTTTACAAGGAAAACCCTACCGAGATACATCTTCTTTTCATGGGTGCCCTGGTGGGTCTCACAGAAGGGAGATGCAATATATATAGTTCTACAACCCAGTACATTTAAATTTCATAAAACAGAGGGACAAAGATGGCTTTCTGTTTTAAATGGAGTACTAACATCTTTTCTGGGTGTCATATCTCAAAATCAAGTTTTCTCTCCTTCTGTGCAGGTAAAAAATGAGTGATCTGTTCTCTCTCCGAGGTGCCCAAAGCCCTCTGCTCTGAAGTTATTAAATCAGACAAAATGATAATGGACCATGCATTTTGTTTATGCACATGGGAGAGCTTGATTTATAAAATCTTTTCTTTCCGGGTGCTTCGTTATGAAGGAAAAACAAATTTATATCTAGATGAGGCACCCATGTTGGTGTCACTCTGATAATCATTGAATAGGTTTATAATATCATTTCCTATATAATCCAAATAAGTGAAAAACCTAGCATGGAAAATGGCATAGATTCACATTTAATTATCTCCCTCCCTTAAATCACATTCGAAGGATTTTAAAAAATAGATTCTGAGTTTAAAACACACACACACACACACACACACATAATAACAGTGTTTATAGCCAAAACAGTATACTGGCATTTTATAGGTATGAAATACATATAGGTTTGAAATGCTTTGAATGCAGTAGTAATTCTGGATGGGTTAAAAATTCTTTAAAAAAAATTTCAGTATTTTCCCATGGAAATACCAATTTTATTTAAAAGTGAAAGCATATGATATTTGGGACTCTGGGGGTAAGGTACCAAGAATTTTACAGGATTAAAGAATGGACACAAGGGGAAATGGTTAAAAAAGAAAATCCTGACCTGTTAATTTGGAAAGAACACTAATTTAAAAGGACTTTTTAAAAGGATTACTTATTTAAAAAATATCTTTATCATCATGAACTATTAGTAAAAACTACTTGTATACCTGAAACTATATGTCAATTATACCCCAATTTTTTAAAGATGATAAATTTTGTTATATGTTTCTTAACATAATTTAAAATGGAAAAATTTTAATGCTGCTGTTAAATAGCAGCAAGTATGTTAAAAATATATGAAATCAGTTGATTCTAAAAAGAGCTATTTGAAATTTAGTAGCGTGGAAACAGAAGCAAATAAATAAGATTGTTAGTTTTTGAAATCATTACTTTTACGTCGGAGAAAATACTCAACTTTTGTTATTTGGGGTAGTGTAGAACTCCAGAGGTTCAGTTGATTTGGCCATTTGAAGCCAAAACACAAGTCAAAATCTTTAGCAGGCTCACTTCTCCCCACCAGCCACCATAGTTCCAGAAACCACTCCTCCACCAAAGCTTGTACAGACCCTCAGAGACTCAGGAATTAATCACATAAAGAGGGTTTAAGCGAAAACTGATTAAATGACCAGTGTTTCCCAGACTTTCTCAATCCTAAGAATCACTTGGAGGCACTGCTTTATAGACACCTTTCCAGGATTTACTAGATCCGGGATGGGACCCAAAGGCCGTATGGTGAACAAGCTATCCAGGTGATTCTAATGATCAGGCAAGTTTGGGAAACACTAACACAACGTGATCTACTTAGGCACCTTTAAAGATCTTTGATATAAAATTGCCTCACAGATTCTGAATTCTAGAGCAAGTTAAATTGCTGTGTATTTGGAACAGGAACACATTCCTCTTAGAAAACTTCATTATGAAAATGTAATCTTTATCTACATACATTAGAAATAATGCCTGGCAAAAGAAATGATTATTCAAATATTTTGCACACAAAAGAGAGATGCAGTTAAGTGTTGTGGTTAAGAGCATAGGCTCTGAAGCCAGACTTTCTTGGCTCACGTTCTGGCTCTTTATGACTTGGTGGCCTTGGCCTCATTGGGTAACGTGACTGTACTTCTGTTTCTCCATCTATAAAAGGGGCTGATAAAAATATGACTTACCTCAGAGAATTCTTGTATTAAGGAAGCTAATATTTATACAGCTTTTAGGACAGTGCTTGGTATTTTTAAACACTATTAGCTATTCTGGGACGCCTGGGTGGCTCAGCAGTTGAGCGCCTGCCTTCAGCTCGGGGCATGATCCTGGAGTCCGGGGATCGAGTCCCGCATTGGGCTCCCTGCGTGGAGCCTGCTTCTCCCTCGGCCTGTGTCTCTCATGAATAAATAAATATAATCTTAAAAAAAGTATTAGCTATTCGTTTTATGTTTAGATACATGCATATTCAAGGTATTAATTACATTCTTTTTCTTGTAAGGAATTGACACTTTTCAAAGAGCATCGTGGAAAGTATCACCTAAATAATTGGGGCCTGGCATGAGTTCTATTTAGTCTTTTTAAAGTCCGGGTACTGAAAAAGAATACCCTCTTTACTTCCCTATTCCTCTTCTGTCACATTTCTTTCTGGTGTATTTTATTATGGGAGAAACTTGTACAAATGCTGCAGACAGGCCATAAGCATCACAACCTTTTGCTACAGGTGATAACCGCCTGAACTATATGTATACATATGAATCCAGAGAGTTCCAATTCAGAGAATGCAATTCTATCCTTGGTATTATCCAAACCTATGTGGCAATTAATTTGCTCATAAAAGGATTTCCCTTTTTTCCATTTGCTGACAATCTGGAGTTTATAAACTGCCAGTAGAAAAGTCACTGCTTACCGTTGAAAGATGTTTTTGCTGCGTCTGCATCTAGCCAAAACAAATTCAGCTGTAGAAAATGTGTACCGGATCCAGGAAAAGGTGTGTTGGATATAATTTACAGTAACTTTAAATCGCAGATATAAGTTAGATATAATTTGTCTTTCCTAAGAAATTATGAGAACAATATGGTACCTAATGTGTGAAATTGGTGTCACCAAAAGCCAAAACACACAACAAAGTCAGAGTGTATGTAGCAAGAAAGTCAGACTTTATCATTAGATCTGCTTTTCTAATTCAATTTTAAGGTATAAGTTATATATATAAGTTATATCTTAGTTGGTAGTATCCCATTTCAGTGTAGTCTCTGGTCTAGTGAGTATTTTCTTTTTTAAAAGTTTATTTGAGAGAGACAGAGAGAGAGAATGCATGCATGTGGGGGAAGAAGCAAAGGGAGAGAATTTTCAAGCAGACTCCCCACTGAGCGAGGAGCCCCACTTGGGGCTTGATCTCATGACCCATGAGATCATGACCTGAGCCAAAACCAAAAGTTGAACACTCAACTGACTGAGCCACCCAAGTATCCCTTGTGAGTTTTCATTTAAGAAACTTGGAGTCAGTTCATTTCTGTTAGTCTTCACTCAAATCCACCCATTTAATGATATTTTTCTTATTTCTTATTGTAATAAAGGTTTTGTATAAAGATGAAATTACATGTGTCTGCAGGTCTCGGAATGTGCTTTGGTTGGGCAAATCACCTACCATATGGTCATTATCGGATTGTGAGGTACTCCATTCTGGCATCCCATCTGATTCTAGAACCTAAAGAAGTCTTGGTCTCTCCTCAATACAAGCCATAAGGAGGCATCATCCAGGGATTTTGCAGACAGCTTAGGAATATTATAACCTACCAATACAGCGAGTAGTCATTGCAATAGGATGACATTTCAGATCCAACATGGCCATTTTTCTGGCTCATAAAGCAAGAGTACAATATCCCAGTGATTTAATTAGAACCAAACAAGCATTATTCCTTGCATTGCCTCCTTTTGTGCCTTTCTCTTACCTAGGGTTACCCCTCTGATGACTATCACTTGCATAAGCCTCTTTCTACAGCCAAAGGTACTTTGTCTCTAACGGTCCTTGGTGAGGAAGCACTGCTTTTTGACCCGTGGTGTGCCTCAAATTACCTATACCTGGAGATTTGGAAGAAGCTGATTATGATTCAGGAAGTCTGGAAGGCTGAGTCTGCATTTCTAACAAGCTCCCAGGGGATGCCAATGTTGCTGGCCTATGTAGGGAAGTACTTCCTTGTTGAGTAAGAAGTAGGAAGAAAAACTAAGATTCTCAGTGAAACATAAGCCTCCTCTGACTTTTGATTCATTGGCTGGCTGGCTGGCTGAAGAGGAATTGGTGGGTGCTGTGAAGTGTCGATGGCTGAATGCTCATGTAGAGCATCTCCTGTAGACATTTCCTAGCACTGTAATTTTCTTTGCCTTCAAAAACAATCCTCTGGGTGCATGGGTGGCTCAATTGGTTGAGCATCTGCCTTCCACTCGGGTCATGGCCCCAGGGTCCCAGGATCATGTCCCATGTGGGGCTCCCTGCTCAGCGGGGAGCCTGCTTCTCTCTCTCCTCTTGCTCCTCCCCCCTGCTCATGCTCCCTCTCTGTCAAGTAAATAAATACAATCCGAAACAAAAAAATCCTGTGATTAACAAGAGCGGAGGTAGTGGTGTGGGGTAATGAGGGGCTTCATAGAGTTCAGATGGAGACCAGAAGAAATGAGGGAAAGGTATATAAGAAAAGAGTAACTGCAAGGCTGCATAGTGAATTGGATTCAAGAGTTGGAAAGAGAGCAGTTCCTGCAGCCTTGCTTGACCTACTACTTCTACGTGGTGCCAAAGGAATTACTTCAAATGCTGGCGTGCCACGTAGGCAAGGAGCAGACAACAGGAGGGCTCATGGGTTGGAAATGTTTGACTGTAAATTTTGGATTTTTTGAATCTCCTACTTCTCAGGTGAGTAAGCATGGGCAAGTCACTGCTCTCTCAGAGACCATCAGCCAGAGGTTATGACTGCCTTACAAGACAAATAGGTGCAGAAATTAAACTAAAAACTAATGCAAACTGTAAAGAGCTTTCTAAGTGGACTTAAAGAAAAAAAACAACCCCCAACCAGATTATGGCACACTTCATAAATATTTGTGGGATGAGTTTCCTTAATGAGTTTGCACTGGCACTGCGTAACAGTCTCTTGGCCTAGCTGAGTCTACTGTTGGCAGTTGCTGCAACCAATTATCGCTCTTTTATTTTGGAGGGCTGCTAGTTCTCAGATTTGAAGTGGCTTTTCCCTGGATGAGAACCATAGTGTCTCTTCTCCATTCCGCTACCTCCTTTTCTTTGTTTTCTCAACGTCCGCTTCGGCATGTGCAGAACCGTAGGGTCCCTCCACGCTGGGGACCTCGGGAGGCAGGGGTGGCTGCCCCTGTCATCTTGCTTTTCTTGGCTGGGAAGGAGAGTGGGGGTGTGTTTATGTGGTGAGCTGAATAACAGATTGAATAGCAGCTTCATTTTATTCAAGTTCTGCTCCTCACCTGTGAGGAGACACACTGGTTTTTATTTTTCTGTTGTTCCCTGGCAACATGTCAGTGGGGTAGCAAAATACCATGGCAGGTTACCTATTTGTAATGCAAATGAAGTTTTTGAGTATGTGTTGCTTCAGCCTTTTTTTTTTTTAATGTGAATTGTTAATCCATAACACGTTGCTGCTTCTGAGACAAACCTGGGCCTCTGGCTGAGAGCTTCCAGGGCGGAGGCATAAAGGGACTCATTCCTACTGTCCTTTCTTGAAGACCCTTACAGAAGTGGAGCTGTCAACAATTTTAGTTTTGGTAAACCTATATTATGGTCTCAGTCTCTGGGATTCTCCAGGAGTGGGAAGACTTCATTTCTGGTGACTCGTGAATACTACATGATGAGAATGGCCATGACTATTAGGTTGCTCAATGGGCCACCTGTTCTCACATAAAATTAGCGTTTTGGGCTATATTTTTTGGACTGTGGAGAATGAATGTTGGGGGTGACAACAGTTACTATTTGATTCTGGCCTGTTCTAGATTCCTTTCAGTGTAACAGTTTGAGTACTTTGTCACATGCTGTGGTAGTGACAGTGTGCAAAGAAAAGCAGGTTCTTCCCTTCAATGAACATGAAGTCAGACGAAGAGCTACAGTCACACCTACGGATAGAATCCCATTGCTGATTTGAGTGTGGGCAATAGTGGCCAGGAGGGTTTCTTGGTATAAATGACCGAGGAGTTAGTAAACGGAGGCAGAGAGTTCTGGAGTATCAAATTCTAGCCGTGTGGCTGAGACCCTTAAGCAAGTTAATTAATCTCTCTATGCCTTGGTTTCCTCATCTTAAAGATGTGGGCTGAGCTCTCCACCTCCATAGGATCATTTAAGTGCAATGACGAATCTAGACCAGATCACAGTGCGAGCACATGGCAGGCACTCAGTAAAAGGTAGCTGTGACAACTGTTGTCACGTGTGTTGACATTGTTTTTGTTTAAATGAACAAATGTGAAAATGTCTTGCAACCTCAAGTTTCATGTATGGTACCTGTGTGATCTTTTCTGATTTCATTCATCTAAACAGTCTGTTCCCAGTGAATTGTCCATAAATACTTGAAATCCTCCAAGTATACATAAGATATATTGGGTTTATGCCTGCTTCATTTTCAATTTTGCTGCTCCTGGTTTAGAGACAAGTGTAGGAAGAAACTACCAGAGGAAATGGCATATGTGAGAAATCATGACATTTTGTGAACATCTTGGTACATAGTGTTAGCAGTCCTTTGCATACAGGTAAAAAGTGGATTCTTATTGAGAGTTTAGGATGGTCCAACGTTCTCTCCTAATGAGCAGAGAAGCTCATTAAGGCTCATCTAAGGGATGAGGAGTGTAATACTTGGACGTTGGTAAGTGTGCCACCTGTTTGCATATATTAGCTTGGGCCATTTTTCCACTACACATCAAAACTGGAATTCAAATGATGAACTCCACACAGCAGTGAAAGTGGCTGTAGCAGCTCTTGCTCAGGGTCTGTCTCAAGTTGGGCCAATAAGCTTGAGGCTCCTAGCCTGGTCTGAAGTCACTTTGGGCAATACGAAAGCCTGGAAATTAGGTTTTAAAACCAAATGTGGTAACTCAGTTGATACTGGTTTTAGCAAATGTATCAGAAAAGAATAATTGACCCACAAATATTGGTGTCATCTAAGATTCTACACAGCACATTAGTATATCCAAATTGTTTGACCATGTGGAAAGATGCACAGGCTGTAAGGTTATAAATGTGCATGAATTAAAATATACTTGGATAACAGAAATGGGTAATTACATCAATAAGCCACAATTAATTTAAATAAGCACGCTTCCTTTAATTTTCTGATTTTCACTAACTGGTATACTCATTGAGCAGAGTTTTGGATCATTAGGTGATTACTTCCTATCATAGTATTTTTGGGAGATGAATGTGTTTGCATGTTTATGTTGTCCTGATTTTCTAGTTCGGAAAGAAATCTTAAAAAGCCCTGTATATAAATATAGGAAAAGGGAAAATTATAACACACGCTGTATTTTCAATGTATTGATTTCTCTTTGTATAAGGTAGAAATGTAGTTTGGGGAATCTTTGGCCATTTTTAATTTAAGCATCTACTTGTTAGAGTTGTTTAGATGCTGATGAAACACAGCCTTACTGTGAGCGGGGTGAGAAACTCCCAGAATAATACATATTCAAAATGGATTTCAGTAATGATAATTATGATACCATGGAATACCAAATCTTCCAAAGAAATGTATTAGTTTAGGGCAAGTTTTAAAATCCATGGTTTAAAAATATTTTGTGAAAACTCTTGTCCATGCTTTGGAGAGCCTTTAAATTAGGTTTACATTTTTTCAGTAAATTAGATGCTATTGGAAATACCTATTGTCTTGATTTTCTTATTAAACACAAGCCCTACATGATGGGCTACAGACACATTATCAGAGTCTTAGTAAATCCATTTACTATAGGTGGATTGAGATAGAGTGGTCATAATCCAAAAATCAATTATTCTAATTTTGTAATCAAGTGGTCAGTTTTAAACTAGTTTAAACTAGTTTTAAACTAAAAAGAAAGAGAAACCAAAGCAGTAGAATTCTGAGGGACAGATTTCATTGTAGCAATAGTGGTTTATTAATGTAATATGTTTATTAATGTAATATGAATGGCAGAGAGTTGAAAATTAATACATGTCTGTTAGACTAAGGCTGGAGTTGTTGCCTTAAACTCTAATAATTGATTACATGACTGTTAGTTTGTCTAATGAGGGAGCATGGTTGCAAAGCAGAAAATACCGTCTTTCTTTGGTAGAAACCCTGCAATGTGGCCTTAGATCTCTTATGGGAAATTCTGTTAGTTTCTTAGAGTAGTTCTGATCATGCCATAGGGCAATTTTGTTAATTTTTAAGATTTAATTATTGAATATTTCCGAATTGTACCACTTATTTGAGAGGTGGTTTAAAATAAGAATGCATTTATGATATCACAAAATTCAGTAATATGACCTCCTAAGTTTGCTATTCTTATTCCAGTCTTTGAAGGTTGACGTAATTTTACTTTTGGACAGAATAATTGTCTGGAGAACATTGCTTTTTTTATTTTGCTATTGTCTCTGATTTTTACTGTTAGTAAGTAAATGAACTTGACATAATTTAATCAGATTTTTATATATGGTATTGTGTTTTGGGGGGCTCTTAAGTGGGCCTTTCTCAGTAAAAACCCATATTGCTAAATAATTTTAGAATAAATATTATTTTCCTTTAGGATGATTGAACAGTGAAAATCTCTTTCTTTGTATTAAGAGGGGGGGAACCCACAAGACATAACTGGCTTTTTCTTTACAGTTGCTTAGGGAAAAATTTGTAATAAACAGCACAAGTTCTGTGTGCAATGGTTGAAAGCCAATTGCTTCGTAGAAAAATAGATTGTAGTTGTGAGTATCCGCAACCGCAACCATAAGGCCTTGCTTGTAAGATTCCAGCCTCTGAAATGCAACCCCCCCCCCTTTTTTTTTTTTTTTTGCTGGATGAACAGCCTAATGTTCCATGCACTGTACTAGAAGTAGCATTTTATGCAACATTGAAAGAGTCAATTAATTTGCATAATTTCATGAGTATTACCATGACTTTAAGGTAGGCTAGCTTGCTCAGGAGCCTCATCTGCCCAATATATATATTTTTTCTATTTTGACAAATTAATCATTTTTAAAAACAATTAATTATACTTATGACAAACTGAACCCTATACCCAAGGGTCCTAAATTTTTATAGCAGAAATCTAATATTAATGTGAATAAGATCAGTGATTTAGTGAGTACCTTAACAGTCAACAATGCCTAAGGCTGAACAAAATTAATATTTTGTTTCCCATCTGGAGACTTCAGTAAAATTAATGAGGAAGGGGGACTTATTGTAATACATAATAGATACAAATTCACTATTTCCAAACAGGGCATTCTGCTTACATCAGAGCTCAGATATTGTGTGTACTTTTCACCAGACTGTGTTGGTAGAATTTGGTCTCTTCCTGAAGGAAAAATGGACACTAATTACTCCCCAAGCCTTGCCTCGGTTGGTGAAAGAGAGAAATTAATTTAGGTGATATATTTAGTGATCAACATGATTTTTTTTAAAAGTCGAGTTTTAAATAAGCATAATCTTAGATTTTTAAAAAAATCAGATGAAACAGTACACTATTAAATATTGATTGCATGTATGAATAAATATGCTAACATATGAAATAATTTGAAATGTGTTCTTGGCATCTCCAAAGGATCCTATGGCAGGTTTATAATATATAGAAATATTTTCTGGAAAAACTTGTTTATTTTTGTAACTTGTGTATATTGGGATAATGCTTGGAGATATTCCAAGGGCGGTCCTGGACAAAGATAATATTTAGAGTTCAGTGAAAAGAAATAAGATAAATGTGGTCAGACACCTCTGGATGACTTTCCAAGTGCCCTAATATGAATTGTAGAACTTCAGTTAAGTTCCAACCCAGGAAATAAGGACAACTTTGTGAACATTTCAAAAGAGTTAAAAAAAAATGACCATCCTTAATTTTAGAATTGTCTTTGTTCGTATCAACACTAAGCAGCATTTGTAAAATTGCTATTTTATCTGCATGTTCAATTTCTACTAAATGTTTCGTGAGATATTTTTCATCTTTGAGAAGAATTTTAGGTAAGTAAATAATTAGGCAAGCCTACTAAATATGCATAAGTCCTCAACATAGCCTAAGTAGTGTGTAGGTACACCTATGCACATTTTTCTTATATCA